>NC_089144.1:63468360-64808676 GCF_009819655.1 Sylvia atricapilla
AATGAAAAGATGAGACAATTAGGAGATAAGGAAAAAAAGCAAAGTATGGCTGGCTGGGTGACTTGGCATTTAGCCAAGTCCACAAATTGCTCTTTCACAGGCTTTCTTTTAAATACCCTTTCTATTGTATCAGTCTGTTGAATATTCATATTTTTCCATAAACTAGTTTCCATATTCCAGGAGCTGTTTTGCATGGCCCCTCCTTGGGTCTGCCTTTTTAGAGCTGCGTGTTTCTTGGCTGTGTCTTCATTATCATCTCCAGATTGGGCCTTGGTCCGTGCTTTCTTCAGCTGGGAGATGCTGATAGCTGGTGTATCAATAGCAGAGTCTTCTTTACATGTTCACTGCATGTTATCCCGGCCAAACAGACAGTTTAACCATACTATATCACTGCTACCACTCTGCCTAATTTTCTTTACTAACAGCAGAAATAAAAACTTATATCCTTACCACAAAGTTATTAATCATATAACACACATCTTGCAAAAAGCCAACTTTATAATAGGCATCTACAACAGCAGGAAACCTTTCTGCACCTCTCTCGTCGTGCTCACAACTTTCCATCACGCCCAGGAGCCTGCTCAGGTGGGCACAGGGCACTCCATGGGCTGGAGCAGCCTTTTGCCCGTACCCCCTGTGCCCCAGCGCCCTGTTCCTCATGCTGGGGGGCTCACCCTGCCCAACAAATCCATCTGTTGGTCCAGCACCCAGGGGTCTGACACTGAGCCATCTGTGACAAGTGCTTATGAAAGGTGAAAGCCAAACACACAGGTTTAACAAAAACAGTCCTGAATTAATCGACACTCTAAAATGAGATGAAGCACATATTACTTGCTCAAGTAAAAATCTCGGAAGGCACAACAAGGCCATTTTAATAAAAAGGAAGAAGGGGTTGAAGTGTAACTCATCACTAGCATTTGTGTTCTTTCCAAATAAAATACTTTTTTTAATTAAATGGTGGCTGTATTAAATTATAAAAATATACATCTGTTTCACTCAAATATGAATTAAAGACTCATTTTTTAAAGTATGTATACTAACTCTGTCTTTCCCCCCCCCGCCCCAGATTATGAACTTTTGCTATCCAATTTTTCTGCCAAAAATAATCAGGGAAACTAAATATCCAGTTTATACAAGTGTACACTCACAGCAACCTTACATCTGCCTGCCCAGGTAGCGCTGTAGATGGACTTGTGCATTCACTCAGCTGCAGGAAGAGGTTTTACATCCGTACAGCCTCCACCAGCCACAGCTCAGCACCGCGGTGCCCATGAGCACTGTGAGCAGGGGTTTTCCACATCACCCTGCACAAATCAGACGGTTCTCACTCCTAAGGCTGATTTTTCTGCAGCAAAAGGAAACCTGGGGAAGCTGTGGTTTACCCTGACACTCTGGGAACCCTGTACTGAGGCTACTTTCCTAGAAAATGTAAAGACTGAGGAGCACGTGCTGTGCCCAGCATTAGACTGAAGGTATCATTTGTCATTTTTTTCATACACTATCTAGCCTGCCTTCCTCTTGGTGCCTGGCCCATCATCACAATCCCTGGGTACTGCTGGCAGCCCGGGCACTGGAACCTGGGCTACTGGAGGGCTACAGCAGGCCAGTAAAGCCAGGCCATCCCAGCAAGGTCACATCTCCCCGGCAGCTGGTGTGCAGCCCTGCCAGGACTCCACCGAGCCGCTGCGTGAGAGGACTGAAGAGGAGCAAGGAGGACACAAGAAGAGCCCTAGGATGGAGGGGGTGGAGGCTGATGGTGCCTGGGGAGACAGCAGGGAACGGGGAGTGGAGATGCTCCTACCTTGAACACCAGGATGAGGAGGATGCCAGGGATGGAGGCGACTCTGACCAACCACCGCCAGCGACAGTTGGGTTCACCACTGATGCCAGGCCAATGATTAACAAGGATCCTGCCAACCAGAACACCTTCCCAAGGGAAAGAAAGGGGTTAGAACATGAACACATGGCAATGACTGGTTGATTTTCTTCCCTTCCGGTCCAGTTCTGTGGATAGCGGGGGAATTGTGCTAGGGAAAGCTGAGGTTCAGCTTAGCCACCCTGTGGCTGCCTGAGAAGCTGGGCTTGTGTGGGAGGAAAAAGGGAAAGACAAGATTTTGGGGAGGGACAGTGAAGGTAGTCTTAATTAGCTACAGGTAAAACCCAGCAGTTTGTACTGTGGATACAGTGGTGCTTAAAGGCCCTGCTTTTGTCCTTCTAGTCACTTCTCTGCTGATGCTCACGCCCATGGATTCTCCTGTTCTCTAAGTCTCTTCTGGGAAGCAGCAGATTTACAAGCTCAGAAGGCAAAACCAGGCCAGATTTCCAGTGCTGGAAGTTGGTGGCTTTTCAGTGGACTCAATGCCAAGCTATACCAACAGAGAACCCGGCCTCCGATCTGCAAGTACATTCCTTTCTGAAGTTCACTTGTTGCCATTAGGAGACACATCCCTCTCCAGGGGACCACCCAAAGGAGTTTAGCCAACACAAATCACAAAACCTGCAGCAAGCTCATGAAGCCTGGGGGTAGAAATAACAAATTTCTGGGGAGAAATACACGATTGTTCTTCCATAAATCTTTGTGTTTCTGATGACACTTTGGTAATGGTGCTCTGTGATCGAGGAGGCTGCAGTGAAAAGCAAATTGTCCCTGGCACGGAAAGTTTGGCTCAGCAGCGGGGTGAATTTGTGCACTCAGAGGTGTCACCACTGATCATCTGCACACACAGCAACTGCCCACTGCAGAAACCTGCAGTCAGCAATGAACCCAGCAAGTGGGCACAGCCCTTCCAGCACGTGTCAGGCCAAATTTGGGACTAACTGTGCAAAGCCCCTGCAGAACCTGAGCAGGGAAAGGAGTAGATTAGGATTTGGGAGTCACTGCATAAACTCCTTGTATCTCTGGGGATCCAAAGAGGAAGAAGGGGGATGCACCTCAGCTGGAGTGGACTGGGAATCTCACCAGCTCCAGTAGGATGGATGCCTGCCAGTCCATCAGCATTGGCCCCATTAGACCAGGCAGCCCCATTGTCAATAAGATAACCAAGAGGCTGGGTGTCAGAGTCTCTCCACAATGTTTGGAGCACCAAATGATTGGAGAAGATACTGCCTCTCTCCTGTGTATGTCTTTAATAACACAGAAGCCACACTCTGAGGCGCAGGAGGCAACAGACACTTGCTCAGACCCAGAAAAGTGTGATTAGTCTGGGGAGAAGTGCTGATGTGCTGGAGACTTGGCTTCCAAACTGGGACTCGAAGCTAGAAGAAACAGTGATGTGCTCACTTTTACCTGAGATAAGGGCAGCATGTATCCTCGATATTTGGTGGGCAAAAATTCTGTTTTTATTATAAGTCTAGAAAAAAAGAAATCAATCAAACAAACAAACAGAAATAGAGTTGCAATGAGAATTTCCATACAAATCAAGTATCAGTTCAGCTCAACTCATAAAATGAATACCTCCCTCCTCCCCTTGAGCACCCAGAGACAAAGAATCCCTGTCCAACATGCCTCCCACTCCAGCACCAAATTACATGCAGGGGAAACACAAGGCACAAATCCTTTCCAGCCCATGGATACAAGCAGGTAAACACTCCAGTCTATACATCAGGAAACCTACGGGAAGGTCCTGTGGGGTGATGGAGGTGTCAGAACAGGCACAGATATGTTCACAGAATGAACATTTTAGTAAAGGGTTGTTTTGTTTTTCATGAAATAAAAAAAACTCTGTTCACTTTTTAAATGGTTGGAGTGCCCTTGGGACGGGGGGCTCATGGCACAGGCCTCTCTCCAGGCCCCCAGTGTGAATTGTGTTTCCTTAGCTGGACAGAGAGAGAGGTGGGAAGAGACCCTCCGTGGCTCCTTCTGTCTCAGCCAGTGAAATGTTTTATAAAATGTTCAATTCCCTTCCATCCTCATGAGTGGCCTCCCTGGCCAGGGAATGGGGCCCTCCTGAGAGGGAGGTAGTGCCAGCACACGCATGACTCAGGCACTGCTGCCTTCTCCTCCCAACAACACCTCTCTCTTCCATGTCCCTTCCTTCACCAAAGAGCTTTGGGGTCAATGTGGCCAGGTTGGGGCTTTCCTCTGTGGGCAGGAACTGGGTTTTGAGGAACCACGGGAGGCAATGAAATGTTTCATTTCTTTCCATAAGAGAGTCAACAACAACAACAACGAAAATTTTCCAGGTCCCTAGTGAAGTGGTTGTTAATATTGTGGATTTTTCCTCCCCAATCCTCCTTTCTGCCCCAACAAGACAGAAATTTCATTTCGGTGGGAACGTTTACGTAATTCAAAAAGAATTTTCTACTTAAGCAGAATTGTTGTGACTGTTTCCTTTTTTTAAAGGAGGAAGCACTCTTTACTCATCTGTTACCTAATTGTTTTTATATGTACTTAATAATGCCTCTGTCACCAGTCTGATGTAAACCAGCTGCCCCCTCATTCCAGCCTTAGGAGCCCTTGGGAACTGCAAATTAGGCCAGTTGACCGGGATTTAGTGAAATCACAAGGATGGCTTTTTGTTTCCAGGTGGTGTGGGAATTGGGCCACCTTTCCCCTCGCAGCCCCTCCTCTGGGAAGGCGCTGGCACAGCCTTACCCCTGCGCGTGGCCCGACACGCCACCTCCTACCATGGCCCGCAGGAACACAAACCAGGCGTAGGACGGGGCAAAGGAGGTCAGCAGGGAGAAATAGGCTGCCCAGAGGAAGGAGAGCAGTAGGATCTGCAAAAGGGCAAGCATTGGGGTGGTTAAAGCACAGGCTCGGGCAGGCACAGGAGAAGGACGTGCAGCCCATGGCTGTCGCTCACCTTCCAGCGGCCGTACCTGTCGGCCAGGAGCCCGAGCACTATGCTGAACACCATGTAGCCAAAGAACACCATCTGAGGAGAATTGAAAGGCAGCTGTGGAGGGCCCATTGCCAGCTGTGCTCTGTGTGTGAGCTGTGTGTTCTCAGGGCAGCAGGGGGAACTGCAGTGCCCAGAACCGTAAGTGAGCGGCTTTCAGGGGATGGATTCCCTCGTGTAGGCACTCGCTGCTGCAGACCTCAAAGCTGGGGGTGGACGGCAAAGTTCTCAAAATCAGAACGTGGAAGTGGGGGTCTGCTTTGGCTTTGGCATTACTTGCTCTGGGCACGGACATCTGCTCTCATCTGCTTCATTTTTGATGTCTACAGTTGTGGCGCTGTTCTTGCCCCTGTGAGGAGGCCCTAAGGAATTTGTTTGGTTCGCTGGCGAAATGTGCTTCCAAAACCCGTGGTGGTGCCCAGGACTATGATCACATGGTGGATGACCTGTCTGGGGAGAACATGGAGTTACTCACTGTTGTCACTAAAGCCACCTGCCAGTCTTGGAGCTGCCACTCACATCGGATGAGAGGGGACACAACAGCTATCAGCATGATCTCCATGGCTTCAGCACCTTGGGAACAAGGGTGTGTGAGAACAAGAAGGGAAACCACAAGAAGCCCACGGGGAAAAGCCTCTCAGTCCTGCAGGGCCTGCAGCCATGGCAATTCCACCATGTCAAAACAGTCCTGGTGCCTCCACAGCGATCTGAGCCCTCTGCCTGACCTTGTTGGCAGGGAGTGGAGGAGGGAAAGGTGCACCTAGAAAGCAGGAACAGGTACACCATATATCTGGGGGTTTGGAAAGAGCCATCCTTGGCAGAGAAGGCTCTTAGCCTGATGTGTTAGTGGAGGATCTTCAGCTCTCTCTGGAAACCAAGCTGCTTGGTTGGGTACCCAGCTGTGGATTCAGGCATCTGACATGAACTCTCCAAACTGTTTTTGGTGAAAAACATCATTGCTCCATTGGGTGTTGCCCCAGCAGCTGGCTTCAAATAGAAATGGGCTGACTTTACACACAACTTCAGACTTTTTCACCTCAGCTGCAGCAATCTTCTAGAGGGATAGACCCTCATTACATCTCTACCCCAGCCTGGCCTCCAGCTTTTGCCCAAGTTCCCAAAACACATACACAATTAACCCAAGACCGTGAAAGTTAGGGAATTTTTCAGGTAGCCAGGGATGAGAAGATGAGCCAGGGAGCTCAGACCTTCTGAGCCAGATGCACAGGATTTGGGTGCCATGGGAATGACATGAAAAATTCCATTCTGAGGCCGAACCTAACCTTCACTGTGCCCTGACAGTGCTCCAGAACAGAGGCCAAACCGTGATGCTCTGGGCCAACCTGCTCAGCTTTGCCCTGAAATAGGTCTGATATCAGTGGGGCCAAAATCTACTTTCATCGATGATGAAAACAGCAGAAATCCTACTTGAGAAAGCATGTAAAGGAAAACATAGGAAAAAACCAGGCTGGCAGCAGTGCTTATGGTTGTTATTGCATGGTAATGAGAAAAATGAGAGGAAAGCTTTTTTCAGGCCAGCACAGACGGCTGCAGATACCTACCCCAGTGCTGCCCATGATGAGGAAAAGCATGATGTGGAACCTCCCAAACCCAATGGTTTCCACAGCTTCTTCCACTGTAAATGTCTTCTCCCCTAAAGACAAAAACAAAATTAAGACACAAAACCTGTCAGCAGTTAGATTGCACCTCCTCTTCATAAAAAAACATTTTTCATGCTACTGTGGGACTACACCAGGAAAAATCCTGGAAACATCTATCAGTTGTATGTCCACTGACCAGCCCCTGGATGTCCTGGTGGCACAACAGGGTGTTGCTGAAACAGTAAACAGCACAAACGGAGGAAGGACAGCCTGTACAATTTAAAATGCTTTTGAAACAGAGTGAAATGTAAAAAAAAAAAAAATTATCCCAAGTCAATGAATCGTCAAATTACCAATATAATAAAATGTTTACACAAAGCAGAGGCCTGAGAAAAGCCAAGACAGCCAGCTCTTCCCACTGCCACAGGCAGCAGTCACCAGTCTGGGAGGTGAGCTGAGAGGGGAGCATAGGATGCTGTAGCTCGATGTACAGAGGCCTTTAAGTAGCTGGAGTGGCACAACTGAGGATACCCCCCCTACCCCAAATTTCTAGTCCTGTCAATACAAACCCACCTTTTGGCGATGCTTTTCTCTCTGCATGGATTTCCTCCAAGCCAATAGCATTTTCTGCCTCTTTTGGGCAGTGGCCATCTCACCTCCTGCTGGGATCCGCCGTCACTGTGGGCAAGGCCAGGATTACCTGTGAAACCTCACAACAGCACAAAGTCACCTGAGCAAGAGAACAGCAGGGCAGTTTCTCACACTGGGGTGGAAATATTCAGACACAGTCAATGTGAATTTGTTTCATGCAGCTACTGGAAGATATCCCTTCCCGTTAGGGTTTTTTAGGTAAAAAACACAGAAACATCACAGGGTAGGTTAGTGAACTGAGAGACATCAGTCATCAATCACACGGGGTATTTTTATGGGAAGTCCAGGAAGTGCCTTGGGGAAGACTGGAAGACCTGCCAAGATGAGAGAAGTGACAAGTTCCCAGCCCAGAGGCCAGAGAAGCACAGTGCCAGTCTAAAAGACGCTGCCTCTCCAGGAGCCAGGACATGACACAGGCAGCAGTTGTTGCCCTGCTGGAGGCTCCCAGGGGAGCTGGGTTTGAGTGGGCAGCAGAGGTGCTGCCCTCTGCCATTGCACAGCCTGGTGGGAGACCCCACTGAGGCAGAGCCAGGTGACCCAGCCAGAGCCCTAACCCCAGATCTTGGGAGTGACAGGACTAGCGCTGAGCTCCTCACCCAAGCAGCACAGTCATGCGTGTGCTGGCACTGCCTCCCTCACAGGAGGGCCCCCATTCCCTGGCCAGGCAGGCCACTCATGAGGATGGAAGGGAATTGAACATTTTACAAAACATTTCACTGGCTGAGACAGAAGGAGCCACGGAGGGTCTCTTCCCACCTCTCTCTCTGTCCAGCTAAGGAAACACAATTCACACTGGGGGCCTGGAGAGAGGGCCCTGTGCCATGAGCCCCCGCAGTCCCAAGGGCACTCCAACCATTTAAAAAGTGAACCAGAGTTTTTTTTTATTTAATGGGAAAAAAAACATTGCCCTGCTGCAAACCAGCCCTCTTGCCTCACCCCTGTGCTAATCCCCATCTCCTCAGGGCATCCATAAACAACAGCCATGCATTCTGGATGGCAACTGGAAGAGAGATTCCTCTGCCAGTGTTTCTGGCTTTCAGCACTAGATCTTTTGGCCTCATTGCTGTTGCTTTTCCTCATCAGAAAAAGCTCATTTTAATCCCAGGGCAGGGATTACGCACACTGGTTGCTTAAACCCACAAGCTTTCCTGCTAAGTGGCATGCTCAGGCACTGTGCAGGGGGGCTCACACATCTGCACTTTGCTGACACCCCCTCCTTTGATGGCCTCCCTTCAGGAGTGCTGGGCTTGGCCCACGCTGTGTTCACAGCCACCAGCACAGACTGGGGAGCCTACAGCAGGCTGAGAGCCAGAGGGAGTAATGGCTGAGAGCACCGAATGTAAATGCAAATTCCCTTTGAGATAGAGGGCAGTGAACACAGGAAGCATGGAATTACACCACCCCAGGATGGATACCTTGATCCTGCTCCAAGGGACAGTTGGAAGGAGGGCATTAAGGACTAACGGCAGATTAGTCACTCGGGTCACATACACCGACCTTGCTGTCAGAGATCATTACAATCCAGCCAAGAAGATGCAAAGGATATTGGTTACGTCTATCTCTGGGCAATTGCTGTCTGAGGCAGCAATAGCTGCCAGCAGCATGCAGTGCAGCCAGCTGATTATGATGGCCAACAGCTAGGGACTACCTTCAAGAGGAACTGGCTCAACAGAAACCAAATAAGGTGCCTGGAAGAGCCCACAGGAAGAGGTCATGATTTACCGTGTCTGAATCTCCAAAGGTTTTGCAATAGCAGAATTCGGGCACCTATTTTCTCCTTTTCTGTTTCTTTATGATCAGGGACCTGCAAACACATTCTGCCCTAAGCTGCCACATCACACCTGGCAGGTTCAATAGACACTCTCCTCCAAAACATCCGGAGTAGGCTCAGCCCATGGTGCTGACAGGACAAGCATCAAGCCCTGCACCTTGCCCAGCCCTCCTGATGCTGGGATACCCTGCTACTGTTTATTGAGGGGTGTTGGAGCACCTCACTGCTACCCCCTCTGGGCTCCATGCCTTCCTTCTGGGAAGTGCCACAACTCTTCCACAAAACCCTGATCCCTGGTGCTGCTATGCAGAACTTGCAGCGAGGACCAGGTGCTCAGGCAAAAGGCTGCAGTGCTGCCTCCAGCACCCCACAGCAGCCAGACACCCTGAGAGGCAGCAGGATGGTGGATAGTACATAATGTGAACCACACCAGTGGCAAATTGCAGCTGGTAAGCTACTGGGATACACTCTCGAGCACCTCAAATAACACCAGAAATCTATGCAGGCACACTAAGCCTCCTAACAGTTCCTACCAAACTTGTGCTTTGCTCATCCCAAAACTTTGCAGCCCTGTTTGCCTTGCTGGAGCAGCTAGTGTATATCTTCAGGATGTCACAAATTTCCCTCTACTCGTAATTCCAACTAAATGCCAATCACATGAGCCAAAAGAACAGCAGTGACAAAGCTGCTGCTGGCAGGGAAAATAAAAATCCTCCAACTGCAGGGAACAACCAAGAGGGCAGTGAAACTGCTGCTGGAACCCACTGAAAAGATGTCGTGACCCCCACCAGAGGGCTGTGAGGCACAAAGGCCATACAACACTCGTGCTGTCACCCAGTGACACCACTGAGAACTCTGTCAATAAGGTCAGAGACCTTCTCTGGCTGAGAATTCTCCCCACAGGTGAGAGTGGGGGTATCTGATCATACAAAGCATCAGATGCCCCAATATTAAGAAAGATTTTACTAAAAATCTTTTTTTAATCTGGCGAAGCTTTCTTACCTCTGCGGTGTCTCAGGCTCAGAGGAAAAGACCTTTTCTCTTTTCTGCCTGTTTCTCCTCTGCTGCTCACTTTTGACAGTGTGGCGGTGCTGGGTGTTCGTTTGGGATCCAGCTCCCAGGGGTCAGGTTTCCTCCTTGCTGGGCACAGGCAGGTCCCTCTCCACCCACCTCCACCCCTCAGAGGTAGGTGCTGCAGGCAGGGTGCCCAGCTGCTGAGTTCTGCTTGTCCCATGGCATGAGCAGCTCCTTCAGGCACTGCCCACCACAGGTGGTGGTGCTTACCCATCCCTCCTTGTGAGGATGACTCCAAGCAGGTGGAAGGAGGGCGCTGGGACACATCATTATTGAAACACCAGCAAGATTTTAGCTCACGGGTTTCAGGGATAGGTCCTGCAGCAGTCAGTACCCCTGCAAGGGACCGTAGCCATCCCTGGGCACTGCAGCTCTTCTTAGGCCAGATGAAGCCAACCAGCAACCATGAGAAAAGGAGGTCTGCTTCATCCTTCTAAATTTCTTGATGAAGCAGCAAAACATAATGAGCATTCATGGCTTTAAACCACCACAGGGATCCCTGTTTTTAAACCACCACAGATCCCTGCCTTGTTGTGCAGCAAATCTCAGTGCCGTGGTAGGTGGGGCTCTTGACTAGGAATGTATGTGCTGACCTTTACCCCTCAGTGTTGGTATTGGTCTCACAAGGGTTTCCAAAATCCCCTGTTTGGAATAGAGCTGGAAGCAACGGTGCAGTAGTTTCACCAAGTAACCCCCACGCTGAATCTCATGCTTCCAGGCATCTGGAAGGTATTTGCTACCAGCCAACATATGCCATCTCACAGCTTTGTTTTATAGCTTCTTCTTAATAACATCTAATATTCAGCCGTCATTGGCATCTACTGAATGAGCTGCACGATGCAGGCAGCCAGATCCATACCATTATGTTTTCATTGCAAAACCCCAGACAGCGTGTGTGCAATGACAGGAGGGTTTGGCAGATGTTTCAGCATTCCAGCTCCCCAGCAAAGAAGGGGAAAAAATGACCAAAATTCCCATGAAGTTCTAAGCCACAAAGGTGAGCTTTCAGGCCCGGGTGTTTGGGATTGCACAAAGAGATACTATGTCTATTACATTTTTTTCAACCACCTCATGGTATTTTTACTTATTTGCCATGGAAAGGCAAAGGCTGGTCAGGGTGAAGAACAAATGGAAATGCCTACATGTGTGAAAGGTCCAGGAGAAACAAAAGAGTGGGAGGGAGAAAAGAAAGGTCTCCGTGCTGGCCAAGGACAGGATAGAGAGCCATCATATAGGGAAAGACTGAGCAAAGTGCTGCTTGCTGGAGGAGCCAGAGGCTGAACCTCAGGAAACTGTTGACTCCTGGAGTTTCTGAAAAGCTGGCTCATTATCAAACCCAGAGGACCTAAGAGACTGGAAGAACTCAATACCCAGCTTTCTTCATCTTCCACGTTGCAAAGTTTCCCTGGTGGGAGGGCATAGACACACAGCCATGGCTCTCACAAGAGGGAATAAAAACCTGAGAAAATGGTTTTGAGTGCCTAAAAACAGTTTGCTTGACTTCCTTTCTACATGGTCATTCACTAAGTTTGTTTAATGTTTGTTCCCTAAAAAATTACTAAACTCATGCCATCAGCTCTCAGAAACAACCTACTCCATAGCAATGGGATGAGCTTTGGATCCAGAAGCACCCATTCCCCCCTAGGCACAAATCCTGAGTCTGCTGCAGAGGGGCACGCTGAGATCCTGGACTGGGTCAGGTAATCACAGGTCACACCTCTTCCAGCACTGGGTAAAGTTCAGGTAAAGACACTGGGCTGATGTATCAGGAAGGCTTATTAGTCTCTAACAGTGGTCTCTGCTGGACCTGACCACACCTGATCGCCACACTCACAGAACCAGCTAAACAACGTGTTCCACTCAGCAGCTGTGCAGGGAACAGCCAGCCACTGCTCTACTCCAAAATCCTCCTCATCTTCTGCAGGAAAACCTTAAAAACAAAGCACTCCCTGGAACATTTCTCGGTGTTTTAAAGAATTCTTAAAAAAGAACCCATATGAAACCCAGGGCTCTCTTCAGAGTGGATCAGTGCAACCCCGCCCCTCAGCAATCTGAATGCTTCCTGAAGATGAGCGGTTTGGTCTTCTCGTGGAGTGGAGAAGCATCATTCCCACATCACAAATGCTCCAGTGAGACACAGGCCGTGCTGGGCCATTTGGTCACACACAGAAAGACAGAGAATGGAATACGAAGTAAGCCCAACGTTTGAGTTTCTGTTCGGTGCAGCGAGCAACAGACCATCTTGTCACCTGATATGTTCACAGGATAACTTGTTTTTCTCGCTTAAAATGTAAACCTTAGACAAAGAGCAAAACACCAAGAAGCTCTGAAAGGAACGGATAATCTAGTTCTGGTAATCATCTTCTCAGTTACATTACAATCACACGGAAAGCTGCAATTAAGATAAAATATGTGTTTGTGCAGAAAATTTACCCACTGTTTCATAAAGCTAATTGTTTTCTCTGCGTTTGATAATGCATCAAACCACTCTGGCCTTTCTTTCTGCAAGACAGCTTTTCTCCTGAGTAGGAACAGACAAAACAAGTCGGAGGGAAGAAACAAAGGTGATGTGCATATGCTGAGCAATTGCAGTCTGTCTGTGTGGCTTTTTCCTGTGCAATATCACCCAGTTTGGACATACTGGGCGTAGGTAACCCAGTAGGTGTTACCTATGCCCAAAGAACTGGTCCCTGGCACCACGCACAGGTCATGGACACACTCCTGTGCCCACCTCTTCTCAGCTCCAGCTGCTGCTCTGAACCCAAGCCGCCGAAAAGTCCTCATTGTAACTGCTGCCCAAGGTCAGTACAGCTTCTTGAGGCCACAAGGGAAAAACTGGGACAACTGCTTGGCTTGGGGCTGTATTTTCTCCCCTGTCACTGTAGCTGGGGGCAACTCTCAAGCCTGACATCTGCAGAAAGATTACCTGTGATGGCTATAACACTGTGTGTTCTGCTGGGAACACTCCCACGTGGGGTTTTTGGTGGAGCTGGATATCAAAGCAGTGACTTTTGAAAATAAGGGCTTTTTCAGTCACGCCCCTTGGAAGGGAGCACTGTCCACTCCAAAGCCCTTGTTGTACTCTGTTTTCTTACATAGTTCAGGGTTAAAAAACACAGCCTGTTATGATTAACACTATTCAGTTTGAAGGATTAGTAGTAATTAATGAATATTTCAGAAGATCACAGTACATCAGTACTTCAAATTCATGCCACTGCTTTGATTCCACTTTGCTTTCTGCTCATTAGGTATCAGCATTCCCACACAATCTGCTTTAACAACCCATCTTGAAAAATACAAGCACAAGGGGAGTCATCTTGAGTCTTCAGTGAAACAAGTCAACATGATAAATAAAATGGCTGCCAACGTGGAAACTTTTGTTTACACAGCTCAAAACTAACACTTTTGTTAAGTGATGATGTGTGTACATTTCTGTAATCCAGTGCTGTCAAGCCCTGGAGCGAATCAGACAGAAAGGGGGTTATTCTAGTAAAGCATGTAGAAAATTGCAAGCCTGCAATATGATCTCTCTTTGACATGGTTTGCATTGTGAGCTAAACGAAGGGCTGAAATCTTATAAGGGACTTAGTCACATCATATGATCAACCACAGACAAAACGTGTTTTCCTTGGAAAGAAATATACTGCAACAACAAGGCAGCAAATGGAGCAAAATGCATGGGAGTCGATTGTTAATGACCAATTTATCCCAAATCTCTTCTTTTCAACCAAGCAGTAGGCAGCTGACACCATCAAATTCTGAGGCACTTGGGAGACATCAGTGGAGTCTGAGCCGAGGGTCCAGCCAGCCCAGCTGATACAGGTCAGCTCTCAGCTGATACAGCAGTATATAGGGATGTTCTAGGACACAGTCATCTACAGCTCTTCTTTCAAGGGCCCTGTCCCAGTCTCCATCCCGTGCCCTACTCTGTGGGTGAGCCACCACAAGGAAATGGAGCCTGCTATATGAGGAAGGAAGCAGTGAAGCACTGGTTTTACTCTTCTGCAGTGCCATTGATGATGTGACTGAAAGAGAACGGAGAAAATTTGTACCCAGCTCCCACGTAGAACTTGTTCTGAAATTCCACCCTAGGAAGGAGCAGAGAGAGGCATCAGCATTTCCTGAAGGCAGGACCTACAGCCAGCCAAGAGACTGAAACCTGGCACCCATGGGAAAAGGGAGGTCACAGATGTTGGACTCTAAGCTGTGAATGCAGGCTCTTTGTGGGACCACAAGTGTGACACAGGCAGCCAGGAAGCAACATGGCACTCATCAGCTCTGACTTTGTGTCAAGCCAGACTGGAAATCATCATCATCACGAGGCCAATCAGCAGAACCTTCCCTGGGAACCTGCTTCTAGCAGCTGGGATAACCACTGCTGGTTGAACACTGGGGAGAGACAGACACCTCCTCCTCCCCGCACAGCAACAGGCGTCTGCACCACGGTTTGCCTTGGCGTGTTTATGACTTGTGCTGGGACGTTACTTGGTGAAAAAGACCACAGCTTGGGGCTCAGGTGGGATGCCTCGTTAGGGTGGTGGTGCAGGGTATGTTATCCCCTTGTTCTTGCTCACATGCCGATGGGGTGTCCACACTGCTGGCCTGCCCGGACTGATTATCAGTTATGGCCAAGGTGGGCTAATTTGGAACTGGTTTGTCGCAAAGCCTAAGCAGCCTGAAGCTCAGCTCGGGCTGATGACACAAGCATGACCCAGGTTTTCATCAGGTTTTGCACTCCCAGCTGAACTCCTGCTGCCCTTGGAAGCTGTCACGTTAGATCTTGGGTGGGATTCAGAGCCAGTGGTGTGGCTGTGCTGCCTCTGGGCCTTGTCATGAAGGTCAAAGAGGCTTCAGCGGCTCTGCTGGTTTATCAGGACAGAACTGCAGGCTGCCATTTGCCTCACATGCCAACAACCACCACGGGTGCAGGAGGAGGGAGCAGGTAGGATCTCTGAGCTCCCTTTGGAAGAGTCTCCCTCACTTCATTTGCCAAAGGCAACTAATGGTCCAACGCACGGCACTGCACGTCCAACACCGCGCCCACGTGTCCCCACAGCCCGCTCCCTCCCAAAGGCTGATGTGGGGAAGGCTCCAGAGGACCCTCCACGTACCAGTGCAGCCGCAAGGCGTGCAGGAAGGCTGAGAGCCCCTCCATGACCAGCAGGATGGCCACTGTCAGCACCGCAAACGCCGCGAAGATGATGAAGACGGCGACGAGGCCGGCCCAGGCCGCTGCTGCTGAGCCCGTTGTGCATCACCATGGTCCACAGCACCTCCGACAGCTCTGCGGGGGGAAAGGAAGGGCAAACAGGGCTGAGCAGCAGCTACGGGCAGACACAGCCTGCAGTCTGCCAGCTCACCCGTTTTTTCACCGTTTGTGGAATATATACGCCCCTAGCTGAGCTTTTTAGTTGCCTTGTTTATTAGGTATCTCTTCACCATGTAAAGCTAAAGTGTATCAGCTTCCACTCCTACTAAGCTCCTTTCTGTGCCAAGAAGTACAGCTCACCCCTGTCAATCCATGGCACACTACACCACAGACCCCCTTTGTGTTTTCCTTTTTTGTCTGCCTGATTCTTTAGGGCAGGTGCCAACTCCTAGGCAGAGGCGTTACAAGCAATATTAGTAAAAAGCATTTCAGAAAAAATAAGAAACATGAAATCTAAGTTCCTGCCTGAGGCAATTTCTAGTATTGGAGCATCTGTTTTTATCACAGATCAAGAAGAAAGACATGAAATGCTATACATTTCTCATGGAATGTGATGTTCCACTGAGTGTTTCTGGGAAAAAATCCCAGTGAAAATTACAAATTCCAGAAACTCTCGAGCCAGACCATTATCTTTCCTGTTGCTGAACAAAAATCAGAATAACTGTTTCAAGTTAATTTTGGCATTCATCTGCATACCCTAAGGCTATAGAAAGTACTTATTGGGAAAAGCAGGTATGGCTCCATACTGCCTTCACCTCCACGGACTGGGCTACACAAGTGACTACAGCTCCCACTGTGCCACACACTACGAGGACTATTCCAGAGGGGTGGCTGCCAGAGCAGTGCAGAAAAGGGACCACAGCCAGAGAACGCAATCAGAGCTGCCAGGGAACACCTCTGAAAACTGAGATGCCCGCCACGTTTTGTTTCTGGCAAGAAATCACTTGGAGGGGTCTTACCAGAAGCAGAACATCCTGACACATAAATATCCACAAGCAGAAACTGGATTTCGTGAAGGAATTTTGCAGGAATAGTAAAACAGCAGCAGAAGCCATGACCAGCACGGTGATGGGGACTGAAGGGGGACAATCACTCACGTGCATGGGCCAAGCTCAGCGCCAGAGTCGCAGGGTAGGAGGCTGTGTTGGAGATGCAGCCAAGGCAGTACTCAATGGTGTGAATCGCTTGGTGGACAAATATGTCTCCAAATTGAACTGAAACAACACGTAAAACCGAAAAAGTTAATCAGCTCTCACTTCAGGGTTTTCTGGTTAGCAGAGGAACACCCACCAAGGCTCCTCGTGCGCCTTTCCTTGCTACATTCTGAAGCAACGCAAAGTATTACCCAGGAAAAGAGACTGCTCTGGAAAGTGTCAGCTCTGTATGATCTTCCCATACACTCTTGCTGGAGAAAATACAATTCCCGCGAAAACTAGTATTTGGGGAACAGACCATGTCCCACTCTTACAATTTCAAATCCTTAAATGCCAATCTAGTGGCTGCCAATCTCTGTGATTTCTTAGAGAGACAGAAATTCTTATGCAAAATAGCAGCTTTCAGACGATCTGCCTAAGGGCATGCACATTTTGGGAGCTATCACTGAATAACTGTATCTCATAATAATGAATAAGCAGATCTGTGAAGATTCCCTGTGACTGGGAACAGCCAGCCATATCCACACTCAATATTGTTGATACTCCCAACTGCTACAAATATTTTTGTCACTTTTTCCCATGTTGCTTCCTGCTGTGGAAACTCTTGACAATATCTGCCCAAGGAAGGATTCTCTCCCGAGTCAACAATTCTGGCTGCCAACTTTAAGTGCTCCTTTGCAATTTAGAGGAAGGAAGCTCACGATTCTTGGGAAAGGGTTGGCCTTCTCTGGGTGCATTGCGGAAATAAAACAACCACCCCTGAGGAAACAAAGCTTGAGGTTTGTAAAAATGCCTGCCACACTAGGCAAAACCAAGGGAAAAATTTAAATTAATTAATTCAATGAAAGTTCAAACTCTATTCTGTTTGAGAACACAAACTGTTACGAAAGTGTGAATTAAAAACCTTGTTAGAAAGAAGGGCTGGCAACTCTGCAAGAGTCTTCTGCTTGACTTTGTGTCTTCCACTCTTGTGTTTTTCTGAACAATTTTCTGTCCAGATTTTTCTTACCTCTTCATCATGACCGTCGTGTCCTTCATGGCCACCGCTGTGGTCTCCCTGGGAAACTTTCTTGGCGTGATTGGTCTCTGGGACATCTACCTCATTTTCACCTTCTGAGTTTGCTGAGATGGCTTGAGAACGGATCTTTCGAAAACACAATGCAGTGTGTGTTTGATTGGTACCAAAATGAAGAAGTACATAGCACATGGGTAACGTGTGAAAGATTATATTATGAACACGAAGAAAGTTTAAACAGTAGTCATCATGGGCCACAGAAATTGAATATTCCCACCAATAGCTAATAATGCCTAAATATTTTCCATCCTAGAGCATTTCCAGTGATTCCAACTGTTTTGTAGCTAATTTCTGGTGTCACAATGCACTCTTTGTTCTCACCATGAGAAGATCCATCACTTCTAGCAAATGAGAAAACTGAGGTTCTTTTAAAGCTGACAATCCCAATTAGATGGGTGCAAATCAATGGAATTAGTGACAAGTGAAAGATCAACAAAGCCTGAGAGGATCATATGACTTGATGAAGGCCACACAATTCTTGGATACACAGGCAGAAATAAAATTCAAAGCTCTTGATTCACTTAAAATTGACAAAAACCTCCTGGCAAGCTCTCTGCAATTATTATTTACAGGACTTTTCTAGAGGCCTGAACAGCCTGATCTAATAGTCCTATTACACAGCATAAGCAAACAGAGAGCTCATGGCTTTTGTCAGGTTCTGCCTTGTCACCCTTTGTAGCCTCCAGCAGCTCTCATGGGAAAGGTCTCCTGACAACATATTGTTCCCTACTGCAGCAGTAATGATTGTCACACCCGCTTTACCTTTGCTTTACCTGAATGTCAGCACAGAAAACAGACTTTGCAGCAAACATATAAATCTAGGGCATTGTAGGATGCGATCAGACAGCTAACATATGAAAATTAGGAACAGAAATACGGGCACAATAGGAGGTGGGTAAAATCTGTCAGGTGTTCCTGGCATAAGAGCAGGGGATGGAGTCAGCCATGTCAAGCCTTCACACAAATCCCAGAAGAGAAAGACAAAATAAGAAATTACAGTGCAGAGGCAGGGCTGAAAAAGTCTCCCAGGGACCTGGCTTTCAATTATAGGTCAGAAGTGACTGGGTTGGAAAAGGTCAAGCAGCAAAACCAGCATCTCTTTCTTCAAATGGAAACATCTGTGCCCTATAAAAGGTACTCCAGGCACTAACTCTGACTATAAAGAGAAGTAAATCTTGACTGACAAGTAAAGTCCTGTTAGTGTAATAAAGGAGAGAATTAATGATCAACTGGGAAGCTGCAGCTGCCACAGCTGTGTATTGAGAAGCTGTGGGCAAACCACAGAGCCCACGGGAAGGAGGGCTCTGTTAACGTGAAGGCAATCACTTAGGGAAGAAAGAACTACTAGAAAGCAGGCAACTGCTTTTAAATCAAGCCTCTCCTTCAAGCACTGTTGCTCTCTCCAAGGCCAGGACTTTCACAGATGCCCCGTTTCTACAGAGCAGCCAAGTAATGGTTAGTGGAGATTGTGGACTGACAACTGAGGTCTTTTCCCTGTCTTGAGCTTCAATCTTCTTGGAATCTTCTTTGGTTACAGCAGGTTGAAGAGCTTAGCGTCAGCTTAACAAACAGGTTATGTCCTTGCCAGCAAAACCTCTGCTTCCAGGGAAATGTTTCCCCCACTGGAGATATTCACTGGAGTAATGGGCTCTAGGGGACCCTGTATGAAATGTTTCCTTCACTGGAGTAATGGGCTCTAGGGGACCCTGTTTGAAATGTTTCCTTCACTGGAGATATTCACTGGAGTAATGGGCTCTAGGGGATCCTGCTTGAGCAGGTTGGACCAGATGAACCCTTCCAAATTTAGCCATTCTCTGATTCTAGTTTAGATGGTTTAGACATGTCCATACACTTGTCCTGGGCATATGTGGCCTAAAGCACACTTTGAAATTGTCAGAGAAAGCCTGAAGTCAGAGAATGCAGAATTACATCACTGCAAGGAGTTTTTGGGGTCTGTCTCCCCAGCTTTGTCTTTGCTGTACTGACTCCCCCCCGACTGGTGCACATCCCTTACCATGTGCTGTGCTTTCTGGTGGTTGGCTCGGAGAATGAAAGGTTTGATAGGAGCATCCAGGGAACAGCAATCAGAGCAAATATAACCAAGAAACTCTGCACTTCTCTCTAAAGACAAAACAACAAGACCAAAAAAGTTGCTTTACTTCCTTTAGCCAACTACCTTGATGGTTAGAATCCAGAGTCCACATAATGGTAATTCCTTAAATACAACAAATTCAACTCCTTGTTTTATTTGGTTGTGTATCCTCTGCTTGAAAGAACATAAAAATAAATGTATAGTGCTTAAGGCTCAGAAAGCATGTTCAACTAGAGACCTGGAGATGAGAGGCTTTCACGCTGAAAAGGGTGAATTGACCAAAATCCCGTGGTACTGACCCAAACCTGGCTGCTCAGTGTCCCAGGCCAGTGTCCTGACTCTGTGTGAGTCGGTCAGTCTGCCTTGCTTTGACCAGTGTGGGATGGCTGCAGCAAGAGCCAAGGCATCCAAGTGTTGCCCTGGATTTACTCCACATCTGCAATTCCAGCAGGAATTGAACTCCCACAGCCTGGGCTTGGTAACGGATTGTCCCCACAATACAAGGTGTTCTTACACCCCTATGGCTGCCCTGTCATAATTGTCTGTACTCTCAGAAAACCGCAAAACAAAGAGAGAAAACCCTGAATCATAACTCCTGCAATTTTTAAAAGCTGGTTCAGATGTCTGATCACCTTATCATTGGGCTCATACAATATTTTGAATCACACTACCCAGGCAGACAGCACACTCTGCTCCTTTGGTGGGGTAGGGGGATAGGAATATGAGAAAAAAATTGCCACCTTGGGAAATTTTTGGGTTGTTACCAAGCACAATGTTATCTAAAGACTTTTTGAAGGCTGGGAAGACTGTGTTTTTCCAAATAATCCTTAATAAAGTTTATTGGAGCTAATCAGGGCTCTCTACTGACTCACCAGCTGTCCCTAAAACTAAGCTCATGTTGGAGTGCCCAGAGTGCAACTGTACAGATGTGGGTGCACACATGTGGCTGGATGCAGCACTTGCTTGCAGATTCTTCATGGATGCTGCTGATGTAAAATCAATCAAAGAAAAAAAAAATCCATGTTCTGAGAATATAAATAGAGATGACTTTAAAACAAGTTTTCTCTTAGGGGAGATTATTTCCTTGCTCTTTGTTTTTTTTTTCAAGTGAACTACCAAGAGGAGCTATTTCTGACAAAAAGCTGCCAGAAAATTCTCTAGCTACTTCTACTTTTTTTAGGTGAAAATGTGAAGTATTCAAGCTTTCCAAAGATGAAATAGAGACCTATCGAGGAAGGAAGATACCTCTGGCATTGTGGCCAGACTGCAGGACAGCACATGCCTGCAATACACAGCTCTGTATCTCCAGTCTTTGATTCTTTTCCCCCAAAGTGTCTTAACTGCGTAATTATTCTTGTAAGAATGGCACTAGGAAAGAGATTTCCTCTGCATTGCTGACTGATAGCTGATCTCTCCTCCCTGTTGACAAGGCCAACACAAATACCAGAAGAATAAACTCCTGTGACTTCCATTTGTGTTTGAGCTGCTGAGCCTAGGTCTTTATGGCCACTCTGCAAACCACCCACTGCAAAAACAAACCTACAGTAGAGTCAGGCTGCTTGATCCATACCTGATGGGGATACAGTGGAGCATTTGAAGTGTCACTGTAATTGAACAGAAACATGTTGATGAAGTGGATGAGGATGCTTGGGGCACTCTGCGAGGAATGGACATCAAAATGACACCATTTGAAAATAATCATGAAGACCAGGTAGCCAAAAAGAGAGATAATAAAAATCATCTCTGGAATGAACTGTAGGATAATGTTGATGTATTTCCTGAAGTAGCTGGAAAGAATCAGGGAAGAAAACTATAGTTAATACACTACATGTATAATACAAGTTTGCACCCAAGTCTGTCAGTACTTAGTTTCTGGAAAATAACCTCACAATTTTACAACTATCACTAGCCAAGAAAGAAGTCCATAATTACAGGCTTTATCAATAGGAGCCACTGTTTAAATACAAAAGCTCTGTTATACTGACTATCTTCAGGTTTTTGTACTTGATCTACCAGTATCTCAGCACCTCAAAAAATTATTACACTGCAATAGAAGCCAATTTTCAAAAAATGTCTTATTCACAAAATTGACAATTACATGCCAAGAAAGGTCAGAACAGGTGTAGTATCAATCCTCTCTGTTCTCTCAAACACTTTCTGTCCTTGAAGGTCACTACACACATTGCAGCTTTGGGGAGTCTCTCAACACTGCTGTGTCAGCCCCCGCACTTTATCACCATTTTTTATTTGTTTTTGCAAAACACAGAGGCAGAGATATGGACAAGCACACCCACAAATCCTGCCCAAGGGCTGCTAAGCCAGGTGAAATGCACATACACACACACACACACACACTCTGTAAGATTTCAGTGTGTTTTGGTTTAGGCCAAAAGAGCTTGTCTTTCAAGAGAAAATATGTCAATAGTGGGAGGGGCTACATCTTTTTAATTTAGTGTCCTTCGATATTTCTGTGGAATTGAGAATATAAGAAAGGAAGTTAAAAAGAGAGTTTATTGAGGAAAATACCTCCAATGTTATGGCTGTCCTTTGGACTTAGCATTGTATATCAAACACTGTGTGAGTCAGTCAGCGTACGGGACATTTCTAGTCACACCAGGGAAAGGTCAAAGTTCAAATCATCAGTCCAAAATATGAGGTTTTCTCTGAATGAAGGACAGTGGTGAGGACTTGTGTGCTGCTGCAGCAATAGGCTTGGTGAAATGAACTTACATGTGGTTAAAGAGACTGAGTATCACTCCAAAAACCATGTGCACGATCCCTATGACAACCGACATCTTCATTTTGTAGGAGTTCAGGAAAGTCAGCTTGTTCGATGCAACATTCCAGATCTTGGGGTAAAGGAACAGGGAAAGAGAAGAACAAGATTTTTGATAAAAGGTTTGTGGAAGTTGTTGCTTTGACACCATCAATTTACTCCTACCAGTTCTAGGAAGAGGGCAGCAAAGCACAGAAATCTAGACGTTCCTTTTGTTACTTTCCACTTTGCCAAGATATTAATCTAAAATGTATACGGTATTAGACTTGCTTAACACACAAAATAACAAAGATTTAAAATTATCCTATGGCTTTGCTTTAGTCCTCCAGGAACCACTGCAAAGGCTGGTAGCAGAACCTAGATCTTTTGTCGTTTCCCATCCTTAGCCTGGGTCATCTTCTTTAGCAGAAGTGGAAAGGCATGAGAAAATCCCTCCTGCTGCAACCAAAATTAGTTCCACCCTCACCAGAGAAGCAATGAGGACAGAGCATTTTCAAACTTTTTGTTTGAACAGAAAGAATTCTTTTCAACTCTTTGGCCATGGAGATCAGCTTACTGCCTCCCTCTCTGCACCAGCTATTTAGTTATGTTAGGATATATATCCCTCCTCAGTCCTGCCTTTTTTATGCTACAGAGCTTCAGGGTTGCTTCTCCTTTCTTCTCAAACTTCCTAGACCCCAAAAACCTTCTGTCCTCAGACACAGTAAGCAGACATCACTTTTCAGACACTAAGTATAGTACCTGAAGAGAAAGCAGGAAGACGGGATTATTTGGAGGGTGAAACATTGCTTTTTGCATGTTTGTTTGACATGTTTTTCCTCTTCTCTGGCCACCAAAGAGACTGCCTAGCTTCTTCATCTCAGGGTGACTTTTTTTCCCAAAATACACCTCAGTCATCCCAGCAGGATTTGCAAAATGCAAAGAGCCCTCCATCCTTCAGGGCAGGTGACACAAATAATCTCCTCAGAGAGGGACACGAAGGGGCTGGTGCTCCCAGTCCACCCCTTCCCTGCCGGCACTTGTTCAGCCATTCTTCCCTCCCAGCCAGGACGTTTATGCCCTTGAACAGGGAGAAACCAGGTTGGAAACCAGGTAGTCTAGGTCAACCTAAATGACAGACGTATCAGGACAAGATGCAGAAAACTCAGCTGCTTCTGAGGTGATTTTCTGAACCAGACCGCCCACAGACTGGGCAGAGCTTTAAAGCTGAGTTTATAAAAAACTGACTACGAGGTCAATGTCTCTGAAAACCAGGGAGAACAGAGTTTCTTTGGGTGACCAACTGAAATGAGTGTGCAAACAGAAGGAATGGGGAATTTTGACTAATATGAAGATTAAAAAAGGAAAACTTGACGTTAAGAAGTACATGATAGAGACAGAAGAACAAGAAACAGGGAAATAGGACACAGAGAAGAAAATGTGACAAAGTTAAATAATACTAGCATTTACTTCACATTTCATGCAACAAATAGACTGCATGAAATTTGGAAGTTTGCCCTCAAACTGGTGAGGTATCTCTGGAAGAGTTTAAGTACCCAAATAAGGAAACAGAGTCCAGCAGCTGTGTGGTAGAAAAGAGACTAACACAAGACCATTCTCCTGGAAAATCAAATTTTTTTCCTGCTTACCATTTTGCTGCTGTCTGGTGCAGAACTGTTAGCAATAGTATTAATTGCTAATTGCTAAAGGAAAGTATCAGAAGGACTGATGAATGCGAGGGTGGATAATGAAATTGTATTGAATAGTTTGGCATCTGAGCAAGATGTAAGCAGTATGGAATAAGGGGTGGAATGTGCTGATTTTGCCTGGGTTGGCGATTTTTTTTCTTCAGAGTGGCCGGCATGAGGCAGTATTTTGTGCTGAACACTGGCTTGAAAGTGTAGAGATGATTTTGTTATTGCTGAGCAGGCTTACATGGAGCTTGGTGCTTTTTGTACTGCCTGGCTGGTGAGGAGCTGGGGGATGCACGGGAGGCTGGGAGGAGACACAGCCAGGACAGGTGACCGAAAGTGACCACAGGAATATTCCAGACCACAGGACATCACGCTCAGTGTATAAAGTGGAGGGAAGAGGGAGGAAAGGAGGATGTTTGGAGTGAGGGCGTTTGTCTTCCCAGGTCATCCTTGGATATAACAGGCCCCTGCTCTCCTGGAGATGGCTCAACTCCTGCCTGCCCATGGGATGAGATGACTTAATTCTTTACTTTGCTTGTGTGCACAGCCCTTGCTTTCCCTGCTAAACTCTCTGTACCTCCACCCACGAGTTTTCCAGCTTTCACCTTTCCAATTCTCTCCCTGGTCCCACTGTGAGCGAGGGGCTGCGTGGGGCTTGGCTGCTGGCTGGGGCTACATCACAACAACTACGTAAGGAACAAAGAGCAAGAAGTGAAAAGCACAGCTTCAGGAGAGAGTGCAGGGAGCTACTGATATGTAGCAACAGGGCTGAAATACAAATTATCTTAGAGCAATTTAATTTAATTACCGGATCTATTCCAAATGGATATGGATTTCCAGAGTAGACTCCTGGGACTGCCGGATTCAACTGCAGCACTGTGTTTTCTAGAAGCACATCCTTACTACAAGAGAAAAGGGAAATGACCTTTGCAGCTTAATCTCACCCTTGAAGTCCACGGCATATTTATGTGAGGTGTGCTGAAGACTACCACAGGGTATCTGTAGCTGACTCCAGCCTTTTGGTGACCTGTTATCCTGCCCTCGTGTGCATGTAAATGGGCCCCACACAATGGCAACCTCCCTCACACAGATAATTCTCTATGCATCAGTCCTAGACACCTGCAGATTTTTATGCACATCAGTGCCTGCACAAACAGGCGTGTTCCCAGGGACTCTACATTTCCATTTCAATAGCAAGTTCATCTGTGCGTGTCAGACAAAACCTCTGATTCATTCACGACTGCATCCACAGTGGGGAGCCCTCCCCTTCCCCACACAGGCAGTCTCTCTTTCCAAGCCTACGTGCTCCATTTGGCGTGTTTGTACTTCCGTCCTACATTGAGCACTTACTTCCAAGTGTTATTTTTAAACATGGGGATGATGTGCCAGGAAGAACCAAATAAGTTGAAGGATTTGGAGAAGCAGTCGTTGTAGATGAAGCCAGTGTACATGGAGAATATGCCCATGAGCAGGATCAGGTAGCGCCCGCTGAAGAAGGTGTTCCAGATCTGCGGGGGGAGAAGGCAGTGCCAGTGACCAAAGCACCTGCAGCTCCATCAGCTGGGGGGCCCCAACTAACAGCACACATAATTGTACTGATCTGTGTATATACAACTCTTCACAGAAAATTTCAGGTCCCTTAGGCCCTTCTTATATGAGTAGGTGGAGTTACCAAAGCTCTGCCTCACAGGTATCTTTGAACCATCTCCACACAGCCTTTGGGGGGCTGATGACTCTTTCCCTGTGCTGATAGGGTGCCTCAGTTCCCTGGTACTCACCTCGTTAGTGCTCTTCTGGGCCAGAAGGCTTTTCTCATTAATGACCATCCAGAGAGCGAAGCCCAGCATGACAGCACCATGGCCACAGTCCCCAAACATCACCGCAAACAAGAAGGGGAAAGTGATGATGGTGTAGGGAGCTGCAGGAGGGAAAGGTCAAGAAGCTCAGCTCCCTCTAAACAAAAAAGCCTCATCAAAGAAAGAGTCTACCTCATCAGGCCATTCTTTACAGGTACTGCCCTCAAAGGCCTCCTCAATCCCTCACCTACACACCAGGCAGTCAGACCTGGTGCAGAATTAGCTTTAGCATCACAAGGAATGTTCAATTTTATGACCAGTACCTTCCTTGCAGTTTTATCCCTTGTTTCTCGCCTCACCATAATAAACACCATGTGTACATAACTGCATTCTCTTTTGCAACACAAAAATGTATTTGAAGGTTACTATCGTGTTTCTCAACTGTTAGCCTCAACAATCTGAGGTAATCTCACCTTTTCACATAGGCCCCATTTCTAGGTTTCTATTAATTCTTAGTGGTCTGTCTGAGAGTCTCTACCCTTGTCTCAAAGTTTTGTCATCCTTTTGACCTTCTCTGCCTCAACACAGAGAGCTCAACTTACGTTTCCCTTATGAGCTTAATTCTTTTCCTCAGGACAACTGCCTCACCATTTGTTCTCCAGCCTGTATTTGTACAGTTCCTTATTTCCATCACAACCATCCGCTGAAGACCAACAGGCAAATAATTTGCCTGGGAAAATCCATGACTATACACCAAAGAGTTCCAGTACAGTTTCAATTTCTCAATCAGCAGCGAGTACAATTTTTTAGGACAGTGAGAGAGCTCAAAGGCTTTACTCTGCTCATGCAAACCAGATGCACACAGCTGAATGTTTCTCACCCGGATTCATCTCCCTGTAGTTGCCCACACCGTATGCATCCACGATGTTCTGAAATCCAGCTGTGAACTTGTTGGTCCTGTTGAAGGTGGGTGGTGCCATCTTGGTGTGTATGGCAGTGAGGATGGGGGCAATTGTGGAGCCACTGCGTTCCTGCAAACCCAGAGACAAGGACAGACACAGGGTGGATAGAAGAACTGGCACCACAACATCACTTCTGGCTCAAGGGTCTGTCACAAACCTGCTAATATTTAATGCTGACCTTAAGCTCCACCAAAAGATGAAAGGTCAAATGACAATGGGACAACCTCAGAACAGAAAACGGAGCCCCACATCACAGTAACAGACCTGTCTAAACATATGCTCAACATATAAACAATTCAGTGCAGGTGAGAGTTGCAAGCACCCAAAGCTCTCTTACCATTCCATGATGGAGAGCTCTTTTTATCCGGTCAGCATCAGCCACTGGGAACCAGATCTCTGCAATGACACACTGCTGGGTGACATCAATGTTACAGCAATTCAGGATGTGGTAGATGGCCTTGATCTTCTTCACCTTGATCCCCCAGGACCACAAGTTGGCTGCTGCCTCATGCAGCAGGCGTTGGCGGTGGGACTCGGTTTGCGTTATCACCTGTGAGCACAACACAGGGCAACACTCAAGACAGGGAGGCACAGGGCACATGATCCACTCAGTGAATTGGAGAGGACAGCTGGAAGAGGGCTGATGAAAAGAAACTATCTGTATGAGTGCGTGGGAGAGCAGCGTGTGCAGGGGTGGACACAGGATCACTCAACACCAGGCGCACAGTGCTGCTCACCAAGGACCCTCCCTGCATGGTTCTGAGTCACCGAGTGAAGAGGAGACCACTTGGGTTTACTGAACTGTGGGACTGGCTCCCCACCCAGCTGCTTACAGACTGGCCACATCTCCCCACGTGCTCCCAAGCTGCCACCTCCTGCAGGCAGCTCTGGGCCATGAACATGGGGCACATCACACCCACAAGAACTACAGCTCATGGTCTCGGGACCATCATGCGGCCACCACAGCGCTGCTGCCTAAATGAACGATGGAAATAATGAGATAAGGTGTTGGGAAGACAATCTGTGTGGTCTGCAACATGGTTTCAGACAGGACAAACATCTGGGCACGTCCCATTTGTAGGGTTCAGTTCTGAGTCACCAAGTAAAGAGGAGACCTCTTGGGTTTTCTGAACTGTGGGACTGGCTCCCCACCCAGCTGCTTACAGACTGGCCACATCTCCCCACGTGCTCCCAAGCTGCCACCTCCTGCAGGCAGCTCTGTGCCACGAACACGGGGCACATCACACCCACAAGAAGAACCACAGCTCATGGTCTCGGGACCATCATGTGGCCACCACAGTGAACGATGCGGAGATAACGAGACAAGGTGTTGGGAAGACAATCTGTGTGGTCTGCAACATGGTTTCAGACAGGACAAATATCTGGGCACGTCCCATTTGTAGGGTTCAGTGCTCAGTAAAGCCACTGCCACTTACTGTGTTCAAATCCTCGATCCTTGTGTTCACTCCATCAAGCATTTCCCGGCGCTCAGTGGCAGACTCTGGACAGGGATAGACTGTGGCACGAAATCTAGCCTCAGAAAGAGAGAGTTGAGAAACAGCCATTATTTGACTGAGTTTTCTTCGTCTATACTCTTCTCAGCTCAAAAGCAGGGAAACTGGACTTCATTCCTGACCCAGCAGGATGCTCTTCTCACACACCACATACCATTCTGCACTTGGTCTCACAGAAACATGCAAATAGGTACCTTTATCCCTTAATGATAAAGGATCTCTGCTTGTTCTAGCTGAAAAATCCTACTTGTATTTGGCGATACGCAGGACCTGATGTCATACAGAGGTCAGCACTAGCATGTAGGCACCTCCTGTCTATCCACAAGCCGCTCAAATTGCAACGAGACGCACTAAAAACCCACCCTGGCAAAGGCAGCCTTGCTAACACAGCAGCCAACAGATGTCCCTCTTGCACTGAGGCTGGAAAAATACCGTGTCCCTGCCTCTGCACTACCCTCCTGCAGGCGCTGGGAGAAGGCATCAGCTGAGCTACTGCTGCACTGCAAGCAAATGCCCTTTGTGCAGGCAGGCTGCATTAGTAAATAACCCTGTAAAAACAAACAAGCAAGCAAACAAAAAAAAGGATTGTATTTCCAGCATAAACCAGGATAATGGCCGCATGCTTCTGGTCCACCTGTTTGGCCAGACAGTTTGGGAACAAAGGAAGGATGGGGGTAAGGTTTTAAACACCTGAGAGCAGTATCTGTTACATCAGCTTAGATCAACCAGTAAAAAAGCTTTTATAAGCTTACCCTCAAGGTTCTGTTTGGAAGATTCAGTGGGTTTGTTGCCGGTGGTATAAGAAGGACTAATGTGGGGTTCTAATGTGAATGAAAGCCTTAGCTCCATGCAGGCACTGCTCCAGCTCTGGCACAGAACTCGACCTTCCCTAGCTCAGCTGCAGGTCACCCTGGTGTCAAGGTGCTCCCACCAGTGCAGCACATCGCAGTGTTGTACAGCTGCTATATGATCCTGGCACAGCTGATCAGAAATGGGTTGCATGTCTCTCTGCGCAGTGTGCAGCCACCTGTCCTGCCTGCAAAGCAAGTCCCAGAGTACTCTCCATGCACAACAGCAGGCACAAGGAGCTCCCCTCGGGACCTCACAGGCCACAAGGTGCACTGCTGCTGCTCTCTGCCTGCACGATTGAACCGAACAGAGGTGCTGCAGTGACTAAAATAGCGGACATCCCTCCTTTTTTCCCTGCTTGGCTTGTCCAGTGATATCTAATGCATGTGCCACCCTTGCCACTTTAAGACTGCCCATCAGGTTTGCAGGTCCCTCCTCTCTGCAGAGCAGAGATCTCCTGGCCCTGACCTAAGGAACACATTTCCAGTATCCTGTTGTGGATACACCGAGTTAGGGTTGCTAAAGGGCTGTCTTTCTGCACACGAGATGAATTAAAAGATGTAACAGGGTCATAGGGGTCTATCCCTGTTTAACAGACAAAAATGTGCAGGCTCTGTGTACAGATAAGTATCATATTCTGGCTTTGTCTCAACACAGGATATTTCACCACCTGCTCTACAAAATCAGTTCCAGCACACATACAAGTGAGGACAGTTGCAAATTGAACAAAACATGCTGCCATTTCCTAGAGATCAGCCCAGAGCTGTGTGTAATGACAGCACGTGCTCTTCAGCTAAACTTCCCTTTCCAGAATTGAATTTCTCCTCATTCAACACCTGGTATTCATTTCCAAGGGTTATTCACACTACCTAATTTATTTCCATCTTCTTATTCTTCCCAGCTCTTAGTTCATCATTAATAGGGATTTTTAATCAAACTTGAAAGCTTATTCCTCCATGCTGTACAGTTCCCCCATTCCCAATAACGTTATTGCAGCAGTGCTGCTTTGATCTTTTAACAGCCATTTTGCATACTGAGCATCAGCTTTGCCCTAATGGCACAGACATCTCTGAAAGCTTCAGGAGAATTCAGCAGGGAATCCTTACATCGATAAACCCAGTTTAGTATTCACATTAGCACTGAGGCAGCCGCAAGAAAAGGAGGAAAAGAAAAATTCTTACATTTCCCTCCTTCCTGCTCCCTCTACACCTTTCACTAATAAATTTGTGCATAGACTTAATGCTCATGAAATTGGCAGACTAATGTTACCAATTAGAGTCAAGCAGGGACTACAGGCGTAACCTGAGGCACACAGCTCTGCAAACAAATCTTAGCCTGTCTTGCAGAAGGCTGGCTTAGACCAGTCCCAGGATTTTTGCAGGATATTTGCTTGTCATGAATGATGACTTAGTGCTAAGCAGAAATATCCTGCTGGGGCTGGAAGGACACTGCCATCTGCTTTAGGTACAGTCAGCCCTGCCTTACAGGTGGACTAAGATATCTTGGCCTGTGTACCAGGGACAGTTGATGGCCCACAGAGCACAAAAAGGGTGTCAGAGGATTAATACCTTTAGAAATCTGCCACACAGGAGAACATCCATGCATGTGGAACCAAAATTCAAAAGGAAGAAGGAACATAAAAGATCACTTCATTAGCATTGCATAGAGTGTCCTGTGGATTTGTCTTTGGTAGGTGTATTTTCCTTTTGTTACAAGGGCCTGAGAGAAACCAGTCTAAGTTCCTTTCTACAAACCTATCACCACATACATCTGCAGCACTAGCTCCTAGAAACTTTGCACATCACTGCCTCCCTGCAGGGATCTGCTCATATTTCCAGTACTGCCTGACCCATAGCTGCAGATTGTGCCATAGTTTGGGTGATTTTGGTGTGGATCAACAGTAATTATGTTGACAGGCATTGCATTGCTTGCTCTTTTACTTCCATCCCAGAAAAAAAAAATCTTTGGCTTTTGACTGCAGGGAATTTTAAATGCCGCGGGGGGGGGTGGGGGTGGGGGGGTGGAAATTACATCCAAAATTAAGAAGTTTCAGAACTCTGTGGGCAACCCCAGTCAGTTCTAAAAAAATCCAATGAGAAGCATTCACCACCAGCAACTGCCAATGCAGAAGGAGAGAAGAGTTCTGAACAGCATTTAAAAAGCAGCCAAAGAAATGAGACATAAGAGGGACATGGGCCTGATGAAGCACATGGTCCAAAGGAGGGCCATGAAGATGATCAGAGAGATGAAGCACCTCTGCCAAGAGGAAAGGTTGAGAAAATTGGAATTGTTCAGCCTGGAGAAGGAAAGGCTCCAGGGAGACCTTACCACAACCTTCCAGTACCTAAAGAGGTCTACAAGAAATGTGGAGAGGGACTTTTTACCAGGGCATGTAGTGATAGGATGTTGGGGGAATGGCTTTAAACTGAAAGAGAGTAGGTTTAAGGTGAATATTAGGAAGAAATTCTTTACTGTGAGGGTGGTGAGGCACTGGCACAGGGTGCCTCAGAGAGGTTGTGGAAGTCTCATCCTTGGCAGTGCTTAAGGCCAGATTGGATGGGGCTTTGAGCAACCAGGTCTACTGGAAGGTGCCCCGCCTATGGCAGGGCAGCTGGAATGAAATGATCTTTAAAGTTCCTTCCAAGGCAAGCTGTTCTGTGGTTCTATCATACTGCAGAAAATTGTAATCCGGAAAGAGAATGAGGCTTGCTGAAAGCTCAAAGACCACTGGCAGCAGCAGTCTGATCCTGCACAGTGGCTATGGGAGAACTCCCTGTCTGTCTGAACTTCGGGATCAGACAGCAGTCACTGAGAGCTGGGAGTCTCCCCTCATGTCCATGACTGTTCTATAGACAGATGCTCACCTCAGGAGGGCTGGATTTCTGTCTGGATGGGCATTGCCCTCCACTGCTCACAGAGGGGATCTTGGGGGGCCCCATTTCCAAGGCAGGAATTGCTAACAGACCTCCAGGTTCTGTCACTTCTCGGGACTGAAGTCAGTTATGCCAGCTGGGTGAAAAATCTACCTGCTTTTACTCTGATGAAAGGCAGGAGGTAAGGAAAGACCTGCCCTGAGTGCAGATGCCAGGGAAGAGCAATTGCTCAACCTCTCCTGGCTCTGCCTGGCTGAGGGACTACACGTGAAATGGGTTTGTTGACAGCAGACAGATCCTCTCATCAAATCTGATTTACACTGCAACAAAGCTCATCGGTCATCAGCATAATGAAAGAGTAACAAAATATTCAACCTGAATTATCTTTTCAAGATGGTTAACAGGGTGGAAACAAGTCAGGTTCTATGAAGCTTTCATTTCTCTCCTGGGCTGTGTCTCTGATTACACAGATATTGCTCAAAGGCCTTAGGAAAGGGTTGAATAAACTACAGCATCATCTTTTTACGAAGAAATGCAGGAAGGCTTGAGAGCAAGTTGAGGATTGCCATGTTTCCAAGTCCTCAACTTAGGGCCCCTGATTTTCAGGGCAAGAGTGCTGAGCATTTTTTAACCAAGAGTCCCCTTTGAGATGTCTCAAGTTAAAAACCTAGCAACTGAAGTTCTCAAGAGCTGTACACCCCTTTGGAAAATGTAGGATCTCGAGTTCCAAGTGCCAAGGTGATGGATGTCTTTCACGATTAGGAGTGGAAGGGAGGTTGGTTGCATAGCTGACAGCTGGAGAGCTGGACATCTGATATCTAGCTCCAAATTCAGCCAGCCTGGACTAACCAATTCTATGGGAGTCACTGTGGTTTGCCCACAGGCCTGCCTTACCCATCACAAATCTTCTTGATTTTCAGTTTGAGCTGCTCGCCTTGATAGAAGATAATGAATACATTCTTCTTCACCTCTTCTCTCTGCAATACACAATTCAAACAGAATGTAACATGCCCGGAGTCCAGTGCCGAAAAGTCGGTATTTTTTTGGCAGCCTCTCTACTGGTTGCTTTTATCCCCCATCCCCAGTTTCCCATCAGCAGTGTTTTCCCCAGATGCTCTTTCAGGAAACAGGATGAGCAGCAGCTCTGGGTTATGGGGGAAGGAACAACGTGGAGCAGAGGGGACAGAGTTCCACTGGGGCACGGGGCTCACCCCGGAGACACCAAGGGAAACGGACCCTCCACGGCTAATTTCAGGTGGGGACAGCCACAGCCCACTTCCATGGTGGTCCCTGGAATACAGCTGCCCTGTGAGGCCTCACGTCCATCTCCACAAGCAGGAAAATGAAACCACCTCAACAGCAGCAACAGGGGAAAGCAACATCAAAGAAACTATTCCCATCTTCAACCTGTCCCACCTTTGCCCCGCAGGCTGCCCTCAGACCCCGGGCTCTGGAGAGGCAGCCAGTGCTGCAGCACAGCCCAGGTCACCAGTGCTGCGTCTGCAGGTCACAAGCACCCACACAGGGCAGAGGAAACAAAAGCAGGTTGGCACCTACTGTCACAGGGTCCTCCATGGGGGTGTCCATTTCCGTGTACCTCAGGTAGATGTTTCCCCTGCAGGCTCGCCACAGCAAACGCTCAAAGGGGATCATCCTTTCCCTCTTTATTACCCCTGCTGTGAACCTGAGCAGAGTTACAAGGTAAATCAATTACAAGCCCATTCTATGCCTCTTAGGACCTGCAGCACACATGATTTCACAAGCTCTTGTTTTCTAGGCACTTCTAGGAAAACCTTCCCTGCTCCAGCCTGGCTTTTATCTCAATCTACTGACTTTACCCTGTGTTCCTTCTTTAAAGAAAAACTTTCCTAGATCAGCAAGTGAAGGTGAAGAAAAAATTCTGGCTAGAAATGGAAGAAGGGAGAGATGCCTAAAGTCACACAAACTACAGTGCCTGAACGGCAGAGGCAGGAGGTAGAAATTTTGCAGTGGTGGTTTATCTTCACTCTCCCGTTTTCCTTTTCTGAGGAAGCATCAGACTGCAGCCTGATGTGCAATACCATGGCTTTTTCTGTGGTTAGACATCCACCCACGAGGACCAGGCCAGATACCTGAGTCCATGGGTGAGATGCCTTAGGATAGCAATTTTCAGTCAATACCTACTAAATCACTGGAACTGGTGACCTGGAAGTAGAAGCCCATTGGTCCCATTGCCCCATAATCTGACCATAGTTTTGATGATCATTTCTGAGGGCAGTCACTCTCTGATCTTCAGGAAAGAGCTGTGCAGAGGAGGCTGGTGAGCACCCTCTGCTAAGAGGCTGAAGAAGCCGTGCCAGTGTCGCAGCAAGCAGCACAGGTGGGAAGCTGGCCAAGCTGGAGGCTCTCACCAATACACACCCCAGCTTGGCAGCTGCAGCAGCAGGAGTGCTCCTCAGCTCCAGCAGTCCAGAGGTGTCCTCACTGAAGAAATCATCTGGCAGATTGGTTTCTGCCTGGAAAACATTAGTTTTAAAAGAACGCTTTTCAGCATTGCCAGGTTGAAAACTATTTTCGCATTTTTCCCCAAAGGCAGCTTTCCACAAAGATTTGGACCAAAGGAAAAACAATAAAAGTAAGCTATACCTTAGCAATGGAAAAGCATAATAACAATTTTCAAAGAGATGTGTGAGATAAGTTTTTTGAGCCCTGCTAACTCATGGAGCAACACAGGCTCCAAAGTGACTGAGGTGTTTTTGCAAACTTTCTAATGGCTTGTGGTAAACACCTCTAAAAGCAACATACACCAAATGAAAAGTGCAAGTATCTTTAAGAACCTTCCACATCTCTGCTGGAAGAGCAAAGAGGCCTCTCACCTCAAAGAAGTCCTGAGTTTTCTTCAGCAGATGTTTGAGCTCTGTCAACTCAAGGAAGTTCTGCTTCAGTGTTTGCTGGTTCTGGTTGGCTTCCAGCAGCTCAGCTTCAAGTTTCTCCAGCACTGTCTGTTTAGGGTCCAAGCACATCCAGAAAAACTCTGAAGCAGATCAATGGCTCATTCCCAAGCTGATACCAAATCTCAAACAACAGTTTTGGTCTTTTTTTTTTTTTTTTTTTTTTTTTTCAAGGCAGAATATGGAAATATTCAACAAACACTCTGATAAATACTTTTTGTAAGAAGATATTCATCAATGCCAAGGCATCATTTTTCCATTGTAAACATCCCCTGAGATGGGTGTGTCATCCTCCTCTGGCACTGGATTTCTGATGCCCCTGCCCCAAGCACAGGCTAGTAGGGGTGTGTGTGGTGCAGGTGTCTCAGCCTGCCTGGGCATCTCTGTGCCTCCTCTCAGACATCTCACACCCCAGGCTGACTGGTGGTCACTTTACTGACTAGAAGAGCAACCTACATCAGTTTAAGTTCATTAGCTATAGGCCAAAAATTAGGTGATGACACGGGTCAGGAACACACCAGGAAACCAAATTTCTTGTGAAGCTGAAGCCCCTGGAAAACTTGAATTTTCCTTTCTAGTCACCTGTGTATGCAGCATTTTAAAACACCCTGCCAGTAAAATCTGCTTCTGTCTGGGCTAGAATAAAGCATCCCTTGCACATCCACAAGTGAGGCCAAAGTATTCGTGTCAGGCCCCAGCATCACAAACTCCTCCCAGCAGGACAGGCAGTCCTGGGTTTTTCATGAAGAGAAGCGGGTTCTAATCAAGCCCCTTGGTAAAACAACAAACCCTTCTTATTCTCTCCTATAGGATGATGGAGGCCTTCTGTGAAAGCAATGCTTTTTCATTAATCTGTAGGACCAGAGGGATGTTTCAGAGGGGATGGTGAAAAGACTGGGCTCTTTTAGGAACCTGCAGCAGGATCAGCCTCAACCTAAGTGCTGAGGCAGCAACTTGGGCAGGGAGAGTTGTGCCAGCCTCAGGCACTAGATTCTTCCTTACAGGGAGGGCTCTAGGGCTGTGCACCCCATACAGAGAATCTGGTGTGCAGCCCTTCTCTCTCCTGGGTCCACCCCAAATTCTGTACCTCCATATCAATCATTTCCCGAGGCAGAGGGGTCTCCGGGTACTTTTCTGCTTTGACTATCTCAACACTGTCTTCCATCTCATTTTCCAGAAAACCTGCAAGGAAAGACCACAGAAGTCTCAAAACAGGATCATTCCCAGTGCATCACCCTGGTCACCAGCTTGCTGCTCAGCCAGGACCAAGGCATCCCGTGGCCTTGGTGTGACCAGATTAAGTGACATGCAAAGGCCCTCATCCCAGTGCCACCACACAGCCACCAAGGAATTCGCACCCCCGGCCTCCTTTCTCAGTGGAGGTGCTGTTTCTTCTGAAGGCACAGTACCCACTCCCACGTGGGCAGCCCTCAGCCCTCAGTGGCCACCACGGCCCCTTTATTTGGGGCAGTGAGCAAGGCACACAGAAACCTTGGGTTCCACTGCTTTGCCCAGCAATGCCAAGCGCTGCCACCACGACTACAAATGGACACCAGCATCGTGGTGGGGAGAGCGCAGAGCTCCCAGGACACAGAGCCACAGGACAGTGGGAATCATGAGCTCCGCCGCTTGGGTTTTAAAGATTTATCCCAAGGCTGAAGCCCTTGGCCACAAGAAGTGTGTGCCAACAGCTGGTGCACCGATGTAAGAGTCAGGTTATCTGGACCAGCCTCCTGCCAGCCCCACATTTATCTTGTCATTTTATAAAAGCTTATTAACCTCTTTTCAGTTCGCTTAGCCATTTTCAGAACAGGGGCAACAATTTATTGCTCATATGGGGGTGAAGTGGTAATTAGCTGATGCATGGACAACATTTCCAGGAGCTCAGATGAAAACATCACCATTTTGCCACTAATTCTGCTCCCCAGTGTGAGAGCACTTAAAGAACTAAATCCCACACCAGCAGCTGGCAGGAAGCTGATTGCATTTGACAAGCGTTTACTTACGCAGGATTCTCTCCAAGGATTCGCACCTTCTCACTTCATTCACAAACTTTCTCTGGAAGCTGTTGACATTCACATTCAGCTAAAAAACAGGAGGGAAAACAAGCCCGGGGCTGAAGGCTGCGCGGTGCTGCACTCATTTTTACCATCAGCAGGGGATGAGTTCCTTGGGTGCGGATGGCAAACACCGTGTGTCTGACAGGGTCCTACTGGTGGCCTTCCTCATGGCCTGGGACCTGTGGCCGGCCACCTGACACTGCTGTGACAGCAGGACTCACAGAGGGCCCTTCACAGAGAAACTCTCTGCACCCTGCTGACGCAAAGGCTCGTTCTACGGCTGTGCAGAGCACTGGATGGGGACTCAGGGATGGGCAGTGTCTTGGCATGATATCTGGGTTTCAGAGGAGCCTCGGGGAAATCCCACTCTCACCACGGACTCTTTGGCCTCCCTACACGTGCATCTTTCCCCAGCGCTTTGAGGGAAGGACAAGCGCACCCTGGGCACATCTCCAAAGCTCAGCACTACTCACGTCTCTGAACTGGACCAGCCCCAGCTCCCCGAGCTCAGCCACGCAGCAGTAGGCAGCCTCCACCTGCAGGAAGAGCTGCCTCAGGCTCATCTCCTCGCTCCGGAAGACGGAGGCCATCCCGCCCGTTCTCCTCTGGCCTGGAAGGCGCTGGGAGCCCCGGGGGGAGCAGCAGGCTCTTCCTTGTCCAAGCACGTGCCAGAAGGTGCCAAGCTCTGCAGGAACATTGGAATCGCTGAGTCAGAGGGCTGGATGATAACCCAGTGCTGCCCATCGTGTCCTCCAAAAGGGTTTCTTCACCTTCTAAGAGCCTCCTTGAACCCACACGAGGCTTCATCCCACCGGAGCACTGATGGATGCTAAGGTGTATGTGTGTGCCACAGGGAGAGGGGAGAGTCACCAGTCTCCCGTGAGAAATGATGAGCAAATGCCCTTCCTTGTCCTCTGCTGGACCTAACCACTTCAGACCACTGCACTCAGGCTCTGTGTTTTGGTTTTGGATGCTGTGATTAGTAAGAATTTGATTTCTCTTCGCTCTTACAAGAGCAGACTAATTTTTTTTAAATTAACCTTTAAGATTTCAAAAGAATTTTCTGCCCATAAAGGACCGTCTTCAAAATAAAGATACATGAAATAACATGCATTGCACAAAATTTTCTCTCATTTCTATACTTATTATTATTTACTTTGAATAACCTGAACACAGAAATTGTCTTTAGTTGTTCTCACAAAAAAATTAACTGATCAGCATGAACAAACACAGTAATTATCTTTTTCCAGAAAAAACCATGCAAGTAGATACACTTCTTGCATGCATTTAATTCTGTAGCAAGCCTATGTTTTATAAATAGCTAAACAAAATCCTTTTGTAACCTCACTTCTACTTGTTGACAAGGGTGGCAAGTCAATTGTCTTTAACCCCTTCTGTCCCTATGAACCTTATCTTTCAGCATTTTTTATAAATTGTGGATTCTGTGAAATCTCTTTATAACATACAAAAGATTCATCTTAAATAGAGGAGAAGCATTTCACAATACATGAAAGGCTTGTTTAACAGGAGCACGATAGTCACAGGTCTGTATTTGCTCAAATGTCCTGGGAATTTTCCTTCTCTTATTCTCTGTACCCATTCACTTGAAAATTTAAGATGCTGAAAATACAGTATATGATAACTAATAGTTTGTTAAAAGAAAACATCGTGTGCCAGCTTAAATGGATTGAGTATGTACATTTTCAATTTGCTTGGGCATTTTTCAGCAAACTGTATTTTTCACAGGAAAGAGACAAAAGCTGTGAGAGACTAATTACTCACGCAAAGTAAACCTGTGACAAGTAAATCAAAAAGTTTAAGAGATCATCAAAATGTCCAATCTTAATTTCTTTAGAAAAGTGTGAAGAAATTATAATCTAAAGCAATTCGTATTTCTAAACCTGCAGTTAACTTCCATTAAAAAAGTGCTATACCCTTAGAAGTCATAGAACAAAACTCAAAAATATTTGGAAATATGTCAATTAAGCTGCTTCAAACCATCCCAACCTAGGGTTCTAATCTTCCTTGGTAATCTGTCAGGGAAAACTCCAAAAGCTCACTTTCATCTTGATTTGGAACGAGGCAAATACTTACTCCAAAGAAGGCAGAGCTGTCACCCCTCAATTATTCCTACAGACGCAAGAGGCTCACCCAAAAGTACTGCTGACCAGCAAAACTTCTGCCAAAACCACCTTCCCTCCCTTCCCATTCTGTCTTGCCTCCAGTTTTCGCTCTGACAGCAAAGGAGTTAATTGAGGAGCCCCTCAATCAACATTTCCCCCCGCCGCTTTTTCCATGACATTAAATACATTAAATACATTAAATGCATCCAACACAAGGCATTAAAGCAATGGGCAGGGCGGATGGCGGCCCTGCGGCCGGCCGGGCAGAAGGGGCAGAAGGTGCACAAGGTGCAGAAGGCGCACAAGGTGCACAAGGTGCAGAAGGTGGCCCCGGGGTTACCTGTCAGCCACCAGGCTCCTGTCCGTCACCTCTCTCCCCGGGGCAGGACCAGCTGTCCCCCGGCTCGCCCGCTGTCCGTCCGCAGGTGACAATGACAGCAGGGCTCTGCGGTGGCGCCGGGAGGGCAGCGCCGAATGTCCCGTCCCACACGGGGCACGGCAAAGCTCCGCTTTAAGGTCAGAACCGGTCTGGACCAGAGAAGGGAAACCCTTTGTGTCCCAGAGCAGCTCCCGAGGCGGGCGGGTCAGAACGCTTTCTGGCACGGTCACCGCCCCTGTGCCAGGTGCCGGGCGTGTTGCGGCAGCACGGCTCGCTGCGAGTGACAACAGAGGGGACTGTCGGGCTGTCACCCGCAGCGAGCGACAGCCTTCGGAACCCGCCGCGGGGAGGACCAGCGGCCAGGGACGGGGAAAAACCTCCTGCGCTGTTTCTGGCCGGTTTTTGCTCGCTGAAGGCAGTCTGGGGAAGGACGGGGAAACAAGGGGAGATTAATGATTGTCCTGGCGCAGGGGGACGGGCAGAGCGGGGACAGGGCTGGGAGGGCAGGGCTCTGTTAGCTGACAGGGAACGGGATTCCCACTCCTTGACATAACCAAGGCAGGGGGAAAAGGGGCTTTACAGACTCTCTGCCACTTCAGCTGCTAAAGCAGGGGCTCCAGAGAGAAATCTGGCTCCTCGTAAAACCAACTTATCTCCCAACTCATGAGGCAGGGTTTCACCCTGATGAAAACTACTCAATCTAGCGCCCAGAAGAAAAAATTCCTCTCAAAAGAAGAGCTAATGGAAATGCACAGCTATATGCAAATTGTAAAGCAGCCTTAAAGAAATGCTTTCTCAGAGCTGTTCTTTTGGAGGCAGCCCCTAACCCCAGCCCTTCAAGCCAAAGGGTTTACTTAGTCCATGGGAACACTGCCAAAAAACAAGCAGCAGCAGAGGGTTTCCCAGCACAGGAGTTTTCTATTCAAAAGCAACCAATGGTTGCCCCACTTCACAAGGTCAGCTTGGTGAGAAGGGTCCTGCGGCTTGCTCGAGTCTAGCTGTCTCAAGTTATGCGACCCAAAAAGGAGATATTAAAAATGACAGCGTCATTTTGACAGGTGGGCCTAAAGCACGCCTTTTGCTGAGCACACCACCCAGCTGAACTGGCTGCTGGGGCTGGCACACACCTTGGCTGCACTGTGCCTCTCCAGCCCCTGCACAGGGTCAGCTCTGCTTTCTCCACCACTGCTACCAAAGCAAGGGATCCAAGGCTGATGAGACCCAGCACCTTCTGCTAGGATATTCGAAATTCTGATAAGGCAGATGTGAAGTCACTGCCTTTGACCATGTGAGCGCCACGCAGGGCTGTGGGGAAGCTGGTGTGGCAAAGGACGGACTTTGCCTTCCAGCCCATCCTGAGAGTGACACTAGTGCTACTAAACAACAGGAGTCATCGTTCCGTTCCAAACTGGTGCATAGTGACACAACAAAACGGAACAGCTTCTCGGGCTACTCCCCATGACAGCACATTCTTCCTCCTGTGTTCATTTGGTGACACCAGGCTTTGCTTCCTCTTTGCTCCTTTACAGCCCTTACTCAGCCCTCAGTGACACTCAGCTACTCCCCAAAAAGCTGTTGGGGCTGGGGGAGCCAAAAGGGCCCCCAAAGCAGCCTTCATCACCACAGCACGCTGCACTGAGCTGGCTGCTCCATCCTGTTAGCCAAGGAGTGAGCAGAGGAGGATAGAGCCGTCTCTGCTGCCCTCCTCCCACGCCTCCCGGGTGATAAGCAGAGAGAAGAAGAAAGCATATCCTATTTCATGCCTCTGGCATGTGGAAGTAAGAACATTATTTTATAATAATCCTATTAACGCAGATGAGACGACGATGGCGGGCCATGAGGCACCGTTTAGAGAAGCCCCATCAGTGGGCTCTTTGTTGATGCAGGCAGCTCTGCCCGGGTGAGCTGAAGGCAGCCTTTCAGTGCCTGGCTGGTCTTGAGCCCTCTCACTGGGGTCTCCAGATGAACAGCATGGGGTCACAGCAGGGCCACAGGCTCAACATTTGTCTAGTACCAACCCCAGCCTGCACTGGAAAACACAAAGGGCAGGGTTGTGCAGTTTTCCAAAATGCTAGGCTTGCTTTCCTCTGTGTGACAGAAAGCATATTCCCTCTCCCCTTCTTTCATTTAAAGAGTAAAACCTTCGTGGGTTTGATTATTTTTTTCTCTCAGATTTAAAAATTAACCCCCCCCCATTCACAGGTAGCTTTATCTTAGATGGCTTTTTCCCACATCAATGAAAACAGCAAACAAATTGGCTCCCTCCCTTATGGACACATTATTGGCAGCAGGTTTAAGATTTTGAGGTGGTTTTTTTTTTTTTTTTCAGCAGCAATCTGATTTAATTTGGAATGAAAAATATAAACCAGTTGCCTAAACAGAATATATATATACACACACACACAGAGTGAGTGTGTGTGTGTGATAAAGGTAATAACTGAGAGCCACACCTGGTGATGTGTCAAGGGCAATACTTCACTCAGCAGACAATCTCAGCCATGAAGCTCTCTGTGGCACAACATCTACTGAAGAGTAGGTATTGCCTCCTCCATAACCACCAGGGAAAGCTGCCCAGCAGCCCTACAAACTGTGCAACAATCTCCTTAGAGGAGAGCTGGGGTAGTGCCTCATTTTAGAATACTTCTAATTTTAGAGTAAACAGTCCTGTCTTGAGAACTGCAGGAGAATGGGAGCCCAAAGAAGGCTGCCATTAGGGGAAAGGGAAAATTAGGGGAAGGCCCTGGAGTTTCCTATCGCTCCTTGGGCAGTCACGGCACTGAAATATAAACGTGTTACAAAGAAATGGAACAAATCCAAATCTGTGTCAGGGAATGATTTTGCAGGGCTCCCATTGTGTCTGAACTTATCAGGCAAAGCCTTCCTTTCCAACCTGATCCAAAAATCGCTGGAGCCAAGCGCAGCCTGTTCCGTGCTTCAGGAGGCTTTGGAGCAGCCCTTTCTGAACCATGGAGGGAACACGTTTTGGTAAAAGAACCACATGTTAATTGTGCAAATGCATTTTCAGCATCCCTTAGAAATGGAGACATTTGCCTACAAGCTGACAAAGAGTATTTAGTTAATAGTTAAAATTCAAAAGAGATTTCATTAAAAATTGAATCATTCATGCAATAGCAGAGCGGTTTTGTCTTTTTTTTTCCCCTCAAGCACTTTATGCTGCACAGAACACTTTTGCATTCATTTACTTTTGCAAAATTAATTGCCAGGTCAATTTTCAGTGGGAATAGAAGGTGAGAAATTCAGAAGAGAAAGGTGAATCTGGCAGACAGCAGAGGGCTGTTCCCCCTTCAAGAGTCGGGGTTTAGTTTTAATGCAGCAGCGGCTCTGAAAAATACTCAAATTAAAGGTGACCTCCACAAAAGGAGACTGAGACACTGAAATGAGCCAGAGATGAAGATTCTCCCAGAGGTGAAGATTCTCCCAGAGGTGAATTTCAAGCATCTCTCCTGCTGTGACTCTTGCCTACCAAGGCCAAGAGTGGTGACTGCTTGGGGTGACACGCTGCCAGCACGAGTCGCCTCGTGCCACACCTCGTGTGCCAGCTGAAGGACAGAAGGACAGGGCTGTACATCCCAGCAGTAGCAGGAGGTGGCTGTCAGAGACCAGCCCCAACTCTGCAGCACTGGTGGCGTGTTGACATGAAAACAGGGAGACAAGGTGGGTAAACACGCCTGTCTCAGCTGACCTGCCCTCCCCTGTGGCTCAGTGTGCCCTCTGCCCTGATGCATCGTGGAAATATTCACAGCTGGGCGGCACAAAAGCATCTTTGGACAAGTGGGTTCAGCCCACAGAAACATGGCAGGGCTAAGCCTACGTGGGTTTTGCTGTCAAGGTTTTCCTGAAATGAAGGGAGACCCAATGAACCTCACAGCTTTGCAGAGCTGTACCCTAGTGTGTGCCCTTCACGTGGGAAGCCTGTTATGTCCTTCCCCGTGAGTTTCAGCCACGTGGAAGGGAAAAGAGAGAAAACTAGATGCTCTCCATCCTACAAAGACTGCTGCCCTACATGCCTCACCCTGGGCCTCCCCTAAGATGTCTGCAAATCCACAGCAGGCCCTCAGACGAGTCCCTTCTGACATGAGCACCCAAAACTAGGAGTGACCACTGCAGAGGAGCACCAGCAACCTGCTCCCTGCGGAGTTCACTTCTGCCAGTGCCTTCCTGCCACATGGACATCATCACGTCAAAGACAGGAGCAAGCACAGCAATGTGTGCTGCTCATCCGACCAGGACAACGCCACGGGCACTTCAACAGGGTGACTTTTCCAGACAGGATTGCAGAAAAAATTCCTGCTCTCCAGCAAGCATCATTTTTCTGTGAACCCTCCTGGTCTGCAGGCAGAGCTGTGCTTGCGGGAAGGCTCAGCTTCTGGCTTTGCACATCTCAAAGAGGAGAGATAACCACCAAAATAACCACCAGAGAAGAAAGAAGAGCTTTTCCAGAATCACTCTGCAGAGGTTGAGGATGCAGGCAGGGAGAGAGCTGTGCTCACAGGGAAATAACAGCAGCAGACTTAAGGATGCTGTTTTTTTGGGATTCCACACAGCTATTCCAAAAAAGCATCGCTGCAGAAGTCAAGCCAGTGAAAGTGTAAAAAAATTAGCCAGTATGGCTAAGTCTCTCTCTGCTCCAATTCTCTCCTCCTCTCTGGCTCTATTAAACCATTTTCCAGAATCACTCTGCAGAGGTTGAGGATGCAGGTAGGGAGAGAGCTGTGCTCACAGGGAAATAACAGCAGCAGACTTAAGGATGCTGTTTTTTTGGGATTCCACACAGCTATTCCAAAAAAGCATCGCTGCAGAAGTCAAGCCAGTGAAAATGCAAAAAAATTAGCCAGTTTGGCTAAGTCTCTCTCTGCTCCAATTCTCTACTCCTTTCTGGCTCTATTAAACCATTTTCCAGAATCACTCTGCAGAGGTTGAGGATGCAGGGAGAGAGCTGTGCTCACAGGGAAATAACAGCAGCAGACTTAAGGATGCTGGTTTTTTGGGATTCCACACAGCTATTCAAAAAAAGCATCGCTGCAGAAGTCAAGCCAGTGAAAGTGTAAAAAAATTAGCCAGTTTGGCTAAGTGTCTGCTCCAATTCTCTACTCCTTTCTGGCTCAGGACCACAAAGAGACTCAAAAGACAGAAGCTGCCTGGGACCCTGTCGGGAAGGGCTGCCTCCGGAGGCCTTTCCTCTTCCAGCTGCAGCATATCCTGGGGAGAAACCTTCAGCCTTAACCTTCAGGGGCCACCTCTTGGTATCCACCTCCTCCTGAAGCTATTTTGGTTTTTGCTCACCTGGCTGTGGCAGGAGAGTTCAAGGCGTCCTGGCAGCAGGAAGCTGCCGTGCTCCACCCTCTGCTCGGCACAGTGCTTCTGGGCTCACCCAGGATTTGTGTCCCAGTGTCCCAGCTCCGCCGGTGACAGCGACAGCGCGGACACTCGGGTGGGAGCGGGACCCTCGGCATGAAGCTCTTCTCCTGCGAGCCCCGGGCAGCCCTCGCCGTGCTCCTCCTGGCCGCTGCCCTCTGGGATTCCTGCTCGGCAGGTATTTCTCTTCTCTTGTGCTCCGCTTTTGATACCCTGCCCTTTCCCCCCACTCCTCTCAATGCCTGCACGTATTGCCCAGCAGTTCGTTCTTTAAAAACGAGGGGGCATTCCCTTGCTTCACCTGAAAAGGATAAAAAGCTGGGATTAATGAATGAGAATTACTGGACAGGACTGATCACGGCATCGTTGTAAAGGGATGTGCTTTTGCCGGCATTCCCTTGCTTCACCTAAAAAGGATCAAAAGCTGGGATTAATGAATGACTGATCACAGCATCGTTGTAAGGGGATGTGCTTTTGCCGGCTATTTACAGAACCACTGTAAATGGGACTGAGCTGCAGCTTGCTCCACTGACTGGCAAGGAGACAGGAACCACAGTTACTGGACCTTCTCCTGCTTGCTCAGGCAAAGGACCACCTGCAGTACCACCTATTAGGATCCCTGTAGTCCGATTTAGCTTTCATTGCAAGCTTTTTGCAGAAAATGTGGCTTTGGTGCCACCTTAATTGTAGAAGTTGCCTGCAACCAAAACGTAAATGAAAGCTGAAATCCTTTCCCACCAGGCTACTGCCTGCGTTTGTGTACCAGCACCAGATGAGACCTGTCAGCTGTTTAAAGACAGGCTGCCTTTGACAGCCTGTTCTTAGGGCTGCAAGATCTATAAAACAAACCAGCACTCGGCATTCTGCGGCACTTCCTTCCACAGGTCATGAACAGGTTTTAATGATTCTTCCCAGTGCTTCTGTGAGGTACTTATTAACTGAGAAAACGAATTATGGGCTTGGGCAAGGTCATTCTCCAAATCCTATGAGAGTCAGACAGAAGGACGGGGGATGCTCAGACCCTTCCCTGAAGCAGGTTGCCCAGGGGCCCAATCTGTGCATGGCAGAGGCCATAGGGAAATGGTGGGTCAGATCAAATGCAGGAAAAAGCAGGTGACCCCAAGGGGAACATGTCCCACAGGACAACCTCAGTTTACTTGCTGTTACATGGAAAACATTAAACTCAAAGCAAATCTTTGGTCAAATGTCTCATTTGGATTTGTTTTCCTCAGCTGACGCTAAACCCACGCTATTATTTTGCGGTCTTTGCTGGAATCAAACTGGACCTGATTTTCTCTGTTACATTCCAAACTACCAGCTCAGAGTGATGGCTTGACTGGGAATAGCTCTCCCATGGCTGGTCTGTGGACCAGCAGCACATTAAAGCTTCTTCATGCAGCAGGACTCCTCACCACTGGAGCCTCCCCCCGGCCATTCCCCACCTATCTGTGCAGGGGATACTCTACCTGGCTGAACTTGAACTGTGCTGCTCACGGCAGCACAGGAAGAGGTGTTTCTCCGACCCCCTTCCTTCTGCAGAAGGGGACAGCCAGACTCCTGTGCAGCCTGGGATCTTTCTAAGGGAAAAGGAGAAAGAGGTACAGCCTGATGGCCATGGATCTCTATGCCATCCAAGGGTGTCTTCATTTCTGTGCTTCCTCGTTCTGCCCCTGTAGCCTGGGCAAGGACAGTGGTTAATTTGAGCTCCAAGAGGATGGTTCAGCCAGGGTCACACCAAGGCAGAGGTGCAGTGATTCACCTGCTCCTGAGGGATGCTGCTAGAACAAGTCTCTGAAGTGGGTGTTAAAAGTGGTGGGATAAAGAAGCATATCCTAACACAGCAATGTTTAGAGGCAGGAACTTACTTTCTTCAAGTTGTTTCCATCCTGCAGACCTCTACAAGGCCAGTGGCTTGCAGATTCTCCTGCTTGATGACAAACATCACTTTTCTAATCCAACTTAACTTTTCTCCTGTGCTTTCCTTCTGGCAGCAGCTGAAGACATCTCCAACGTTTCAACAACTGAGCATGAACCACCATGTCTTAGTAAGTCTTCATAAATCACTACTACCTCTTAAAGTTAAGTGATGAGTCTACGCATTGACTGAGAAGCTGTCCTGGAAAGGGATTTATCTCTTTCCAAGTCTTCCACTGTGGGTCAGCCTTTAGGATGCATTTCTAAGACTCCTCCACTGTCACGGTGTGATATCTTATGTGACACTGGGACAGACCCATAGCTCTCACTTGTGTCCTAAAGCTCCCTGCCTGCCTGTAGGCATTGCACAGGTTCCCAGGAGCACCTCTTTCCCCTGCCCTACCAGGTCTTCCCCAAACCACCTCAGATCCCACCATGACTCCAGAGCCATCCACCAGGTTAAGAGCCAGGCTTAGGGGAAAGGCACAGCGAGAGGAAACCTCCCATGAAAACTCTTCCTTTCTCCCCCACCAGCCGTGAATTTCTGCAGGCAGGCGGCGGTGTGCTGCCCCACGGGCATGGACGACTACGGCTGGATCGCAGCGGCCGTCGGCTGGAGCCTCTGGTTCCTGACCCTCATCCTGCTCTGCGTGGACAAGATCATCAAACTCCGGCCCGATGAGCCCAAGTACCTGGTGGCCTGAAGCAGAGCAAGCCAGCAAGCGGCAGCGCCGGGGAGCAGTGAGGAGCAGGAGGACTGACAAAGCGTTTCAAACACTTGCTAAGAAATAAAAAAAGGGATAAAACACATTCAGCCAAAAAAGGCCGGATCTAAGCAGGGTGGCTGCCGAGGCTTCGCCCTCTCTGGCTGGCTGGAGCTGCCAGCCAAGTCCCTGTAAGCCACCACATCTGTGCCACAGCGCAAAAAAAACCTCCCCACTTTTCCCTGAGCCCTCTGTGCTTGCTGTGAGCACCGCAGCAGGAGGAGAGGCTGAGGGACCAGTCACCATGGCCTCGAGGCCACCTGGGGCATGATCTTTGGGTTTGACACAGAAATGGGCAAATAAAGCTATTTTCTGGTAATCAGCATTACCAGAGCCAATACTAAGCTACAGGCCAGGTTACTTCAGTAATTTGTTGACTTTACCAAGTCCTTCTCACTCACTAATCCGTGATATTTTAAAGTCTATTAACTGATACATGGGAAGACTTTCTTATGGAATCTTAGGGATTTTTTGGGGTGGTTTGAAAGTAAAACTAATTGTCCCAGAGCCATTTAAATGTGAACTGTGTTGCAGGAATTGAATATTGGTTGTACTTATTCAGCTTCCACCTGCCTGAGAAACTAAGCCAAGCTGAAGTATGGGAAGCAAGTTTAAACTAACACATCCAACTCATGCACAAAACTGTTCCTATTTATATGAGATGATAATAAACACTCTTACTGATTGAAAGACTCTCACTGACTGGTTTATATGGATAAAACTTATATTGGCAAGGAATTACTCAACCCAGTTGTTAAAAACAGGATTCAAGGAGGGTTTGCCTCACTGCAGTCAAAGTCTGTTTTGGTGCAGTTGCACCAGTTTTATTTCTACCTGTTATTAAAACAATCAGAATAAAAAATCAGAATTGAACTTGCCTAGACCTACACAAGGTTAGCAAACCCGCTAGAGATCAACTGAAATGAAACATGAAGTTACCTTTAAATTTAAAAAACGCCACTGGAGATTTTTATCTGCTAGAAATAATTATACTCTCCCATCAGCTCATCAGTATGTAACTTCTATGAGTGAGAAAAGACAGAGACCAGTCTAAGACTCTTCCAATTGATTCTGGCACAATTAACACTCTGATCAGGACAATTTGGGCCCCTTCAGAGTGATGGGCAGTTGCCCCTTACCAACTAACCCCCATCAAGAGGAACAGGGACAAGTTAAGACACTGAGGAAAAAAAATACATCCTTTCCTATCACTACTATCACTTAAGACAAAAAGTCTTCAGGGTGAAATGCTGAACAGAGATGCTCATGTCAGGAAAGTAAGTTTTGAAAGGAAGGGACTTAATTCTCAACATTTCAATATACAGCAATTCAAACAAAAGTAATTTTCACACAACAAATCTCAGCGTTGGAGACACTGAACTTCTTTCCACAAAACAAAAACATCACTCTTTTACATATCAACTGACAGAAACAAAGGGCTCTCAGTCAACACCAAAATGTAAAGAGCAGTGAGTTGATAATTAAACCACTGCAATCAGTCATGTACTACAAGTCTTCTACCTACATAGATAATTTTCCCCCATTATATTTATTTTAGTAACAGAAAATGTTAAGTGGTCTGAAAGCAATGTGAAAGATACTGGGGAAAAAAAAATCTCCCCTCAGTGCCTTCACGTCTGCCTTCTGCAGACCTCTTCCTACAGTTCTCCAGACTTGGGGCATTTTTCTCTCAGTTGGGACCACAGAAGGGACTGCTGGATATGGCACTGCTCTCCATCTTTGAGAGGATACGTGTTTTGGTGCATTTTGGGGTTTGCCAAACTTGTTCATGCTTTTGTTCTTTGCTTTAAAATGGTTTGTCCTGTGTTCCCTTTGTTAAGCCCCTTTTTGGTCTTTCCCAAGTTCTGAGACCTGTCCATCACTGCAATCCTGCCCGGAAAGTTCTGATGAGACTGTGAAGTGATTCTGCAGGGTCTGGGTTCCCCTCCCTTTTCATGCACAGAACTGTTCTATGGATCACCCCTTTGTTCTGGGTCACACTTCACCCCTCCCTGGGATGGGTTCTAGATTGCCCCAGACCCCTTTCCACACCCCCTGAACTTAAACTGAGACAGAAAGAAAAACAACTCCTCCTTCGTGGACCACCATCTGGGTGAACTGAACCAAGCTCAAAGCCACGTGGAGTCCTCCTTTCCCCTGGCCATCTCCATATTTCTGCCTGAGGCCAAGACCCACAGGATTGGGAAGATACCAGCTGTACCCTTAAACGTGAGTTTGGTGAAAGAGCCAGCTGGATAGCCCAATCCCCACGGATACGCTTCACAGCTTGTGCGTGTCTTGGAGTTTGCAGCACGTGATGCAAGTTCTGGATGGCCTACAAGAAAAACAGCCACAAAGAGCTTCATAACAACTGGGACACTGTGGAGCTTCCTCAAGTCTGCCTTTAGAAACACAGCTTGCTCGTTCTTCACTCTCTCCAAAATAGTCAAAACTACCTTCAAGGACTGTAGCAGACTTAAACCTCAGGATTTGCTTTTTTGCAGTTTCCTTTGAGGATTCCCAGCTCAACCAAATGGGGGAAAATCGGAAAAACCCCCATATTTTACCAGATAATGTAGGGCCCTCAAGGATTTTGTGTGCTCAAAAGTGATTCCCAAGTCTCCACAAAATCAGCTATAAAAATGGAGTACCTTAGAGGTAATTTCTGCTGTGAAATGTATCCTTTTTCTAGACCAGTGACCTGTAAAACTCTGATCTAATACCACAGGGTTGTTTCTTACTGCATCACTTACCCCGACATCTGACTCTGTCAGGTTTGATCTACAGCTGCTTCTTCTCAAGTCATCTGATGGAGTCACTCAGAAAAACCTCATCCACAGGCTCCAAGGCCATCAATGGAAATGTCTGTTTCTACATAACACAGGGCAAAGCCCCAAAGTGCTATTTTAAAGGGGCTCTCCGAGGTACACACCATGTGCTGTTCTGATCCTGTGGGCAATCACAAGCACAATGCAAAACAACCCACTCTGACACCACCACTAGAGCTTTTCTCCTCCTTTTGCAGTGTTCCAGGGGCTTGTCCAGTTACAGAAAGCAATTAATTAAAAATTTGCATCTTAAAGACTGGAGAAATTGAGATAAAGACAGAAATTAATAGGCAGAAATGGATTATACATACCTGATTTCTAAAATGTAAATATTATCTGTAGTCTGCTGTTACTTTTCCTGGAATAATTTTAGCCAGGGAACATATGGGAGCACAGGCTGTGGGTTGTAACCCCTCATTTAAGAGCAATTAAGTCACAGTTGAAGACTGTAGTCTGGTTTTGGCACACGAATTAAACATACGAATGCACAAATTAAATATACATGACTGTATAGTACAATGCCTTATAAAAGTGGTCCATGAGCAGAGTTGCAGACTGATGTTATCATTTACTGTGTATTATTTCATGCTCTTAATATTATCACTCCCAATTTAATACCTCTGATTGTAGATCCCAACTAGTGCAACACTGTCCAACCCCTGCTGACTTCAAGGGAGCTACACAAACATCCAGCACATGCCTTTTTTTGTTCTTTGGGGGTTTTTTTCCACTGTAATTCAGGAAGCCTGCCGTTTTTCTTCCCACAGGGATCCCTCGAGGCAAAGCATAACCACTGATTTGTCAGCATGCATAAATCATTTTTGTGTTAAACCTGGGTGCCCCATCAGACTGCTACATATAACCTCATGGCACTGAGCTGGGGTAGGCACTTCCACATCTCTAAACATGTGAAAAGTAAGGTCATACCTCCAAATGATGATGGAAATGTTAATTGTCCAGTCATTCATAGTTATTGTCTGTCCCAGGACCAAAAAGTTCCTCACTGGAATGAGATGAAGAAAACCAATCTATTCTAGCTCTTATGATTTAGTACAAAGTAAACCAAAATATTGTTGAAACCTAGATGGCTGGGAAAAAAAAAAAAAAAAAAAAAAAAAAAAAAAGTGAATAAAATTCACTGGTTTGAACCTCAGCACCGCTGGCCACATCAGCAGAGTTCTTCCTATTTTCTGCACTAAGTTTCTGAATCTCAGCCATGAGATCCACCGTGCCTGGAAAGGGAAGGGAGATGCAGGTGGCAGCTGGGAAAGCTGCTGCTCTGCAAGTGTTTCAGACACACAAAGCATTGGGGACATGTAACTGAGCAGCATTTCTAACAACAAAGGAGAAAAACAGCAGCACAGCATCGCAGCGTAACTGCTTTAATTTGCCTGTAGATAACATCAATCACATCCAACTAGTGATTTTTAAAAAAATTCTTAATTCAAGCCTAAATGGACTGGTACTTGATGCATGACTCTTCATCTTTTCAGATACCACTGCTCTGGTAATGGCTCACATTCCTCACTGCCTTCATCCTTGGGGTTTTAGTGAATGAGCTACATATTAAGCCTATTACACTTTACAATGATTACACTCTGCCAAATCACTGGAGGAATGAAAACTGGCAAGAATTCGGGCTCCTTACTCACGTGAAGCACACAGATAAGACAGAGGTTAAATTCATAAGAAAAAGTGCTCTGCACTGGGACTCTGTAGGAATTTTGATAAAGTCATTCTAAAAACTAGGATTTCAAAAAACTTATTTTCATTAGTTACTGCCAAGGAATGGAATACAGGCATTCTTGGGAAGCAAGCACCCTCTCTTATCCTTACACTCCAGATTCTGCTTATTTTGTGGCATCTGTGGTACCAGTATCTGCTGTGGAATTCAAAGCTCACGGCAGGTTTCCGTCCCAGAATCAAATATGTTCAATGAGCTAATTTACAACTCCTGGTTTGCAATAACCATCCAGAAATAAACCACGATATAAACAATGCAGTATTGTTTCCCAAGTCTGCAAAGGGCTTGGGAAAAAAGGTAGCTGTAAGAGACTCGTGACAGTGCCTGTCCAATCTGACAGTATGACCTTGACAGCATGACTTCTGGAGCAAAAATTGAAGTACTTCAGGTTTTGCACAGCTCTGTCTAAATGGGAGAAAGGAAGACACTTGCAAAGTCCCACCTCCACTAGACTGCTCCCCTTCCATGGCATTACAACGTAACTGTGTCTGTAAGTCAGAGCAGTTCAAAAATATGCAAGTTCTAATGCAGCATCTCTCTGGGCTCAAACACAAAATGAAACCACTGTGCTTTAGCTGAGCAATACTAACATCCTACACAGATGTGACAGTATTAGGTAAGAGAGGTTAGCCCCTCCTTAAGGAGAATAAATAATGCTTATCAGCCAGCAGAGTGCTGAGTGCTCTTTCAGCTGCAGGAAAGGGCACTCTCTGCTCCCTGGCAGGGCAAGATCATCATCATGTTGTGGCAGTGATGCTGTCCTGCTGAAGAGACAAAAAGTTTCTCTTAACTTCACTGCAGTTCTACTCTGCAAAAGCAAGAACACAGTTTCTAGCACTCCAGCAAGTTTTCCTCCACACAGCAGTGAAGTGCAGGAGGGTGGAGCAGTAATGTGAATACAGGGCTGCACATCTGCAGATCTTCTAAACAGGAGATTGCTGTGCCACCATTAAGCCTGAAGACAGAAATAATTGCCAGGATCAAAATCATCCACGGAAATGTTTGACTGGGAGTGTTCCACACAAAATACAAGGCAACTTACCTGAAACCATTTTATTCAGGACTGCATGGACATAAATCCAGCAATCAGTTCCAAACTTTGTGGATGCTCAACTCACCTCTACTGCACTGAATGTGAACTATTTCATATTTGGTGACTATGCTGAATTACTACTGACAGTGGCTAATCCACAACTCTTTCTCCTATTTCCTTAAGTCCAAGGATAAAAGCTTTCTGCTTTTTCATCGTCACATATTTTTACAATTTTTATTTTTTTCAGATCTGTTTCAGGGCCAAAGGAGCGCTGTGCATTACCAAATATAACACAGCATCAATTCTTCTTGAATACAAAAGAGTTGTTCCTGAAACACAAACAATATCAGTTACTACTTTTAAGTCATGTTTAGCACTTAAAACCTTCCCACAGCTTGGATGAGGAAACCAACTTCCAAGAAGTCTTGGGATGGAAGTCTTTGAGAGTCTTCCAGAGAACACTAGAGCTCTTAAGAAGTGTGTACATTTGAACGTATCTGCAAATGTAAACCAATAATTTCATCCTTCAACTCTTTAGTTTTCATTTAATTTTGCCAGCCTCTTACGTGGCAGCAAAAGGATTTCTGCAAGTGACCCGGAAAACCACCATGTCAGGGATCCAAGGAGGTTCAGCATTTATTTCAAAAGATTCTTCAGAGCATTTGTTCAAATGTGCCAATACTTTATTCCAGTTTCGATGTAACACCCTAAACACAAACTTCCATTTATGGAGTAAGAGCTACTCAAAACTAAACAGGAGTGGCCATTTACAAAATAAAAGAAAAAATTTGATATGTAAAAGGTACCATGAAAAAGCAACACAAAATCAAGACAAAACACTCCATCTCTACAAACTATGAAGTGCAAAGAAATGTGTATTTTCCTAACGCTTATGTAATTTCTTTTTTTTAATCTATCAGTCTTCAGTGGGATTCCTGGGACTGCAGCTCTACTCCAGAAAAGTCTCTTTAAATTTAAAGGCAGTGCAACTCCGTGGGACTGTTGCTTCTCAAGTTTTTTACACCGTGTGAGTAAACTCACTCTGGGTGAGTCAAAGCTAGAGCACCTTGCCAAGTGCATCCCAAGCGGCACTGGAGAATCTGGAGGATGAACTCTTCTGAAGCACACGTGTGACTGTGTGGTTTTCAGTGGAAGTCATGCAGATGCAGCCAGGGGCAATGTACAGAGCAATGTTTGGATCTGAAGTGCCAATCCTAATGTCACACGCTGAGCGTGCTCTGCCCTCACTGAAACATCTCTGCTGGTGACAGCAGAACACATCCCCACCCTGCCGCCTCCTCTTCGAAATGAAATCTAACAGGAAGGGAAAAACACAGCCTCTATAAAAGGGAACGGATTTTTATTCCCACGTTTAAGTGATTCAAAGCTGCTGCTTGTCTCTAGGCACGTCTGAACAGTCCTGGAGGAACCCTACAAGCCATGGTGGAGTGCTTTTGGGAGTGTCACTGGTGAAAGATGTTCCTCACCCACACAAACCAGCACTGCAAGTGGTGCAGGACTGCAGAGAGGGGCTGTCATGGACTCTGCTTGAGTGGGGCAGGGAGAATCCCTAAGATTTCCTCTCTCTTTTTAAAGAGCACTGTCAGAGATGGTCCTGGAAATCTGTTTGCTGCTCTCTGCCTTCTGACAATAAGATGTCATCCTTTTTCTTTTTAATCGATTTCCAGTTTTCTGTCCATATTTAGAACACACCAGATTGGTGCTATTTAAAAAAAAAAAAATCCATTTATTTCTTTGCACCTGCAAAAATATGGGTGACAACACATCCCCACCTCAAAGGCACAAATGTTCTTTATCTTCCCACTTCAAAGCTCTTGGCCAAAACAGGGAATTTTCAAGGACTGGCACCTGTTTACAAGCAACTGCTACTTAAGGCACACAACAGAAAATGCACATTTTCCTCCTTGAGCTAAAAACTGTGATAGCTGGAAAAGTGAAGAATGTAGTGAGGGCAAAGCTTTAAAAAGTGAGTTCAGCTGCCTACTGTCATCCACATCACACAGCTGGTGACTTCACTTGGGCTGGAATATGCACCCAGCTTCCCAATGTAACCCATCAGACGTGTTTTCAAGCCCTGAGTTAACAACAACAGCGTGAGCTGCTGTGGTTCTTGGGGAGTTACAAGAGCTGTACATAGCCTCTTTCCAAGATAATGCCATAACCCTGCTGTCCGTGGTCTGATGTAGAGGCAATGGCTTGGTAGGAACGTGCACTTTTGGGTGATCACTCTGTGTCCATAAATGTAGGCTGGTGGGGCCAACGCCAACCTTTTGGTGCAGGGTGATGCACACAGACCTGGTCTGACACTGCTGCTCCCCAAACACTAGGTAAGAGGCCTGATCCAAACCACTGCAAGTACAATACATTGCAAAGGCTCACTCAGATTCCACTTACTGCTCCAAAGTGGCCACGTTTAACATGACCAGTCCAGCACCTTCGCAATTCATTCCTCCTAAAAGCAAGGTTTTCTTCCCTGAGCCAAAAGCCCACAGCCACTGGCAGGACCATGTGTTACATCCTGCTGGAGAGTATTTCCAAGAATTGAAGCACCTTCCATGCTGAGTGTATGAAAAGGAACTGTAACATTTCATTTAGCTTCAAAAATAATCAAGGAGCAGGCTGGAGGTCAGCATTTTGGCCACAAAAAGGAACCCAACCATAAATTATGTAGCTCTCATCAAGTTCTTTTATATGCCAAACTAAATACAGACTAAACACAAATGTCAAGGAAAACTGAAGAAAGGGAAGAGCCTGAGGATTCCATGAACCAGATGGTTTAGTCATGGAAATGGATGCAACAGTTGGTAACAGCTTTCTGTGCCTCTACCAACTTTTCATCTGACTGGTGTTTTCTCAAACTGGTAGATTCATTAACAGATACTTAAATACAGGATACTTAAAGTTTCAGGATAAAAAAAGGTTTTCCCCCCCCCGCCTTTTAATAGGGCAATAAAAAAAATTGGCAAAAGAACTCAAGCACATGGGGATACAGAAGCTTACAGATTTTCTCCCCCCAGGATTTCCAAGTGGAAACACACATTCTGGCACATGCATTCCACAGAATCCTTTGGTAGCACAGGAAAAAAAAAATAAAAACCAGCTTTACCTGTAGCTGCAAAAAGTGTGGGTCTTCCTTGTTAAAACTGCTCTTGAAACTGGTGGCTGGTAACTGGTGTTACTTTTCTTTCTATATGAAGATACAGACTAGGCCACACCGATTTCTTGGACATTGGATCAGGTGTCCAGCCAACCTGAGAACAAAACTTCCAAACACAGCTTTCTGACTTCTTATCTTTTACTATCCTGCTGAAAGTTTTAAAGAGGGTTTTCTCCATCAGATGGCCTCTTTTATTTACAAGTACGTATTTGTCCTGTGTTCTTCCTAAGATTAGGGACTGAAAAGAGAAATGATACACATCCAAATATAAAAAGATGGAATTTCACAACAGGGTCACCATGACTAGTAAAGAGATGAATGAGAAGTGGCTTAAGTGTCTCTAAATTTCAAAGCTCTTATTTCACAGAGAACATATTGTTCTGTAATAGCTGGAACCAGACAAAATTAATTTACCTCCAGGAAGACAACATTTTCTTGAAGTGAAGTCACAGGAACGTGCTAATATTATAAGCATTGGTCTCTGAGCTCACTACAGAATTAAACTGGAGAAGGATGTGGGGTCTGAAAGAGATGGTTTTAATGGGAACACTTAGCAACAGTCAGTCTTCAGCGCTGTCAAAACGACCAAATGAACACTGCCTGATACACTCTTCATTCTTCAAAACCTGTCATTTTACAGAAGTATTGGCAACATTCATGTTTACAAAGTTGGCAGAAAACAAATGTTTATTTTTATCCTAGAATTATCACACAAAAAAACTTTAAAAAAAAATCAAATCATAATGACCTGTTGGTACTGCTGTTACAACTGTGCTGGTGTTCTGATTCCTTTCAAACCTCAACTGGTGCCCATGAGGGCCTTAGACATAGGCCAGGGAACTGGAAATTAATTGACACTTCTTCATTACTCCAAGTCCCTCAAAGCAGTTTCATACAGCATATTGATGATCATAGGTAAACAGAAAAACAACTGAGCTTCCTAGTAAAGAGGGAAACGTAATACCTTTTTTTCCACATCAGCGAGCAACTGAGGTTTTGGTTTGGGCCACGAGTATGATGTACACACTTCACGAGTAAGGTACAGAGGTGACCACTTCCACCACTGTTTTCATTTCAGTCGGACTCAGTCCTGTTGCTGATACTGAACTGTGCACTGCAGCCAGGAGCAGATAGCCAAAGACCACCACACCACACCAGGGTTACACACCTGTACCTCCCCACTGCCATTTCTGCCCCAGTGAGTGAGGCACATGCAGCCTCTCCCCAGTGCTCTCTCGGGCAGATCTCTGCTCCTTAGACCCTTGATCACGACCATTTGCCCGTGTTTGAGACATCTACACTGTAGTAGCACCTAATTCTTCTGCTGTCCATTGCCCTAAGGTAGGGCTCCCAAGCCTCACCCACACTGAGCCTGCCCTCCATCTCAGTGCTGGTTTAGTACCTTTAGTTCACTCTGACCCAAGAATGGAAACACTTCGACCCATCGTGGCTTAAGCAAAATGTCCGTATGCATTATGCCAGTTACAGTTATGCAATGGCCAATATTAGTAAATTCGTAGCTCATTTTAAATTAAAACTCTGAAAAAAACCCAGCAACAAACAGTTCCATGGCACGCACCACTCTTACCATGGGAATAATGCTTACCCTTTGTCCAATGGGACAGTGGAAACAAGTATAAATATAGAAACTGCCTCAAAACTGCAAATCTAAGCCTATGTTAATGCTCTAAACTGTCACTGACTTCCACTAAAATTATTCAGATCCAAACATAAGCAATGATTTAGGACATCAATTTATAACATAATGCTGGTGACCCTGTACCAGTCAGGCTGGATTGGTTTCTGTCCACAAAGCAAACTACAGAGTGGCAATAGTTTATCGCTGGTCTTGCAAGAGCATTTAGTATGCAAATATGTTTTTTTAAAAGATATACACACATATTTCCCCAAATTCAACTGCGGCTGAGAATTTCCTTTCCAGTTTTCAATAATTTTTAAACAAATTAGATACCAAGCCCTTTCTGTTTGGATGCTTTGCTTTGTTTTTCCAGCCTGAATGAGTCTACAAATATTTTCTTAATTATACAAGGCCAATGTTTCACTTTGCAAACATTGAAGATGAAGGAACACTTGAAGCTTCAGCACCAGAAGGAAAACAAGGAAGAGTGCAGAGGGTAGCTCCATTCAGAACCACAGAGCTGTAACAATTATCATTCCAGTTTGATACAAGTAACTCATAAAGACTTTTATTCTAAGTAGTCCCATTGCTCCTGACAACCAAAGTGATTATTAGGTGAGATTGGACCTTCAAGACCTTTGAGTTGATACGGTTTGTAATCCTGCAGAACAGCAACACAAACCAGGTCCCCATAAGCACTGGAGAGATAAGAATAATTGTAACGTCTTGTAAAATGTCATCTCAGTTCATTCAAAACTTCACATACTTCTTTAGAAAAAGGAATCCATTATTCTCGGAGATTGTTCCTGTCTTTTTTGTCGTTGTTGTTGCTGGAGTACTGAGTACTTGACCTAAAGTTTTATTTCCGTGTTAGCCCAAATGAGGGTAAGGAGAGAAGAGGAGCACCGTAATATTAGCAGATTAATTAATATTACTTGCGATGACACCGATGATTTTCCTTGTTTGTCCCCCATCTCTTCTTACTAGTCTCATTTTGCTGCCTTTTTTTTGATTTTTCCAGAGTGCTGTCAACAAGAGTTGTGGAAGTTTCTTCCTTTGTGAGAACAACATCGCTGATTTCCTCTAAGTCTTTGCTTCCATAGGAAGCAGATAGCTGGCAGATTTGCAGTGGGATGCCAAATCAACTGTGGAAGTTCTGCACTGTTGTCTGTTTCTGAGAAAGCCGCAGAAGCTCTTCTCTAATTGCTTTGATAAGAGAGGCTGACGAGTGACCTGGCTGGAGGTCCTCAGTGGAACTGGTGGTGTAGCAAAGGCCCTGGCCCTGAAGGCTGTTGTGTGGAAGCTGAGCAGGAGGTGCTGAGGGCTGCCTGGCCGAAGTCCTCGGCATCTGGAATACTGGTGAGGAGGAATATTCTTGGTGTCCATGCATATGCGTCTGGAAAAAGGGAGAAACCGTTATTGCGCTTTCTGAATAAACGTGATCATCCCAGAAAAGACGAGAAAGCAAAAAGGCAAAGAGCAGGGGGGGAAGCAACATGGAGATGCTTCTATCTGCTGCAACAGTTCTGTTTCATGAATGAGTGATGTCTCTTATGGAGCACAAAACGAGAGTACACAAAACTGTTGGACTGCCTCAAGCTCAGAGACCCCTTTTCCAATCTACAGTGTGTTTAGGAACTGAAATGGAAGGAGGAGGGGAGAAACCCCACAGGACCAGAAATCAACAGAATTGGCTTCTCTTACCATCCACTTCCATCAACTTCCTAAAAGACACCAGGAAAATCACTTTTTTCCTGGCTGTCATTTCTCCATTTTATTTATAAGCAGAGATACTACTATTTCCACCTTCCCTTTTTCTGCCTGCTTTGCCTATTCAGACTGGATACTTTTGAGGACCCTGAGACTGAGCAGTGCCCAAGAAAACACTGTCAACAGAAGAAGCACCAGAAGAAAACTACATGGACTTGAAAGATTAGATTTTTTCCCCACTCTGAAAATATCTCAGAAAGGCTATCCCAGCTTAGGGACAATCATTGTTTCAGGGCAGGAAGGGGTTACTTCTGCCCTTGTTCAGTAACAGACATTTCCCAACAAAACAAGAGCGACAGAGAACATTAGTCTGAGTTTATGGCCTGTCTTTCTGCAAGACAATTGCTTACACTAAAACAAAGCATGGATTTACAGTACACTGGGTGACTGCACCAACTCCCAGAACGGACACAAACAAGATTTTGAACATTTTGAAAATCTAGACTCCAGCTGACAACTCCGAAGCGAAGTGTTTCCTCTTGCCTCCTGCTGCTGAAGGCTGGGAGACAGCCTGAAGAAAACACTGGACACGGAGGACTGGAACGCACGTGTGGGAGCAAAGCAACAAAATCCCCTCTCAGGGAGAGCAGCAGAGTCACACCACAGCTACAAGTCAGTGAGCACTACCTTTCTCTGGGGACAAGCCTTAAGGAGTAGCAGAGAGAGCAGCCTGATGGGGGAAGAAAGGACAGCAAGGTCAGCTAGGAGAGGATTTGGGAGCCAGGGGAAGACATCACAAAGCAGAGCCTGCAAGGGATATGGGGGACCTACAGCAACAGTGGTGTGCAGGGAACACAAAAAGCCATGGCAGCAAGTTTCTTAACATCTCTCACAATGCAAATGAGCAACATTTGAGCCATTTTGTATAAAGCAGAATTAATTATAGATTCTGAGTGTCTTGTGTAGCTCGCTCACAGCACTCCTCCTTTACACAGCTAATTTTGGGAGACATATTAAGGGGGAAAGAGGCTTTAATAGAAGACTGATAGGTAAAGGTTTTTCAAGTAACATTCTGCCTCATTTCTTACAAAAGAGAGGTGATTTCAGAATCAGAAAGGAATGAATGGGTCTCTTGCTTTTCAGAATTATTCATCTGGCAGTGAAACCTGAAACTAATTCATATGTGCAGTCTGGAGTTGGCAAACCTGACAAGTACTCTGTGGGTTTCTAGAGGAGAGATGACATAAAAACTATTAAAAGGAAACACTCCTTGATACATGAGTCTTAAGAGCAGCCTAAATGATGTTCAGGTTACTTTCACATTAAAAATGCACTGTGGATTCAGCTCCTGTCTCACACAGCATAAGAATGGTTTATCAAAGGAAGTTAGGGAGTATGATGACCACAGTGGCTGTTTTTCACACTAAGTTTATCAAGGCTTTCGTAAGCATCTCAGAAAAAGAAAAGGGTGTGTTTCTGTGATTTCACATATAGCGTCAGAATTTAAAAAGCCTGTAAAATTTCAAAAGCAAAATAAAAGGAGCAAAAAGGCTGAAATAATTTTTGCTGTTTTTTTTTTAAACTTCTTTGCCAACAGAAACACACAAAGATATATAACATTATATATGCAAAAATATATAGTTCTATATAATATCTATACATTTTATATTTTTATCTAAAAACTTCTGGGTAATTAACAGCGGTATGAGATAATTGGCAAAAATATCTATTGAATCTTCCTTCTTAAGGAATGAAGATTTATGAGACAAAAGTGTAAATTTGTTCATCTCCATTCAATACCTGCTGAACTCAGGCCAATTTCAACTGAATGAGATGTATAAATATATACACAGATACATATGTGTATATGCATGTTTGTGAACAGATACATAAATTTCACAAAACCAGGTAGCTAATTAGACACAACCTGATTTGTTTTAACCTGATTTGTTATTAATGAATCCATTTCTGAGCAGCAGAAAGGTCAACTCAGGCTGTGCTCTGCTGGATCTCTCAGCCAGCACGCATCTCACAGGGCCTGTCTCAGGGACTTGACCAAGTTTGGTGAGATTATTTTTTTTTTACAGACACTAGAGTGGGCAGCTGAGCAGAAAAATAGAATGAAAGGCGAGGAGTATCCTTGGGGAAACAGTGGAAACCTGGAGGAAGGCTTGGGAGAACAGTGGAAAGCCACAGGGGACTGTAGATGGGTAGGAGGTGATGCCAGGTGGTGGAGATACACAAGACACCGAATCCATCTGTAAGAAGCCAGACTTCATTTGTTCTGCTGCTCAGGGTTGTATTTTGTGTCAGCTAAGGAAATGCTGTCCTTCTGGCTGCCCTGGGCCTTCTGGGTGAAGAATTAAGGTGCATTTTTGGTACCCTGCACACTGGCTTAGGGCCAGGAGGTACAAGTGAGAGGTCATACTCCTGCAGGAAATCAGGAATAAAGGGCTGAGGATACTGTTAGGAAAAGTGCTACTGCAGGAAGACAAGTGCAGATCCCTCTCCAGCTCGTGGGCAAGAAGAATGCTCTAGATTTCAGTCTTCTGAAATGCAGAGTTTAATTTTAGAAACTTGCTCAGAGTGAGGGAACAGTAAGACAAGGTTTGTACAGGATCAGTTGAATAGTGCAGTGTAAGGAACTTGACCGTCATTAGGTAAAGCCCCATTGCCAAAACGAGGAAAGACAAATTTAGAGCTCTGTCCTAGCAAAAAAATGCAAACTGTGAAGGTAATTATTTAACTACAGAAAGCTACAAGACCAAGGGTTGGTTTGTTTTGTTTTTGTTTTTTTTTTTTCAACAGGAAGAATCCTTTAAAAAACCCAAAAAAAACCCCAAAACAACCAAACCTGCTCACAGGAAAAAGGAAGTTCAGGAAATATGTGAGCTCTCCTATAACTAGATGACATCAAATTCCAATAAGTTTTAGTTCATGATCTCCTCCTTTTGCCTGTTTTTAATAACAAACTGAAAAAAAAGTCATATTGCAGTAAAACATGAACTGCAGCAACCAGTGAGCAAAACATTCTGTCAAAGCCGAGGAAATCTTTAAACTGAGATGAACCAGAAGAAAAACCAGCCTGGATTTAAATGACCTGAACAAGAACACATCCACAGATCTAGAAAAGCCATTTTCAGAAAAGAGAAACAAATGTAAAGAAAGGTCAACAAATGGTAACCCAGAGATGTCTCTGAAAATGAAACTCGAGACACTAAGATCTCTCATGCCAGTCCTCTTTTTGATGTAAACTGAAATTATGATCTCGCATTCAAATGCCACAGTTTCAAGCAAGGAAAGCACATTAAATTAAGGAAATAAATCTTTTGGCTTGGACAGTTAAAGTTTTGAACAGCATCAAATAGTGCACCCAGCTCTCAAAAAACCTTATGCTGCTCCTCTTGAGGTTATCTGGAGTGGAGGCAGCTCACCTGCACCAAAATCTGAAGATAAGCCCATGTTGCTGCGTTTCTTTTCTGCAAAGCTATGGCATGGTCACGCAATACTGCAAAGCAACTTCAAACACTGTGAACACTACTGACTTAAAGTAGTGTGAACACTTCTTAAATGTGCAAAAGGAGGAGATCCTGCCTTCTTTCTTCAAGGAAGAAGCCAGAAAAAGATAGTTTAAACTACGAAGCGAAAGAGGAAGCAAAAGTCGTCACTCTCGAGAGTACTGCAATGAACCTGTCACAGGTCAGTCTGCTCCAGGACACAAGTACACCAAAGAGGGACTGGTGGCAGGCAAGTGTCTCTGTCCTGGCAAGGCCAGACACCACCTTCACCCTCACCCAGCTGGTTGAAGCAGAAATGCCAACCTCTAGAAGCACGCTGAGAACATGAAATCACCATGGGCAGCGCCGGTGAACGAGCATGTGTTCATCTCCCACATCCTGCTGGCCTAGGGCAGGAAAGTAACCCGTTTACAAACACCTCTAACGTTATGTTGTTCTGCCGCCCTGACTCCTGCTCTTAGCACGGATATAGAAGATAAAAGAACTTTATGCAGACAAAATAGGATGGTAGCCTGGGACAATTTAATTCCATGTTTTCTAATGACAGTGATCTCAAAATACAGAGGTGTATTTCGAAGAAGGAATGGAAAGCAGTATCCACCTCTGCTGGAGCTCAGAAGCAGAACTGGATGAACTGCAATTAATGGGTGAAGGCCTCAAGCAAGGAAAAAAAAAAAAAAAAAAAAAGATTAAGGTAAAATGAGAGAAAGCGTTTAGAGAAGCAAAGGTGAAAGAACAGCAAGCAAAGTCAGAAGAGCTAACAAGGGTTCCAAGAGCAAAGCAAAGAATGTCAGAGAAGCAACTAAAAAGTATTCCAGGGGGGAGAAAAGTTCTAAACAGTAACGCAAGAAAAAAAAAATAAATACCCAAACATATCACTACTTTGGAAAAGGATGCAAATGTGTAACAGTACTCACTGCATCTCGCCTAGCACATTCATCCTCTCCACGACACTGGGGCCACCCCGGGCCCCCCGGCTGGCCATGCCCTGCTCTGCCTGAGGGGATCTCCACTGGTTGGCCTCCGATCCTGCTAGCAATTCCCACCTGAGTGAGGTGCTGTATCTGAGAACCTTAAAAGCAAATATTGGTGTTTTGTTTTTCATCTTTATACACATTCAAGTTTGCAGGGCAGACACATGATAACATAAAACTTCGTTGGAAGCAGGAGACAAGAAGAAAATGGAGCTCTCTGTTTCTGTGCAGTTAATCAAAATCAGCAGAAAGAAGGCTGTCAGTGTGGAATAAAGGCAGAAAAGTTATGTGCGTTTCGTGCAGGTCATGTGAGTGCAAGGCATTTCATGGCCCTGCACTGAAAGAAGAGGTTGAGAGACATGCATCTCTGACACGGGCTACTCTTCATCCCAGAAACATGCCAGCCCTTTCCAGAGGGTGCTTACTGAAAGCTCTGGCAATGCCTTCAGGTCAATTACTCAGCAGCAAAGAGAAGACTTTTGCTCCTGTGGCACACTTGACTTGCATCACACTGGCAAGGCAAGGCCCTAACTCTGCAAACTGCATCCTGAGGAATAAAATACACCGCTGGGTAAGAGTGCGCTTCTCTCAGCTCCGCTCTGCGGTTAAACATTAAACCGTGCTGTACTTAACTAAGGAGAAGGTCAGAACACACTGTATCTCCTTCCAAGATAAAGCCAACCTCCTCCTTTCTCCTTTCCTTCCCTCTCCTCCCTCCTGCTGCTTTCAAACACCTGCAAGGATAGCTGCCACCATGAACTGCAAGAGATACGTAACAACGTGCCAGCTTTCCTTTTTCGTTCATTTGCTCCCACAGGGAAATGTCGTTTTTATTTTTGTTCTTAAAATTACTAATAACACTTTATTATTCATTAGGAATGAAACACGTTTAACCCCAAAATACATAAAACTGTGTGTATGTACAAAAGGGGAAGAAAAGACAAAAACAACAGTGCGATTTACGTGATGGACAGTTAGATTACTTTCCTATTTTTTTCTAAAACCCCCCAGTATTTGAGAAGTTCAATATTTACAAGTATTTATGCTGAGGCACAGAAACTAAATATGTCAAGTACCTCCAAACTTTAAAGCAGAATACGTATGAACATTTAGACAATAGATTTAATCAGAGAATAGTATAACCATCACTAACCTGTAATAGTTACTACATTCCTCCTATTCTCATTCATCTAATATTTACAGGGAGATGAGAGCAACTATCAAAACTGGGCTTCTGATATAAGTTTATGATCACATTTCCAGTCTTTTTCAAGGAAGAAAATATTTCTCTGTGAGAAAATTAGCTGCAACATTTGCGTAGCAATACAATATTTTATTCTTAGAAGTGTTTGCTGCTTAGCTGCCATGTGATGTTACCATCTTCTTCATGATAGCATTGGTGACTGCTATAAAAATTACCTCAACCAAATCAGTGAAGGTAATTTCATGTGGGACAGCAGAAATAAATAATTCAATCTAAAACTAAGAGATACTGCTTTAGTGCATACAATTCTACAATGAGAAATAAGAAACAGACATAGAGAAGTATTAAAAATTTTTGCTATTTAGCATGCTGATTTGGGATGCATCAATTAGTTCATTTAGCACAAAGGAAGGAGTTTGAAATGGAAAGTTAGCATACAATGTGATCTCTAAACAAGTTCTTTTTCATTCTTAAAGAATAGGGTTAGGGTTTTGTGAAAATATGCTTTGTGATAACCAGCGCTTGTAAAATACTAAAAAAGGGGCAAAGCACTTCCTTTTTTCTTCAAGGTTCTATGAAAAGTAAAATCAACCTCACTTTGTGATTATTTTTTGGGGGGCATTGAGGACAAGGACCACATATCACATGGAGCAGCCGAAGGAGAACGACATCTTAATGGTGACCTTGGCATAAGAACAGATACAGAAAGGATCTGTTATTTTTCTGCACATTCAGCATCAGTGAAGGGTACCTGCAGTGCTTCCAACTGGTCGTGGCCGTGCCACTGATGGCATCTCCTCTGAGTACATCCCTCTGGAGGAATACTGAACCTCAGGTGGTGGCTGCTCTCCATGCAGTAACTCTGCAGGCTGAAGAAAACCCGGCCCAAAGTTCTGCCTGTGGAAAAGGATTAAAGATTAAAATCAGTGAAATCCCTAATTAGAAACAGTAACGTAGGTGTGGCCTGGTACAGCAGTTCTTCGTGCCTTTTAATGGAATTGTAACCTTCAATGTCGAGGAAAACGTTTATATCTGAACAATGTGTTTTAACAAAATTTCACATGAGTGTTTTTCACATGTTGCAGTCTCCTTAATGCAGAAAAATAAGTTCACAGATCTTGAGATCCTGTTTTCCCCTTGGGGAAAAAAAGTGTATTAAATGAAAAAAAACCAGAAAAGTAAGACTTCAGCAGTGATGTAGCTGCTTACCTCAACAAAACTGACTCTACCCAAAGAGTTTCTAGGCACACACTTTTGGTCTAAACCAAAACATAAACTGCATTACATGTGCATTTTGTGAACAATTATTACTTCATGAAGTATTCTGGTAACTTTTCAGAAAGTTGTCAGAACTGTGCTCTTTAGGGTTTGTGAAATGACTCAAAGCTGTCATTAGCACATATGAAGAAATGCAGTGTGTACTGAATCGGATGTTTGCTATCCATCAGGCTGGTGCTGGCAGTCACTGCTGTGTGTTTGCTAAAGAGTTCACAACAGAAACTGTAATCCATCTAACTTTACTAACTGTGTGAGTGCAAACGAAGCAAAGGGAGAAGGAACCAAGCTCAGGCACATGGAGCTACATGAAGTGAGAGCTAGGGATGAGTTTTCCATGCCTTGTACCACAATGGCACCTTAGCCCTCCTAGGCTACAGTCTGCAGTGTATCCTATTCCTCAAGATTTCAATTTTACACCCCTTTGTTTTTCCACAAAACCCTGTGACTGCATCTGATTCAGACCATTATTGATTTATGCTTTATTTGGAAAACTACCCACCTTCATATGACAGCCAGACAGCAAAGAAAGCTGACATAATAAATCGCCTAATAAAGCACAAACAAGTAATTGTCAATCAAAGTACCAGCTATTTGGCATGCAGTGTAACTAAACGGTGGAGGTTTAAGGGCCTCAAGCTGTAACAATCCCCTTGTGGAGGTGCCAGAATTTCCCTACTTCCCTCACGTACAATCCCCACCTGTCCACTCAGCAGATCCAGAAGAAACATTTCCAACCACACAGGCTAGTTAAAATAAACGCTTCAATGGGTAGGTAATGTTTAACAACATCACTTCTGTTAAGTTAATCACTGTAATCAGTCAAGGATGTGATCATCTGGCCCTTTATGCCTGCAGTGTCGAGCTGGAATTTTGAAGCTGATGAATTATTACAATTTCTTGGTGTTGTCTAAAGAAAGTATTTTCCTCAACATTCCTGCCAATGTATTATTTTTGTGCCAATTTTTCAGAGGATGAGAAATAAATTATTTATTGCTGATGTGTTTGCACTTGGAAGGTCCACATTTAATAAGGTTTCATCTTCTCAATCTTTTTATAATAGATAGCTGTGGCTTCTCTTCAAAGTCAAAGATGAATGTAACAGTATAAAACCAGAACACAGCTCTGCATCTGTATCATAGAGGCTTTCCAGTGCTCCTTCCTATTTCCAGACAAACTCAGTTTTCAATTTTTGCACATCCAAAAAAAAACCCCAAAATTATCTCCAGCCATTTAAGTCAGGAGATACCGCTCCAAAAATCAATTTTACACCCCTAATCCACTTTAGCTCAGTATATCTATCTCTGTTGCACAATTCAATATCTGTTTTCTGGCAAAAGCTGTTCGTTGTGTCTTTATGACTGCCTAGCTGTTACCTGACCTAGGTCTCTCACATTTAGTTTTTTTCCCCAGGTCGGTTCCACTCCATTAAAGATGCTGATGGTGTTATTACAGAGAAGAGAACAGTATGCTCACCCAACTATTATTCCATGCACTGGATGTTTAACCCAATGGACTATGACATTGACACATGCCACCTAATCACACCGTTTTCCCTTCCTCTAACTCGTGCACTGCTTCTATCAATTTGTTTATCATTACCTTCAGATCTTTACAATAACTTCCACTGCACAACCATGACAACCCTTTCCTTTGGCTTCTATGGAATGAGCTTTAGGAAGCTTTCTATTTTAATGAAAACTTAGAGGAATTCTCTCTGTCCAGATCAGTGACTTGGCAGATTGTTAACTTAATCTGTTGACACTGGCAAAGCCAGCACTTGAATTTTTGTGATTTACATGAACTCAGACTGCCTATGCCAAAGAATGAGAAACTTTTGAACAAAAAAATGTGTTGTGAAGACTCTATCTTGCTCTTGGGTATTAATATGGACTACAGCACTTTCATGATTAATTTATTGCGTTTTCTCTGAATATGTAACAGGACAACAAAGATAAAATCTCCCCAATAACAAACAACTGGTTTATGCTTTACACTGGCAGTTTCAAAGCTCATAATCTTCAAGGTAACCTAAATTACAGAGTATACCATATGTCATAGCGTGCCATTTCATGTATGCTCCACTCACACTGAAACTGTCACCTCCAGCCAAGAACTAAGCAAGATGTTTAAAAACTCCTTTTCTACTTGCTCGTCTCAAAATCAAGATGCAGAACAATAAAGCAGAGTTCTTCACAGCCATTTTACCATCGAATCTCCAAGGCAATGAAGACTTCAGTGAAGTCTATGAATGACATAAAGAGCTGTGGCATTTCATCTCATATGGTGAACTCTAAGAAACTAATAAGAGAGCAGCACAAGGCCACCATTTTTCCAGCCTGGCTGCAGCAGCTTGGAGAGGGTGAAGCAAGTCTCACCCCAGTGAGTAACATGACTCGAGTGTCCAACTTCACACGGGGTTAAAACACACAAACCAAATGGGAAATTAACAATCACCTGGACAACTGTTTTCTCCCCTTTACACAATTCTCCCACAGTGAGAGCAGGAGAAGATGGAAAATTTGTTCTTCCCCTAATTTTATAATAATAGGGTTGCAAGGCAGACTTTCTCTGTGAGGGTCACTGTGCTCTGTCATTTATTCTCAGCTTGGTTAAAAATAGAATCAATCTGTTAGTCATATGAAAGCTGTTGTGAGTGAGTGTTGCCCTGAGGATATAGAAACAAGATGAAAGCAAGAGTATTGGGAGAATTACAAGCATCTGAGTAACTGTTTCAGGCTTTCCAAAAGCTCAGACTCAATGGTTTACTGAATATTGGAAGGATATCTTGATAACTGAGAGGCTAGAAACACTCTTTTTCAAACAGAGGCTTGGATTCTATACAGCATGCATATGTCATTTATGCTTCATAAATAAATAACACAGACTGGATCTGGACTCCTGTGTCATTTATACAGCACTTTGCATAATGATATACCAGTGTCAGTAAGAAATCTGGAGTAATTGCAAGGAAAATAATAAACGAAAATTTTATCAGTAAAAAGTTACCTTGATAGGAGACCTGATGCTGCTGGTGGAGTCATTCCAAATTCCATGTATCTCTGTCAGAAGAATGAAAAAAACCACCAAATTAAAATAAAAATTCACACCTTTCGAAGCCCATGGTCGGCCTTTTAAGGGATGAACGGCACGGATCACTAAGCCTGCACGTAGGACTGGATGGCAAGCCCTAAGAACTTCAGTTTTACAAAGGAGCACAAAATGATCTCGGAATCACTGCTACAGTGGGCTACATTCTCTTCTGTGTGATCAGAGTCTGAATTTAAAAACTTTTCAGAAATACTTTTCCTCACTTGCAGAGGATCAAGAGCTGCTCCAGTGTCTACTTAGCAAAAAACCAAGCTTTGCATTTGGAAATCTCTTATGACCTCAAACAGCATCAGACTGCAGCAGAGAGACCACAGCGCTCAGACTCATCAGAACTTGGGATGACCTACAAGGTTATCCATGTGTTTCAGTGCTCCATCAAAAGCGAAAAATCATACACAGAAACACTGCTTCCTTATCCCTCACTTCCTGAAAGCTTTTGGATATCCTGAAAAATGTGACCCATGCCAAAGACATGGGTCATTTTTTTTTCACTGTCAAAGTATGAATTACTACACATATTAAAAAAAAGTTTTACTCTTAGACGTAGCAAGACTGACTTGTGAAAGATCCCAACTGGGAAGAAACTATCCTAATGGAAAAATCCTGCCTTCTGTTGTGGCCAAGATGGGGAAAAAGAAACTAAACAGCTCAGAAAGGACGTTCACCATCTTGTGATGGCCGTTTCTGAATTCTCCTTGCTCCAGGAACGTTCTGTATTTGTGCCAAGTCCTGACAGCAAGGGCAGAACGGCAGCGGCTCAACGCGCGCTAACTGCCTGCCCTTAAACCCCATCCCAGATGTTCCCAGTGCCCGAGGTGAGATGCCCCCGTGCACAGGCGTTTACCGGCTGTCCCGCGGAGGCCCCGGGCGGGGGCACGGCCGTGGAGCTGGGCTGGCTGCTGGGAGCCACCAGGGCGAAGGCGTCGTCCAGCAGCGAGTGCATGGTCTGCCGCGCCTCCTCGATGGACGGCTGCGGGGGCACGTACTGCGACAGCGCCTGCTGCGACACCTGCGACGGCAGCCCCGCCAGCCTGCCCGCCTCCGCCGGCGGCTCCGGAGGCAGGTCTGGGTCGGACTGGGGAGACAGAGCCGAGGTGAAGGGCACCACAGAGAACATCTAACCGGCTTCCGAGCCCCTGTGGGCCTTCAGTCTGAGCGACGCCGTCTTGGCCAGAACCACGGCATCTGCCCTTTACCCTCCCCGCTTCTGCATGTATATGCATAACACCAGCCCAAATACATCATTCAGTGTGATCTGAATCTCAGGTAAGGCAGCAGAGCTTTGTGCAGCTATATATATATAGCTTTTACTCAGCTGTAACAGAAATCTTGTGGTTTGCAAGCACGTTAAGGAAGTCATGAAGAGAGCATTTCTCTACTCAGAAAAAAACCCCAATCAGCGCTGTCTATATCTTTGACTTCTTTGCAGCTTTTGCAGCTCTAAGAAATTAATTGCCTTTAGTTTCTAACTCACCACACCAACAGTAACATTAAACAATTATCACCTCCCAGAAAGGAAGCTGTTAGGGAACTAAGTGGTCACCTGCATGGAACTTGAACCTGGGTGCATCACCTGAATGGGATTCATGTAAGTGCTTCATTGCAGCAATACCTTAGGCATGCATCATAATTACTAGCTGGGATCTTACCACATGGGCATATTGTTCATCAGTGAGTGGAAATTAAAGGAGCTTTACAGCAGCAGACTTATTATCAGAGCTCATTCTTACCACTGCATGCAGACTGCAAAATCAGTTGTCAAGAAGCACAAGCCTTTATCAGGAACTTAGCATTCTGAGCAGTCTCACTGCAGACGCCAAAGGGGCTGAGCCTGCTGTGTGCCATGTCTTAATTAAACAGCTTCAGATGATAATTCATTCTGCTGCAGCAGGACATTAAAATCACAGTCATGTTTGAAGGCAAAGGGAAACTGCATAGATCGACATCAGAGTCACCTGACCGCATATGCAGCCAACAGTGAAATTCTTAATATTATTAAACCATCTTGAAAGATAAGAACCGTCCAGGGGCTTCCAATATTAGAATCTGGCTACATGAAATCTGCTTGAAAGTGGTTAAAGATGCCTAAGTACTGTTTGTGACATGGATACGATTGAACAGAAGTATTCCCCAGCGTCCTTTTTTAAGATGTGAAACAAAATTAATTTTCAAGACATTGTACTAGAATTGTTTCAAGTTACTGTCATACAAAGATGTGTTTCTCTGTCATTAATAATTAATTCCTGCATTTGAAAGATGAGATGATTTCTCACAAAATTTCCACTCTGTAAGAGCAAAGGATGAAATTTTCTGTAATATATGAATATGTAACATTCAGCAAATTGGGCTAGAGTGAAACTATGTTCAAGATATTGTGGAACATGTCAAGCACACTTTCATGTGCATAACACAGTGGCATTAATGAAAACGAGGCTTTGGTTCTTGGCCTCTGTAGTATCAAGGAATACTTGGCAGAATTTTACTTCTTAATAATAACAGATGACAGACTGTCAACGTAATCCTTATTTCACTTTGATTTACATGCTAACTACAGGACTAAACTAACCATTTCATATGGACCATGAACAGAAGGCCAAAAACCTGTCCATGTCACAACTGTCATCATTATCAGAACATTCCTGCCATTCAAGAGACATACATACAATATAAGCAGAATTATTGACTCCTGGAGGCCTTTTGTACGTCCCATCACTGTCAGTTGTGATTAACCTGTCCTTTTCAGCATCGATTGGACTCCCATTTATCTGATGGCGACGGCGCTGCTTGGGAGAACGTTTTGCACGAGAACTAAATAGGCAAAAACCAAAAAAAAACAGAGAGAGAGAGACAAAGGTAATCACATTTATTTTTGAAATTTTTCTTCTCATCCCACTTGGGGTTGAACTCCTCCAAAACATTCTTGCCTTAGCCCCATTTCTCTTCCCTTTCCCAGTTCTCCATGCTCGTCTCAAATCTCTCTCCTCAAGCTTCTCTGAATAACTCTCATTGGCAACTCTCCAAAACACCCCATTCTGCCCTTAAATTCTCTCCAGAGTCACCTCCCTGCTCCATTCCCCTGTCCAAATTGCCTGTGCTTGCTACAGAGGGTTTAACCCCACCAGGCAAACCAGCTGAGGAACACACACCATGGGAGAAAAGCTACTTTCCATCAGTGCAGAAACACCCCAGTGCTCCAGGAACAAAGGTCCTGTATTCATAAACCTGAAACAGAACCCAGGGAAAACTTTCTCTGCAAATACAAGGCCAGGAAGGCAGATCTGTGAGGCTGACAGATGTGCCTTATAACCTTTTATGCATCCCCTCTGGGTAATTTCATTGATTTGTGAACTTGCCTTTAATATTCAGCATCTTCATCCTTTTTAGGTTGCTCAAAGATTTTCCTTATTTTCCATATTCCCCTCCTCCACTCCTGCTTTCTAAAAATATTATGACTTGCTGGTTATATTACTTGCATGTTTCCTCTCTAGTACTGATTTTGCAGTTTTGATCCCTCTACACCACACAAGAATTACTCAAACAAACAGCAGAGCAAATACTAAATTGTTTTAAGACTGTTTTCATACATTTGGGCTTATTTATCAATAATTCACTGCTGAGAACTCGTAAAAAATAATTTGAAATCAAAACACATGAAATAAATGAAAGTGTTTAGAACAAGCTAATCCTTTTCACCTACATAACTCAAATTCAACTAGTGATCAAAATGATTTTAAGCTCTGACAGGTGAGAAGTACAGCTGTGATGTAGTTTGGGCACTACTCAAAGAAAATTGTTCGTTCCACCTTTGAAATCCTTACCTCTTCCTGGGCTCGATGAAGACAGTAGGCACACTGCCTCCAGGGTCCAAGATCTTGTCAATCTGCATCTGTGCCTTGCGATATATCCTGTGCTGCTCTTTGGAGTCAACCACCACCACGTCATCCACCACTGGAAACTCATAGTGCCCTTTCCGCTTGGCGCGGAGGCGGATCTTATTGCGGTGATGCTCGATCTCCGATTTATGCCTCAGGGCTGTTTGTATCTTAAGGAAGGAGAAGAAAAAGAGAAAAAAAGACAAAAAAAAAAAAAAAAGAGGAATGTTTTTCCAGTTGTGTATTTTTCAAACTGGATTTTGCTGCGCTTCTGTAAACCTCTCCTCCCTACCTCCCTGCCTGCCCCTGCCTCCCTCCTCCAAATCTCTGAAGGACTCAAATAAGTCACACAATTTATGAGGCACACTTTCCTTCCTGGATATTCTGCGGTGACCCCATTGTCTCCCCAGGTAGATGCACTATTATACACAACACGATTGCCAGCACAGCAGGTGCAATTAGGGGGAAGTGGCAGTTTGTTAACAAAAAGCAGGAGGAACACAAAATAAACTCCTGCTGTCTGCCAGACGTAACACCACTCTGAAAAAATAAGACTAACCAGTCTGTAGTCAGCTACGCTAGGCAAGCAGACAGGTATCAACAGTCTTAAAATCTGCCACCCTTCCCCTTTAAGGACCTTCATCACGTAAGAAGCAAGAACTTCAAAAGCCAACTGAGCTCATAACTCAGTGCCTCTGCTGTGCATGAGAAGCTGCCATATTGTTGGGGAAGATGAATCAGGCAAACTTTATAAATATGATTGCTTAGCAAAGATTCTAAAAATATGAAACCTATAATCGGGATAGAAATGAAAGCTGACTTTGAGTTGTAGGATACTGAGTCTTCGTTACTATAGAACCTGAAAACAATTGTCTAGCTAGCTGAAGGAGAATCCCTTTGGATTGAACAATACCTTTCTGCTGGCTGAGGGATCCAAAGGTCAATGTAGCAAAACAGAAGTCTAAAAGAGTAGTTTTTAGAGTTTAAAACATAACACAGTATGGTAATGTAGTAGTTCTTATAGGCTGTATGTAGATTCTATAGGATTTTGTGTCTTGTGTTCGTTGGTCATTGAAAATTAGAATATTCATCACAAAAGGACATATAATGTATTGTAACAAAGATCTCGCTCTCTTAACTCTCTTAACTCTTACTCTTACCTCTCCTCTTAACTCTTACCCTTCCTGTTCCCCCTATTCTCTCTCTCCTGCTCTCTCCCCCCTGCCCTTTGCTCTCTCACTCCCTTCTCTCTCAGCTCTCACCCTGCTGTTCTCTCTCCCTCTCTCTTTGGGACTCCCCTCCAGCCCAGGCTGGTGGCTGAAGGCAAGGCCCTTTTACCCACGGCCCTGCAATAAACCCACATGTTCTAGAATATACAGACTGGCAGAATTCCTTGTCCCAGCCGTCCGCGGATTCACCTACACCATATGCTATGCAGGAACACAGCAGAAACACAAGAGCCCACGTACCCAGATGAACACAGCACTACCAGGTCTACAGCACCTTGGAGGCTGAATTTTCAGGCCTCTCTCCTACTTTTTTTCAAATGTCATCATGGAGTGTACCTCATTATTTGGGAAAAGCTGTTGTAACATCCCACTTTGTATGTCTGGGCCCAAAACCCACTGAAATAATTCTTATCACTGGTAAGCACATGAGCACCAGATAAGGTAGCAACAACTGCTCTGCCTGTGCTTCGACTAGTTCTGGAACACACCTGCATCAGCAAACTAAGAACCAAATAAAAACTAATTTTTGTGTATTCTCTCACGATGATTAAAAAAAAAAAAAAAGCATATATAGGACACAAGTTAGACTTGTTCTTTATGTTTCTAGTTAGAATCATATGTCTTCTGCCCAGACAGACAGATTCCTGTTTTGTGGCTCCTCTTGCCTCTGTATCCTAGATCTATATATTTGCTTCTGTTCAGTAAGGTACTGAGAGTCACGGATTCTTAACAAAGTTCAGTTACAGGTTTGAGTAACCTTCCACTCTAAATTACGAAAAAATGTCATTTTACACCCAGTACCAAACCAGGATGCAAGTAGGTGCTACTGTCAGGCAGCGTATGATCTGCTTTTACAGTGCATCACCTCTCCTCATGACCCAAACATTCTCATGCTCTGCTTACATTAGCACAAGCCTCAGAGAAAGCAGGAATTTTTTTATGTTTCCTGTCAGGTAAACACATTAGAAGTTGAAAGCAGTTAACTGGGCTGCAAATTCACACCCCAGAATGTTTTGGGGTAATTTCTTTTTATAACCAACATCCTGAGTTCTGAAAAGTAAAAGAATAGTGTAGAATGAAAACCAAAGTGGGCCATATGTTCCAGTTCTCATACATTAATTAGCACAACTATCGTTAAGTCATGTCCTGCTGACTAACAAAAGGATGCTAACACAAAGGTATCCTAACCATCAAACCCTCTGTGCTTAAATTCTGGTTTAGGCATCTCTTAAAAACAGGTCAGAAAATTTCTCTGGATGGAAATAGGATTATTCCTGTAATAACCTGCCAAGATTTAACTCCTCAGGAATTTACAAGGAACTCCTGATAACAAGAAACTGGATACTTTTCACTTCCCCCTCGGCTAGACATACAATCCTCCAGAAACATTCAAAAAAGCACTTCCAAAAATACCTCTTTGTTAATTTTGTTGGTCTCCGCGACTCGGTCGGAGAGCACCGAGTTCTGAACGGGAGGAGCTGCCATGGGCTGCATGGCAATCAGCTGGATCTTGCTTGGCACCCGTCTGCTGGCATCCGAGGAACGGGACATCCTGTCCACATGCTCAAAGATAGAGGCTGAGGAGTGCTGCTCGTTTCCACTGCTGGTCTGAGGAGGCCCTAAAGCAGGAGAACCAACGCAGAGTGAGGCAACGCTGCCAGGGTTATCACAGTCAAATGTTGAGTGCTACAGATGCTGTGCTACAAAACTGTACCCTGAGTTCCATCTGTGTCTGATGTGCCCTACAGGCCTTCCAGCTGACTCACATTTAGTGGACAAGTTTACCCCGTGGTTGGTAAATGATAAACATTTCCCCATTTTATTTCCAGAAGGTGAGCTGTCATTCTTTATTTCTGTAAATCAAGCTCTTGGCACTTGCAAAGCCCCAAAATCTCAATCTACTTTGTTCCATAAAAAGCTGTTTAAGTACATTCTGCTAATGATTCCTCTTACCAGTACTTAAGGAGATGCAAATTGCACAAATGGGGGTTCAAAGAGCAATGAAAGATGTCTCAATGCAAAATGCATTTCTTAAGTGATAGGAGTAACACAGGAACAAACAAAAAGCCCCTTAGAAATCCCCACAAAACACAAAGAATTTTACAGACATTTTACTGATTGAGGCCTCTAAATCAGGTTTTTTCCTCTGTGACAGGATAAATAGTTCACATAATAAGAAGTCAACTGCATAAATACTGCCACGTTTCAACTGTTAAAGAGGCTAAACCAACTCAAACACAATCAGCAAAAGACACTAGGAAAACCAGGATGCATGAAAATACACCCCAGGTCCTGCCAACAGTGAATTATTTCAATAGAAATGGGTCATCCCCCTCAAAAGACTTGAAATCTACAGGATCACCCCAGTGATTTGCAGTTAAGCACAGATTTAATTTTTTTTTTTCTGAATCAGACCTAAATCAGAAACTGTTATGCAGATGAGGCTTGCAAAAGCTACTGAAAACTTTCAAAACCTTTTGTCTTATGCAGGTGATAAAGCCACACATTCTCAAGCTGCTTTTCACCATGAAACACAAGCAATGAGAGATGAAGACTTGTGACTCTCCTTATGAAGGAACACAACAGTGTTGAGGGACAGAGTCCCACATCCTTCCACTGACTTCTGGTTAGGGGATGTGGTTGTTAATATTCAAATCAGGAGGAAAATCTCAATTGTTGATCAACATGATCCAGCTACAACAGACAGGAAGGGAAATAAAATAGTCGCTGCTGTGACCCTGTTGCAGCAAGTGCTGGTGACACAGGACAGAGTTCAGAAGAGGAGTGACTCCTATCTTCTGCAGGAGGTTACAGCAGATGACCTGCTCCTTTGCTCCCTCCTCCAGCACAAGGGAGCAGGAGAAGAAAGCAATTGTGTATTTTATTATATTCTCAGCATACTACTTCTGGGCTGGAAAGCAGTCTGGCCACAAGTTAAGCAAAATACCTATTCCTATTTCTCAAACTTGACCAAAGCATTGTCAAACATACACGTTTATAGAAGGCACATCTTATCATTTATAAATGTGATTTCTCTAAGTGCTCTTAAAAAAGAAGGTAAACAGCTCCCTCCAAGACCTCTGTGTCCCAATGTTTTGCAAGACAGAGAACCTAAAGGAAACATATCCATCTCTCTTCTGTAGTTACTTGTATCACCTTGACCACTTGTCACCTTCACAGCCCCATCTTCATGCATCTCTCAGAAGTGTGCAAGCACTGCTTGTCACAGAGAGGGGCACAAAATGTATTAAGGAGTTAGTGCGGATCAGTAGAAATCAGTTAGTGTACTCAGTAGAAATCTGAACTTCTGCAGCCATCTTCCCCACACAGTAATAATTTTTTCCTCACCTTTTCACTCTATCAGCTGTTCCCAAGCAGACTGACCTCCAGCATAAAATTTTAAAGAACATTTTTGTATTACTTGGTTAGTGAGGTCCAATATTTTCAATTACACTGAGCATTCACTCTGAATCTTTATCACTTCATCCATAATTTTCCCTTGTACACACAAACAAGTGCTTGGCAGGGGCCTCTTAGCTGAAGGGATTCTTAAACTCATTTTGTAAAACAGAAGTCCCACCAACAAATTTTGGTAAGACTCTATAGTAACATCATGTGGTACTCCTTTTTCCAGAAAAGATACACACAAAACCCCCTCATCAGCTGCATCTGACCTTTAAATCCTCTCTGTATGCCTGCACTCAATGTGTCTATAAAGACAAACCAAGATGGAAGTGCAGAAAAAAAAGGAAAAGTCAGGAACAGCTTAACACTGTATAAATACAACAAAAGGAGAAATGGTTTCTAACTCAACACGTGAACAAGGTCCTGTAGAAGTTTTAACAGAGAGAATAAGCCTAATTTATCTCATTTTGAAGTTCCTATATTACACTATTATTCACATTCAGAAAGCCTCCCTTATAAAACTATGGGAAGAATGAAAATTTGATTTCAGGACAATTCAGCTGAGGCTAAAAAAAAAATAATGCAGACGTACTAAATACCCCAATACTGGTCAGATCATGTGTTAACAACTAGTCCATACAGGTCACGTGCCAGGATCAGTGTTCATCACTGCTCCCTGATTGAACTGAAATGTCAGGAAGCTGTGATTTCATATGAAAACCCATACAGCTGGAGACAGAGAAATGCCACTGCTTCCTGTGCCCTCAAGAGACACAGCAGCCAAGGTGCATGAGGCCTCATCTAAAATCAGATTAATCAATGGCATTCTCCAACCCATCCACTGGTACAGAAGGATGGACAGAGGGCTGCCTGCTATGGTCCGTGCTATCAGAGGACACAGTCCTTATTTGATCACTAGATGATAAAAAATATTATACCGTATCAAAGGCAGCATCAGCTTTCTCCCACCCTGTGTTTCCCATGTCTCAATCCTGGCAGAGAAAACACTGGTTCACAACAAAACACTTGTGTTTCTTTGCAGGTAGCTCGTCTTTTTCTTGGGCTTCCAGTAAAGACACTAATTCAAATATTATCTCCAACTTGTTTATAAAAAGCTGGTTTCAGGACCAACAGCTGCCTTAGTTTTGCTTCTTTCAGTGATGTTTTCCTCAATAATTTGAAAGAATTGGGAGGGAAAAAATTAGAAAACTGTGCAGAATTACTGTAATTTGTGTTACTGAGACTTTTTTAATATTTCAAAAGCAATTTATTTTCTTAAGACTCAGAAGTCAAACTCTTCCATCCTTCAGACATATAATAGCAGCTACCCCAAACAGCCCTATTCATATTTGTACTCAACTACCAGCTCTGGTTACTTACCCACTCTGTTTGCTCCTGACAACATAAAGGAAAAAGAAGAGACAACACAGTAATTATGACAAATAATTCAGCTAGAATGGCAAGTGGGGAAAAAAAAGTCCACAGCAGTAAGATGATTGCATTTACTTTTGAATGAAACCCATGAACTTGGACCAAACTGCCAAATCTCAGCTGCACAAAAAGGGAACTGAATCTTCCATTTAGTAGAGAGCTCTCTGCAGACAGTGCCTCCAATTCTGAATGCTAAAAATAGTCCCTATGATTTGCAAACTGGAGACACCAAATGCTGAAAAAACAGTGCATTTTACCCAGTAAGGGCATGATAGATAGAAAGGATGCATTTTACACAGTCTCCTTGCTGCCTTTATCAGGTAATTCAGATGCAGCAACATGAAACATTTCTATACCAAAAGGAAATGTGAAAAGTAACATCAAGTTTTAAGGCAGACAGAAAATGAAGAGATGGATTTGGAGTTCCCAGGTAAGAAGAAATGGGACAACACTAAAACAGAGCAACAGAACTCAAGTCAAATAGGCTGGAAGAACTCAAACCCTTCTGAGATGTTTTCCCATTTTTTCAAATATATAAATATATATATTTTAGAGTACCTCCGAGAAAAATAGTGGCACTTTAAACTGGAAGCAAAATGGTTCTTTATAAAAAAACACCAGTGTTATTAACATAGTAGCACTGAATTTTGATTGTTCTAATGTACAATCATGCCAGCATTTTGATAGTTGATTTACAACTTATTTGTAAAACTTTTACCTCTCTGGTGATTTTTTTTTTAATATCACTTTTTCAAAGTTCCTGTTACAGACACACTCTCGTGGTCTGAAGTGCTGCTGTGACCTCTACTGCCCAGGTAACTGTCTGCAACTCTGCCACCATGACACACACAATTAGGGTTTTGCTGGCGGTGTGTGTGGCACAAAAGGAGGCAAGATTCATTCCTGCTAAGCCATTTGTTTCAAAGGCTTGCTGGAATGAAAGGGATGTATAGCTCTAAACCAAATATGAAGTTATTTTCTGCGGCAAGAAGCAGAAAAAACAGCCAAAGGTGAGTTTAGAAAAGTTACAGCAGCAGAGTAAAGCACTAGAGGACACAAGGAGGAGGTAAAAAGGTAACAAACCCTTCTTCACTGCTCTTCGTGGCTTGCCCTCGTTTGCAGCAGTTGATGGTCTTGCACTTTCCTCTCCTGTCTCTCTCCCACTGGATTGTTCACTTGCCGTGGATTCAGCATCTGACGGCGAAATTCTGCCACAAACGTTGCAAAACAAACAAATCAACAGGCAGCACAAGTTTGCAAGGGGGAATAAATCTCCCACACAAAGAATTGTGTGCTAAAATATCTCGTGAAGTCTGCTAAAATTTTCCTCAGTTTAACGTAATGCATTTTCATAGCTAGATATTCATTGCCACGATGTTACCGTTGTTGTGTGTGAAAAATGACTGCAACACAATTCACGTGTGACCATATGATTAAGTAACCTTTCCTTTAAAATACACTACAAGAAAAAGCTCTGCCTTTGAAAGTAGCAATTTACCTCTCAAAAAGAAAATTATTATATTAGGAATGTGAAACCCACATAGGTAACTAACATTCAGCCTTACTAACTTGTTGTTCTCTTGCTAACAATACGAATCTATGTAAATATTTTCCTGCCTAGTCAAATGTAAGGCCATTCAAAAATGTTTCTTTTATGTATTTGTGCCATGCAGTCACCAGATTCTTAAGAACATTTGTTCTCTAAAAACTACCATCTCAGTGCTCACAGCTTTTGTAGGCCATATAGAAAAAAAAAATTACCATGATTTTCTCCAACAAAATACTTCAGCTGTAAAATTATTCTGATAGTATAAAAATAGAAAAAAATACAGGGCCTACACCACTGCCTGACACCAAAGCCTGTCTTTTCACATGGGATCAGCTTTTGTGATAGTGTCTCTAGTGAGCATTTTGTCCTGTGAACACTCTTCTTTTCTGGGAGGGAGTTAATCATGGAGAGTGTGCACATGTCTGTGCATTAACCTCATTAGTGCAGGATTTGCTTGGGCTAGATGGGTATCTGAACTGGCTTTTGGCTAAATATCAACCTGCCCAGAGCTCACACACTAAGATAACTATATGCAGCCTGACAAGTCCATTGAAGTTAAATCTACTCCTTGCAGCTCTGAATTCAATTCCCTTTTTCTCCTCCCTAAACAATGCCCTGATCTGCAGGACTGTAATACTAATGTCACTTCCCAATTAAAAAAAATAATACCAGGGACAAGAGGATAAATGGTCCTCAATGAGCTTAGAGATCTGCATCACTGCCTCTTTTTCTATGGGGGGAGGGTGTGCAGAGCTATCATCTCCATCCCCTTTGTCCTGGTTCAGCAGAGTATGAGGCTGGAGTTCTGTGCCCAGATCTCCTACAGACTTTGTTTCAACTCGTTGTGCTCTGCATTTCCCTTCATACTCTTTTCTCAGCGTATCCAAATTATCACCAAGTATAATTACAGGAACATAAATAGTGTTGAGTCAACATCAGCCATTTCTTCTAAGAGCTGAGGGGTATGCAGTTGTATGCTCTCAAGACAAAAGAACAGGTCCAACTCTTAGCTGGAGCCTGGGGATGCTGAGCTTTCTGAACTCAGCTGTTCTTGTTTGTTGTTCCTTACAGCTATGGAACGTGTACTCACATCACCACTAGATTTCCTGGCATGTAACACACAATCCTGAGCTGAACTGTGATGAACTGAGTTTTGTATTTCCTCATGAAACATCCAGCAGCTAAACCCAACACAGCACAGTATGATACCATTTCACATCTCAACTTCTGCCTCGGGGAATAAATGTTTCAGATTGCAAGCTGCCATGGGCACATCAGCATGGCAGGGAGATGATGGCAACATCTCCAAGCCTAAAAGAAGATTTGTTCTTAAGGGACTAGGAGGGGGAAGAGACAAATTCTCTTTTGAACACATTTCAAGTGTCTGAACTGCAGGTCAGTCACTCTCACCTCTGTGCCTGTAGGGTCAGGGAGCAGATTGTCCTGGAAACTATGCTAGGGCACACGAAAAATAAGGGGCTTGGTGACAGCCAACATGCCTTCACTAAGGGCAAATCACACCTCAATCACTTGGTGGCCTTCTACAAAGGGATCATGGCATATTATTAGAATGTTGGCTTCTGGAATTTCACCTGCCTAATTTTCTGAATTATTCTAGATGAAATACAGCAGCAACCTCAAATTTAAAACTTATTTCTAATGCTTATCTGCATAGAAATATAGATCCCTTCCCCCATGTATCATCTCTGTCCTAGGCCACGTCTAAGCTTTGTAAAAGAAACACAGAAACACTTGTCTTTCAGATTTATATTACTTTGTTGTAGTTTATGTAAGCTACACCAAAACTAGTATGGCTCATTTTTCTTCCACTATTTTCCAGTTTTGCCCACCTTCCACTCTGCCACTGACAGCCTTCTACTTACAAGGACTGTAGGGAGTTAGGAAGACAGGCTCAGCACCTGGAAGGGGGAAACTGAGCTCTATGAAGCCCACATGGGGAAGTCAAAGCAAGATCTTAAGACAACTGGGGCTTTAGAGGCAGCACAGAGGGCTGAACAGAGGAGCAAGCTGTGCTGCAGAGACCTGCAACTCAGTCAGAATTACCACAGTTTCTTTCTCAGCTCAACCAAGCCTTGATTGTTTGCCTCTTTTTTCCCCTCCCACTGTGCACTATCACATAGTATAAGCACAGGGACTGCAGAGCTGGAGACAAAGAAGTCTTGAGAGTGAGGGAGAGGAAGAAGAATTACTGGAGAGTGTAGTTCAGAGAGGGTCTTCTCAGAGTGCCATTTATTTCCCCACATGTTACCTTCCACAATTTTTTTTTTGTGCACAGATCCATCTCTAACGCACAGCTTTGTTACACCATTTATCCTACAAACACAATCTTTTTCCAGCAAGGGACAGTCACATCAAGTGATCACTGGAAAAGGATGCCATTGCTGATGGTTGGCAGACCCTTCTCCATTTGCACAGATGTGAATTACCATTTCTTTTTCTGTATAAGGCTGACTTGCCATGAGACCCCCCAGATAATCATAAATAACATTTCTGCACCTTTCCTGAATTTTGGAACTACGGCTTCATTTTGGAAATCCTGACTCTTCATATATGTATTGATCAGTATTAATGTGATTGAAACACATCACTCTTCGTCAGTGGCTTTCATTTGTTTTTAACCACCCACTGGCTTATTAGCTAGAGATCACAAAGAGACTGCACTGGAAAACATAGACTTGGTGTTTCCAGTGAACGAGCAGTGACTTGACTCCAGTCAGCTCAGCAGTGTCTTCAATATCCCTCTTAACTGGGTATGTTCCCTTAAAAAGAAAAATGAACACTAAATTCTCACAACCTTGTACTAATGAGCAGTGAGGTGTAACAGTGCTGGCTCACTAGAAAATGCAAGTTCCAGAGCTCTGGAACAGTCCTTTCCACTGAAACTGCCCTAAAGTACAGTGATAGCTGGCCCTTAATAAACTGCTGTCTACTACAATTTGTTTTTATCTCTGTGAACTGACCTCCCCCGGTGCCGAACAGTCTTTGAAGGCTTTGTGGAAGTCTTGGATTTGGGGCTGGGCACATCTCCGTTCTCAGATGGGGTAGTATCCTTAATGGGTCCTGGTAAAGGAGCTGGCTCATGGATAATCAGGACATCATCTTTATTGTGCTGGCCCAGATGCTGCTTAGCAAAATCAAAGCCTTTCACGCTGGGGGCTTGTAGCTGTGAGAACAGAACAAAGACAAGAAACAGGAACAGAAAGTGACAATGAGTACAAAGGCTTTGGTTCAGATCTGCAAACAATGACCACCGAGAGGACAGTCAGGCTGGGGTAGTCTCAGGAGTGAACACATGAGTGCCAGGGAAAAGAAAAAGAAACTCTCCACAATTCTGTCCCCTTACTGAAGTACATGATACACAGTTGAAAATTCCAAATCAATAAATCTGGTTAAAAAATAGACTTCTGCTGCTGCCATTATTTTTTATTGCTATTTCTTTAGATTTAATAGTTGTATGAGGAGTTTTTTGTGTACTTGTGAGTGCAAGGCTGTAGACACCTGTTTGCAGTCTGAAATGGCTACCACCACCAGGTCATATTTCCATTTCTTCCAGCCAAAATGGATGCAGGATTTAAAGTAATTTGATTAATGTCACTGTTGATCTTTCTCATTTTGAGCTCCCCAAATCTGGGAGTGCTTGTACAAACACCTAGTTCATCTGATGAAAGATAAACACTCTGCACATCTGAGTTATACAACTACTTGTCAGCCAGTACTGATGCTGCCAGAAAAACCCCTGAAAATCTCTTAGAAATTTCATATTGAACAGACAGAAAAATATACAAAAGGCTTTGGAATTTAGAGAAATTATCCTAAAGATCTTATTCAATGGGCATCTTGCTTGACAAAGACACAGAATTCGGCCTTTTACTTCGATAACTGTATTTATTTTAAAAAACCTTATCAATGACTTGATTCACACTTAATCAAGGCTCCAAGTTTCAAGCTCTCTCCTGATTTTTTGGGGGCTTTGAAGTAATTAGAAAATCTGAAGAACTAATTAAGAGTAAGTTTTCCTTCAAACCCCACTCAATTTTATGCAATTTGGAAGTTGAAAGCAGAAAAAAACCATTGACAACTCCAGTTTTTGAAGCACGTGCACACACGACCTGCTGCACACCACACACACAAAATCCCCTGCGTGTTCCTAGAGCTGATTTCCTGCAAAGTGAAGCATGTGCTGGAGTGCATTTATGGGTGTGTCAGGTTCCAGATGTTGAAATGGACCCCCTTTCATAAAGCTTGGCATGGCAACACAGCTAACTGCACACGGACTCGTCTGATAGCATGCCAAAGATAAGCTTGCCTAAGGAATATTCTGAAATAATCTCTTCAAAATATTTTCTCAGTAAGCAAACATTTTCCAAATGGTTCTTAGGAAGGGTGAAACAGTCGAATAAGCTGCCTGTTTAAGCCAGTAGATGGCAATAAAAGCTCTTCTGTAAAATCCAACAGTTGATCTGCTCAGGTTTTGGAGTTAATTTCTCACAAAATGAGTAAGCTTATTATTTGACCAGATCTGGACGTCTGCTATGTCCATTTTTCCTGGGCTTTACAACAGTTCCCTTCAATTCAGCATTATGAGTGATTCAGTTATTGAATTTATGCAAATAACTGTAACCACTGATTCCAAAAGGCACTGGGGTGCTATACTAGGTGAAGGGGTAACTGTGTCTCCTTTTTTGGGAGTCACTGTCATCTACTGAAGCCTTCCTGAAATTTTCCCCCCTTCAGATGTCAAACATTTCTCTTCAGAATCTTGCTTACTTAACAAAACCTCTCCGCTAAAACCCTCCAAAAATCCACACCCTCTGCCCCAAACACTTTGAAGACAAACTTTTCACTTCTGCTGTGTTCAGAATTATCAGGCCAGGTTGCACCACTTTGATTATCAAACTTCTTAGTTCCCCACCTATGTCTATTCTCCCAGAAGATATTCCTCTGTATGACACTCTTCCTTTGAACCTTCGGTGGCTTCCCTTCTTCTAAGCCTTTCACACTCCCCCTCCTGCCTGCACAGCCCTGCTGCTGCTCCCTGATAATCTACTTCCCTACATTCCCCTCTCCAGCCCCCTTAGCTCCAAAAACCATCTCCTCACCATGTGCTAGGCACAATTCTTCCACAAAAAAACTCTACCCCCAAAAACCATCTCCTCACCATGTGCTAGGCACAATTCTTCCACAAAAAAACTCTACCCTTTTCTCATCAACCTGCAGAGTTACTACTGCTCTTTGAAAAGTGTGATGGGTGGGGTGAGGAAGGACAACTGAAGACAAACAGTCCGGGAATACTGCAGTTTCCAGCATGGTTCTCCTAAGATTGCTGCATGTCAGAAGCATGACCTTCAACCTATCTTAGAATCGCTCCAGCAGACTGAGTTTGTAAACCTGTTTGGGAGTAAAAAAACCATACAAAAATATTTTTTTTTTATCTTTTAACTTTGAAAAGTCTTATCCAACGTAACCTTTTATCTAAGCACAGTCACGGGAACAGATAGATTGATATGTACATTCACATGTGCCACAGCACATGTACCTACAAATGTTTATCCGCAGACAGACCACACAGCAGCTAAACGAAAAGGCTGTTAAGTGCTGCCAAGACCAGCACTCACACTGTAAGGAATGGCAGCTAAGATTATTTGAAACAACCACAACTGGATCCTCTCACACACAGGCATTGCAATAAAGTCTGGAGTGAGAACATCATCAATTCAGTTCTTCCACAGGAACCCTCTTGCTCTCTCCCACTCTGCTGGATCTCTGGCAGAGACAAAGCCTTCTGCTCTTAGTCAAAGTTGGGCAGAATGTAAGAATGTTATTTGCAAAAGCAGGATCTCCATCTCATTTCATGCAGAAGCTGGCAAACACACATTGAAAAGAGAAGGGGATGCAAGGTGGGTCTTTCACTCGTGTAAGTTCACAGATATGGTGGCTAAGATTTTAGGGTTTCATGGACACTTGCTGGCCAACCTCAGCTCTCACCACCCCGGGCACCACAGAACCTACAGCTCTATTTTCCTTAAGCTGGAGCCAGGTAAGCTCCTCAGCTGGTCTTACTTCTCCTTGATAGGCAGAACCATTCTCTCTGCCCCACTTTGTTGCCTCTCCTTCTTCCTGCCAGGGCCACTTTAGAGCATCCAAGAACCCAAGGCCCATCAGTCTTTACACTTCTAACACCTACTGTCACAACAAGCTCTGTATAACCTGAGAGACAAAAAAATCCTCTCAGCTTTATGGTACAGCTCTACAGACTTTGTAAGCACAGAACTGGCGTAATCCTCTGCAATTTAACTGTTAAATCTCTAACAAGTCCCCACGCAAACATTTTCCTAAAGTTTTAAAAGTTGAGCCAGAAACTGGCAGTTCCTCACAGAATCAGCAAAAGCATTTCCCTCATACCAAACAATCTTCTTGTTCTCTTTCCTTCCACACCCTACACCCTCCTAAGGCTCAGAACTTCTCCACAACAATTTTTAAAATTTAGAGCATTTTATTTCTTCTTAATCTTGTTCTTGGGAAAACAAACTCTTGTTCTCAGCTTAAAAAACAGTTTCAGTATGAAACCGATACTTGAATGGAAACGGCCTGAATGCTTCAAGTCTTTTGGAGTTCTGTACAGCCAAACATTTCTAGAGATCTCCTTCTAAAAAATCTTTAGTTGGCACTTCCAGCTCCAGCCAATACAGGGGCTGTGTGCACATGTGTATGAATGAAAAAACATGACAGAAAAATGTGACAATACATACATATAACACATGATGCATGACTGAATATGAAAAGATGGCCCTCAAAAACGATAAGATCACTTATTAAAAGTAGAATTATTTGAAAAATAGAAATACTAATTGGATTACTACTGTAGAAATAACATTGACATAAGGCTGCTTTGCTTTCTTAAAAACACAATCTATGCTTCTCATACCTTTCCTTGTAGACCATGGCAACATTATGGCTCTTAACTGAGAAATGACAGCAGCCAAAATCCACATTTTCAGTAAGAAGTGTCTGAAGGACACTGAACCACAACTCTGCTTTCTTGAAGACCAGACAGTCAGACCACTGACTCAGTGAAATGAATGGTGTTACTCTCGACTGAAGGTGTTTCCAACCTTTTTTTAGAAATTTCTGTGTGCCACCTGCTGAATTATTTCCTTTTTTTTTTTTTTTTTTTTTTTTTTTTTTAATATCAAGTTATATAACAGGTTGCATCACCTCAGCCCATCTTGGGACTGGTAATCAGGATACATGTGTGGATCAGTCATCTACTACTCATATATTAATCACCACCAAGAAAAGATTGCAGTATCATTTTAGAAGTGCTTTTTAAGTTGTACTGATATTGTGATTTGTTCAGGTACTGAAGAGGAGCACCTTTTCACCATCCTCAGGTGCCTTTACCCAGGACTGCACAAAATCAGTCTTGGCAAAGACTTCCTGTTTTAAATATAAGTTGTTAGAAGTTTTTATTTATCTTAAATATACTGATGAAAGGGAGAGAAACTACTCTGAAGCTTACCACCAAAACGAACACTTCTAAATTACTGCACTCATAAGGAATTATACTATTATACAATTGCAGAATCTGCCAAAATCTTAGAGAAAAATTATTTAATTTCATTTCTTGCTAAGTCAAGAGAGATTTTAATTCTATTGTTACATACGGAACGAAAAAATAAAACCCTGAACCAATATTTGAAACTCAATTAATAAAAAAATCAAATAATTTCCGAAGAAGCCTACAAGATCTGTGCACCTCAGTCAATTCTTATTGTATAAAAGAATATAATAGTTTCAGTGTTGTTCAAGCCACTGAAACACAAAATGGTTGCCAATATATTGTTTTGCTGGATGCAGAGACACACCAGGAATGTCAACAACCTGTCTTCCCAAGAAAGCAAATGCAGCTCCCAGGTCAGTGAGTAATTCCAGCAGAAAGCAGAAGAACAGAAATACATCTAACTCAGTATTCTCCCTGTAGTTCCTACAAGCAGCATTTGAATCTGGACACAGTATGAAGAACGATGTATTAAGACCATGTTCTACTGATTTTGTACCATGGTCTTGCCCTGTTCTTTGCAGACCCAGCTGAATTAAGCAGAGGCAGTTAACATGCATTTCTAAGAAAATAAAGGAGCTAAGCATGTGCTTCAGTGTCAGTGCATAACTTGTGAAGAGGACAAGAATCCCTCTAAAGAAGTTCTGCTGACTTACAACGTTACTATCGTGCCGGTACACAGAATGTTACAAGATGAAGAAACTTCTCAGAAAAAAAAGGCAAGCCTACAAGCTTAAACATAACAAAACAATGAGACACACTGTTCTTAAAATTAATGTGGGTTGAAGATGTGATTTAGGACAGCTTAAAGCTACTACACATCGCCAACTGACTTTGCAACCTGACAAGGACACGGCCAAATTCTTGTCCATATCCCCAGGGCACCCTGAGATGGGTTGGTGTGAATTCACTGCCTCACTTTCATGAGGCATCAAAAAGGATAGTAATTCGTAGTTGCTTGTGTGCTTGGCAGTGTCTTCTTAATTTTAACTCTTTTTTCACTGTGTGTCTACTGTCTCACCCAAGAAGTCATCTACATCTTCTTCCCAAAAGATCACTCCTCCATATGATTGGTAGTCACTGCTCCACAAGATATTCTAAACACCTACCAGTCCACCAATAGGTAAGAATTTAGGAGCAGTGAAGCATGTCCACCTTTCAGAGTCTCGTTTTCTTACTCAGCTCGTTTTTCTATCATCATTCCTACAGACCATTCCATGTAAGTACAACCCCTGTATTTTCATTTGCATTGCTCTCCTTCAACATGGATCCCTTTGGGATGATGCCTGTAAAGTAGGCATACAATTTATACATGTGATTCATTAACAATAATGCATATCTGATTTGAAACATAAACCCCCTTCATTCATGAAAACAGCATGTTAGAAGATCTCATAGAAGGAATGTTCTGACTCCACAGCCACCTTCAAAATACTGAAAAAAAGACCCACTTGTATCTCCCTGAGGTTTTTTTGTGCCATTGTGAGTCTTTTCTGACACAGGATATGATGCAACCTATTTGTATGATAAGCCAAACTTCTTCCAAGTCTACTTTTAAAATAACCCAACACTACGCATCACTGAGAAATGTGCAAAGAGATTCCTTCACTGTTGCTGGTTGAGAAAATATGTTTAGGAACCAAAACAAAAAAAAGTCTCTAATTTAAAAACCTTCACTTGGTACCAGTGTTTGTATGTAAAAAGAAGTGCATATGCAGTGACAGTTCCCTGTCATTGATATTTATTATATCCTCCTTGGGATGCCACCACCCACCACCCTCCCACTACAGTGATGTGACAGTCTGTGCCCTCTATGGCAAGCCTCAAACCAGAAGCAGCATTTTGAGACCTCAGGGTCAAAAAAGAGGCTGCATGTACAAAATATCACCCACTTTCTTATCTTGGACCAAGTATCTCTAAACAAATGATATCTCCCATTTGTCACCACAATAGCACTTTGGTCAACTATTTCCATTTCTGGGAATAGGTAAAGCAGTTGAGCAAACCTGTCCTTGGGGTAAAAACCCCTCATACTTAAGAGTCTCTTGGGTTTCTCCCATCAAGTTGGGAAAAAGTCACACACTGTATAGCCAGCACCGGCACAGAAAATCAGAACAAGCTGATATACAGCCTCTGGTCCTCCTTCCCTCTGCTGGAAAATCAGAACTGTGTTACTGCTTACCACCAAACAAACAGTAGGGAAAGCAGGAATCCCACAGAAAATAGCACCTCAGGAATTCTGCTTCTGGAGTGGGATTAAAAACAAATAAAGAAACCCCTGAACTTACGAAACTTTATAAAGCCTGAGATTCTCAAGACACCTGTCCTGAAATATTTTCTTAAGACAGATTCTTCTCACAGATTTTCACCATCCCTCTTCTCCTTTGTGCATTTCTTCCTGCCACACTAATATTACCATGACAGCTCAGTAAATTTCACCAAATGCAAGAGGGATCATGTTGTTGAAAGCCCATAACTCTGAGTACATACATGCCCACAGGCTGCTGAGATAACTGCTCTAACAGGCAGAATTTTGTTCCTGAATGACACACACTTTTAGCTTCCTCCTCAGACAGAAATGCCACTGGGTGGACAGTATCTTAATCGTAGTCTGTGAGGTTTCTTTGCACACTGGTTGGATGGAAGTGCCAGGAGTGAGTATTCTTCATACTGTGTCCATCAGATTTTCCTCCCTATGTTATGTTAAACAATTACTCCTCTAAGGCCATGTAAAGAACTCCAACACCAACTGCAAACTCTAAGAGAGATAGCACAACACATTAAAAAATTACAAATTAAGGGAACTCTCTTCTGAACTTGTGAAGCAAACAAATGCATTCTAACATAGCTTTCACCATCTGCACAGAGCATATAGACAACACAGTCCAAAAACACATCCTCTCTACAAATAATGAGAAAAGTGCTACCACTTTTAACTAAAGTCTTCCAAGGCAGAGCATAGGTCAGCAATTTTCATTTATTTTTTCATGCTGGTATTTTGTTGGGTTCAATGATGCACACATTCATATACCTAAGAGGGATTTAACATGCACAGAAAGTACATTCCCACATCATGCAGAAATACTCTGCTTGCTGAAATGAAACTGCAAGTTTCAACCACAAGTGGGTAGCACATTAAAACCTTAGGCAACAGTGATTAAATGCTGGCGCATTTCCATGCTCCCAAAATACTGGGAGCTAAATTCTACAGCAGATTCTCCATCATCTTTTGCTAGGAGAGAAAAACTTATTTCCCCAGTATTAATCTCAGAAATTTATTATGTTTAGGACAGCATAACACTTACCAGTATCTTGAAAACAGATTCTTTTTGTTTAACTCCTTCTGAAAAGTAACCACTACATAAACATGACTATAAATCCACTGATCACCTACATTTTGAATGGCATATTCAATTCTACTCTCCCCCTCTCAAAACAGATAGAACTAGAAAATGTTCACAACTATTTAAAGGTTCAAATGCCAGTTCAGAAGAAGAGATTAGAAACCTGGGGCTCCTTGGATAGGAAAAAGACAGGATGGAGATAGCAATTAGACAGAGGTCTACAAAGTCAGGATTGGCAAAGATGAAGTGCCAAGGAAATCAGCTGCTCCCTGTCCCCTCCAATACAAGGACTAAGGGGCATCACAGAAAACTCAGAAGTAGCAAAATAAAAGCAGGGTGAAACAAGATGACATTGTTCTTCGACTAACACGCTGTCAAAATCCCTGTCAGCAGCTGAGATGAGTTCAGAAGGACCAAAGAAGTTCATGGAAAAGAAACATGTTGAGGGTTGCTAAATATCATCGCTTCTAGACACAGTCCTTGAGACACAAATAACTGGAGGCTGAAGAGTTACTCAAGGCAAAGCAATCCATATACTCACCCTGTCCTTCTCCCCTTTTCTAGGCTTTTCCTAGTGACATCTGGGCTAGTTGGCCTTTTGGAATGATCTCAAGACAGATACTCAAATGTTTCTAGGAAAGCAGATGGAGACATTTTACTTTTTTTACCTATTTGTATATCGAAGCGTGGTATTTTAGTTCTACCGTTTGTGAATAGCTAATCCTCATTACAGAAGAGTTACAACAAAAGAGCTCTTTCAGAGAAATTGCCTTCAGAGAAATGTATTGTCGAGAAGTAATTAAGAGGTTGAATAGTGCATCCCTTGTTAGAATCCAGGTATTGACTCTGAAGGAGATCCTCTATGCTAACCCCAAAAAGACAACACTTTGGATAGACAGTCAAGGTAGCTATTAGAAATGAATGGTATTTGTTATGCAAACATGATTCTCTTGCATAAACTCATAAGCTCAGTTTTCAAGTAGTTTTTATAAAATTGGTGTCAGCTGCCTTTCTTAACATGAGTTTCTTTTGACTGAATTTTTCTGCAATGCAGAACTGTTGCCTCAACATTATACAGATGAACAAAAGGATTACAGGATGTCAAAACATCATAAGAATTCTTTGCATCAGGAGCAGAAGCCTAGTATTTAGCCTCCAGCAGGGCTGGCCTCTGATCTTGGGAACATCCGAGAGCTAGTCTACTGACTATACAGTAATAAGCAAAATTCTCAGTTCAGAGGTGTGAAGTTACACCTGACACATGACATTTGGATATCAGATATTCCTGCTTGGGGGGGAGAATAAAAATCCACACAAGTGCCTCTCAGACATCTTGCAAGAGGCATGACTCATTACCTGTGACTGTGAGAGGATTAGAGCAGACACGCAAGGGCGGGTGACAGTCCCCAGGTGACGGTGACACTTCAGCTGAGCTGTGCTGGCACAGAGGCAAGCTGGCAGCCCTCCAGCTCTGGCATTACCTGTGCTGCAGCTCCAGGAGAAGGTGCAGCACTCTGGATAAGGCTTTGTGGGCGCAAACCCACTCCACTTCTGCCATGTGTAAACACACACAGGAGGGACACTGAACCAGAAGGACACATTCAGCCTTTAAGAAGCACAATGACACGCAGAAGGCTCCAAAGAGGAGGGACATCTGACTGGAGCAGCAGGCATTCTTCCCCACGGGTTTTAGGATGTGCCCTTGGATAGACAGGGAACTGAGCAAGCCATTCAAAGCTATCCCTGAAAAAGCAATGACTTCAGCACACCCAGCATTTACGGGAGAACATCCAAAACCTTCTACACTGCCAACTAGCTTGGCCACTTCTTGCCATTAAGGCAGGGAGCCTTTTCCTGAGTAACTGTCTACAGCTGAAATTATCTCTGGGAAGTCCTAGGAAGGGATATGACATTTTTCTTCAAATACTTGTACATAGAGAAGGGGAGGTGAAACCGCTAGAGAACCAGGTTCAATTTTCATTTTTGGATGCCCACAGAAAAGAAATAATACTGCTGACTCAGCTTCCATTGTGGATAACATGTAAAATATTTTTTTTTGCTCTCTGTGGAAGATGAAAGAAGTGGTTTTGCACAAAAGCATCAGAGGCCCAGTACAGGTATGTCAGATTATAGATTTTTCTGACTCAGAGATGGGGCAACTGAGAGGTGTTAAAAAAACTTGTATTCTATTTTCAGCTTCATGCGAAGGGTGAGACAATAAAGATGTTACAATTCACACTATCACAATCAGAAGCCAACTATTTCTTAATTACCTACTTATTAAACATACTACATGAACCTTCTGTCAGGCTTTGAGAATTCTCTACAAATGCATTCCCCACACAGGTACAGAGCAAAATGATGGTTTGGGCATTAAAGAAATGTAATGAGTTTTTCATGAAGGAAAAATAACAGATGGCAAAAATTCAGTTGCCCACAAAAGGCACAGGGAAAAAAAAAAAAACTTGGGACAAGTAAAAGACTGGGACAATGTTATGGCAGATACAGGCAATGGGAAAAGAAAATCTTGTCATTTAAAAATACCATTTATGCATCTTCTTACTTCATAAGGCAAAGACATCTTAATCCAGTGCAACAACCCAGGTCACATCAAGGTGAATTTTCAGTAGGATGCTATGGCTTACAGAACAAGTCATGAATATTTGATGTGCCCTTTAAATATCTTAGTATCATCTCTTCAAAAGAATTATCCTTGCACAGACCAATGCATCTTGCATAGATTCACTGCTCTCCTGTTTCCTTAACTCTCAGTTTAAAAAGCATAAAAATAACTTGGATCTAAGCATGTTTTCCCATTTAATCTCCACAATATAAGAGGAAACTCAGTATTTTACAGGTTATTATTAATCCCGTTTTGATGCAAATGGATGGATTAGCAAATCACAATCTCTTCAAGGCCCTTTACTTTTTCTTACTTTCTGATGGAAACTGGTTTTGCTACCATCAATCACCACAGAAGTTTTATTTCCCATGTATTTCTGTTTATATTCACTGAGCAGCAGATAAGTAAAAAAATCCCTTAATGAGAGGCTCCCTCTCTATACTCTTTGCAGGAAGTAACATTATAAACCTTTTTCAGCAGGATCCTTGTGCCATCCTGACTGCAGGACATTGACCCTATGATGAAGCGGCCAGATGGAAAGAACACAACTGGAGGAGTGGCACATCCAATGTGCAGAACAGGCCTTTGCTGTACACAGCCCACCTTGCCCGTGTCATTATTTCAGAAGAAACATTACCCTTGCTATTATCTAGACTACCTTGGAGAATGACCAGGCCCTAAGGGTGGGGCCAAGCAGCACACCTGGACTCAAGCCCAGCTTCAAGGATGCTGTGGCACATCAATATTGATGCAGTCTTGGGTACTTCTGTGCATTTGCCACCACGGGATCTGGGTGTTCTTCAACACAGCCATGTGGGAAAACTCAACTGGGAAATCTTCTGTGACCCAACGATTCTAAAGGGGTGTCCACAGAGCATTTAAGGGACCAAAGCCAGTTAGGTGTGCTGGTGGTATGACTGAATTGCTGTGCAGAACATCTACATTGTGACCCTCGCCTCACCCAGGTGTACCCAAGCAGCCATACCCCACACACCCAAAAGTCATACAGAGTCTAACTGATAGCAGACAGTAGGACTGCTTCCTTCATCACAAGAGAGATGATGAAGTTATGAAGCTTATGACTTACTTTTAATCGTGGCCATAGGAACACAGAAATCACACCTCCTCTGTAAAAGTAAACCTTTACACAAAAGAGATGAAAAATAAAACTTGTATTGCCTGAGTGAATACCAAAACACTTCCGGAAAATCCAGGAGTTTCAAAGCAGAATGAAACAATTAAATGAAAGAAGAGAAGAAAGGAAACATATGACTGACACATGCAGCTACAGAATCAGTAAAATTTGTAGGGTCTAAGAATCTCTCTGAAGAGGATAATGCAACTTTTTAAGAGAGATTCTAAGAATAAAAAGCACCTGCATGACCTGTGGCATATTTTTGCAATCTGCATTTACAGTACATTTACAGAGTTCTCTCTCTTGATGTTGGAAGGAACCAGCCTTTTAGTCTTGCCTCTGCAGCACGAAGCAAAGAGGTTTTCCCCCCACTCCCAAGCCCATCTCAGGCTCTTAAACCAAAGGTAACATAATTTACTATCAGCTGCTACTGGAAATTCTAATGGATTATTCTACTGCCCACTGAACTGCTATGGTAAAGTGGCTACTTGAAGACTCTGAAGAAAGACTGGTGACATCCCTGGAGATCCACCAGTGGAGTATGATATCCAATATCAGCTGAACAAGAAACAGGTGTCTCAGTTTCTAATCTTCCAATCAACACACATTTTCAAGCACAAGACATATTACAGACTTATTACAAGGTTGAAAAATATTGTCTTCTGTTTCCTAGTGTGGATAGGTCATACATATGCTTATGAAAAACTCTGTATTTACATGAACTTGTTGTTAAATATTAATGGAAGTGAGATGAGCTAGCACACTATAAATGCATCTTTATGCTCTTTACAAATGAAATATAGATTCCAAGAGAAAAACTCAGACCTTGAACCTAAATGTCTTTCTATTTACAGATGTAGTAGTGCAGGCTTTCACCTTCTCCTTAAGTACCAGGGTCCAGCTCTGAAAATAACTGTGGCTGTGGTGAGGAAGAGGAAGCCTAGCTCATTTTTGTGGAGTTTATTTACAGACCTAAATCCCTGACCACACGATGACACCCCTTTGATCACTTCTTTGCATTTACTCTAATAAAAAGCATAAAACACACAGACAATTTTAGAGGGCAGGATCAGGCCAAATGTCCCTAACAACTTGTATGCTGTTTTGACTGCCTGGGGGTCTTTGGTGGTGGTTAAACACCCCCTAGTCTGACCTGGAATTCCAACCCATTGTTGGAAGACATGAAATCCCAATGACAGCCTGATAGTAAGGAAGCCAGAGTACTGCTTCTATTCTGGGGAAAGGAGGAAATGGTTTTCAAAGTAGGTTCCTCCAGTTGCCCGATGTGCAAAGTGATAAAAATTTAAGACACTTTTTATTGCTTTACCTCCAGTGGCACAAGGACTAAAGTAGATGTCCTTACTGGTTCTTTCTAGTTTGCTTACAGCAACTTCCCCAAAGAAGGCAAAGTGACAGGTTCCCTAGGCAATCCAAAATGAGACTTGCATATAAACAAGGCTGACGCTTCTGACTCATAAATGATTGAGATGAAGAATATTGTGGAAGCAGTGGGGAAAAGCAACTGAGCCATTTTCTTGAATGGAAGTAATTATATGAAAGATGTTTCTGGCCTTACAGCCAATACAACCCAACTGCTTCCTTACAAAAAAAAAGCTTGTGATAGCAGAGAGGTACTGAAAATGTGATCAAACAGTGTACCAAGGGTCTCTTACCTCTTTTGTACGACCCTTCTCAAATTAGTCAAAACTACTGTGGGGAACTTCCTCAGCCAAAAAATGTGTGTTACATATTACCACAGCAGAGGTGAAACAAGGTACTGGGGTGGCACTCATCAAAGGGTACCACTTGTTGCCAGCCTGGATTCCGACACACAATTCGCAGTTGCGAGACAAGTGGAAGTTGGTATTGATTTGTTCTGACTGCTTTGGAAGTGCAGGCGCTTTCTGTTCCTCTCATCTTTCACATCATTAATTATCTTGAAAGAGCACGGTGTACAGACAAGGCTTGTTATGGAGAAAACTGTGTGACTGAACATGAGGTCACAGTGCAGAACATGAATGCAGTACCACAGGATTAGCACAGGCAGATTATTTTGCCTTTATTAATGCCTCTGGAGGTATAGTCAGTAACAAGCATTTCTGACACAGGTTCTCTTTGGCTGTATAAAGAAAGTAACCTTTCAGGAACTTGATCATTCTTTTTACTGAATACATCCTTTGTGAAAAACCTAGACCATGAATTCTTTTGATTTACACTCCTGGGCAAGAAAAAGACAAGAGCACAGAATTTCTCACTATCCTAATCAACATTGGCCAACAAGCTCACTTAGGCAGGCAGACACAGATCCACTAATGAATGTTCTAGTACTGCAACAGGTTCTCACAACTGCAACAAAAAGAGCCCTGGCAGAACATGGGGCAGCCAGGATAGGTTCTAGCAAATTCTAGTTCCAGTATGAAGTATGATGGGTGGTGCACTTTAGCTGTCAGATTTGGTTAGCAGAAGTTCTCCAAAAAAAAAAAAAAATTCAGCCTTCTGGGGAAAACAAGGTCAGCAATTCAAGATTCAGTACATTTCTTCTCATTCAGTCCCATCCACTGCCTTGAAATGAAGTGATAAAGAAAGGCTCCTTTCAGCCTCAGTGCCCACATTTCAGAAGGATGGATCTCTCTAATGCAGTATCAAGTACCCAGGAGAATAAATAAAACACTGTGGGATTCTTGACTTCAACTATCATTAGGCTGCTTTCCTCTTCCCCCTGACTCCCCCCGTAAACTGGAATGCTCTCCAACTGTGTTTACACACGCTAGTTAAGGATGCCAGGTATTCCTCAGAGTCTCACAGTCCTTTATCCTCAGAATACTCCTCTCAGCACAGCTTCCCCTTTTTTTTACCTTCTGTCGCTGCTGAATGTTGCTCACTGTGTCTGGCTGAAACTCCAGCTTGTCTGTTCGGCAGAGCTTCCAGTATAAAATAATCACAATCAGGAGCACCACGGCCACCGGGACCGCTACGCCGACGATGATCCACAGGTTGCTGTTCTGTGCCTCTGAAGTGGACTCCTTCAGCTTCTCCACAGCTGCAAAGTTACAAGGAAGACAGCAATATGACGTTGTTGTGTTTTAAACTGAGGACACTTCAAGGTTATTTTTATGTTCTTGTAAATGCTAGGTAAGGACTTTATCAGAAACCAGCTGCACGTCACAGGAAATGGCATACCACTGTAAGTTAATGTCAGGCTCAGGAAGCATGGGGCAGGAGATCAATTGTCCTGGCCCACCTTCTGAAGACCTGAGCTTAAAATACTAATGGAAATGGCACTTCTGCCACATCACCCTGTAACCCAAAACTAAGCTGACACAGTGAAATGGGTTTAAAAAAAAATACCACTAGCAAAGGTAAGATAGACTTCACAACACTGCTGCCTGTTTTCTGCTTTAGGCAGTATCACCAGCTGCCTCTCCAATATTTTGTTATCAAAACCAATTTGAATCTCCTCCACAAGGTGTATAGTTCTGCACTAATGATTGCTTTTTTTCTTCTCTCTCTTTCATTGTCAGTGTGTGAGATCCTTTAGCCCCAAGCAGAAGCCCAAACTGCTGGAAAATGTAACCAAGCGTGTCATTATTGTAAAAGGTAAACTGAAATTAACGACAAAACATTTATTAGATAATTTTGCAAAGTGGTTAATTGTGGGCCTGAAAACTATAGCAATAATACATTTCTAGTCAAATCGATGCACTTTCTAAAAATGATGTTTTCAAGTTATTTTTTTCTATGCATCATTTTACTAGCAGCCATTTCAATGATGAGCCTAGAACTTAAAGGAACACAGAATTCTTATATTCTATACATCTAACAGCTCATTTCTGGCATTATGTTTTCTGTTATAAAATAACCTTTTTTTTTTTGGTCTAGTTTCTTCCAATAGAAGCATTCAGAGATTTTTATGACTCTGTGACTCTCAAAAGAACTTTCTAATGACAGGTCAAAGATAAAAAGTTTCAACATGCACAATAAGCTATGAACACTTTATGAAGTTTGTTCAATACTTATCATTTTTGTGAAGAGAATTTATTCTTGCAACTCTTTTCATTTCTGTCTAACCAGCATTACAGTCCATTAATGGATATTAAGCAGATGTATATGAGTTTCTGACCTATCTGTGCACAACTGTTTTAATGAGGGACAAAATTTAGAAACACGCCAGAGATGGTAAAATTATTACTATTTTCTTTCTTTTCTTTCTGCAGAGAATTTTAAATATCAGACGCATGCTTGTTCTTTTTGCAAAATAGCCTTCGGTACCATGTAACTCATGCTTCCATATTGCACAGAAATGAGAAAAGGTAATTAAGCATTCATACCAATGAGGTATTTTGCAGATCATACTCGTCTGTTCCTAAGATACCTTTAAGTTTCTTTCCTGATTGTAGACACAGTATTTTGAGTAGGTGTTCTGTCTTGCTACTAACTAAAAATTCTTTATATACCAGGCCTCCTGAATAAAGTAATTATATGACTTTACATGACCTATCCTATTTATTCTGATGTGTATTTAGTAAAAAACCACATTAATTTCATATTATATTCATTACAAGATCATATTATATATTGCTGATGGACAAACAAACAAAGCCAAGGTCAATCATATGTAATGGAAGAAATAAATGCCCCAACTACTCTTAGTCTACATCTTTCACACAGGAAGTATTTCAGACAAAAAAGCAGTGACTTGTGTTAAAATACACTGCCGTTACTCCGCTAAAGGAAACACCCTTTCATCCCAACGCCCTCCCATCTCACAACTGTGGCGTTAGTGCAAGCTCCTGGGCAAGGCAAACCAAGAAGAAATATTGGACCAGCAGGACGAGATGGAAATGGCAGGAAGGTCTTCAACCAGCACAAGCACAGAGTGACTGCAGTGAGGCTGGACTGAAGGACCCTGCTGCACGCTTGAGCTCAGCAGGGTCTTCAAGAGGCAAAACAACACAGCACAGCTCACTCCAAGGCTGCTAAAACTCATTTCCTCAGGAGAGTCCCAGCTGCAGCGCTCCAAGAAAAAAACACTGCAACAGCGGGCACTGTGCAGTGCCTCAACCTGCAAAGCTAAAGACAGCCCTCTCCTCTGCTGCCTTTGTCTCCTGCCTTTGCTGGCACCAGTGTGGATCTGCCGGGGCTTACGCTGCGCAACGCTGCCTTCAATGCGGTACCCCAGGATGATGGCAGCCCGCTGGATATCCACTCTGTTCATCAGGTCTGAGCACTTCAGGCCACTCAGCCTCTCCCCATCTTGGTCCTCCACGAAATAGATCAGCTCCACGGGGTTATCAACACCAACTAAGCGTGACACATTCACAATCTGAAAGGAAATTGAAAAGCTTTTACATTTTAAGTTGTATTTATTTGGGGCTCCCATACATTTGGTCTTACAGTTCTCTCTCTCCCCTATTGTAACTGAACAGAAAATTTCAAGAGAAGTGATCAGTTATAAAATACATTCTTATGGCAGACCTTTTCTTTCCTCCCCCTACTTGTATCATAACAATGCACACATCTGGTAAGTAAGAGAACTGCTTTCACTCTAAAGATACCAACTCTGCCACCCTGGAAGCCTCTACTGCCTTTAGCAACTGTTGGTTGGAAGAAGTGTGACTGCACTTTTCCCTTCTCTAAATACCTACTCTAACTGTGATTTGTTATTCGTTACATATCCACCTCTTGGCTCCAGTTTTTCTAAATGTTAAGCAGCTACACAGGCGAATATTCTGTTGGCATCAAATAAAACTTTGCTCTGTTTCAACTTAAGCATTGCACAGTCACCTTCATCCCCTAAACAGCTCCCCTTGGCATCCACCGTTCTTCAGGAAGGAATGTATTTGACGCTGTGGGAAGCAATTCTTCCTGCCTACATCTAAAGACATCAATAATCAAAAGAATGTGTGCTATGAGGTAGCCCTGTAGATACTCTCTAACCACCAAATATCTACATTGCATATGAGAACCACGTAACTTGGAATTCCTGTAAAATTACATCTTTTTCTACAACAACTCTCCTCTGTTTAACCATTTTACCATGTCATGGTAAGCTCTAACAGGAATTAGGACAAAAAATAGTAGGAGGTATTCTGTCTTTTTTTTTGTTTCAAAAGAGTTTGAAGGGCTCTGGAAGGAACTGACATAAATAGAGCAATGTGTTTTGCTTACTTCAGAATTATCCTTCTGCTTATAAAGTACATATTTAATAAATTATCATCTCAGAAACTGCCCATAGGCCTAAAGTAAAGCAAACACACAAATGTTTGCATGTCTGAGGCTTACAAAAGCAAATCTTTGTATTGTTTTCTTTCCTTGTTTCCAACTAAACAAATCACGTTGAAGGAAATGAGGACAATCTCTAGCTCAACAGGAATGATGTTCTGGTTTTGGGGAACAGCAACTCAACATGTCCTAAAAACGCACTTGGCAGGAATGGTAATAGCAAGCTGTAGATGTGTATTAAAAAAACAAAGAGGGAAGAAAAATGAAACAAGAGAAAGCACAATTGTCATGAAACTCTTCCAGGACAAATCAACTGAAAGAAAAGAATAGCATTCAGTGTCAGCCATATACAATGCAAGAAACAGTATCTACAAACAGAGCAGAAACATGTGCAGATCTCTGGAACACAGCAAGAGCTGCTAACAGGACCTATTAAATGATGCTCACCCAAACACCATTCTCTCTTCTACTAGCTGAGGGAAAACAAACCCCTGACAGAAGATAACAAAACAGCATCAATAAATAAGGTTTCAACACACATATTCGGTGGCTGTGAAGCTAAATTTGGCTTCACAGACCTCAAATATACAATTAGTTAACAAATGTCCACAGCTTTATATTAAGTCTGCTTCAGGTAGGTGGCCACAGCCTGGTCTCAGTGCACAGAGCAGCAGAGTGTACAGAGTGGTATCCTCTTCCAGCACAGATGAAACCCTCCCAAACAGCACTCAACTCACACGGAGGGGGAGGGAGTTGAAAGGCCACGTGGGACTGAAAATCAATGGGCTCTTCGTTTTCATTTTAGGAAGCCCCTCTGTGCACAGCACAGCCACAGAATCAGAGAAAATCAGAAAATTGTTAAACTGAACCGTCATCTATTTTACAGCCTGTGAAAAAGCCAAGGAGGAGTATAATTATATGTGTTACACACATCAGGTAATGGTCCCGAGCTAACTGAATGGGTTAACAAAGGAACTTCTCCACAGCTGCCTTTAGGAAAGGCAGAGGGTAAGAAGGACAAGATTCCAAAACTGAAACTGTACGAATTTTAACACAGGACTAAAAACCACAGCATATGGCTCCCTATGCTGAGGAATAGGGATGAGTGAGAACAGTGAGAATGGAGACAGGAAGAAGTAGCTGGAGGTATTTCAACACAGCACAGAAAACATGGGAACAAGCACAAAAAAGTTCAGTGGAGGTGCAAGCTAGTGCTGATGAGCTAAGCTCACTATCGTAAGCTAAGTTTTATCTGCAATAATTCATTCTGAATACACAGTATTATATGACTGCTCACACAATACAGAGACAGAAGCTTCACAGAGAGAAGCTGCAGAGAAAATTTCAAAACCACAGGGAGATGGTTATGGATTTCTATTGTGGGAAAGCTGATAACTAACAGAGTAGTCTGGAAGCAAATCCAAAACAATTGGATTAATACACAAACACAGCACCTGTGACAGTATCAGTGCCTCAGTTTTCGTCTCTGTCACACTGATTCACTAAATTTTACTTATTGATTTTTGTAACTAGCCTAGTCCTCTGAGTTTCCTGAAACACAGGTAATGGCATATTGAGTTTAAACTGTTTTAAATCTGGCCATGGAATTGAGGTACACAGCCACTAGGCCTGTTTTTAATAGAGTTTCTGTGCTCTAAGTTTTGTGACACATGGTTCCAAATTATACTCTTTGTGCAGCCTCAGACTGATTTAGTCTCTGTCCTTGAGAATGCTAAGAATGCAAGCAGAGACAAATACTATTTGCCAGGCATCCAGCAAAAGAGCCCACATGTATGTAAGCAGTTAAGCATTTTACATTTATACTCTGGCAGTGAGGGATGACAAAGGGAGGCAGGAGATAGACTTTTAAAGGCAGGAGGCGGAAGGTGGGGTGGGGAAGAAAGAAAAAAATAGAAGAAAAGACTAATTCGACTTCTGTGTACGTAAATGATACCACCTTTGTTGATACTAGATGTGCATTTAACCTCCACAGAGAAAAGGCTTAACTGGGCTCAGGTGTCAGTAAATTTAATTTAAAAAGTGTTTTCAAGTGAATATCATAGGTCAGCGAACAGAGTTGCCTTGGTAACAAAATCTGGTTTGTAATTTCAAGCACAGAAATACAAGTGGTGGGGAACCTTCCAAGGCATTCTCAGAGTGCCAGGCAGCCAGTGGGATGTCCTGGCCAGCAATCCCCACGGGAGCAAGGAACCCCTGGGTGAACTATTCAGGGTCTCAAAGGCATGAGCACGCTACTTAGAAACAAGCAGATATGCACACACCTTCTCCAATGTTCCTGCATGAGGATCATTTTCCCTTTTTTCCTCCCTTCATCACACTGAGAAAAAAAATAATGGAAAAAGATCCTCTTTCTGTCTTATTAAAAGTATGATTTTAGTGTCTGGGCAATTAATTCAAGCTGCACTGTGGTCAGCACACAGAGGAACAAACAGGCTGTGAGCAGCCTGACAAGGGGGTCCAGCTGCTGCCTGGGATGGCAACTGGAGGGGCCAAAAGCCTCAGAGGAAAAGGTGAAGCAGCAGCAGTGCCCAAAGGCTTTATTTATAAACCTAAAAACTCAAAGCAAGACAGGCTCTCCTCAGACAGGAGAGACACACATAAGCTGTCAGCAGAAATGAAGTTTTGCCGTAACGAAAAGCTCAATTCAGTCATTACATTCTCTCATAAGCTGCTACTTCCTCAAACACGCTGCAATTAAAATGCTGCCTAACATGTTCTTTAACTCAGAACATTCCTATTTGTTTAATTCACTAGGATCACCTTTTCACTTCCTATTAGGTTCAAAGGACCAAGAATATTGAAATGATGAAAAAAATATTTTTATATTAGCTGCAGGTGTATTTTTTAAACTACAATTAATTCCTAAAAAAATGCAATGAGAATTATTACAGTAAACTATTGACAAAAATAGCACAAGTCTCTCTCTGCAAATGCAATGCAAACCCCAGTAAGCATGTGCCTTCAAATTTGCAGCAACAGAAGATGCGTATTGAAAATATGCATGACTTACTCTGGGAAACATTAACACAACGTCAGACAAAAATCAGTGGAACTATCAGAAGTTTAACAACCAGGTGTGAGGCTTCAGAGAGTTTTTTTTGTACAAAATGGTTACAGGCGTTTTTTTTCTTTTTATCATGGAGTGCCACCTGTTAACAGCACAGACAGCCAAACAGGAGGGGAAAGCCTGCTATTTGGGCACCCTCCAAAGCTCTTTCTCAGATTGTCTAGGTTTAAAGCATAATTTTTAACATTCTTAGGTACTAACACGAGCCTTTAGAAATGAAATCTAAACCTCACAAGGTATCACCTCCATTTCCTGAGCATGTGAAAGGAAACTAATACGCCTGCAGTAACATTCACAAATAATTGCTTCACCTCTTGACCTGCAGTCCTGATTTTCCACAGAGCTTAGAAATGTCACATTTCAATACACTATAAATATATTTCACCTCAGGAAAAACTCTGGTCTATAGGGTCACAACACAAGTGAAATGTGAGTCTAGCCTTCAATGGAGATACATATATATATAAATGTTCTGTTAATAAAACTATGCAACACTTTTGGTGCTGGCAGCTTTTGTTCTTCTTTTCACTTCACTGTGCTCTACTATAATATCAGTCACTGATTTTTGTGCAAGAAATAGATGTGGGAAAATCTGAATATAAAGCAGAAGAAACATTAGTTCTCCCAGAAGACACAAACACACTTCAAACAGAGTTTATAAACTTGGCTGTGAGGACAGAATTAACAGCAGTAAAAGGTTTACAGCAGATGCCTATGGACAAGACCTTCAGCTAACAGGGAACACCCTTGAAAGAAACTATCCTTCAGTCTGGAGCCCACTACCAGGTGCATCAGTCCAGCAGCACGCAGCAGCCTCTCAGAATTCAGTTATGTCTCACACACCTGAGCATGCTGCCAAGGAAGCCCCCAAGGTGCTGCAGCACCTGCAGGTACCTGCTGCTGTCATGCAGGAAAGCAGCACACACACCTCAATGGATGCGTTCCATCTCTTCAGCCTCCCTTCTTCCACAGCTCCTTTCTTACAGTTCTAACCCTGACTCCAAAGTGTGGGCTGGAAGCACCTGGAGAAACCCTGTGATGGTGACATGTGCTGACTGTAATGAATAGAATCCTCCTCTGCCCACAGACAGCACTTGGCAGGCTCTTTGCACTAATTAAGCGGCATAAATGAGCAGCACTGCTGTCTGGAACATGAGCTGAACACCTCGTCTGATGTCCCCAGTACATAATACAAAGTCGAAAGAAAAATGCTGCGTTCTCACTTTCCAAAATACTACTCCTTATCTAAAAAGGATGTGCCCATAATTTTGTGCATGAAAAAATAAATTACCTGAGCTTCGCTGTGCAAAGCCATAAAATTGTAATCTAAACATACACATTTTATAGGCTGTGGTATCTTCTCTAGCAACATAAGGAATATTTGTTGAATTTATATGCAAAGGGAGGACAAAGGCATAATGAACAAGTGCAATAAGAGGTGTTGGGAATAGGAGATCTGAAGCAGACACCTATTTGCAGCAATTCCAAGCTGCACAGAAGAAAAATAAAATAAAACCTCTATTACTGAAACAGATGTTTCTGAGACAGGAAAGCAGAAGTAAGAATATCCCAACATCTGGAAAGTTTAGTGGTAGCAAAAACTGTAGGATTAAATTAAATAAAGACAATAGGTCTGAAATGCAAAAAGGGCATCTGGGAGGTAAACCAACTGTCAATGAATTAGCTGGAAAAGGTAATTTTTAAGAAGATGAGCCCATAAAAAAAGTAGTTTGGCTTTTAGACTGTTGAACTGACTAGAAAGAACCATCAGAATTTAAAACTTTAAATTAAATATCCAAGTCTTCTTGAACTTTATGTGAATAACTCCACCTGTGGCAAAATTCTAAAGCAGCACTGGAATCCAAAGAACAGATGTGTGCAAAATTCAGCACGATTAATCATTTTTATCTGAAAACCAACTGTGAGACCAGAACCACTGTGACGAAGAAGAAGGTAAGGGGTAGAATGTACTACTCTACTGCTGCATCAATTCACACACAATTCCACTCTGTATTTCTACACCACTGCCAAAACATCACAGATTTTTTTTTTAGATGATCATCCTGTCTCCTTTTGCTGGGTGCTCCATGAAAGCCAAATAAGACACAACATTTTTAGAAGAAGATGTTGGTAAAATAATTTTCAATGTTGTTTCTAAGAAGTCACCAGATTTTTTTAGTCGGCACTTAAACAGTTATTTGCATTTCTTATGTTCAGCTTAAAAGACATAAGTGGTGTTTAAAAGAATTGTATTTTAGGTGCAAAACACGAGTATCACCAACTAGCTAAAGGTGACACGGGTACTTTTGAGTTCTATTTCTCAACCCAAAACCTGAAAGCATCGTTAACACTCACATTAACTTATTCAGCAATTTGCTTTATCCTTCACCTCTGATTTTGAGCTCTGAATACCTGCACGATGTTGCTGCCCGCGAAACTGGCCCGTCTCCAAATCCGCCCTCTGACCAAGGCCTCGTTGAACAGGTGAGCCAGCTTCCTCTCCATCTCAGCCCGGAACACCTCCTCCTGAACTCGCTGGTCCACGACACCCAGGAGAACTGCATTGCACAGAAAGAAAGCCAACAAAACCAGTTCATCAGCAGAACTTTTCCGTCTCTTCTCCACAACTTGGGTTACAAGCTTTGAGTCGCCCTGTGGCAGCTCAGGGGCAATTTGAGAGCACCTGTATTTAAATGGGAATTCTGAGCTGTTCAGATGGAGGTTACATCTCAGGGAGGGTTTCCTCACCCGAGATTGAGGTGGTTTAAAGCCCTTGGCCCTCCAAAAGCACTGAGTCGCGTCGGTATAAAAAAAGCAGAGTCCTCAAGGTTTGTTTCCAGGTTTCTCGTGGTGTTTATTATTTGATATCTCAGAATTTTCTCTGCTCCCAGCTGAGGTCTGGACAGCAGCTGGGACACGAGGGGACTGTCCCCGATGGGATGTCCCCTGACATTTATACAGATAACTACGGGTGGGTTATTTACTATTTTGTACCAATGCCCAGTGCCCACACTAAAAGTGACATTTCTACTTTGCTCCAATTCACTCTGACTACTTTGTGCCATCACCACCCAAAAGATGGAGGACGAGGAAGGAGGAGGAGGACATGAGGTACCACCCAAATTCCACCATCCTGTCCCCATTTACCTCTGTTCTATAAACCCTAAAACTACTGAATTCTGTATCTTCTACTGTGCTAAACTGCTGTTTTCACATCCCGGTGGTTTGCAATTCCTCTCCCATGGACTGAAATCAAACCCGGTGTCTTCCTGGGCTCTGTGCCAAGGTCTCCCAGCCCCCTGGAGCGGCTCCACACCCCCTGTCCAGGGCTCAAAGTCCCTTCCTTGGGTCCCAGGTCATCCAAGGGGATGTCCTGGACTCCAACAGTTACATGTTGGAAAAGGGAGACATTTAATGGGAAAAAAAAGTCAAAACAAGTACTTTTGGGGAAAAAAACCCAAAATTCAAGCAGAAGATTTTTTTGGAACCTTAACCAGGCTAGAGAGACACAGGATAATAAGGAAACTACTTCAATTCTAAAAAGGCCTAAAATCATGAGCATTCAATGAAATTTTAAAAACTACTAGAAGAGAAAACATGGTCTAAATTGTCTGCTTCAACTAACTGCAGTCAGAAGTGTCGCGCTCAGAAGTGATACAGAGCTGGAGATGGAGAGGGCAAGGGTTCAGAGCCATCAGGAAAAAGCAGAACAGCAGCACATGAACGAAGCTGCATATTCAAGTGCAACTTCCCCTGGTAAGATTAATAAGTGTGCCAATCACAGCACAAATAAAATGGTTTGCAGCCCTGCTCACTTGGCAACCAGGTAGCCTGGGTCACTGGGGCAGCTCATACTGAGAAGAATCCCTGAAGGAAAAGGAAAAAATCGAGTTGACTTTTACTAGCAAGATGGCATCCAGTTAGAGAAATGTGGAGTGAATGGAGCCACAGCCATTCAAATGATCCCACTGAACAATCCTCCAGGACAGCAAACCAACTCAACTGCTGACTGCAGCAAAAAAAAAATTCAGTTTTAATTCTCCTCCACTAAAAATGTTTGTATTTTTAGAAGCTGCTTTTTCTGTTTTTCCACATTGATTTCCTTTAAAGTGTGGTGCTTAATAAAAAGCCACTAATTAGACAAAAATTAATTAAATACTATTTTAACTTTTTTATTTTTTTAAACCAAATATATTAAAGCCGATTTTTCAATTTGAAGCTTTTCGCTGTAGATGTCATAAAAAGGAAACATTTTCATGATTTCTCACTGAGATCAACAGTATCTGTCTTCCAAATTCGATCACAGACTAAGTATCTCAGAATTAAATAGCAAAATAGACAGTGACCTAAGGCTATTATATACACCAAGCTGAAAACTGTTCTTGGCTATGTATTGGATTTCAGTATCAATAAATTATGTTTAATAGCATGAATTGTATTCCACAACAGAGGGAGAACACTGCATATCCCAGCTTTTTATGACTATTGGGATACATGCACATATATCTGGGTAATTTGATATTAAAAATCTTTACATGCATAGATTCTATCATTTTCCCGTGGCATGATTCATTACCCTTACAACACAAAACACTGACTGAAAGCACTGACCCAGCCAAAGTCTAGCAGTAACTCTTCCCAGAATCCTGCAAGAACTGAGACTAAAAAAAATTCCTCTACAGAAAAAAAAAAAAGGGAAAAAAAAAAAAGGAAAAAACGTTGCTACGAGCAGCTTTCAAAATTTAACAGGGAGGAAGTTTATTAAAACCCAAGGGAAGAAGGGAATGTGATTTCAGAGCTGGAAGAACCGATTTTTTACTGCAGGAGCTAAGAGAAATTTTAGCAGCAATGGACAAACCTAAGGCTGAGCAAGAGAGGGAGCAGGTGTAGCCCAAAGGAGCCAAGATAAACCTCTAAGGAAGGACACCACTGGTTACGGGACACACACAGGAGCTTATGCCACCTTAATGAGCATTATCTGAAATTCTACACCTTTCTTCTCCAAAACAAGCCAAATGGGCTTCAGAAATTAAGGTGCAATTTGGTTTCCTGCTCAAAGAGTAAAGGGGTGACCGGTGAGAGGCGACACAAAAACCTGGAAAAAGGAGTAAGCCTATACAACAGGTGAACTACAGGTGATAGAAGTTGTAGGAAACGTGACAGCTCAACCATATCTGTAAATTACAGAATAAAACATTCAGAAGACTTTGTTGGGAGGGATCTTCTGTGAACAAATCAGAAAAGATCAATGAAATGTGATGAAACTCTTTCATGTACTCAGAATTCATCTATTTTCACTCTGCTTTATTCCGGGCATGTTTTGGTAGAAAGTGTCACACAAATAAAAATTTAATTTTCACTTAAAGTAGATATCTAAAAATCAATGAGGCATATTGACAACACGCAGAATAGACACTTTATGCCTGAGAGTCTGAGTTGTTCCACTAAGAATGAACTGCCTTAAAGACAAGAAGTGCTTTATGTGCATTATCCAGGAATTTCAGTAGTTAATTCTAGACCAGGGATTTATATTTCCCAGATATTCCAGGTCACTGGGCCTTTAGTTTTAAAATTTATTCAGCTCAGACATGTTATTACCTCATAAAAATGCAGCACCCCTAGAGCTATTGATATTTATGCAGGCTAGTTATTCCACTAACACAACTAATTGCACTTTCACTTACTCACGGAGACTGTACGTACCTGTTCTCACCCAGGAAGACTTCATCAACTGGGACACATTAAGCTTAGGATAATGAAAGGCTGAAGGAAAAAACAGAATGCAGGAAAAACATCCGTAAGAACAGTATTCTGAGCGACATACACAAAACCAGAAGCCGCTACATAATTTATATTGTCAGCAAGCATCTTATTTACACAGATGCATTACTGCTCCTGAGGCAATGCAGACACAATGGCAGGGGAAGTGCTCTGAACGCACACTGCTGAGTTCGTCTCTAACAAAAAGAAGCTAACTGAAACAGTCAGATTTATAACGTGAAAGACCTCAAGCTGCTGCACCGAGGTCATTGCTCCCAGGAATTTAAAAGCTCACTGTCTCAACTGTGACTCTTACTGAGCTGGCTGCAGGATCAGACTCTTGCTCAAAGGGCACTGAGGCAACTCACGAGTGTCTCAGGATGAAAATAAGACCTTCTCTGAGGCAGAAACGACCAGGAAACAATAAATGTAAAGCAGAGAACTAAACACATGAGATTTGTGTTCCAGACTTGTGCAGGGGGAAGCATTTGAAAAAACACATCACCTTGGATAATATATATTTTTTTTTTACAAACCCCACAAATAACTGCACATAGAAACATTGCTGTAGACAAACCTCATGGCTTTTCTGTTTGGTTTGGTGGCTCCAAGCTTTCTTAATTTCTAAATTTTTCAAAAAAAACCCCCTCTGCTCTGCTCCAGAGGGAAATCCTTGCCCCGGTAAGGAAAACAGTCTATTTCTACTGACTTCAGTCCAGATAAGATTTTTCCCAACGTTTCCACTGGAGAGCAGTAAAGACATGTTGGGAAAGAAGTGAATTGGGGGCTGGGCCAACAGTTTCCTCAAGGGAAGTCTTAAGCTTCACTATGGCAATAAGGAAAAGGAATAGTCTTAACTTTCCCAAAATATTTAATCCAGATGCAGCTTGCTAAGCATTACACAAAGGTTAATTTTTAAACCGTTTCACAGTCAGAAAGAATGCAGCACATAACAATTAAATGACCTGGCCCATGCTGGATCAATTTAGAATAAAGATGTCTACAGTTGTGGAATAATTTACCACTACTCCACATTTCAGAGAAATAGAAAATGGAAGTTTTTCGAATTTAATAATGTAAGAATTCGCAGACAAGCAGTTCTCTGTCAGTGTACCAAAAATCTGATTCTTTTGCCCCTTAAAAAATTTAGGAATTTTTTGGTTAAGGTAAAAACAAAAGAATCATTAGTTACATTTTACCCTTTATTTTCAAATATTTATAACTAACTCCTACTAGAAAAGGAAGAAGTTTGGTTATTCCACCTGTATTTCAATAACAGCACTACCAGCTTCAAGATGACCATCTGTGACTTACTGTTCAGAAGGGTGTCAGAACCTTCCTGAACAGGAAACACTGGCCCTCCATGCAGGGATCAGGACACACTAAATTTCCAAAATTCTCAGACTAGCAAAAAGCACCTCAGAGTCCATTCAAACACACCCACTTATTTTTGGCATCCTGCTACTCGACTCTCCTGATTGTAGCTTTTAGACTGAAATTCTATTTACTCTAGTCATGCAACTGTTCACTTCAATTTAGAAATGGAAGCTGAACAAAAAATGCATAAACTAAACTGAAAACTGATTGTGTTGTCTTCTAACACATGGAAAGAGCAGGATAAGGAAATCAAAAACCTTACAGTGACCATAATGCTTTGAACTCCTAGCAATTTTGAATTTTTTCTCCTTTAACCCAAAATCACGTTTTGCTTCAATACTTAACGTTCTCTTCACACTTTTTCTAATTAGTACTTGAAAATGATTTAATTCATGCAAATTGCTGGGTGACTTTTCATTAAACTTTCCACAGGATTAATGCAACTTAAAAATAAACCAACTTGAGCAGAAAATCTTGACATTGAAAATGAAGATGTGCTGTGATCATTGCCAACTGAGGCTAGGTTCTAAAACCTGACAAAGAATGCTGAAAATTGTAAGAAGTCATCAAGCACAGGTTCCAATCCTTACACCACAGGTCACTGAAGTGTCTCACTGACACACAGATCTTGAGCTCATCTGGAGTCTCAGCACTGCAGCAAGATCATATCTCTAAGATTTCTAATGTCCTCTGGAACTCACAGTTATGAACAGCACTGACTGATTGTTATTCCGAGGGGGAAGCAGGATAGACAAAATGCAATTATTAGCTAGATTGCAGCTGGTCTGCTAATGACTCTGGATGCATTAATGAAGCAGAGGCTGGCATCATTAGAAGATTCTAACACGCAGCCCTGGAGCACCACGCCGTGTACCAGCATCGATCTGATGCTGAATGAAAAGGGAAAAGGGTCACCTGGTCACCCAGAGACCTACTGACAGCAGCCTAGGGCACATCACTCAGGCAGTGTGGCCACTGCCAGGTGTCTGACTCTCTCTACACACGTGTGGGACTATGCAGGACAGAATTGGTATGGTGCTGATCATTCTTAGTTCTGATAGAGAGAGAACAATAATGGAAATCATGGAGGGAATGCAGTATTGGAAATAAGAAAGCAAAAAATGAAAAATAAGATGCCATGCAAATACTGGGGTGTGGGTAACAGCAACAGTGTGTCTGTTTAAAATCTGATCCAAAATGCACCCAGAAAAAAATTGCCAAATATTTCTGCAGTCCCTGGACCATATAATACAATTTTATATTTATCCTATTGGCCTTGTAACATCTCCAAAACAGATGACATGCAAAGTGCCACTTAGCACTGAAAAAATAGCAAGTCCCAAGGCAACTCTCTCTACTTCAAGTCCCAATCAAAACAAAGAGCTTTATTCAGGGTAAGCTCATGAAGGCAAATATTGCCATCTACTCCATAGCTAGCCTTTACCTGTCCTCCAAGAAATCTGCTAGCCATAAAGAGATACCACGTATATAGTTTGCTGCTATTTGTAATGAACTAGCACCCAAACCCTGGGATGAGACTTGGTTTTCTTTCTGCTGACATGTAGGTCATGATCATCTAATCAATTTACAATCTGAAACATGAGCTATAAGGTGGACAATGAAAAATAAGCACGTAAACTGGACATTTGAATAGAAACACGTAGCTGATGTCACCTAGAAGTCCTGTGAGGAAAAAAAGAAAATCTGGAAGTTTCCAGGTTTGGCCATTTTCACAGCCCTATTCCTGCAAAGAACAGTCCAATCTGTCAAACTACTTTCACTCCTGGTCCTGACTCTACATGAGTGGGGAGAAAAACTGACAAAGAATTGCTGGATTAATGATGCACTGCACAGGGACAAACAACACAGTTAAAACCATAAACAGGACATTTTATTTATGTGAATAAAAACCGTGAGAGGACAGCATGTGAAAGGCAATGCAAAACAAATGGCAAGGAACAAATACATTCTTTGGAACAAGGCTCATATTTGGCATATTGATGTCAAGGTCTCAATAAGGTTGACATGCGCAACAAGTAACTTTTCTTGGGTATGATCAACTTCAACCCCCCAAAATGAGAGCTGAGCCCTGGCATGCAGCTCACTCATATAATTTCTTCAGCCACAACTACACAACTGACAAGATCATGCACAGAGTCCTAAAGGGAAAAAGGAAAGTTGTTGGGGAGGAGGAATCAGGGAAACCTTATAAACGTGATTGCTTAGCAAAAGATTCTGAAAATATGAAACCTATAATCGTATAGTATGGTAATGTAGTAGTTCTTATAGGCTGTATGTAGATTCTACAGGATTTTGTGTCTTGTGTTGGTTGGTCACTGTAAATTAGAATATTCATCACAAAAGGAGATATAATGTATTGTAACAACGACCTCACTCTCTTACATCCTACCTCTTACCTCTTACATCTCACCTCTTAACTCTCTTACCTCTTCCTCCTCTCCTTCCCACTGCTCTTAGCTCGCTCTCCCCCTTCCTCTTCCCCCTATTCTCACTCTCTCCTGCTCTCTCCCCCTGCCCTTTGCTCTCTCTCTCCCTTCTCTCTCAGCTCTCACCCTGCTGTTCTCTCTCCCTCTCTCTTTGGGACTCCCCTCCAGCCCAGGCTGGTGGCTGAAGGCCAGGCCCTTTTACCCACGGCCCTGCAATAAACCCACATGTTCTAGAATATACAGACTGGCAGAATTCCTTGTCCCAGCCATCCGTGGATTGCCTACAGAAAGTCACCACCAAGAGTATTAATTCTGAGCATGCCTGATAAACTAAGGCACAAATGGCACAGAACATTTAGTATTTACATATGAACACTAGCGTACATAGATTGTTTACATATAAATATACAACCTTCCTAGAAAACGTCACACTGAAAGCAGAGGTTTGTGTAATTATTTGCACAGACCAAAGAAGCTATACCAGTCTAAGGTGTTGTAAAACCTTCCCTGCTACAGTTGCTCTGTAGCACAAGGCAAAGCATGGGCCCAGAAAACAAAACCATTTAGGCATCTCCCTGCCAATGTAGCTTTGAGGATCTGGCTGTTGGTCACCTCTAGCAGTCTGTTGAATAAAATGTTTCAGGAAGGATCTGCCCAATGCTGCTGAGGCTTTGGACAGGATTTTTGGCTCTGAATCTGAAGATCTAAAACCCTTAGGCTCAAAATCCAGTCACAGCAGCAGTGTAAAAAAACTGCAGGAACAGCTAAAAATAACTGGCTGTGGTTGTCTCACTGATAAAGGAGTCTGAACTACATTCATCATTTCTGTGCTTGCTGACAGAAGGATCCACAGCTCCAGTAATCTGAGAAACTCTGTTCCCACTTTGCCAATTTACCAACTAGCACCATATCTGGTATTCCAGAAGAGTGCCTATCAAAGCACTTCTGAGCCCAAAGCAGACCAGTGAAAACCCGAATTGTGCCATCCTGCAATGGGCCAATCTACAGTAAATAGCTCCTCTAACAGCAAGCAAGTCAAATGCTGACAAGACACTCCTGAATTCAGGACATCTTATCCACCAAATCCTCATGTTTTCTACGTTGCAATCTTCGGGATGATCTCCTAAAAATCCTGACCTCTCCTCTCTCTCTGCTTTACTTGGTTTATAATTGACCTGTGAGTGACCACAGGGCTCCACTGGCACTGGCCTGGAGTCATCCCCACTGAGCAGGCACTGTACACACACAGGTAACACAGGGACACCTCCTGATACAAGCAGTAATATAATTTCAAATTTCCTAAGTACCATCAGGAAACAAAAATAGAATCACAGAATTTGTTTGGTTTGGAAAGGACCTTAGAGGCCATCTAGTTCCAACTGCAAGGAGAACCATGCACATGCATGTTTAACAGGGATGTCTTCCCCCTATGACCAGCCTCTCTTTCAGGATACACCAGCCTTGGTAGAAATTCTGTTATCACTTAATTGCACAACAGCTCCATTGCACAATCCAGAAGATGGATTCTCAGCAACCTGCCAAAACACTACAAATATAATTTCGGAATATGTGGACAAAACTAAAAGCTGTAAGAGCCAATGTAGTTCACCACAGGGAAAAAAGCATCCCTCAACACCAAAAATATTACCAGGGACTAAAAGCTACCTAAACTCAAGCACAAATGCATAGAAGAGATGACACAGAGTAAAGAGAAGTGTCTTTCAAGCAGTCAAGGAAAGAGCAACATATTATTTTAATTCAGTGAGCAATAAAGACCATAGCTCACAGTGTGAGGTGTTCTGTGGCTTCCAAGACAAAAAGAAATGCTAGTCATCTATGGACAGGGATTCTCAAGACTTTTGGTCCTGGCTCCAGTAAACAGACCTACCACTGCAGAGAGCTCACACCCTGTGTCAGACCAAATGAGAACAGAAATGCTTAACGGAAATGAGACAACAACATCATGCATTTTTTAATTGATTATGGAACCAGAGGGATCAAAAACGCTGAAAAAAGTTAAATAAAATAGCTTTAACAAATTACCATGTTTGAACTGCGTCCAGTAAATGGGGAAGTATCCTGTGCTGTCATCTTACCTAGATTGAAAGCTGCTAAAGAGAGCAACTTTTCTGTTGACATTGACTCGAACAGTGTTTCCACTGACATACACAGCTGCATAACGAACACCAGCTACTATCAGACCTGATTTTCCACTAGATATTTAACTGTACTGCAAATCTCACTGTGTCAGATGTTATGCATCTCTACAGCTCACAGAAATTACTCTGAAAATTAAAACCACAGTGAGACAGGAGAAATGGGGAGCAAATGGACTGAGTCAATAACACCCACCAGCAGGGAAAGACAAGCACTATTCTCCCATGATCTTCATCAGCCATCTGAAAAATCTTAACTAAACATAAGCTGTCAAGGCCAAATGTCAAGCAAGCTCTGTTGTGCAGGCAGTTCCCATTCATCTACGTTTAGAATGACAATGGTCTGAAAAAAGTGAATTACCATGCAAATGTACATAAAAAGTGAGAAAGGTTAGAACATAACAGACTGCACAGACAAATGAATTCAGACTATATGGGCAAATATCAGCTTATGCAGCCAGTGTCCCAGGCTCTCTGGAAGTCAGAGACACAGTTAAGAGCAGCACAACGCTGAAAGCAGTGAACCCTCCTGAGAACTGGCAAAGGCCTCTTGTAGACATAAGCACAGAGACACACCTTGGACTGCATTTCACAGCAATACTGATCTAAGTAATTTTCCTATTTTTAGATCTGGACTAAGACCAAGGGGCTGACGAAGCCAGGTTAAGTACAACTGACCTAGGACAAAAGGCAGATACAATGACAAAAGCAGTAAGATGCCGTAACACCAAAATGTGAGCAGAAAGAGGCACAGATTTGTTCTGCAGAACTCACGTTACAAGTTAGGTACTTGAAGCTGCGTTATCACTTATGCACAAAATTATTTTAAAATCGTAGAGAGGGACGATACTAGACCAAAGCATTTTGCAGTATTGGATAACAGCAAATACTCACGTTCAGCAATCTGCTGCACAGGGAAACCCAGATAGAAGCTGAATTCCACCACGGACAAGTTTCTGAGCTGCTCGCTGACTTGGGACCCGTTTAGAAAACCGTACCTGTCTCGGATGGCAAAAACAATGCTCACAGGGCCCTGCCGAAATGCCACCCCAGGCCTGCTTACAGTTACATTCAGTATCTGAAAAGACAGCATTGAAGCAGGGTCAGCAAAATCAAATCACTGCCATTTCTATTCCTTCCTTGACAGACTTTTCTTTTTCCTCTAATGTACAGAGAGGGGCAATTCACATCAAGACAGAGGAAGATCTGTGCCAGATCGGTTCAGCCAGCTGTGAGTCTTGGAAGAAGCAAAGTTACATGTGAATTCCTCTTCAGAGAGTTATCCTTTAGGGTTAATCATAGTCCAGAATGATCTGAAAGCTACAGCCCAGAGAATAATTAAGAAAAAAACAGATAGCAAGACAGTCACCAAAATAAACCTAGCCATAAATAAGCCTTAGATGAATGCCAAACTGCATGGGACAGAAGAAAGGGATTGATTATGGTAAAAAAATGTTCTGGACACGGATGTTCTCTTGGTTAAAATCTCCTGTACCATGCACACCCAAACCCCATCACTGGCTAGAGGCCTTTTTGTGGCACCAATATAGACAGCAACTGCACTCATATAGATAAACCTCTTCCAAAAAAATAAGAAGTATTTTAAATAAGTTGGCTAAGCTGACAGTCCAAGAAATTGTTTTGTATGTTCTGTCTTCAGTCTACGCAGTGACACTGTGCTTAAAGTTCTGAGCACTTTTTTATATGTACTACATAGTGCTTTAGGTACTCTAAAATTTATGTAATTTTTGTTCCTATATTTATTTTAGGGTGTCACAGATGGGTATTTATGGCATCAGTTAAACAACATAATAAAATTTTTACTGAGTTTGGTATTACAGCAAAGTTAGATTAAACTTAAGAATTTCAACAGAAGAGGGAGTTGGTCTCATTAAATTGAATTACTGATTTTCCAGGGAGTTCTAAGCCCTGCTGGGTGATGCAGGGCTCTGCACATACATACAGTGTGCATTACACTGTACATTACATTATACCAAGGGGTGCAATACCCCCCTTCATGTGTGAAGTTCCAGGAGCAGCTGTTACAGGCACCATATACTGTAAGTATTTCTAGAGCTCAGAAGCAACTAGCATGTTTGCTCATATGATGGCAGGGTCATGTAACTCCTGTATTCCCTAACAGGGATTCCAGCACGGCAATAAGACCTGAAAGCTTTCTTCCAACAGAAACCTTTTAAACACACCTTACTCTTTAAACTATCATGGGAGTGATTCTGGTAAGGGCTGGACCAGCTTTTATTGGAGAAATTATAAACCCTATTGTATTCAATAATGCTTTTGGATATAAATCATCACCTTAGATCATTTTTTCAAAAAGTTTTTAAAACCTTGCAATTACTTTGTAGGGGAAAAAACCCAACTGACTTCATGACAAAACCTAGACTTCAAGTGATAGCCAGTGAACACCTGACTCATTTTACTGTCTGGATGAAACATGGGACAAGGAAAGGTGAGGGGGAAAAGGGACAGACACAAGACATGGTGATGCTCTCACCTGCACAGTGAAGTTGTAGAACTCCTGGTGTTTGTTCACCTCCACGAATGCCATTGCCAGCCCCCTCTCAATGCGCTGGCTAAAGGTGCAGAACCCAATATCCACGTTCCGAGGTACAAACTGAAGCACTGAAAGTAAAGGGCAATCATTCCTACAGAAAAGTACTTCCATGAGAGAGAACAAAACAAGCAACAGAATTCACAGGGCTCACATTTTCTTCTTTCATGAAGCTCAGGACACATCAGTGAAACACCAGATAAAAATACATTAAGAATACATTTGGTGTTGGTGCAGTAAATTCTCTACTCACTAATACAGGTTGCAGCAGTTGTCAGATCTCTGAAAGATATTAGTGACAAAATACTCGCTGTTTCCTCTTGATTACTAAAATGTCTTCACTATATACATGTGTTTAACTTCCCCTGACCTGACCACTGAACTGGTCACACTAAAATCCTGAGTACCCAAACTATTCATGAAAATCTTCAGGAGAAAAAGCAACAAATCTCTTTCTCTCTTGTAGCCTGATATAGAGTATTTAGCTTGTCTATAAGACTACATATTGCAGCCATTAATGCACATTAGTATTGGTCTAATACTTTCAAAACACTTACTAAGCTATCTGTTAAATTGAGATCTAGACATCTTTAAGCTCAGAAGAGAGGAAGAAAGAGCTCAAGACAGAAAGAACAAGTGCAGAGAAATGTGATCAGGCACACAGACCTCAACTACATGAACATCTGTGGATTTCCAGATATAGTCTTACCCGAAGAAATGCTAGTTAGCTTACAGATCCTAACAGCAATGTCATACAAGGCTCAAAACCAAAAAATACATCTTCTGTCTCCCTACATAACCTTGTTAAACAGCGGAAAAAGACATCACACCTGCACACTTAAAGTGATGTCTTGCCATACAATTATTAACAGAGCATAAACAACAAATGAAGTGTACCTGAATGTACCATGTTGACATTTATTAACTCTGTATGCTCAGTCCTTGTCATTACCTCTTTACACAGTCAACCAGTGAGGCCCAGTTTTATCATGCAAACAGGGCCCAAAGAAGATTTTAAATGACAATGTTGGCTCTCAAAATGTATTAAACTAGTAATATTTTGCTTTAGATTATTAGCAGTCAAATTTTGCATAAAGCACTGCAATACAGCAGCTAGGGAAAAGCTGAGTACTTCAGAAGCAATCCTCCTGCTCATGTCATACATGAGCAATCAATCCTCCTGCTCACCAATTCTCCTCCATCACCACAACACAAAAAGGCAGCTTTTAACAAAAATTTCATCCGAAATTAACACAAGCATTACAAAGTAGCTGCACTGTGATTTTATGAATAAATGTTTCATGGATTTTTTTTTCCTCATCTTCAGAAGGAAGAGAAAGAGCACACCTATGTTGCAACACAGCAAAAAAAAAAAAATCTGAAAAAAACCATGAAGTGATGGGATTAACTGTTTACAGTTTATCACCTCTCTGTCACAGGCCTGTAAATTATGCCATTAACAAAAAGAATTAAGATTCACAGTAGAACACAGGGTTTTGACTCAACCTCGCATGGCAAGTGAAGAATCAATAGGAAGCTGCCTTTTCCCCGGTGTGTCAGGAAGAACTCACCTGTCTGAACTTGGAATCTGTGGTCTGGCACAGTGAAAGAAGGATGCAGTGAGAGGATCATGGGGGCCTCCCCACGAAGAAGACTGCTGTTCACAAGCACGTTCATGACAGCTATTGCCGTGTAAACAAAGGGGCCGGATGTCACCAAGAAAGAAAATTTGGGGGAAATTTTATAGACCTACAACAAAAGAAAAAAATTCAGAAATTAAAAACACCCAAACGTGTCAATGCTAAATTTGGCAACAGTTTTGATCTACACAGTCTCATGCAGTTCAAAGTCACCTCATCAAAGAGGTAGGAAAATGCAGTTTTTATTTTTTCAAAGAGGTAGGAAAATGCAGTTTTTATTTTTCAAAGAGGTAGGAAAATGCAGCTTTTACTTTTCAAAGAGCAGCAGAAGCACAAACACAAATTCTGGGACCTGCAGCCTCTGCTCTAGTGCATCAGAGGCAACTCCCCTGTGCCAGGTGCACCTACTGGAATCTCTTCAGTACAACACACCAATCTCAGCACTTCTTGATTTATCACATTCCCACATATTAGCACTCCCCCTCGCCCACATTCCCCTGGTGTACATAACATTTCCCATGCAAAATTCCTGTTTACTTACTGAACTGCTTGCATAGCTTCTGCATTTCAGTCATACACAGTGAATACATCCCATACCATTCATATGTGGCACACAAAGAGTAAAATACACATAACCAAACGTTCTTTAGATAGAATTTTCACATTCAAGAGAACTTTCTTCCAGGGTACACTATCTGCTTGTTTCATCACAGTTATCACATTACAAATTCTCCTCCCCCAATTCATGTCCTGACTTTGAGTCTTCTTTAAAACCCTGAGGAGCCTTAGACATGATGTAAAAGAAATGAGATTGCAAGTTAAATATAAACCTTGAACCATGCAGACGCTCTTAGCCACCATTTCTCAGCCATCTAAGTAATAACAAATGAAAGGGTTTTACTTATTTAAACATATTGCAGTGTCTTCCCTCCTGCAGAGAAACTCTCTCAATATTAAGATTGCCTGTTTCCCCATCATTATTTTCTTCCTTTTTGGTTACTCCCTCAGTTTGCTTTATTTGAAAGTCACACAAAGTATTTTGGGATAACCAACTGACAGCCTCACGGATAAATAATGTAAACCAGAGACCCAAAGTTTCTGGTAAATGTGGACCTCCTCACTGAAGGGATGATTCACACCATGCTGGTGAAGGGATATGTTAGATAGCTTCAGCTTCAGGAAGATCCTTATAGAAAACCATGGTGGCACTAAAATTGTGACCCACACACTCCTTATTGGTATTTCTGCAGTGGTGCAAAGTGATGGCAACTGTTGAGATGAGACAGCAAGCAGCTCTTTCCTGTCCTCTAAAAAGCCTGCATTTCAGAAAGCTCATCTTCACCAGAAGAAACTACCTCAGCCGCAGAAGGAAATGAGAAAAAAAAAATCTATGCTGCTCATTATGCCTTTCTTCTTTCTTAGCCCACAAATATATGCAACATCCAACTTTTATTTTAAATGGATTTGGATCCATAAAACTCAAATTTGTTTGATATGAATAATGTGCACAGCTCTTTTCAGTTCCTCTTATCTGAAATTTTATTCTTTTATCTCATGATGAAATAATCTCCGTAGCTTCAGTTTGTCAAACGGAAACAGCAGTTAAAATGGGTAACACATGCCAAAAGAAAGATGCCCATTACTTGCAAATGAGACTACTTAAAAGGCAAGAAAAAGAGGAATTAGAATTACAAATCTCAGTGACAATTTGCTGGTGATTTCTGAAGCAATATATGCCGAGGAAGAGAGGCCTCCTACAGCCAGCAGATACTTATGCACTCAAGTTGGGTATTTCAGGCACAAAAGCAAACCTCAGTAACCAACTCAGCTGCCTCCATCTCTGACTGGTGGTGCTGCACCACAGACAGCCAGGAAAGCAGCCCACCCTGCAATTCACTCCTCAGAACAGCTAACACTGCTTCCCTTCTGTGCTTCACTGCGTTAGAAAAGCAACAGCAACCCCAGTATGGACATCCAAAATCAAAATCCACTGTTTGTAGCGGTTTTGAGGTAGGCGGATTAGAACCACTACAAGTCAAAACAATAGCTATTTCTGCTTGAGATATTGCAGGGTTGTCTAGAATTAGCTCTCCTCAGCCTAATCAGTATGACAGAAATAACAGACCCATGACAGCATAATGCTGTCTACAAGCTAATTCACAGAGAAGTCTACAAATTTCTCTAGAATAGATGAGCACAGCTCATGACTCTGGAATCATGATTCATGAATGAGAATAGCTGCTGTTGGCACAGCTCTAATGGTCCACAAACCCGGCCACCCATCCAACTCTGTCTTGGAAGTTTCACCTCTTCTGCCAGGACAGCTAGGTGCTGTATTAGGTGGCTGAAGCACCCCATTGGAGAGTGTCATTATTGAAGTACACAAGCATGAAATTCTTATACTGAAAAGTACACGTATTCTACCATTAACACCTTGGGCCAGAAAACCAGAGAAGCACACAAACTTCCACGTGCACTTTGGAGCCATTCCCACTGCAGAAGCAGAAAACATCTCAAGCTATCCCTGCTCCAAAGTGCAGCGACTAACCCAACTCTGCTGTTTCCTGGACACAACCCATCTCATTCCAAGCTACCCTCACAAGAGAGAGCACATCCAGTACAGAAAGTTTTTAAGTCTCAAGTTGACTAGAGGCTGGAAGAGTATTTAAAGAAAAAACATGACCGTATCCTTTCTCTGTCCCTTATGTTGTTTCCTAAAGCATTTACTATTGATTACTGTCTGCTAAAATACTTGATCAGATGCACCTTTGCCACAACCTTATCCATGCCTATGCTCCACTGTCTCATGCTGTTTAAACATCTGGCAGAAAGCACCAACAATTGATTTTCTCACCACCACCTCATTAAGAATGCTATAAAGAGCCTGCAGAGGGTGTTTAACTTCCTGCAGATAGACTACAAAGGCTCACGGGTCTTAAAAATAAAATAAAGCTTCTGCTCCTACGCACCTCAGGATCTTGAGGCAACAGCTCTCACTGGTTTTACACACCTCTACGGTACCAGCCAGAACTTCAGAGGTGAAGCAGCAAAGAAGCCAGTGCAAGTCCACGAGGTGGCAACTCTGAAAGCAGCATTAAACTGGCAATGACCCAAACTCCACACTGTGGAGGCAGAGCGCACCGATGTGGGATTATAGAATCAACGGGTTAAGGACACACCCCCAGAACAACATGAATTCCGACAACAAGGTGGCTAAGGTAAAAACGCTAAAATGCATGATAAAATTTCCAAGCACAAACGAGGCTGGCAAAACCCCCTTTCCTGCTGGCACAAACTTAATGGCACCAGGGGGACTGGCAGCGAGTCGCTGCCAGCACTGTTTTATTTCACACCCCAGTGCAAGTCAAGTCAAGAGAACATTGTCTGACAGATCCTACCCAAGTGTCATAAGGTTTGCATTACAGAGCATTGACTAAAATTACTCTTACTCAGACAATGGGGTCTTATTCTTTTGCAGATGCAGTATGTTGAGACTAACTAGAAAAAACTTTGAAGTTTTTGGTTATTTTCACTTTGCTGTAAGGATTTTTCCAGGAAAAAAAGTGACAGAAGTTTTTTTTCATTTGGCAGGATTCTGCCTCCTCTTTTTCCCACTTCAGCAACTCACAATGTTTGAAATAATAGAGTACCAGAGACCAAAGTTTCAATTGAAAAAGTTGAGGGCAAAACATGTTTCAATCCTCCTTTCACTGCTAAACTTGCTTCTTATATAAAGCAAGCAGCAGCTGCAGCCATCACTGCCATGGATTTTATTTTTAAAGCATACATTACTACAAAATTAAATTTAACTGGACTGTCTCCTGATTTACTGTACATTACTTCACAGCAAGGGAACATCTGTGAGCTGTAATAAGAGACACAGCAAAAAAGGAGCTTAGAGAAGTGCACTACTTTACCAAAACCTGCAAACACACACATGGTTTCTGGGTACTTCCAACTAACAAAATTCAGGTCTGTTAGATTAATTACATTTAGCAAGATAGAGAAAAATCTGTTTAAAATATTGCATTACATCACCGCTCAACATACTGCTATTACAGACAGCTCTTTTGCAAAGCAACAGTTTTGTTAGTATTCCACAGCTAGAGGTGAAAACATATTTGCTAGTGATTATTTTTAGTGCAAAACCCATATGATAGCAGCATTCTAGAATAAGCAAAACTGATTCAGCAAAGATGTCTTTCCTTTAGATGAAAAAGGTTTTTCAAAGGATGAAGCTAGACTAGCTACATCATTTATAAAAGCAGTTCTGAGAAACCTCAAGACTTCTTAGGGGCTTTCTCCTATTGGGAGCTTTATAAGGCAATAGTAGGCATGCATGAAAGACAAAAATTTAAAGGGAAAAAAATATGAAGTGAGATATCAAATGTTTGTTCCAATTAACCTTCAAATATTAAGCAATGGATTTTGTCCTACAGCTGTAAATAGTAAGAAAGTAAGCGCTTCAATATTAATGAGCTGTGTAAGGTCATTGAAAATTAAGTATGTTTCTATCATTATGAACATCTGATTTCTTCTCGACAATTCCAGTTTGCACAAACTGAAGGGATAATTTCAAAACCAGAAGAAAAATCTCTTTTATATGAAAAAATCTATATAGTTCATGAGCAGGTGTTGCTAGAAGGACATAAACTACACATAATTTACAGAAGCAGCTCAGTGTAGCTGAAAGTTTGGCAGGAATTTATAACATTACTATCTTCACTGAGCAGTAGAGATGTACATCCTCAAACATCACACAGGAGCTGTTTAATTACTGAGTGCAATGATCATGGGAGATGCCAAAATTAAAGGCACCAAGCAATTCTGTTCATGGAGAACTGCAAGTTACGTTCAACAAATGGCTACTTGAATTAACTACGTGGCAAGAACAAGACCAGTGACTCAGAAAAGATCAGCTGGTGCTGGCCTGTGACAACCAGATGAATACAGACACGCAGAACTGCAAGTGCAGCTGAATGTGTTCTCCGCCAATAATTCTACTGAAGCATTTCCTCACTGCTGAAGCATCTGATTATACAACAAAGGTACCCTCAAACTACTCCCATGTCTTTTCCTCCCAGAGTTTGAAACAGAGGTGGGGAATACAGCCTTTCACCCTTATCTCAACTAGATGATCACTTGCAAGCTAGAAAACAATATTGAAATCTTGTTCAAAGATATTTCCTTCAATATCAAAGCAGAGAAAGCTTTCAGAAAAACCCAAGAGTACAGCTGTTCCTGTGAGGGGAGTAAGGACAGGAGTTACACCTACCTAAAGACTTAGAAATAACATCTTACTATTGCACAACTGATTTCCACCCCCCCCACCCCCCGCCCTACCGTTTTCATCTGCCAAATCAGGCATTTGAGACTCCACCACCCCCCCTGCAAGCATTGATGGCCTCACTTATAAAATACCAAGGATGTGCAGAAAGTTTCCTTTTGTTTAAAGTGCTAAGTATGTAATCAGCTAGCAGAACAAAGAGACCTGCTTAACAGGTATTTTGAAGAGTAGAAGTTCTTCACTTTCAATTCACCAGGCAAAGGAGGTGAGCAATAGATTCCTGGACACTGCTTGCTCACCTCTAGCAAAACCAAGAAAGGTCTGTCCTAGAAAATGATGACATTCTAAAAGTAAAAAGTTGACATCATGGTCACATTAAAAAAAACCAAAAACCTAATCAAAACACAACTAACTTTTAAGTTAAAATAAAGCTCTCTCTGATACAGTATCTACGGACTGTTTGAATTACTGCTTCAGCTTGTGAACTAAACCCCTATTGTATTACATTAATCAAAGAGTACTTGTACACACTTCATCCCACTTACCTCTAGCTCTACTGATCTCCTGAACTGAACTCTGAGCACTTCTCTGATGGAGTCACTGACATTTCGTAGAACAGCTCTTCGGGCCAGCACTAGAAATTAACATCAGTCAGAAAACACATTTTAGCTTCATCTCTTAGGTTTTGATTCAAAGCTGCATTTTCAATTTTGCGGTTCATGAAAAAGCAGGTAGTGAGATCAGCTGCATCAAACAGGTAAGATGAACAACAAGGACATGGGTGAAGGTGTGACTGTATCCTAAGAAGTGACTGTCTTTTTAGGAACTGTAAGCTTATTTTCTCTTGCTTTGTTTTTCCACAGCTAATGCCTTTAGCATTCTGATAAAAGAGCCTTTTAAAGAGTCATTGAGACATTTAAATGGAAAAGTAGCAGCATATTTGGTCTGATCTGTGAGTGAATCTGCTGTCACAACACAGAAGTTTTGTAGGCAATACAAGAAATGCAGGTAAGGTCAGAAAAAAAGCCACAGAAAACATGCATCTACTTTTCTCTTAAATAAAAAGTAAACAAACATGACGTTAATTAACAAAAGGAATATCCATAGACTATGAAAGAGCGTTAAAATCCCCACATCCCACTGGATGTCATGTCTGTTACAGTCACACTCAACACTGTGACTGTGGGTTAAGCAAACAACTGAAAAGTGTTGTGTTGTCATCCTGCACTTGCTTTCTATCAGTAACTTGCCTACAAAAGTATTCAAATTGCATTTTAAAAAAAGGCTTCCTCATCACTAGAATATCTAGATCACCTACATATTTGGAGGATGAGATTATGCTCATTTCGTTTTATTCCTTGTAACTAAGTCATAAGAGTAAAACATATTGCTCACCACGAAAATGCAGCACTCCTGCAGCTGCCCTGGATTAGTTTGCTGGCTCTGTTTTGTTAAAAAAGCTAGGAAGAGGCAGGGAAACACCAGAAAAGCAAACACAGATGCTAAGACAATTAATTTTGAAACACACTAGTGTCACTTTTTCTGGTTACAAACACACCAAATCCAGCTGAAAGTAAGTATGGGAGGATGTAAGATACAAACATAAGCTAGTAAGGTAAAATTATAAACATGGTTGCAAAACCCAAACGTTTTTTAAACCAATTCTTTTCTTACATATTACAACATTACCTCACATGCCGGTGGTTTTTTTATTAATAAACAGCAGCAACAACTGAAAGGAGAAACTTACTCAGTCAGAACATTGAACAGTTTGGCAGAAGAGTACCACGACAGCAACATTCATTTACAACCAGTGAAATGATGAAGCAGCCTCTAACTCAGCACACTTGTACATATGCATCAGCAATTTTTGAGGATGATTTCATTCTCTGTGCAATGAAATGTATTCGTAACTCTCTCTCACAATGGACTTTGTTCAAGTGAACTGTTATTTTAACAGTAAATGATATATCAATGCTTTAACAGCTCTTGGTCTAAATTTACGCCACGTTTCTTTGAAAGGTTCCCTCAGTTAATCCAAAATCTGCAATTTAGCTAAGGGGTCACGTAACAGCGGCTTCCGAAAAACAAAACGAAAATGTTGGGAAGCTCTTACCCGCAGTGACTAAGTAGGCGTTGGGAACGGTGATGTCGCAGACGTACGGCTGCCTGGTGGTAGTCCCAGCAGAGGTTACAGCCACCACTTCAGACGGAACAGTGCTCCTCAGCGGGGTGGAGGAGAACGTCCCCGGGCTGCCCGTAGCACTGGTGACAGTGGTGGAAGGAGCTGATCCATCAGCCCCAGCAGTTACACTGCTCCCCGATGGAACTCCATCTCCAATGGGAGGGCTCGCAGGCACAGGGAACTGTGTGGGCTCAAACAGCGAGGTCGCAGACAGAGACGCGGTAGGAAAGGGCATTACGTTGACGGCGTTGGCATCTGACGTGAGGTTGTAAGGGTCTGCGGGAGGAAGGGCTGTGGGGGCACTGCCCCTGCTGCCAGATGTTAAAAGCAGCGTGGGGTCAACTGTAGCACCAAAATCCTCATCAGAACCCAGAGCAGTTGAAAGTAGAGATGAAGATACGCTTAAGACGGGAGTTGCTGGAAAGGTAGTCAATGAAGAGATCAGATCGGTTTCACTGAGCAGGATGCTGCTGGTAACAGACTGGGTGTCAGAAGTGGGCAGCACCACGGTAGGAACCACAGAGTGAGAGGTGGATAGGGAAGGCTCCAGCTGAGAGGTAGCTCCTGTGGCAGCTGAGGTAAACACAACTTCAGAGCCCACCGGCAGTACCAAGGATGCTTCCAGAATCACAGATGACTCTGAGGGGAAATCCGATGATGGCATTATATCAGGAACCTGCGACTCTGGAAGGGATGATGCATTTGAATAGAAGTACGACGTTTGGCCAAGATGTAACTGAGAAACCTCGGTGTCAGTGGCGGAGCTGACAGTGGTAGCTAAGGCCCAGCTGGTAACATCCTCAGAAAGCACTGATGTCCCAGTCAACAAGGTCTGAGGTAAGAGTGTTGATAAATCACTTTGCATGACAGAGTAAGAATTTAGCATGGTCAGTGACAAAGACAAGTAGCTAGATTCAATAAGAAATGGGGTTGATAAGAGATTGGATGGAAAATCTGAAATATTTAAAGATGGCTCATCCCTCGTAGATGGCTTGCCAAGCAAAACCACAGATTCTGATGGCATTAATTCTGGCATTTCCAGCAAGGTTGTCCGACTGATTGCAAACGATGCTACTGGCTCACTCGGGATCATGGCAGAGTCCAACCCAACAGTGGTGGCACCAGGAAGTTCTACATGAGTGCTTGGAGCCAAGGAAATTGTTTCCAGAACAGGGAGGGCCTGGGAAATGGAGCCGTTCAGTGACGTTTCCCCAGGGAGCTGATGGTAGGAGGGAGATATTGTTATAGGTGTTCCAGTGTCTGTAGTGCTTAATAAAAACATACTTGAGTCAGGGATTTCTGCAAATCTTGAAGAAAGTGAAACAACTGGTCTTGATGGAAAAGAAGTATCAAAAATCTCAGGTGTAGGTTCCTCTAATTCATACCCATCAGTAATTATAGTTGTAACTGCAGTTATGCCTTGTACTTCAGAGGCTTTGATGGACAAAGTCTCGACATAATCGCCTGAGCCCACATCATGTTCTGGGGCAAAGCCTGCTTCTGGCAGCAGTGAAACTGAGTCACAAGACAGACAGTAACTGTACGATCTCGTGAAAGGCACTGGAGTCCTGAGCTCGCTGACAAGCTCTGATTGACTTGGTGTTTCTGAACCAGCAGGCAAATCTGGTGCTGTAGTGGAAAATTCACGTGTAAACAGGCTGGCATTAAGAATTGTATTAGAGTTCACAGAAATGGCAGCTGAATCAGGAAGGAAAGACACAAGTGGAAGACTAATAGGAAAAAAAGCAAGCTCAGCACTGGCTGCTGAAGCTGGTGTGGCCCAGGGAATGCTTGGAGCGGGGTAGGTCCTTCGACTGAGAGATTCTGCTGCCCTGCTGCTCTCCTGGGTGTAAACATCACCATACAGGTCTGCACGTTGCGCTGTGGCATCTGGGGCCCCAGGGCTGGCTTCACCCAGCAGCTGGAGATGAAGAGGTGATCCTTCTGAAGCAGCCCCAAAAGGCAGAGCTGTTAAACTCGCGTTAATGTTTTCCTGTGCTGCAACTCCCATGTCAGAAGGAATGGAAGTGAAAGGAACAGCTGTATTTGGAGGGTACAACAGCAAGTCTCTGCCTGCTGTTAGCATTTCATGATCCGGGACAAAAGGCTTTCCTTCCATAAGAGTGTAGCTGTGTTCAGGGACAGCAATCAACGGAGTCTTCTGCTGTGCTCTTTCTGAGATATCATACAGTGAAGAAAGGACAGACAAGGAAGGTGTTAGCAACACAGTTTCTAACATTTCTCTTGATGGCTCTACTGCATTAACTGAGTGATGATCTGTTAAAACTGCAGAAGACTTCACAGGAGGAGTCCACTGTGCCTTTGAAAGGGAGCTAATAAATTCATCATCACTTAGGAATGCCTCATTGCTCCTTACAGAGACATCTACCAATGGCATACCTCTCCCTTCTGAAATCCTGGCTGTTTCTTCTTGGCTAAGTAAAGTCCCATCAAAGGAAGTGGTAACTGATGATAAAAGTGTTTGAAGCAAATTACTTTCTTGGGACTCCAAAGTACTTTTTGCTAAGGCCGTTTGTGTCCTGCTGCCTGTTACGCTTTCATGCACTGTTGAGAAAAAGGAAAAATTCCGCTGTTCCAAGGATCTCTCGTCTAAATCAAGAGGGAGAGAAAAACAAAAGCCAAAACATGACAGATCAGCACAAGCAGTAAAATTGCTACGAGCAAACATCACAGAGAGCATTTCTGGAGACAACTGACAGAACTCAAGGGCGAAGACAAAGCTTCCCAGTAAGTAAAAACCCTGCACAAGCAAGTCAGCACAAATAATAAGATTTCTGGTGAAACTCCATTCCTTGGAAATGAGGAGGACAACACAAGCTCCTATTGTCGGGGGGGTTTCCTCACCTGAGATTGAGGTGGTTTAAAGTCCTTGGCCCTCTAAAAGCCCCGAGTCGCGTCGGTGTAAAAAAGCAGAGTCCTCAAGGTTTGTTTTCAGGTTTCTCATGGTGTTTATTATTTGATATCTCAGAATTTTCTCTGCTCCCAGCCAAGGTCTGGACAGCAGCTGGGACACGAGGGGACTGTCCCCGATGGGATGTTCCCTGACATTTATACAGGTAACTACGGGTGGGTTATTTACTATTTTGTGCCAATGCCAGTGCCCACACTAAACGTGACATTTCTACTTTGACCCAATCCACTCCAACTACTTTGTGCCATCACCACCCCAAAAGATGGAGGATGAGGAAGAAGGAGAAGGACATGAGGTACCACCCAAATTCCACCACCTTGTCCGCATTTACTTCTATGCTAAAAATTCTAAAACTATTAAATTCTACATCATCTACTGTGCCAAATTACAATTTTCACATCCTGGAAGTTTGTAATTACTTCTGCAATGTTGGAAGCTTTTCCCATGGATTAAAATCAAACCCGGTGTCTCCCTGGGCTCTGTGCCAAGGTCTCCGAGCCCCCTGGAGTGGCTCCACACCCCCCTGTCCAGGGCTCAAACTCCTTTCCTCAGGTCCCAGGCCATCCAAGGGGATGTCCTGGACTCCAACACCTATCAATGCACTGACATGTCTCTCTAAAGCAGCACTCCAGTAAGTGGAAGAGCAGAAAGCAGCTCCCTCTTACCTGTGCAAGGCTACACTGCATGGCAACTCATGGTCTCACAAGGCAAACACACCAGAAGGAGTAACGAGGAACAACGCAGGGGAAAATCTACATAATTTCAGGTGTTTTGCTTTCCTTTAGTATCCCTTAATTTCCTCTGATTTTATTGTTCCTTCATAATAAGGTCAGTAGATCTACTCAGTTTCATAGATCAGATCCTCCCTCTCATATCAGAAATCAGTGACCTGAGAGATGAAGAGGGGCTCCCTTTCTCATAAGGTAAATGTAGAGCTGGCATCCACAAGAAGAATTTGCTAACATGTTGTGACATGTTTGTAACACTGTCCACCATTCATCTGAAGTCTGGCCTGTTAGCGGTCACTAATGTCGTAAATGTAATGGATAAACTCACGTATCAAAGATTTGGTCTATTAAAAAGCTACTCCAGGGCATCTCTGAGATTCCAAGACCTGTGGTGCAAGCTGTGAAACCACAACATTTGCGACAGAAATGACATGGCCAGACTGGAGATGGAGATTCATCAGGGATGGGTCTCCACTTCACAGCTGCTCGACATCTGATATCAATCTTGATAGGGGATTGGAGGATGATCAAATCTGCACCCCAAAGACGAGACCTGGGAAGACTCCTGAATCATCTTTTCATACTTGGGGAACCCCTTTCAAGACCTCGCTTGGAAATAAAGAGATACATGAGTATTTGGACTTTCAATGGACTTAGCCTCGGGATAAATAAACTGTATAAAAACCTTACACCGAGACCCAGTGTGTGTGGCTGAGGTTGGACGGTACCGTTGTTACTGTCACTCTGCCCACCCAGCATTTGATCAATGTTGTCCAATTTTATTGTGGCTTTTTAATTTGGTTTTGGAAATTTGCTAAATAAATTCTGTTATTTTGAGTTGGCTTCCAATCATTTATAACACTAACAAATAGCTTCATCACACAATTGCTGTTTATTCACAGCTCTCTATAGGACTGCTCTCTTGATAGGCCACCTGTAATCAAGCTTTCACTCCTCTAGTTTGTAGAGTTCAAGTAATAATGGCCAGGTTCAAACACAAAGGAGAAAAAGTTGAGAATTCACCCTATATTTCAACAACAAAAATACTCTCCTCTCTCCCAAAAGGATTCTTGGGTTACAGAGAAGTTCTGTATGTAAGCTTTTCCAAGCACAGATGAGTTTGGCAGAGAAAAGGCTGATCACTTGCCTGAAATGTTGAAACTGGATTAATAGCATTCAGAGCTGAATTATTAAAGCAAAACAAAGAAAATTGCAGCAGAGTAGTTTTCAGGGGTACACACAGTGTTCATCTTTAAGTTACCTACCATGCCTGATCACCCTATTTTCATATGGGAGTGTCCAGGCAGTGCTGCTGGAACCTACTGGCAACACACATTAACAAGGCAGGGGGGCAGGAATCACATCCAGTTAAACCACCAGGGACCAGTTTAAAGTAAAAACAAGCATTCACAGTATACAAAGCGCTGGACAAATAATACGGTACACAGCTCAACTGCAACTCCATCTGTAACCCTTCAGAGGCTGCCTTGAACTCAGTAACCCATGGAAAGTCCTGCAGGAATAGCTCATCTACTTCCCATGTCTAACACCACTTTCCAGAGGTGATAAACTGCTGTACTTCTGTACTTATCCCTTCCTCCCTGCTCTGATGGCTAAACTCCTTGACACAACTTTTCAAGTGCTAACACACTGACTTGATAAATTTTGAAGGTGCTAATCTGAAAAGCACAACTAGGAGAGTTAAAGCTTACCACTGTACCACTGATCACACCTACCAAGTGATTATATCCTTTATATTACAAATTCCATGCACAACATTTTGCAGCACAACAGATACTATTCTCTCAAACAGTCCCAATCTGTTTTTTCCTCCCCAAGCTTGCCGTAGGCATGACCAGCTTTGTGATGCTTAGTTGGGGTATGGTGATAAACTATACTGCCTTACAGTGCTCTCAGGTGAAGAAAAAAAAAAAAAAAAAAAAAAAAGACAAGAAAAAACTCTCTTGTAAAAGCTGTGTAAAACAAGTAAATGAGTCCATCCTCAACCTCTTCAACAGAGGTTAGATGCTTGAGCACGACACAGTGCAGCCACCATGGAATAACAGCTTTCACAAGGAGTTAACATGAGTACCAGACAAAGCAGCTTCCAAGAAGCACAGGACCAAAATGTACCCTGACACAGCTCTGCTAGCTGACCAAAAGTTGCTCAACTTTTATTCACTGCTAGAAGCCTCCCTGGCCTCATTCTTTTCTTTGACTTTCGCTTCCAACTTTTACTTTTTTACTCTTTGTGACATTTTGAGTAAGTAGGGAGCTGCTAAACGACGACTTACAAGGCTATGAAACAAACGCTGTCAAAATGAATCACTTCTCTCCCTAGATGTGTGTGGATGCTGCTTTTAGGCAGCCCTGTAAAATCCTGCCTAACTTGGTGCTTTGGACACCTAACCCTTGCTTACAGCGAATCCCACACTGCAGACAAACACGGTAACAGAGAAGGTCACTCCTCGTTCACCACAGCTTCATGTTGTAAATCTCTGCAGCAGGATACACGGCAGCTGTGACACCTTCAACACAATGAACATGGTAAATATGGAGCTGATAGAGCTGACAGTTAATACGACCAGGCAGACCTGAATATTAATACTAGTTAGTAACCGCACTTTTGATCAGGTATCTCCACAAACCTTTGACTCAAAGCTAGAGGTGATTCCACCAAAAAACAACTCTGCTGCCCATCTATACCTATGATGCATACCATCTCCCTCCACCACAGAGAACCACTTTGTTTTTGTTCAACTTGGCAGGGGAGCTGGCACATGACAAGGTCCTGCTGGAGGTCAATGTCATGGAAAAGATGTTCTGAAGAATGAAGTGCATAACCCTAAGCTGTCCAACAGACATGCAGAACAGGCAAGGCTTAAAATTCTTTCTGACTTTAGAATATGGTTTTTAAAATTTTTTGGATGATCTGATAATGTTTTTTCCTTGAAAGACAAAGGAATAGTAAATAATAATTTCATCACACACTCGTGCCTTGCCTCTTAATGTAAAGTATCTTGCCACTGATGCCAGGAAGGAAAGAACACAACCTCTGAAATAAAAGTTTCATTTCTTTGAAGGAGGACACACTGTGCCATGAAAAAGTTACACGCTGTAGGACAAAGTAAGAGCAGTAACCATAAGTAACTGCTTAATAACTTGCTAACCATAACTGGAATGGGAAAAAATTCACCTACACATGTTGGATTTTGAAACAACCCACCAGCAAGTTCACAAGTTGATGTTCCACCCTCTTCACTTCGCTTAGTGGTTTCGAAGCGGGGCGCATTAGCGCCAGGCCATTAATAACACAAACGAGTGTTTTCTGTCAACCCACAGAAGAGCACAGCACTGAACAGCGCGGGCAGCGCGGAGCGTGCCTCTCGCAGAGCAGATGGGACGCGTGGCAGATGCGCCGGGAGCCCACAGAGAGGCAGGAAAAGCAGCGGCCGAAAGGCAGGAGGAGAAGGCACAGCACGGCATGACAATGGACTCATCGGGGCAGAGTGGCCGGTCTGGCTGTACGGCGGGACAAAGCGAGCAGACGGCTTGCACATGTCCCGGTGCATCTCAATGGCAATACTGCACAAAGGCACTGATGAGCGTCGAGGCTGACTCGTTTGTCTGCACAGCTGCTGCTGTCGGGGGACAGTTCCCCCGCTGTCCCCCGCTCCCACCACACCAGCCAAACTCTGCCGGGCCGATAACATCATGGAACAGACAGCTTAGGGGACAAAGCCGTGACCCCAAGCTACGGCAAAGGCCAGCAACGGCGAGCACTAGTGCCAGGGGAGTCACAGATGGCAGCAGCACAACGCCACCGCTCAGACAATGACATCGGGACACGGGCGGAGCAGTAATACAGGAAATCTGCTGGTGGCCCTTGGGTGGCAAGCTCTCTGTTGCTGCTGCTGCCCCCCGAAACTAGTAGGAAGCACAAGCAATTCACAAGTCGTGAGTGAAACCTGTCACTGAAAGTGCCAAATAGCATATCCACAGGAGCACAGCCGTGCCCCGCTACGGCTGCTGCAGACACGTGTGCATTTGGGAAGGACAGAACCTCCTCACGACTATGGCAAAGGAATGCTGCAGTCCACAGACTTCTCTGGTGACAAAAATATACCATATCTGCATGCCTGAAAAATACCGAAATTCATAAACCAGGAACCAGACTAGTCATTTTTCCAGAAAGCAATTAGACGGATGCAGATTGCATCCTTCCTGTAGCTCAGTGCTAAAAAGTAATGTCTGTTCTATAACCTGTAATAAAGTATGTTTTAAATATATATTTGTAATAATGTACAGGTATACTGATAGGCTTTTCTATTTTCTTCATTTATAACGAAAATACTTCCATGTTTTTTTTTAAGTGCAGCATCCAGATGTAATCTCACCTCTGCCACTGATGTCTCACGTAACTTCAAAAAAGTTGCATCACTTTTCTGCACTCTGCTATCAAGATATGGCAATTGTACACTACCACAATCCCCAGTATTTACTAAAAAGTCAGTAATTCTCTATATTATCAAGATGTTAAATCATCAACAGGTACAGGCATGACAACAGGAAACACAGGAAACCCTTACTTGTAATAAAAATTAAACCTTAACAATACAACCACGAATTCTTATTGTATTATTTTTTGAGAAACTAAGTTATGACTAATAAAGTTTGCAAACAACAGAAAATGCCAGCAGACTAGCAGCAAAACAGTTCAAAACATGTATCACTTAAAAAACCATCTTCTGTGTATTAACACAACGACCAACAAAATTCAATTTTAGTAGCTATGTTTTTTAGGCAAGGAGAAAAATTGCCCTTTTAGTGCTGCCCATTGTTCCAAACAGATGCATTTTAGGTAAAAAGGCAATCAATACAACATACATTCCAAATATTATGGTAAAATTCCTGACTAACTACACAACAGCAGCTCCTACATAATTAGAATTAAAGCTAAGAGCTTACTAGGAATATTCACCACATGAAACACCTCTCTGATTATGGGATGGAGAAGCATATCCCATTTAAGGGAAGCTTTTTGATAACATATATTTCAAGTTTTTCTTCAAGGAATGGGAAGTAGGAAATTGCAGCACAGGACCCAAGACCACCCAAGGGTAGAAAGAATGACAGATGTAAATGTATCTGAAAAAAATCCTAACTCTTCCTCCTACAGCTTAACACTTAATAACTTCCTAATTTTCTTAACAGCATTTAGTTCAGCTTCCACCAAAAGAGCTTGTACGCATTAGGTCATAGCAAAAAATTTATACAGTTCCCTTGTGTAAGCCCCTAACTAAATTTCTTAGGTGTCTGGCTTGCAGGAAAATACCAGTCACAGAAGCATGTGCAGACAAAAAGCTGTCTGCTTTCTTCTCTGGGAGGCATTAAGCACGGATTGAAGAGTGACAATAATTACCCCCGGCACACAAAAGCCAGGGAGAGGAGGGGATGGGAGCCTGAACTGCCCCTCCATTCCCAGGCTCCAGCTCACAGCTCTTCTGCAGGGCTCCCTGCAGATTCTGGATGGTTCTGTTCTCTCTGGAGCATATGCTGCACCCCTGCCCAGTGCACCCTCAGGGCAGCAAGGGACACAAACCATACAAAGTTCCAATAGTTCTTTCTCAAAGGTACTGATTTTCTTATTGTAAAACGATCTTTCATCATTTACCAGATGCACATATGAATTTTAACTAATTAAGCTGCTTGTACCACCTGAAAGGCGAAAAGAAAGTCATGAAACTGAAAAATCCTGCTGTCTCAGCCCTCTTTCTCACTGCAGTTGATGAAAAAATTTCATGCCAGAAAAATCTGTATGATGAGCAAAGTGAGTGTTAAGAGGAAGCAGCAGGCAAAGTGAGTGCCCAGGTACACACATGCTCACTTTTACACATTTCAGGTTTGAATACGTAGCCAAAAAAGCAGAGGAACATCTAAAAGTCATTTTTCACCCACATGCACAGCTGTGGCTCAGCTGCTGTCCAGGTGCAAGTAGACAAGAACCTCCTCCTGCTGCACAGCAAATAAGCACAAGCTTCCCTCTCTGTATGAGGAGAAAACATGCACCAAAGCACAAAGGGGCAAAGACAAACCTGTGCCTGCTGGCCAGCAGAGTTATGAAGCCTTTGCAAAGAAAGAGTTTTAGTAGAAGGCTGCCTAACTGTATTTCATGCTACAGTCAAAAAATGCATTATGAGATCCTCATGAACTCTTGCATTCAGCAACCAATACCAATGCACCTGTAATACCACGCATTGCCATGGACATTTTGTTCCTTCTCCAACTTTAAAGCCACCTCCAAAACTTCCTTTAGGATGTTTGCTGGTAACCACCATGTTAAAGACATGCAAGTCTGAGATTCCAACTTCCACTGCATGGCTGATGGAAGAGCTCAGGAGAAAACTTGTGATCTATGCTCTGATCCAGGAATCTTCTTAAAACACACATTGCTGAAGCAGAACAGGGCCCTGTAGTAGCTTACAGTAAATGGTAGACTAAAAGAAAAAGAACCCACAGCTTCTCTTAATTTCACACTACTGTAACATATTCTGATTTGCATGAAAAAGATCAAAAACTGCAACCCAAGGAAAGCTTTCCTTACCAAAAGGTAACAAGCAGACCGTGGAATCAGGCACTAAGGGCAGGAGAACATACAGAGGGGGTCAGAGCGAGCCACCCCACCATCCACCTCAAATCCACCTCCCAAACATTACTGCAATATTTGGAAAACCATGACTCAGCTAAGAAGTGGGCTGGGAACAAAGCCCATGCACAGAACAGTTTGTTATGCCTACACAACACCTGCAAACCCCAAGGATACAGAAATCCTCACTCGTGGAACTGGATGAAGCTCTTACGGCATCAAGATGCCTCGAGCTGACAGTCCCTCTCTAGAACTCCTCTGAAGCAGATCAACCGTGTTCTCACACCCTTTCCAACATATCCGAAGGGAGAAAAGCAGATGTTTATGCCACAGAAGCCTTCCATGGCCACTGTGCCTCCCTGCAGACCGTCACCCACTGCTGAGGAAAGCGGCAGCTTCATGCAGAGCTCGGTGCTATAACATGACCGGCTGGCTGGCCACGCACAGAAACCACAAATCAAACCCTAGTTCAAAGGGTAGCTTTTGCTGAGAGCATTCACGCTTTTTTTGGCACTTAGTTGTACATGACATCATTGTGTGGGAAGCCATATGTTAGAGATAAAGTACACACAAACGAGAACTGACTTTACAAATGTTAATTCTAAGAAAAACCTCCATCAGATTTGCTCATCGGCATAACCAGGTCACATTTTTGAAATGGGAAAGCTTTCCTTCCCCCCATTTCCTTTTTTTTCCCCCCCTTTTTTATTGCTCTCTGCACAGCAACTTGATTTTTAGCCTCTGAGCAGCCAGTGTCAGTTTTCATCCAACTGAATGACTAGTGAAAAGCTTTATGCTTATACTCAACACTGCAGTGTCCTCCAAAATGCAGATCCTGGAATATTTTGAAAAGACCAATTAAATTTCTATTAGCCTCTTTTTCAGTGCAGATCAGTGAGAGGCATTTTGCACACAAGCAAAAAAATACATCCTTAAACAAAATTTTACTTCTTAAACTGCATTATCACTATAAAATCTCTACCAGCAATGAAGTGACAGCGAGTCTGAAGACAAGAGTAGCTGTCTAATTAAAACAGAACATACGCTGTATCCTAGAAACCCAGTTATCCACAGGGACTCTCTTCATTGACACATATCCTTAACTGTGCTGTGCTACCCACAGAGGAAAAACACCCTTGACTGAGCTTTAAGTTGCTCAGGTCAGCAGCCTTGCCGCTCCAAAATCCTGTTATTCCAAGGAATAAACACAAGTCCCAACCTGCAGCACCTGAAAGCAGCTCCTATGAGAGGCTAATTTACGAGGCTTCCGCTACAGACACAAAAAGCACGATGAAAAAATCCGAAGATGAGATTTTCAGCTGGCAGCGTCCCATCACTCTGTATTGAACTCAGAACAACAACTTCATTGCTCCAGGGCCAGATCGCAACAATATGCCTGTACACGCTTAATTTTTCAAACAGTTGTCGATGAATAAGCAAATAATACCCCAAACCTCCTGCACAGTCGGGATATGAAGGCATTTCGTGGTACTCGCAGCATGTATCACTTGGCAAATCGAGGCACAAGAGAGAGAATCTGTCAACGCATTTTCACAGGAAAAGGAGATTTCAAAGAAAAGCTGGGAAAGAGAGCAGAACAGTCCCAGCTACCCCAGCCTTTGAGGCTGAAAATAAGTGTTTCACCAAAAGAGTGCTGAAAATATGGAAAGAAAGGGGACATTCAAAAAGATGGAACAGAAATTCAAGTACTCACGTACATTTAAGTAGAGAGTACCTAAGCTTTTTCTTCACAATGTGCAGTTGTTATTGACCTTGACCTCACTTGAAAAAAGAGAAAAAAACCCAAAAAACCTGTAATAAATAGAGCAACTGTGTAACACCAAAAATGAAACTTCTGTCATAATTTATACCCACAGAACTTCCAGAAGACAATTTTCTGGCAAAATTACTAGAAAAGAAGAAAGAAAGCAACAGAAGTATGATTTCAAACAGTTAAGAGCCATACAAAAACGTAACCAAACCAAACAAATGAAAATAACCTTCTCTACAGACTGTCAAGCTTAAGCATCCATGTACAACATAGACAAATTCAATGCAGATATCCTTATTAGAGATTCTGGAACTGCACTGGCTTTAAGAATAATTATGGTATCAAGTAGTACGTTTTCCTGTGCCAGTATCTTAAGATTTAGCAACTCATCCTCGTCTTTTTGTCCTTTTCTCCTTAGCAACATACTCAAAAGATGACAAGTAAAGAAACTGCAGTAGCTTGCATCAGAAGAGAAATGAAACTTGCCCAAAGCCTTTTCTTCCATGTCCTTAATGCAATCCAACAGCCCTAATCAGTGCTCGCAGAGCACTCTGCTGGAAACAGGTTATTCTGAGCTACTGCTGCCTAAGTTTCCAGACCTGGGACCGACTTCATGGACAACACAAATGAGTTCAGCTCTGCCAGCTCGAGCCAGGTTAGAGCCCTTTTTCCCTGTACAGAAGTTGGTGAAGCTGTGACACCACCAGTTTTCAGACACACCTACTAAAATACCCAGGATTCTAAGGTGTGACTCTTCTATTTCTTAGTACTCTTATTTGCTTTAGAGTCATGTGGCCCTCTAAACTTAGCATAAAGAAGCTATGGATACTGTAGTCTCCAAGTCAGGGCAACAAGACTATTCTCTAATAAGAACTGCAGTTTCTCCATGGTACTAGAAACTTCACAGCCTCAGTTAACAACAGGGAAAAAAGAGAGTAAACATTATGTTACTAAGAGTAGCAGAAATAAACCGTAAAAGGATCTGCTGGAGGAAACAATGAATATATAGACAACCCAAAAAGAGAATTTAAGCACAGACTGCATATTTCTTAATAGAATATGTACAGAAGAACCAGGAAGGTAACGAAACAACTGCCAATAGAAGTATATGGGAGAGAAAAGCATTTTATAGTTCTACTTCATAGGGCAGTCTGCTCACAGCATGTTTTACAGGAACACCACAAAGTAAAACTTGCTAATTCATATATTCAGAAATACACCCCAAAAACAACAATTAAAAGGGCAGGCAAGGATCTCCTCTTACCAAAACTTAGTGAGAAACAATCTTAGGCACATGAATGGGTCTGTTTCCCTTCTCAGGTAAGACTACCAGCAGAGCAACTGAGACACATTTCAGAACAACAGAGCATTAAAAAAACCAAGGAACCACAGCACAGCTTGGAGAAGATGCTTGTGTTATTACTGACATTTGTTAGAGGCACGCCTTAATGCAGCAAGAAGAAAAAAAAAAGTGGGAAAGGCATCATGCACAGGTGGATAGAAACAGCCAGACTGACACATTCAGTCGTAATCCCTGCACACCCATCACCTCGGCTGACGACGAGCACTCAAGATCCTGCAGTACAGCACCGTGTTGGCTTGGTTGGAATTGTTACCAGAGCAAATGATGACACTAAGAAATGATCCTTCTAAGTCCTTAACAGGACCTTTCCTGCCCATAAAGCTCCCTGGGTCATCTCATTCCTCCACTTCTCCAGTGTGCAAGACTGCATAAAGCTCCCAGCTTCTGTACTGCTCAGTAAAGCTACAGACATGAGACAGTGAGGGGTGGAAACTGCAGCACACATTGATCAAACACAGCTCCACAGCACAGGGAAGGTGCTGAAAAAAGTCTCTGCTGAAAAAACTGGGCCAGGTTTAGAAGGTGCTCAGGTGAATCTCACATCTGGTTAAAACCACCCCCATTCCCATGCACCCTGGAGAAAGTTATTGGGAGACAGGACTGAGATGCATTCTGTCTGCACAGTCTCCAAGACAAAGACAAGTAAAAAGAATAATATCCAGAACAGCAGAGCATGGGTGCCATGAGAAGAACACAGATGTCTCTTGAATTCAGACCTCGGTATTTCTTTCGACAGAATCTGATTTACATTTTAGGACAACCTAAAAGTTAAAACTATCGAAGTGTGATGAGCTCCTTCATGATGTGGGACCCCTCAGGACAGTACACAATATTTTTAGAAGCCAAAATACATACAACTTAGATTCTGAAAAAACTTGGAAGTGTGTGGTTTTTTTCTGCTTACGATGTGGTCGACCTATCTAATTCTATCTACCTAAAAAATATTGTCACATTGAACCTGGTGAAGTACCAGGTTCCTTTCATACGTGGTACACCTCAGGACAGCACACTATGTTTAGAAGCTGAAACAGCTATCCACTGGATTCTAAACTGAATTTAGAAGTTGGGATTTAATGTCACAAATAGCTACAACCTTTCTACTTAAAAAAATACCACTACATTGAAACTGGGTTCTCTACGAGGTACCATGCATTTAAAGCATTTCCCTTCCCTTTCCAAAATTTTCCCAGAGGAAGGAAGCAAATTCAGTTACATCTGTAATGAGACAGAACTGTGGGAAAGCAAAAGTTCAGTTTTATGGCGAATAATGACCTGAGTTTCAAGAATAAGAATACAAAGAGACAAGACTGATGTATGCTTTACAATTTGCAAATAGATACATTTTTCCAAGATAAAGAGCAGATCTCTTTCTGATCACAAACAGCTATTCTGCTTTACTGCATGCTTAGTACAATTTAAAATAATTGCAGGCTTCTTCTGTTGATTTTTCCAAAAAACTGGCTTATCAACACCATGTCTCCAAACAAAAATGAAAGGAAAATTGACTGCACATATTATTAACTTCTTCCATTTTTATTCAAGATAATGTCAGAATACACACTATCACTGGATAAAGAAACAACACTGATCTGATAACTTCCAAAGTGCATCAGTCTTAAACTCACTGTTCAGAAGAGTCCTATTTGACCCTGAAACGGGTTCAAAAGAAAGGGGAAAAATACACTAATGTTCTCTAGTAATTTATCAGTTGTTTGTGATGGAGTATATACAATGTACAGAAATGCTCTTTCACATATCCCTTGGAAAGCTGGAAAATCCACACCTGCCTTAAAGGCCAGAGGCTGCTAAAGGAGAGCACATCAGGCATAACCAAAGATTCTCTTAAGAGCCAACCCCAGCTCCTGTACATTGGAATCCTTTCCCATTCTTAGGTGGAAGGGCTACATTGAAGATCCTCATTGACTGTTGATTTTCTCTAATAACCTAATCCCAAGAAATACCAGTACACGCAGTAACTTAGAAACCACCAAAAGTGCTGAGACACCCCAAACAAAATTTTCTGAAGCAACTACTTCAAATGCAGTCCAATAAATAAAATTACCTCATGAGGAGATACTTCTCTATGGAGAAGAGCAGCCACAAGCAATAAAGTCTTCTGTATGAAGTTGATTTCAATTATTAAAGAGGCTGCACCATGCAGATGGCTATTTTTTTCCCCTTACCAACCAAGGCTTTTCACAAGTCACAATGCCTAAGTGTCCATGCTCAAAAACAGCCAGTGTTTATGGATCACAGCACACACACTCTGTCCCACTTTGGCCTGTAGAGTCAAACGAGCAGAACATTTTTATTTATGCTAAAGGAAAGCAGGTCAGTCTCACAACAAGTTATGAGCTACAATTTACTCTATTTCATTCCTGTGCTTTCAGTTCTCCCTGCAACAGTCACTTGGGAGTGGACTTTTAGCCTAATTATCTTTAACTGTGATATTTCCACTATCCCATGAATATTCTCTTGCTATAAACTGACCTACTATAGAGACTGGCACAAGTATAGACTTCAGACATAATTTCTCCACTTCCTGGATAGAAAAAAACACCTCAGCAAGGGTTTTTTCCCCAAAGAATAAATTGAATAAATTATTCTGAAAACACAGAGAAGTTTCTATATTCTTTTTAAGTGGGCCAGATGGGGCTCAAAATGATCTAGAAAAATGACTTTGGAATGCATCAGTTTGCTCATCCTTTGCTTTTTAACCTTACACAAGTATCCACGCATCTGTCAAGTGCTGTTACCTTAACCTGGGGAAGGCAGCACACAGAACTTCAACTACACAGCGAATTCTGTTCATTAACTAATACTGGACTCACCCAGGAAAGGATCTGGTAAAGACAGAATCTGCTAATTAAAATGAAAAGAGAGAAAGCACTGCAAGTACAATAGTTTGAAAGCTTTGCTTTCAAATACATAATACTGAAACACTTCCATTTGCAATGATCTGAGCCTTATTCAAAATTTGGATTAAGAATTTTCTTTTCTGTGCAGATTTTCACCTGCAGGGCCAACATTACATGGCAGCCACCGAAGGGCACAACTCAGCCTAGCAGCCCTAAGCAAAGCCCCTTGAGGGCTTTAGAAAACAGTGTCTCTCATCCAGCTGACTGCACAAGATTCTTCAGGAAGAGATACAAACCCAAGCGGGTAGTCTTACACTATGATACTAGAAAAGGAATTAAATCAGCTTTTTGTGAAACTCTGTCTGGTTTTAGATGCTGCACTTAAGGAAAAATATGGTCTGACTATAAAGAATCCAAAGAAACGTACAAGAGTGGAGGGACAGAGGTGCTCCAATGAGGAAACAACTGGAATAAAGTTGGGATTAATCATCCTAAAAGAAAAGCATTAGTCTAAAGAGCAGACTAAAACATGCCAATTGTTTTTAAACTAATGTAAAATTACAGGAATGAGGAATAATCTCTTTTCCATATCTATATTGGACAGCTCAGGAATTTATTAATAGCCATGAGGATGTTTTCCAAAGGTCACTCTGTACTGGAAAGGGTTGCTCCAGATGGTTCAGGAGCCTCCATCACTACAGGTCTTCAAAAACAGTTAGAACGACCACATCAGGAATTACAGCTTCAGCTGATTCTTGCTTTAAGTTGTCTTTCAGACCTATTTCCTCTGATCTAGGCCGTTCAGATGCACTGATGACAGAAATCAATGTCACATTTTAAAGCTGCACGGCTGAACATTCTGCCCAGTTTCTTAAAAGAAAGCAAAAACTGTTTAAAACAAAATAAGCCGATTGGCCGTGCTTACGAACATCCAAACCTTCCTGTTAACTGAGAAAAGAACCTCTCCAGAATACGTGAAACCAAAAATATTATCTTATATGCAGTGAAACATACAGATATAAATAAAAAAATTAAATATATATGTATACATACATAGTCACCATAAACATGAGGTTGCCAAGGAAAAGGTAAACTAACATACTTAAAGGTATGCTGAGCAGAGATTTAAATTAGTGATTATAGGGAATTCCCTAATCCTAACTGGCAATTAGTTGCCTGTGGGCAGTAAGCAAAGTGCGTGGAGCTATAAGAGCAACAGAACAACATGTTCTGTATTCAGCTGGATAAAAACATATACAAACAACTTCACACTACTGAGGACTTGGCAGGGAAAGGGACCAGTGTATGAAAGCAGTATGTGTAGGACTTAGTCACCAGTTGTGCATCCTTTGTGGTGAATGTGTTATTTACAGCATCTCTAAACAACCACAGAAACTCATTATAGAAGCACAACTTGTCTAGCTGTGCTGTCAGGGACCTTTCTCAAGTGAGGCAAGCCTCCAAATTCTCTTTCTTGCCTTCCAGCATTGCCCATTTCCTTTCAAAGGCCACACTGTTCAGTCCTTGATTACAACAAGAATAAAAAGTCAAACGTTAGAAAGGCTCAAATAAACCAAGTAGCATTGCCACCTGTAAGCAAATCACAACTGATGTTCAGCTCCCCAAATCTGTTTCCACATCTTCTTGCAACCACGAGAAAGGAGAAAAAAAAATTATAACCAGTTTCTTAGTTATAACCACATAAATCTTAAAAGCATTCACTACAAACCTCGATACAATTGCAAAGTCAAAAAAGTCATCCCCATCACAAACATACCACTCTTTACTTCATGGGGCTGTTTCACAGTCTCTTTCCCTCCCCTGCTGCGTCCCACAATACCTACAGCAAGGATAAAACCAAAGCAATGAAAAATGTATTTGGAGCTGCTTTGGACTCCTACAGCTAGCAAAGTTTCTTCAGCAGCCTGGACTGTGGTTATCCTCAGTTGCACTCCCAAGCCCTGCTTGGACCTCCAAAACTACACACATTTTAACAACTCTAGCCTGCTAACTGAGATTAAGAGCACAGTAGGACAGCTCCTGCTGCTGTGGAACGCTTCAAATCCCTATCATTGTGGACAAAAATGGTGTGAGATAAATTTCCAATCATATACTGCATACTGCACTGAAAGCCATCCCCCCCCTCCCCCAAACTTACACGATGTGATGCTTCCACATGAAAAACTCAGATGAAAAACAGACATAGACAGTTATATCAGCAGTGGGGAAGGCAAGAGAGGCTGCTCTTTATGTGGAAGTAAAACTGGAAGGAAATCTAGACCCATCCTGCCCTTAGAGACGGAGGTGTTCTAACACTGCCATCCTAGGATCAAAGAAGTGTGGTTAGCACATTGGCCCCCAACAGGCAGAACAGTTAAAATGGGACCCTTGTGATTCTTCAAGGTACAGCAGGTGTTTGCTGGTTTGTGGCACCATGTACAGGTAGATTTCTGTACCCCAACAGGAGTCCAGACTGCAGGCCTTGGGCAATACCTGTTCCACAAAAACCAGCTTCATGAAACTACCAAGTGCTGGTAGGAGTTTTGTCTCAGTCATAATATCGTAACTTAAATTTATTCTGAACTACTGAAACTATTTCAGAAGTTTGTGGGGGTTTTGTCCTGCTTCTTATTCTCCCTCCTTGCAAAGTTAACTACCTGGCATCCTTTCAACTAGAGATGATCCTAGATTTAATTTGTTCACACACACACACATTCATTCTTCATTAATTAGGATCGGGAAAAAGCTGAAAGTGTATGGCCACGTAAGCTTTCTACAGATTAAACAGTAACATCTGAGATTATTTCCAGCAAATATTTTCCATTCTGGCCCATCAGATCATTAAATCATTTAACCCACAAGTGGTTTTGCTTATTATTTCCTAAAAATGAATGACATTAGAAGACTGGAATACTCAGTACCAAACTCAGATGGGAGATGCAAGCAGTAAAGTTTCTATCCAAGAAAACTTCATTCAAAAATAAATAGCCAGGTCATATTCAGTACACATTTCAGTCAAACCACAACCTGCTTAATAAAGAAACAAAAAATACAGAAAACTAGCCACAATATCACAATATTTACAAAGCCAGAGTACCATCACCTTCATAGGCTGCTATGTTACTAAAACATCCATTCAGTTTTTGAAAAGCTTCCCTCAAGGTCCAGGCACCCCCATAATCTTACATGCTCAGAAGTCCCTGCTAACACTAGTTGTCAAAAAAACCCCTGAAAAATCACTTTCCTGTATCTTGCAGCACTAACTCAAAAAATAGTAACCACTATTTTGTAACCAACTTTGTGGTGCAGGACCACTTATCCTTTTAAGAGACAGCAGGAAAATGCTGACACTCAATGCCCTACCTGCAGTTGTCTGTTCTACTTTTAGCAGTTTCCATGCCAAGAGACATGTGGCTTCCTGTTTGCCAGGTCTCTGGAACATCACATTATACAAACCACCATGAGGATGAATGCAAATGGAAGATGTCTCATGCCATGAAAATAGGAACAGCTAAAAGTCTTGAAAAAAAACAAGTGAAAAGAAAATTAAACATATATACACATATATAACATATATATATATATATCCAAACTCTGCTATGATTTCATGGAGACTTAAATCCTCACCTCCTCCATCCCTCTCCTCCCTCCACTTCCCAATTTTCATTCAGCAACTTAAGTCAAGATGAAGATCTTAATATTCTTGTGAAGATTTATAACATCCTGACCTACCTCTAAAAATTCTAAGGTATTTGGCACAGTAAGTGAAATTATCACTTTAAGGAAGGCTACAAGAAAATCAGCCAGCAATAACAATTAAATGCACATGAACAAACATGCTGCTCCTCCTGTCAGAAGGCAGCACTGGGAATGGAACATCTGAGGACCAGGATTCCCAGCCCAGTCTCTGGGAGATACTGCAGGAGCCTCCTCTGCAGATCCAACAGTTGCCAATGATGAGCAGATCATAGTCTAAAAATCACTATAACTAACTAAGCAAGTATGGAGTAAGTTATTCTACTTCTGCCTTCTCCAGTAACTTCTGAATCCAACAGCCAGTTCAAAGTATACTCAACAGAAGTCTAGAAACTCAGAAATAACCACTTTCATATTTCATGAACATAAAGCATTTGGGATGAGGAAAGTATAAATTAATCATTCATCTGTCCTTCTCTCCACTGAGTGAGGCTCAGGAAGAAATCAGGCTTTTAAGATGCCTTTTGGGAGCAGCTGGCTAGCAAACTTGCACATGCACAGTTCCACACATAGCACCACATGTGCTGTTTGCTGCCCAGTTCAAATATGTCTTTGACACTGATCCGCTGTGACTGCCCTGGCTGGACAGAGATAAAGAGAGGAGAGGGAAACACAACACCAGTGTCAAGGAACTGGGATTCATAAATTCTGCCCATCATGGAATATATATTTACTTGAGATCACAGTGCATTTCTATTCACCCACTTAGTTCTGTCCTGTGCAAAAATCCCAAATCCACCTAGTCACCACAGTTTCTCAGTTGGCTGCACCAAACACTCACCCTAATCACTTTAGAAAAAGAATCCTACTTCTAAGTTACTTCAGCACATGGTTTAAGCAGCCAAACTCTTCCACACTCAAAGCTCAACCTGACAAACAATCATGGATTTGCTTAGGTTGGAAAAGACTTTTAAGATTAAGTCAAACCATTAACCTAACAGTATCAAGTCCACCACTAAACCATATCCTTATGTGCCACCCTTACATGCATTTCAAGTACCTCCAGGGATGGTGACTCAATGGCTTCCCTGGGCAGCCTGTTCCAGAGCTTGACAATCCTGTCAATTAAGTAATTCTCCCTAATATCTTATTTGAACCTTCCCTGGCATAGCTTGAAGCCAACATTTCCTCTTGTCCTGTCACATGTTTCATGTGAGAAGAGACAAGGTGATGAGGTGCCTCCTTTTCTCCAGGCTAGATATCTCCAGTTCCCTCAGCTCTTCCTCTTAAAACTTCTGCTCCAGCCCCTACTCCAGCTTCATTATCCCTCTTTGGAGGGGCTCAAGGTCTTTTTAGTTGAGAGGTTTATTCCCAAAGTCAGTCCACTCAAGACAGGTGTAACAAGGAAAAACTGCACAGGTTCAGCCTATGGTGTTTGGATCACCCCCTGCCAGAGACAGCCAAAGGCCCAACACAAACAATGGGTTTTCTCTCAGTGAGAAAAGAGGGAATCTTGTCTTCCCCAAATAATTATTCACTTGTTAAATAAGTGAAAAGACTAAAACAATTGCTTGACAACAATGATGATATTATTTCACTTCTGACTCCTGTTCCCATTACAGAAGGAACCCACATGAAATGATGGCTGCCCTATAGCAGATTCCACATTACTCAAAACCAAATTTTCACTGAAAATTAAGGTATTTGATAGTCCTCTCTTCCACAAAAATGAATTCCTGTATCTCTGAGAAATCTGCCCTTTTCTAAACCCTGTTTTCAGCTCCAAATACTGCAAAAACTCAACAGTAAGCATGGTTTCTTTCTTGGTTTAATAGAGGAGCAGTAATACACAGCTCCAGGATGGCCTACACTTCAGTCTGCAGCTTGAAGTCCTCTGAAGATTGATTTCCCTTTTCATTCTTATTGAATGTTTTGTTCACTTCACAAAGGAAATGATTTGATTAGTACAACAATGCAAAATGAGCATCCTACGTGACATGGATAAAAGAAGATCAATTGGAGAGGAGTGTGGTTATAAACTAAAGTAGACTGAACTACAAGTTTAACTTGGACTGAGGGCTGGAGTTACAACAAGGCAGATGCACTTTTTGGATTTACAGAGATCGTGAGTCAGATTCAAGCTGGGAATTGTATACATCACTGTGCACTAGTGAGAGCACTAAATTCAGCAGCACTCAGGATAGAAGGATAGAGAATATGCATCTTTATTACTCTCCGAAGCCTTCTGGCCCTAATTTATGTGCACAATTAAATTCTGTGGATATTAATGCATTTAAGTTATTTAATAATTTGACTTGGAAAATCTGTAATTAGGCTTAGCAGTCCTCATCAGAGAATTGTTATTTCTGGATATTTAAAGCAGCACTGTATTATCTGCACATTTGGAATCTAGTCAGTCCTCTCAGCATCTAAGAATTAGAGATTTTACTTCTTTTTCCAAACCATAAGCTAAATTCTGCACAATCTGTTATTGTATCTTGAATTAAATCACAGAATCATTTATTTTGGAAAAGACCTCCAAAATCATTGACTCCCACCATTACCCAACACTGCCAAGTCCATCACTAAACCACAGCCCGAAGTGCCACATTCATATGGTTTTATCACTTCCAGAAAGGGCAACTCCAGCACGTCCCTGGGCAGCCTGTTCCAATGGCTGACCATTCTCTCAGGATTTTTTTTTCTAAAAAAAATGTGCAAAAATCCCAAATCCACCTAGTCACCACAGTTTCTCAGTTGGCTGCACCAAACACTCACCCTAATCCCTTTAGAAAATGAATCCTACTTTAAGTTACCTTCAGCACATGGTTTAAGCAGCCAAACTCTTCCACACGTCAAGACCCAATTTAAGTCTCCTTTGGCAGAATTTGAAGCTATTTCCTCTTGTCCTACCACCTGGGAGAAGAGACTGACCACCATCCCACTACCATCTCCTTTCAGGAGGTGCTAGAGAGTGATAGGGTGTCCCTTGAACCTCGTTTTCTCCAAGCTGAACACCCCCAGCTCCTTCAGCTGCTCCTCATCAGACTTGTGCTCCAGACCCTTCCCCAGCTCCTTGTCTGGACAGCACCTCAATGTGTTTCTCTCAGTGAGGGGCCCCAAACTGAACACAGCACTCAAAGTGTGACCTCACCAGAAGCAAGAACAGAGGGACAACCACTGCCCTGCTCCTGCTGGCCACACTGTTGCTGATACAGGCCAGGATGTCACTGGCCGCCTGGGCACACACTGGCACATGTTCAGCTGCTGTCAAAGCAGCAGTCCCATGCCCTTTTGCACTGGGCAGCTCTGGCAGCCACTCTGCCCCAAGGCTGTAGCAGCGCAGGGGATTGTCGTGATCCCGGGGCAGGACGTGGCACTGAACCTTATTGAACTTCACACAACTGGCAACAGCCCATTGAGCAGACCAACATTCCCACAAAATTTGGTGTTTCCTACAAACTGAGGGTGCACTCGATTCTCTTGTCCAGATCATCAATAAAGGTAATAAACAGGACTGGCCCCTGAACACACCAAGAGACCTGGCCTAAAGGCATGGCACTCTGCTTTCCTGCTCATGTCACATCCAACAGAAACAACCTGAACCTCAATAGGCACAGCTTAGACTCTGGAACTGACAGAGACAGCTATGGAGGGAAGAAGAGGAGAAGTCTAAAATCTATAAGGTATTTTCCCAACTCAAATCACATACGTACAAAAGACTTATCTGTAAGCCATATAAAACCAAATTTGCCACCATCATTTTATCCATGTCATGTCAGAAGCCAGGCTGACAATACACCAAGTAGCAAAACTAAATTAGCCCTTGAAGAGAATGTGCTAAGACAGCAAAGAAAGCATACCAAGACTCTGCTAAATGTCTGTTTAAAAAAAAAATTAATTAATATCAAACAAGACCCTACCAGGAAAAGATACAGTAGGCTATCTTATTTCTAATTACTCAGAAAACTATGTTGGTGTAGTACTGTGACTAAGCAGGGCAATGATCTTTTTTCTCTCAAGAAGTACAGGATTTGGGAAATCCAAGTTGCATGCCAGCTTTGATTAGCACAACATTCAAGAATCCCACTGTGGTGTACCTTCCTTTCCAACAGTCATTTCATTCCCATAAGGAATCAGAAAGGCTAATGAATCAACTAGCTGCACAGCACTAATTTCTGCATTCTCAGTGCACAGTTCTAATGCTGCTTCTCTTGCAAGGACATTTCAGTGGGAGGAAGAAGAGGAGGAGGCTGAACAAGAAAATCAGAATTTGTCTGCGGCACCTTGGCCTAAGAGAAAATGAAATCAGGTGAAAATCCAACTGTATGTTGAATGATATAGTGACAAGAACTAGATTTAAAAAAATCCTACATCCCTCAACATTCTGTGGTTTGAACTTTTGAAATAAAACAAAAATATTTTGCATTAGTAACAGTTTAGGGTTTAATTTTTTCTTTTAAACAGATTAAACCAGCATCAACTCTCGAAATTTAAGCAATGATAGAAATTTCCATAACATAGGTCATTACCTTTAATTAATAGTAGTACTCTGCTTGCATTTAAAGGAGAATAGAGAAAAGACCACAGTTCTTAAAAACACTCCACACATCCACCTCCAGCAGCTTAAAATCCTATGTGTACCCAAAAATGAAGACACTAATTCTTTCCTATGAGATAATAAGGAGTACAACCCAGTACAAGACAGAAGTCAAAGAAAAACATGCCCCTTTTACATCACTGAGCAGCAAGATAAGATGAAATCCCAGGAGAGAACAAGACTGAAGAGATGCTCTGGCACTAAATTATGTAACTGAACAGCTAGCTAAACATAAGGATATTTCCTGGCTTGATATTTGCCCAATAACCAACAAGAAATAAAGGCAAATTGGATGTAATCTCTTCCTCATTTCCTTACACACAGCGGTCTAGAAGACACACAAGATGAGAAGGAGAGGGAACAGCACAAAGTGTTTATTGAGGTGCCAAGAATGGAAGTACTGAAGCACTGCAAATGCAATAAATGTAAAGTCTGAAACTGCACATGACTTCAGATGACAGTAACCAGGGGACACCAGGCTCAGGCTGGCTAAGCTCAGTTATGAACGTGAGACAAACACAATTGGTGCTTTACTGATTAAAAGCATCTCCAGCTCAAGCCTGCTTCTTCTGCATTTGATTTCCGAAACTGAGGAATGAAATAATGTGGGGCTTTGATTTGAGTGTACATGTAGCTGTTAACTCCTGATCTACAATTTTTTTTTTCCATTTTCTGGTGCTCAGATTTTAAAAATCTAAAAGCAGTACACTAATTATTACAATTCAGCAGCAAATTCCACTTGTGCTGGGTGATCTGCACACTTTGAGTGCCTCTCAAAGTCAGTGTAACTACTGCAAATTCTTAAATCTATTTCACAGAATTTCATGTCCTGTCTCTGAAAGTGGCAACAGCATGCAGGAAAAAAACAGGATATAATTATTTCAGTAAAATTCTTTGAAAGGTATTACGTATGTCCAACAACAGAGCTGGTTTATGCAAGTGAGCAGCCTACAAATAGCATAGACTGGGTAAAAGCAAAATGGTTTTTTGCATTAGTTGCATGAATTGGCTCAGTGAAGAGTCCAAAGTACATCAGAAACACCGAAAAAGTGATGCTGGCCAACACTTAGAACACTGGAAGGACAAAGTCAAGTGAGACACCCTGCTTCAGCAAGAGTAAACAAATTCAGCCAGCTCAGTACCCTAGCACCAAGAGGAAGCTAACACTAAAAAGAGAGAAAAAAATCCTAAAAAGAAGAAATTAAATGAGACCAGGTTTAGATCATGCAGTTGAGCAGACAAAATCTGTTTAGCTTATGCTCTACCTATGGAGAAATGTAAGAAAGAATGTCTGATCTTAATAGTAGTAAAACTGAGCTGATGGTGCTAATTGACTTAAAAGTAAATTAAGTATTAAATTTGTCCTGCCTTTTGCTTTCTTCTATATGCTAACAACACAAATTTAAACATCCCAGTCCCTGGGTACAGTTTGCTTCAAAGAAGATCCTTTTTCATATTTTATTAAAAAACAAATCATTGACATTTATATTAGGACCACAGCCATAGTACAACATTATCTGGCCTTGACAATGAGGAGAACCATGAAGGAAACTGAGCGAGACTCAAAACACTAGAACTTAAAATTGCACAGAAGAACATGCAGTTTTATATTTTAATATGCAGCAGTCCACTTTGATGATTTCACATTTTTTGGTAGATTGATTGATTGTGCAGTTGTTTCTCTTTTTCATCCCATCAAGCTCTATGCTTGACATGCTTTCCCTGTACCATAACTAAATTCTGCCATCCACTATAACCTTCAAGAGCTACGTGGCTCAGCCCTGACCTGGTTATCAACACAGCTCTACCACAGTATCTTCCTGCAGCTTTCATGACAGGCATGAAAACGCCACATCATTTACAATTTGCTGGTTTCTAAGCAAAAATCTGAGCCACAGTCTTCAGGGTATTGCTCTTGGCTGGCCCAGCAGTCCAGCTGAGAGTGCACCACGTACAAGTCTGCTTTCAGGAACACAGGTTTGAAATTCAGCAGCAAAACTCAAACTACTTAAATCCAGCAGATTTATCAGTAGCTTGAAATCAAAACCTTGGAACAAAAGCATACGAATAAAATCTCTCCATTTTTTGGACTTGCAACTCTCGGTACTCATCGGTTCCCTGAACCCCACACACCTGGCAGCGGGAAAAACCCACACCCTTGACACTCCTGCACTTCTTCCTCTCTCTCCATGTACCTCCAACCTCTCTTCAGTGCACTCTCCTTCACCTCATCTCTTAATTGGGATATCTCATTTGATTCCCCATTTAACTTCAAAAATGACATCCTGGTTTGGGTGGTGTCAGCTCATTAAAGCTTCTCCCAACAACTGATAACATAGCAAGTGTTATTTTAGGCTCTCTAAAGCAAAGCTCCAACAACTACTCATCTTCACCACCCTTTTCTTTCCCAGCCCTGCTAGAGTCTCCGGCACTGCATCATGAAAACAAGGAAATCATATGTGATAAAAAATAACATTGATTTTCTTTTCGTTCAGTTTGTTGTGATCACCCCAGAGAGGCTCAGAAATCTTTCTCAAGTCAGAAGTGTCATACAGGCTTCTCTAACTTCAGATTAACTTCTGTACATCCTACATTTAGTGCTCTGTAAATTGTTAACATTCTATTTTGGGTTCTCATATTCCTCAAACTCATTAAGACCACAATGTAAATATTAAACAGCTATTCTTTTTCATTTATATTTATTTATATTTACTTAAATTTTATTTATTTTTACTGATATTTAAAGCTGTAGCATGTTTTAAAACATGATGCTAAACCCTTGGGAGCTTAAAGGATCACTTGATCTAATTCTTTTTCCCTCTCCATAAAATGTAATCATGACACAGTATTGCAATGTAACAGCTGTGTTGATGATCCAACAGGATGTAATCCCCAAGGCTGCACAAAAACTTTATGTTTTTCCTTAATAGCCTCCCACCTCACCCTACAATTTAGACAAAAAGGGAGAGAGAAAATTGCTTTCTGAAGTCTTAAATCTTCAGATTTACCTGCCATCCCCCTTTTCTTAACTCTTCCACACAAGCAAGAATAGATCTGTTTAAATCCAAGACAGTCACCACTCAGATGTACTTACCTATATCTATTTAGATACTCAACAATGCAGCACTTCGTGTTTTGCATCAGCTTGTCAGCTTTATAGCATAAAAGAGTATGGTTTTTATCTATTTTAGTGTATTAAAGACTTTAATTATGCTACCCTTAAGCTGATAGAGATTCCAGATGAGCCTTACAACAAACCAAAATAAAAACCTCCCTACCTTTGGTTACCACAGTAAAGAATATCCTGAGTATTACACTAATATCAAATACGCACATAATTCTAATGAATATATCAAACGCAACTTTCACTTAAGTACTAAGGAATCTGTTTCAAATTAAAGGTTCCTTACAGTCTTTCAGCTGGGAAGACACAGTCATCCAAGCAGAATGTACACACACCTTGTCAGTACTCTGTGAAACCTGCAATAGTTTCCACTTAGAAAGATCTAATTATTAGTGGTTCATACACGAAGCAAGTGCCACCGTGCTTCCAGAAGACACACTAATCACTGCCTAGAGTGCAAACGTGCTTCCCTTGGAGCTAATCAAGGTAAAACCTGATTGCTCTTCTCCACCCACATGATTATTTCATGACTCCGCAGTAATACTTTGATATTCGTGTAGTCCAAAGGATTCTGCTTTTAACAGACAGATTTAATTTACGGATCCCAGCATCACATGGTTAGAAGTTCAGCAATCCGGCATTTCCCAAGCCTTTTCTATTCTTTTATTCCCCAGGAAAAAAATGAAGTCTTAAAAATGGGATGAAGAAGATGATGAGCATTTTGCTTCTTGATTTTTAGGGAGTTATGTATGCTAACGAAAGAATAAAAAATTTGGAAAACTAGACAATGAGAACCACATGTTATTTCAGAAAACGTTTTATGTGAAAAAATAAGAAAAAAACTTCATTCTATACTTTAACTCCACATGCAAAGCTTTTGTTCAAGGCAGAAGTCTTTTAGCACATGAAATGTACTTGCATCCCCCTCCATCAACAATACTTTGCATAACCAGATGTTATACACTGCAGTTTAGAGCTGCCCCATATGGAACTGCAACAGTAAATACGCATAACTATGGAAACCAAAGCAAAGGTCAGAAAAAAAGTCAGCAGTTTAGTAACGTGATGTCACAATTGTAAGTTACTCAAAATGCATCTTTCCCAAACAAACCAATTATGAAATACATCAAATGCGCTTTGCATTCAAATGCCTCTCTCTCTATTCTTAAAACCTAAAGACTATTTACATTTTACTTGGAAAAATGTAATTTGGTTTAAGACTGAGGGTCTTCCTACAACCTTCTAAGTGCCCTCTGCCAGAAAACAGTACATTAAATACTGACTGAACACAACAGGTTATAAGTGGTACACCTCCAAACCAGTATTTCCAGCACTATTCCCAGGTCTTACTGAGCTACTTCTTCCTTTGAATAACCCGATGTTACAGTGTTCACCCAGCAAAGACTTGGTGAATAAGTATCACTTGTTTTTTTCATTTCAAACCATCCCTCTCTTTTGGTTACAGAACAAGAAGTGGACAGTAGTGCTAGCAATTGAGCTACACTACAAACATAAGCTCTCTTACCTTTAAAGTTACATGAAACGTTAAACAGAATATTTGCACATGTGGCCACATAATCTTTTAGCGAGGAACAAAAGCAAAACACACCTTCAAAAGCATGTACAGATGGTTGGTTGATTTCCTAAATACACCTAACCTGTCATTTGTTCTAAGCTAACAAAGGATCTAATTCGTGCCTCCGGAAAGATGTATAAATTCCCTTTCTTGCTATTGGCAGGAGATAACATGAGGAGAAATAGTTTACTACAAAAACACTTTGCTCTTAGCATGGCTCATGATTTCAAAAGTTGGACTGCTAGATACTGTCCAGCTGAAATTGTGAGGGATTATTTATTTTTAGCAAAACTGTAGCTGTCTCAACTCTGGTGCATATTACAGAATTAGCAAATAGCTAATTGAGTAAGGCTTTTAATTCTGAAACCTCTAAGGCAATTAAACCACTTAACATAAAAATTCAGTATTTTATAAGAGGTCCTGCCCAATGCAAATGACAAACTTTAAACACTGAAGTTCTTGCAACAATGAAGTTGGGGCACAATGGAGAACTTTAAATATTTAATTCAGTCTGAGCTGCAAGTCATTAATTTTTTATTGATGCAAATCTGCAATTCATCTAGAGCTAGACAGTTGCAACCCATTCTGGCTCAAAGCGGGGTGAATTTTTCCAACACAGAATAGGATCTAACTCCCCTCTTTCCAACAACATCTGCTTTTCCATGGAGATCTCAGGCCATGTCAGAGTCAGAACAGCATCTGGGTCTGGATGAAGGTGCATCTGCTGCTCATCATTTTGCTCACTACCCAAAAAAACGTGTCTTGATCGTGCAACTGGAATATGCAATTACGGCATTAATTTACACAACACTGCTAGGAACAGTCTGTGCTTTGAGAATGCCATAGGTAATCAGAAGATACTCTGCACTTAGTCCTTTGTGGCAGGATGTTATTGATCCAAGTCAAACACTGAGGAAGCAGTGATATTAACGCTGAAAAATTAAATATATCTGCGTTTCTTTATGCACAGCAAGAGAGAGGTTTTAGCTGGCAGCACAGCTACAACTAGAAGCAGTCTACTGAAAGCCATGAAGGTTCACTAATTCAACCAATGTGCCAAAAATGGGAAAATTCTAACCTCTTCAAAGTCCAGCCATTATTGAAGGCAAATTATTATTTTATTTTTCCTTTTTAATGGGTTTTAAATATTCAGATGAAAGGTTATGTTTAAAACGTTAAGTCAAGCTTGCTGCAAAGTACTAACAAGTCTTGACATTACATATAGTTCATAAAATTTGCTTCTTTTCTGGGAAGCAATGGGAGACCTGATACCTGGTCATACTTTTTCAAACTAAGCCTTGTTCCAAGTTCAAGAGCTCAGTACTTTCGTCAGGACCAAGATCTCAAGATTAGGTCACACTGGTCATCCAGTTAGCAGTGAAAAACCTGAACTGATGACACATGGTACACTGTTATGCAGATCTTTTTATTCATCTCAAGTCTTTCTTTAGAGAAAATGACTATGAGATTGCAGTGGTGTACATTAGAGCATATCAAAGGTGCAGAAGAAACAGCAAATGCAGCTCTAGTAAGTGAGTTCCAACTAAACAGAAAGGAAGATGTGAAACTACCAAAGTAAGATGCCTGTGATAACTTCTAGAACTTAACCTTTTAAATATTTAAGGTTATTTACAAAAAGATCCCTTAGAAACATTTTCAAGGCAGGAGTTCTCAAATGGATAATAAATGCTTACATTTATGAAAATTTACTGCATGCACACTAAATATATATTTACACATCTGTATACATACAGAGACAGAAATATCTGGACCAATAAAAACTGAGCCATCAGTATAAGTAAAACAAACAATCTTCCGAGGAACTCTCTTAGTCAGAATGACCTTTATGCTTTGGAGATTCCATTTTACAGATGTCTTGTTTGGGGGCAAGTCATTAGGTACTTGCTAGTAGCATCTCAGATTTATTGCTGAACTAGAAGCTACAACAGGACACGTTGAAGCATGCTGCTGAGATAGAGGTGACCTGATTTCTTTTCTAATGTATATGGGCCTACCACCCACTGGAAACAGAAAAAATAGGACAGCTTTTTAAAGTTCAGCTGGACAAGACTGGACTTTCTGCCTTGAAATCAGAACTCTGAAAGCTGAAATTAGTTTGTTTCTAGAAGTTTGGGTTCTTTAAAACTCTTTATATCATCATTTAAAAAACAGGTTGCATCACAAGTGAAAAGCTATTTGAAATATTTACCATGACTTAAAAAAAAACCTTTAATCCCTGAAGGGTAGCAAGATTTCCCTAGTTAGTAAAAACCAGCAAAGCTTCAAAAAATTTAAGATTCAATAAGAATAAAAACATCACATGAAGTTAGCCACGCTAATGAGAACAATGAATAAAAGATGATGCAGCAATATTTTCACCCAAATTCTAGTGACCCTCATCACTTCTGAGGTGTGATTTGATGGCCAGCAGTCCTGGCTAAGCAGCGAGGCCCTGGGTGACTGGAGCTTAGCAAATGTGCTATCTGTCTACAAGAAGGGCCAGATTTATTTCAACTCAAACTCCTCTAAGATTAAGCTGCACATTGTGGTATAAAACCAGATTTGCTCGCTTTAAATGGTAAAAAAAATAGGCCACCAGCATTGAGAAGCTACATATGCAGTAATCCTCTTTTCCTTCAAGACTTTAAGATTCCTGTTTTCCGTTTGGTTTTTTTTCTGCTTATGTAAAATGTATTCCCAAGCATTTCACTCCCAATGCAAATGAACTGACAAAGACATCCACAATGCTGCTGAGCTGCTACAAAAGCCATCCTGCCTCCTCTCTGCAGCCCCAGCTCTCATCACAGACATGACAGACTTTTTAGAACTCAGTGCTTATGATCTTTTCCTTCCTCGCTGCGGTGATGGTTGGAATTTACATGCCCAGTGGAAGCAGTGTCTGACTGAACCACCTCTTCACTGGGGCTGTCTCTATCCACACGGATAACAAGTGATCAGGAGCGGTCAGCACGTACTCACTGAGGGAAACCACCCAACCTGATTTCCTCTCTACATCAACTACCTGGACAGACGAGGGGAGAGTGGACACTGTCAGCCTTGACTTCAGCAAGGCCTTCAGCACTGTTTCTCACAATTATGGCCCCAGTCCCCCATGCTGTGGGCGCAGACAGAGGGGCAGATGGAGATCTGCTGAACGGCACATCCCAGAGGGACACGAGCCAGACACGGAGTCCTGCTGGAAGCCTGTCACTGCTGGAGAGCAGCTCTGCAGAGAGGGGTCTGGGGCTTGTGGTGGACAACAAGCTGCTCCTGAGCCAGCAGTGTGTCCTTAGGGCCAAGGAGGACAGTGATATCCTGGCGGGCACTGCCAAGAACGTCGCCAGCAGGTGGAGAGGGGGCAATGCTGCCCCTCTGCTCAGCCCTGGTAAGAGACAATCTGGGGTGCTGTGTCTAGTTCCGCACTCCTCAGGACGAGATGGACACAGAGCTCTTGGAGCAGCTCCAGCAGAGGGTGACTAAGATGATGATGGGACTGGAATGTCTATCTCTCTTAGGAGGAAAGACAGAATTGGGCCCATTCAGCCTTGAGAAAAGATGACAAAGGGAACATCAAAATCTCTCAGCATCTGAAGGGAGGGTGTCAAGACAATGGACCAGGCTCTGCCCCATGGTGCAGAGCAGTACAACAAGGGGCAATGGGAAGAAACTGAAGGAAGTTCCACCTGAACATGAGGAATAACTTCTTTACTGTGTGAGTGACCAGAAACCGGAATAGATTGCCCAGACAGAAACGTGCGCTCTCCATCCTTGGAGATATCCAAGAACCATTAGACACAGTCCTGTGTCACGTGCTCTAGGATGACCCCCTTGAGCACATGCTGTCAGTCATCCTGACCCATTCTGTGGTACAATAACAACATTAGAGAATGAAGCAAATAATACTCAAGGGGTCCAATTCTGGACCTGTACTTGTAAAGTTATTGACTTTTGTGCCTGCACTTATAAAAATCCCATATGAAAAAACACCCATACAGAAACACACTCACAAATCAGCGCACTGTCTTAGTGTTAACACCATGGCAGACAGATTGCATCACTCATCAGTAAGTAGCTGCTTCTCTGTCAGTGGGTCAACTCTACTTTGCCCATGCACAGACTATCTAAGCTCCTGTGCTAGGAGACTTGAGTTAGGAAGAAAGAGGGAATAAAGCCTGCACAAACCTTGTTCTGGATACCACAGGCCCAGCAGGACTTGTGAGCTCAGCAGCAGGAAAAGCAAAGTGCTGGTTTTGGAACCAGCAGCAGAACAGCTTGGTAAAACTAGCAAACCCTTTCAAATATCCAAGACTGCTTTGCATGGAGCCATCTCGGACATAACCAAAATGTCAAACAATTTTTAAACGCAGTTACCGCCAAATTCTTCTCACAGAAGGGAAAAGACAAAGGTAAAAACCATAACAGGAAGACAGTGGTCAAAGTGACTAGCAAGAAATGCTCTTTCTCTCCAAGGTTTTCCACACCTTGGACAGTCAGGAGAGACATCCCATGCTGTTTTTTCTGGCACCCCTCTCTGTCACCCAATTTCTCAACAGAACGTCAATACTGGCAAAAGTGAATCTCCAGAAGAAACTCAAAATAACTAACAGATGACCTCTAAAAAAATTTCCTTAAATGAAGTACATAGCCACCTCCATGAAGAGCTCAATAATTAACACCTGTAGCTGAAAACTAGAAAATTACAGGGAACAAGGAATTAAATTAGCTCTTTCACTGCTAGTGCAAAGCTCTAGAAAGTGGTTTGTAAGATAATTAAAACTGTGAGCCCCACCCTGCGGCAAGAGATAAATAATGGAGAGGTTCTCTCCACTGCATTTAAAAACCAAGAAAGTATTATGTAAATCATCAATCTTAGCTCTAATTGTTTGCACACAAAAACACAAGTATTAAAATCTGTATTCTCTGCCTTTGCAGACTCAAGAGAACGTCCCTCAATTCAATTACTAATGGAATAACAATGACATTAATAAAAAGCCTTTTTGAATAACCAATCTACAGAACCCATCTTCTGCCTAATGAAATGGGTAAAGTGTTTGTGGGGGCAGTTTTTCTTCCCCTGCTAATACATCAAGTGTCTTTTTCAGTGCCATTATTATTTATTCAATATTTTCAGGCAAGCAGATACTTTGGAAGACGTGACTATTGATTAAAGCAATAGATATAAATCAGGGGTTACATCCAGAGGTTTGTAAAAGGCATCTCTGTAAAGTCATTTTTGCGAATCAAAAGGCCTAGAAGTACTGACTGAGGCACGCTGCTATGGAAACCTAACCACAATTTCTCCTCCCAAGATTATTACTGCATTTGAATCTCTCTCATGTTTCCCAGATGTAAAACAAGCAAAAAGACAAGATGACAACAAGCTCTTCTTGAGGGATACTCAATGTTTCCACAAGATGCTCACCAGTGTCAAATATTACAGAAAGGCCTCAGCTCCACCTCACTGGGAACAGTGGTTTAGCTCACATTTAGTGGAGCAGACCTACATCACATGGCTTATTTTAAAGTGCTGTGGGTCTACATCAATTCTTTTTCCCCTCTCAGGTCTTCCAAACTATTACTGTTGGCCAACTAAGGGTCAAAATCACTGCCCACGCATCTTCAACACTTCACTGCTCAGGCGAATTTTCTGTGCAGCCAGGGCAAACTAGTCACATCAAGCAAAATATAACCTACTATTTAGAACAGCATTGCCTGAAGAGCAAAGTCAGATGGAGTCACACAGCCCTCACCTCAAGACATTTAAACCTTTAAAATAAACTTTACTGTGCAAAGAAACAACTTCTACTCAAATGCTGAATCTCTCACAAGATTCCAAGTTTAAGTCAAGGATCTCCAGCTAGATTAAACTGTGGTATGAGCAATCTCCAGCAACTAGAAAGGTACCAATCAAGGCCTGAATAACTAAGAGTCCTAGCACTAAAGTCTCCAGACACTCTGAAGATTTAAGAAACATTAACTGTGCGAAGATTTCTAAGTCTCCAGCATGGACAAGGATGTCTCACCATTTCTCATTTACTATAATGCGTGGGTATTTTAGGAGCAATACAGTTACGAGCATACAGACTTTTGAAAAGACAACATTATTCGGGAAAACTTCCAATTTTCTAAAACATTATCTTCAAAAAAATTAATTCATTTAGTACCTGAAATTCAATTTTTGCCACTAGCTCCATGACCAACAGAAGTGAGCCAGCATTGTTTAAAATACAATAAAGTGATGAGAAAAGGAGCTAAAGCAACCCCACCCTCCCCTCCAGATTCCCCCCGAGATAAGGCTGCGCCAAAATCCTATCAGACGTACTTTGATCATTCTTAATTCTTCAGTGTTTCAGGCAGTATGAACTCGGGCACATCTGCATTTCTTTATTGTCATAATAACGACAGGATAATGGTGCTGGCACTAGGCCAGTCACTTTTTTGAAACATTGTTGGCAGAGACCATATTTGCAGTACAGAGTAAATGGTCTTGCCTGACAGTTATAGAACAAGTCAAGGAAATATCGTAAAACAAACTTATCCCTAAGTTTCCTGCATTTGTAAATAACTCCTTTTTAGTTAAAATCTTTGTTATTAAGTAGTCCACATAACTGTTTCAAGACTTCTCTGGAAAGTGAGGCCTCTTGTATACAGAGCTAGCAGTCCTGTAAAAAGAAAAAATGGGCCTCGACTCCCAACACTCAAAAACCAAAGCTGTACCTGCAGAAACACTTGAACAAACTCCCGAAACACTTTGGTACTGACTTAATACTTACGTATGTTTGAGCTGTGTGAGAAGAAAGTTGAAAAAAAACTGCAGTCACATACAGAACATGTCCTTGCAACGCACTGACAGCCCATAAATACATTAAGTAAACTACAAAGTAGTTCTCTCTTCTCTCACCGTTTCAAGGAAGCACTTCTGCACTTCAAGTCTGCTTAGTTTTCCCTCTGAAATAAGTGTATACTGAAGAGGAAACGGCAAATCAGTTAAGCTCAAATCAATACTTGAAAGGCCACAGAGCCCTAAACTAAGAAAGCGACTGTGCCAAGGCTATTTGTGAAATTAAGAAAGTGACAGCCAGGCAAACCCGATGCTTTTAGCACCATATGGCCTTCAGACTTCCCGTATATGAAAGTATTTCTTATTCATATAAAGGCTTTTAGCAAGTTACGGACATACACAACCTAAATAAGCTTGAGACACTCACCTCCAGATGCTCATATCTCTAACAGGTTTCTGCTATATCCAGTACTCTAGTACTCAAATAAGGCTGTCACGGAAAAGCCTCCAAGTTTTACCTCACTGTTGCTCAGGCAAAATAGAAAATTCAATTGGTAAGAGGTTAGTTTTTTAAAATTAGATATTTAAAAGAAATATTTTAGCGTCTTGTGGTTTCAGATGACGTTACAAGTATTACTTTGTTTAAGGTATGGAGTTTATCAAGACATCTGATCTAACACAAGTGTACTTAATGAAATGGCGTTTACTTGGCTTATGCTTACCTATACAGTCATATCAAAACTACCTGTTTGTTATAAATTACCTCAACATACTTCAGCTGAAGTAGTTTCAGGAGCCATATGAGCTCTTTCCATCTCTTAAATAAACAAGGATAAAGACCTCCTGAAATAAACAGGCTTACTGAGTTGTAAAAAAAATCCCCTATGAACTCTCCACAGCCACCATACTGAGAGCTGCAGAGGTAAGAACTGGCTGGAATAGAAACCCAACAGGATTCACAGAGAGAAGGAAAAAAACCCACCAGCAAACAACAAGAACTAGCATAGAGGATCAAGTGCCATTCACTCAGAAATGTCAATACCACTGAACACGCTTCAGTCTCTGTCTCTCTGTCTGGGAAAATGCAAAAAGCACACACATTTTGTGGAAGTTTCTCCAGTTTAGGCAGCACGAGAGTAGTACCTAGGAACTACTCCTGAAACAAATGTAATCACCATTCCCAATCTTGCTAGTTTGAACAGAGTGAAAAAACAAGCTGCACTCAGCTTCATCCCTGTGTCACCAATCACACAAAAGTATAGAGCAGGGAAATTTCTGGTCTCTGTGCACATAAGTGACCCTTAAATAAAAGGGACAGACTGGACAAGGCCAATTTTCACAACACAGACATTCTATCTAGCTATGACTTTTGACTGCCCTTGAGCCTGGAACCCGCTCGGCCTGGTTCTGCCAAAACACATCTCGAGCACCCCACACAAACACTTCTGTGGGGAAGAAGAGGCAGGTGCCTGATACAGGTTCTGCAGTCATAGCTCAGAGAAACAAAATCACTTTCCTCAAGAGAGGATAAAGGCTTTCCTCAGACTTCCCCTTCCACCTGATAATAAACCATTTATGTGCTGCACAGTTCAGGCACTCAGCTCTTCCAAAGCTTAGGAATTTCATTAGGTTCCAAAACGTTCTGCTGAGTTTTGAATACAGTTTCACGTCGATTCTGAAGAAGACAAGGCTGCTTATTCAGCACCTAGAGCTGGGTTTGACTCAAGACCTCTAAAGAATTACTGGTGAACTGGCAGACACAGATACGGGGACAGATACAGCCCTCCTGTGAGCTGCCACCACCATCTTCAAACACAGTCATGTTTACTTCCAAAAGCTCTCAAGAATTCTATCAAGATGAAGACCCTGAAGGGTTAGGACTAGTTGGAGCCATACTTGTGGCAGTACTGCCAGGTATTTCTAGCTCACTCCACCCTCCCATGCAACATCTATGCATTCCAATAGAAGAAGCTTGCCAGCGCAATGACATTTGGGGGTGCACATCTTCAGATCACTGCTTAGGACAGGCACCAGGGAGAGGACAGTGACAGAAAGACATTAAGATGTCCCACCAGACCTGAAGCCTACTGGTGGTCTCAGCTCAGCTCCTAGAGCTCTGCTGACTGCTAGCCATGATCTTTTTTTTTGTCTTTCCAATTAGCACTTGCAGTTGAAAACCTAAATAACAATAACCTAAATAACTCTGGAGAATAAGGAGGCCTGACACTACTACTCTGTCCCACCCATCACATGAGGTGAAGTTCCCATCAGCAATGTCTTGCATGGGGATGCTTTCTACCTTCACTATAGTTCAGCTAACTAGGAAGCATGCTCTTTATTAAGAAGAATGCTTATTGTAAAGAATTTACAGAAAAGCCAAAGCTAAATGCATGTTATTGTACATGTAAAAATACACTAGTTGATTTAAAATTTCTTTCATTGTTCTATGAGGCAAGTGCAAGCTTCCATTTAAATAAGGCATTTCCAAGGAAGATCACAAAGGGCGAAGCGCAGTTCTTCACTCAGAAAACTTTTATTGTACAGCGCTTTTGATGTATTTTCCTGCTCAAAAAAGTACTTCAGAGTGGGGCTCTGAGGATGAAGAGGGAGACAGCCTCATAAAGCATTTATTCATGTAACATGACAAACATGAACTCAACATCGACAAAGTGATATTGAATTGTTGGGAGGTACAGAAAACTGCAGGTCTTCAATCTCTCAGCATTTGTATGGTGAGAACATTATGTTCACTATAGTTCTTACAGACAAAATCATGGCATATCTGGGAACTGGACAGTTGAAAGAAACCTCTGAAGGAGAAACTAGAAGTTATCAAAGTTACCCTACTAAGGGCAAGTGAAAACCCAAATAGTAAGAATGCCTTAAATAACAAAAGCCACAACAAATGCCTGATACTTATTTAAATTAATTCATTATTGGAGAATCTTTCTTGGAAAAGGGTAGGATGTTTATTTTTAGTGAGGAGCAAGATGGCTGGAGAAGTCATAGTTTATGAATATTTTTTTAAACAATCATTAGGCGTTTACAAAATTACAAAATTAACTGCTCAACCCTCATACAACATACTGCTGATGGGAACTTCACCTCAGGTGATGGGTGGAAGAAAGTGGTACACTCAGGGCCCCTTATTCTCCACAGATTTGTTATTTAGGTTTTCAACTGCTAATGCTAATTAAAAAGACTGAAAGGGACTGTGGCTAGCAGTCAGCAGAGCTCTAGGAACTGAGCTGAGACCACAAGCATGCTCCAGGTAGGATGGGACACTCACAAATTAATTGCTCATTCAAGCTTTAGTCATGCAACAGCAGGATTCTTCCTCCCCACCACCTGAGTTACCACAAACCATGAATGTGTGATAGAGTTACAAAAATAAAATAGTTTTGTTTTTTGTTTTTTTTTTTTTTAATTGAGATATTTTAAGTTTTGGAAAAGCCAACTCAGACCAATTTACAGAAGCATTGGTATAGCTAATATAAACACGTCAGAAGGAAAAAACTGTGATTTTTTTTTAGTTGAAGTTTCTGGCGGAGTTTGAGCTGACAAATTTAGAGAGCCACAAGAATGTAAAAGACACTACTGGGAATTGTAGCTGAGCAGAGAGCATTGAGAATCCCTTGCTTACCCCTGAAATATTTATGCTATATCAAGCAATATCTCAATCTCTCCAGCAATTGTCAGACAAGCAGAAGTTACAGCTTCACAGCACTGCCTGCTACAGAAAACCAAAAGACAATTTACTTTACTTTCTCCTACGTGTTAGGCTATGTGCATTAGTCCGCCTGTAACTATAACACAGTAACAGGAGAATCAGGCTCTCTCCGGCAGATGAGTTTAACAAGGCTTCATACATAATACAGGCCATTTTAATATCACCATTTACAGAATGAATCCTCAGTCTCAAAGTAGTTTCTACAGAAATCAGGTTTCTGTATCTCAAGGTCTGATTTCGGGTTCATGACCATTTTTTTCCCATGTTTTATCCCCCATGTTGTAAATCAGATGACATTTTAACAGATAATTTTTAGAGGCAGGTTACACCCTGCTGCAGGACACATACTCAACAGGCATATACAGAGCCAAAATTGCTCAAAACTCACCAGGAACAATGAAATACATCACTTCAGGCACAGAGGAATGACTTACCAGTTAGCTTAAGACATCCTTCCTCTAACATGCTCTTTACTGTGCTCTAGTAATGCTAAATATAGTTAGCATTTATTCAAACTACACACAGTAAGTGACCAGAACTCACCGCAGCTCAGGTTTCAAAATATTTTGGAGTACCAGAGAAACGCATTAAGAGGAAAAACAGGCAAAGAAGGTGAGCACATAGGTGAGTGACAAGTTCCCCCCCACCTCACTTTTCCACATTAGATCAGGTCTCAAAGCGCTGTGGTCCTTTTCTCCTTCTTGAATTTTCATGACAAGACAAAGGAAGGGAAAAATCCCTACCGACATGAACGTTCTCTGTTTTCTTTACATCATCAAACTCAGCAAGTATTAGTGCAGACAGCTCACTTCTCATTATCTCCCAAAGAGCTGAAGTCAAAATAATGACACTCATCCTGAACAAACCAGCACTCATAGGCTCCCTTGCCCAGTCCTAACCAAACCAGCAACTTCAGTTTATAATCCACATCTCACAGGAAAACAAAAAAACAAACAATGACACACAAAAAGATTAAGGACTGTCATCCATCTCAACATTTTAGGAAGTTCTGAAATAAATACTCCTCTGCCTTATGAGATAACTCTCTGTAGAGCTGTGACAACCACTCCCACCATGCCCTCTCAGTGCTCTTAAAGGCAATGTGGTACATGTGTTGCAGATTACCTACTTGAAACTACCACACCTGGTCTTACTTCCATTGCTTTGGCTCTCTCAGATCTGAAGTTGGCAACCTTATCCATACTGGAATCACATACTAATTAGACGACTCCTCTTTAAAAAAAGAACATAATTTCACATGGCACAACCTTAGATTAGGCCAAATATGGTCTAATATTTGCCTAATCTATGGTTTTAATATTTCAAGCTTTTAAAAAATGGAAGTGGCTAAAAAGAAGAGATGAATTCTCTTCCTAGGAAAGCTATCACTTCTTCAAGCTTTCTTTTGCTTCGATGAAACAAACACGAAGAGGATGACAAACCTCTCATTGTTTAATGGTTCGATTTAACTGACAGCAAAATGCACCCCTGTAATAACAGAACAGCTGAGGTTGGAAGAGACCTCTGAAGGTCATCTCATCCAACCTCCCTCCCCCTCAAGCAGGTTGCCCAAGACCATGTTCAGGCTTTTGACTATCTCTGAGGATGAAGACTCCACAACCACCTGAGGCAATCTGTGACAACACTCAATCACCATCAGATACAGAAAGCATTTCTTGATGTTCAGGGAAATCTCTCGTGCTTCAGTTCACTGCTGGTACCTGGGCACCACTGAACAGTGTCTGACTCCATCTCCTCTGCACCTTCACTCCAGGCACTGATATACACTGACGACTTCTTGTCTCCAGCCTGAACAGCCCCCACCACCTGGACTGGGGGGATGCTCCAGTCCCTTCATAAGCTTAGCAGCCCTTTGGTGGACTCTTTCCAGTGTGCCTGTACCTGTCTTGTACTGGGAAGCCCAGAACTGGACCCACCATTCCAGTATGGGCTCCCCTGAGCAGAGGAAAGGATCAGGACTTTGGCCCACTGGCAACACCGCAAATGGAGCCCAGACTAACAGCCTTCTTTGACCTCAAAGGCCAGCACCATCCTCTTTTGTGCCTGCATAGTAAAAAAAAATAACTATTAAAAAATAGTTCAGAGGGAACAAACAGCTGTGGCTTTAATTTTCTTAAAATACTAGGTTTTCTTGAAAAGAGGAAAATTCTACTAGGACAGTGCTAGAGCATGCATCTTTCACATGCCTATACAAAATACAATGCTAGTGTTCAAAGCTCCACAAGAACGGGGAAGATGAAGCCGGCAATTCTTTCAATTAAAGGAATTCATGCCATATACAGTGAAGTAATACTCAAATGAAAGTGATTTATAACAGATGACCGCAAAATTACCTTTGAACAGTCACCCTGTTTTCCATTTTGAAAAAACAGGAATAAATAGCAGTGTTTACTCCTAAAGTAATCTTTTCCTATTAAAAAAAAAAAAAAAAAAAAGAGAACAGAAAGGATTTGTCAAAGGTGTTTTTTCAGACTCAAAGTTTCCATTAATTTCAAAATGTTAACATTTAGCAAATCCTTGGACATGCAAGAACAAATGAGAGCTTTAACTTTCTAGCTAAGGCTTTAAACAAACAGAAGTGGCAAAAGATGTCTCATATCCTGTGTGTTCCACCCGTACACGTAGTCTGTTTCACTGTAGGTTACTGTGATGCATCTCTTACTACTTGTTTGTTCATTTTAATTTTATAAATGGACTGTTGTGCTGCAACTAATTCCTTCAAGGCCAGCCACAAGCTAAGGACATTTTCCTTGTTCCACCCCATGTCTCTATTTCAATGGATGACTCTTGCTTATGAGCAGCACTACGTGACAGAAAGCCTCCACAACTTTGGTGTTTAAAATTTGTTAATTCTTGTGAATTACTAGCTGCTATTTAGCCAAGCCATAAACATGGCATTTAGTCATTTTATTTAAAAAACAAGTGAAATCATTACCCTGGAATTAAGTAAATGCAAAATTCTTTCATAGGAGTAAAAAAACAGAAGTAACAAAAGCCTGGTTCAAAAGTAACCTGGTGCTCTGACAGCTGACGCTGTAAACAAGCCTGCCATTAAAAGGGCTCTTACAGCCACCAAGTCATGAACAACGGAGAAACATTTATTAAAGTACTTCTATAATTTCATGCACTTTTCTTTACACCACAGTGTTGTGCTTCTCCATTCCCATCAGAAGGAGAAATTGGGACAGAAACAGGACAATATAGGGTCTAGAGTTTTGTCTGATATGTCTTATCATCCAACGTAAAAAAGAGGCACAAGAAAACTGCCTTTGTGTTGCTAATTTGCCCCAAACTGACATATTTAATACTCTACACAATTACCTGTTATGTAACATGTCGTTCAGTCGAATCTTCCAAAGCAACATAATGTCTTGTTCCAAAGCACTAAATAATTTGCTTTTTGCGTGCATCTCCTGTCACATTCAGTAAATCTACTTAAGGTTTCTCTCCATGCAACAGGAAATTGCCTTAACTCACGCATTCCATTAAAGCAGACAGCCAGTGCCTGGCCTTCAATTGCGCCTTTGTAAAGTCCATGGAACGCTAAAATGAAAACTCTGCTGTATCAACATGCACTCTACAGGCTAAAGGAAGTCAGATTTAAGCAGATGACTCATATCAAGTCTGCTATGTAAAGAAAAACGCAGTTTAAAGATTGCTATTAGCAATTTTATATATATGTGTGTGTACGTATGTAAGCAGGTGTTGAAGTATTTAGGATCTACAGGAGCCCTGTTATGCCACATCCCTTTACTGCTTATTTTAACTGCTCAGCAATCCTGAGGAACCCAGAAAGTAATTTTCAAATAGCAAATGGAAGCAAAACTTCAAAAAGGCTTCCCCCATACACAAATGTAATTGTTTATGTACAATAAATTCTTGCATTTAATATAACCATACCTCAAATTCACTGTGAAATCAAAACTCCTATTCTCTTCCTAGAGCACAAGCAAGACCACCTCTTGGTTTATACTGTCCTACCATACCCCAACTGCCCTTTAGCTCAAACTCTCAAGTCTGGATAGGCAGATGACAGCTCTTAGTAACTTTCTGGTCTTGGCTTTTTACACTTTAAAGTCCTGTGGTTTTTGGACATAACTCTTACATCATATTTTTATATGTTTCACAAAAGACCAATGAAAGGTTTTATTACTCTCCGTCCTTCATGCTGGTAAGATTTCCTCTTCAATCAGATTTGATAACCACGGATTCTTTGGCCCAGCATTTCAATGTATTATGCAAATCAGTTTTTCCTGAGAACACAGCTTATTTAGTACTTAAAATTTACGTAACTCAAGTGACATCACTTGCCAAGACCTGAGGTCTGTAGACAGGTTGTACCCAGAACCTTGACAGAGCCTGCTAGTTCTGCAGCACATGTGTCCTTCTGAAGCTTCACTAACAGTAGCATAATGTATTGAACACAGCAACACGAACCACCATTCTCCAAAATTCAGAATCATCTGTTTCTTTAGTACGTCTGTTAAACTTAGGAAATTTAAGACATAGTGACACTTTAAGGGACTTAAGTGAGACCATAGGGAACACATGAGGAGGTCAAGAGCAGCTCTTTGGTTCCAGCTTAAATGTAAAGACAATTCTTGGATACTGGATGTAAATCACACGGCTCACAAAGTAGCTTACAAGCAAATGTCAATTAAAAAAGAGAATCATGTACTTCATATAAGCCTGTGTATGCTTCCTAATTTCTAAAGCTTGTGAGAGGCTTGCAAGAAACATCACTCCATTCTCTCTTTATATACGTATTTTCTTAATCTTTATATATCTATTTTCTTAATGCTGCTTTTTAGCCAGACACAGTCCCCTTTCTCTTTCATTCCAAGAGCTGGAAAGTACATTTCCAGACACTACAGTATTTCACAGAAGCAATGTTTTGCAATTGTTTATGCTACCCCATCATTCAGATACACTGATTTATTCAAGAAATCTTAGCCAGTGTCTTCTGTTCTTCCAAACGCACACGTATATTAACATCAAAACATTTTGATTGAAACATTACCTATTTTTCACTCATGACTCAGTTACAAGATCTCACTAAGTAGCGTGTGATTTGCATAACAATGTGCAGACAGTTCACATCACCTATATAAAATACATAAATAGCTAAATTCAAGTCAAATCAGTTCGCCCTTGCCAACATCCCCAACTGCTTCAGATTCACTGACTCAAGATAACTCACGAAGCCACAAGGCCTGGAAACTAAAGACACATGATCAATCTGTTGACTCCACGCCCCATCAGAAAACAGCTGCATTATAAGAGGGTATAATCTAACCAACATTTTGCCTGATGCAAAGTACCAACTGTCGTAGCTGAGCCTCTGATACCAGCAGGGCAGCCATCAGGAACACCAGCAGGCAACAGTCTGCAATCCTCACAGCACTCCCAGCTCTAACCCCTGCTAAACAAAACAAAACATACACTTCAATCTTCCAGAATTCACATTTTACAAATCCGTGACACACTCAAGTCTATTTGCTCTACTAATCTACAAGGAAACTCTCAGTAGGACTCTTTCCAATCGCTATTTTTTGTTTTAACTCCCTAGAGGACGCGAAAATTGGTGTTTTCAACTGTACAAGGACACAACATGGCATGTTTCAGTCCCTAGCAGCTGCCATAACATACTCAGCTAACAGATTCATGAAACTCTGCACACAGTGTGCAACACTTGGGCAACCAGCCCAGCCAACAGATTTTTAAGCCTTCAACAGTTGAGGCAGCCTTATATTGGGGCAATCAAATTCTTCCAAAACTTGGTAGTTTATAATCCAGCTTCTGGGAGGGCCAGCTTTCCCCAGGCAGCTGAAGTTACACATGACCTTAAGAGTAAGAAACCACAGCAGCACACCCCTTGTGCTCCCTGCACCACCAAAGGGTAGTGAGAGGAGACATCTCCTATCTGGGACCTTGCTAAAGTCAGGACAACTCTCATTGGTGATCAAAAGGAAAAGTCTGTTCAGAAAGCACATACACAGGAGCACCAACAGCAAAACTGCTGCTCTGCATGTTCTCAGCATCATGGTAAGGTTTGTACTTTAAACAACTGGATAACCTGGAAGGTAGGCAGGGTTCTTCAATTACATGCCATAAGCTAGCAAGCAACCTAATTAAAGAGATTTCCATCAACACGTTTTTGTTCCCAATTCTGCAGTCACTATTTATGCAAATAATCTTATCCGCTGCTCTAATAGTGTGAGACAGAAGTAAGTGTTATGCTACTTAAACAGTGGTCTCACTTACATATCTCCCATTTTAAGAATACAGAACAATATAAACAGGGAATCCATGCTACTAAACACAGTTGGGAAATTGTAATTTCTCCTTGCTCGGGGGTTACAAAAGAAAACAGCACACTGCAATTATTATACAGTATATACTACATATTACATAGTAAAAATTAAGAACCCTGTCATCAACAGTGTGATTTGGAAAGCAAGTGAAATGGCACCTCTGCAGAAGCTAAATGAGAAAAGCTACTCTAAGTCAACATTTTAGGCAAAACAGAAATTTCATTTTACTGTCCAATTAAACAGCAACAATCATAACCCTAATGAGTCTCACAATATTTATACAAAGCAGAGAGCTCATCCCCAGCTGAAATAACAAAAAGGTTCAGTGACACCAAAGAAAAATTAACCTTAAAATTTCAATTGTAGTATAGTAGGATTCATTATGCACCCAGGGCTAGTTGGAGATTCTAGAATGATACCTTTCTGATCTATGTACTTTGATCAAAAAACACAGGAGTACGTAGATGGTGCATGGCACCCTGCTGGGCTGCTGTCTTAAAGAGCATCAACCAGCCTGAACCAAATGGAATAGTATCCTAAATGGACATTTCTCTAGGATCCTAGATGCAGACAGTTAAAAATATTACTTTCAAAAAGGACCTTCCCATTAGGATGAACATGTTTGACAAGCTTTTATGAACATTACATAATACTTCCACAGAGAGTGAGGGAGCACAGGAGAACTACCCTTGAGAACTACAGGATTTGGTTTCTCCTCAGCAGAGGAGGGTCAATACAATTATGTTTTTTCCAAAAAGTACACATAACACATGCATCAATAACTCAGACCAGTTGTTCTACTGCGCACTACGTATGTTGACTTTACCACTAATTAGAACACTGACCAGCACTACATCAATTCTGTTCTCTTTGTTACCTTCAAAATCACAGACTAAGAGTTAAAGATGGATATGGCACTCTTCCAGTATCGACAGCTCCCACAAACCACCCACGGAATCTTTCACTTAATTGAAGAAACCACTACACAATTTAAAATTTCAGGTATGTGGTTAAATAGGGACTGTCCTGTGACATCCTTCTTATTTCAGTCAGGGCACACATGAAAAATATCTTCAGGCACTGACTCTTTGCACCAGAATTTTAAGGCTCCATTTGGCTGCTATGTGGAAACTGGAAAAAAATAACGACAAACTGTACTACTCAATCTTTCTTCTAGTAAACAGATTACTTTCTTTGACATAGTTCACAGCTCTGTAAGAGCAAGGTCTTCAAGACAGAACAACAGAGTATCTCTGATAGTTTGAGGACATTTAATCTGGAACAGTTTGTGTTCTCTCATATATTATGTAAGTTTCCAGAAACCAGAATTTGAGTTTTATACAGACAGATTCTGCAAAACTGCGCATGAATGCAAAGACACTAAAAAGCGACCAAGACCACAATCAACAAAAGCTATTCAATATGCAAATTATTTTCAGAAAACAACTGTCAGTGTATTGCAAGTCAAGGTTTTTAAATGAAGTTAATGTGTCTAGTGCTTTCTTACTCCAAATCCTCTCCATCATACAAGTATGAGTCAAAATAGAAAAAAAACCTTTAAGGTGAACGCACATTTTCTTGCATTGTCCTGGCATCTCAAAAAAAGTAAAATTCTTCTCAATTGGCAAACATGGCAAGAAAAACAAACTTAGAATTTCGTATATCAAGTACTTGCAAGGAAAACAGCAAATTCCAGTTTCAGCTCTCTCTACAGTATCAACCCACAAACCCTATGGTCAGATTTAATTTAAAAGCCCCAACTGAAAGAAAAGCCTGCTGAGCCAGCTGCATGGCTTATCAGCGTGCTGTCATCTGCAAGGATTGTAAACTTCAGCTGGGATGTTGTGTATGGTTTGTAAGGAAATGATATGACCCTGAACATAACTTCCTCTGAGGATTCCAAGAGGAGAGATGGCTACCATTTATACTGCTCTCCCAATCTCTGTTGATAAGCAAGAACAGATGAAAGTGACAACTAAGTTTAGGATATGTGACTTTTTTTGTAAGTGGCCCTGACCATGAATATATTCAGTCTCTTCAGCAACCTTTCTGGTGCCTTCATGATTGAGATTATTATAGTGACTAACACAATTTTAAAAAATGTTTTGCATACTGTCTTCACCTTTGGCATATCTCTAGCTGCTCATGACAATCCAGTACCTACTTACTTTCACACCTGCAGCAAGCCTTCCTCAAGTTTTGATCACTAACTGCAGCTACAAGCAACACCTCCCCACTCCAGAGGCCATGGGAAACCATGTATAGCCAAAAATAATTAATCTAATACTGATGCAAAAAATGTTAAGCACATCATTCTGGAAATAGACAACAAATCATGTCTTCACTGCTTCCAATACCTCCTCCTAAAAATTCCTCCAGAGCAACAGTTGGCAAGATGTGGATGCTATGTATGCACATATGCTGCATATATCTGAGATAAATGGGTTTCCTAGAACAAGAGCCCACTCAAAAGCTGCAGAAAAACTATACCCCTCCCTCCCCATTTTTAAGAGTGATTTCACAAGAGAGGATCCATCACTTAGGATGATCTGATGAATCACATCAACGCAGCAGCTTGAAGACAGACTGGAAGGTTATAAAACACACATTGTTTAAGCTATGAGTTAGAAATTTGTTGAAAATGTATGGCTTTTCATACACAGCTTTATTTTGTGGTACCCTAAACTTATGGATCATGTTGCCTACTACCACACAATCATTAAGTTCACTGATAAACATTTATACCAGAGAAACATGAAAAAAATGAATGACAAGATACATTGAGTTCAGATACACACGGTATCCTGAGGTCCACCTATTAGCTTTTAAATAATTTCAACTAAATTCTCAGCCCCCTTAGAACTGGTATAATAAACATACTGATTCTTCACTTCTTTTGTTTCATGGCTGTGCATACACATTGAAAATGTTTTCGTTTCTTTTTCTTTCACACAGATCTTGCCCTACTGGTACAAATAATTTCGAATTGCTTACCAACTAAATGCAAATAGGTATAGCATAAAACAAACAAAAAACATTTGTAAACGGCTGCTGATCCCCAGGAAAGCCAAAAGAATAAGTAAAATTACTTTTCTTTGCACTGATAGCAGCCAAACACTTCGAAGGTAAATCTCACAAGGTGCCCTGCTTATAGTGCTGGGTATACAACAACAATGACACACAGACTCTTCTTGGAGTTGGGTTTTACTGACAGCATACAGAAGCCCCCAAGCTTATCCTGACAGCACCTCCAAAAAGAACTACTTTTTGAGTAAACCCACTGAAAGATTCCTCTTGTTCAGGCTGATAGTTTAAAGAGAATAAAGTTCCCTATAATCCATCAACATTTCTGTCTTGGATCTGCTACCTAATTGTGTTGCACAGATGGATTAAGGACAGTGAGCTGTCAAAGAGTTAATACTTGTAATTTCAGACATTCTGAAATAATTTTAGTAGAAGTAAATTGTAAAGAGTAGTAATCTCTCACTTGTCAGTGGCAGTACTGTGAAGAACAGTCTGTACAAAATCTTAATCCACCTGAAAGAATTTTAACTGGATTTTCAGAGTCCAGCAAGGCTCTTAGTCAAAACTCTTAAATTTAACTACTATGGACTACTAAGTTCAAGTAGTACTTGAACTAGTACTAAGTTCAAGGTGTCAGTAGGAACCAATGAAAAGCTTTAAGATGCAAAAATATTTCCAGCAGAGGTGCAGCTACAATGCTGAATGTCCTCAAAATGTGATCAGAAGCAAAGATATTAAGTTGACACCATTTGCCAACAGGGTTTCAGCAAAGTCCCCACTGGAAGTAGAGGCTGAAAAACAGTGGAAGGCTCTTCCAATGCCACGGATCTACGTCAGGATAGGTAAAATATAGAAGGAAGAAAAACAACCCTACCTACAGATGCAACAATAAGCTAAAATCAGCTACTACTACCTGGGAAAAGAGACTGTAAAGTCTGATCCACCACGATTTCAAAATGTCCATTCGGTGCTCATCAGAAACCAAAGATACAAAGCGGAATACTAAAGACTCCTTGGAAAGGAACAGAGAATGAGAACAGAAACGTGTTATTATGCTACACTATATGCAAACATTGTGATCTCATCTCAAATGCTGCATGATTATAATTATCACCCCCAGAAAAGAATAGAGAAACAGAGGTGTCACAGAGGCAATTAAGGATCAAGTGTAGGTACAGGCTGGCTCCATTGTACGTTTTTTCACACTGGAGAAGAGACAACAGAAGTGAAATGATGACAGTGAGGCCCCTAGAGCCACAAGCAGGACAGATGTGATGAATTTAATATAAAAACTACTAAGTTTCAGAATAAATCGTTAAAAAATTCAATAGAGGTATCCACTGGAGTAAGTTTAAGAGCAAGAAATCAAATTCTCCCCAAACACAATGAAATTGTGAAACTCAGTGCCACGGGATGTTAAGAGTCTAAAGAGCATATATAAGTTTAAAAAATCCTAGACAAATACTTGGAAAACACTATAATCATACTGCATTCAATTGCAGAAAACCAGAAAAAATTATCAGATAAATGAATACTACAAGCTTGCTATGTTAGTTATGAGTAACAGTAATTAATCTGACCTTTGCTACAAAACAACAGAGACAGGAGTAATGCAGGGACAGATTTCAGGGTCTGCCATGCGATAAAGCACACTAAACACACAGCCCCAGACACAACAGTAGGTGGGTATGTTATCAAAACACATGGTGCTTTTAAAACTGGTCATTAGAACGCTTCTACCACTCTCTGGGAATTCAAGTTTTGTTGGTAAAATATTATCTCCTCCTGGAAGTCTTTTCAGAAATTGGTCTGAACCTTTAGAGTAGCAGGGATATAAATCACTCAACAAAGTGATTTGTTTATGAAATCCTCCTTTAGAAACTCCCCTCTAAGAAATTGCAGCTGATTGATGGAAGTCAACTTTCTCCTCATGTGAGCCCACAAGGTGTGAGAACTTTCGCCCCAAGAATTTTATCTAAACGCTTGAAAACCTGCCCCACAACTTCCATGGAAGTGCCATCATTCATTTCAACACTATTAATCTTCACGTGATACATATTCCATGACTTTACATTACTTGAAAATACACCTTTCTGTATGCAACATATTGCAACACAAGTTACAGCCCTCACTTTAACAGGAATTCAAGTTTCACTAAGTCATGAACACACTGCATACCTTTCAAGGTTTGTCAGGTTTAAACTGACAATTAAGTTTTGTCATTTCAAGAGAAACGTAAGGGGAACAGACTTGTCTTGGTTTCTTCCACAGCGGCAGTTCTGCTCATCAAATGCTCCTATAAATAGCAGTACTTTTTTGTCAGACAATTCTTGTACATTAATGTATTTGGGTGTGGGAGTGGAGCTTTTAAATAATTTCACTGAAACGTACCACTACCTATAGAAATGGAGGCTTTAAATTTAGTTTCAAGGGAACATAGATTCCTAGACAAACTGGTTTTGAAGATCCTATTTTTAGACTCTTTTTTAATTGCTCGCTTTGTTCTAGTTGCACCTTTATCTGCAATGCCTTTTTCAAGTCTGCCCTTACCTCTCAGAACACAATCCTGTTCAGTCACACCATCAGACATCTTTCCACTCCCACTTTTTACATTCTTGCCCAAAGTTCATATTTTCTGTCAACCGTGCAGAAATAAAGGGCACCAGCAAAAAAAAAAAAAAAAAAAAAAAAAAAAGTTCCTTGAGATACGTTAATTTAATTTCTCCAAGGAAAAGCCATAAAAGTCACCTGATTTTCATTCAGCTGGTCTTTTCTCCACTCACTGCTTTTCTTGGTCAACCATTGCACTAAGTTTGAAATCTGGTGTAAAACTGGATTCACGAACCCCCAGAAGTCATTACAGGAAGAATTTTTGACCATCACTTCCAAGTCTCCTGGGGAAGACCATAAAACACCCACAAAAGCAAACTCAGAAGGGAAAAGCCCATCACCACCAACTTCTCCTAGCTACTGGAAATCTACACATGATAAAGTCATAGCTCTGCTGCATATGGCCTATAGAGCAGTAAATTCAGTAAGGATTTCTGAACACGGTAGAAATTCAGCAGTAAACAACCGAGCTGAACAAATATAAACTAGTTCAGGCAGCAATCAGTAAATGAGCTTGGCCTGAAGGGTTCAGGTCAGATAATGCCATCTTCAGCATAGCAACTACAAGATGAATAGGACCTCTCCTGAGAACAGCACAGCAAGACCCTATGCTATCATTTAACTTTGCAGAGACCTTAAAGGTCACAGCTGAAAACCACACTAAACTACTGAGATGTTGCTGTCCCACTCCAATCACAGATTAAAATGACAAATACTCCTGTTAAAGGGCTAACAGAGCAATGAAGCAAGAGAGAATCATTAAAATGATTGAGATTGCTCACCACAGATATCAGCTTCCACAGCGCTGCACTGAATTATTTATTAATAAGTTTCCATTGCTACAGAAGTGTCAGCTGAACTCACTCCAGCCTCACCACTCTGTGCACACTATCAATTGCCAGCGTGCAAAATATGCTTGAGGGGGGCCTTCTACAAATAATACTGGCCAGTAACATGTAAACCTTGGGTTTTTTTAAGAAATACACAAATATTCCAAACAAATCAAACCTTTGCTATAGAAGAGTCATTCAGTAAGGGAAGAAAGTGGTGTTGTCTGGTCTACTTCCAGTTTTATTTCTAGAGCTACCTATTACTTGTGGTGGCACACATCTCTGGGGAACTTCTTGTTTGGTGGAAAAGCTGACTCTGAGACTTCTTTTCCTTTCCTTCTTTCTCCTTGCCTCTCCACGGAAATTCAGAACATCATCCAAAGACAACCATCTGCTTGTACACCCACAGAACCCTTCCTAGCACCACAGTCTGTGTAACACCTCCACTCTCTGGCACCTCCAGGAGAAAAGAGAGAGGCACAGGGTGGCAGGGACTGAGCTCACCTCCAGCTCACTGCCGTGGCATCACCAACATCTGTGTGGTGCCTTGTCACTCTCCAGAACATTGGATGTTCCTGGATGACACTGCAAACTGTTAGAGAAGCCAAAGTTCTATTTATCAAATTGCATGTTATGTTTCAACATCCCATTCTCTAAGTTTAGTGCAATTCATTACCATCTTGATATTTTTTGGTACACAAATGAATGTTTCCAAACCACTAGAACTTTGCATCAATCTCTGAACGCTAGCCAAGGGAGGCAAACACAAGCAGCATCACATGCTCTTGGTCAGAGAGCAGGTTTTGTCATTTATTCCAATAGAAGGTGACTGGAGTCAAGGGAAAGGAGAATTACATTCCAGGCTATGTGATTAGACTTCATAATGTCACTCTTTTACAGCACATAGCCAGAGGTTTATAAGGACAGAAAGTGACAATGGGATCTTCCATCCCCATCCCTGGCCTAATCTGTTCCTAAATCTTGCCTAAATTAATTCTTGCTTTTTAAGGTTTCCAACACAGTAAGTTGCTCTACAGATGATTATTCCTCATTGTTATGGATCTCGTAACTTCCATTCTAATGTTCTTAAGCTTCAATTTCCACTCACTGAGAATCTCTCCCACCTGGTCCATGAGCCCATTCACTACAAAATTAATATTTTCCACAATACAGAAATTAAGACACATCTCTCTTGTTCCTAGGGCATGGTAACTAGGCTGGTATTTTAACATTTTCACCTGGAAACATCCTTTCCAAAGCATCACAGGGATACCCTCTGAACCATTCCCACTCAGTCAATCAACATTCTTCCTGAGCAGTTGTCATTTATAGATACCACACAGCTGACACACAGATGGGAAAACTTCCCAGCTCCACTCATTCATTTAAACTCTCTTCCCAACCATAGCACTGCACAGTGAGCTCTTCTTCAACAGCCCACCAAACTCTTTCTCCCCCGATACACTCCTCTGCAGCCCCACACGACTGGTTTTCAGAAGTTTTTGCCATCTTAGCAATACAAAACTTCACTGTTTATCTCTAGAGAAATTATTTCAGTCTCCCTGTGCTATTCACACAAAAACCTACCCACAAAAACAATCAAAATGAAATTTCCTACACATATTTTATTCAAAATATTAGTGAACAACGTTTGGTATGTCATGCTCATGTCTCTTCCACTGCATCTTTAAACAAATGGCTTTAGTAAGCTTTTAAATCTAAAGATAACACCTTATCACAACAGATACAGCTTTGTGGAGTACACTGTTAAGGACTCAGCTCCCACAGGACACGTTATTCCCAACTCCCAATAGCATCTCTGCAATCCAGAAAGTCACCTCATGTCTCTGTCACACTGCCAGACAAACCAACATCCCTGACACACCTAATGAACCCTAAACCAGCAACATACCTCATATTTTCAAGCAGTGTCCTACATCTATCATGCACTGGCCTGGTACCTCGTGTGACAGTTTGTAATAGCTCACGACAGAACTGCAGCAACGCTGCATTAATGACAACGCACAAAACACCACCTCTAAAATGCTACCCGAGGATTAATCTCACAGAAACTGGTGGAGCTGCAAAAGTAGCTTTTTCCATGGTTGTAAGACAAGAGGATATACTCTAAATATTATATTGTTTATTCATTAAGCTGGGCTAAAACCACTTTAATACAAATGCAGACTAAAAACTGAATGCACCTCTCCCCGCAGCTGAAGAATAAAAGGGGAAACATATTCAGTAATGTTTCTCACTATCAATAACCCAGTTGTGATAAATCAAAATCTTTGTGGTATCTTTCATTAAACATACTTAACAATTGCTCCTCACAGTAAATATGAAAGTGGATAATGCCAACAATGCCAAGAGAGATCTGCACACGATTCCTTCCCTCTCCTCACCCTTGTTTTATTCTATCAACTTCTGTTACTGGGGAACAAAATCACTTAAATATGGTTTTAAACAGTTAGGAGGGAAAAAAAAGAGCCCCCCTTCCTCTGTCATTAGGGATCTAAAATAGTCCAAACCACACGATTAAATAAATTTACCACTTTTTATCCTACTGTAATGCCAAGATTCAAGCATGGTCCATGCACTTTCTAGTAAGTTTAGCCAATCAACAAAAAGTTTAATTTCCTCTGCTCTTCCTCCCCTCTTATCCAGTACACTTCCAGGTTTAACAAGCTAGAGGATTTTAGAAACACTGGCTTTTTCCCCTTCATCAAGAAACATTTCACTACCTGCACCAGACTCCTGCTCTGTAGAACTCAAGCCACTGATGGAAAGCACAGCATCAAGCCTGTGCCACAGTTTCCTCAGAGGAGTCTAGTAAATCTCCACGTAAATTCTTAACCCCTCCTCAAATTTGTCACACATCACCGTTTCTACAACAGATACGGGAACATGCCAGGGATTAAAAAAAAAAAAAATAAAATTAAAAAGCTTTGAACATTTGAATATTCACCACAGTACCACTTTTCAGCAAAGACTCTTTTTGTATGGTGAAAAACATTCCACTGAAGTCCTAACCTGCAGAAATTTAATAAAATGTGGCATTTGCAACACTTGCAGTTTTCTTTAAAATGTCAACACGTTCAGATTTGTATGGTGCTCTTGAGCCTTCTAGGTTGGTTTTTTTTTCTTCCTTTCTCTGCATGAGATGAGGAATCAGAACTTGCCAGTTGCCAAACTGGTTTACATAAACCAGCCCTAATTAGAGCCTAAATCTGCTAGAGTCAACACCATGAGAAATCTCCATATTTCCCTGAGTATCTCAAAGACCACACCACCAGACAGTATGGACAGAGATACAACTATTACTGATCTTCAAACAGTTATTGAACAGAACCCATGAAAATTCTCGGTGCAAATGAAATGAAATTTGACTGAGATTCTATGTCGAAATATATATCTCTGTAATCTTTTCCTGCATTAGTTCTTAGTGGCAGCACAAAATTTTAATATTGACGCTAACTATGGAAACAGCAAAAGGCAAAATCTTTTACACCATTACGGAGGGACATATTGGGAAGTCTTTTTTGCAAGAAAGTCTATTCTGCCAAAAAAAGTCCTCCTCCATTTTAGGTACCACTGAGAACTGCAATCATGATTTTTTTTAATTGAGTTGCCAGAGACGCTTTAGAATTTTTTAACATTTTACATCCATGTGATAACACTTAAATGATTGTAAAGAGACCACAAAGGCAATGCAGGAGAACAGATGATGGGACATTAGGAATGGGGCCGTGGCCAAGCCTCATCTCTAGTGAGGTGCATCTGTGTAAGACAGGTGACGAGCACTGAAGGCAAAGCAGCTGGGATGTGCAGGTGTATTGCTCAATCACCAAACAGTAAAAGGGCACACGGGTGTTATGCCTGCAAGAGAGAAGGGATGGATGAAGAGTTAGGTGGGGATGTTGGAGCTAAGAGGTTGTGCTGTGAGAGGAAGGAGTCAAGTGTTGTGGGGCGCTGCCCGCGGGATTGCAACAGAGAAAAGGGATGAAGGCTTTAATTAACTGCTGATGCTTGCTACCATCTTTGGCGTTAAGTCTTTTGAGCCCACCATCAGCCAGGGGAAGATTTTAGATAACAAGGGAGTGATGCTGGTGTCAGTCGTGCAGCCACCCTCAAACTGGTGCCCCGTTTAAGGGGCAGGTGACGACAAGGCAACACTTAGAGTTTCACACAAGTCTCTCTACAGTCACCTATAATATGCACTGCCTCAACTCATTTTTATTAGTTTTTCTCTGATGAGGCTTCCTCTCCCCAAGACACTGTTCTATCATTAAGCCAACACACAAATTAAACAAAATACTGAGTTTTGTATCATTTGGCTTTCAAAGGACCACAAAGACAAAAATAAAAACCATTTACACTGTAGTAAGCAACATAACTGCTTATCCTTTTCTCTGCAATATTTCAGTATTCTTTTCTGTTCCCAACTCTCCACACCATGACAACCTTCAGGAAGGCACATGCATTTTCTGTTGGAAAACACATTCATTCACCATGCTGCCTGTCAGTGTCCCTGCTGTCCCACACCACTAATTCAACTCTTCAGCTCACAGGAAAGTTGCCACCAGCAGCCACTGCCAGCCAGATCCTGCTCAAAAAACTCTGCAAAAGTCTGCTGGAATTGATGAGTGTGTTCATTACAAAATATTTTGTCTCCACTACTGACAGTGTTTTCAAATCCTGTCTCTCACAGGGTAACACTGAGTCAGACAGGAAAACAAACATTTCCACTACCTAGTTAAAGCTGAAGCTCACTAATTGGAATCTTACTCTCTCCTGGATGATGCAGAAAACATCTTAACCAGGAGTAGGCAGACAGCATGATGTATGACAGAATACCTGATTGCAGTCAGGTGCTAGACCTTTACCATTTCATACTGGGTCACCCAAATCCACACTCCCAATATTTTCTTGCTCTTCTCATGGTCCTGGACGGTGTAGCTTGCTGATTTAGGAGCACTGAGATCTCTAAAGATGCACTTGATTCACCTCAGAACACCCAAGCAAAACCAGAACAAATTTCTAGCAGTGGCCTGATTTGCACACACAGTAACACAGGTGTAACTACAAGGTGGTTTCCTGCTTGATAACTGAGCGTACAGAAATAGAAGAGAGCCAAAACTGCAAGAGCAGCACTGGTTCAGCCAGAAGCCCAGCTAGTCCTCCTGGAGCACAAGGCAGGAGCAGGGCTGTCGCTCAGGGCAGCAAGCAGATGGAGCTGAGCATTGTTGGCACAGCTCCGGGCCCGTGAGGCTGCACAGGGAGAGCACATGCAGAAACAGTGTGAAGAAAGGAACTGTCACATGGGGACTGAACAGTAAATAACTCTGAGGCTAGGGCAAGTGTTGAAGCCAGGCCTAAAACAGAAGGCATCAACTGTAAAAAAGGAGGTACTAAAATGCATTAGCAAGAACACCGGTTCTCAATACCTGTCAGTTAGAAAAGGGAAAATTCTTTACCTAGACAATTTATGGAGCTTAAAATTCTTATACAAATTAAACGACTGAAGACCAAGAGGACGTTTTAATTCAATCACTGATAGGAATGTTTCCTTAAAGAAAAAATTTATACTAGGCACTCTGAGTTGAAAGAAGACCCGCTTTCCTTTCAGCCGATAAAACTTCCAGAAAGACCAACAACTCATAAAATTTACTAGTAAGTGATGCATTTCAAACAAGAGAGGAGCTGCTGTTAAAATGAAGGTTTCTCAATAGGACAAGCTATTTAACATCAAGCAAGTTCAAATTCAGCTGCTCTTTAAAAACTTCATTTCAGAGTAAATGAGAGCCATGGTGCCATTCTGTCAGTGGCAGCTGTGTTTTGAAAGGTTCTTGCCACTCCCTTCTGTCCCCTGATACTCATTGCTGCACTCAGAGGTGCCAATACAATTGTTTGTGTGACTGTGCTCTATTCTGGGTTTTAAGAACTATCCCATTTAAAGGGGAAAAGACAAAACCAAAACAGTAAAAATATCACAATGAAGTACTTTCAAACAAATATAGCTTATACAACAACCATACAAAAAAAAACCCCAAAAAGGATGAGACAAGTTAAGACAGAAATAACAGAAACATCTTGAATTGAATCATTCATCTCTGGCAAGAGACTACACTAGTTCTTTCTCCTCCCCTTTTTTCCAAGCATTCCCTTCCCCAAGAAGAAAAAACCCCACCCATGCCTAACAAGTTCCACTGTTAAGAGCTTGGAAGAAGTACACAGAATGCAAAAACCAACACAAGATGGAATCAGGTAATTTTTCCTGGTCTTCAGTAGGAGGTAAGATGGAACTCCCTGCAACTTCCATTCTAAGACACAAGGTGCAGTAAATAGGATAGAATATAGCAACAGAGGTGGAGTGTTTGCTCAAAAAAGTATCCCATAAAAGGATTTTCTTTCCCCTGCCTCCCCCCCAGACAAAAGGAACTGAAGTTTACTATATTGGTTAGAATAAACCATATTACTGTGCTTGTGTAGCAAAATCTCTTGGTCTTGTGTCTCTATTTGAATAGGCACATTTTATGAGAATTCAACATTCCAGACAAACATAAAACGTTGATATGAAACAAGGCTGAGCTCAAAAGACTAGCTTTGACTATTATTGCTGTCTTCTGATTAAATATACATAACACCTGCTGTAATGTGTAAAACCAGAGGAAAATCTAGAGGGCTTACTTGTTTAAAACAGAAATAGATTGCTTCACGAACAGCCCACTTACCAAAGCATGATTGTTATTTAGAAATGTGCCATTTTCCATAAACACCAACAGTGAATAGTGTGAGGAAGCCTGCAAGATTTTTTGGATGGCAAAAAACCTATTGATATGGCTATCAGACTACATCATCACAAGTCATGCTACTCTTAACTCAATTACATGGCCACTGAACAATTTCTGCATGAACATAAGTGTTTAATTAAAAATAAAATACATTTAGCATGTCCTTTTCAACTGCTCAAGACAAAAAATACACATTTAGGAATACACCTGTTCCCCCAAGAGACTATGAACAGGAGTCTGAGACATGCATAACCTTTATTGTTAATAACATATTCAATTGGCTTTGATACTCTTTCATGAACGCAAATCAGGAAAAAAAACCCAAAAACCTGAACAACTAAAACGCTCTTTTGAAATATTTAGGTTTCAAACAAAACTTCTACTTCAATACTTTCCACCTAGCTTGAGACAACAGACCTCCAATTTAAAGGCTCTACATTCTTTAGACTGGAAGAGACATGAAATTCCTTCCTCAACAGTTTTGAAGCAATAAGGAATCCAGTCCCAGAAGTTACAAAAGATGCAATAATGCCATTTCTTTTACACTGCAGAAACAAATCGGGAAGCACCAAGAAGCTTATGACCTTGCAAAGTCTGCAAGCAAGATGAACCATACTAAAGTGAGCACAATAAATACACTGCAGCTTTTAGAGACAGTCCAAAGGGAGCTTTAGTCACTGGGGTTCTCCATCTCATGAACTTCACATGGCTCCTCATTCCTTCTGCTGACAGATTGTGTTCATGCTCCTTCCCACTGCAGTCGGTGAAACTTAAGGAAGGCACTGTAGAACTAGCAGAGTGAACTGCTCTCGAGTTACTGTACGAGGTAGCTCACTAAGTGAACACAATAGAACGGAATGTGAGACAGCAGTTCCAATTAAACTTTGTCAGGGTTCACACAGCCAAACTAACACAGATAGTCTTCAACCTTTATGCACTGCTCAGTCGTGAAGATAAACTACCTTGATTTAATATCTTCCCTTACCTCCCAAGGGAGGGGGAAAACCCCCCCAAGAAAACAAACCAAACACCCACATGTTAATGCATTATGAGCATAACCCATCACTACATGCCTCAGCCTATGTGAGTGTTTCACAAACACCTGCTGTTTGGAGTGGTTGTTTTCCCTGTCTACAACAAACTATACTTAACATGCACCTGTCCTTTCACTTGTCCTCCTACAAATAATTCCATCCGCAAGAAGTGATCTTAAACACTGGAGAATCCAAATAGCTGCTATTTTATTTAATTCATTACTTTCACTCTACCGGTAATCTCAACTTTCTAGCTCTCTCAAAACTAAAAGCATCAAATCTCAAAATACATTTTATAAATCCCAAAATCCACTAATTCATTAGCAATGTAATTTCTGATTATGAAAAATGGAAGCAGGAGCTGTAAGTATTCACTCAATTCAGCATACTTGGCTTTATAAAGCATATTAACTCTTGCACCTGCATTTGGAAGATGTAAAATACTTATTTCTGCTTCTGAAAACATCTAGAAAGCTATATAACATCATATTTACAGAGAACAACTTTTAGATGTGGCCTCCAAGGCTGATCCTATTTGGGAATGAAGGAAAGTACTGGGGAATATTTCTGAAGTATCTTAGATGTATCCAAGTCACATAGATGCTTTTACGGAATATATGATTCAACATAATGCTGTATATTCTTCAAGGGCTGAGTTATATTTCCAAATATAAAATAATACAACCATTCTAAATTGTTAGTGCAATTTCACACATCAATAGCACGTTTCAATGATGGCTTTGGCTCATTAAAAAAATACATCAAAACCATCAACTGAGTGTTGTTTTAGAAAAAATCTGAAATAACCTCTTTAAGGTTTCTAGACCTATCTTCACGTGACTTCTCCACAAACTTTATGCACGGTAAATAGCAGCAGTAAATACTAAAGAAAAATAAGAATACATCAGTACAGAAACTATATTCAGTTTTGTTTCTAAGTTTCTAATACTTCCACAGGATGTTAAGAAGATTATACCTTCAAGTGACACCGTCTACTTGGAATCCAGTCAATTCAAAGAAAAAGAAACTGGATTTACTTTCATTTCACATTCCTCAGCTTTCCTAATCCTTCTGACAGATTTTACAGTTTTAAGTACATGGTTGTGGTAGAAGCAGCAAAGTATCTACTCACAGAGTCAAACAAAGTACACAGACTAATACAATTTATTTTCTTCAAACTTCCTTGCTTGTATTAATATTGGATAAAATATTTCTTGAGAAAACTTTGATTACCGTGTTGATAAGCATTTACGTAATTTTTTTAACCACGTTACTATAAAAAGCACATGCACGCTGGAAAGACAAAGGAAAATTATCTTTTTTTGTTCTTTCAGAATGGAACAGATTACATCTTCTAAAAACTGAATGTCAATGGCTGGAAGCCCAAATCTGTTTCATCTTTCACCATAAGCACAGGAAGTAAGGTCACCGACAGATTTTAATTGAAAACATCTTCAAACCAGCCTGCTGCTCTAGATCAGGATTTTGTTTTGTGACGTGCAGTTTCTATCCTACCATCTCACCAAGTTAGTCCCAGTTCAGCAGCAGCTGCAGTTTTAAACACAGCCACCCCAGGAGAAGTTACCCAACTAGAAGCCAGCCTAGCTGACAAACAAGGTCTGTCTCCCATTCAAAAGTAACCTGATAGTAACCCAGAGGGGTCTGCTACAGAAACGCTTGGAGCTTTGTCTCTAAGTAACTCAACTGTGTCCTTGTGGCTTTGTGGTTGAGCTGTGCTCACTGCAGTCGGCCTACACCAGGAGGAATTCATTTACAAGAGAATTGTGAGCCACAAGGAAAGGTGAGACAGGCTCAGCATCTCGTCAGGTTCACACCCAGCTGGAAGAATGAACGCTCTCTCCACCACTCTGCAGCATCAAAAAACTGCCTTTAAATGAGGAAAGAACTTTACTTAGAGACCCTCCACGAGCTAGTTCAATACACTACTGGCTGGGGAGCAAAGAAGGGAGATCCTTCTTATCTTAGACGAATTCATACCAGTTTAATTTTCTTATTCAGTATCAAAAGAATCAATAAGAAATTCAGTCCAGTAGGGTGTGAACGAAGAAAAAGGAGGCTGAAAACAAAATCTGTAAACTGTACTACTAAAGAAAAAAGATCTTTACCTGCACTATCTACCTCTCCTATGTGACCATTTATTTTCAGGTGCATTTAGAGTTCTCAAATTTTTCTTCCCAGATATCTGAGAGTTTTCTATTAAAACTGAGACCAGCTACCCATTTAGATAATGTCTTCCTCCACAGCTCTAAGGCAAGCTCTAAAGTGAGGATGCTCAAATCAAATACTCAGAGCAGCCACAAAACCCCCTCCAAATCTGCAGCATCAAGCAGCCCTCCTCTTACCACAAGCTTTCCAACTCAGCCTTCCATTATCAATACCCTAATCTATATTCCCAATTTCACCCACACAGCTCCAGCCCCAGCGTCATCTCTGCTGTTCCTTATTTTTGTATCCTCCCTTGTTCTCACCCTGCCACACCAAGCGATTCCAGAGAAAGGGCACCAGGACAGCTCCACACTGCCTTAGCTGTCCAGAAAGGCTTTGTGAGATGACACCTTGAAGAGCTGAGCACTGCACACACCTGAGCCGAGCCCAGCAAGCTCACAGCTCTGCCCAGGACAGCCCTGCTGCTGTCCTAGCACTTGCTGCTCCAGTCAGGACACCAAGTGCGAGACACAATGTCTCTCAGCTACTGAAGACCCAAAGATTTGTCTTCTCCCTTCGATGCAGACCCACAGCCAGGAGCAGACAGAACACGGTAACTGAAGGATTTGGTCTGGTGCCATTTATTTGTCCAGTCTCCCAATTGTCTTGCATCACTTAGGACCTCTTGCTTGCACCATCACTCCCTATGCTAAGGACAAGGGCAAAGTCCTACACTCTGTGCCAAGATGAAGAAGTTCCCAGCTTGCCCAACTACACATTGCATAGAAATAGCAATAAAGTGTTTTGAGCACAGTACTGCCTCTTTCTATCCCACCTCTGAGATATAAAAATGCTAGTAACAATTCAGCTGGTGAATAACGACATGCAGACTCACATCCATATCACTTACTTGTAGCTGTTGTCTCAGTGATAAGGCAGCATTGTAAAATGCTTCACAAACTGAACTTGCATGTAGAGCATCTTACAAAGTTAGTGTGTTCATCCTACCTGTTAGTACCATGGACAAAATCACTATAGCAAGGATTACAAAATGTTCTCTGAAACCTTAAAAAACATTAATCCTAAAAATCAACCAACATAAAAACCACAGATCGTTTCTTCACTTGATCAGTACACCAAAGTTCTCAGTAATGAATAATATTAGTCCCAATGCTGCAGTCTGCACATAAATTATATTGTTTATTTGTTATTTATTATTTGTAGTATCTCACAAAAACAGAACTGCAAAGTATTTCATATCACTGTTGCAATCCTCATCTGTTAGATCATTATACAAGCTCATCTGTCAACTCCAGCGACACATTACATGGTTTCATTATCCCCACTGTTAAAGATCAGCAGGTAGAAAACCTGTCTTGTCCGCTTGAATTCAAGACTTTTCTTCCTTTAAACAACTATTTATTACACTTCCTTTATGTTTAATCTTTTTTATGTTTGAATAAAGTTCTGTCCACCTGGCATTTCTTCTAGATTAGACAGTCAGTCCCAAAAGTTCTCTGAACTGAGCTGTCTCTTCCTTGAAGAACAAGGCCCTTTACTAGACACAGCATTCCAGCTGGAGCTCTTCGGCTACTGAAGAGAAAAAGTGAGTTATTACATAGGATATGCCCAAGTGCAAAATCAGTATGTTCATGAGGTCTAGCACCACTGTGATCCTGTTGAATCCCATTCTGTCTGTGAGCCCTGATAAACATGAGGCCCCTTAGTACAACACTACTACACTGTCAAGTCTCCATGCTAGAGCTATGCAGGTTTATGCATGTTTCTCACTGAAAAGCATGGATTTCAGGCCCTTGATCTATTGTGTTTCCATCATTCCTCCCTCCTCTTCCCCTTATTTGTGGGTGAATTTTAGCCTCCTATCCATTTCATACCACAAGACCTAACATGCTGTCTTGACCAGATGGCTAAAGTCAAATCAAAATTCTATATGGAATATTAATTCATAGAAGAGAAGCCTCTCCAAATCAGAGAGGAGAATGGAAAAGGACTAAAAGAATTAGAAACCAGTTTGCACATGAAGAGCAAACAGGCAGGGGATGCAAGCTGAAACTGCTAAAACTGAAGGTGAGCAAACATCAGTAACCATGATTTCTTTTAAAGAATATCTGATTTATTAAAAAAAACATCAAAATCCTACTGCATTTTGATACAGCACAGAACATCTTCCCATCTCTAAGGCTAGTTACCTCATAAAAATGTCTTAATATGGTAAATACATCGTGTTAGACCATCACTTGTTACTTTCTATTTGCTTACAACTAGTTTATGTCTTATACTTGTTTTCTGCAGAGTCAAGCTCTGAAGACTCTAGTTCTGGTTTATCATCTACTGGATCTTTACTGTTCTCAAGACACAAGTCTGGCTTTCAGATCAACTTTTTTGCTCACTGTTACTGCATCTCGACATTCCTTAGGATCTTGAAAATAAAATGAGGAACTGCATCTCAGAAATCACATTTTCCAAATGGTGAAACTAAGAAACGAGGTCAAATTCTGAGAGCCTAATTTGAAACATTAATTAGCATTTAGAATTTCAGACACAACATCTATTTAAGAACAGCTTCCTCTGATTTCTTTGGCATGTGGAAGCACTCAGCATTTCTGCAACACAGATCTCAGGTCTGACATCCAGCAAACGAGGAACACACACAGCTAGTGACCACCTGTGGGAAGCTTGGTTTGAGCATCACACATCATGAAACTCTGCAACAGCAACACAACTCTGCTGTCTAGGACAGAATTTAATTACACTAACAGCAAAACCTTCACTCAGACTTCTGTGTCCCTCCCTTCATGTCACACCTTCAAACACCTGCTACAAAAGGAGCAAGAGTCCTGCAGGTAACTTCTCCATTTGCAATCCAGTTCCCATTTTTCCTCAGAGCAGGATCAGTCACTGAGCACAAGGATGGTCCTGTGTGCAGATGTGTGCATGTGGCTCTACAGCAGCTATAAGCATTATCTATATGGATACACAGTTTGTGACCATGTGAGCACAGCTGTACAACAGCTTACAGGTACCGAAGTTTAAAACTGTACAGCTTAATACATTATTTTAATGTCAGTATTTCCAACTTTTTTTTTTTCCAAACTGAGTTTTGCCTCTGCAGTCTTCAAATGTCACTACAATTTTTGTGGAGGAATTTTTCCAGTTCTTAAAGCAAACTCAGAAAGACACTTCTATCACAAGGCTGATTCATGCACAATCATGAAATGTTCCAAGGAGCAGCAGCAGATTATCGTGCTTCTGGCTAAGAGGAGAAAAGGACCAACACTCTGAAGCCCTGAATTCTGTGCCAGATTCTGAAGGAAGTGTCCCAGAGCAGGCACACATTTTCCCAGTCCTAAATTGCAAGCTCAATGATTTTGGTCACATCTCCTCCAGTCTTGTCCCAATCTTCCCCACTTCTGATTCATCCTTTCAACACTATTTTTTTTCTGTTTAATTTCCTTTTTTAAACTGAATCTATCTGTGTTTCCCACTGTGCTTATCCTACTACCAAACTGCTTTGCTTGCTTCATGTAGGACTAATTTCTGAACTGCAGTTTCCCTCATCTACAGACCTTTTTTACACTCCTGACCTACTGTCCTGCATCCTGCTCTACTCCTGACCCACTTTTGGAGCAGTTTAGATAAACTTTCACAGCGAAGTTCACTCTTTTGTGTAACACTATGGTCTACGAGAAGAGTGCTGGGTCCATCTGCCCAGGCAACACATATACTCCTGGTCAGTACTCACAGGTAGGTGAGGTCCTACAAGAACAGGCCATATTCAAACTTGAGCTGACAAAAAAAAAAAAAACCAGAAGAGTCATCTGTTATAGCCACGTCTACCTAAATTCAGTCATTACACGCTTTCAAAAAAGAAAAATCGCTTTTGAAGCAGGAGTGGACAAAACATCCCCTTCAGAGCAGACACAATCCAGCAAAGTTTAACTGCATGCTCCAAAGCATAAAGGTATTAAAGTTGTCCAGAAAAGAAGCTGGCAGAACTCTAAGCAGAAGCCATTGTTTTCCTCTTGCTTCAACATCAGAAGCTGCTGAACTCTTTTAACTGATATTTTGCAAAGAAGAAAAAGCTTCAGTCTGTAGCTAAACACACACTTTACGAAACTTTAATTAAAATATTTAAGTTTGTTTTCAACTCCACTGCAAAGCAGAAATATTTCTTAGACACATCTTGCAGCTTAAGTAAGATCTAGCACAATCAGGCCCATTTTCCAATATTTATTTGGGCATTTTACATGCCATTAATCACACTGAGGAACGAGTGATGTGATTACTGATGGTTAATTTTATCTTTTTTCTCCCCTAATCTCATATGTCAGGAAAAAAGACACCACTAATGCATCACTCTTAGAAAAAGGTTTTCCCTTAGTCTTCCAAAACAGCTGCCTCCAATAACATCAACAGCTGAAAACACAGTACATATAGGGAGTAGCAACCAAATTTGTTATTCAGCTCAGATGTGTTTGGCAATCACTGCAGAAATGCACAGAAATATATCACTTTTCAAGAGAGAAAAAGGCATCATATCAGGTAACTCCAGAGTGAAAAACTGTCCATACCAGGACTCCATGAGAATGGGATTCTTATACACGAGCCAAAATAGAAATTGTCTGCGTAATTAAGTTTAATGCTACTGTTTTACTAAACTGTGCGATTCTAAGACAAAATTTAAAAGATAACCATTTCCTGCAGCTTTTTTCCTTATACCCAGGTTCCCAGGACACACCAAATTTAATAACTCTTAGGCAATTAGCATTCATCATGCTGTATGCCACAACAGGCCAAGCTGGAGACACACTGGTACTTAAGGACATCATCCATAATAACTCTTACACAACCAGTGTTATTCATACTGTCTGCCACAATGGGCAGAGCTGGAGACACTCTGGTAGTTTAGGACATCAGCCACAAGCAGATTTACTTTCAAATGAAGGAAAGCCATGTCTCCCACAGCTGAAGTGAGACTGTGTTATTAAGAAGTCTGTTCTGCTTCACTTATCTCCCAAGCAACTCCCACATATTCTGAAGTAGCAAGCAAGAACTGGGATGTCAGAACCTGCCATTTACCACAATCACCAGCTTCCCAAGACTTCTTGGAAAAGATTCGAGCAGCAGCAAGAGTCACTGCTCTTTTATGTGCCCAGCTCCTGAAATCTATCACCCAAGGTAGGTCAAAGCTGTTAAAGCCTGCTTTGCTAAAGTCATGCTGTATTTCAAGTCCCAGCCCTGCCTGAGCAGTCTAAGACCTTGTTTCACAAAAAGCACTCACAAAACAGACGCCACTGAACAAAAAGCTGCACTGTCCACTAGCTTGTTTAGCATTCTTACTTCTTGAAAGAACATGCAAACAAAAAACACATTTCCTCTGGCAGGACTACAAGTGTAGCTTGTAGACACGAGGCTGACATAAATAAAGCTAGCACAGCATAGAAAGCAGCCATAAAGAGAATCCTCCAACCATATGGGTCTTCTGTGAAAACGAACTGGAAGCAAGCTTGACAAGCTCAACTGGCCACAAGAGACATGATGCCAATTCAAGTGTTTGCAACAGACTAATGCAATTAAGTTGAATAAACAATATCCTGCAACTGTCCCATAAGACAGCTACATCTGATTCCTTACTTGACCTCCACAACTTGCCTCTGGTCCCTGAGTCTCTGAGGAGACTCACTGCAGCCTTTTCAGAGTCCACAACACAGAGTTCCCCTCCCTCTCATGAAAACAGCTCAGTGAGACAAGATAAATCCTCCTGATTGTCAGTGCGGGAGTTGTGCAGATTGTGCAATGGAACAAAAGCAAGAACACAGCCTGTGCTGGGCACCAAGACATGCAAATAGCCCGGCCAAGGCCCTGCTTCACTGAGGTGCTCAAACACAAACCTGCCTTTAGCACACTGGCTGTCCAACCACCTACTAAGAGTTCAGCATCTGCTTAACTGGGGAAGCTGAAGCCCTGATTCAGCGACACGTGGCTTTTGTGGGAGCTGGATAAAGCATTCCAAAACCCAAGTTGTTCAACTACTAAATTTTTTAAGTCTTGTCTTTGCTATTTCAACTGCAAGTACGTGGCCATTCCACTCACACAGTACATTTCTTCTGTGTAACTCAGAGCTGTAGGAGTTTGCTCCTTAGACTGGTCAAGGCCATATGGCAGTGAAAGGCAAATGAACTGCACCCTAGAGAGATTTACAAGAGTTGGAAATCTGTTGATCAGTTAACTGAATGCTGCCCAAACCAAGGGCATTTGGTCAGTAGATAGCTCTTCTGCTTCACACCACCCATTACAGCGTCAAAACAATTCAAGATTCTAAAGACAAGATTCGGATAAAGACTCCGTTTTTTAAACCTTATGAGCCCCAGACAAAGAAATCAGAGTCCTGTCATGCTTTTAAATAGCCATTTCACCTTAACGAAAAGGAACAAAATATCCTTGTTCTCTTCAACCTACAGACTTTCAATCTCTGCAATCCACGGACCATTTCTGAGATGCTAATAAAAAGGCATCCTCTGAAGAGCAAGTTTACTCTTAGTATCCTCAAGTTCATTGCACATGATTCACATGCCCAGTAGAAACTGAAAACAGAGGACGCTCAAATCAAAACAGCTTAAAGTCTCCTGCCCTAGACTGAATAGGAAAGCATCGCTTTGGGCAAGATCTGTTGTCTCTGAGTATTCTCTTCCAGCAGCTCAAACACTGGCTGAGTTATATAACATTTCTACTGCTGTTTTTAAGTTATACAAGAATGCACAATAATCACACAAATGTTTACAGAAATTCACAGCCATGTTTAATTAAAAGCTACTATGTATCAGAGAAACAAATCAGCTCCTTCACTGACTTACTATGAAAATGCAGAAGAACCCCAGCCATTCCCAGAGGAAAAAAACCACAAGTAAATTTCCAACTTACAAACCTAGTGCTTTGCCTTCTACCTGTATGCAAAGCCTGATTTTTTTTTAAGAAAAATCGCCCAAGTTTACTATAAACTATCAATTTTCATGTAGCCTGGAATGGAGCATCTCTTGTAGGCTATGATGGGAGCTGGAGGAGTGCGTAACTTCCCTGAAAAGCTAACTAGTCACCTCCAACACCCGAACTACTTTCTGAAGTGGAATAAAGGATTATTATAGAGATAAGCATGTTTTATAACCAAGGGTTCTTAAGCAACCAGCAATAATCGCCACAATTCCTGTGTTTGAACAAAAGAGTCAACACTAATTGGTCTGCTTCATGAAAGAGGTTACTGCAGGTTCTTATCAGTTCTTGCTACTTATCAACAACTTTCGGCTGTTGATTAAAATGTTTTACTTTACACCTCTTATCTAACCAAAAAACCCCAACCTAATCACAGCAAAACTGTACCTTTCCACGAAATAAAGACTTGTTACAATTTTTTTTAAGTATTAAAGATGAACCAAGAAGCGCTATGGGACCAGAAGCAAATGAGACATCTGTGTGATTAAACTGTCTGCTTAACTACAGACTAATTTTGATACCTAGAGCCACAAGAGAAAAGATGAGACCAAAAAAAAGGGTCACTGATTCATGGTTTTCCGAAACACCTAGTGAGTACACCACCCTCTGCAGCCCGAACCGTTCTCTCCACACACAAGTCATGCCACGGCGGCGATGGCAAAGTCGTACCGGGCGCTTTGAGATGCTCCGAAAGCCTCCTCACTCGAAAGGTGACGGAGAGGCAGGCTGCCCTGCGCGAACCCCGCAGGTGCTACCGCAGCCCGGCACGGGGCACCTCCAGACGGCCCGGGCGTCGAGGCCACAAGGCGGGTGACCGCCGCCCGCCACAGGACAGCCCACAAGCCCGAAAGGCCCTCTTTGTCCCAGCCCCGAGCCCGGGGGCTGCCGCGGCCCCGCACCGGAGCGTTCGCGGCGCGGCTGCGAACAATGCGCGCCTTTTCTGGCGGAGCTCCCCGGCCGCGCCGGCCCCCGCCCGCCGCCGCATTGTTAGCGGCGCTGCCGCCCCCCGCACCGCCCCGCTGCCGGCACGGCCCCGGCCCCGCACACCTGGCCCCCGGGCCCTCTTTGTTCCCTTACCTGCGGCGGGAGAGCCCCGCAGCGCCGGCACGGCCAGCAGCAGCGGCAGCAGGGCGGGCAGCGCCGGCCGCCACCGCGCCGCGGCCACCGCCAAGCGTGTCATCCCCTCCATGGCACGGCACGGCCCGGCCCGGCGTCAAGTCATCGCGGCGGCCCCCGCGTCCCCCCCGCGGGGGGCTGGAAGGGCTGGGCAGGCTCGGCGGCTCCTCCCGGGCGCATCCACCGCCGGCGGGGCTGGGACGCCCGCGGACGGGAGGCCGCCGCAGCACCCACCCTTCTCCACGCCCACCCCGTGGGGAGCGTTCACGGGGGCAGCGCGGCGGCGCCTCCGAAGAGCGGCGGGGCGGGGGCGAGCGGGGCGGCTCGGCGCCCGGAGGGCAGGCGGAGGGGAAGCCCCCGCACTGCGGGGTAGCGGGGCTCCTCGGCGGGGCGGCTGCGGCCCTTCACGTGAGAGACGGCGGCGGAGGAGGAGGAGGCGGCCCGGACCCGGCACCCGCTCCTCTCCGCTCCCCGCCCGCCGGCGACGCGCTGCCCCCGGCGGAACCCGGCGCGCGGCGGCGCGCACAGCCGGCCCGCCCGCCACCTGCGCGCTCCCGGCCGCGGCCGCGTCTGCGCGGGGGCGCGCCCGGCCCGCCCCTCGGCCGGGGCAGGGGGAGCGGAGGGGCGGGGCCGGGGCCGCGCCCCGCGGGAGCCGCGAGGGGCGGGGCGGCGGCGGCTCCGCCCAGCGGCCCCGCCCGGCGCCTCACGCCCGCCCCGCCCGGGAAGGCGGCTGGAGGTGCCCCGGGCTGCCGCTGTCTGCTCCGTGAGCGGGGTGCCCTGGGCCTGATGTTCCCTCACTGCTCTCTCCCCGTGGCACGGCCAGGTTGGGCAGCTGGCAGTCCCGTCCAGCCGCCCTCAGGGCAGGCTGAGTGGTGCCTGGCGTCTTGCTCCGGGCTGTGCACGGCGTTTTGAGAGCTGAAACAGTACCGGCGAGAACGGGGAAGGCGCAGCAATGTGGGTAGAGCTGTGAGGCAGGACATCCACGCAGCACTAGTGTTGCTCCAGGAAGTTGCAGAGATAAGGACAGGGGACCCTTTCACCACAGGGTTTGTCCTGAGCCCTGCTCTCCTCAGGAGCGAGTCACAGAACCGCAGAATATGCTGAGCTGGGAGAGGAACCCTACACAGGGCAGCCCCAAGAATCGCGTCATGTGCTTGGGAATCTTATTCAAACACTGCTTCAGCTCTGTCAGGCTTGGTGCTCTGACCACTTCTCTGGGGAGCCTATTCCACTGTATAACCACCTTCTGGGGGAAGAACCTTTTCCTAATGCCCTGGCCAAACCTCCCTGACACAGCTTCAGGCCTTTCCCTCGGGGTGTGTCCCTGGTCACCAGAGAGAAGTCAGTGCCTGTCACTCTGCTTTGCCCCACGAGGCAGGTGTGGAGGCTGAACTGACCAAGCAACCTCAGCTGCTCCTTGTATGCCTTCCTCCCAAGGCCCTTCACCACGTTCGTGGCCCTCCTTTGGATGATTTCTAACAGTTTCAGATTCTTTGTTATACTGTGTTATACCCAAAACTGCGCACAGGACTCAAGGTGAGGTTGTGGCAGTGCAGAGCAGAGCAGAGCAATCACCTCCCGCATTTTGCTGACATACAGCAGTAAAACAATAAGCTATACCTGTGCCTCACACAGTGAACATCACATTGTAGTATCACTCAGACAGCAAAGGAAAACGAAGCATCGTGAGTCCTTGGCAATGGAAATAAGAAAAGCTGAAGTCACATCAGCTGAAGATGTGGCTCAGGATAGACACAGCGAGTAAAGAGAGAGTGTGAAATCTCAAAAAAAAAGCCCTGGTTTTACATTAGACATTTTTAGGGTCAAAAAGTTCACAGATGCCCTTTTTTGAATGGCAATCAACTATGATGAGTATTTCAGACCTTCTAGCACAAGACCTATACTTTCATTCTAAAAGTCATTGGTCAGCAAGATATAATTTTCTTTCAATTTGTACAGCAGAGAGACATTTTATAGAATATTTCATGGGTGTTTACAAGATATATCTTCAATCTAAATCAAACATCTAAGGTATAAAATTCAATGCAAAGATGTTAAACATTGCAAAAAGAAGACCACAGTAGGAAAAACCCCTCCACCTCATAGTCCTTGAAATAACTAACAGAAAACTGAATGCAAAAAAACTTGCATCACGCCACCTTTTTTCCCTTTTATCTGAGCAAATAAATATATCAAGGCCTGAGGATTGCTTCTGTTGCATTAAATTGCTGATAGGTGGAAGAATGTCTTTGATATTCCTTTTAATTAACTAAAACCAGAACCCATTAGGGCATAATTGTTTTCTTTGCTAGTTGCCAGTCCTGAAAACAGCTCAGCTCAAAAGAGCACTCTAGCTTTTTGTTATAATTCCACACCCACCATTTGTGGATACAAGCCATGTGAGGTACTTCATTGCTGTCGTCTGTTTCAGTTTCTCATGTCCATCCTAACCCCTCCTGCAAATCTGCAGTGCAGACTAAACAACAGCCACCAAAAGCTTAAAAAACCCCACATCATTCCTATATGACTTCATCGTAAGCAGCCGTGTGCATGCATGTTTGACATTGGAGCATGCAGTCACATACTCTTTCTCTTTGCAAAATGTGGTTTTCTTTTTCTTTTAATAAGCTAGCCCCTCAGAGGGGAATGGGAGTCCATCTCTCCTTCAGATTCCGTGGGAGTTTGGCAGTTAAGACCCTTGAATTACTTAATTACAAAACATATTTCAGACCCCGCCTTTCATCTTCAGCTAAAGATACCACATTTCATGGTTGTCCTAACAGTGCCTCTAATAACAGAGCAAGGTAAGGCTGCCTTTAGTACATTTCAGATTGCCCGTAGACAATTTACCAAGATCCAAAGGTAACTTTAAAGTGTGAGACTTCTCTCACATTTCTAAGATGTCATCCATAATGAAATACTCTGCAACCACTAACTCATTCACTGTCTCACCTAACACGATTTCCTGCTCCAGTTCCCAGAGTTCAGTTCACAAAAATAATCTCCTTGTCTTGTGTTTGGGTTCTTGTTCCCCAGTTTCAGTGTCTTTTGAGACCAAACTGGCATTTATGTTACTTTCCCGCTTCCTGGGGCAATTTAGGAACTGTCACATTCTATTACATATTCTCTATTCCCTTGCAACTTCACACGTTCCACCAGACACCTCCAAATTAAAGTCCTGTTGTCAAACAATAACCAGCATTGAAAGAGGAGCTCTGAGGCAGTTACCTGTTATGCTGCAGTTCATCCTCTTCCTGCTTAGCCTCTTCTTTCACCAGGGCCATACTTTGGGGCAATGCATTTGCAGTTGTAAGTCCTACTCCTCCTAGTAATTACATAAACTTTAGGATTTTTCTACTGTTGTTTCATTTCTTTAATTTTTTGCAGTCCTAGTCCACCTTTTTCCTGGAAAGCCACATCTCTTGTGCCAACCTGATTGACACTTACTTCAACCATTTGTCTTGATGAACCAGGGCAGGATTTATGCATATGAACTTGGCATCTTTGTGGTAGCTGGCTCCCACAAATTTAAGAATAACTACCTTCTCTCCCTCTCTTTCATCTCCTTTTCACCTATTGCAGAAGCACAGATAAAAGGTGCTACAGAATAACCAGCAAGAACATCACACAGATATCCCTTGTTCAGATGACATGTTGGGATTTGTGGTGGAAGCTGTGTTTTACCTTTCCCTTTGGAACAGCAAAAAAACCAAACCCAAAACACCTTACATGCTTCTAACAAGTATCTTAAGTCAAGAATGACAGTTAATTATGTCAATATACACAAAGCAAAACAAAATCCCCAAAGTCCTATAGAACATTTCAGGTTCCATTAAAACAGACATCTGAAATAATAAGTCACCTTTTGTTAGGACATTAATACAGACCAGAAATAGGGGAACTTTGCAAACTCACAAAGTGAAAGCAGTTATAATTCTAACTGAGTTTTACACTGCAGCTTGCGAATGCATTTATCAAAAGAAGCAACTGACTTGAAAGGTGAGAAATTCTTTCCTGTGATATCCTGCAGTGATCCATGATGATATGGAGCAAGATATGAGACATCCTGCTCAAGGGGAGAGTAGAAGCAATCTTTCCTAACAGTGTGACTTGCAAGGGTTATTTACTTACTGCTGAATGACTTCCCATTGCACATTCACCAGGAAGCTTTTGACATTACTGAGCTTTCCACTACAGTGACGGCTACTCTGATTTATCACTGGGTCAAGGCTGAGGATGCAAAAAAAAAAAAAAAAATCAAAGGCTGTGCAAAGTATGATTAGATTAATGACGACAGGCTTCACCTGGAAACTGAGAGTTTGTTTTGTGAAGGATGTAAGGGAGGAAAAAAACCCCACAACGTTTTGGATAGGAACCTCAGAAGGGAATACACATAGAGGGACATTCAGAAGCTGCATCATCAGCCGTGGAAATGTGCACCCACGCTGCAGTGATAGAAACAAGAGCGTCCTCAGAAGGCGCTTCTTGGAAGTGCTGACTTCTCTCATTGCCTAGGTTTTGCTGGAAAGAAAGGTGAGGAATTAGACCCTCTTGCCAACTTGGAAGCACTTTCCAATCACCTTACTTTTTGTGGCAAATGTAATACTCAAATCCAGAAACACGATTCTCAATATGGCACATCAGAACCTTGGCTAAGAGAAACTGAAGTGAATCAGAAATCATCAAAATTACTTCCAGTGGATCCAGACAACTGCCTGGTAATTTAACTTCCAGTTATTTCTAGTTTGGGACTCAGTGACCAGAGCAACTGCTGATATATTTTCCTCCTGTGGACAATATTTGTGTGAAAAAAACAACAGTTTGTTTTCTCCTGCTCTTTTGCTGCTGCTGAAATTTGTGCAGAAATAGATTTTTTGTGAATGTTTCCAATTTACTGAACTACCCATTGAAAAAATATTTGAGGGCAGTGCTCTAGCCTGGCTTTGTGAAGACCTTCAGACAGTTTGTTGGACCATTCCAATGCTCCCAGACATCTAGTTTGCTTACCAACACTTGTGTCTGAGGAGCAGAGAATGCTTTTTTAATTAATGTGAGAAGCTCTGTGCTATGGAAAGTCACATGGTATGTGACAAAAAAGACTCAAAACATTTAGAGAACAACACAGTTCAATCTTACTGTGCTCTTATGTTCTGTTTCTGAATTCTCACACATTGCATGTTGTAAACCTGTGCTCTGGGTTACTTCTGCCCTGTTCCTTTTAACTAGCTGAGGAAGTACAGTAGCAACAGCTGCTGGCACAAGAAGAGAAAAAAAGCTGACTTTGAAACAGATTGACTTTATTCTGGAAAGTCCAATGGAAGCACTAGAAAGTATTTTTTTTCTAGTCTAATAAGTGAAAGGAAAAAAAATCCAAACTTTTAAGGGTATTAATGTTTGTGTTTCAGTAGCTTAACAAGACTCTCCTGTATAGTCTCATGTTGTAACAGCATAAGAAGTATTGAGAATTGGCATCAGAAATGCCCATACAAATACCAGTACCAAATACCAGATTCTCCCTAGGTTAAAAGTAAAAAGGCAAGAGATATATGTGTGCTCTATTTTTAATCCTGAGCTTCTAAGCTGGAGAAATACACAAATATACAGAGGTAACTCTGAGAAATATCCTTCCATTTTAAAAAAGTAGGTGTCTAATAGATGGCTTTCTTTCACATTTTCCACTATGAATTTCATTGAGACATTAGAGAGACTGCCCAAGTGCATCTCTGTTTTCTGACAGGCTCATCATCTTGCAAATACCTCAGGCTATCTATTTAATCAAGTTCCTGGACCCCTGGCATTGGGTTTGCAACATGTCTCTGATATATGGCTTCATACTACTCCTCCTAAGATTGGTTACTCTGATTGCCTTCTCTGACTCCCTCACTTTCACTACCTGCCAAAACTTTTTATCTCAAATTCACGTCTCTTCAGTTTTTCAGAGAAAATGTGTTAAAATAACGGGCTTTGTGTTCCTCCAGTAGAGGTGTGTAGATCTCTGAATTGTTGGTCTGTTTTCCTTCATACCTTCAACCAACCTCACCCTTAACTATCTTACTTTGTTCATAATCTATCATTTTGCAGCACACAGACACACTGTATTCAGAAATTATTGCACCACAGATGTATTTTGCTCTATTGAACCATCCTTCATTCTTATTCACTGAGCAACTGCAAATAATTCCATCTCGCCTTAGCTAACTTCCCCTGTTTAAAGTAAAACTGTAATAACAATAATGCTATAGCATTGACCATAACAGCAATTATTTCACTGTATTATTAAATGACACAAACATAAAAAAAGAGCAAGCCAGATTTTTCTGTTGTAGCTTTGAAGTTAAGAAAAGTAATTTTCAACTTCAGTGAATTTACTATAAAATATCCTTGGTAATCCCATTTTGAACAGAGTGCTGACTGAAAAGGTAATTTACACATATATCCATTAAGCTCCTCCCACAAAACAGAATAAACAAACCTTCCTGTCACTTTAGGCAATGTCAATAAATACTTCCAAAAAATACCCAGACTTTGCAAAATCTTCTGCCACATGTGTTTCTAGTTACCACTTTATAATTCAGGATACATCTCCCATCCCAATACAGAAACCATTTGAACTTCCTATAAAAAGATAAGCTTTCTCCTGTCTGGCCCAGATATAGTTTATACCAGAGATTAATCAAATGCTATCCTAATTTATATAATAAACAAAGCAGATCAATATGTTTTTCCAGAGTCAAGGATCAGTGTCTTTTGTAAGGTAAGAATAACTGAATCAGACAATAAGTAGATGCTTTGCCTGATTTTAGCAGGAACAACTGGAAGGAATGCTTTCAAAATCTCGTCCATGGTATTCCCCTCTAGTGAGCTTTTGCACCTGCTGACAGATGCTGCTAGTTTGATCTTCCTAAGAGAAACACTTTAGCAGCCCTTTTCCCTTCCCTCAAATCTACTTTGGTTTCCTGCTGTTGATGGTTTCTGTCCCTCTAGAAGTTACAACCCCAGGCTCCCTCCCATTCAATAGCTGTCACACAATACCTACACTTCTGTTCTCTACTCTTTTTCCTTTGTTCACATTCATCTCCCTACAGTTTTCCTAACTTTATATCACCCTAAAGACCTTTTCTCCCCATGTTGCTTTCCCACCTTTCAGTGAAATGTCACCATCCAAATCTTTGTTAAGCAAGAAACTTACTTTCTATTACTATACTTGAGACCCAAATTCTGTCATTCCTAAGCCATGTTTCACATTATTTTCTTGGACAGCATTGTCCCCCACTGAACACCCTTGGTTAGCATTGAACACTGCAGTTGGGGTGATGTGCAACCCCTTGTTATGTTCATTACATTTTTCTTTTCCAAAAGTAGAGCTTACAAACCCTGCCTACAAACCACGAGCCCTTTGTATCAAATTCAACACACACAGAGCAAAGCGAGCCAGAAAAGATGGTCCTTGTCTCTCTCTATTAAACAGCCAGAGTACAAATCCCGGTTTTGGAGCCGCCTCATTCAGCTTTGCCTCAGGGATATTTGCACCATGGTGTGTCACAGTGCAGCTGTGCCCTAAGTAAACTTTAAAAGACCATTGTACAGACTTGTGACAGGCAGGCATAATAGAGAGGCATAAAACACTTGAAAAGCCTTAATCGTTGAGAAAAAGATGAGTTTGTTAAGGACAATGTTTGAAAGAGAAATAATTTAATCCAAAAAAGGCAGACCCGAGTCAGAACCTCCAGGCAAAACTTCTGGCAGTGGGATAAACCAGCATGGAAATCACCCTCCAAGAACAGCAAAATCCCCTCTTCCTTTGGAATTTCAAGGCTCATGTAGACTGGGCACAGAGCAGAATCCAGGGAACAACATTAGTTGCTATGAAAGGCTTACTCTGCTGCTAAATTCAGAGACAGAGAAATGAGCTGAAAGCTCTGGTGCTAATAAGGTACCTCTTATTCACAGCTCAACTCTCTTTTATGTTTAACATTCATTGCAGGATGCTGACCTGGTGTTTTCTTCTGTACTCTGACACAGATTTTAAGCTGAAAACCCCTGTGACCAAGATTGAATTACTGACACAGATACATTAGTTGGTCATTTGATATTATCATATTCTATGTTCATCACAGAAGTCATTAAAAATACTTTCCTTCCTTCAAAAACGGGAGAGAAGACATAGGCAAATGTGAAATTGTCTCTGAAACACATGGAGACATCAGTGACATGGACATTTGCCTCGGCAGTGCAGTGAGACATGTGGCTGGCACATGCTCCTGAGCAGCCAAGCTTGCCATAAAGATAAATGCATGACTAATTGCAGTCTTCCTTCTCAGGCTTTACCCAGACTGAGGTTAAAGCATTACAATAATTAGCCTGAGTCAGTGGTGGGCCAGTATTTGTCTGCTGTGATGACTTTACTGCAGTGCAGCTGCATTGTCAATGCTGCCTCCAAAACTGGCCTCTGTAAATGCTCCTTCTAAGCACTGAGTCCCAAGGGAAAACACAGCACAAAAACGAAAGACCAAGAAGTTAAGACAAAGGAGGACTTGGGACACCTCTCCTGATAACCTTTCTGCTTAGCTAGGGGAAAGCCACAGGACAGAATAATCCTGTGCCACGGAAGAAGTTAAAAAAGGCATGAGCTGCAGCTGCTGCCAAAGTTTTGTTAGGAGAGCTACTGGAGTGAGCAGCTGCAATTTGAGACAAAACTCTCTCCTCCTCCAGTTCTTTTCAGCAATATTTTATGCAATGTTAAATTAAGGTCAGATAAAGTACATATTAGTAGTGTCCTTGCCAGTGCAAACCACGAGTTCACTACTACATTATGTTTATTTATTTATTGTTTGATAAAAGTTTCCCTTTGAAGGTCCATTTGAGGAATCTGTGAAACTGAGAACAATATTTGGACACAGCTCTGTAGAGTTAATGGAAGTTCTCTGTGCTTTGTCTGAAGTCAGTTGGGGTTCTCTTTCAGCACATTACTTGAATGTATACACTGGGAATATTTTACTTTGTTTTATGTTATTGCAATTTACAAAACTTACACTAATAGCCCAATTTCATGCAATTACCTGAGTGCAAAACATTCTTCTATTGAATTCCCATAACCTAATCCTACTAGTTCCCTTGGCTGTCTCACTTTCAATTATGAACCAAGGTCTTGTGCACATCAGATGAAATGCTGCTATTGTAAAAATATAACCTTTCTTTAGAAGTTATTTTCAGTAATCTACTGCCATAGAGGCTGTCTTCATTGTCTACCACCAAAAACACTTGAAGGAAATCTGATTTTAACATCACAGGCTTGCAACACATATACTTTAGCTAGAGAGGTTTGTTGTGTTTTTGTGGCAATGACCCAGTTGTGTTTGCACCATAATTGTACCTCTGAATGTCTCTTGAGCTGCACATGCTGGGCAAAGTGTGGCTTTATGAATATACAGGGGAAGGGTAAAGAAAGAGGAAGGCCATACAGAGAATTACATCCTTCTTTTCCTTACATATATTACCCAGCTAACACAGTTTTGGAAGGTAAGCAGTGGATGATATTAACACTCCATTAGTGTCAACTTGGCATTCAAGTCTGTATATTCAGATGGCCTGAGGCTGGCTAAGGGTTTATAAATGCTTGGTTTACTACTTTGGCCTTTTTGGGGCCTTTGCAGTTTGTATTTGCAAGTTTTACTCCACAATCTATGAAAAAAAAAAAAAAAAAAAAAAAAAAAAAAAAAAAAAAAAAAAGTGATTTTTCTTTTCAAGTAAAATCCAGGATTTATTAAATCACATGACTCCAGGAACTAGGACTTAAAGGAAAATACCAAAGAAGCTGAAATCTATAAGAGCCAGGGACAATGTGCTGTGTTCCCCAAAGCAAGTTAATGAATTAACCTAGCCAACTGACCTGCCTTTCTGGAAAGAAAATGTGCATCTTAAAAAATGTGGATAATGTCATACTGCCAAGTGTACTTCCTTGAAGTTTTGGAAGGTTTGGTTCTGTACTAATCCATCCCTCCCTTCCTCTGAAATACCTATCCTGCATTTCCTCATTTGTGCAGTTTTACTGGGTTTTTGGTTGATTACAGACCTTTTGGGTAGGAGGAAACCATTCTTACATCCACTTTGGAGACAACCTGCCTTGCTTGATTCAACCAGGACACATGTAATAGATCATTTTTAACTGAAGTTACCTACATACATTTCTTTAAAACTCAGTCTCTAAACTCCATTCCTTTGTTGTGAATTGAAAGAAATAATATTCATTTCATTATGAGACATCAGCCTCTGGCCTTGCCTGGCTGTCTCATTTGTCTATAGAGGAAGGCTTCAATAACCTGGGCTTTTCTTGTCCGTCGATAATGCTACATGAAATTAATCTCAACCCTGATGTCATATTTTGGATATCCATAAGTCAAAAGAGTAAAATTAAATTCCTTTTTCATTTTTGCTGCCTTAAATATCTTCTATCTTTTTCTTTTGCCCTAAAGGAACAGCTGCCTTGCCAGGCAGTGAAACTTCTGTCCCTTATAAAAGCTACACATTTATCTGATATCATTATTCAGGTCTCCAAATGACCTTCATCAAAGAAGAGGAATTTGAGACATCATATTTTGCTTAATAAAGGTTGAAAAATAATCAGGAAAAGAGGAAAGAAAAAAAAAAAAACCAAAACATAAGTTTTTAAACAGGAGAACAATAAAGAACAAACACACTGTTTTTACCATTGCATTTCACCTTTTATATACTACTTATATAATCCTAAATCCTGATAAACACACAAAGATACCCTGTTATTAATTATCTTTACGGAATACTTCAGATAGGAAGGCAGGACTCTCCCATCTTATTTTGGCTGCCACGTTCTACACTAGTCCCTTGTCACCGAAACTGCAAAGATGGCTACTCTGGCATTTTACTTTACATAGGATTTTATTTGTGACATTACTGTTAGCCCAGAAGAATATCTCGAGGAAAACAAATTTCATTTTGTACTATATGCCTGCCATCCCTATCACAGATGTCATAGAATAAAAATATATATATCTTGGCTCTCTAAGGATCCTTTCATTTTCTCTGTCTGCTTTGTTAGAGCTGCCACAATCGCTTGCTCCTTGCAGAGCATGAGACAGACACGTGTAACATCTCCACTCACTTGCACAGGGAATCACTCACAAAGCTGGCTTCCTCTCATTAAGCCTCTCCAAGAAGTAACTGATAGCAATGCAGGCCTTGGCAATTATTTAACATTTTGAACAGACAGAAATAAGTGGACTGGCTGCCTTGATGCTGCAGCACTTCATTCTCACATGACTGTCTGGAAATTCTGCTGCCCTGAATCTCTGGTTTCTAGTGAATGTGTAGTAATACACCAGCCTCTTCTCAGGAATGCCTTTCATAGGCATGGAGCTGCCTGTGATAAAAAGGTATAAAAGGTTTCTAGCATTTATTTGTTACGTGCACTGCTGGCACAAAAGTTTGCATTGGAACAGGCAAGGTAATTAATCACTATTCTGATTTAACATTTCTCGGTGTTTTACACCTTTGCAACACTCATTCATATATATATATATTTATATATATACATGCACCCATACATCTATAAATACACAAGCATTTGATACCCTATTTTTGGAGCAGAAATCAATACTAGCTGCCTGCTGCCAAGTGGCTCCCCAGAATGCATGGCCATGAAATTCTGCATTAATAAACACCTGTATGTGGGATATAGAGAAGGAAAAAAATGTTCAAATGAAGACATCTTTCCCACTTCCAAAGTACTATATAAACAGAAAATTGGAAGGGATCAAAATCCACATTCTTAGAGCTTCTTGTGTATCACATATTGTATTTCATTATACATTTTTCAAAAGGCTCCACCTACTCTCTGAAGCTAGAAATCTTTTAATAGCATGAAGTTAGTCAATCTTTCTTTCATTAATATTCATACATATGCCCCAGTTCTTACATTTAAATCCACTAATGAAGATTCTCTGCTGCTGCTGCAGCTGAACAGTGAAGGACTGGGACCCTTTTGTGCTGCCCTGCCTAGCACTGAACTACATGATGGGCAAACAGCACTTATGAAACAGCAACCCCTTCACCTGCTTTTTGCTCCCTTAGCCCTTCTCCTAATTCCTTGGACAGTGCAACCTCCGTTGAGGGGGGTTAAGTTCTCATTGCAGTGATGTGAGATAGAGACTTGTATGTCGCTGTCCTCTGTGTTGAAAAGACATTTTTAACAACCTCTGCCAAGTTATTCAATCTTTTCATCTTTTGCATTATAAAAGATTCCCCATTTTATGAAAGGGAGACAACAGTGCTTCCCTTCTTCCTAAGGATTTCTTACAACCATACAGCTTCTGGTTTCCATTAGCACTGACTTGATCCCTTTATGCAGCACCACACTGTGATGTGTAAACTTAGCCTGGAACAGAGTCTGAAGGCAGAAGAGGCCATTATGATCATCTAGGATTTTTCTCAGGGATTTCCTGCATGAGGCTCCACAGTTTCAGTTGCCAAGGAAACAATTATCAATCTTTTCCATCCCTCACCATCCTTATGCCTCCTTTCCATTTTGCTGTTTCTCGCTACAATAAAAAGTATCTTGTCAAACGTCCTGGTCTCTAGCTCTTGCATCCTGACCTCCACCACAAGGAAAGGGAAAGGGAAAGGGTGTCAGGGATCCTTGGCTGGGAGTTTGGTCTGAAGTTTACCTCCTGTCCTTGAGTTTTGTGCTGCAGGTGGACAGCCCTTTGAAAATGATCCTCTCAGATGCAGATAGCTTATCAAATGCTCTATTGTTTGACTAACATAAGACATTTTTTTTTTAATTACCCAGCAGCGTAATTTAAATTACCACTTGATACATTTGTGGTGTCTTTCCTTTCACCACAGCCTATCTTCACTACAACCTCATGCAGAAATGCTTTGGGGAACAAAGCACACTTTATTATAACATGCAGCTGAAGAGCAAAAGCAATAATGAGGAAAAAAGAAGGAGGATGCAAAAGAGGGGAAACTGTGTAGGAGGAAGATAGAAGGCAAAAACTCTGCATCAACTAGAGAATAAATTAGATGAAGTCACAGCCAGAGAGAAAATTTTGGATTCTCAGGAGGTTAAACTTAGATACCTTCAGGCAAGTTACAGATCTGCATGGTCCCCTAAGGTCTAATGAGTTCCACCTGGATAGTTCCTAGCTTCTGACAGTTGCACTGATTTTATGCCTGTAAATACAAATCTGATCAGAGTGACTGTGTGAAGGACAGAAGGGTGACTCACCAATGCGATTTGTAATTTGAGGTATTCCCCTCAAAGTCAGTGGAATTATATCAGTGTACATCAGCGTGCACAAGAGGGAGGATAGACACTGCAACTGCAGGAGGGGAAAGAAAAGCCACATAGTCACAAAAAGCTTATGGGGAAGAGGGCTGCCATTCGGCATGTTTTGATAATTCCCCACTTAGGGTCATTGCCATGCTCTTATAAGTAGCCTAACAGCTCACTTAAAGGCAAGCAGACCTACCCTGCAAACCTTTGAAATATCAGATGACCAAAGAAAAGTCAGATACGTAGAAACTGAAACATTCCTCAGAGTATATTTCTAGGGAGAGAAACAAGGTAGACCAGATTAATAAAACAACTGTTGCTTATGGTGAGGGAGAGATGCTTCAGCCCTTCCTCTTCTAGACACTCATTTTTGGAGCTTGCTGAGGGTTTTTTTTTTATTCTGTGTGTGTATGAGCCATAACAGGAATATTCTATGGATGGCCAAACCATGCATGTATACCCAGAGGATGTTCTCATACAATCACCACCATGGAAACACTGAGCACATGTCCCGTAGATCTGGCACCAGAGCCATTGTGCCTCTTCTGGAACCTCCCTTGGCTTATACCTCAGGACAGAGCTGTGCCATTGCTTACTACAAGCTTGGGAAATCTGGATTTTTTGGCCATTTGGTTCCATTTGTTTAAGGCATTGCACTTAAATATAGATGAGAAAGATGCACCATACTAAAATCCCTGCAATATTTTTCTGCTCAAATCACTTGCTGATGATTTGGGATGGTTGTAACAGAAGTATTAGGATCTCTGTGTGAAAAAAATATTATGGAAAAGACAAGTTATTTTTATGAATGTCAACAGTTTTCTGTTTGGTTATTTTCCTGTCAGGCTGTAGAGAAGAATGTTAAAGGGAAGCAAATAGGAAGAAAACAACAACAATGTACCAGTACAGTTGTATCACAGTGCTGTTAAGAGTAGTTTATCAAGAAATATCTTCCCACATACCTTCAGGCAGGCGAGTGTTAATTTCTCCTGAGTCCAGGGAGAATAAAGACATTGAATTGCTGAAAAGCACAGCTAGACAAAGGGAATGGATGAACAGCAGTGTTGAGATGAGTCAGAAAATGCCAGTCTTTAAGAGAAGGTTGGGTTTGGCACTTGACCTCCAACAGGTGTGTTTATGCTCTGTGGAAACTGTTGAAACAAACGTGTTTTCTGGTAAGACTTAGGAACAAATGCTCTCTCTCTCTCTGTTTCATCTTCTGATTTACTTTGGCCAAATAAACATATTTTCTGTAAAAAAAATATATATATTCTTGAGCCTCCCTGGATCAGCTGCTGGGCCCAAGTGTGTTGGGTCAGTGCAGTGTAAAGCAGGCCCTGCTGGCTGCTCTATTCCCATGTTGAGTGCTGTATTTAACTCCCCTGGAGGAGGCTGTGTGGAGGGAAAAAGCCATCCCTGGCTGGCAGTGCCATGACATGACTTAGCATGCCAGCTGCCTCACAAGCCTGTGCCTCCTCCCCTAGTCAGCAGTACACAAGTGTGAGAGCTCATTATTCTCATACAAGAGAAGCGACTCCATAACAACAAAACAAAGCAAGCAAACCAAACAAAACGAAACAAAACCCAAGAAACCCCCCCCCCCAACAAACAGGTAAACCTGAGAAAGGTTTACTGTCACTTGACTCTACCATTTCTCCCACTGGGTTGTGCTGCATATTTCCCAGGCAACCGCTCTCCTGCTGGTGCGTGCCCCTGCCAGGCTGATGGCAGGGAAAAGGCTATCAGTTTGCAAAAAGAGAGTGATCCTGCTCCTCACAGACACAGCAAAACCTTCCTCCATGGCAGACCTGAGCATGTTAATCAAGAAAATGGCACCAGGAGGCAGAACCTGAAGATGCTCTCTTTTTTCTGTCCACATAGGCCTGCAACTATTCAGCTCCTGTTTGCACTATAGGATATCTTGGCAATGGGATGCAGCTAGCAGTGTCCCCTCCACATCCCTGTCTGCAGATGTACTGGGGAGGAAAAGGCTCTCTGCTACTTAGGAAGCTTGAGAGGGAGTCAGAGAGGATCCTGATCATGGAGGTCTTGTGTCCTGGAGCTTGCCTCTGGATCCAAGACAGACCCTTTATGCGCTCTGGATCAAAATCTGCTCATTTCAATAAATCTCCTCTCAGATCTTGAGTGTTTCAGACTCATCAACACCACCTACTATGCTAAAACTTCCCTGTCTACTCCCACTCACATCTCTCAGCCTTCCAAGCCTAAGTAGCCCCTTGCTGTCAGACCATGTTTGATCACTCTGCATGACTGTCTACATCATTTTCTTCTGTCCTGCTACTCATTGCCAACCCCTGCTGTCAGCAAGTGATTTCATGTTCACTTAGATAATAAATTGTTACATTAATAGATTAAACAGCTTCCAGCATCACCTTAATCTGCATGAGCCTTTCCTGGACTTCTCACTGGCTCTTCTGAGGTCTGTTATTTGGCCTCCTCTTGGTGCTGCTCACACAACAGCTTATCGATTTCATTTTCTGGACTGAATATGCAGTGAGTGTACTGCTGACTCATGTGCCCAACAGTTTCATATACATTATCACTATGCAGTTTCCTTTGACAATCAAATGCATAGTCTTATCAAAGCACAAAAATCAGGTTTGTTTGACAAGTTTGCTTATGGGTCCCATAAACTCTGTCAGTGGCATTAATTGTATTCTTTCACTTCGTTCTTTCTTGACTGATCCATACAAGCTTTCCTTTACTCTCCCAGGAACTAAGTCTAGCCAGCCTCCAACTACCGGGACTCATTCTCTGGGACAAAATTATTACCAGTCTTTTTCCTCTGTTCCATGTCTTTAATGATCCCTGACCCCACGTTTCTCTGACTGTCCCTGCCCTGCTCTCCTTCACAGAGTAGCAGGGTGTCTTTCACTCCTGGAGAGGCTTAGGGGAAGGGGTTGAGGCTTCTCCCTCTCCCTTGCAGAGCACTGCAGAGTTATTGCATGTATCAAACTTCATGTTCTGGCAGGGCAGAGGGCAAGAGAGAGAGCTGTGGGGTTCTGTGAGCCCACAGTACCACTTTGGCACCTCCACAACGTGTTGGTCTGATCCCCAGAGACAGCCCTGGTCACAGGATGGACCAGACTGCCCCAGAAAAGAGAGATGAGTGAGAAAGGTGGAGCTGGGGAGTCCTCCTGCCCCTGGTTACACTTCTCCTAACCTTTGTCCGAGAAGTTTAACAGTACTGTCATGATTTAGGGTGGCATAGTATCATCCTTTTGGTTGCTATCAGAAGCAAGGTTCAAATGATATCATTCCTCCTTACCTGCAGGCCTATTCCAAAGTCTGCTGTAGTCCTTTCATTGACATCAATCAGCATCAGATCAGAGTTTATGCTTGGATTTCCCTGGAGATGTAAAAGATGCTTGCACTCCTCCTCTTCCTTTTGCCATGCTCAGCAGGGTCAGTGGGTCTCCCCTGCAGAACAGCAGTAGCAGCAGCATTTGCATTTCCAGAGGAGTTACAGAGTTTCTGTGCACTCACCAGGCCTCTTTCATGCAGCATGCAGCTTCAGAGACACTGGTGGGGCTCCTTTCCATCAAGCTAGATTCTCTGATTGCAGGATTCACCAAAGGATTAAAATAGATTTTCTCCACAAGCCCTGAAAGAAATCAGTGCTTATTCATGAGGAAACAGACTCAAGATCATACAGCTGTCCTGCCTGGGTAACCTGCCATAGAAGCCTGTATAAAGAGCATACTTCAGGCCACAAAAAGCACAGGAGAATCACACATTGCACTGTACAGAGGGTAGATATAGCACGGTTGGTTTCAGATGAGGTTAATGTATTCAGCAAAGCACTTCAAGTGCCATTTGTTGAGAAAACCTATTAATAAATGGAGACAAAGGCCATAATAAACTAAAAAGCAACTGCTTCACAGTTCAGAGAGTAAATACAGTGCCCTAGGCAAGGAACGAGATGGCTCAGTTACAGAGAGCTCGGCACAGACCAGCTCAAACCATTGATAACTCTGCTAGTCACAAAGAGAAAAATCACGATGATGGGAGAAAACAAATAAAAGAAGGAAGAAGAAAAGTGAGAGAGAAGGAAGCCACAGAAAGTTGAGCTTTATACTAAGTGTGTGCATTGACCTGTGACACTGTGTTTAGTTAGAGGGCAAGGAGGCATGCACTTCATTAAAAATCTTTTTAAAACCCCAGATCTTTTCTCTGTAACCTTCACTTATGATAAAGTAAGGTCATATATGGTTCTGAAAAATTTTCCCCGAATTTTCATTCAACGTAAGGTGGAAACTGTGAGCAGTTTGCTTCTCAGACACTGCTTATAAGTTACACTTTTTCTGCAAAGCAGATCATTGGCTTCTCAAGTATTTTCACATTTCTCAAAACCTTAGAGCACTTTTTGGTGAAAGCCTGGTCTCCTTTGAAATTTTTGAAAGTGGTAATGAAAAAAATCCAAAACAGACACACTTCTCCACTTTTTTTTTTTTTTTTTTTTTTCTCATGGGGCTGAAATGAGGATGCTGCCTTTGGAGCTGAGGTGAAATATACTGGGAAATGGAGAAAAGGTATGAAAAAAACCCCAACAATCCAAAGAGCTCCTCACCTTCATCAGAAGTCATATTCTTCATCTTCCTTACTGTAGCCAAATGCATCTTAGGAGCAATGGATTTAAGAAGCCAGGGACTCCCCTTCTGAATCAAAGGAAGGGCAACTGAAATGGATGAACGGGGCCCTGTGACCTTTTGCCATCCAGACTTGGCATGCAGGCAGTTCCATCATTTTGCTGCAAATCTCACAATCCATGATTCTGGCACTAGATGTGTCCGAGCTGTTAATATTTGATAACCAGCTAAGGTATTATACACCCTCTGTGCAGGCACAGTGCTATTGCCTGTGATCAAAGGTACGTGTTTGACTCCTTCTAGAGAAAAGCACCAGTGATATCCTTACTTGAGTGCTGAATGAATATTCTGTTTGCTTTTGCTTTCCCTCTAGTATCAACTACTTTCGACTGAAATCCATGAGTGCATTTTTTATGATTGTATGTTCTCTGAATTCTTTTGCTAGCTCTGTTTCGAGGCCCCTGGATTATAATGTCTTTTACGTTTCCCAGCTCTCCAGGGTTTGGCTGGGATAGAGTTGATTTTATCACAGCAGCCCATGCAGTCCCATGTTTGGGATTTGTGTGCAGAACAGTGCTAACATGAAAGTGTTTTAGCTATTGCTGGGCACTGTTTGCACCGGGTCAAGGCCTTCCCTGTCTCTCCCTCTGCATCCTCAGCAAGGAGGCGGTGGGCTGCGATGGGACAGCTGACCAAAAGGATATTCCACCCCACAGAACATCACATTCACCACTAAGAATTGCAGAGAAGGGCGAGATTCCAAGGTACTGGCTGAGATTCGCCTCGCTGGTGGCAGGTGGTGAGGGACCTTGCATCACTTTGCAGTTTCATCTTTACTTCTTATGAAGGTGTCTCAATCTCAGCTTAGCTTGCCTTCACCCCTATGTCGTTGACTATTTCCACCACGCTCAGCTCTTAAAAATGTCATCCAGCACCAAACTACTTTGTGTCATACAGATGTACAGCACCCAGCGCAGCACGCCGGCCAAGACTAACTTTCCAGGGCCCCTTAATTACGGCTGAGGAGGAAGGCAAGGTTTTTAAATCTTTTTAAATCCGTCTGCTTCTTGGTACCGACAGCGTGTGCCTTACACTCCCTCACCTCACTCACGCCGAGCCGGGCCGAACGGAGCCGAGCCGGGCCGAACGGAGCCGGGCCGGGCAGAACGCAGCCGAGCCGGGCCGAACGCAGCCGAGCCGGGCCGAACGGAGCCGGGCCGGGCCGAACGCAGCCGGGCCGGGCCGAACGCAGCCGAGCCGGGCCGAACGCAGCCGGGCCGGGCCGAACGGAGCCGGGCCGGGCCGAACGGAGCCGAGCCGGGCCGAACGGAGCCGGGCCGGGCCGAACGGAGCCGAGCCGGGCCGAACGGAGCCGAGCCGGGCCGAACGGAGCCGGGCCGGGCCGAACGCAGCCGGGCCGGGCCGAACGCAGCCGAGCCGGGCCGAACGGAGCCGGGCCGGGCCGAACGGAGCCGAGCCGGGCCGAACGGAGCCGGGCCGGGCCGAACGGAGCCGGGCCGGGCCGAACGGAGCCGGGCCGGGCCGAACGCAGCCGAGCCGGGCCGAACGGAGCCGGGGCGAACGCAGCCGAACCGGGCCGAACGGAGCCGGGCCGGGCCGAACGCAGCCGAGCCGGGCCGAACGCAGCCGGGCCGAACGCAGCCGAGCCGGGCCGGGCCGAACGGAGCCGGGCCGAACGCAGCCGAGCCGGGCCGGGCCGAACGGAGCCGGGCCGGGCAGAACGCAGCCGAGCCGGGCCGAACGGAGCCGAGCCGGGCCGAACGGAGCCGGGCCGAACGCAGCCGGGCCGGGCCGAACGCAGCCGAGCCGGGCCGAACGCAGCCGGGCCGGGCCGAACGGAGCCGGGCCGGGCCGAACGGAGCCGAGCCGGGCCGAACGGAGCCGGGCCGGGCCGAACGGAGCCGAGCCGGGCCGAACGGAGCCGGGCCGGGCCGAACGGAGCCGGGCCGGGCCGAACGGAGCCGGGCCGGGCCGAACGCAGCCGGGGCGAACGCAGCCGAACCGGGCCGAACGGAGCCGGGCCGGGCCGAACGCAGCCGAGCCGGGCCGAACGCAGCCGGGCCGAACGCAGCCGAGCCGGGCCGGGCCGAACGGAGCCGGGCCGAACGCAGCCGAGCCGGGCCGGGCCGAACGGAGCCGGGCCGGGCCGAACGCAGCCGAGCCGGGCCGAACGGAGCCGAGCCGGGCCGAACGCAGCCGGGCCGGGCCGAACGCAGCCGGGCCGGGCCGAACGGAGCCGGGCCGGGCCGAACGCAGCCGGGCCGGGCCGAACGCAGCCGGGCCGGGCCGAACGGAGCCGGGCCGGGCCGAACGGAGCCGGGCCGGGCCGAACGGAGCCGGGCCGGGCCGAGGTGCGGGCGCCCTCTGGCGGCCGGCCGGGCCCTCAGCCTCGCCAGGGCCCGGTGCCCGCCGACAGCGGCCGCTCTGAGGGGCTGTGCCCGGAGGTTCCGCTGTAAAGAGCTGCGAGAAAAACACTTCATTCCAGCACTCCCACGAACTGCTGTGTGCACACCCCACTTTGGAGACCGCTGCTCCGTAGGCTGCATGGAAAAATCTGACGGCGAGAGGGCCAAGTTTTTTAAGGGGTTGACCAAACAGTCTTCCCCTGCAGTCCCCCTCCCGCAGTGGAAACTCGGAACACCTGAAAATGTTCACTTTCCCGTCGATTTTCTAGTCCTCTTCAGTCCGCAGCCTGCTTCTCCCTCCGCTATCTTTTATCTCCCCTCGTATCTGCTTTCAAAGCAATTCCCCCCCTTTATCCATCAGTGCCAGTAATTCCAGACCCCCTCACACACCTTGTCACGGGAGGCGGTGTCTCCAGCCCTTACCTACCTGCGAACACCTCAGTCCTGATATTATGTTAAAGTCTTATAAAACCCCGCAGCCAGCCCTACGGGGTTTGCTTTTCCTGTCACCCTGCACTGCCCACAGCTGCCTCTCGCACGCCGCATCCCTCTCCCCGTGCCCCCGGGATCAGCGCCACACTGAGAGCAAGGAAACAGGGGAGGGCAGAGGGGAGGAAATGGGATCATCATGGATCATCAGGGGGCATTAAAAAAAGAGATGGGGCTAGTCCTAACCCAGGGAAAGCAGGGATAAAGCAGAGATATGTGACCAGCAGGCCGATACAAGAGACCAGAGCTCCGTTGTCTGCATCTCCTCATCACAAAGAACACGGTACAGGACAAACAATCCACGCAGGTGAAGTGTGGTTGAACCTTCATCGATCCTCCTGCAGTCTCCTTCCAGACCTGCCTTTGTTGTTCCTGTCACTCCTGTTCTGTAAACTCCTGAGGAGGCCTGTTGATGTCTGAAGGAGAGAGGCAGATCGAGGGTATTTGGGTATGGAAGACACAACTTCAGGAGAACCAAAGCAAGCTTTTCTCGAGCAGCCCAGCAGCTGGTCCCCAAACCCTAGTCACTGGAAGTCCAATTCCGTAGCAGCCTCGCTCTTTGTGGAAGCATGAATTCTTCTCTGTGGTTTTCAGACTGGCCCTGACTGTCAAGAGGGGATGAGAATTTTCATCACAAGCTCCAGTCACAGTATGATCAATTACAGTAAGTCCTTTTTTAAAATCGTACTTCTCCCCGTTTTTCCTCTGTGACATTAGCACAAGTTTAAATTTATTTTTTCTGAGCTTGGAAAAAAGAAAGAAGAATAAAATGACTTCATTGTATTTAAAGAGTTCACACACCTGAAGCAATATGCTGTCCAAATACAAACGGGAAGTGTTCCAGATGCCTCCTGGACTTGTGGCCTCCCATATGCACGTGTCTGGATGTGCCTAGAAAAGCCTGTGCACAAATGCAGCCTGGTGTGCCTTTTCATTGGACCTTCATGCACCATTAATACAGGGGTGGTAAGTCCCCATGGGAATGGAGTGCTGCTCGTGCTGGGTTCCCAGGGCTGGCAGCCCTGCCTAGAGAAACCTGCCCCTGTCCCTGGAACTGCTGCTTTGCCAAATGGGTTTACGTGTGGATCTGTGCATCGAGCTCATCTTGTGGCTGCTTTCCTGTGAGCAAAAGCCCCAAACAGCAGAGCCTTTGATATATAGTGCAGGGCAGGGGCCTTTAAATAACACCTTTTATTGCTCATTATTTGCACAGGCACCTTGCAGGAGAAAGCATAAACGAAAAAGCGCATTGCAGGAAATGCTGATGCAGGCATGTCTGCCCTGGCCTGACCAGCAGAGTAAGAGAAGACGTAAGAATTTACAAGCTGCAGATCCACTGCTCCAGAATGGGTTTGCTGTGGAGATCCAACACACCTGCACAGGTAACCAAAGGACAGCAGCCTGTGTTTCACACAACAGGACCATTCTCCTTCTCCCAAACCTCCATTAACAGTTTAATTTGACATGAATGGCAACCAGGAGGTCACAGCTGCACTGTACATAAGACAAGCTCTTCTCATATGTATAAATACTAATTTAGGTGCCAAACTTTGGTCCCCAATGAATTAAAACATAGCCACTGCGCTGGAAAGCACAAGCAGCACACACCAGGAACAGCAGCACCACTGTGCATACACCACATCCATGAGTCCCCCCCCACCTTCCCGATTTTAAGAGCCATACTCACCTAGAATAAACTGGTTGGGCTGAGGTGAACACTGAAAGCATCAGTGAGGTTCCTTGTGGCCCAGAAAGAGCTGGATTTGTTGGTGGTAATTTTTACCAGCTGCTCAGGATTGTGGTCTCCAGGTGCTGACATTTACTGCAGCTCTGGTGGTTTGAGAAGACCCTTCTCAGCCTCTTATATGGTGGCTGAACCCCTTGTTGTTTCCTCTCAGAAGTTACTGCAGGCTCTTCTAAAGGCAATCCTGCTTAAAGTCAGAAACTGCTACCCCCTCCTGGGAAAAAAGGGTCAGAAAGTACATTCTCCCAACTACAATGCATTTTTAATGTGTTTTGGTCTTGGACAACAGAGTGAAAAAAATTTTTTTACAGTTTTATTGATAAGTTTTACAAAAAGAAGAAACAAATAAAGAAAACATCACAGCACAACATACACATGGAGCAACTACACTAGTTAAACTATCTGTTTTGGATTAACATCTGTTGCTGAGGTTAGATCATTCACTAATGTCCCTCATATCATGACCCAGTAAACTCCTCATTTCCCCTACAGTACTTAACACACTGCAATTACCTGTTAGCTGTTTAATAGGACACGTGATTTTAAATTAAACACTGACTTAATTGGTTTGCTGGACAGACAGTTTTAACTGCTACTGCTCAGTTGGGTCTCAGCCAGTTTAAGGCAGTGGAGAGAAAGTTACCTGAAGTTTCATATCCAACTAGAAATTCATTGCAACAGTTTCTGCAAGCGTTCCCAGCTTATTCCAAGGAAACATGAGACAGAAGGCTGTAAAACCGAGGTGCCAGTACTCACTGATAAAACGATCAACTCCCGTGCTAACTCCAGGTTTGTGTCCAGAGGCAATCCCTGCACCTGGCAGTGCTGTGCAGAGCCACTCAGCAGCTACCATGTTTTCAGGAGCTACTCACCAGACCCTGAACAGTGTTCACTGGGCCACGGGCAGCCAGTACAGCTCATGGAGCATCCCTCTGGCTATCCCTGAGAAGGGAGAAGCTGACCTAACAAGAGGAATCCCATGGGCTGGAAAACCAGTGGGCTTGTGCAGGAGTCACCGTGATAGGAAAGGGAGGTTATTGAGGTTATTTTATACAATAAAAGGTGTTATTTAACCTCTGTAAAGGGAGGTTTTTGAGGAGCCATTGGCCTCCTCCAAGGTGACACTGTGGTATAATAGGAGGCCCTTTGCAGGTACCTCCATAGCTTGCTCCTGAGCAAACCTCCTGGTGAAGATCAGGCCCAGCCCAAAAGGGCAGGTATGGCAATTGCCAAAACATGATGGATTCAGCACTTTAATGTCTATATAAGCCTTTCAAAGGTCAGCTGGGACTGCACAGAGAGAGGAAAGGGAGCAAATGAACTGAGGGCTCAGGCCAAAAGAAAATCCAGACCTGTGTTTGCAGCTGATGACCACACTCCATTTGACACAGTGGGATATAGCAGGGAGCTCTCGACTGAGCTGAACACAGCAGCTCTGAGCAGCCTCCTGTGCTTCACTGAAGTATCCGAATGCAGATACTCTTCTGCCCTGGGAAAAAAAATACTTCTCACAAATCTAAACATGTTACCTCAAAGAGAAGACTATTTATTATTAATGATACTATTAGTGCTGTTTTTTCAACAGACCAAGGAGATTAAATAATAGTGTCTGAAAACTAACTGAATGTTCAGACCAAATTATAACCAGTGAGAAGACAGACACACACAAACTTTGCAGTGACTTAAAACAGTTTAATGTAATTCCAAGACAAAGTGTGATTACATTTCTACACATATACAATATGCATATGTGAGTTGACAAATTCTGATTAATAACTCGTTTCACCTCAGAGACCGAAAAAATGATCAAAAAGAAACCGTGAATAACAAGCTATAACATAGTTCACCACAACGGGACCTCCTTTCTCACCCTACAGTTAGTAATATTACAATTAAAATAACTATATTCTTCTATAATGTATTTTCTGTTAAAATCATCTCATAAATTTACAATGCTATTATTAGTTTCCAAGACTAATATAAATTCACTCCATTTTTCTACAACGAAAATGATTATTAATTAGAAGCACACAACGTCATGATGAAAAACACAAGCATTTTTTTTTTTTAGTAGCAAGAACTTGATTGGTTAAGAATTAGTTTTCTTGTAAAACATTCTAAAGCCAAGTAAAATATCCATTCTTATAACATACCTATAATATGAGACTAAGGAATAGGTTACATATAGGTCTACAACACATCAGTTTGTTTTTTCTTTTAAAAGAAGAAAGACATATTACTAAAAGAAAAAAAAAAAAAGAAAAAAGAGAAAGGAAAGAAAAAAAAAGAAAACAGAAAGGGACAATTCACATAGGTAAAAAGCAGTACACAAGAAAATACTGTTGCACACAATAATTTTCACAAAGATTAACATGGATTAACACTCTTATTACAGAAACCGTACAGTGAAGGAACACAACGGCTCAGGGCTTTCCGTGGGGTTACTGGGCTGAGATGATACTGTAGAGAAAGAACCACTTGAGATCCAGAGCTGGGGCAGGGGCATCTTTTCCCTTGTGACTGCAATAGCGTTTCACAGCTCTGCCCCCACCTTCCCTTAATAATTTTGGTGCAGTGTATATTAACTTCCACTTTCCATCCAGAGTATGCTGGGCTTGTGGGCAGTTGAAAGGCATAAAATGTTCCCTCCATTTCACCCCTTCTGTTTTTAAAAGGATTTTACAACTCATCCAAAAAAAAAAAAAAAAAAGAAAAAGAAAAAAAAAGTTTCACCCATTGGTTCGTTTTTAACTACCCAAAATCTGGACTTTTCACCTTCCAGGATGCCCCTCGTTCTTCTCTCTTTCTCACTCCCTCTCTTTCTCTCTCTCTCACACACACTCCTTTATTAAAGCTATTAATGACACTTCCTCTCCTTTCAGAAATTGGATTTGGTATGAAAAATACAAGCTACATTCTAGTTCTGCCCAAGTAGAATCTGGTACCCAAAACGCCTTGATTGCTTTGTTGGTGAAACATGGGATGTGGAGATTCTTTTTTACACCTGAAATGCTTGTGCCCTGGAATATCTGTGGAAGTTTAGTTTCAAGAATACAGAGTAAAAAATATATAGAGAAAATTTTAAAAAACCAAACACATAAAGGATAACAGGGGCAAAGAAAAGCTAGAAGTGTTGTACGTAACCGTGTGAGGTGGAAGTGTTGCAGAAGCGCTTTCTTTCCTTGCTGAGGGCAGAGGTGCTGTATGGAACCATCCAGATCCTACGGGATGTGCGTTGCCAGTGTTGGAAACCCCTTCTTGCCTAACAGGCTGTAAGCCAAGGTATTCAACAAGACTCTGTGGCTCCTTGAGCGTGCTGGAATTTTGAGTGTGACTGCGCCCAGGAGAACAGGGGACCAGGCAGGAGCCGGGCGCACAGCGAGGGAGGGTGGATGTGTTCCAGCTGGCCCCAGTGCTGCTGGCACTCCTGGCTTGCCGTGTGACACCTGATGGCCTTGGCAACGTGGCCGGCGAGGCAGGAATGACAACCACCGGAATGGTGCTGAGGGAGGATGGGGCGGGCTGCGCTCCCCGGCCCCACGGCTCTGATTGTTCCGGGAGCTGCACCCGGTGCCCAGCTGCAAAGCATCGCCGATTGCTCCTTTCCACCACCTCTGCCGAGCTGACAAGTACAACCGCCTCAGGCACGGTGGAAACACGAAAGGAGTCCTCCCGTGAGCACCCCAGCTCCACAGCTGAAGCCCAGATGTACACAATATGTATTTTTAAATGCCAATTCATGTACTTCTGGGACCTCAAAGTACCATTTTGCCCAGCAGACATTTATACCATGTTCATTGATTACCCAAGTGAGAGAACACAACAAAAGAAACTAGACGGCTAAGTGAGACCAGGGAGTGGGGAACATGATATATCAAAATGCAAAGTACAGGGTAGCAGCAGTAGGAAACAGCATTAATGGGGACTGGCATGTGCTGAGAAAACGGAGTTGACAAGGAGATGGTCAGTGTACTTTGTATTTTGTTTACTGGTTTAAAACATTTCTGTGGTGGTGAGCATCATTTGTAAGAAAGGGGTGAACAGATGAAAGCCAAATTACAGCATTGCCTCAACAAACACACACACACACACATATACACTCTCACGGACAAACCCCCACCCCTTCCCCCAAATAAAACAAGCATTCACTAACTCAGGAATTATTCATTTGGCTAATGATTTATCAACAGTACAATACAATCCTTCTTATTATGAATATCCTTCATTCTCCTGATGTGGGTATCGTCATCCAGATGAGGATCTTACACAGAACAGTGAGTTTTGTACAGTTCTCCCTGCTTCAACCCAGGGAGGCCTGATAAAGCATGTTATTAAAACAAGTGAACAAACAAATAGCTTATCTGTTGAACTAAATCTTCAAAGCGGGTGGAGTGTTTTTTTCAATCAGATTTTGGAATACATTGGATTACTTCATCTCTGGACTGACTTTCCAACACTATGTTATATCTCAAAACAGAATATACATATTAAAAACACACTTGTACTTTTCCATTTTTAACGGGCAAAATTAAAAAAGAGGCAGCTGTACTGAGTTGTTGAAGGTGTCACTTATAAACACAAGATTTCCCTTAAAAAGTACCAGTTTAAATGTAAACTATAAAACACTGTAAGAACTATAAAATGTAGCCAGAAAACTGTTTAAGTAGCCACAGTCTATTGTTCAGTTCATATTGGTTTAAAATGTGACTCATTAAATAACTTCTAGAAGGCCAAAGCATTTTACAGTAGCTATAAACATATATACTTACATGTGCATTTTAACATCACAATTGATTAAAATACATAAAAGACTAATCTATTCCTTGGTTTAATTTTTTTTTAAAGATTCACTGTCTTCAGAATTCACTCAAGCAACAATGACCAGGGTGGGCATTTATCGCTATTCCGCCCCTATGGAGTTCAGAGTCTTTGAATCAAAGTTCAAGCTGGCTACATGATTTCAGAAAGGCTAAAACCAGGATGAATGCCCACATTTGAGGTAATTATTGCCATTAGGTCACAGTTTGTGTAATGTAAGTGTATTTAAATCCTTCTTTTAAAAAAGCGAAAGTATCCCACAGTACTGGGGGATACCCATTGAAGCAATCAGAATCCAGAATCCTGATCAGTGGGTTTGCTTCCAAAGGAGCCAGCGGTCCTGGAGTACAAGGCACTCTCAGAACAGCCACCAACCAGCCTAGAGCTCAGGCAAGCAAGCCTGCAACAAGCCTTTTTTAAATTTACTTTTTAAAAGAAAAGGAAAACATAAGAAAAAATGCCATAAAATAGATGGGTAACTTTTCTGATCAGAATTCCAGACCGAAGCTTTTCTCTCCATCTTATTCCTTTCCAAACAGTTTGCTGAAAAATCAAAATACATCGGCTTAAATATTAACTCTATGCCAGCACTGCAAAAACTCCTTGGCTATGTTCTGAAAGTGGGATAAGCTTTGCTTTTGCTGAGCATTGTTGCCCCATTGCTTTCTGTTTCAAAGAGGAAACCTTGTTTGAAAGAAAGAAAGAAATGAGGAAGGAAGGAAATCAGAAAGGAAATAAGGGAGGGAGGGAGGAGGGAAGGAAGGAAGGAGGAGGGAAGGAGGGAAGGAAGGAAGGAAAAAAGAAAGTAAGGAAGGAAGGAAGGGAGGGAGGGAGGGAAAATAATCCCTGGCTGTCAGAAGTACACACAAGTATTTACAAGGTTTGTGTGAATCTGCACACAGTTCCCCTCACAGCGAAAGAGTTAAGAACAGAGATGTCACAATATTTATCAGTGCAGTAAAAAATATCATTTTTGGAAAAAAATATACCTTTAGTATTGCCATTCTTAGATTAACTATGATAAGCAAAAGATTAAAAACAAAAACTTTATCTTCAAACACACATGAATAGTCTGTTATAGCAGCACTGCTAAAACTGGAAGGACAAAGCTAACCCGTAAATGAGAAACAGGAGTTTCAAACCACAAATGCCAAACGCAAAACCTCCTAGGTATGCTTCCTAAGACTTCTGAAGAACCAAGCCAATCTACCTTTCAAATTTCACTCTCAACACACACAAATGCTCTAAACCCACGTCTTCCCACTGAAAGCATTTGACACATGCAGAACTCAGCTCAGTTTACCTGCAGACCGGTTCTCACACCTCCACCTGCATCAGCAGCTCCTCAGAGGTAACCACTGCCTCTGGGGTCCCTCACAGCGATCACATTTGTCACAGGGGGACAAGAAGCCCTTGAGCGCAGAGCCTTCATGAGCAGAGCTCCTCTGCACACTGCCAGGCCTTCCTTCCAGGGGCCACCCCTGCTGAGGGTCTTGCTGTGTGCCTGGTGAGCACGGTGGCATCACAGCAATATGCACACAGATAGTGGTGAGGAGAACAGACCACAGGGATGGAGACCGGCCTGGAAAGCCCAGCTCCTCTTATCCAGTGCAGTACTACTGCAAGGAGTCTACTCACACCCACTGACAACAGGACTGGAACCATTTCTTCAAGCACCTCACTCAGCATCTGCAACCCAGGGTGAAATTGTCACTGTAATCAGAGGCAGCTTTGTTGGAGAATGGCAGTGGGGGAACCTCAGCAGCAGAGAACCATCTCCTCCTTATGTCTAGAGAGAGAAAAATGATTCGTAGGCACAGAAGTGGGCCTCAAGAAACAAGTTGGGGATTCCAGGTACTTTGGACACAGGTGCTTCTCACAGGAGCACCCAGGAGGGTGATGTGGATAAGTGCCCAGGACCACAGATCAACGGCTTTGAAGCTCACACAGCAAATGGGACCACGGCAGGGACAGCTATGTCAACAGGAAGAGGGAAAACATTCCCTTCCCATACCTTTCCCATCTGTATTGCCTACCCACAGCAGACCTTGCATACAAGGCATCCAGGATTTGGCCCACAAGGGGCACTGCAGATCTTTAATGATTGCGAAGCCATGGAAGAACATAAGTGCAAATCCAACACCCTTGCCCAGCTGTGCCTGGCCTGACCACGGCGTCACTATTTGGGATATCAGGAAAGAGATTTTCACCCTGAGGGTGGTTGGGCACTGGAACGGGTTTCCCAGGGAAGTGGTCACAGCACCAAGCCCGGCAGAGTTCAAGAAGCATTTGGACAATGCTCTCAGGCACATGGTGTCATTCTTGGAGTGTCCTGGGCAGGGCCAGGAGTTGGACTTGATCTTGATAGGTCCCTTCCAACTCAGCATATTCTATGATTTTATGAACCCACAGAACAAAACCAGTGTCCTAAATCCAGAGGAGACACTACAGAAGCATGCAGAGCATCCAGAAGCTTATCCCCACTACACAGCTCACCATTTGCACATTGCAATGGCACCACTAAAACACCTAAATCAATGTGAACAATAACAAGAGAAGAAAAAAGTTTTTGACATCCCCTACAGTTTAGGATAGCAGCAATATTTAGTGTGAATTTCTCTGCTCATCAAGCTAGCTACTTGAAAAGATGTCAGAAACTTGAGAGAGAGAGAGAAAAAAAGAAAATAAAGAAATGAATGGAAAGATTGAGTTCCATGGTGTATCCTCATGGCCTGGTGCTTGTGGCTTCATTTAATTTCTGGAGTAGATAGGAGTCTCTTTCTCTCTTTTCTTTTTTTTTTTTTTTTAAGTATCTTTGGTTAAAGAAAAAAACAGGTTTATTGCCCTTCAAATTTGCTAATGGAATTGCCTTCAAACCAAATTACAATACACAATCCCTTGAATGTATAAAAAAAGAAAAAATGTCACAGTCAGAAGTGTCCCTTTCTTGGAATGTTTTATGTATTACACCAAAACTACTAGAGAAAGAGAGAATTAGAGACCTGCCAAAGCCCAATTTGTTGGGTACAAGCAGGTAAAACCTGCCAAGGAAGATGCAATTGCATTTGCTCTCTCAAATGACTGGATTTGACCATTCTGCAGTGAGATGCGCTTCCATCTGGGTTTTCCAGTCTGCTGATGTTAATGGTTCTCTACCCTCCCTCCTGCATTCTGACCTCACAGCAGGCAACAGAACATCCTTGTGAGGAGAGACAATGTCTGTGCTCCCTTCTGTTTCCTGCACAAGGAGAATTCAAGAGGACATGATGGGGGAAGGATTACTTTTTCACTCTGACAGCCATAAGCCACCGATAAAAATTCCAGTATCTAAACATTCTCCTACCCCCTCAAGTTTCCACACCATTTACTCCATGCACACAAGGAACACCAACTGAACCAAACCATGCCAATCCCATTTCCTCTCCAAGGGACTCTGCAAGCAAAACCAGCTGGCTATTATTATGTGTGTGGTACTGACAGCATGCAAAGCTTTTACTTCCTCTGCTGAAATGACTGTGTTTCCCCTACAATCAACCACAGCTTCATCCATGCAATTCCTTTATACAGGTGTGATGGAGGAGGTGTTGCTCAGCTCCCTTACACCCACCACAAAACACAGCTCTCACACAGTGTTGCGCCATCAAACCAATCTGATGGCTGTGCTGTGCCTCTCTTATTATCAGCACCCCATCACCATGACTGGTCTGGCAGACCAGCAGCTCCAGGATGGACAATGTGAAAGGTGGCTTCTCTGACATGCACTGTAACCTTTCTCGCTGCCAGCCTGTGCTGTAGTAACAGCTCCACTGTCAAATACCCCCCAAAATCAGATCTGAGCCCATGTGGAAGAGCAGGCCAGATGGGTACACGGGGGAAATGCAATTAATACAAGTAAAACATTACTGTGATTGAGACTGCAACCTTCCACACTTCGCTAATCTTAGGCCAGAGGAGCACATAAACAAGTATTTACCTTGAAGTTCTTTAGCAAAGCACTCAAGTACATGATTAACTTTTAGTCTCCGCTGAAGTCCTATAATTTTGCGATGGAATTTAAATTCAGTTACTGCTTCCTCCTACTCTAAAAGAGCAGGTGACGCAAGTCAAACCATAAATACCTAAACTGTAGCAACCAGAACAGCATAACAAAATTTCACAACAAATAATGGTAAAAGAAGGGAAAATCTACATCAGGAACAAACAAAGAAAAAAAAATCAAACCAAGCATTCTGGCCTGTGGACACCTAGTCTTCAGTGAGAGTGGAAGAGCAGGTGAGGAACACTGCCATGTCTGCAACCACGCTTTACCCAGCTAATGCCATCATGTGTGCCAGTGTGCTTTATCCAGTGATGGGACTGAGAGCCACCCTTGCAGCTCTGCTGAGGCTCCTTTGATAGCCCTGTTTCTGGAGAGCCATCCATCTGTATCCTCCTTTAGGAAAACCAAACCCTTCATATGTAGTGTGGCCTTGTGTTCTTTGCAAGGGCTCAATGCTCATGGATTGGAGCACAAATAAGTCTTAATCTTATATAAATGTCCTTTCAAACTAAGGGATGGTGAGCTGGACCCTGGGGCACTTAGGTTCATACCTGCCTTTGATCCAGCTCTCCTGACAGATCATTACATTAGCTGCTGTCAGGTGTTGATATTCTGAATGAATATTTCTGGACTTATTCTGAAATGCAGATATGACCCAGAGGATAACTCATGTTCCTCAAGGCTGTAACCACTCTCACTGAGTGGTCCCACTCCCCTAGATTAGTGGCAGAGTTTTCATTATCGGAATAATCTCATTTCTCCTTCCTCCTGCAGTTCTCACAATCACAGTAACCCTTCCAATGCCACTGATGAACAGAAATAAAATTAACAACAAAAACAACAAGAGAGGAAAAAAAACCCCACAAAGTTTAAGGAATGCGTGTGCAATTAAAACCCAGAGTAAAATATAATAATAATAAAATAATAATCATAATCATAACAACCATACAATAAAATAACATTATCTTTCCTTTTCATGACATAAGCAGCATGACGCTCTTGCTCCCAAACTGGTGAGAGAGGAGAGGAATGCAAGAGAGAGAGCAGGGCTTTATTTTCCTGCCTCAGATGAAAGGGGACATGTTTTTCCAAAAGAGCGGGGGTAAGGTGCATAGGCTGCTGGGAGATTGCATTCTCATCTACAGTATATTGAGGTGGAATGAAGGACAGGCAGGAGAAGAAAACTGTGCAAGAGTAGCCCAGGAACCAGAGCTGGCAACCAGGAAGGTTATTTGGTGGTTTGCCAGAAGACAATAGCCTTGTTGAATGCCCTATGCATAGCAGGATCCCTTGGTCTTCCAGGCCAGCCAAGCACTTACCGCAAAACAAGATATTTGTGCTTGTCTTTCTGTCAGCTTTTCCAACCTGAGAGAGCCTTCTTCCTCACTGCCACTCAGGGAACCCATCCCTCACCACCCTGCCAACAAACCTGCTATTTTCCAGCATCTTGCAAAACACCTGACTACTTCATGCTCTAGTTACAAGGAAATGTAGAGTGGAACTGAGCAGGCCCATAGACTTCAGCTTTCATGGAAACGTTCTACCAAACTCCTTTCTCTGCTTCCTCCTCAGGACACCCACGGCATGATGGTACTGATGCACCAGTGCAAGTGCCATTACCAGGGGAACTCCCCACTGAACCAAACCAATGACAGGAAAGGCTCTCTTTAGAAACCTGGAAAACAAAATGACCATGTAGCATTCCTTGGAGGGGAGGACCAACCTACTCTCCAGTTCCAGGGTCACTCTGCCACTGCAGGCAGTTATTTGGGGTGTAGGTGAAAAGAGAGCAGGGGAGGCACACAGTGTCACAGCTATGTTAGAGTGGGTAAGGCTGTATGTATTACAATACTCTTTTCACTTAAGAAACCTGAGATTGACTCTCTCAACTGGATTTTCTCACGCTTGCTTTGGGACTCCAGCCCTTTCCTGACCCTTTCTCATCAACAGACACAGTGAGAGATGTTGGCAACAACTCGTGTTTCTCCTTATCGAGGACTAAATTTTTGTTCCCATTTCAGACACATGACCAGGACAAGCTGATGATGAGGGTGGACACTGCCCTCCCACTCCATCGAGAACATTGGCAAACAGCAGAATGAGAATTCAGTTTCCAGGGAGGAAACCTGCTATTTCAACAGGACAGAAACAGACCAGCCCACAAATGAGTCCCCAGACCCTCTGGGTCCTCACAGCTGACCTGGTTGCTCCCAGCCCATCCAGTGCTTGACAAAACACCCAGTTATATGCACTTCTGACCCCAATGAGCCTCCCCAACACCTCGCCAAGTGAGCTACGATTGACGACGTGGGAAAAAACCCAACACCACCAGCAGGAGAAAATCGGCAGTAACAGCCCCCACCTCCCCACCCTCCCCCCCAAAAAACCACAAAAAAAAAAAAACCCCACCCAAAAAACAAACCCACAAAAAACCCCCCAAAAACAAAACCAAACCAAAGAAGAAAAAAAAAAAAAAAAAAAGAAAAAGAAAGAAAAAAGAGCTGAGAGTAAATTCCAACTAGCCTCAGTCAGTTTCTAGGAGTACCAGTGGAAGTAAACCCTTAAACCGCGTCTGTAGTTTGGTAAGGCACTACGAGGGAATGATGTAAAACTAAGACTGTGACAGTTGTAATGGCTGTGCCGAGGAACACACCACAGAGAGAAGGCAGCATCTGCACTCACACACACACACACGCACACACACACCTGGACAATCACATTGTTACATGCCTATGTTATATCACTTTTCTTTGTGCAATCACATTGAGGAATAGTCTATTGGTATCGTTGAAGTTCAACACAAAAGAGTAAAAAGGGGTATGACCTGTATAGTGCTACATTCTACCGGGGCTGGGGGCAGGGGGTTGGGGGCAGCTAAAATATCTCCTTCTATACTAAAATGGCTAGGGATTGAAAAGGAAAACTTCCCCAAAAAACCCCAAAAACCAAAAAACCTAAAAAAAAAAAAAGCAACTGAAATTCAAATACGTTATTAGAGGTCTTGTTTAGGAATAGCATTTCTCAGGGATTTATCCAGTGTGTTCAAGAAGAGGGAGAAACACCCCCATTGCTTCTGCTCTCAACCAGTGCTGCATGGCCTGTTTTTTCCAGGTGTGTTTAAGTGTAGCAGTGTTAGGTCCAGATTTAGAGCACTGGGACAATGTTTTGTCCTCCACCCTCAGCCTCCCTTACCCACTTTCTTTTTCCATTAAAAATCCCCCAAACCTATGTGTACTTTGGGATACAAAAACCGCTGTATAAACCCTTTGAAATGCTGGATAAATCCCTAATCCATATACCTATAGGATTAAAAACCTAATGGATTTCATTTTAGGTGTTCTGGACAACAAATTTCTAAATGTAGCTCACTATTGGATGAAAATAACCTTTAAAAGTCTGTTGGTGAAGTTCTTCAAAAGACAGGACCCGCTGGAGGGTCCTTCTCCTTCTCTCTTTCTCTCTAGTTTGGTGCAGAATGGTTGGTTTTTTGTGGTTTATTTTTTTTTTCTGTTCTTTTTTTCCATTTTCTTTTTTTTTTTTTTTTTTAAATAAAAATTGTAGAATTGGTTTTCCCCCTTCTTTCCTCTTTTTCTTTTCTTCCTAAAGTCTCCTTCGTTCAAGTTTCACGCGAGCCTCCCATTGCATTGTTAGTTTGTCCCGTTCTTCAATACAAAAGCGGCTGCCTCACTCCCCCCGGGACGGGTGCGTCTCTCACTCTTTATTCCAGTGTTTAGATGTAAGGGTACTGGTTGACCTTGGTGGGGCTCAGCGGGTATCCAGTGTAGACTGTGGAGGCTGGAGAAGCACTGATATAGGTCTGATGGGCAAACTGAGCCTGGTACTGACTCGGGTGGATGGTGGGCGAGGGCAGGACGCGCGGGCCCATGCTGACGGGGACCTGGTGGACGATGCTGGCGGGGTAGGTGGTGTGCTGCACCGCGTGCCGGGCGGAGCCTTGCGAGGCCACCAGGTGCGCGACGGTGCCCGTGGAGCCCAGGGCGGCGGGGGCGGTGTATGTGTACAGGTGGGGCTGGGTGGGCAGGTGAGCAGCCGCGGCCAGGTGGGGATGAACCGTGCCGTGGCTGGGGCTGTTGTGCGGGAAAGAGTACGGGGCCTGAGCTATCGTTGGAGTGATGTAGGCTTGCTGTCTCCGGTGACTCCCTGTGCGGTCAGTCGAGATGTGCTGCTGGCCCTGGATAAAGACAGCAACAGGGATAGGCAGTTACAAGACAAGAGATGGCCCTTTGCCTCCTCAGTAGTGTCTTGGAGCCTCCCTGCAACACCAGGACAACCTCAGAAAAGTTTCCTGCGCTCCTCCTGACACCCTCAGCATTGCCAGTCTTCCCTTGGAAATGAGTGACAGCAGTGGGTCCCTCACGATCCTAGGAAAACACTGTAGTTTCATACTTTAACTAAAATGATGCCCAGAAGGTCAGCAAGTCCCCCAGTTTGAGCTATAACCTGCTGACACAGCTACCGAAAGACACAGCCTTGGATGCCCAGCTCCCAAGAACATCTTCCTCAAGTCCAATTGCTCAGGCAACAAGTGGTTTTTTTAGTGAACTCTCTGATGACAAATTGTGGTGCACAGAGAGCTCAGGGGAACGAAATTGCCTAACTACGCCTGGAACAGGCAATTTATTTTTGCTCAGTTTGGGTATTTGCAGTTAATGATTTCCTTGGTTAGTAAAAATAACCACGTTATTTTTTTAAAAAAAAACCCTCAGCTTGACTGGATCCTGCAGGTGCCTGGTGCCCTCGCTGTCATCAACTAAAATTACTTGAGCACAGGAAACTTCTAGCAGTGGGATGGGACCAATATTCTTTTTTTATTTTCCCAGGGATTTTCTAAGTTGTTTTCTTGCATTGCACATAAATGTGAGGAGTTTCCCCAGTCTTTTGTAGTCAGCGTTTAAATTATCAATAAAGCAGGAATTAGAAGACAAGAAGGACAATGCTCCATGCTATTTCCTTCTGTTCTTCCAAACCTTTTCATCCTTTTTGTAAGCACTCTCTGCGCTGTTGTTGTGGAAATATGGTAGCCAAACTCCTCCCAACTCTTGCAAAGAGCATCTTGCCCACTTCCTCCATTTTCACTCACTTTTATTTCAAACTTGTTCATATTTTTAATTTTTCTCTGCACATTGAAGGACAATAGACATTCTCCTCCACCAAGTTATTTTTCTTTTTAAAAAACAGTTCTGCTTATATCCAGCTCTGTCCTCTGAGCTCTCCAGACTTTCTCCTCTTGAAACACTGCTAACTGAGCTGTAACTTCCCTACTCTTCTCAACTCATTTCAGGGAAGAGAGAGGCCCCAGGTGCAGGATGTGAAAAGGACATTATTTCCTGCAGCTCCTGGGGAACTCCGTGGGAGTTCTGATCACAGATCAGGAAACATCTTAAGAACTGCATGCTGCCAAGAAATGGGATTTGTCTAGATCTCAGCCCAGCTTTATCACAGGATGGATCAAACTCGTTACATGAGGTCAGCTATTTATGTAGAGGCTCTGGTTTGCCTTGTCCCACCTGATGGGGACTTCTCTCCCAGTCCCACAGCCAGGCTCATGCACTCTCTTCACTTGGAAGATACTCTCCCATGGTGACTTACAGCTAAGGAGAATTCAGTCCTCCCTACAAGATCCTGCCCCACTCCTTTGTGGCCGAGCCACTGCATTTCCCCTCTCACGCTATTCCCACTCACACTACTAGACCATCAGACTTCAGAACACACAGGAAGAGTATCCCCAGCCCTCTCAGGGGTGTGATCTGCACTACCTCTGCTGCCTGAGCTGGCAGATCAAGGTCTGCAGTCAAGTAGAAACAAGTTGATCAAACTCAACATGGGGTCCAACTACCACTAGACAGGAACAGGACAGCGCATGATGAAGGAGAGGCAGGTAACAGCTGGACGATGCACCACCAAAATCAGTCTTGGTTGACTTACCTGACTTAGATTAAGAGGCTGCTGCTGCTGGAAATGTGCTCCTGGTCGCTGCTGCCTATAGGCAACGGCTCCAGACGAGCTCCCTGAAGAGTGACCGCTGGTGGAGGTCACGGTGCTGGAGGACTTGGACTTGTAGGAGGATGAGTGGTGACTGGTGGTGACTGTGCCAGGAAAGGAAACACATTTGTAGCTTACATGACATTGTTTAATTGCTCACCCTACCTTTTCCTCACCGAGTCTCCTCCAGAGTGGCTTTTGGGAGGAGACACACAACAGAAGCAGGTTAAGAAAACTGTTTCTCTCAATTAACAGAATACCTCAGCAGGGCTTGATATACATGACCAACCTGTTATCCTAGAGGCAGACAAACAGACCTGATTAAGTGGACCCAAAGCAGGTCTGGAGCAGGCTTTATAGATCCTTCAGAACCATGAGACAATGTTCTGCCAGCAGAACTGTACAACGCAGGTACAAATCCCAAGGAGAGGAAGGAAAGCACGGTGTGCACAGCCTAAAAAAGCCCTGGCTTGCCTAACGTCAGGTGAGTGGGAAGGGAGGGAGAAGGAGCTGGTGGGGAGCTCACCCTTTGAGCCTTTGTGTTCACCAGCAGTGTGTCCAAAGCAAGAACTGCCAAGTAGCTCAAAAGCAACTGCTTCGGGCCAGACTTCCACCATAAAGCCCTTTTCAACACATCACACTACCTAGCATTGCAGAAATTCTGGATGAGCAAACCTCATCCAGTGAAGATCCTGGGGAAATGTTCTTCCCAGAAACATCAACAGGTTTGAATGAAAACTCACACGTGTTCTCAATCTCTGACCTGTTTCAAAGAAAGCCTAGGGAAAGGCAAGGCAGCAAAGGTTCAGACTTGCATTTGGGTGCTTTTCATGTCAAACACTGAGCTACTAAAGGCTGCATTCTGTTCTCGGGTTTGTACAGAACTAACTGGGACCGACACTTGCTCCATGACTCCTGAGTGAACCAGGGCACATGAATAATTCAACTTGGCTACCAAGAACAGATGTGTCACTTGAGAGCAGTGCAGGAGCACAGTTTCTTTGGAAAACAAACCAGCCAACCAACCAAACAAAATGAAACTGAACAATGAGATTCTTCCAAGATAAATCATTTATTTCTTACTAATTTTCTTGACGGAAGAGGTGCAATTTACCTGGTGCCAGGCTATCGCACTCTACCAGCACCTCACTGGCCTGGGTTTTCAGTGGTGGCACGATGATCGTTCGGGGGTTCCCACTGCAGTGAGTCTCTGGAACCCCTTTGGTGTCGTAGCTGTTCCCATTATTCTGCCCTGTGCGATGTTGCACGGCGTACGGGCTGTTGTTGCTGGAGGAATCGGAGTAGGGGGAGTCATGCACGGTGACACAGCTGATGACATTCTTCCTTTGCTTGGACAAGGTGCTGCAACACAAGCAGACAAGTGGAGAGAGTGAATGGGCAACGATCGACTTGACACCATTAGGAAGCCCTGAGGAACACAGCCTTCAGTCCTCTGCCAGGCAGAGGCTGCTTACGCCAAATCCTGGGCTTCAAAACTCCCTCGTTACTATTCCAGGAAAGCCTTCATGGAGGTCAAGGAGTGAGTAAGACGTTGTGGATAGATCTTATATTCACACTGCTTAGAATAGCACTGAACCAGACTGCCAGATTTATTTTCAGACTGCTTTTTATGTATGTGTGCAGTAGAAGCCCAGCAGTTATACTATGCTTTGTTGCAAGTCTCACCACCCACACAAAAATGTGGTGGTTTCTCCCAGCCTTTCAGCAATGATTTAATAATAGATGCTGTGACTTCTCATGCTAAATTCCATGAATCTACAAAACACACACCGTTCTATTTACTAATATGGTACAATGGACATATATTCTCAACAAGCATTTGAAAATGAGGAACAAATAAGAAATGAACCAAGTATGAAATGCTTTTGATTTTCTTCCCTTTCTTTGAACAGGCTCTGGCTCTCCTGACTCTAGTGTAGATTAGCAAGGGCCTGCTGCAACTAATCTATCTATGACATCAAAAAAGTGATTAAAAAGGCACATCGACACTTCCAAGATTAGTGCTGGAAGTTCATTAGACTAGACTGCATGAGTATGACTGGGATTTGCTCTGCTATTGTGTCTAATTATTCCTCATGGTTTCTCCTTCCTGTTATGAGCTTGTTTAGGGAGAAAAAGAGAGTGAGAAAGAGGAGGGAGGAAGGGGGATGGTGAAGATTTGCTTAAATGGCTCACATCCTTGACAGTGCACAGACCTTGACTACAGAAAATAGCTGTTATGTTTCACTGATTGCATTATGTTGTTATGGCAACTGAAGTTTTTAAAATGATGAAAAGAAATGGATAGCACATAAAAAGCTAAGTAATTAGGCTTAATGGTGAAAACAGCCCCAACAGGAACAAAAATGCCATGGAGAAAAAGGAAACTTAACTTCATGAGTGTGCACTTTAAACCGAGAGAGATCTCTTTCACATGGAGCATCCCCTCCACTCTCTCAGTCTGGCTAGTCCAGTCCAGGGAACAGCTGATTAATCTGGTCTCAGTCTGTGCTGGAGCTGTTTCCTCCCTGGTCTCAGCCGCGCTCCTTGCCCAAAGGAAGGTGGAGCAGACACTGAGAACAGTTTCCTTCCAAGGACATTGTTTGCCTTCTTTATTTTTCGCAGTCCTAAAGGAGCATTGGTGGGCTCCCTTCAACTTGCCCATCCCGAAGTTTCTCTGTCAGCATTCACAAACCGCAACTCAGCACCCGTATCCCGAGCCTCAGGGTTGAAAATTTTCTTTTCCCTTTAAAGAACATCTTGGGTTGCTGCATTCACAAACCAGTTCCCATCACACACTTTCGCTGGGCTGTCATCACAGGATCCTGGGGTGCCCCGAGGAGGACAGGAGATCATGTTGTTCTACTCACAGTGAAAAAAATATCTCAAGAGGGCCCTGCCATCCTGAGGGATTGTCACTTGAAACAGGGCAGATGATAGAGAAGGAGAGGGAGCTATTGCACAGCAGTTGGAAAGTAATCCCTCCTGGGGCAGGGGTGGATTGACAAGGAAAATGTACAACAGCAAACCCTCATATTCTGGCTTTTCACAAGGAGCTGGAGAGCGCTGGATTAGAAATGGGAAGAGCAGCAGTGCATCTTAGATGGACAATGACTGTATGTGAAGAAAGATGTAGCAGTTTGGATATGCTGCTATGAAAGAAGAATATTAAGCCAATAAAAATGACTAATATTGCATCAATATTTCCCTCTCCATCAGTAGAAAGGCCTGTAATCACACATTTATGAGTATCCATGCTGCTTGCCCTTTGCAGCTACCCTTGGCTGCCAGTTGGGAAGAGAGATATATTCTTTATCTCTGACAGTTATTACATTTTATAAAGAAAAATCAAGTCACTAAAGAGTTTTCTGACAACTGATAAGGTCTAACTGTTCTTTTACAGTCCCTTCCTGATCTAAGTGGCTGAGCTGCTGAACTGGAAATACTTGCTCTCAGCTGACAATTGACATGAGATGGTTGAGCTGTAGAACTGGAAGGGTAATTTTCTGTGTAATCTGTGCTATTTATTGTTTTAGTATGGGCATATTTTTCACCAGTTTGATTGAAGGCTTGTCAAAGCAGAGACCATGGGAAGTTTTCTCCTTCAAAGTGTTAAAGCTCCTTGGTTACAATAAACAAAAATCAAGTATAACTCTTTGATTAAGTAAGTGACCCCAAACACAAACCTTCCCAGAGAAAGGAATCATGTCAGGGTGTTAACTCATTTCATGGAAGGGAACATGAAAAGGATCAGAGCTATGGTCCTGCCAGGCCTTGTGCAAGTGCTCAGCACTGCTAATACATGTCATCTCCCAAAGTCAACTGGACTATTGCTGTAACAGAGCTAAAGCCCGTGGGTAAATATTTGAGGATTAGGGCCCAAGTGATCAGCCTCTCGATTCAGCAGGCTGCATCATTTCAAGCACACGAGGAGTCACACTGACTGCAGCTGGATTTCTGTCTCTAGGAAAGGTAACAACTGTAGTTAGTGTTACAGCAGGCAGAGAAGTCAGTTTGGACTAATCACACATGCCCAGAGCTCAGCACCTGCTGTACCAGAGCTTGCCCCAGAAATTAAGAGTGGGAATTCAAAAACATCAAAGGTTCAACTCATGCTAAAAATCAGTTGATTCACAGCCATGCCATCTGGGTTTTGCCTTTTCTTCTATGTTCTCTGTATTCTTCACACATATATTTGTAACTCTGTCACCTATTCTATTAGTGGCCAGTTTTCCCAGTACTTTTCCACGGCCTTTCCCTAAGCAAAAAGACAAAATTCCAGAGCTCCAAGCCCTGGGAGGAACAAGGTTCTGTGCTATCTTGGTTATTCCTGGGAACCAAGGCCAAGAACAGCTCATTGAGATACATTCTCATGGACAAAGTACAGCTTGTGCTGAAGTGGGGGTTCCAGAGAAGGGGCTTGACCTGGAAGGTGGGTGTGTGTGTGTGTGTATGTGGAAATTGCATCACTTGTCCTCCCAATTTGTGCTTTTCATCAATTATGCTAATTTCCTAATACCTATAAATGTGTACGCACACCTGGGTGGGGGTGGGCTTTTGTGAACACCTTTCCATAACTGCTCCTAAAGGTCTTCAAATAAGGACCCTCTTTTATATTACCTCCTTACTAAAATTATATATCGAGTTACATTTCCAAGTTGGGCAAAAGGCAACAACAGGCTTAAAGATACACTTTAATCCAAAATGGAGGCTTCTGAAAATTCAGCCCAGCAGTTAACATTTCCCCTACTCAAAGTCATCTTGGTAGCCAGCAGCTTTCCCCCTTCCAGTTCCCTCTCAGCTGCTCTGCCCACCTTGCAGTAACCCAAGAGTTATCTGTGTGAGGCACAGGCTGATGGATCATTTTCCCTGCTCACAAACTATCAGGACAGAGAGCTTTTTACCTGTTGACACAGCACCTGCCAACTCAGCAAGCTTACTGTATTCCTATAACTCAGCCACAGCTTTTGGGGATGTTTGTGCTTACACAGAAAAATACTATTAAAAGTCTGGCCCCCTTCCTATTAAGCTCTCTCCAAGCCTGGTAATTGCTTTCCCTCTTGCACACACAGAAGCAGCAGCAAACATGATTTAGTAGTTGGGGAGCTGGTCTGTGCTCCTGGGCAGCTCATGTGCCTGCCTGCATTATGTGGGGAGGCGTATTTTAATTCTCCAGAGGAGGGAAGGAGAAAGACTGGTAAAGTGGCAGTAAATCCACCTACTCAGAATGAAAAGCATTGAGCCAGGTAGGCTCTTTAACCCTTACTGCCAGGGTTTGTGTCCCCCCTTTTGACACAGTAGATAAAGCAAGCACTGCTTTGTACATTTATTATTAGTTTGTGAGTAGTATCCCATTCCCACCTGTTCCTTAAGAGATTATCCTCAAGCTTGGACCCAAAACAGTCCATGTCTGTCCAGTGTGCAGACAGAGAGCATTGACCATTTTAAGTAAAAGCATTTTAAGACCTTTTAAGTAAAAGCAAGTCTTGGAGATGGCTCTCTAACATACATTGCCCTTGTGAGTGCCCAGCAGAGATGGATGTGGGTCCCTGTTCCCTCCAGCAAGAAGTCTGATAGAAAGGGAAGGAAGACAGTCAGTGCACAGGCACCCTGTGAGGAACTAAGGTGGTCATCTTTGCATCTGTTAATGGAAGGGTGCTGAAGAGAGATGTTGAGAGCAAAAAGGGAGTGGAAATTAAGGAAAGGAAGATGCTAGATGTTAAAACAATGCTGAATCAACCTCAATAGCCAAAGACAAGGACAAAGATTACAACTCCTGTAACAATGCAACTTGAGATGATTTTTGCTTGTTGAAAGCCCAGCCCAAAAGCTTGGGATGTGGCAGCACTGCAGGAACGGGGTCTTTATTTCCCTGAATACCTTGCATTACAGCAGAATCACAGAGAAACCAAATGGTGTCTAGTGGGAGTAATCCTTCAGCGTGTGGTTCGCTCCAAGAGCTACAAACCTTTCAGTACTGCTGACATTACAGCAACAGTCTCTTTTAGCTCTCAAGGTCACCAACTTGGCCTTCCAGTTTGAGGATGAAGGCAGCCGTAGCACAACTGTACCCCTGAACTGGTGTACATATACACCAGGGCATGTTAGCTTTACCTCACATTACAAAAGCTCTGCTCTATGTCTCTGAAAACTTAATAACATGCAACCCTTTTGGTTTGCTGCTTCAGATTAATCCACCTATTCTAGGAAAGCATGGAGTCAGCCAACAAAAACTCACACCACAACTGCAATCAGTCTCCTCCTGTTGAAATTTTATGCCATGCATGGCTCAGTGTTGGGAACGTGCCCCCTCTCTTCAGCCCAACCTCCGTCCTGACCTGTTAATCTGCTCTCACCTTCTTTGTGAATTTGCCATGGTAAGAAATATTTATCAAGTACTACACTGAGGCCATTTTATGATGCTATACAGCATGTGCCGTTGCTATTTAAGTCATATAAACTGAATTGCTTAGCAGGTTGTAAAGGTCCTGCTGCTGAAGGTCTGCTGACAGAGCTACTGTCTATCTCTGTGATTTTAAGTGCTAGCTGCATGTCAGTGTCTTCTGGAGATGGAAGGCAGCAATCTTTTAACCAAATGACTGTGGTTAGTCAATGTATTGCTATGCAGAGTCAGTGTATTACTATGCACAGCAGAACACAGCCACAGTAGGCTAGATGTCAGAAGGGAATTACAAATGGTGTTTTGCCCCTCACACATGCACATCAGCAAGTTGACAAAAACACCTGGTTTGTGCCTGCCAGCAATTTCTGTGTGTAAGTCTTCTGAAGTGGGCTCCACCACCACTGCACTCTGACGTGAACAAGGTGAATAAAAACTTGCACCAGCTTATTATGCTCTGTTACAGAGCTGACAGACTACACAGAGAGCTTGCACAAAGACTACACCACAGAGCTTCCCATCCTAAGAGGGAGGGGAAAACCCCACAACCCTGCAAGGATTCTGTGCCAGTGAAGATGGTCAATGAGGCAGTTCCTCAGTATGCCAACACAACAGCAGCAGTCAGTCTGCCTTGTCCAGAAATACAGTGATCACTGTCAGGATCCCATGGAAAACCAAGCTGGAGCGATGTTACCTACAACACCAGCACAGGCAGTGGGGAACAGAGAGGCTCTCCTGCCTCTTTGGATGCATCCCCAAAAACACCCAGCTGAAGGCCACCATTGTATTGTTTCAAGGAGAGTCATGTTTTCCTTGGCTGCTGCACTCCTTGCTTGGAGGGGAAGTCATCTGGGCATGTCACAACAGCCACATCCACTGCCCTTCTTCCCACCTCTTCCTCCTGCCATGCTCTGCAATGCATGGATGCAGAAATATCCCTCCCTGGACCACCAGTGCACCCCAGTGCATCCCTCCCCAGGACCTTGTGTGCTCTCCCTCCACAGTTCCAAGGTGCCTTTGTGCCTCACTCTTCCATGTCTCAGCTCTTGCTTTCTCTCCATTTCTGAGCTTCAGAAATATTTAATCAAGGGAGGATTTACATTTAAACCAGTGCAGCAGGTGAAGCTGCATGCTGGGGAGCAGTTAACCCCTACTACATACCCCTAACTACTCAGTGTGTGCTCCCACCACTGCGACTGCACTTGCACTGCCAGTCTGCTGCTATGTCCAGTTGAGAAACTAAAAAGGAGAAACTAAAAATAAATATCAATCTGCCTTCTGTCTCACTCTCTTCACAGCGATTCACAAGTAATGGTTAGACCTAATATCTTCAATTCAGAATAATAACCATTTGGAGTTGTTATCTTATAGCACAGCACCGAAAGTCTCTTTCCCCTATTAAATCTCTCTGTACAGTATTCTGAGCTGAGAGTCATTGAACAAACACGGAGACAAAACTGTTTCCTGTTCTTATAATGCTCTTTATAAGCCATTTTCCTCCTGCTGTTCTATAGGACAAAATATCACATGCAAAACTTTTTGTGAGCAGCAGAAACCAGGTAAGAACAGTTCCATTTGGTAAAAATGTTCCCTTTTTATTTTGACCATTTTAATTTAATTTTCCTATTTTTCGCTTACATTTTGAAGGAACAAAACCCTCCATTAAACCAGAAATGAGAAGTCTACCTAATTAGTTAATTCCCTGGCACCTTCTTCCCTTAAACAAAAGTCAAAACTCATTGCAGTTTTGAAGCTCTTCCAGATTTCATTGTGTTGAGTGTATTACTAGAATAAAAATCAACGTAGCCAGCAAAAATGCCTTGCTTTTGATGAACTGACTTTTCTAATCAGGAATTTGCCCCCTGAAGATCTCTGGCAATCTCTCTGAGGACGCTGAACTGTAGCTGAGGTTCCTCCCCAGTGACTGTGCCTTAGGCACGGGGCTGGGGCCCAGTAGATGGCCCCCTTTGACAAGGCTCCACCGAGCAGGTCCTCCAGAGCTCATCTCACACCATCTAGCCAACAGGAGGCCAACATTTTCAGGTGACTATTGATTTTATAAAGATCACACACCAAGTTACACTCACCAACAGTGCAGAACGAGCAATGTGCTGCCCTGCCTTCCTGATCAGCTGCTATTTCATAAACACACAACACTTCCTACCCTTCAGTAGGAGAAGGAAAATCCTACCCACATCACAAATTTTCAGATTTTTCTTTCACCAATAAAAAAATGTGCATTCCCTGTATAAAAAAAGCTCTCTCTGCTGCTCTGGTATTACAGAAAGGATTTTCTGTCTGAGCAAGTTGAAGCTGTAGGGCTCCTTTACTGCATCAGCAGTATCGTATTTTAGCAGCATTACCAGTACTTCTTAAACTGAGACTGACAAACTCTTACATCGTCAAAGGATCTACTACTTCTCACAACTAATCTCTGTTCACTAAGGAATAAATAAAATAAACACATTTCGTCTCATGGGTCAAAGGGTAATTTCTAGCCCTGTAAGAAGTAAAAGAAAGAAGTGCTGTAGCAAATTCAGGAGTTGATTCAATGACAGCAAAGTTAATGCGAAGTTACCACTGCTATCAGTAAGATGTGATCAGGCAATTACCTTTGATCTGTCAAATGCCATATGATTTCTATATTCTAACATAGAAAAAAGCTAATGTTTCTAGGATGTGAAAAACAGCACGTTTCAAGTGATTCCTTACTTTTCACCCCCACACCACAGCAATTGCCCAATATGGTAATATTTGCATATATGAGCCAGACAATGCATTCTTTGCATGGTTTCATTTTCAACTCAGATGCTGAACCTTTGGGCCCTGATTACATTAAGCACATACTTCACTGTCACTCCCATTTTTCTTGGAGCCAAAAAAATTGGCAAGTAAGAAAACTTAGAGGAATTTTCCTGAATGAGACAAACTTTCAATGAGAAAGACTTCAACTTCAGCAGGGACAAAATTCATTGGCATTAAATGCTGATACAGCTTCCTTGACTGGAAGCTACGCTCTCACTCCAGCTGAGAATCTGGTCTTACACCTTCCCATGTCAAAAGGTACTAAGCAAATTAATTTTGTTCTCCTGGAGACTTTAACCAAAAAATTCTCATTCTGGCCATGCTGTTCTCCACCTGTGTCTCTACCTCTAGTTCTCCATTTGCTCTGGTTACATTTGCACAGGCATTTTAACTCACTCATGTCCATGCAAAATGTCTCTACAGAGCTCAGAAATCAAATCTAGCTCTTACACTCTGACCTTTCTGGAATGCTGGCACCCTGGCACTCTATAGATATGCCATATGGATACAAAAAGTAGCCAGGGATCTGATCCCAGGCAGGAACGTGTCCGGAATATGCTTTAGTCATATCAAAGCCAGTTTGTTTATGTAAGTCTGGCTCCCAGGACAACCTTCCAAGCCCTTCAGCAGACCCAAATCTTTTAATGCCTCAAACTCCCAACTCAATTTCCAGACATGTTCCTGAACTTTGTTCGGTCTGTCTTTCTGGAGAAGCACTGAGTAAAGGAACTGGTCAGATGGCAGCAAAGTTGAAGCAGAGGAGACAACCATCGGCTGAAGTGGCTGCAGTATCCCAGCTCTTTCCTTCACTCCTCCCTGGACCCAAGAATGACACCTAGATGGCAAATCTAAGGATTTCCACATAATGTCCCAAAGCCTGGAATCAGCACTGTGGGTAAACATGCTTTGAAAGACCTCCCACGGCCCTTGAGTTTTTGAGCATCTCTTTTGTCTTGCCCTTCCTTCACAGAGGAGCCCTGGAAGTAGAGGCTCCTTATTTATAGTCCCCCTGACTTTCACACTGGTCTTCATGCAACTCTTTCTGGAAACATGCCTTCCTGCCCCATTTAAGCAAGGAATGCTGTAGGAATTTTAGGGGGTTTGTTTTTTTGTTTTTTTGGTTTTTTTTCAGGTGAAATATGTTACACTGTCCTGTGAACCACTGCATTCATGGCAAGGCTGACTTTGAGAGGCACTGAGCTCTTGCTGCCCAGTGGAGTTCACTAGCAAAGAGAGAGGAATGGGAAGCAGTGGTGGCTTTTGGGAAGCATGCTGAAATTCCAGCCTGAATCATATGGCTTTTCTTTACAGATTTTTAGCTCCTGGAGGCCAAATGTGTCTCATGTGTTCTGTGCACATTTGCAGGCTTCACTTATCACCACACTGCAAAGATGCAGAGAGAGACAGAGAGGTATCTCTAGTGATTAAAGGCAAATCTGCCATGGACTGTGTTCTAAATAAGTAAAAAAATAATCCTCTCTCAACAACACTGGAAGGATAAGGTTAAAAGTTTCCTATCTCAGTTACCAATATAGAGATGGTATAAACATTCAGCTGTTTGCAAAGCTACTTCTCTACATCTTACAAAGCAGAGCGATGTCTTGTGACTGGCATCAGATGGGAAACCCAGAGCACTTGCATGTGATGAAAGGTGCTGAAAGGACAGTCCTAGAAAATTAAGTCCTTTCTGATCCACAAGGGATGATCAGCAGTGGCAGCAGTCCTGGGCCATGCTGTTCACCAGGATGAGTTAATTCTCTGAGGTGCACACTCAGCCACCACTTTCTAGCCTCATCTATGCCTCTCTGCAGAATCAGACAAAAAGCAGTTTCTGCCACTTTTACTACAGCTTAAAGATATTCTGGCAACACAATCAAAACTGAGCAACTCTCTCGCGATATACTTATCATTATTGAGCATTTATGACAGAACCGCTGTTTTTGAGAGCTTTTTAAAGAAAATATGGAAGAAGCATATGGAAGATGTCATGTAATGCTCTTTACAGATGCCTGGATCACTTGTAAAGAGGAAAGGCAAAATTAAGGTCCCTTCCTTCCAAGCCGTTCTTTCTGTTCTTTGTTTTAAACAGACATCTCACAGAGGCTCATCCACCACAGGCTATCTAAAGTCTTCCACAAAAAGGGTATAGATATAGGATATATAAAGTTTTCCACAAAAAGGATATAGAGAAAACTGGTCTTTCCTCTGACAGATGAGACACTGTGGTGTGGAGACACTACTGCACTTCTCCAAGGTCACACAGCAAACGTACAGCACGGATGGGAGCATCACCTGAACCTGTAGAGCCCTCAGCTAGTAATTTTCCTCACAAATCAAAGACAACCCAATGAGACACAAAGGTAGCTCCGGGAACCCTACAGCAACTCCAGCACTTCCACGCCCCTCTCCCCTTCCCCTGCACACGGAGAGGAGCCCAGAGAGGAGCACGGCTCACCTGGTGGGCGCATGCTTCTGCTCCTCCTCTTCATCCGTGTCGCTGCTGATGGTGATGACGCTGACGGCGGGGCTGGGGGTGTCGGGGATGACGATGGTCTGCCGCTGCCGCTCCCGCGCGCTGCCGGCCGCGTCGCCCCAGCCGCACGTCACCGAGGTGCTGCAGGCAGGGCTGGTGTGCACCATGGCGCAGCGCGGAGGGGTGTTCTCCTTCACGCGCTTCGACCGCTGCGGAGAGCCCATGGACTGGGAGGACGACACCTCATAGGTGGAGGCATTGCTGGGAGAGAAACGGGGGAGAAGCGTTAGCTGGCTAAAACTCTGCCCGTCGCCGTGGTTGTGAGTCCTGGCCTCTGATTCAGCAGCGGTCCAGGAAAACTGCAGAACTGGCACAGTCGCTTCTTCAAAGACAGCGCCTTGCACGACTTATTCGCGTAATTGGCCGAAAAGTAGTTTATTTTAATAAAAAATTCAAACTTGCTTTCCCTGGAAATTTCCAGATGAAATTTCTGCCTATCAGGAGTTTGCACTGGGAGGGTAAAGGCCAGCCACGAAGCCCAGGCAGACTGAACAAAGGCAGGCACAGCATGGCTGACACAGGAGGAAGAACCACGCAAATGAAAATCCCTTCCTCCTGTATCCTGCATGGATGCATCATCACCAGGTAGTTTTTGGCCAGAAAAAACTAGAGGTAAAATTAGAATTTTTTTGTGGAAAACAACCATCACTTATCAGGAAAACTGCTTTTTTAAACAGAAATGAATTGCTGTTTAAGAATCTTTTTCAATGACCTTTTCCTGCTCAATACATTATCCTTTAGGACAGTGGTGTCCCATGGATGAAAGCACGCAGATGGGAGGACATATACTCAGTTTCATTCCTGTGTGAGGCAGCATACAACATATCAGAAAGAAATAAACCATATATTTATTACACAGTAGAGAAACATTCCCAGTCCTCCTAGTTCAGCTTCCCTGCCTGACCAGTCAAAAAAGGCCCACTTGCACCAGGGATCCAAACACAAAACTATCAGCCAAACAGTGCAATGTAGGTCTACAGATGGGGTTATTTACCAAAGCACACTGACTAAAGCCCATTTCAGTAATTTCCCACACTTCCTTTCTTGGTAGTGTTTCTTTTTGCTATTGCAGAACATCTGGAGATTCAAAAAGGAAGAAAACCCCCAAGTTCTGGTTTTGTTCTACTGTGGGGCCTGGGCTGCATGTTCAGCCTGCCCAAAAGCTAACAAAAGGAATAGGTGGCATCCATCAAAAGGAAGTCACCCTGGCAGTATATCACACTACACCAACTTACACAGGCTCTTTTGCATAACAAATGGCTGCACAGTAGCATTCAAAGTGCTTTTTGAATACCAATGAGCAGCGTGGAGTAGCCTCCTTTCCAAAGGAGCACGGTTCCTCATTTGGCACAAAAAGAGTCACAGTCAATGAAGCTGTAGAAACCCTTTGCTCTGAGAGTGCTCCGTTCCTCCTGGACACAGGCACCCCGCCCTGGAAGTGACAGGAGAGGGGAGGCCCTGCACAGGCACACTGGCTGCAACAGGCACTCTCTTTTGCTGGCTGGCTGGGGACAGAGCTGCCTCTCTATGTTATGAATAGACCAAGACAGCTGGAGCCTACCCAAAGTAAATCCAACATTAGAGAGCACATAAATGGGAAGGATTTAAATAGTGGCCTCTTAACTTGAGTCAAACTGGTTGTGAGCTCAGAGCCCCGCTGGCACCAGTCCAGTCACCCAGGAAAACCACAAGCTCAAATTTTTGCCACTGCACAAGTGGTGACCCATTTTGGATCTCTCCCCTGCAGTGTTTTGTGTTTTTTCTTTAAAAAAAAATTGTGATAGTTGCACAGACCACAGGATCTTCTCCTGAGCAGCTGCACATACACCTTGAACAGCCTTGTCCCCTAAACAAGATTACAGCGCTGTGACAGGCACTGCAACCATCCTACCATGTGAGCTGTGAAAGCAACCCCAGACTCCCCCTTCCAGAGCCAAATGGTCCTACTGAGAGATGACGGATTCCAAGGACTGCCCTGTATGAGATATCCTTACAAAACGCTCCTGTTCTATGCTGCCATAGTTATAATTACGGCAGTGTATAATAACGTGTAACTATTGCTGGTGTGGACTGTTGAAGACAAGCCCTAATGACCTATGTCAGGAGCTAGAGAGAGCTCAGGTGGCCTAAAGCCACCCCAGTCCTCCAATCCCTGTGGCAATAAAGCTCAGAAGACTGTAACCACCCCACTGCTTTTGAAAAGGCAGATCTTGTGTGCACACATCATGTTCCTGAAGACACAGCCCCCTCAAGCTGCAGATGCTGCACCTCAGGAGTGCTTCTTCAAGGTGATGTAAGAAGAAAAGGTGTGGCAACTGGGCACTGCGCCACACTGACTGGGAATACAGTTACATTTTTAAATCATTGGGACTACAAGGCTGTGGGTAATTGCAGCAGTGCAACAAGCTGTATGCACAGGGCCTGAGCCTCCCATTCTGCGTCTCCTCCAGCCACTAAAAATGATGCTCACTGGGTATAAAACACCCGTGACTACATCCTGGGTACGGAAGAGGCGAGGCAGCGAAGAGCCCCATCCCAAAACATGCGCTCTCCTCCCTCGGGGGCTGTGGACACCAGCCGTTTTGCCCTAGGGGTGTCAGGGAGCTCCAGTCCCACCAGCAGGCTGCCGTGGCAGGGAGCAGCGGGCCCGGAGCCGCAGGCACTCACCGTGGAGCCGACGGGTGCTGTTTGCTCTTCCTGGCGGAGGCGGCGGCGGGCGGCTGGCGCATGACGTGAGCGACGCCCACGTTGACGGGCTGGGCGGCGGGCAGCGCCACGTGGCTGGCCAGCAGCGTGGGCTGCTGCATGATGGGGTTGTAGTGGCTGCCGTGGGCGTGCGTGTTCCTGCACAGCGGGGACACAGGCTGTGAGAAGGCAACCCGAGGCTGCTCAGCAGGCTCCTCCGCAGCCTCCCCCCAGCCACCCTTCCCTGCGGTGCCCTCTCCTCCAGGGCCTTCCCAGGATGGTTTCCCCAGGGAACAGACGGAAGGAGCGGTGTGGGCACGGCGTTCCGCTCCAAAGGCGTGGAGCAGTCTCCCGCGGCTCTCAGGCTGCAGCCCTCCTCCCCTCAGCCCTGTAGCCTTGCAAGACCCCCGCCCTCACGCCTCCTCCAGCACCTGTGGGTACTTCAGGGCACCTCCAAGCACCTCCAGTTTACCTCCAGTCTGCCAGCGGTTGGGTGCCTGCCATGGACTCGGGGATGACGGTGGCGTGCTGGACAGAAGTGTGGGTGGCCACCCCGGTCAGCTGCTGCCAGGCGGGAGGGAGCAGGATCTGCTGAGTGCCACTGGGCCAGGCTTGCTGTCAGACAGAGGGAGAGCAACTCCTTACCAAAAGGCATCGAGCACTGAACACGAGCCATGGTCCAGGCTCAGCTGGGGCCCCTAGCAATGATCATGGTCATACCACACAGCTCTTAGCGCCTTTCAGTCACAAGTGACAAGCACTGCTAGGAAACCACAGTTTAAGCAGGAATAGTTATCAATATAAAGAATGCAAAGGAGGGGCAAAAAACTCCCTGCCATACAAAGCAGCAGCTGTGTTTTAGGTTAAACTGGGAATGGAAGGGATCAAAACTTGATGGCATTTCAACCCAAACATTAAGTTTTTTGCACCTTCTAATTTTGACTCTCTAGATCAGCTAGGCATTATGGTTCCATTGTTAATTTCCCCTTTCTAGAGCCAGCTTACTTTCTTAAGTAATGCACAGCTACACATTGCATGCCTGTCCTTCCCATGTGTTCTCCAACTTCTTCCCCCCTCTCAGAGGGGTGAAAATCTCTGCCCCGTGAGTTGAGCCATCATTCTGCTGTGCAATCACCCCTCCAGCTGGGCTGCCACAGGCATGACACAGGTTATCCTGCTCCAGTGACCCTACGCAAGTCAGATCATTGTTTTTGGACTTGGGGAACCTTTCTTAGCTATGTGCTGCCCAAATGCAGCTTTTCACTGCTGGGCTGAGGAACTCGGGTGTAACAGCTACAGCCCACCTTAGTCCCAACCTGCACTACTGTGCTGGACCTGTATTGTGTTCTTCTCACTGCTCTAAGGAGGCAAAATTTGAGGGGAGGCTTCTTCCAGGCATGCGTTTATCTCCTTCTCCATCCTCACAAAGATCATGTGAACTGTCCCCATGATTCCCTCCTATCCCCCAGTGACACAAAACAATCCACCCAGCAAAAAAACCCATCTTTTCCCAGTTCTACTCCTAAGTTTGACCATCTTGTAACTTTTTGTGTTGTTGAGTTACGTGAAAAGGCTGCTACAGTGAGGCCTCTCAGTGACATCTGCAAAGGATGGAGAGTCACAAGGCTCCTGAGAGCCATTCATCTAGGGAGCCACAACCATGAACTGGTGATGCCTGGAGCAGGTAAAAGGATGAGGCAAAGGCACAAAAAGATCAGGGAGGAAAAAAGCCTTCTTATTATTCTCTTTTTTCTTTTTTTTTTTTAACCTCAGCTTTGCTTTAAAAGAGGAGACTGAACTACTGTTGCAGTCAATCCCAGAGGACTACCTGGATTTACTTGCAGACAAAACGGCTTCCTCCCTTTTCAGGAAGGGAATGGAACAAATCTAAGCTCCTTGTCCGACTGCAGTGCATAAATTTAGATGCAGTGTCAGGGCCTAGGCACAAATTCCTCACTTATTAGGTAAGGACCACTGAATCATTTAATCTGCAGATAAGACTTGTCTAGGCTGATCCACCAGCACAGTGTGCTGTGCTTACACATGGAAGGCTCGTGCTGGCAGCTGCAGCCTGTTCCCAGTTAGTGCATTACTATGACATTTTGCTGGGGTGGTAGAGCAATGCCCTGGCCCTTGTCCTCAGGAGATGGTGGGCCTCCTGGAGCGACCAAGCTCATACTTCAGATACAGAGCAGAAACAACTAACGGAATAATGTTCTGAAAGCCAGTAGCAGGACATCTGTAGGAAGTGTTGTTGGGAAGGAGTTAAAAGGAGAGAAAATCAAGAATCCAGGGTGTTATTCTAGGGCAGGGGACAGTTCTGGGTCACACCATGGAAGCCTGCTGGAAAACTGAACAGCTTTGCCGCTTTTGAGATCTGAAGCTGCAGTGAGCTATTAGTAAAGACAGGATCAGTCTCCTTTCTCTGCGTACAATATGTGGATCACACTTGCCTGAGAGGATGAAAAGAGATCCAGAGAAGTTACAAACAAGTTACTTTAGCCACTGACCCTGCATCATCAGGCTGCTTGTTCTGCCTTGCACTGCCTAGCTCCACGCCACAGGCTGCAGACACACAGCTGCCAGACGTGATGCTCAAGCTCTGTCAGTGCCTCTGCCCTGGATCCCTCTGTCCCTCATCTGGGACAGCTGTTCTTGTACAAAATGCACAGGGAGAACTGGATGCCAGCTGCACTGGGATGCTGCAGGCATCCTGAGGAGTGCAAACACAGAAACCTGTGCCACGTGCTGGGCAGGAGAGAAAGCCTGATGGCACTACACAGTTCTGGGAGCACGAGGAGCAGCGCCATGCCTCATCAGCGGGACAGATAACGCAGGGCACAGGCAGAAGTGGGCTCTGGAGGCGCTGCACTCTGCCGGGGCCGCTCGTCTCGCAGTTGCAGCAGCCGCCCGGCCCAGGCTGAAGAGCATTAGATAAGCAGCTGTGCATGAGAGGAGCAGCTCTCTGCTGGGAGGGAGACACGCAGCCGCCGAGATCAGATGTGACTACAATGCATCACAAAGAAGCTGTGTTTTTCCATTCAGGAAACTGGAATTGGGTACAGATTTGTTTATCAGACCAGCTGCTCAGCCCGAACCGAGCGAGGCCCACGGACACCAGATGCCACCAGCATCAATCAGAGCACCCTGCCATCAGAGACAGCTCACATTTCTCATCGCATGAGACAGCAGGCACAGCAACAGGCGTATCTCCTCTTTTTTATTACCTCAAAAATTAAAAATATGTGCAAGTGAGGAGTGTTTCCCAGAAACAGCCAGAATTCCCCTTTGGAAGTGACAGTGAATGAAATGTCAGTACAAAGTATGCAAGGGGGAGCCCATGAAACGGGTGCTCACGTGGCAGAGGCAGCACTGAAACTGGCAACTTGTGGGCAGAGGGTGCTCAGGAGGAGCTTTACTACCAGACATTCCTCACTTGTGTGGAGCCCAACAAGCCCACGATGAGAGGAAAGAAGGAGCTGGAGATACTAAGATACTTCAGGATCTTGCTGTCTTTGAGATGTTTCAGATCCAGCCCTCACCCTTTCAAGCCCCAAAGGACAGCACACCACAGGAGCTTGGGCTGAATGGTGGGGACATCTAAAGCCTCTGTGACCTCCTTCATTCACTGCCTTGGCTGACTTCTTGCACAAGCAGGAGGTGCCAGCCACTGAGCTTGCACGGAGTGCTCCTTGCTTTGCCATGGCTTTTGTTTCCCTGCCTCTTAGGCTCTCCCTTCCTACCAAACAAGGGAGGTGGCCCATGTCAGTTGTTACAACAGGCTGCAGCAGAGATCGGTGTGATGTTTCAGACAGCTCTCTGACAAAGGCTCTGCTATTGAGAAGGGGCAGGGCAGGCTAGCTGATGGAAATCACACAGACTGCAAGTTGCATTTTGATCTGTCTTCACCAGATAAGTGTGACTGGCAGCTGGCAAAGGAAGGCAAGGAAACCAACAGTCTTACCCCAGCAGTGCAACGCACAGGCGTAAACCCTGAAGTCTGCTGGTACCTGACTGCATATCAATGTGCTGGCATGGCAGATCAAACAAGCCTGAGACAGAGACGTGCCTTTGTAACCAGCTGGTCATCTTTTCCAGCTTGCACAACTTAGTTTTAAGTACACTAGGTGGTTTTCTTTCTTCCCTGTCTGGTATCAGCAGAGGTACCATGGTGCCAGCTCAAAAACTGTTGAGGCAGATTCACTGAAGCCAGCATAAGGAGGAATGAGCTGCTCCTCTGCTTTGAGGAACTGGGGTACCCCTTGAGGTTGTGCATATAATCAGTAATAACCATTCCTGTTTGGTTTTTTTTTTCTAGGAGGAACCATGCTTTTCCTGTGAGAGTATTTCAGACAATTGTGCCAATAAGAACTGCTGACAAGGAGAGCTCCTTGAGTGTGGGGCCCTTGCCTCTGCCTCCTGTATCTCTCTCATACCTCAAGATCAGAGGTGCTCATAAAACAGAACGGTGAAAACTTAAAGCATGAAAGATATTTATAAGCAGCATGCAATTCACCAGTGCAACTCCTGGCTGCAAACTACCCCCAAGATTATGAGTTCAGGAGGTTATTATTAGTTCCTTCACAGCAGAGGCCTGACACTGCTTTCCCTGAGGCTTTCCCACTGATTTCGGTAGAAAAGCAGAAAGAGAAAGGGTTTTTCCAGCGGCTTTTGCAACTCTGACACAGTCTTTGAGCTGAACAATGAGCTGGGGGAGATTTCGACATGCCCGCATCTCCGAACTGCACCACAGAAGGCCCTCAGAGAAAGCCTCTCTCCTCAGCCTCCAAGAGCTAAACAACACAGTAAATACCTGCTGAGCTCGGTGCCTTTCCAATTCCTTACCTGTGCGAGGAGTCCCGGCTGGATCTGAAGAGGCTGGGCCCCGGGAGCCTGAGTGACAATGGGCACGGCGTTCTCCATCCGAACCGAGTACCCGGCGTGCTTCGAAGGGGAGGCTTGTAACCCTGTTCCACCAGCACAGAAGGCACAGCATAAGCCACCAGCAGCACTGCCAGGAACAGGGGCTGCCTCTCAGAGGAGCATAAAGGCACCCGCTGATGTCCACTGAAATTGTAGTGCTCAGTCCCTCTGAATAATCAGCTATCGGAGTGCCACGTTCTACCCTGGCCCAAAGATGTCCATCAAATGTTCACAGACATGATAGGTGTGTAAAGGTGCAGAAAAGACATTTCCAAAGGCACTGAGGGATTGGCTGAGTTTACTTCAAGTGCACAGGAAATATTGCAATACAGTGTGCACAGGCAGAAAAGGAAAAGAGGGGAGTGAATGGCTCCTCTCCTCTTCCCCATATTCTCTGGTTTAACAAGAAATGGTCTCTGTCAGCCAAAACCCACTGCTGTATGAGAATGCTCTCTTCACACCAAAGCGGGATGGGAATCCAGAACTCCATACTCTCTCAGCCTCGATGCAGACAGAGGATTTTCTCTAGCACAGTTTCATGGGACTCATATTTAAAAGGCTCTAGCACACCCTAAACTCCAGTCACTGCTGGCTGAGCCCCACATTAGCCTTACTGAGCTGGAGGAAGCTTCCTTTGCCAGCACCTCAGTGCATGGCACAGCCTGTGCTGCCTCCTCTGCTCTGGAGCCTTCTCAAAGCAGCAAGCTGAAGATGGTTGCTTACATACTCCACTGCTGAAGTCAAACCCTTGAGATGCACACTTCTGCCATGCAGGAGAGGTCTAGCTAAACTTCTCTAGTTCAAAAGAGCTTTGATAATCTTGCAGAACATTTAACAAGTGCCTGGAGACTGATGCACAGACAGGCTTGTAGAAATGAAGAGCAAAAGTTGCACCCGCTGAACTGAGGTCTATTTAGACCACTTCCTACAGATACTTGCCTAGTTTTCCCAAACTGCTACTGCATGTAAAGTTAACAGAAGGACAAGTGGTTAACACTGAGCATGTCCCAAGTTGTCAGACAATAGTTCCCACCGCCAGGATGCACAGGCAGAGCTGTTTGCAGCAGGGCTGGAGCTGAGGGAATTGACCTCATAAATGGTCATGAGCATCTGTTATGGGGGAGAACTCTTGTCTCCACCAGCACCACACTCCCTGCTGCATTACCCTCCCGAGTTCCCCTTTTAGCAGTCGAGTCACTGAGAAGTGACAGTATGACCCATTACATATGTACTGATTTACTGGTATTGTGTGGGAAAGCTTTCAAGTTTACCAAAGAATGGCAGAAGTGCCTTAAGCTTTGTTCAGGGAAAGAAAGACAAGTATCACATATTCTCCCCCAGCCCCTTCTCATTATCAGCTGCCTCCAACTCAGGACCTTAGAGGTGCCTGCAAGATCCTCTGCCAACACAAACACATCCATCCGCAACAACCACACTGCTCTGATTTACTAGGCCAGCCCTTCTTTCTGCCATCTGACCTGCACCGAGCAAACTCATTTCCAAGGGGGCCAAGAGCTGGTGGTGCTGTCCCTTACCTTGGAAGCCTGGTGGGCAGACGATGAGGGCTTGCTGTAAGGGGTCTGGGCGGGCACAGATCTGCGCCGTTCCCGTCTGCAGGGGCATGCTCCGCTGGGCCACCGCAGCCATGGACGCCGCTGAGGGCTGGTAGAGTGCAGATTGGTAATTTAGTATGGAGACCTCGGGGTTGGCTAAGGAAATAGTGGCACTGGAGGAGGTGGGAGCCAGGTTGGTGGTCTAAAGGAATGACGGGAATTAAAACAAAACAAAACAAAAAAAAACAAACAAAAAAATGAGGGAGATGGGTACGCTGGAAGAAGCAAAATCCAAAAAAATAATGAAGTAAAATAGTGTAAGGTAAAATAGAAACCAAACCAAAACGGCAGACGAGAGGTAGAACAGGACGCCGAGGAGTAAAGAGACAAGGGCAGTGCTGGGAAAGGATCACAATCTGCCTGAGTGACCACTGCTGCACCATGCCATGGGACCTCTGGCCACACGGCTCTGCTTGTACTGCTCAGAGACACAGCACGTTCCCCACAGCAGAACTGCAGCCCCTTTCCCACCCAAAACTGGCTCTGATTTGCAGCATGATGACGATGGGCTCAGAAAATGCTGCTATCCACGAATCACATTGTTCACTCATCATGTATGTAGCTCTAGAAGCTGCTCACTTTTCTTAGGTAACATAGACCCAGCACCTCCATGCCCTGTGAAATCTCACCCTGAGAGGGAAACTCCATCCTGGCCTTTCTTCTTAGATATCTCGTATCTAAGATGGCACATGCCCCTTCAATTATGTCTGGAATTTGAGTAATCTGAAGGCATAACAGGAGGTAATGCTAATACTTGTGAAGTCCAAACTTCACTTGAATCATCTTTAAAATCTCTTAGAGCAGAAACTCCAGTAGGGAATGTTTCAAAGCCAAAAAAAAAAAAAAGCCCAGAGTTCTGCAAAAATCTAGACATCTGAAGACTTTTTTATTTTTTTATTTTTTAATTTGGATTGAGTCTAACAGTTGCAGGCAACTAATCAGCTCTGCCACTGCTCTAAATATATGTTCTTAAGATGCGTGCCCAGGGAGCCAGACACTACCAGACCAGAGTCAATCCTTCCCCTCTGTCCAAACACGCCAGCAACCCTGCTGGGAGAGGTCAGACAACAGTTTCTCATGGTGAATGTACAAACCCAGGAGGAGAGTTTGATCAAGGTACAGGAGAGAGCAGACTAAGAATCATTTTGCACTGCCCTGGTTGCCACTGGACCCATGCTGCACTGCCACAGCCACAGCCACGAAGGATGTGACAACAAAATATATCTTCCTTCTCCTTATCCCCTCTTGGTGCAGAGGCTGTGAAGTGCAATCTGCTCTCCTGTACATCACACTGAGCAGCAGCCACAGCAGCTCCCACACTTGTAATCTCAGAAGCCATAAGGGGAAGGAGGCAATCCCCAGATATTTTGCTGAGATAGGTAACAAAAGAAAGCCAAAGACGAGTGGTATGTTGAAGAGAACTGTGAAAGGCTTTGAGCTAGTTCAAATTAAAACAACCTTCCTCAAAGTATTTCTACCAATTCTTCTAGGAACACTGGGCACACTGGTTCTGCTCAGAACACACGCCCCATACGAGAATTCAGAAATCACCACGGATCTCCCCAGCCAACAACTGATCTCAATGTCAAGTGAAATGTGTGGAAATGAAAGCAAGTCTGCCTTTCCTACAGGTAACTCTGGTACAAATGGTGTCTCTGCCCCGCAGCTGGGGCCTAAGGGAGCATGTAGCACACATTTCTTTAGTCAGTATCTCAGAAAGAGCCTAGAAAGGGAACTGGTATTTGTAACTAATACCCTCTCACACCAAGTCATACCTATCTCTGTCTGCGCCTGCCTGAATTGTTTCAAAGTACCTTCTGTGATCACAGGTATCAAGATCTGAGTCAAGAAGTCTGACACAGGAGCATCCTGCACATCTACACAGACTCCTTTAGCTCCCTTGCTTTCCAAACACCATTTCCGCAATGCCACCTGCAATCTCTACAGTGAATCTTGAACAGCCTGTTCCCAAAAGGCTTCAAAAACAGCAGCTATTTCTTGAGCTTCATCTCCTAGAGTGGTCTCCCTGGAGAGTTCTCCTTCCCTGCTGTAATACAGTACCATAGCAAACAACTTAGGCTGCTAGTCACATAAAATTCGTTAACACAGCACCCCTCAACACTGGGACAAGTCAAACTTATACAAAGCCAGATTATAAAACCAGATTATAAAGCCAGAGCCCACCAAACTAGTGTGCAACGTGTTTCTAGTGGGGGCACGTGCACACAGTACCCACATCAGCTGTGGCCCCTGGAGTAAAAGCAATGAGAGGTAAGAATAAACATTATCCCTAAACTCTTCTTTCCTGTTGATCAGTTACAGTGCTATGTCTGTCACAGAGTGTTTAAATTCATTTTACTTCAATGCCAATTTGAAGAAGAGATCACAAATACTTCTGCCTGACCCAGGGAGTGAAGAACTGTTTGCTGCATTAAGGGGCTAATGAGCTTTTCCCCATAGCAACCTCCCAAGTAAGCAGGATTTATCACCCCAACAACAACATAAACAACAAGGGCAACATTTCACCATCACACAAAATGTCACAAGATTACTGCTTGCCCGAAGAAAAGAGAGTGAGGAAAAGAGCAGAGGAAGGAGAGTAAAAAGGCACCATCTCTTGGCAGGCACGTTAAATGGGATGCTACTTTGCTTTTCATCTTCTAGGCCCTCCTGACATAAATGTTTCAAGCACTGGCTGCTTGTGATTGATGCCCTCACCTGGTTGTGGACCGTGTTCAGCTGGTTGTTAAAAGTCATGGTCAGGTTGGTCGATGTACTTGGGGCCACGTGGGTGATGAATGGCGTCTTGCTCTGGTTCACCGTGTCGTACATATTCACCCGCCGCTTGCAAATCTCCATGTTCTGGAAGCAGGACTTGACACTGCGCAGGGGAAAGGGGGGAAAAGGAGGCAGAGAAAATCAGCCAAGCGACTCGCACAGGTAACAGTTCATCACAGCGGCCCTGCAATAGGTCTCCACGGCAGGCTTAGCACTTTCGAGACTCTTAAAAGTCCTTTGCTATTTTGTGCAGGTCTCTCTAAACCAGTGAGAGTCAGATTAACCCTGTACTGAAGAGGGCCAAGATGAGAGTCCCAGCTGCCTTGGCACTCCTGGGTGCTCCCATGGGTCTCTGCACTGCAATACAAGTCACTAAAGCAAGCAAAGTGGCTGCTCCTTAGGGGATGGCAAGAAATACGAAGAGGCTATATTAAAAGACTGAAGGAGACTGAGAGCAAGAAAGAAACTGTTTTTTTCCTGATGATGGAGCCTGAGAGGAAAAGAAAACTTGTGCTTTTTGCCTCAGTGTAAGCGTAAAGATAGTTTTACACTTCTTTTGCAATGAAGAATTTTATTGTTCTTGATCACTGAGACCCCTAAAGAAGTCATTCTTGTTCCTTTTTAGTAGCTGTTCACAAAGAGCTGTGTACAGCTAAGCAGTTGAAACATTGCCCCTGTCTAGCAAAACACTTGTGAAGATGCTTGTCTTGAAGCATGACATCTCCTCTTGCAGTCAATGGGACAATTCATATCCAAAAGTTATTCCAAAGCAAATTCCTCCATGCCCCAAAGGAATCTGGTTCTGAGGTTATCTCACACTGAGAACTGGATCTGTGCGGGAATGATTACAGCTTCTCCCTCCACACTGACTTTCCCTCAAATGTTATTGACATAGCAATGAAAATTTTGACAAGTGTCCTCCTTTGTGCCCCAGTAAAGCAGATTAAATACTCTCTGCATTGCTAGAGCACAGTAGGCATCTGGTAAATGAAACTGCCCACATTTCATTAATTAGAATACCAAAGCATTTAGAGCTTAAGAGGCAACAACACAATGAACCTGGGTAACACTGTATTTTTAGTACAATCTCACTTTTTGACATCTGAAAGCCAATACAGGTTTTCCACAATTCTTCCACAATAACTGTTTTTACAAATGTGACCTCAGAGTCTAAAACACAATCTCAGAAAATAGAAAGGCATTTATTTTATTTCCATTATCCCAACATGGAAGAAAAGAAATTCTGAGCGGTGAAAATCAGCTGTATGCTGACTATTTTATAATGATCTAAACTCCTGGAGGAAGGGATATAGCCTCACATCATTTTTAAGAAACAAAGTTTCCCTTCAGACAGAACACCCCTATATGATCCCTAAGGTTGATGAAGAGGACCTATATCTTTTTGTCTCTGCCTTGTCTCTCACTCAAATGGCCACTTCTCTTTTCCTACAAGTAATATCCTGGTAACTGGATCTGGGCCATAAACACCTGCAGATAAGCCAGGCTCAGGACACTGCACAGCTGCCCATTATGTGCACTCACTTCCAGAACTACACCTGCTGGTCACAGAACATCCAAAATCAAACACTTATCCAATACATACAGAAGGCTATTGGATCGCTTATTTTCGGTCAAGCATGAATATAATTCCCACTGCACAAAGAAGAAAGCACTGGGAAGAGTATAGGTTCTGTGCATGGTGAATAGTGTGTGTTTGATAAAAAAACCAAATGGTTTTATCTAGCACGGTGCAAGCTCTACAAATGCAATACCATGTTCTCTGGCTTTACTTTAAGAAAAGGTGGGGGAAAAAAACCCCACAGGGACAAAGCAAAACAGACAGAAAGTCTGAGGAGTACTCAGCAATCTAAGAGCCAGGAAGTTAAATATATGAAATGGGAAGCTAAGCTCACTTTGCTGTCTACTTGTAAGAAAGCAGAACAGCCCCTCTTGTGCTGCTTGAACTTGCAGCTTCCCTGAAACGTGCCACAGCAGAGATTCCTTCCAGAAGCTCCAGCTTCTATATATTCTCACTTTTTCTGCTGCCCAACTTATTTCCCAGAGAGATTATAGCTCCCTGCATCTTTCAAGGCTTTGAAGTTTCTGTTCTCCAAACCACAAGTAACCACAGACACAAGTTCCATCCACTTGCCATGCTGGTTACAGCTCATTGCTCTCTTTGCCAGTCACTGCTTCCAGCGTGGAGGGGTTTGAGGAGTTACACACCCGGCTGGCACACATTTAGTTTACAGAGATGTGGTGCTGAATTCTTTATTTGGCTAGAATTCTCAGTACTATTGGCCTCGATGATATTTTCAGTCTTTCTGGGGCTTTGCCTGAGCCACCACAAGTGAGCACTTCAAAAATGAAGATGTGGTTATGGACTGCTGCGTTAGTGGAAAGATTTCTGACGGCAATGCATTAGGTCACAAATCTCTCCTATCTTACACAATCAGTTGTTGCACAGTCAGGAGGACTGTTGCAAATTAAAAGACTTTTGTCTATGATGCTCACTCAGTATTTTTGTTGTCATATTTTATTCATGACTGTTTTTTATAGGAAACTTTACTTTCTTCCTGTTTAGCACAATCATCCCCCATCTTGTTTTCATTTATCACTTACTATCTATTTATAGGTAACCATGCTCAAAGATGGCTGTGCAGGCTAAGTCTGGGTCTACACAGATCGTGCACCCACTAACTTCTGGTAAGCAGATGCTCTTATCTCGTGATAAATGTGACAAAAAGGCAGCTACAGCTCCTTCAAAAGAGGAAAGCTACCTTAAACAAACTCAAAACACTGCAGCCACCCATACAGGCAGGGGAGCTGACAAAGTTACCTGTTGCTCTGCAGCACAAAAAACACACTCTGCAGCTCTTCAAGCAGCTCTCTTTAATTTTGTACCTGAGCTCCTGACAGCCTTTAAAACACTCACGCAAATGGCACTCAATGAAGTACAGCACTGTGCCAATAATTGCTCTCCTGTCAAGGGGAAGGGACAGCCTGAGAAAGCACCTTGAACTGCCAAGTGCTGTAAAGCAGGATGTTCAAAGCTCAGTTCCTGAAGGCTCTGGAAAACTTCCACTGTGTGTCTACCTCGTCCACTTACACCTGAGAAGCCTGTCCCAATGTGAACTGGACACGGGCAGTGGGCTGGGTGCAGGTACCCTGCATTTCAGGCTGCTGTGCTCTGTGGTGCAGCTTTAGGAGAAGGGGCAGTCAGGCTTGAAGATGTGACTCCTCATCTCCACCAGGCAGCGGAGCCCATCCCCATTCCACATGTGTCAGCTGAGGTCAGAATGGTGTTTAAGGTGACACAGGTGGACAACAACCAAGCTGAAAACTGAACTCCTTGTCCTGTTGCTCATGCCTGTGAAACAGCCTGCTGCAGAACAGCTCTTCCCTTAAAAAGCAAACAGCCCCACGCTGACTCCTGGCACGACGGGAAGGTTCTTGGGAGGAAGGGTCGGCTCCCCACTGCAGATCAGGTTGATTACTCCAATAACAATCAGGACTATATTACTTTGAAATAGACTGATACTTTCAGCACTAATTGCATAATTTCTCCTGCATTTTAATGCAAAAATATGTAATTACTGAATATTTACATAATTAATGTAACACACACTGCAGCGTTTTAAATGCCAAGCACCTACAACACAATTCTTGCAACCTTGAGCTGGAAATAATTTTTTTTTTTTTTTTAAGCAAGAAAAGCTTAAAACTTAGGAATTAAACATCTTAACAAAGCCCCTCAGATACACTTGGTCTCCACCACAACCAGCTATCCTCTTCACCCCTCAATCCAAAACCCAAGAGGAACAAAAGCCACGTACTGTGTGCTGTGAGGGAAGTCGAGCAAGTGCGTCATGGTGACAAAAGGGTGGCTCAGAGTTTCAATGGGTGTTATCCTCTTATCTGCATCTATTGTCAACATCTTCTTTAACAGATCTATGAACTCCCGCCGGTCTGCCTTTTCCACCAACATATCGCTTCCTTCCAAATCCGTTGTCATGTTCACCTGGAGGAGAAGGGACAGGAGTGAGTGCCCAAGGGGAAGAGCAGATGGTCAGGTCTCCAGCAAACTGTGTTTACTCCTCGTTGGAGCACATGCCCTGCGAGTCTCCCTGTCTGAAGGAGTAGCTGCTGAAGGGCCATGCCAGGCTCCGTGGTGGCCACTCATCTGGCTTGTGCATGTCACATCTCCAGACAGACTGTTAAGTGTTCAGCTCGCCTGGGTCAGTGGCTAATGAAACACTTAGTCACCCTCCACTGAAGATGAACAGCTTCCATGTGGTAGCAGGCAAGCCTCTGATAATCAGAGAATTTATCATATACTGTGCCATCAGATACTTATCTATGCGCCCTATGAGCAAAGAATGTATAAAATCCATAAAAATTGTCAGCAGGTTTATGAGAAATATCCCATTCATGTATCAGGCACCAGGAAAAAAAGATGTGTTACATTATTTCATATATTATCCAGTCTCCTCTGATTGCATTCCTCCATTCCTGCATGTTCACATGTTTACCTGCTACAATGCCTAGACTTTGCTAGCACAAACTCCACTTTGGTGCTAGTGTTGGGCCAGTTTTGCACACTGGTTTGTTTGTCAGCACAAACTCCCATCACAGGAGTGGTGATGCTGGGATTAGCTCTCACAACAACATGGAAGTGACACAGTGAATTAGTGCTTCTCATTCTTCCCCAGCCAGCCACATTTTACAGCGAGCACACTCTTCTGTGCTCACGATGAATATTTCCACCGTCTCCCTTTAACAAATGGAAATATTAAAGCGCAGAGTACTAAGTGACTTGCCAGGGGTCATACAGAAGAGCACTGGAGAGACAAGAGAAAATGCAGGATTTCAACACTCAGAGACGTGCCTTAGCCACTTTCCAAGGCTGCTTTACTACAGCACACACACCCCTGCGTGCAGTCACTGCTACAAAGCAGCACGTAACAGCTAATTTGGGAGGCATAATCCTGGTATTTTTCAGGAGCTGGCTCAAGAATAGGATACACAGAGAACTTCTACAATTCCCTTTTGCTAGCGTTGCTGGAAAGCATGTGAACAGTCTTGCTGGTTACTCACCAATGCTCTTACCTGTGCCATATCATCCAAACAGTTGAAAATATACTTTCTTGCTTCCTTTGACTTAATCCCCGTCTCTGCCTCATGATCATCTGGCGTCTGCTCAAAACAGGACACAGGCATTGACCAACACTGCCCTGCAACCAGCTGGAGATTATGTGTCACTTCCCATGGGGGCTTCATCCTATCCTCATCAGGGACCATCGTGTCTCTCTTGCCTGACTAGACACCACTTACGTGATCTCCACCACGGTTATGTGACATCTTTTATGTCACGAGGTGATTTATCTCTTCTGTTTCACTTCTGAGGGTCCTCCCAACTATGGTGGGTCTCTGACATCCATCCTGGTGTGAGGTGCAGCATTCCATCCCACCCAGAAGCCCACTGGCCTCTCTCCGTGGGGACATCATGCAGCCAAACAAACTGGTACAGGACACTCAGGGCCCACCTGCTTTACTAGAGGTCTTGGTTATAGAATTAAAGTGCTTGCCTTATTTTCCACTCCCCACAACGAGTTAGATATTAGAGCAAAGTCTGCCCACTACACACCAATTCATTGACTACTTCGAGGGAGATTTCCAGGTCAACTCTGGACTTAAATTTCCAACTTCAAAATGCCAAGCAGGTGTATTATAGGCCCCAAATTTTAGGGATGGCAGTTTGACCTTGGGCAGTACCCATCCCTATGTCTGTACTGCACTGCAAAAACCAGAAACTTAGGCTCTGAGGTGACCTGAATGTCTGTGCCCTTCCAACCAACAACTGCAAGGCAAAAGAAACAAGGGAATGTCTTCCTACCTTCAGCCTCCACAAGGGATACGGTGAGTCTGTATCCCTGTTGAAAAACCTCGTAGTCTTTGTCCCTGCACTTAACAAATACTCTGCTGGTAAGCCCTGCGTCTGCGAAATGTAGCGAATCTGTAAGAGAAGGATGAGAGGTCACTCTTCGTCCTGTGAAGATCTCTGGAGGTCTTCCTTGAAGGAATGCAGAAGGCATTTGAACCGACAGAACAGACAGAAAAAGAAGATGTGGCACGTAGAAAGACTTCACCCCAAATAACTCAGGGCAAGGTACGAGAAGAAGAGAATTTCTGCATGGAATTCCCTCCATTTATCACCTACACCCTTAGACTGTACTCCCACAAGCCCTAAGGATGAAAAGAGTAAAGTCCCTAAGTTTTTAAAGGTCAAAGAGAAGGACGCACACAGTTATTCCAATGGGATGTCTCAACACTTTGTACCTTCTCTTCTCCGGGAAGTCATCTCAGCAATTTGATATTTGCTCTCTAACTTCCGCCTGTCTCCTTCCACCCGAGCACACTGCCTATCCTAGGAGCAGTCAGAAGTTCCAAACAGAGGATTATAAAGTGACTGCCTTTGAACTAAGGTGAAATACACACTCAAAGCAAGTGACGCCCTCATGGTATGGAAAGGACTCGTCTCTACTGACTACATGACGTTATTTGGGTTGCATCCACGAGCATGACCTCACTGGCACCCACACAGCTAAAAGATACTCTATTTGTGTTTCCAGGATCCCAAACTTTTATTTATTTATAAAGGAGAAGGGGCCTGTGATTACACAATTAAAGGCAGATGTCACACATGCCTGAGGTGCCACACAAAACCTTAACTTTGCCACCTCCTGGCTCCTTAATGGCCTCATTCTGCAAAATTGCTGCACACTCTGCAAAACTACTAAAACAGTCACCTACTCCAGAAAACTCTAGGGAAGAATGGAAAGTGTTTTTAAGAGGAGAAACAGAGAAGGATAGAAACATTAAATAAATAAAGGCATAAAAAAAAGCAGCCACGGTTTCAATCACTTCCAAGCACTCAGGTCCAGTTCAGAGTGCAAGGCTTGCTCAGCTCTGCAGCTCCTTAGGTCCATCAGGGCTCACACACCTGAGAGGCACCAGGAGGCTGCCTGCAGCCCAGTGCCAGTGCTGCAGCCAGGGACCAGGATCAGCCCCTACCCCTTTCCCAGCTCCCCAGGAGCCCCTGTCACACTTTACCAGAGGAAGCTTTGTGCTGGGCAGCTAAGCTGGCCAGTAAGGTATGGTGATTTCTTTTTCAGCTGCGTGTTTTATGGCTTTTGGGGTGCAACAGAGAAGAGAAAGAAATCCACTCTTCAATGCTTGGTATGTGATTTCCAAACACTTGTGAGTTTCTCAGCTACATCTGATTTCCTTTAGAGTCACGAATAGCCCTGCTCATTGCTGCAAGTTATTTCCCATGCCAAATTTTACCTTTAGAGCTCTGATTAAAAAAAATACTAGTTTCAAAAGAAAAGTCAAGAAAACATTTCAGTATGTGAAAAACTTACTTATTATCTTGCCTTTTTTTTTTTTTTTCTTTCTTAAAAAATTTATTTCCTAAAAGAAAAAAGACCCTTTTCAGGCTGCATTTGCAGACAGCTAAGATCAGCCTGAAGAATACTATGGGAATGCAAAGTATTCTACAGGCCTGGCTCTAGCTGCCACTGAATTATTGGTTTTAGGACTACAAAAAGAGCATAAAAGCCTATAGGGAGAAAAGGAACGACAGCTTATATTAACTGGAAACCTACATCAGTGCCAACGTTCTCCCTGTCATTGCTTTTAATACACACTCTCATAAAAGGGGTTATGAAATGCAGCCGAGTTCGTGCAGTTTCTTCTAACAAATAAGGCTTTATACAGCACTTGCTGCTACAGCAGAGAACGAGTGCCTGCTCTGCTCAGTGAGGAGAGACATGTACAGAGCTCCCCAGTCAATGGCAGCCTTGACTCTCCATTGAGATTTCACTCTCAAAGGCAGCCAGATCTTAAAAGGCAGCATACCAAGCTGCACACTGGTGACCTGCAATAAATACCCAGGTGCATAATGGCAATGGTGACTTGGGAGAGCGAGAAACACAGACCCACCATTAGCAAAAGTGAAAAAGTTGGCACCTGTTCACGCTGACAAGAGAAGGGAAAACGACTTGTGCACTTACCAGCACCCAGGGCTATATCCACACCCACCTGATCGTACTCTGAAGCTCCTGGGTACAAGGGCCAGCCCAAGAACAGCTCTGCAATGACACATCCCAATGACCACATATCGATTGCTTCACAGAAGGGTAAACCGAGGATGATTTCAGGGGCTCTGTGGAGGAAGAGGTCAGAAAACATCAGCAAGGGGAGCAGAACCACTCAGCTGGTGCCCATCGTGACACTCAGAGAGCTGCTGCCAACAAGTGTCACTGCCGACAGAGCTGAGGGACACACTGGCCACTGGCACAGCGCTTGCTAACCAAACATTAGTCGGTGAATGTTTATCCTTCTTCTATTTATTTAAATCAAGAATATAATATAAATCAATACTTATTTATCACAGTACAGAAGAGCACTGTGGCCATATACAGCCCAGAGACAGCCCTATGTCTGGCAGCATTTTGTAAAGGAGAGAACTACCACTGCTTTCATCCAGCAAATGGGAATATGAAGGCACCCAACAAAGGCCCCCACTCGAGGCTCTCAGGCCCAGCTCGCTGTCCTGTGAGCTGCACAGATCCCCTGCAGTGAAGCATCCTCTGTTCACACAGCTCTGTGGGTTCACAAACAGCCAGACATTAAATAATCATTACAGAACTGGTATAAAAGGATTACTGACTTTTGAAACAAATGGCTGTAACAAAAAAACAGAGAAATAATGTAATTAGATCTATTAGACCTAAGCCTTTTCCTCAGGAGGAAGTAGCCAAGAAGCCTTCCTTTCCTAGTCTATCCCAGGCAACTGATTAGATTTCCTTTTCCCTGTCAGCCCAAAGAGCCAAAATGCAGCAGCTCTCTGGCTATGCATTTATTGCTGGCTCCAGAAGATGCCACCAAAGCACCTCTGCTCCCTTCTCCTCTAGGGGGAATCTGTCCCACTGCCTTGGGGTGGTAGGAATACTTCTCCACTGACGTTGAAAAGGTCTGCAGGATGAGGTTAGATGAACTTGCTCAGCTCCAGTGGCCTATGTGTCCCAAACATTCTGTGTTTCAAAAATTTCTGTGTGAAAGAACCAGAAATGTTTTCCAAATACTGAAAACCTTATACACACAAACACCTCCCTTACTTATCCCACATCTGCCTAGATGTCCACATGCAGTTATGTGACACAGTTTGTATTTATACAAGGATCTCATAAGGCTTCTCTCCTGTTCTTCTTGCAACACTTCTAAAGCTCCAGCTTCTGGTTTCATGGGATGTACAGCAGGAAGAGTAACTTACTGTCCCATACTCTTCTAACTATAAAGGAAAGAAAAATGCAGAAGACAGATAAAAGAAACACACACTGCTTTAAAACTTCCATAATTTTAAATATAGCCTTGGGATTTCTCAGGCCCTCATACATATTTTGGGAATGCCTGGGGTTTGCTATTGAGCAAATTAAGTGCCACCATCCAAAGCTCGAAATAGGACCCATGGTTCCCAGTTCCTCATCTGTCATCAGGATAAGATCTGACACTAGTGAGATCATACTAAGGATTACCAATTGCAGTGGAAAATATTATGTTTTAATCACGCCATTACAAAGTCATGTCAAGACAAGGCTTTAGCCAAGAAATCAAGCAAAATGGTAATTTTTTTTCCAAAGAAGCAAAGACCCTGTAGCAAGAATACATGTTCTGTCTTCACTCCACAAACTCCCCCAGTTTTGGGGGGCATGTAATGATAAAACTCCCATACTACCCCTTCTTAAACCCGCAATGCAGAACATAAAAATCACAGGAAATTCTGGGATTTTTAAGTTGGAATTCTTTGTGCCATTCCCACAAAAAACCAAGTCAGAAACTTAAAAAGTGGCTACCTTTACCCCTTCTAGCTTCATCTGTGCTTGTCATTGTCATACCCTACTGCTTTTTAGCCCACTGTGACAAACTTTGTGTTCTAACAGCAATCTTTCCTCATGAAGAAGGGGTTAATTTTCCTCTTTTCCTCCCCATTCCGTCATCCCTGTCATCCCTACACACCACTCGACACCTAGACAAAATGCAGAGAGAAAAAGACAGCTATGGTGACCTGAATCTCATTACTATGTAAATCCTGCATTCAAAGCCATCTGCCTCTCCCTGCCTGCCTTCCACATTGTGAGCGAAATGTCCCTGGTCACTAATGAGAGCTCAGCCACCAATCGCCTGAACTTCAAATCCCTCCCACTAACTCAAGCCGAGGGGTGGACCACAGGGATATTCCCGACGTGATTTTGTGGGGAAAACTCCCTGTTCATAAAAAGCACTTGCTCTGCTGTCACACACAGCACACACCTCCTCTCCTCTCTCCCCACACTTACGCTGCCAACACCTTCAGACCCCTGCAAGAAGGGATGACCTAGAATTTCAGGTTCTGAAATCTCTTAATTATTTTTTTTTTCTCCCGAGTCTTTGGCTGTCCAGTGGGTTTTCCTGAAAGCTCCACTTTCTGGAGTGCAGTAATTAGGAGAGAATTTCTTTTTTACATGCAGAAGAAGTTTTCCATCTCTGTGATTGGGAAGAAAAGCACTAATCAACGTCCATATTATTTTGACACATAAAATACAACTAAGCAGAACACTGCTCATTCTATGAATTCTAACAATGGTGAGAGGCTGGATCTTGGGGCCTTATGTACACCACAGCCATCACTTGCTGTGGTTTTCTCCCAGTCTTCACATCGTAATTGCGATTTTTCCATGGAGAGGGAGTGGCCCTAAGATAAAAAGATCTTAATTAAGCAGTCATTAAGACACCTCAAGAACAACAGGTGGTGGACACCACACAGGCTTCCAGATTTTCAAGCAGCAGATACCTCCTGTTTGCCCTGTGAAAAAGGGAGCTGGAGTCACCAGGAGCAGTGCTCTGCCTGCTTGAGATGGCCAATGCCAAGCATTTTGGGGCAGGACGCTACGAGGTCTGTAACAAAAATAATCTGTTCAGTGATAAAATACCTCTGAACCTCTACTGCGGTGGACATTGTTCTTCTGCACATAGTATTTAACATGTGCAACTCCTCTCTTTCTCAACATAAGCATGTCAGTTTTTTAAGACAAGGTGAGATCTTGACTTCCATCACATGTTGTGGCAGCAAGTTCCACAGGCAACCTTCTGCTTTCAATAGCATCTTAGCTCTGCTGTTTAAAGCTTGATTTTCCTCCGTCAGGTTTAAATGTGTCACCTCTCATGTTCACACAGATTGGTCTAGAGGTGAAGATGGAAGTGACCGAATCACCTGTCCTTTAACACGAGCTGTTTTTATATCTCTGCCCTGTTCTCCCGTGTCTGCAGCAGCTTCTGGCTTCGCAGTGTACCATCCACTGGATGTTTCCATCCACTTCCACTGCCTGACCCTACAGCTCCTCTTCCCGACACAACTGCTTGGAGACAGGCTGAGCAGACCTAGAAAGAGTTAAACACAGGGATATTCCCCAGACTTATTTTACACTATTTGCAGAGTGGTTTCGCGTTCCAGTCTTCCCTAAGCTTAATATTTTGTTTGCTTTTGGAGTGACACGAGGCATTTCAGCAGATGTTTTATCTGGGAGATCCTCTGAGACGCACAGTCCTTTCTCCAGAGAAGCTGCAGTTAATTTAGGACATAGAATTATGCAGAAATAGTTCATTTTTTCTCTTCCGATGTTTACCGCCTTTCAGTACTGCACTGATCTGGCATAATGTTTTCTGTAATCTAGATCAAGTCCTTTAAATGCTCCTCACTCTTTTCTGCAGCCTAGCCTAAGCAAGTCTGTGTTATCTGCATGCTTTAACACTTCACTACTGGTCCAGCACTTTTTACAGACAATTAATACATTAAATAACTCTGGTCCTAAAATGTGCGTGCAGTCTACTCCACAACTGACCCTTGTTTTCCTAAAAGCACTCAGATTTAGCTCAGCAATAAAACTGGTGTAATTCTCTTTCCCACAGGGAAAGAAAACTGTTTCCATGACTTAAACAGTTCTTGTGTGGAATTTCTCCGTTCTACAGCTGCTAACACAGTGCCACAAGGGAAAATGCCCTATGAAAGTGTGCACATCCAAGTATTGCAATCATAAATCGGAAGGACAATTCAAACAGCAGCAGACCCTCCTGAACAGCACTGAGATCTTCAGCAGACCTCTCCATGACTGCACAGAGAAGTATTTTCTCTTCCAACAGTACAGGTTTTTTAACACAGACTCACCAAACCTTTTGATTGTGGTGAGGATCTTGTCTGACAGCACACAATGGAGGCAGCTACCAGACACCTCAATACATGCAAGAACATCCCCATTTCCCACCCATTTCCCAGCCCATTTCTTGGCCGTGCTTCTGCAACAGTCCTGGCACAGTAACTCCTGCCTCCAGTACAAGGCACACAGAAGGAAAGCAGAAGACTTTGCCCTCCTGTCCTTCCTCTCCCGTGAGCTGCCCTCGATGTCTTCCAACAAAAGGCACTCCCCTTCTGCATGCACAGGCACAACCTGTTCTACAGCTCGCACAGATCTCACCAGCACAGACCAAAGATTTAGAAACTACTTGCCACCAGCCTGGGAAAGACTGAAGAGCCCTGCCAAAAGCCTCTATCTCCAGGACAAAAGCAGCCATCCTCATTTCCCTACCCCTGTCTGACCAAATTACTTGCCTGGACAGCAAAGGCTGACCTGTTGCTTGGCTCAGCAGTGAGTCCAGTCAGTCCCCCATCCTTTGGAGCTCAGCTTGAATGTGCCTGTGTACACCAGAGAGCTGCTGGTGGCAGTGCCCCAGGGCTCCAGGGTCCCCGTGCTGGCAGCACCCGCAGATCCCCAGAGGCAGAAGTGCCATCTCATCATCTGCTTGCACCTCACACACGACCCCGTCCTGCTTTCAGGCCCGCTGCTGGCAGAGTATTTACTTTAGCAACCCTGCTTTGTGGCAGGGTAATTTCATTGTCTGGTGTTTCTGTCAGGAAAATTAATTACCAGTCTAGCTCACTGGCTTTTTCACCCACACATCACAGGACATTAAAAACAAATGCCAAAAAAATTCATTTCCACACACTCCGATTCAGAGAGCTGGGATATTTCTGAATTTTAAAACTTCCCTGCAAAGTGCCCTCCTCAGGGATAATTTACCACCTCTGGTAGGGTCCCATGGCCAAGCGTGATAGTCTCAGCAGAGTCCTTCATGGACAAGTGTACACATCAGACAGAAATATAACTCCAAACTTGATACTTGCTGGCACCTTGAGCAGAGTGTTCCCGCTTCCAGAAGAAGGCAGAGGGCAGCTGCAGGCAGTGCAGACGTCTCTGAGCTGGAACACACAGCTCCTGTCTTGCCCTGTGTGCTCATCTCACCTGCTAAAGCCTGAGCTCTGGAAGCAGCAGCTTTCACACCTCCACTCAGGAAGCGCTGGGCAGGGGCAGAGAGGCAGGAGCTGAGCTCCTCTGCCCAAGCAGGGATGCACCGACCAGCTGCACAGCCAGGGCTTCACCCCGCTCAGGGCTGGTGCTCTCCCATGCACTGATACCTCTCCTGAGGACAAGGAACTGCAGCCTTTGTGTGTCTGACAAAGAGGATTTTCTTCAAGTGATGGAGCTCTATCCTCCTCTCAGATGCAAGTTTTCTTTGGTATCTTTATGGACTCTTTCTCATACCTGCTCACTTGATCCTTTTGTATTTTGTAGAGGTGTTCATCTTTTATTGCCATGTACTGTAGAATGCAGAGTACCTTTAACTCTTAGGTAATGAAGGTGGAATGCAGAGAGAATCTTTTTTTTCGTTCCTCTGTACTTCTCAGACTCCAAATCATTTTTGAAGTGAAGGGATGTAAAAGGAGACAGGCTCATATTCTGGAAGTAAAAGGTTACAGTTGCTATTTCCCTCACCCCTACACCTCTCCACTCAAACAGACACCCAGAGGGGACATAGACATCAAATATGGATGATCCCCAGACTAAGGCCATCCTCTGCTTCAGGGCTGGGCATCTGCAGACTTTTGTGTATGTGAGAAAGACAGCCACCAGGGCCAGAGCTTAGCACACCTATGAGCCCCAGCAGCTCCTGCCTGCTCACTCCCCATCCCACGCAGTGGACAGGAGAGCAGCCCTAGGCTCCAACTCACGTCACTCAGCAGGGAAAGGCTGGGCTCACCCTCACTGCTGGACTTCTGCATTTCTCCTCCATCCCTGAGCAAGGAACAGCCCTGCAAGTCAAGACTCAGCCCAGAAAATGCCGGCTCACTATGCCTTTCAGATTCCAGCACAAGGCTCCAGCCATGGAGAGGTCAGTCAGCACAGGGTTATTCCTGAGGGAGGGAAAGGACCACAGAGGAATGCCACTCAATTGGCCACAGTGTACTGTTTGCCCACAAAGATGTATTGGTTTGAGTGATAAAGGACAGAGCCACTACAGGGCCTTCTAGCAGGCTCTGTATTTCACAGGTCCAAACAGGTACACCTGCTTTCTGGGAAGGACTGTGGGTATAACCAGAGCCATTTCCAGGGCTGTCAGGCCATCTCTACAACCACCACTAGAAGGGAGCTCCAGCACTGCACTGCTCACACTGCTCTTGCCCATCCCTCAAGATTAGTCTGCAACACTTCAAAAAATATCTGAATCAGCTCAAAAGACTGGAAGCTGGATTCACTCAGCCCTCGGTGACGGTTTATGTTACAGGACATAAATATAAACTGGAGAGCGGTAAGCAGTGAGGTACTGCAGGGGTGCATCCCAGCCTGGTCTCATTTAACATCTTTATCCCTGACTGAGGAGGAGGCCGAGTGCATTCTCACCCAGTTTATGGGTGATGCCACACTGGAGAGACCTGGCCATGCCATAGAGGGCAGGGCTGCCACCCCGAGGGACCTGGACAGGTGGGAGACATGGGCAGTGAGGGAAATACAGCCAGGAGAAATGCCAGGTCTGGCCCCTGGACAGATGAGCACTGGTGACAACTGGGGAGCCGCTCAGCTGGAATGGCCATGAGAACCTTGACTCGAAGGGCTGTGGGCTAGAAAGGAAGAGCCTGGCAGCAGCAGGACCAACAGCCTCCCTGGAACAGGGCCAGCAGACCAAACACTGTAGTGACCCACCTACAGCCACAGCTGGACCCCATGTCTGGTCTGGGGATCCCAGTGGGATAACCACGGTGTCTACGACAGCCGCCTGCCTCTCCTCCTCTGCCACATGGAGAAAATGGGGCCAGGCTCTTCCCTCAGGTGGGCAGCAGAAGGCAGAGATGACAGACAAACGGACACAGGAGAGGATCCCTCTGGGAATGGAGAAAACCATTCGTGTGCAGACTAATGAACCACCAGCACAGGCTGCCCTGAGGGACTCTGCAGTTCCTATCCTTGGAGGCTTTTAAGACCCAGCAAGACGAAGTCCTGACCTTGATCTCATGGCAGACTCTACCCCAACCATCAGGTGGGACTAAATGACCTCCCAGGGCCCCTGTCACCTGAACTTCTCTCACTCTATAAGGTCCAGTAACCATCCATGTCCCAATAGGAAGGTCACCAAGCTCCTCCTCCACACAAGCAAAATCCTGCACAGCTGGGAGTGCTTCCTGTGGTACAGGTGCATATCCCACGGTGTTTGAATCAAATTTACATACACACGAGTCTGTCTTTTAAAAACAGAGAGCAAGTTACACAACCTGAACTTGACTGGAGTAATTATCAACCAATCCTCGTGAGCCTCTCATTGCTAGCTAAGGGTATTTAATAGCAAATAACTCATAGAAACAGACTGGACTACCCTCCCCTGGCCACTGCTCATGTTCCACCAGGGTGCTTCCACCAGGGAAGGGTAAAAATACTCCAGAGGATGGTGTCAGAGATGGACAGGGCTAGCCTGAACCTCAGGGAAGTCACCCACTCCCTCCCTGCCCCAGTCCTGGGCCATCCAAGCAACGCCTGTGTCACTCCTGGCCAGCACTCAGCTAGCCTGGCTTAGAGACCTCCCATGGTGGAGCATCCATAAACTCTGCTGTGCCCCAAAGGGCCTCACCCCTCGTCATTTTAAGGAATAATACAACTGTGCATAGCTGACTTTGTGTCATGCTTAATTACCATTTGTTGTCAATCTGGCATCTATATAATACATATGGAAAACCATAATTTAATACATCTCACTTGACTTTGCTTATACCTGGCTTTCTGCCAGGCTGCACCTCCTCCCTCTCCTCACTCTGCCTCGGCCTCAACACATACTCAGTGCCTATAACCTCGTCTCTTTTTCTCTCTTGCTCACTGTGTCTGTCTCCTTTTCCTGCTCTCTTCCCACCCTTACTGTGGACATTCCACACAGGAACCCCCTGCCCCTGTGAAGGGAGTGCCCACCCTGCACCTGGAAACACAACCCTCTGCTGCAATGGGTTTGCATCCACTTTGGAAATCGGGGAGTCACAAGGACACATATCAAGCACTCCAACAGGATCCCCCTGCTCGCTGCCACCCCGCACACCAGGCTCTTGGAAAAAGCAATTTCCATAGGTTAATCCTGGAAGACTTTCAAGTAAACCACACTCACATATCAGGCGCTTGCCATCCCTATGCACCTTTCCTGGGATTAAGAAAGCTGGATTCAGGCATGAACAAAGCCTGGGTTTAAACGGGGAGGGAGGGGTGTCTGCTGGGAGGCTGGGCACCTCTCTGCTCTCCTCCATACATTGTACATACACACTTCATTTAGGTTAGGGCCTTAAAGAAAAACTCCTGCTCTCTTCAGCAAGAGCATGTGAGCAAATCAATGACTGAAGCCCAGAGCTGGAGAAGACAGTGCAGCTGTTTGTGGAAACAAGACAAAAGATTTAGAAACATTTGCTTTTTTCCTCCCCTCTCCCATGTCAGGCTGTTTACAGAAACCAAGGGATGAAATTTTGCAGACAAAACCACTGAGAGCAGCCTGTCAGTCTCGAAGGGAAGGAGAAAGGGAGGGAGAGGGAGGGGAGCGTAGGCTTCTTTCAGGATTATGGATCATTGCTAAATTGCTCTATCAATTATTAAACCCATCACTCAAAGCGCAGTAACCAAAATACAGCAGATAAAGCCTTTCTCATTCACTCTCTACCAGCTGCTCTCCTCCTCCTAAAGCCAGAGGGGAATGAAAATTCCCATAGTTTATATTTTATAAAGATCATTTTCCCTGTGCCTCGAAAATAAAAGGTTTTCCAGACAAGGTACAGTGGAACCAAGCCCGTGGCAGGAAGATATTAAAGGAGGAATTGCCCTTTTGACTAACAGACCTAAGGACTAAAACAAAATCTCTCCAATCAATATGATTTCTTAACACTGACAGGTTAAAACATTGGTCTGTGAATAAATGAAGAAGCAGGCCTCAGCCATCAATACCTGTTAGTTGCTGTTTGCTCTTTGCCACTGCTGCTGAACAGATCTGAGACCAACAGCAGGGTGGGCACGGTGCCAGGAAAGGACAGGACAAAGGGACACGAGGCACCTGGTCTGTGGAGAAGGAAACTGCGACCACGCATCCAGGGTGAGCCAGGAAGCCCTGAGCAGTGCTGAGAAGAAACCACACACAGGGGGTAAGCGGCTGGACAGGCTTCCATGAGGCTACCAGGGTCTGGATGGACCCAGTGATGCTGTGAGGTTTTAGCAGCACCACATGCACTTGCTGGAAGCATCCCCCATATGCATCATCCGAAGCAAACACATGCCTGAGTTCTGGCAAGGGCCTGACTGCAGCTCAGGTGAAACACGCACTCGTGTTTTGCTGAACCCGAATCCTCCAGCAAGTACTTGCTGTGTTGAGCTGGAAATGATAAAAGGCAAAAAAATGCTGGTAAGCCAAATACTGGAAAAGAGAGTCAGGCCCTGGGTTTGACCAAGAGCCTGCTCAGCTTGTCCCAGCCAAGCGTCTTTGTAGATCCCTGGAGGAAGCCCTGCTGGGCTGAGCACAGTCACACTCACCTCTCTGCACCCAGAAATGCGGGACTCCGTAAACTTGGGAGGACACGCACAACAGGGAGCGCCAGGACCACAGCCCCGGGGGCTGACATCTCCACGCTGAGCCAGAAGCACAAAAACACGCACGGGGGGTGATGCAACAACAGCTACATTCAGCTCAGCGTGACCTCTGGTTGTTCTCCCAAACAAAGGGCCGTGCATGGGGGAGGGCCGGGCCTTCCCCAGGTTATGGAAGGAATCAGGGAATAGAAAAATCATAATTTGAAAACAAAAGCCCTATCCATGCCAGGCAGTGAATGGATGAGCCGCAACGTATTGGGTGCAGAAATCCCCTGAAGGAAGCATCTGATCAAGAGAGGAAGAATGCCAATTATGTGCTCCCATTCATGCCACTGCAATGAAAGCATAATTCTGACTCTGCTTTCTGACCCGCAGTATGCAATTTATGCAAATCCAAGCTGTTCTCGCTTCCCTCGGAGCCAAGTGTCCACCAATGCCAGAGCTGGCTCTAACTTTTTGTTTTCCTTTTCGAATCTATTGTTTTCACTGCTGAATATTTAAGACCTTTTGTTGTTGCTGTTGTGTTTCTCTGGAAATGAAATAATAATTGAAAAAAATCCCACAGCACACAGAAACAAACAGAAGTTGACTTTTCCTCTCTCCAGCCATTCTGCCACGCTCAGCTCCATCCCAAGCCCTTATCGTTCCAGCCCAGAGCCTTGCCACGTATTGGCCAAGTGAAGCTTCTCATGTCTGATCTGCAACATTCCTGACACTTTTGTTCACAGCAAACACTGAAAGTTGCACCAAGCTGCACGGTGGTTTTATAGGATTAGCCCAAACACTGAGCCAACTGTCAATATAAGGCTCCAAAAGATTTCTATCCCTGGCAAACACGGATACGAACCAGACTCAGGCCATGATCCCAAGACTGGCTTCATAGAACAAGTGGCAGGTCTGAGGCTAAAAATACCAAATTGCTGCAGCCTTCCTTTATTTTTTTTTTCCTTTTATTAATCATGTCTACTGGCTGCCTTCTCATTTTATAATTAGAAGAAGACAAAGACAAAAATAAAGTACTTATCCTGCCTGCTCCTTGGAGAAAGGAGTATTGCCCTTTACTTATCTCTGAAGAGCCACACAGATTTAATATTATTATTAGCTGCAACTATTTGTATTTCTGTGGCCCACAGAAGCCGCGGCAGAGCCCGAAGCCTCACAATGCTAAATGTTAAAACGTGCTAAGGGACTGTGTCTGCTGCAGAGAATTGATGATCTCAGGCGATGTGTGGTGACAGGGGAACAGATTGGAGGAGCAGTCCGCCCAAGATCATACCGTGAGAGCACAGCAAAGCCAAGGAAAGAAGCGGGGTCCTTGTGAACAGCGTGCCGTATCCATCACACACACTGATTATAGCAGGGAACAACAACAATAATACATGGACCTGAACGCTCTTTCAAAAGAGATGGGTGTTACTGAGGTAAGGCAAATTTTAGGTCAAAATGACCTGTAGATGTCAAGACAGAAGCCACGCTGGGAAAAGCACACGAAATCCAAGGCCCAGTTTTAAGTCCCGCCTGGTGAGTCACAGCACCCTGCCTACGCTCTGAGGACCCGTTTGGTCCACACAGAGTTCAAGGGAAAGCCTGGGAATGCCTGCTCATCTGCACACGGAGAGCTGCATGGCAGGGAACAGCAGAGATACCTCTGAGCTGCCCCAGTTGGCTATTCCTGCTGCAGAGAGTTGAACATTTCCACTTTCAGCTCAAGCCCTGCTTGAGTCAGCACAGCCTGCGGAGTGGGTGACAACAGCCCCCCATACAAGCAGCAGGACACAGCACAGACTGCAGAAGCACAAATCCACTCTGAATTTAATTTATTTTTATTACCTCTATGCTAGGACTAACATCTGGAAGTGTTAAGTACAGCCCTACTGTACTAGATGATGTAAAAAAATGTAAGAAAACAGTCCCTGCACTAAAAAACTTGCAGCCCGATTTGGGATCCTTCATCACCCTGGAAATAAAAGCTCTAGAACTTGCTGCTCAGCATCCAAGATAAGACAGGACCTGCAGCCAAGCCTGAACAAAACACAACTCCTGACCCACTGGGGTGACCGCTACAAATCTAGATCCTGCAGCTACCATATTTCAGGGCCAAAGAGTGCAACTGCTCCCTTCTCCAGAGATGGAAGAGGGCCCTTGTAGCTGTAAGCAGAGGAACGACTCTGACTTTAACTGTTAATGTCACACGTCTTAGTGGAGCCAGACAGAAAACCAGGATACCAGCAAGAACACAAGAGTGGTGTGCAAAGTAGTCTTGAAGGAACCATGATGCTTGCAGGAAGAAAAGCAACACTTGAGAAGAAAGTGTTTTTAAAACAAAGTCTTCTGCAAAGTTAAGTTCATTCTTTATTTAAAGCCATCGCATAGAAAATTCAATTGTTCTCTAATGCATCTCTGTACCAAATCAGGAATCTAACTTCAATCATTAAAGTGTGAAGCTGATGAATTTAAATCCATAGTAAGTGCAAATTTCAACACAATTTTAAGTAAGGAGTCGCTCCCAACACCTTCATAACATGTCAACACATAGTCATATATTTGTTTCTGGGACTCTTCAAATGTCTCCTTTTACTGTTTCATTTTTTTTCCTTGCCAAAACAAATTCTTAAAGCTATCCCGATGTTCTGAAAAAACATAAACATCTTCCGCATGTTAAAATCTAAGGTGGCTATGACAGAAATTTTGGAGACACAAATCTTTCAGGGGAAGAAAAAATAATCATACAAAAGGAACTTTTCGCTATAAACAAGGGGAATCTGAACTGATTCCCATCTGATTAGCTTCTAATTTGTCCTTGGAATCACACTGCAGTACGGAAGTAATTTTTTAATTTCACTGTTTTGTAAGTAACCAGTACTGTCCTTGAAAGAAAGAAATCCCCATATATCAGGAATGCTTTTGGCTGAGAGGAAGTTTAGTAATTACTCCAAAGAAATAAATACAACCATTAAAAGTACTTCCCAGGACATGAAGGCGAAGTTCCACCCTTTCTTGAAAGAAGGGGCTGTCTTATGCATACATTCCTATCTTCAATTATCATGACTGCCTGTAACATTTAGCTCTCTGTTAAGTCAACTGCAGGGTTCAAGAACATTTCCTGGCATTCTCTGCATTTTTTCACATGTTGCAATTTTATCTGGCGTATATCATACGCTTCCCCCCAAAATGCCTGAACTGAACCCTCTTCCTCCTGACAGAGGAGCTCAGGCTCGGTAAACCTGACTGCAGCTCTCAGAAATCTCGTCACTTGAGAGCTGTGCTAGCAATTAGTGAAAACTGAGCAGGTTTGGCTTTGATAAAGGCCAAAGGTAAAACCACAGCACGCTCAAGAAGCAGGGGATGCAAATGGACCAATGCCTCCCTTTAAAGACATTTTCATCCAGTTCTAAGACCTCGAATGTATTGCCCCAATGTCTTGGAGCTTCCCTGTCCCTCCATCAAAAAACCGCAGTGTACGTTTCCTCACCTTTACTGTGCCCCTCCACAGCTCTATCCCTGCAGCTCCCCAACACCCATTTTAGCTGTGGAAAGCTGTCATTTGGGTTCAGCTGGGGCTGTGGTGGAGCTGGTGGCCACAGACACTGGACAGGAACCTCCAGCTGGACGGGGGCAGGCCAGAAGCGCCCTGCACGAGGGGCAGCTCACCGCCCACCTGTGATTTACTACCAGCACACAGCAATATTTAGGGTGCAATAATAAGGTGCAACACGAGTGCTTTACCAACAAACAAGACGGGGAAGGGAATGACTGTATTTGCCCTGCTGTTCTAAGGGGAGGTTCACCTAAAGGTTAGCGAGAAAACAATGTCGGCCCATCGATCACCGGGACAGCTCCCCTAGAAAGGTTATCCCGTGATCCTGCCTCATTTTTCACATCTATAATTACCCTGCCGCTTCTCCTCGCATCCCACCCATCTCCCAGGCGGCAAATGCCAACCACTGCTGCTTTATTAATTATGTATTTTGCTCATGCCCGTTGTCGCCGCCCCACAAGATGCTACGGCAGCCACAGGATTAAGTGGCACAACTTCCGTGGTCCCCGCAGGGTGGCGTGGCCAGGGAAAGGCAGCCTCAGGGCTTTCCTGGTTTTCCTTCACCAGAGAGGGGAAAGGACCAGCTCCATGCCCCGCTGGGCTGGGAGGGATGCAGCTCTTCACATCTGCCCCGCGAGAGGGAGAAGCGACGTAGGGGCATGTGAGGGAAGACTGCTTCCATTCATGAAGGGCTCAGCTTTCTCTTGGATCTTCATCCGACTGAAACAAAATGCCAATATTGCTGAACATACTTAGCACCTCCTAAAGCGCAATCCTACTCCAAACAGTGCCTGTCTAAAAACAGCAACGCCAGGCTCCTTGTTTACTGTGTCTTCCTGATGCCCGATCTGAATGTCTCCATTTAAAAGAAAAAAAAAAAAGAGGGGAAAAAAAGTCATTTTTTAAATCAACCGGTCCAGCAAACCCAACCACAGCTTCAAGAGCCACTCTGGACTCATTTCTTGCATATTTATGCACACAGACATGAGCAGCCAAATTAAAGGTTATGCAGAGATGGGCAGGGGAAGTGCAAGACAATGATTTGAAGACAACAAATTTGCAGGGAACTCGATATGTTTCCACTCAAACTACAGCATCACGTTTCTGATTCAGGGGAGCCTGAGGGGCTTTTTTTTTTTTTTGCTTTGAGGAAACCTAAAATAGCTTCCTTTGAGAACATGCATTCTGTAATCACCACTTCATCCTTCTGCAGTATTTCTGGATCCAGGCTTTTCAGTTGTAGAATAATAGTAAATACGTATAAAATATGGAAAACTTCTGCTTGATTGAAAACTATTTTCTGTTCTTTTTTTTTTCTTTTTTACTGTCCCACCAGAAACTACAATTAAATTATGTTCTAACAATTCTAAAATAATTTTCTAACTGTAACCACTCCTGCAACAGAACTCAGGGCTGATGCAAAGTGCAATAGAAAAAAAATTGCTGAGAAAAGCAGAAAGACGGCGTGACAAAAGCCAGCACAACAACAGAGTTGCATGCATGTCCTGTTTTGTACCCCAGAGAAGTTCACACCCGTTGAATGGTAATGAAAATAGAAACACCCTGGAAAAGGCAGTAGGAGTAGACTCAAGAGGAAATGAACTACAGAATTTCTCCTGAGAAAGCAAGCTAGAGTGAAAGCTTCTGCCTGCAGTGTCTTTGACGCTGTTGAGCTTGGAGATGCTCACCTTAGGATCCTATCAGCTTGGAGATGCTCACCTTTGGATCCTATTGGCAAAGTCCTCGGCACAGGTAGGATCCAGAGAAACCAAGGAGGTGTGGTCCTCCTTCACACTGCCAAGAAAACCAAAAGCATGGCATCTGCTGCCCTTCAAGGCTAACTCACTGTGTCAAATGGGCTCCACAACACATCCCTGAGACTGGAGGTGATCCAGGGCACCTCTGCCAGACTTGGCTGGTGGCTGAAAGCAAGGGAAAACCCACCAGAAGCACTGGCTTTTTGTACTGATGCCCATCCCACACAGAGGCAAGGCATGTGTTGCTCCTGACCAGATGTCAGAATTACCACCAGCAGAAAACGTGGATCACAGAGCTCATTTGAATGCAAGAGAGTGAAAGCCACCTACCTCCTCCATCCATACCCCTTGTGCTGACTTCTCCAGCCAGGCTTGGTTTATAGTGACACTGAGCTCATGTATGTTTTGTTGGACTGAGAGGGAATAGTCAAGAGTGACCAGGAGATCACCTAAAGCTTCTGATTTTAACACTGTCTGTGAGATCCTCAGGGGCATCAAGAGAAGAGCAGCAAATGCCCTTATTGTGAGAACATTTATGAGAAAATGTAACTATCTCATGTATGATCAATTTAAAAAAATCTAAAATTTAATGATGAGAATTTTCTTGCCCTCCTGATTAAGCCTATTTACAGTTCTTTCAGGTTGATGGTTTAGCCATAAGCTGGGGCATATGTACTTGGGGACTTCACGGTTGTTTTTTGAATTCCATTGTTTACTTATTTGTTACAGAAACAAAGAACAATCAACAACACGGTGCAGAGCCACATGTTTTGGAGTGCAGCAACAGCCACACACCCTTCAAAATTGAGATGGGTCCTCTGAGGATCTGTTTCACTCACTTTTAGAAAAATCCCTGCTTTCCCACTTTTCCTTGAAGCAGCATGCTAGACGAGGGAAGGATTAATTAGCTGATGTTTCTAAACCTCTTTGAAGATAAAAAGTGTTATTTTTATTTTCAAGTCGCACCAAGTGGGGAGAAAAAAAAAAAAAAAAAAGAGAGAGAGAGAAAGACTTGTGCTGTTTCCTGCAGAGGGAGGTCTCAGGACTGAGCCCCTGTACAGAGACACTCCTCCAACACCATTTATTAATGTCAAGCCATCACCACAGCTCTTCTCTGGGCCAGGCATTAACAGGGGCTCTGCCCAGATGCCTATTTTCATGTAACATGTAGAACTCAATACCACTGAGACCTCTCCCCCTGCATCAAATTGGCTGAATTTGTTCACCAGATTCAAAACTTAAGGGGAACAAAGCAGCTGTGTGATCACACACCCCTCATTTTTGTAGAAGAGCAGACTAAAAGCAAACGAGGAAGGCCCTGAATATAGATGCAGAGTGTCCGTCTACCCAGAACCCTGGTGTGCTATTTTTTTCCTGAAGTGTAAATTGCAGAAGTGATTTATCTCTCTTAAACACTTTGTACCTCCTGTTGGAATTTCTGTATGTCTCCATTCTCTCTCTTTTTTTTTTTTCCTCCTCTCTGGCTTCAGGAGGATGACTCAAGCAGCAGAGGCTTGCCATGGGGAGGACTAGCATCCCCTGGCAGCTGGAGAGCAACAAGAAGCTTACAGGTAGGGTGCCCTGCCCTGGGAAGACGAAAATAGCAAGAAGATAGACAGGATTGCAATGCATTAGTCAAGCTGTGCTTAACACCCAAGACAAGGACGACAATGAGCTGTTACAGGTCAGGCCTGAAATGAGCTGGAAACCAAGAAGGGAACGACTCCTGTGTGTAGCCCATTTACAGCTCCTTCAACTCCGTGATCTCATCAAAATCTCACCACCACCAAATACACACAGGATGCTTGCTCTGAGTTATCCTGTTAGGTAACACTGAATATTCATCTCACTGACGCCTAAGGTCCAGCACACAGCAGATATATTCCTTCCCGCTGACCAGGCAGAGCTGGCAGGACGTGCCCTGAGCCTGCTTTCACCAGAATTCCTCCCCCTGCACTCAGCTCAGCAAGGCACAATGTGCAGGAGCTGAGAGGTCCTGCAGAAAAACAGCCATCTGGTGAAGGGGCAGGAAGAACCGGTTAAAAACAGAGTAGCTCCACCATATGGAGAAAATAATTCAGTTGGGCAGTGTAGGAAGAAGCAAACCCTATTATAATAATTGTGTTGCCAAGTGATGTTGCAGACTTGTTTTTCCCCTCACGGCTTCTGCACTGATTAAGAACAGAGCTTCCCCCATAATCCCCACAGCAAGATCCAACTGTTCCACCAAGTGACTTGTGGGGATATCAGGAATATACCAAAATGTCCACACCATGAGCTGAGCATGGAGACAGGAGCACTGCACTCCCCTACCACCTTCCCTACCCTTCCGTTCTGAGTTAGAACACCAAGACTTTGGGATGAGCCAACCCGGTTCAGCTGGATGGCACCCTGAGGAAAGCTGACTCAGGCTTAGCACAGGAGACAATCACACTAGTGATAAGCGAGGTTTGGAAAAATGTCCCACCAAACACAAGGACAGGTAATGCAAAACCTGCTTGGGGCCAAGGCATCTCTCTTCCCACACGTGGGAATTCTGCCCCCCCTGAAATCATCCATATATTCAGAACAGAGTCACTTAATAAAGCCCTGATTATAAATAGGTCCCACTAGGACAGCTCCCCTTCTTCTTCAGGCTGTTATTAAGAATATACCAGGTGTGTCACTCCAGAGGTACTCCTTTCCCTGGAGGTCACACTAATCCCCCCACAGCAGCCATTACTATCTGGGCTCCCGGGGTCCTGCAGTCAGACTACCATCACTAAGAGTTAACTATGTGCACATGCTGAGTTTCCAGGGTCCCTCCCTGGCTCTCCTGGTCACACAGGCATTCTCCTGTTGGGAATACACTGGGCAAGGGATCCACCTCCACTGCTGCTCCCTGCCCACTCCCCAGGATGCCCCAGCCAGAGGGCAAAGTGAGGCTCTGGCACCATCTCCTTGGTCAGCCCACGCTGCTGCCGAGCCTGGCACACCAGGCAGAACAATGCCCGGGCCAGGCCAACTCTGGGAAAGGACAGATCCAGATGCCAAGATAGCCACCACACTTTTTCCTTTGTTTCCAACCCCCTACCCCTTTCTTCCTTCTCATCCATTCCCGTGCTGTGGTTTCTACTGGCTGCATTTACTTCCAGAGATATGCACGCTTGTAAGCAGAGAGATTTCCTTGCTTAAGCAGTCTTGCAGCTTCCATCCAAAATGGACAAACCCACTCATGTCTCCAAGGGCACGGAAGACAGAGAGGAAAACACAGCCTCTTGCTGCAGACATCTTTCCCAAGAAAGCAAAACCCCAGTCTGAGGCCAGTTAACGTATTAGTCATTAATTCTGGATAAAAGGAAACATATTTGCATGGCCCTGCTTAGACAAGACTGAAATCTTAACACGGCCCTCCCCCTTCCCCGCTCTCCTTTAATACCTTATTAATATTATCCAGCAGCACAAGCCAACATGCAAATAGAGCTCTATGCAAATACAGCTCAATGCAAAGACAGCTGCACTCGGTTACTGCAACTCCAGAGGAATAGCCAGGGGGAAAATAAATCATACAGATGATACAGAAACCATGTCTTAGCTTCCAAATTTCCAGGGAGAAAGCCATGTGTGCACGTCTGTCAGGGCAGAGTTGACCAAGTTTCATCAAGGAGATAAAGTAGTTAATACTTCACTTAATTAGAAGCTGCAATGTTCTCTTTGGGATGCTGAGAGGATTGCCCTCTTAAGTATCTAAGGCTCTGTCTTCCAAAACCTAATTCTAAAGTGGACTTAGAGGTACAACTCTGCTCACTTAAAGGAATAGAGTCAGCTTTCCTGTACATTATTTCCCTGTTCAGTATTTCACATCAGATATACTCAGTTTCTAGATAGAAGCCTTGTTACAGGTTTTCCCCAAAGCATGGGCCTGCAAACACAAACCCTGAATTTGAAAGTCAATCACTTCCATTCCTTCCCTGGCACTGCTACCAGTACTGCATTAATTGCTGCTGGCAATCAACAGGTCCCCAGGTATAACGCTGACGAGGGGCAGAAGTGCTTCAACCCAGAGTGTTGCAGACAATGAACAGAACGAAAACTTTCCTTTGACACATTTGTTGTCTGGCCCTTGGAGCAGGATCTAGATCAAGGGTGCTCTCAGAGCTGCTGGTAACTACCATGGCTGCCTGCAAGCAGAATGAAGTTCCATTTGACTCTATCTGAGAGAAGCAAACTAGCAGGTCAGCCCTTAGAACGTGGGTTTCATCAGAAAGACTCACACATTTCGCATTTCCATGAAGACAGCTGTTGGATTTTCAGAAACTTTAATACACCCAGGTAAGGCAAGTGCAATTTATTAATCCCACTTTATGGCTGGGAAGACTACGAGATGCAGCAGAAAAATAATTACAAGTTCACAGAAACAAACACGAAAACAACTTCCTTTGTCCCAGCCTTGTGTGTTAGCCACAAGATCATCTTTGGACACAAGTGCCGAGTTTAATAGTAATGCTTATCACTGCACTTGGTGACCTTGCATTCAGAAATAATTCTCGGCTGTAAAGGACAGCCGAGAACGCATTAAGGTCACTTGGAGCACTTTCTGAGAACAAGCAGTCCAAGGAATGTGATTTTTTTGTTGAAGAACTATTTGGAAATGAGGTTCCCAGCTGGAAAGCTCATCTGCTAGAAATGGCAAAGGAACGAGGGCATCTGTCTTGCCCAATAAACACTGAAACAATATGTCCCTGCTCTTAGCGTAGGAACCGTGAGTCTCCAAGGAGCTGGAGGTCAGCACAGAACTGAGCAGAACACCTTGCAGCCCTCACTGGCATCTCTCACAGCTGACACCACCTCATCAGTGAGCCTGAAGGAAGGGCTTATGGAAGTTATCTCCACGTTCTTCTTCCAGGCACTGGGGTTTAAGTTTTTTGCAAATACCAACTTCAAAATGAGAGAGAGAGAGAAGGCGGCTACAAAACAATATAACTGAAATACTTACAAAGCAACGTCCTGTCTCTGGTGATCATTGATTCAAGCCAAAATATCTTACTTTGCTGTTAACTGCACTTACTGTTTTTTATTACAGATAACACTATACATCCATGCCTGCTCCATGGGCAGGGCTTTTATTTATAAATATCCACTGGTAGGTATCTGGCATGCTGCAATACATCAGAAAAGGCCTGAACAATTTTATTTTTTATTTTTTAAATTTTGGTCCTACCAGTCTTTTAGCATTTTTCCTTCTTTATGTAACTGGGAAAGGGCTGAGGTGAGAAGGATCCCACACAGAAGAAGAGCTGGCTTGCAACGCAGAAGAATGAAAGCACTGCTAAGAAAATGAGAAGACAGCTGGCTGCCACAAAGGGTGCCAGACCTCATGTCTAAAATTAAAGAATCTCATGTTCTAAGGAAAGCACCTAGTCTTGCCCTTGACTAGTAAATTAAAAAGCAAAAACTGGAGCACACCGTATTATCACTGGTGCCCAATAAAAACCTTACAGAAGCTGGGATCCCGACTGAACCCTACAGATGTTGGTAGTAGCTGACAGGCTTTATTCTTCAGTCGTTTGTTCAAGACCTGAATGAACGGACACCAAAAAATGGCTGGTCAATGGCCAAGAGCCGGACCCACCTTGCAAGAATAGCCACTTCTGGTAGCACAGCTGGGCAGCCCTAGAAAGGCCAAACCCGAGAGAGACATGGGGTTGGCTCTTCAGCTAGATACAATCTCTCCAGGCCACACAAGATGAAAAACAAAGCAGGCATTTTACCTCTGCTCCAACACTTGTCATGCTACCAAACTCCCCACCTTCCCTGTCTGCACTCCCAGCAGGAGCTGAACTGCTCTGGATTGGAGGAAGACATCCTGATTAACAGAGATAAGTGACAAAGAAGGGACCAATACAGGCAACTCCTGTGCAACTCCAGTCAGGCATCAAGAGCAAATCCCACCTGCAGATGTGGAGTCTCACCTCCATGCAAAGCTCAGGGAAGCACTGCCCCAGCCTGGCTGCTGTGGAGGCTGTGGTTTCCAGACGCATCTCCTCCTGGTGGCACTGCTCTTCTAACCAGCCTCTGCCCCAAACCCCAGATTCCCCTGCTGCTTCTGAGAAGCTGGTACAAATTCCCAGTGGATCAGAGGAGGGCAGACCAGCTCTGACACACAGGGAGGTGAGATGGGGAGAGGGAGGCAGCAGTGCTCCGACAGCCGCTGTCACCAAAGGGCATCTTGGTGAGCACGCCCCAAGAAGAGACCCTGGCGAGCTCAGGACCAAGCTATCACACACAGGTACGTAAAAATCAAGCCAGAGTGACAGAGATCAAAGTGGGGAGCACATGACTGGCCCATGGCTCGTTTCTCCTATGCTCCAGCACCACGGTCCTTCAGGTGGTGCTCGGTGATTTGGACATTAATCGCAGATGATGAAGGGTATTTCCCCTCTGATGAAAGCAACCCCTTTCCCCGCAAAGGCAGCCTGCCAGAGCAGGCTGTGATTCACCCAGCACCCAGAGAAGGGACTGGCAGGTACCTCATCAGGGATCACAGACTTTGTGCTGTCCCGTCCGCGGAGCCACCAGGGAGGCAAGCTTGGCTTTTCTTATCAGCGCACAGTAAATTACACCTCCTTCTTTTTAGAAGGAAGGGGGAGTTTCATCACCTCTCCAGTTTCCCAGCACTTGCATCTTGAAAGTGTTTCCCACCAGCAGCACCAACAATGCATTTCACGTTCAGAAGGCAAAGAACAGCACTGAGAGGGAAATGGAAAATGTAGCACTCCTGATCAGATAACAAATATGGGGGAAAAACATCTCTGCCAAACAGTCAGAAGTACTTTGGAGAAAAATCTCTCATGCTTTACCAACCTCTTCCCAGATTGCTTCTGCTTACAGAAAATTCCCAACAACAACAACAACAACAACAACAACAACAACAAGAAAAATCAATCAATCCATTGTCATTGATGGAATTCTGAAAAATTAGTTTTGAATTTTCTTGAATTGCTTTAGCACTGACTCGGGAGTTCACATACTACTCCAGTCTTTGCAGATTTTCTTTCAGACATATTTTCTCCCTGGCTCTGGGCCAAGCCCTGGTATTCTTTTTACTTGGGGAAAGTCCTCGGGAAAGTCCTCAGGAAAGTCTGTCACAGATTTGTTTCAAATTACGGGTCTTTGCCTGTAAAGATTCATCTCTTCCCATCACTGACTAACACCTGAAAACAATCAAGATCTGGTTGTCGGGAATTTGGCAGGGATCACAGAAATTACCTTGCTGTGGCAACCTTGGCCGCAACAGGCTGTGAAATAACCTTCACACTCCACGGGTCAAACTGCAAGAAGCCACCTGGGAATTCACGTACGCTGTTACCAACATTAATATGAGAATCAGCACTTCTTTCCCCTGCTCCTATTTTCCTGGAAACTACAGTGCCAAGGTCCCAGGCAGCAGCTGCTTTTGCCCATGTGGTGGGCGACCAGCAGAAGGTGGATGCAGACCTTCTCCCTCGCTCCCCATCCTGCTGTGCCCCTGCCCAGTCATCCCCAGTTCAAAGTCGCCGGAGGCCTTGGTTCTTATCATGAAATGTTCTGCCAAATCAAATGTAAACAAATGACATGCACAGTTGACATGGCAACAAAGCAGCCCTGCACGCAACGCGGCAGCATTTAACTCTGCCGGGCTGGGCACGAATTTGCAGGGAAAAGACCAGAGCGTGCAGGAAACTGCAGAGGTAAAGGACACCATTTCCTCTCCTTTGCCTAAATGCCTGGAGAAATGCACCACTCAGCACTCAAGGGGTTTGCTGAAAGAACAGCCAGACCATCTCCTGCAAGATGGCCTCAAATTTCCAGGCAGGTTTGTGTGGCATGAGAAGAACTCCAGAGCATCGCACACGCTTATAGATGTCAAAGCCTCTCACAAAGGAGTTTAGCATTTTAGATTAGGCTTCCCTACTGCAGACTGGCAGCATACCCCTCTTCCTTCATGACCCACCCCTGTCCACAGGCTACTCACAGAAGCAGAGCCCAGGCACCCACCACACACACGACGATGATAAAAACCAGGGGAGAGACTGAAAGGGCTCAGGGAAGGGATGCAGCAGCACACTGGGACAACCACTTGGTATACAGTATTGCATTATTTCCCCCCTGTTCTAATTTCCCACCAAAATACAGCTCTAGGCATGTGCATATGCAATGAAAGGTGTCAGAATAAAAGTTACCACTGCACTTGGGCTCACCCTGGACTGGGCAGTTTCATCAGCTCCCTTGTATTAAGTCAGATTCAAGGGAAGCTTGGAGCCAAAGGTGAGTATTTAATTGCAAGCACTTTGGTGCAGGGACTGCAACAGTGTGATTTGACACTGCTTTTCTCTACAGATCTCATAATCTTCTAATTTTAGATGCCCAGGACAATTTTTCATGCTTTGACCTAATAAAAAAACCATGTGCTGCAAAAGAGCATCTTATTTTTATCGTGGTGGGAGCACTGTTCCAGGTGTGGGGGCACAAATCCCCACAGAAACTGCACAGGGGCTAAATACTTTGGAAACCTCAACACCAGGGAGCATCTTTTTTGGAGCAAACTACTTTGGTTTCACCTCTCTGAGGAAGGCTTGCAATCTCTTGAGTACCCTTCCAGGCAAGCACGTCAAGTCTGCAAGGCAAAGCCCCTTTAAATAAAAGCAGCTGCTGATGTTAAGATAAGCATCCAAGCAGTAAAAATAATGAAGCTGGCTCTTAAATAATGAGTGCTGATGGCCCCCTCTGCTTGCATTCCTAGTCTAATTACTTACATGGTTAGCTCAGCCCTATATGCCTTTCAAATTCTGCCATTTAAAAGTGAAAGTTAAATCCACTTGGAGAGGACAAGAACTAATGGGAGCTACAATGTGTGCACATTGCTGCTAGAGGTGAGGGTGCTGCCATGGGGGCCTTTCCCCTGCGTCTCTGCTTTCAACAGGAAAACACAATTTAAAAATCAAATGAGTTCCCAGCTTACAGAGGGAAGAACAGCTCTTTAAGATGGAGGAATCTGCAGCTTTTGAGCTTGGGAATTCAAACTGTTGCCTAGTCCCCAATACTGTGAGGCCTGGGTTATGGTGCTTATGCCAGGGAAGGCAGGAGGAGCAGCTCCTGATGGTGGAACCACAGGCTCAGGACACAGCCCCACTGCTGCCCGTGGCTGGACCTCCTTTGGCTCTGCCCAGCTCCAGAAGGGCACCTAGAGCATCCTCATCCCATGTGGTCCATGTCCCAGTCACACGGACAGCCACCTCTGGGAATGCACATCTATGTGAAATCCCACCAGCACATCCAGAGGGCTCCTGGCACAGCTTCTGAGATCAAATTAGAGGGTTAAGGGTTGCTGGGGGGAAAAAAAGAAGAAAAAAAGAAAACACAAACCCCCAAGAACGAGACAAGACTGTACACACTGAAGGGGAGAAGGAAACAGCAGGAAGTGGAGCAGATGGCTTTGGTGAAGGTCAGGGCCCAGAGCATTGTCCCATCACCACAAGACAGGTGCTCACCTTAAGAAAGGCTGCAGCCCCACAGGGTAGCACCCCAACTGGTATCTCATATGTGCTCTTCACATTTAGTTTGGCACCAGCATTTTGCCTCCAGAAGCAACAAATTCTTTTCTGAAAATTTCTATCACACGCCTTTATACAAAGCTGCCAGAATAATTTATAGACACTTATCTAACAATATCTGCTTTTGCCTCAGTCATTAAAGAAATAAACAGAGGCTGGAAAAGAATCAGTCTGGAAAAGGGGCCTCTACTTTGGAGGAACAACAGGACGAGTGAATGCTGCCCTGCCTCAGAGACAGGCTAGCGTGACAACAGTGATGGATTACGGAGAGGGATTGCTTCTCAAAATGACGTCCAATTACTCTTCATGCCCAATCAAATTGGTTTTAAGTTATCCCTCAAGTGAAAGAAGCATTCCTGACCTGGAAGGGAAGGCAGGGGCTTTGTGTGTAAATAAATAATTAGAAATAAACACAGGCTGATGGTGCAGTTGCTGAGGTCTATCAGAGAAGAAAGGAGAAAAAGGAGCAGTAATGGATTGCTTTCTGTCTCACATCCGTGAGGATTTTTTTTCTGAGACCTGTAATTTATGACAGATTGTTTTTATCAGCCAGTAAACAATGATTTATAACATTAATAAGCAGCAATAGGTAAGTTCTCCAAATATGATTCCCCTGTGTACTCCCCCATGACAGGGATGGAAAAGATTTTCCCTTCTAATAGAAAGAGCGAATCTCACGAAACCATTAGCGCCATGCAATAACCACAAAAGCAAATCCTGTGTGCTTGTCAGGGACACAACCCCAGTTTGCAGCCTGCCTTTGTCCCCATCCCTGAGTGCTGAGGAGGGGGGAAATGATGGCTGGGCTCACTCAGGCATACAAGTGCGTGGAACTAGGGCTCCTGGCTTGCAGTGTGCTTGGAGATGTGTCATGCCTTTTGGAAATGAAGCACCAACTACACATCTGTGCTGCTGGATGCATTCATTGCAGGGACTACATGTCTTCAGTGCCAGTTTTCCTGCAATTAATAACTCCAGAATGACCCTGACCACTTCAAGAAGGGATATCAAGGAGAGTGTAACAGTTACTTTTCTTTTACAGCCCAGACTTGGAATAAACGGCTTGGAGGAAAGCAGAATAATTCCCCCTGTCATTTTCTCACAAGTCCTCAAAAATTTCGTACCTCCAAAAAGCACCATCAACCAGCCAAGTGCTCAGACTTAAAATACAGTCATTAATGAAGATGTGCCTCTACTTCCAGAACGTAATTCGTTAGGAGAGGAACGAAGGGGAGGGCAAAAAGAAGGAAATCAAATGCACCTCCCTTAATGTTCAACAGTATTCTGTGAGTCCAGTTCTGGGGAATACGAGTAGTAAATTGCTGAGCGACTTTCTAATCTAATTATTTCACTTGCAATTCAAATTATTTTCCAATTAAAATCGAGCTAATACGTTCTGAAATGTAAATCAGACTCTATTACCTTTTTTTAATTGCAATGCTGAAACTATTCCCCTTTTCCCCTTAATTGATAGAAGTCGGGGGGAGATTTCCACACATTCCCTTGCAGTCCTGGAGGGTTACCTCATACTGGCCTTGCTGGTCTCACCATCCTTCACACCTGCCCTTGTTTCCACCACAACACAGGCGGATGGTCTCTGCTTCATAAAGCAAAAAGCCTAGAGGAAAAGGCACAGGAACAGCTCTTTTCTCCCTGCCTGATGGCAAAGGCACAAAGGTACAGACACAAGATTTCCATCAAGTGGCAGCTCTTGCCCTAGAAGCAGGGTGTTTGTCCCCGGCCAGTGAGGACCAGACAACCCTGGTGAGGCACACACAGCAAGTTCCCCTGGCTTCACTTCTCCTGCACTTGACTGGCTGCCTTCATTAAGGGAAAAAAAAAAAAAAAGAGGAAATAAGTACAGAACATTTCGTCCATTGAGCCAGATATAAATACATAAAGAATGAGCAAAGAAGCCTCTTCCGTAAAGGGAAGCTATTTTTGATTTAGGCAGGGCCCTTTCCAGACTGAAAACTTCTGAATAAACTTGCAACATCTATATTACTTCCTTTGTCTCTCTAATTGACAAAACTAAACCTGCAGATTATCTCTGCCTCTGAGCTTCTCTCACATCCTACACTCGCCTTCTCCAAGTTTTTGCAGTACTGATACCAATTTTGACCTCAGCAGCCACTCAAGACTCTCCTGCTCCAGGGTGGTTGTCCCCACTCTCCCCCAGTACCTCTGGTGACCTCCACAGGAGCTGTGCTACTGCATTCCTGCACAGAGGAAATGACCCACCACAGCACACCCACCTTCCTGCAGTGTGGTGGAGGAGCACAAGGCACTCACTGTCACCACGGGGGCATGGCATGGGAGTGGATAAACCACTGGGGAACAGCCTGGTCACTCTGCAGTCCCTGTGTCCCTCCTGAGCCCCACAGCCTGGTCACTCTGCAGCCCAGGTGTCCCTCCTGACCCCCACAGCCTGGTCATTCTGCAGTCCCTGTGTCCCTCCTGAGCCCCACAGCCTGGTCATTCTGCAGTCCCTGTGTCCCTCCTGAGCCCCACAGCCTGGTCACTCTGCAGCCCCTGTGTCCCTCCTGAGCCCCACAGCCTGGTCACTCTGCAGCCCCTGTGTCCCTCCTGAGCCCCACAGCCTGGTCACTCTGCAGCCCCTGTGTCCCACAGCCTGGTCACTCTGCAGTCCCTGTGTCCCTCCTGAGCCCCACAGCCTGGTCACTCTGCAGTCCCTGTGTCCCCCCCTGAGCCCCACAGCCTGGTCACTCTGCAGCCCAGGTGTCCCTCCTGAGCCCCACAGCCTGGTCACTCTGCAGCCCAGGTGTCCCTCCTGAGCCCCACAGCCTGGTCACTCTGCAGTCCCTGTGTCCCTCCTGAGCCCCACAGCCTGGTCACTCTGCAGTCCCTGTGTCCCTCCTGAGCCCCACAGCCTGGTCACTCTGCAGTCCCTGTGTCCCCCCTGAGCCCCACAGCCTGGTCACTCTGCAACCCCTGTGTCCCCCCTGAGCCCCACAGCCTGGTCACTCTGCAGCCCAGGTGTCCCTCCTGAGCCCCACAGCCTGGTCACTCTGCAGTCCCTGTGTCCCTCCTGAGCCCCACAGCCTGGTCACTCTGCAGCCCCTGTGTCCCCCCTGAGCCCCACAGCCTGGTCACTCTGCAGCCCAGGTGTCCCTCCTGAGCCCCACAGCCTGGTCACTCTGCAGTCCCTGTGTCCCTCCTGAGCCCCACAGCCTGGTCACTCTGCAGTCCCTGTGTCCCACAGCCTGGTCACTCTGCAGCCCAGGTGTCCCTCCTGAGCCCCACAGCCTGGTCACTCTGCAGTCCCTGTGTCCCACAGCCTGGTCACTCTGCAGCCCAGGTGTCCCTCCTGAGCCCCACAGCCTGGTCACTCTGCAGTCCCTGTGTCCCTCCTGAGCCCCACAGCCTGGTCATTCTGCAGTCCCTGTGTCCCTCCTGAGCCCCACAGCCTGGTCACTCTGCAGCCCAGGTGTCCCCCCTGAGCCCCACAGCCTGGTCACTCTGCAGCCCCTGTGTCCCCCCTGAGCCCCACAGCCTGGTCACTCTGCAGTCCCTGTGTCCCTCCTGAGCCCCACAGCCTGGTCACTCTGCAGTCCCTGTGTCCCTCCTGAGCCCCACAGCCTGGTCACTCTGCAGCCCAGGTGTCCCTCCTGAGCCCCACAGCCTGGTCACTCTGCAGCCCAGGTGTCCCTCCTGAGCCCCACAGCCTGGTCACTCTGCAGTCCCTGTGTCCCTCCTGAGCCCCACAGCCTGGTCACTCTGCAGCCCCTGTGTCCCTCCTGAGCCCCACAGCCTGGTCACTCTGCAGCCCCTGTGTCCCTCCTGAGCCCCACAGCCTGGTCACTCTGCAGCCCTCCAGAGCCCCACAGCCTGGTCACTCTGCAGCCCCTGTGTCCCACAGCCTGGTCACTCTGCAGTCCCTGTGTCCCTCCTGAGCCCCACAGCCTGGTCACTCTGCAGCCCCTGTGTCCCTCCTGAGCCCCACAGCCTGGTCACTCTGCAGTCCCTGTGTCCCTCCTGAGCCCCACAGCCTGGTCACTCTGCAGCCCAGGTGTCCCACCTGAGCCCCACAGCCTGGTCACTCTGCAGTCCCTGTGTCCCTCCTGAGCCCCACAGCCTGGTCACTCTGCAGTCCCTGTGTCCCTCCTGAGCCCCACAGCCTGGTCACTCTGCAGTCCCTGTGTCCCTCCTGAGCCCCACAGCCTGGTCACTCTGCAGCCCAGGTGTCCCTCCTGAGCCCCACAGCCTGGTCATTCTGCAGTCCCTGTGTCCCCCCTGAGCCCCACAGCCTGGTCACTCTGCAGCCCCTGTGTCCCTCCTGAGCCCCACAGCCTGGTCACTCTGCAGCCCCTGTGTCCTCCCTGAGCCCCACAGCCTGGTCACTCTGCAGTCCAGGTGTCCCCCCTGAGCCCCACAGCCTGGTCACTCTGCAGCCCCTGTGTCCCCCCTGAGCCCCACAGCCTGGTCACTCTGCAGCCCAGGTGTCCCTCCTGAGCCCCACAGCCTGGTCACTCTGCAGCCCTCCTGAGCCCCACAGCCTGGTCACTCTGCAGCCCCTGTGTCCCCCCTGAGCCCCACAGCCTGGTCACTCTGCAGTCCCTGTGTCCCTCCTGAGCCCCACAGCCTGGTCACTCTGCAGCCCAGGTGTCCCACAGCCTGGTCACTCTGCAGCCCCTGTGTCCCTCCTGAGCCCCACAGCCTGGTCACTCTGCAGTCCCTGTGTCCCCCCTGACCCTCACAGCCTGGTCACTCTGCAGTCCCTGTGTCCCTCCTGAGCCCCACAGCCTGGTCACTCTGCAGTCCCTGTGTCCCCCCTGAGCCCCACAGCCTGGTCACTCTGCAGCCCCTGTGTCCCTCCTGAGCCCCACAGCCTGGTCACTCTGCAGCCCCTGTGTCCCTCCTGAGCCCTAGGTACCACCATGTGACAGGGCTGAGCTGAGCAAGCAAAGCTGCCACGAAGGCTGGGTGCCCATCCCAGAATGAAATGCCCACAGGAGAAGCAAGTGAAAACCAGTGAAGCCAAGCAGAGTCACACCCCAGCTGTGTGGGCAGCTGCTCCAGCCGGGATGGGCTTGGCTCCTAAGCGCTCCTCTTCTCGAGACAGAAGCGTGAATTAAAGGGGAAAAACATCCCAGAGACACAAGAATAAGGAGTGGCCGAGATTCAGCCTGGCAGACAGTAGCTGCAGCGACAAGAGCAGCATGAACCCTCACCTGTATTCCACTATTAATGGAATAAATTAATAGGGACTGCAGATGTGGAAAGGCTTGTCTTGAATCCAGGAGATGGATGCCTAACCCAAATTCAGTGGGGATTTACGCTTCTCACAGTCACAATGCCTTCAACAAAGCTCATGGAGATACAAGTCAAAGGGAACTGCCTTCCTCTTTGGTGAAAATACGCCTTTTTCTGACGTTGGACTTTTCAGCGTTTATCTCTGAAGTGCTCCGGGAATTTTCAAAGTACAGATTCACTTCATTCAGCAAACACCCATTCCCTACTTGTGCTCTTCCTGAGGTTTGAGATTAAAACTTGTATTGCTTTTTAGTTTACAACACACTAGAAATTGTTTGGAGAATACAAATTATTAATTACTTGCCCTCACACATTGGGAAAAAAAAATCCATGGTATATGGTTATTTCTTTCAGGTTAGTCCTCAAATGAAGTGTTTCATCTGAAAAAAAATTCTCTGAGTATTTAAAGCATTTAGATTCTTGAGTCAGAGAATTAGCCCAGGCAGTTAGAAATTGGGATGCCTTTTGAGTCTGAACTACAAACACCTTGTAAAAATTTTATGTGGAGATATTTAAACAAAAATCCTGGCCGTAACATACAGTTTTCCAGAAGTTATCTCAGCAGATGGGTGGTGATCTGCTATTATAGAAAGCATTCTGGACTTCTGATTTACTGTTTTATTTAAGGAAGGTACAAACCCCCAAATCTTACACGTGAAATCCCCATTTTCAAAGCAGCAGGGAGAAAGGAGCAGCGAAAAATCCCTCGTGGGATTTTTATGTGTTTAATAAGTCACTGGCAATCTCTTCATGATCCGGGTCACGGTAATCCAGCCTGTCTCTCCCTCTCCAGGACTTCAGTGGCTGGCTGCAGCTCTTCACACCACAGTGACAATCCCTCAAAGCCACGACAGCCCGTTCTGATTTTCTCCTCTGGCTTTTAGGCCATGTGTTGCCTGCTGTGGGCAGTGCACAGATGAAGTAACACCACGTTATCCAAACCCCTCCTTCCCAACTGGTTTGCGACCGCGGGGTGGTTTTGCCCCTCCTGGGTGCCCGTGGTTTCTGTGTCTCACTGCTTTGGTCTCTTCAATTTCTTCTCACTGCAAGCACGTTTCTGAGAGAAGCAGCAAGTGCAGGGAGGCACGGAGGGTTTGGCACTTGGCACTCGCAAACAAGGAAGTTTGAGGAAAAGAACGGAACAGGTATGACCTTGTGCTTCTATCCTGCGCCAGGGTTTTGTCTTGCACCCGGCAACCCCACCATGAGGGATCCCTGGCACAGGGGTTATCACCTTCTCCCTGGTTCTTCCCACTTGCTTCCCTCAACAGATGCTGAGGATTTTATGACTCTGAAAGGCTCTGGGCAGCTGTGTGCTGAGGAAGGACGCCCACCTGGGCATCTGGCAAAAAACATCAGCTACCCAAAGCCCTTTTCACAGGGGATAGCCCAGGGCCTGCTCAAAGCAAAAGCTGCAGCAAAACACTGGTCCTGGGACATCCCCCCTGCAAAGGGAGATTGGTCTGTAAAACTTAAAAAGCAGGAAAAAAAACCCCCAAAGCCAGCCAGCCAATCAGCCAGCCAACCAAAAAAACCATACTCTAGACTTCCTCAGCAGCTCCTTTCCAGAACTCAGGAAAATTTTGAGAGCGGATTTTCCAAGAGCTGTTATTTCAGTGAACCTGAACCACAAATAACTCCACAGCTGTTGCACTGGAGATGCATGAATTTAAATCAAGAGAGAAGCAATTCCTCTAACTTCTCTATCATGGAGAGTCAAGAGAGGTGTTCTTATCCCACCCAGGCTGTTCCTGCAGGTTTTCTCCCAGGAAAGAGCAACCTAAAAAGTCACCTGCTAATCACCAAAATCATGAGATTATAACTTTTTTTTTAGGAACATACTCATTTTTTTTGTATCTAGCTTGTTTTCAAACTCCTTTTTTAAGTAACACTGAGATCTAGAGATGCTCAGTGTTTTTTGAAGTTAAAACCCAGATTCTCTCCGGTAGGTAGAATGTCCGACTGGAAAAAAAAATTAAAAAATAAAAAATAAGAGTTAAAAAAAAAAAAAAAAAAGAAAAAGAAAAAGAGAGAGAGAAAGAAAAAAAAAAAAGCCATCAAAACCAAAAAAGCAAATTATAAGACTTGATGAAAACAAACTAACAATAGAGTGCATCTACAGCTGGATACTTTCAAGGCAAACCTCTCAGCTGCTCCCCCTGAAAAGTGGTCTCAGAGTGCACAAATGAGCATTCACGCACTGAACCAGAACCAGTCCAAACCAGTTACCCCTCAGAATGTCCCAGACATGGCTGTTGGGTCCTCGACAAAGGATTTGTCCTCCAAACCATCTCCCACCTGGCCACACTGAGTGCTAAGGCACACAGAGCCAGGGACTCCTGGGGTGCCACACATGCTCCTTGTTCCCTGCCATCATCCACTGGGAGGAGCTTCACGTTTCACATCTCTGTGCTTGGACCAAGAACAGTGCAAATATTACCGTGCAGCCCTTCCCATGGCAGGAAAAAAGCCCAGGCCTGATTTATCACGTGATCCTTCACGAAGCCCGTGGAAGGATTAAGAAAACTAATTGAAAGGGTTAATATCCATCCGTAACAGGCTATCCTGGATGTGACATTTAGCTCCCCTGCCTCAAATGAGCTATCTGGTCTCTTCTCTAGAGCAGAGATAAATGTCAACAGATATCAACCATCACGTATTATAAATATGCAACACATAATATTTTTTGCTCCGGCTGTTTTGAAGCACTACTGCTTTAGATGACAGGCATGAAATACTTCAAAAATTTTGGAAGTTCTGAATCCTCCTAAACTTTTAATAACTTGCAAATTGTGCTGTCACCCACAGGACAGCACCAGGAAGGTGCCTGTGCCAAGAAGCAACAGCCAAAAACCAGTTCCACTTCCACTGCACCAAGCAGGTACCACTTCCCACAAAGCCAGCACTGTAGCCTTTGGGTGTCAATTTGTCCTGCTCAGACAGTGGGGTATTCAATGCAAAATAATGCAAAAAATGCAAAACAATTTTCTTTCAATGCAAAAGAAAATCTGCAAAAAAATCACCCAAGCTCAGTAAACTCTTACAGAGAGTTCTCTGTTGAGAGGATGCTGGCTTCTCTGGCTGTCTGGGAAAGCATGTAGAGCACACACAGGATATTCTTCCATAGATCTGCTTTACAGTAGGCACACATGTGCCAGAGAGCTGTTGTTTACTAGGTCATGTTGATTTTGCTTTCAGCTATGTTTTTTTAGGCGCCCACGTCTCTTCATGTAGGAGTGCCTTAGAAATTACAAAATATTACTCCCACTCAACATGCACTCGTGTGTGTATACATTAGGTCTGTGTGTACATAGCTACAGATATGCCCACCACAAACAAACATTTGCATCCATGAGCTTTCAGAAAAGCAAAGGTATTTTTCCATCCCTTCACAGGGAAGGACTGCACTGGAGGAGAGCAGGAGCTGCATCCTCACTGCTTTCATCCACTCCCCTCATTCCAGAAGTGCTTTGGGACCCCAGCTCCTCTGTGCCCACTCCCAAAGGGCCCCCAGCACAGCTCTGCTGTGCACTGCTGTCCCCTCCTGGGGCAGATGGAGGGGCAGAACGGGCTCTGCTCTGCTGGAAGCCTTTCCTGCACTGCAACTCGCCTGCAACTCAGCGGTTCCCCACAGAGGGGCCTCCAAATGGGGATAATTCCACTCTTCTCCTTCCCTGCCTCTGAAGCATCCCTTCTGCTAGCTGTGGAAATGCCAAGTTTCTTGGAAAGCAGCAGATTCTTGCTTAAGATAGGAATTCCTGTTACGCTGATCCCGGTCAAGCCCTTCCCTTCTACCTTGACCTCCACCCCAGTTTAGGAAACCTACCTTCCTGGAAATGCCTTGGCTATAAATACAGCCCTCAGAACAGCCCGTGACATTCTCCCCTTTACCATATAAACTTTCCACTGGCCAAAACGATGGCGGCAGAAGCTGGGGCACAGGAAACAAGGCGGGCAGAGCCACACCTCCTCATCCAGCCGCACACACCGCTCCATCCACCCGCACACATCCCTCATCCAGCCGCACACATCCACCCACACACAGCACTCCATCCACCTGCACACATCCCTCATCCACCTGCACACATCCACCCACACACAGCACTCCATCCACCTGCACACATCCCTCATCCACCTGCACACGTCCACCCGCACACATCACACCCCTCCATCCCAGCCCCATCCTGCAGCCACCCTGACCCTTGTGAGGATCCTCCAAATCTCCAGCTGACCCAAAGGCTTCAGCCCCCCGTGCCCATCCTCTCAGCCCTCCCTGCTCCCCACCTCGCAGCCACACCGGGTTTGCTCCATTTGGTGAGCGGCGGCGTTCACAGGAGCCGGGCAGCAGCAGTTATTAATGCTGCTTTGGTATGGGGAAAATCTCATTAACGTCAGCAAAAGGAGGAAGACTTCTGAAAAGCTCCCAGCTAATTTGCCTGCTTTTAATTTCTTGCAATTACAGTAAGCAGCGTAACGCTGGCCCTATAAATGAGTGTTCAGCACTGTGGCAGTTTTCTCCCCAGTCAGTTCTGGCTGGAAGTGTTAACCCTTCGCTGCATTCTGGGGAGCACAAATGGCCACGAGGTGCACCTGCCCAGAATAAATGCCTTTCAGACATTTCCAGTCATTTCTCCACATGGTGGAAAAGCCCTGTTTTGGCTGTGCCTTTAATTTTTTTACTTTCCAGCCATCACAGCAGTACCAAGCTGGTGCTTCCCACATCCTTTGCTTGGTCTAAATTCAGTTTCTCTTACAGTAAACACAGTTCCTAAAGGCTGCAATCCAGTTCTTTTCTCAAAAGAGGTTCAGTGCAGCATATCCCACACACTGGCTGATTTTTAAAACTTGCTGTGTGATGTATTTTCCCTTACTGCTTTGAAAAGTTGAAGAGCAACAATTCTATTTCAGACTGCAGCTCATTATTTTTACTCCACTGCAAAAAAATAAAATTAAAATTAAAATAGTGAATAATGTTTAAGAATGTTTAAGCACACAGTCTGGAGGGTAGTAAGAGAATAAGGGTTTGGTCTGCTTCGTAAAAAAAAAAAACCCAAACAAGCCAACAAAATAAAACAAACAAAACCCAAAACAAAAATCCCAAACCAAAAGTCCTTTTGATAAAGTATAACTGGATTGGTTTTTCAACAACAAAAAATGTTACAATAAAGCCAAACTCTAAATTTCATTCACTTAGTTTCATTCATAGTGACAGGTTTTCAATTAGAAGAAAAAGGTAGGGTTGTTGTAGGGGTGGCTTTTTTTCATAAAAATATTGAAGTGGAATTTTGGAAGGAAATCACATTCTGATTAATCTTATATGAGATCACTTATTCACATCAAAACAAGTTAGAGAAGACCAAACACTATTATTACTATTATTTGCTGGCTCTTTCAGTCAATAAGTTTTTTCTTTTCTTTTTAAATTCACAGCCATGGATTCATCGAAGAAGCTTAGCTTTTAATTTTAGTTAAGCTTCTAATCATAAAACCTCCAACTCAATAAATCCCAACTTGAAATTCAGAAGGATCTGTTATTATTTTTTCCCCTACACAGACCAACATATTTCACCCATTCCTGTCCTAGCACACAGGGAACCTGGGACAGCAGGAGTGCCTGGGAAGGAGCAGAACCTCCTGCTTGGACATTTGGAAGTCTCTGCCCGGGTCTAAACATTGTCCAGCCCTCCCAGCAGAGCTGCAGCCACTGGAGAGAAGCAGCACAAGCAGCTTCTTGCCCTCATAGTTAACAGAATATTAAAATCCTCTCCGCTATAAAAATGACCTATCTGTCCTAGAGACTTTACAAAGGAAGAGGAAAAAGCACACCCTGGCACATTCTATTCCAGTACACACTGAGGTTTTGCAGAGTTAATCAGCACACCAGCACATATGAAAACCCCTCACTGTATTGATTTAAAATAACATTACGTGTGGAAATTAGGTGGTTAATGTATTGCTACAGGACTGGACCCTTTGCTGAACACATTTCAGCCAAGGGAAACTTCTCGCACTGATTTGCAAGTTGCAGAAAACCCCACTGCTGCCAGCATTTGAAAATAATTAAGTAGGACCTTTGTTGTCTGTGGAAGGAAAATAAGCCAATAAAGTCACATTTTTAGCTTCTTTTAAATGATATTTAATGACCACCAAGTTTCTTGCATGGATAGAACTGTATTTACACAGTGAAAAATGGAGTCCACCAGTACACACACACACGCACCCAGCCCTGCGCTGAGAAATGAGTCGTGCATCATTTATAGCTACTCTGTGTACTTCATAATGTATGCATGGATGAGCTATACCCACTGCAGGATACTTAAACTGCCTCATTTGTCCAGGCCACTCAAAATCATACAATTAAAGGATGGCCATAAAGAAATCCTCACTCAGAGAATAGAAGGAGAAAATTAATTTCCTTGTTTTGTCAGAAACATGCCCCCCCAGCCCTGTTTACAAGTGAAATGCAGGAGTGACAAGGATTTACAGTATTTAAAACAAGAAACAATCAAGAAATTAGATGTGGGTCAGGAAAGGAAAAGTCAGAAGATTTCACTGAACAAATCCCAGGGTTGTCACCCCAGCAGAAGTCACTGTCAAGAACCAAACACCAGTTTAAGTTTCCCTCCTGTTTGCGGAGATATGAAGACATCAGAAACACAAATCTTCCTTTCAACTCATCACTACTCCAGCATTTTTAAATGAACCCTTATTTCATCTTGAAAACACGGAGCACCAAACAAACATTTTTGGTAGTGCAGTGCAGTAGGAGAAGGTCCCTTCTTGTTCAGGACCCAGAGCTCCTCAGCTGCCAGGAGCATTAGAAAACCCATTCTGTCATAGAGCCAAAAATTTCTGTGCTCACTCAAAACACTGAGCTGGCTGTGCTCCCCACAAAGCCGTGTTCTAAACAAGCACTAGCATGTGCATTTATGTGAGATGACTGAATGGCCCTGCAGGTTGATAAAAGGTTCTGGAGTCTTTCACATAGAACTTTGAACCCAACCTGTGTCAGTGGTGCCTGGAACTGGCCGCAGCAGGAACACTGCTGTGTTAGATCTCACACAGTCAGTAGTATCACTCTGTCCCGTGGAAGACAAATATACATGCTGTTTTGGGGTGCTCTGCACTGTCAGGACAACACTGGAGGCATGGATTGTGAGAGACCTTCCATAGCTAAGTTTTAATTGAAAATATTCTCCTCATTACCAGTTTCCTACAACGCCACGCATCATCTACCACAGACTCATGATCTTATGGATGATACTTCAGTCTCTGCAAGAATGTGCTGGAAGAACCCATTCCTTCCTCATCACACAATAAAATCCTGATACTGATAAACCTAAAGATCATACCTGAAGAAGAAGTAAATATAAAAACCCCAAACCAATATCATCCATCTGGAATTTGCCCTTCCCTCCATCTCCCAAGGCCATGAGCAATCCTGCCAGTCAACTTTCCCTCAACAGCTCAATAGTAGTACACTCAATCTGCCTCAAAAGACAGACATAGATACATAAATTCCCCATCCTGTTTGTTTGTATATAAATGCTTAGCCTGAAGGAAGTAAAATCCTGTTCTGCCCGAAACTCACTTCTGAGGTCCAATCAAGCTACAGTTGGAGAACCCCAAAGATCTGGCAAAACCAATTGTAAAGTCATACTGAAATAAAGCATGCTCCGGATTAAACCTCATTTTACTGGGATCTTCAAACCTCCTACGGGCACTCAAACTGGTCTGGTTTTAGCCCATTTTAACAGCCTCGCACTGACCACTTCAAAACTCTTATTAACCTGGTGAAAAGTACACCCTAGGCTTTGCTTTCTAAACAGCACCAAGCTGCTCATCAGCCTTTACCAAAATGACAATGAAATAAAGAGTGATGCTCCCTGTGTGAGCCATAGGCTCTGCCCCAGCCTCGCTGAGGTGGCAAACCCTGCTGGCTTGCTCCTGCTCACACAGACCTGCACATGCTCCATAACACCATTGATTTTGTTTGTGCAGGCAGAGAGAATCCAATTTTTAAAAGCCACATTGATTCCCACCCATTAAAAGCAGAGCAAGCTGCAGCATTTGCTAAATGGATAGAAAAAGACTGAGGTCAGGATGGAGGGGTGGCAATAATGTCATTACGCCGAGCTCGTTCTGAAGGACAGAGAATTACAAAAACAGACAATAAAATAGTAACCATTTGACTTTTCATTATTTGCCGTAGTTTCTAACTTACAAAAATAGCGAGTCAACAACCAGGGAGGGCCCAGGCATAGTGACAAGGGATGCACAACGGAAGGCATCCCAGAGCATGGAGCTGTGATTAGTTGCATTTGGAGCATGAGGACACACACGCACACAGCCAAAGAGGGCACAGACACAGGAGCTGAGAGAGAAGCCCTGTGACTATCTGCGAGGACCCTGTCTGCTTTGCAGTTCTTTGTTTTAGCACATTAAACAAACAGAGCCATCACACAGGTCACCGAGGACCCAGCTGCACTGCACATAAAAACTATTATTATTCTCTAATGGCTGCACCTTTTGGACAATGATTCAGTGTTTTGGGGTTTTTTTTCCCTCCTTTTGTGCAATACCACTTAGTCTTTCGCTTCATTTTATGTTTTATTTGCACACTCTTGAAATCTTCATGTAGTGACTAAAAATTCCTGAGGCAGCCTTAAGTAGGAGCCCCCACTTCCCTCTCTCCCTCCCCTTTGCTACCCGCAGCAGGCAGCTGAGGAGGCACTGGGCACACATCATTCTGCTGCAGCCAGGGGTGGGAGAAACTGCGGATGGGGATGGAGATTCCTGCATCTGGGAGCAGAGGCTACAGACTGTGCTGGGCACTGAGGCCCAGCCACGGCCAGCAAACACATCCCAGAGCAGAGACACTCCACGCTCCACGTGCTGGCTGTGCCGCAGCCGCACACCACGCACTGCCTGACCCGTGCTGCACAGCTCTCATCCGTCCCCTCAACTTCAGCCCAACAACGCCAACAGGCAAGTGCTTGCTAGCATCAGTGAGCCTTTCATAATTGCTCCCAGCTGGTTCGTTGTAACATGCCTTGCTGTTGAGCAACTACCTAGGAAGGCTGTCAGACATCCCCTGGTTGCATAAGGAGGGTTAGTATCTTTATTAATTACGGGCTGCCACCAGCCTGTGTCACTCACCACAGATAAGAAAGCCTTTAAGCTCCTGGTCAGTCGAGGCGTCGTTGGAAAGTCTTGTGCCAGCTTCAAGCAAAGCAGGCTCAGGCTGCAGCCACAGCAGCCTCGTGCCCTTGCTGCCAGGGCTCCTGCTCCCCTCCGGTGCCACGGGGGCTGCTGCCAACGCCGGCTACTCGCCAGCTCTCTGGGCACCCCGTGGGCACACGGGAGCCCTGGCTCACTGCAGGGCACCTGGGCACGCACAGTCAGAGCAGGGCAGGCTTTTCAAAGCACGCTGCAGAAAGGCAGCCCAGTGCCTGGCCACGCCGCCCACCAACGCCACCACAGCAGCAAACGCTGTCGTGTGGCGCAGCTCCAAAGGGCCAGGCAGGCCAAGGCAGGATCCAGCAAATGCACCGGTCCTGGTGGGGATGGAAAAACCCAACAATGTGGATCTCTCAGAAGGCAAAAGGGTGGGAAGAATATCGTGGAAGTGGCCATTTCACAAGATACTTGAGCTTGATACTGTGGCTCTGAAAACCTCAGTCCAAGTTTACAACCATCCCCACTCACCACGCAATTTGATCCGTGTGATACAGCAAGTCAGGGACATTTTCTGCCCAAACCCAAGCACTGTGCTCTTCTGTGCTGTCACTGGGCCACTGTGACAGCCCCCTTACAAAAGCAGTGACATGAGCTATATCCTGCACACAGGATTCTTACACAACTTCAAATGTCATTTTGTGGGCAGTAATCAGATCCTGGAGCCCCAGGCTAAGGTAAAAGCTGTGTGTCTAGGAGCTAGAACTCAACAGTTGCTCAAAAGCACACACCTTGAATTGGAAATGGACCTCTTCAAATCCCATGCAAGATCAAACCACAGGCTAGGGCTTCAAGGAGTGGTCTGTTTGGCTGTGTCAGCCGTCTAGAGCAAACTCTGACCTTTGCCATCCTCTGCTTCCATCTGAACCAACCTCTCATACCCTGGGTTTGCTGCTGCTTTTTCCCTCTCCAGCTTGTACTTTGGCTGCCCTTCAGAGCCTCAGATGGGCATCGAGGTGCTAGGAAGAGATCTTGACAACTGACACGGGGCAGACACTGCTGCACTTGTAGAGCTGCTGGAAAAGCAGCTGGCAGTTCCTCTCTTCTCAGATCAGGGGGCTGAAGGCTTGGGTTTGTTCAAGGGCCACTTAACAGCAGCTCCCCACCGAAGTGGCACAGGGTGGGGACTGTCAAGTGTGTCGTGATGCTTAGCTGCCACACACTGCAGACAGAGCCTTTTCCCAGGACATGAGCCATCTCCCCGTGCACACCCAGTACCTCCAACAACCACACACAAACAGCAAATCCACTGCACCACTCCGTGCTCATCACTATCATTTCCCATCTGAGCAGGAATTCAACACATGCTATCACATTAGCCGTGCCTCTGAAAGCCAAGAGGGCCATTCACATGAACTTCATTTTAGTTACTCTTGCTGTATCATAGGTAGTGATGCTGGGAAGTAATTCTCTAAATCCAATGTAAATGTTTAAAGTTTATTCCCAAAGGATTTATGTAGACATAAACATACAGATTAAAAACAAGCAAGATGTCGGGAGCTTTTTACTACCTTCTAAAGTAGCCAGGCACATGGATATTTTATCTCTCCTTTTGGATCTGCTTTCTTCCAACAGCACAGTTCAGAGACTTCATACAGATCAGAGACAGAGTTCAGGCTAGCACTGTCAATTTCATTAGGGAAAAAAAAGATAGAATTGTGTTTTCTTATGTTCTCTGCTCTTTTATTGCTATTTTCAAAATGAAGAACAGACCCTACCAAAGTGCTAAGGGCTGAAAACATAACTCTAAATGATACCGGAAACTCAACTTTGTGCCAATCCATTTTTATCCTCTCTTTGTGGCCATAACAAAGCCGAGAACAAGAGCTAAACAATGGAGAAAAAAGAATAATTTCAACATAATTTTTTTTTTTTTTTTTGCTGAAAGTAACATCAGCGACAATAACAAGAATCCATTCAAAAGACAGAATGTTATCTTCCAACACAGTTAACATGCCTTTCTTTCTGTCGCTCGTTATATATCTTACACATCAAGCTGTACTTTGACCCCCTCACAAAGGAATACATTTGGAGCCACCACATCCCTGTGCCCATACTGGCCTTGCCAAGTGAAATCCAGCACAGAGTGCCATTCTCTTTTCCCTGCTCCCTCATGCACCTGACAAGAGGACACAGGTTATCAAATGAGCCTCCAGAAAAGCATTTCCACAAACAGCCATGTGACTACCTCCTGCTCTTGCTTGTGCTCACGCAGCCCTTCAGAATTCAGTCCACTAATTTAACAGGCTAACAATGACATGAGCTGTATTTTTTACAACTACGGGGATGAGATCACTTAGATAAGCTTTTATTTCTGAAACAGGCTAACACCATTACTTCCTTTTACCTGCTGAAATCAACTGGCAATATTTCATCATTAACTTTTTAGCACAGTGACCAGCAAATTCATCTAGTCTTAGCTAAAACTGTTTACATTTTAGATTTCATCTGCCTCTCTTAATACATTTGTGAGCACTAAAGAAGTAACTCCATTTTCCTCTTGGATTACTAGTCTCTGTTTGCAGTCTCCCACTGGAAAGTAAAATACTCTTATGACTAAATATATTGAAACTTTTCTTAACTCATCAGACGCTCCTTTTCCCCCCTCAACCCTCCCAGACGTTGAGTGCAAAGCTCTGCGTGGAAGCAACTATTGGGAACACAAGTTCTTACCCTAGTGAAATCCAAAAAAGGCCATCAGCTTTCCTTCTGTATGCCAGCTGTGACATTAACACACGTACCCCTCATTGTCATATTTACTGTTATACCCCATTACCCCTTTGTTTAAGGGCCTCAGCCACAAATCTCTCTGTGCACGAGGTGCCGTAAGCACAGCCCTGCTTCAGCAGGCACAGCACTCCAGGAGGACAGCACAAGGTAAATGGTGCAGACACCTCCATCTAGACAGGAGAACACAGGCAGAACACATGGTGTTGCTCAGCAGTATTACCACAAGCCATCCAGCCATCCTGTGTGCAGTTAGAAGACCTCAGTGCAGTACAGCTTCTCCTGATGTCAACTTTCCTGAAGCACTGCTGACTTCTTGTCTGCCTCTCTGTGAGCAGAAGCATCAGCTGCTACAACACACAATCCTCCTTATCCTCTAAAGGCTTCAGCTGGTGACCTCCCTGTGCTCAGAAGCCGTGTAAGGGACTAGAGTTATCCGAAAACTGCCCCAAGCTTCTAACAAAGGTAGAAATTCAATGATGACAGTATAAAACTTTCAGCACTTTTCATGTCTTATCAGGCCTGGGGTCTTACATTTGCTTTTGAGAACTTCTGTTTCAAATCGGCTACAAATGGCGGTGGTTGACAAAAAGCAAAATATTGCCAAGGAGTTGGGTTAACTCTTTGAACTGCAGAATTTTCAATTCAGAGTCACTTCAGTTAGACTCAGGTCAATTCCCCCACATCTACCCTGCCTCTCTCCCTGAGCAGAAGCCTTTGGAGACCAACACTAGATTGGCAGTGGGCAGAAATCTGCTACTCTCTGGCTAATGCAGACCAGCAGAAGCAGGGACACAACCTGGATGTCCACCCCAGTACTGGTCCCACACAGTCACAAAGGCAAAATAAGGGTAAAACAAAAAATTAAATGTAAAGCAAAATGACTCATATCTGCGCAGGTAAAACAATGTCTGCAATTACTTTTGTCCTTCAATAAGCAAAAAACAAAGGTCAAAACTCAGGGACTCACAGATTACTTTCCAGCCCATTGCAGGGGAGGGATGCTGTCCTCTTTGGAAGGTGGTTCTCTGGCCTTCAAGACCCCAAACAGCAAGAAGCATGAAACTTCATCTTTCCTCCCAAACCTTTCCTTATGTGGGAAACAGCAACTTCCAGGAAACCATGGCTGGTAAGAGGATTCCTCCTCTGCTCCTCTCCTCTCTCATTTCCTAGAGCCACTTCCCTTTTACTTCTTCCTCTTAGAACTGTGAATCTCTCACAGTTTGTGTGTGTCTGTATATATATCCATATAGATGCCTTTCTTCTGCATTCCTTCTTTCCTTGTAAAGCACCACAGAACAACTGTTGTATGCTCTGGCCTAAAAGGCAAAGGACATTTCCTTGACCTTCCTCTTAAACAGGTAACAGCTGTGGCTATAACTCAGCTGATGTCAGGCCACGAGATCAGTGTTTTTCAAGCAATATAACCACTCTCAGCTGCTTGAGAGTTACTCCTTTTCCCCAGCATGACCTGGGGAAGGACGTAGCTACTGAGCCCCTACCTGAGAATAAGGTGCCTTCACATGAGCTTAGGGTAATTTGAGGCATCAGTGCAGCAAATGGCTTGAAAAGATAGAAACTGGGAACTGGAGTCATATCATTCAGGAGTCTGAAGCTGAGGAATGTATAACCCCATACTAACTGTTGCATCTTCAGGTAATTGTTCTCTTCTGGTAATGACTCATTCACATATAAACCAACACCAGTCACTTTTCTAACCTCATTGCTACTAAGCACCAGAGCAGAAATACTTTCTAACCAGAAAATGCTCTTCGGTGTGATAAAACTTTCCAGTACCACTGTGCTGGGGCCTAAAACTTGTGAAGCTAATGAATGCACAGACATACACAGCAAGCTTCCTCCATGTTACAGTTATATCTCTTGCCTGCACTCAGCAAATGTACATTGGGAGGTAAAAACCTGGTAGGATTTAAATGCAAGGTACTTGAGCAAAGTATTCCTGAAATCCTGTGCAAACTGTGTTGCTAATGCTTTTTCATACTCGGGAGAGGATGAGGAATCTCACTGCTCATAATTCTTTTGTTTTCACACTTGGAGCACTGATCCCATCCCAATAGCCCCTCACCTCATTCTGCTTCTCAGCAGCCACCTCTGCCCTTGGCCAGCTACTGCCCTGACCCAAAAATGCTCTGAAATAAATGTAGGGAGACACAGAAAATGCTACTACTGTATAAGTGTGACTGCAGTGCACTCTCTGGCCACCTGCTGCTGGAGTAACATGTGTGGGTCACCACACCACTGCTTCTATGAGCTGCTGCTGTTTTGTCATTGGAGCAGAAAAGAAGAGCATCCTCCCCGTGCTCTGCTTCCTTTGCACTTGGTGAGGAAGTGACTTGAGTGGGAGGAAAGAAGGGCAAACACAAAACCACAGAAGTAAGCAACTAGAAGCAGAGACCAAACTTCACGCTTTTCATGCACAGGCAGACGGCAGGCTCTGATTGCAGCTGCCTCTTCTTGTAGCCCTGTGAATTGTGCCTTCACTCACATTGTCACCGCGGCTGCCTGTCACCACACTGAGCTTGGTTACATCCCAGCCCAGGAGCTGGGCACAGGCGTCTTTACCAAAACACTCTGCGTCTTTTATGCACTACAGAGAGGGAGGCTGAACTGCTACAGCCAGTAGCTGCAGTAGGAGGGTTTTGATTTCTTGTAGGTAGTTCTTTTTAAGTAAAACAACCTGGCTATTTGTACCTGTTTCAGGCATGCCCTGGTACAGTAAATACAAGAGTGACCTTGATTTTTCACATCATTTCACCAGGCTGCAGCCTTAACAGGACTTACTGTGCTTACAAAACTTAAGAGAAGAAAAATAGGCAGCAGGAAATCCTGTGACAGGCTTGTTTTGGTGGTGATGAGAGAGAAACAGTAGCAGGAGAAGAAAGGAAAAAAAATAACCCACCCCAAACCCCATAAATCCAACACCTGTATCCAACATACAAGGGGGAAAGTGTGACTTCCAAACCACTCCCTGATCCTCACAATGCTACTGAAACTACTCTGAGAGCAAGCACAAAGGAGGCAGGGATTAGTTTAGAATTCTCTGCTGGGTTTAAAAGAAGGTTTGTGATGTTTGTGTTAGAGTTCCCAAATGACTTCAGGTGGTAACACATGGACTGGTAACAAGTGTGTTTGCACACTGCCTCCCCTCTGCAAGCCCTGAAAAAAAACACGTGGGAACTCCATCTTACCCTCATTTGAAGTGTTATTTGTTTCCAAACTGCAAGGTATTGCTTTTGGGGAGGTCAGCCCCAGGCATGGGACTAGGTGGCACCGAGTGGTGCAAATGCCCAGAGAGAAGGTTTGCTTAAATGGGTAAGTTATGGAGTAGAGGGGGTGGAGAGAAAGGGGAGCACAGTTCTAAAGTCTGGAGGTGATGTGGAGAAGGATGAGGTGAATGGCCTCAGTTTGGGGAGGAGCTGTGTCAGAGCTGGGGGTTGACTGCTGAGCCCTGGTCAGCAGCCACATCCCTGTGGCTCTGCTCCTGCTTCTGTTCCTTGCCTGCACAGCACTGCCTGGGCTGTGGGCAGCGCCCCTGAGGGTGAACGGGACTGCTTGCCTCCAGAGGACTGCCTTTCCCTTTGTGGGGACTGCTGCTAAGTTTAAAAGCTGCAGCCTCGGCAAAATTACATCTAGCTTTTTCTCCCCAAGTTTTGTTTGCTCTTTTACACGAGAAGCAGAGCCCCTCACCTGAAGGGTGGCACCAGCTGATGGAAGAACAGTGCTTCCAGCCCTGGTACCCGCCTCTGGCTGCTGCCCACATACTCATCTATCTCTGAGCCAAAACACCCTTAAGGAATTGATCCCTGCCCCTGGACACACGGGCTCCTTCCTTGCCAGCCACCAAGACAACACTGAGATCTGCAGGAGAAATCACTGTCAGTGGCCCATCTTTGCCATACAGGAGCTGTTTCCAGAGAGAGCAGAGGGGACTGAAAGGATTGGCTCTGCACTCAGTTGTGATATTTGATTTTCCACCTCTCCACTGCGGCTGAGGTAAAAGGAAACAGCATGAGACTTCTCCCTTCCTTGGTCTACCAAAGACTTGTCTCTGCTGGGGAAAGGCTCCCTGTCAGGTTCCTTGCAAACAGCCCTTTGTTACAAATCTTGGGCCCAGTGGCACGAAACTGGGCATATTTTATCCACTTGGTTAATGAACAAAGCCCTCCTGTGCCAGACAGCCTTTCTGACTGCACACAGGGACACAGGGCTCCTCTCAGAGCAAGGCCAGTATCATGAGCTGGGGCTGGGCATGAAGAAAGGGCCACATCACCAGCTTTGAGGGGATAAAGGAGGAGCTGGCCTATCTGCTCAGAGCAAAATAAAAAATACTTAGGGAAACAGTAGGGTTTCAGTAGACAAAACACTAAGGAGGGTCTAGTCTGAGGAGATTGTTTAGGCTGAAATAAAGGCTTTTCTGTTTTAAATTAGACCCCAGGTAGGGGGTGCAGACACGGTGAATCTCTGTTGGATGCACCATGAGCACAATGTTGGTTTATCATCCCTTCTCTGAGGTGATTTACACACAAAGGAACTTAAAACGAACTATCTTTGCTTGAGTTCTATAACACCAGAAACCAACCTGGCCTGACTATCCTAAACGTGGGACAAAGCCAAAAGCTTTCAGTTAGACACCTCTGGCTTTCCAAGACTTGGTAGTCTGGGTACAATAAAGCTGAGATTCAATTAATCCTGATGTTGGTTTTGGAAAAAAAAAAAAAAAAAAAAAATCCTGCTGAACTTTGATACTGAAAAAAAACCGACTTCAAATTCCAAGGGTACTTGGGAAAGAAATTAACAACTGCTTTAAATAGTATAGCTTGTAGTCAGTCTGCTTTCCTCACAGAGTCTTCTGCAATGTATTGCCAGTTTTGCCAGCCTGACTTCAGCAATGAACTTCGTGCTTTCAGTCCAGTCCCCACGAGAAACTTCTCCTCAAACCATCCTGCTCTCTGCCTTAGAGGGGCAGAGTCAGTAAAGCAGTGAATGCTGCAGGTAGGAGTGAAAGGCCAGCAGAACAATGTGGTCCCACAGCTGCAAACACAGTCAAACCTGAGATAGAGATGTTTTTGAAAGTCCAGAATGGTAGAAGATTTTGAAATGTAAGTGCATTACACTGTTATACAAGGACACAGCAGATGCCAGTTCAGTGAGTAAACAAAAAAACATAGCCCATCCCTGTGTCATTACAACTGCCTAATTGAAAGGGCAGTTTTGACCAGAATGACACATTTGTGAGTCACACAATGGGGAACAGGTTGTGACTTTGCTCAGAAATCTACCTCGCTCTGGCTTCCTGTCAGCATGGCTGAAGGACTGACACCTGTCATGGCACAAAGTCCACGTGTGCCAAGACAGATCCAGTTCAGCCCCTGCATCCTCAGGAGCTGCACTCACCCAGCTAAGCATGTAGAGCCAGTAAAAACCACGCCTGCACACAGCCACACTGCTCACTCTGCAGGGCTGGTTGACAGCACGCACGTAGCCTTCATGCATGCATATTTCCTTGCAGTGTCTGAAACCAGACTGATAAACACCTCTTCAAACTGGTACGCGGCTTCATTCTCTGCTATCCAAACGTTTCATCAAAGGCCACTTACCTACAGAGCAGACATCTCAACCCAAGCCAGACAAGCCACATACCAAAAGCCTTTTGAAAACAAGGAACCAAACCTGAATTTATCTGCTAATAGTGGAGGGGTGACAGCCATTATTTTATATCCACAATATTTTGCGAACTCTAAACGACGTAAATCCCATAAGGTGATTGCACCACTAATTAGCAAAACACTCTCATCCCCGAGGTGCCAACACAGCAGCTCTTTCGGATAAACAGCAGAGAAAAGCCAGGAGGGCAAGGTAACAAACTGGCAGTGACCCCGTGGGCAGCCCAACTGCTCCAAGCACCCCAGGCTGCCACCCCATGATGGAGAAGCGCTCTTGTTCCAACAAGGGACCACCTCAACCCTCCCTCTACCACCCCAGCCTCGCAGAGGGCACTACCCCTCTTCCACCAGGGTCCATGAATGGGGGCTCTAACAAAGGGACCATCTGTTGCAGCCTGAGCCCTGTATTTCTCAGGGTTTTCCCAGGAAGCTGTTCACATATAGCTGATCAGCCCAGAAGGGATCTCTGTGGTCATTCATTCCTCTGACCCTCTGCAAAACAGAGATCATAGAAATGACCTCAATGATCAAATTGACCTTCTAACTGCAGCATGAAAAGGAAAAGGACAGAAATAAAATCCCAGGAAGATACCCGGTGATGCAGAGGCTATCACGGCTTTTTGATCCATTACTCTGTGAACAGGCCTTCATTTCTAACTTAAACAGGTCTGGCTAAAACTGCCCAGTGCAGAGCCCCACTCCTGCACTGTGAGCTGGGCAGCTTCACTGTCAGCTTCAGTTCCTCACCTTTTCCTTCAGGCACCTCCAGACTACGGCTGTATCACCACAAACCTCCTTGGACAGCCAATGATCAGGCCCAGGCTGATGCAGCTGATGTAAGGGACAAGATGAAGGACTATGGTGACCAGGGGGACAGGCTGGGACCCCTCTCCTAAGCAAAGAACATTTGGACAGCCACCAGTCCAAGCAGTCCAAGCAGGTCCTGCACATGCTGGCTAAGGACACCCTGAGAGAAACACTGTGCACCACAGCAAGTTTTCCACCAGAGATGGGTGGGTAGACGGAGGATGATCCTCTTCAGAGCACTCCCCTTTTAGAGCTCAGCTCTGACCACAGACTGTGGCTGTCCTTTGTCATGCCAGGCAGGGCCCATGGTGTGACCTGCTGGGCTCATTCTCTTCTCTTTAAGCTGCAGCAGGCACTGCTGACCCAATGGCACTGCCCTCCCAGAGAGGGATCCTGCAAAGCCTAGCTTAAGCCATCGTGTCCTGTGGACTCACTACAGCCAGGAGCAAGGGAGGAAGATCTATAGAGCACCACTCGTGGCAGCAGATCTAGCTTGGAGGAGGCTGTGTACTCATAAGAGAGTTGGGAGCTAAATTCTGCTGGAGTAAAGACATTTTGATACCATTTTTGATAATTTTCATCCAGCTCTGTCACCTCAATACCATTACCATCCTTCCAGAGTGCAATTGCTTAGAAATATCCCAGGTGGGACAGAGACTGTTCTGGGCTTGGGGCACCCAGCGAGGGGCCCTGAGCAGTGCCAGCAGCACAACAGCAGCTCTGCCCACCATTCTTCCCACAAGAAGTGGGCTGAGGGATCCCGTTCATCTTCAGAGCACGTGACACGGCAGCAATGGCAAATCCCCCATGGAACAAGACAAGGGCTGTTGCCTCAAGTCTGCCTGCTTTTTACTGTTTGCGTTTTGTTCTCACGCAGCTTCAGGAAAACTGTGCATATTTTAGAATTTATCTATTTGGTTGACATGTTTCTCCTCTGGGAGGAGAAAGATGATTGATGGTGACGCTCACCAATGAGGCCAAAGAGGTGGCTGTCTGTGTAACCAATCTGCTTGTCAAAGTGTATGCATGGATGGAGTCAGAGAAATAAAATAAAGAGAGCTTTCCTGCCGACCTTTCTGCTTCCTGCTTCCTTCGTTCATGTCCCTAACAACGACAAAGGGGTCCTCTTGGTTTACCCTGGGCTACGCAGACTCAAGTCAAGGAAAAGCACAGAGTTTGTTTAAAGACAATTTTGTCCTCCACCTTCAGGAGAAGAAAATGGGACTATCACTTATTTATAGAAGAGGAAAGGCCTTACACTGCTCTGATGAGGAGCAGGATCCCACACACCTTTCAATCCATCAAAGGACTTGGCCATCACATTCTCAAAAGCAGTGATAGGAAAAAAAAAAAAGCAAGTTGTTAATAAAATATGGAGACATTTAGGAATTTGCTTGCAGAAGTCCATGATAAAAGCCTCCAGCTGAGATCCAGCCTCTACTTTATATTTCCCTGTGCTCTGCCTCATCCCTCCTTAAATGCACAGGGCACAGAGCTTCTGTCACTCCTTTAGCATGACTGCTTCGAGTCTGAGAGATTTTACTAGTCTGAGGAAGGTCTTCCTTCACATTCAACTTAAATGTGCCATTTCTTGAAGTCATCCCCTTGTCTTTTATACTCTAGCAAGCAGAACAAGTGTGAATTAAATGGAAGACACATGAAATCTTTATAAAGCCCAGTTTTTTCCCTAGCATGAAAGTTCCTTCACTTCAGAGTAGAAGGGGTCTTTACTCTGTGCTGTATTTTCCCCATTAGAAAATGAAGAACATAAATTTTCCTCATGACTACTTGAATTTAGCTTAATCAGCAGCCCCCTGCTGATGTAATTCAACCCAATGAGATTTTTCTTTTTCTTCTTTTCTTTTTTTTTTTTTTTTTTTTTTTTTTTTCCTGGTGAGCTGCTGCCCCTTTTCCCCTCCTCCCACCAATTCAGGCATGGAAAACAAGGGAGGAATTAGACAGACAGAACTTACTATCTATCAAGCTGCAACTTCAGACTGGGCAGGAATAACATTTAAAATATAAAAAGCAAATTTTATCAAGCCTTTCCCTCCCCAGAGACTGCCACAAAAATATTCCTTGTTTGTCACGGAGAATGAACCATTTTTTCTCTTTCATTTCTGCTTTCTGTCACAAATTTCATTTTGGCTGCCCCTTCTGTCTTTCAGCTAGGGACCTAGGCTGCTAACACAGAATCACAGGTAACTCAACAACAAAATGCCTGTATTATCTTTCCTTTTTCTTTTTTCTTTTTCTTTTTTCTAGTCTGTCAGGTAATTGCAACTCTAAAAGCTTCTGCATATTTACCACAAAAATATGTCTTTCCTGGAGGATGGGACTGTCATCAGGTAGACTATCTTATTTAATAAGCTCTTCTGAGGTATAAACTCGGGCTGGGGATTTTTTCCTGGCCTCCTTCAGAGCAAAGGACAAGCAGATAGAGATCAGCTGCTGCAGAGCTACACTGTTCAAGTTCCTGTTCTGTGAAAATTAACTCTCTCCAAGCTTAGAGTTCAGGTAGGCTTTGCCACTGTGAAATTCATGACGTACGAAAAGGGTCTTTTATCAACTCGTGTTGGTTTTTCCTCCCCAGTCCTCCCCATCTGTAAGACAGATTTCTATTTACAAAGAGATCGACTACCCTGCTTTTTTGTAACCCATCTGATGAGCTCTGGATGCTGCCAAGACTGATTTTCATTAAATCAGAAGGATAGGATTTTCTCTCTTTGCCCCTGTTTCGCAGAAATACAACAGCAAAAATGTGGTCTGAACATTTCTAAATTCAGCTGTTATCTAAAGACAAATTCCCTCCAGCCCCTTCACTATCTCTCCCCACCCCTGAAGCAGCAGCAGAACTGCTTTTCTCGGTCCCTAGGATGCTGAATCAAGCTAACTGGTACCAAAGAGAGGGTCTGAGAAGATCTAAGAACAAGAGAGACTTGGTGTCTTAGCATCAAGACAGAGGGTGAGGATGCCCTGCCAGAGGTTTTGGACAGAGGCTGCTCTGCTGAAACCATCCAACAAGCTGAAGAGGGATACACCTGGTTCACACATTTCACTTCAGGCACACCTATGCTGAGGTCACAACTCCATCCTAGCACACAACAAAGGACTGTGAGTGGGAATCAACAGACAACAGGTCCTCACTCCAACACCATTCACTGATAATTGCCTGGAGGAGAGCTGACAGGAGCCAGCCAGAAGACTCCCATTGACTCAGAGCCTGTGTGAAAACTAATCACTGACAAACCATCTTCTGCATCCACACAGTTTTCCTGTGGGCCAACCTTACACTTGTAAAGTGCCTGGTTTCATATATGAGTACCAACTGGAAGACACATTTGAAATATGGATTGACTGTTCAGGTTAAAGTAATTCTGAAACCAAGAACCTATATCCATGGACTTGGAATGGAAATGTGGACACCCCCTCTTCTGGAAACAGTTCCAGAGAAAACAAACTGAGAGAAGTCAAAGACTTTCTAAATTTTAACTCTAATTTCACAACATTTTATTTACAAACTTAAAACGGTTTTCAACGCAAGTAAACTCCAAGAGGTTAGGACATATTTTTTTCTTATCATCACGCCACTCTAAGAGCCAACTCTGTTTAGAATTAAGGGATGACTCATTCATTTGAATGAATGTGAGAAAATTCCCATAGGTAAAATACTTATAGAAGTGTTACGTGAGCCCAGTCTCTTACCTGTAGTATCTGGATTGAAGGTAAGTAGAACACACAGCTTTAGACACATGGCTAGCTGAACCAAAGTCTATGACCTTGACCCTATATGGCTGTCGGGATGGGTCTACCAGCATGATGTTCTCTGGTTTGAGATCAGCATGAATCAGTCCCAGGCTTTTCAGCTTCATTAGGGCAGTTGCTACCTGCTGGAGAATCGGTCGAATGTACTTTAGGGGCAAGGGACTGAATTTATTTTGTTTTAAGAAATCATAGAGGTTCTGCTCCAACATTTCAAATACCAAGCATGTGTGATTCTTGTGCTGGAAGCATTCATAAGCACGGACGAAGTTGTAGTCATCGGCGCTCTCCGTGCTCAGCCGAGCCAGGATGCTCACTTCAATCTGGCCTTGCCGGGCGTAAGAAGGGTGGTTTTTTAGGATCTTGATAGCCACAATCTCATTAGTGCCACGTTTCCAACATTTGACTACCTGTCCGAAGGTTCCACGGCCAAGAAACTCTAACACTTCGTACGTGTTGGTCATGGAACAGAGCACCTCATGTTGCACCAGCTGGTAATCCCCTTCGCTGTTGGAGCCACTGTTTTTGGAAGTGGCCGTGGAGGTGGTGGCGGTGGCTACAGTGGCCCCACTGGCATTGTTCTGAATCATTGGCGGATGCTCCTCGATAATCTGCACGCTGCTTGTGTTCTCAATCTCCTCACTCTTGCGCTTAAGTCCACATTTTTGGTAGGTGTCCAGAAGGCTCACAGTGCTGCGACGCATCAGGTTGTGTGGCCCGCCCAGTGTTTGCCCAGACACTGCAACCACACCCGAGGTGCTGTTGGCAGATGTCACCACGATGTGCCCCGTGCTTGCTGGGAAGATGATGGTCTGCTCGTAAGGGATGCTCGGGTTGGGGATCTGGAGGGAGGCGTTGACGGCGGCGGCTTGGGAGGACTGCACGTTCTTGCTCTGGTTGTAGACTTTGCTGTGTGTGCCGTACCCGGTCATATCCCAGTTTGAACTCGGCTCCACTTTCAGTTTCTTCACGCTACAGAAGGCACTTGACTGAAGGGTATGAGGAGAGAAAACTTGCACATGCGAGGCCATACCTGAAATACAACATCAGAGTAAAACCACAGTGTCAAGATGCCTTCCCCAGCTTTTTTCACTTGCTCAGTGGCAGGAAAGGGAAATGGGATACAGGCTTCAGATAAATCACAGGCACACACACACAAAGAGCAAGTTCTTCCAGATATGTGTATTCGATACAAATAAAATATTATGGTCTAAAATAAATCCTTACCCCAGACTGAACTATACTAACAACATTTGAGACTTCTGCTCTCTTGCTCTCCTCCCCTTCTCATTTTTAATAACAGGAATGTACATGTTATTTTTACCTCCTCTGCCTAAAGAGACTCCTATTCCCATTGTCTGCAGGAATATATCTAGCTCTCTGGAAGAACTCATGTCAAATACTGCAAAGCATTCTGACTACAGAAGCCAAATCTCAAATCCTCAGGCTCATCCAGTCTTAAGCAGTTTGGTGGATCTGACTTAAGGCCTCCACTTATTTCCATAAAACCACTGTGTAACTTCTGGCCTGCACGGTGTGAAGATGGGACCAGGAGATGATACACTGTGAGCAAACGGAGGTGCGTAGATAAAGTTGAGGAGACGGAACAGAAAAAGATGATGTTTCAGATTGCTTGCCAAATCTGTGAGTGGGAACTGTGCACAATGCTAGTCTGTGCTCAGGGACACTGGAGATGGGAGTTGCACAACATGAGCTTCACTGTGTGCTTTCAGTGCTCCCAGATTTATAAAATCGTGTTCATCTATTCTTATTCACAGTTTCAATACCATCACTGGAAAGCACATCCCCTGGAAATGAACAGCATTGTTTATGAAGCAACATACACATTAGCATGTGGCAGAATTAGCTCCTAATATAGCTTTATTTTTACAGAAAAGACAAAATTCTATTTTAATGCAAGCTTATCTGGTTTCAGAAGAGTTAATCATCTTCTAAATCTTTAAAAAAAACCACAGACCACCAAAAAACAACCCGGCAACCTCATAACCAAAGTGAAAATAATGTATCACCGAGACAGATTTACTGAAGGATTCTGAGTAACATTCCACTGAAACAGAAAATGTGCCTATTCAGAGAAAAAAAGATGTGGTGCATGGAGAAGGGGACGTCTAAGTTCTTACTTGCTGCCAGCTTTCCCTGCCCAGGGTAAGGATAATACTGCTGGGGCAAACATTTTGCGAAGAACACAAATCCATGGGAACTTCTGGGGAAGGAGTCAGCACCCAGCAGGAGCTAGAGCAGAAAGGCACAGCCTCCTTCACCCTTCTGTCTGTCATCCGTGTTTCTTTTTAATAAAGCAGAATGACTAGGGAAGAAAAAGACAATATGCTGAGCTGGCATCGTCGTTGAATTATTAAGCACAATCATAACCTTGACTTGTTTTCAACTTAAAAAAAGTCTAAATCTGAATGAATGCTTCAGTAACAAAACCACAGCAAACTCTGCAGTGCACATGGACGACTTCTTCACGTGGAAGTGTGACAGTATCTGACTTGGCCTCCTCATATTTCACTAGTCCATGATGCTCTTCAGAAGATTTTCTGGAGCTCGTGTACACAGACATACTCACACACATGCATGCAGAAACTTACACACTCATATAGAAAAACATGAATGCCACTCCACACTCACAAAGCTCAGCAGTCAAGTTAAGAGATCTAAACACACCCAACACTCTTTTTCCAGTTAATTCCCAGCAGCCCAAAGGCCAGGAGTGGCTCAGGAGAGGGGTGCTGTGGTGAGCCAAAACCTACCATGAGTAACTACTCAGAAGTAACAAGCCAAGCAATCTCTTCCCTTTGCTTCACCAGCCCCGCCTTCACCCCTGCTGCAGTGATGAATTTCTGAGGACAGAGCAGAGGCAGAAGAAAATCCCTTCAGGACACATGAGGAAACCCTCACCTGGGCTTGAACAGGGCACACAAGACCCCCGATCCCAGCCTAGCAACAAAGCCCTGCACACCACAGCGTGCTGCCCTCTGCAGACACAAGCCCCATCATCTCTCAGTGGATTTATGACTGCTCCTGTCGTTCCTTTTAACTCCATTACCCCCTGCTCCCCCAGCCTCCTGGGCAGCAATTCCCAAGGTCCCTGGATACTCAGACGCCTCCAGCTCCTCGCCCTGCTAAGCACCACCTCCTCTCCTCTCTCCTTTCCACAGGGCAGTGATGCTGTCACCAAAGCCACGGCATGTGGCAGGCAGCGAGCTGGGAGAACCGCAGCGCTGCTACTCCACTCGTCAGCCTGGACACAAAGATCGTATGTGAGCGAGCCAAAAGCCTGTTTGTTTTTCCACTGATTAAGAAGAATCACAGTGTTCCTTCTAGTACAGTACTGACCTGCCTGGAGAGAGGAGGTGGTTTGATGTATGTTTTCCCCCTGGACGCAAATAATATGGCAGATGTAATTGGTAACATATTGTGGACCTAGCCGAGGTGTAATTTATAGTTTTATGGCTTTCATTCCACGGTGTGCTTGAGCAATCTCTCTTGGTAGAAAGTAAAAAGGGGAAAAAAGGACTGACGCAGAACAAGGAGAGACGTTCTTCTTGCACGCTCCTCTAAAGATAACACCCAAAGAGTGAGGCATAGCAAATTAAAGTCAAGGATGTGAAGCGCAGCAGCTGCAACTTTCTCAGTGCCGCTGTAAAAATCAGGATAATCGCCACCATTAAGGGACAGGCTTTCAACTGGTGCAAACTGGCAGGGCTCCACTTGATATCAGCTGACGCTAGAAACAAGGTCAGCAGTCACTCAACATTGTCAATGTCAGACGGCTGCCCGTGCCCTTCGGTGAAACGAGCTGTTGTTAGGGGCTGGTTTCCACATCAAAACCAGCCCCTTGCTGGCCCCAAAACACTGCTGGCAGCCTCAGCAGAGGGCAGGAACAGGGGATGGACACTGACCCACCCCGGCACCCCAAAAATGGAGGGGGTGAAGAAAGCAGTGCTTCTGTGGACAAAGCAAGGACTTTGGATGCCTCTGCTGCCAGCGCTGCCCTCCTCCTCAGAGGTTTGTTTGGGTTTTTTATGAGGTTACATCTCATCACAGAAAAGGTTTGGTTTTTTCCCCTAAAAAACCCCCTATGAAATCGTCTTCCTTAGATCCAAAATTATTTTCTCATGTTTGAGGTTTTAAGGGCACGCATTGTAAGGAAAATAACTCAGTGAGTTTTTTCAGCATAGTCCGGTATCAAGAAATTACAGGCTGATTGACAGCTGGGTGATGGGAAAAGGCAGCCTCTGCAGCAAAGTAATTTTTATTGCAAATTTTCCTGTGCAGTTAATGCGAGAAAAACACAATCCTAAATTTCCTGAGGACACAATAAAACTGTGCTGGTGGCATGTTGTTTCTTTCAAAAAGGGTTTTTGCTCCATGGCAATAGCAGGAATAGTAATAAATGTGAATAAAAAGTTGGATGGTTTTGTTACAGGAATCAAATTCCTCATTACAGCCTGTAATATGAATTACACCTTCAGCCTTTTGATTACACGAGGCTGACAACAGCTTGCCACAACATCCATGAGGAAAGGAGCCAGCAGTAATGCTGTGATCGAGGCCAGCCAAGCCCAGTGGCACCCATGTGACAGGGACAGCGGGGATGGCCCTGGGGAGCATTCTTGCTCCTGGGGTCTTGGAAAGACAGAGGGGCCCTAAACTCCAGAGGGATGGAAGTGTCACTTCGGAAAAGTTCTCTTAATGCCCCATTCACAGGTGTGACAAGAAACCTCCTGTGCAAGGCTGGGCCTCTCATTTCACTTCCCTTCTCTGCAGGGAGATGCTAGCAGCCACCTTCATTCCTTTTGCATGGAATGCCCAAGGCTGGCACCTGGCTCCTCACCTTTTTTACACTCTGCCTGGAGTGGAGGGGGTAAGGATACTTGGGATGAGCTGCTTCACCCACTGAGCATTTCTGCAGCCCCATCCACACCACCAAGAGCTTGGGCTGGACTAAGCCAAGCGGCAATTCCAACTGAGCTGGTCCCTGTCTTGGCATGGGTGCAAGGCAGGCCTCTATTAGCCAGCCAGGATGAAGGCAGGATGCCACAACAGCTAAAATACATCTCCTGAGGAGTGTCAGTCTAAGTTTTATATCACCCCTGAGCACAGCGAATGTCTGGGCTGGGAGCGGAATCAGGGTTGGGCACCATGCATTAAATAAAATTGATAGTTCCTTCCTTTAATAATGAGTTTAGTGTAGTCATTTCAAGCTCTCACAAAACTGACAGTAACTGGATTGAATGGGGCCTTCCCTGTCCTTGGTACGACTCACATATATCTCCCCATAGCATCTACACGAGCTGAAGTGGGTCGGGTACAGCCAGGGGACAGTGTTCAAACAGCCGGAACGACTTTTAATAAAAGACTTGAGGTTTTTTGTTCCTGAGAACTCCTCCCACGTCAGCTTTCACTTAATAATAATTTAGCAGGTGCTATTTACAATTCAGATGGCCCTCTTCTGCATGCACACACAAATCACGCAGCCGCCTCACTTGTACTTCTAACAGGTTTCAGGAAAGCAAATGAGGTAAAGTTCCCAATCCACCCACGTCACCCCAAAGGGCAAAAAGAAATACACTTTGGGGACTAAAGAAGGAAGAGTCTGAAAGTCACTGGTGTTTTCTTCTGGTTTACTCCTAGCACTTACTGCTGATTTTTAAGTGTGGCTTTTGAGGTGGCAAGAGCCCACGCCAGTGCCCTGTATGAAGTAGGAAGTCAGACCTTCTGCAGTACCTGCAGAGCTGCCAGTGCTCTGCAAGCAGAGGCTGCTTCCTGGCTGCTGCCAGAACGGCAGTGCCTGCTTGAAAAATACTGTAGAAAGCACATGGTGTGTGTTCAGCATGTAAATGATGCTCCAAGACAATACTGAAATAAGTATCCTCCATTTCTCCCCAGAGAGGCACAAGCCTGCAGACCCATAGACACGCCCAGGGTGAGGGGGCAGTGAAAAGGGGACTGGCCAGGTATGGCTAACGCATTGCTCCTTCACAACAGCCATGTCTCCAGCACTGCATTCTTCTTCACAGTGGCCTCTGTGTGGCTGCTCTGGAGTAACAGCCCCCAGCACCACAGCACTCTCAGAACCTCCTGAAAATTTATGTCCCTGGAGGCTACACAAATCCTTTCCCTTGTGCTACTGAATGTTTGGAGACAACCTCAAAGCAGAGCTCAGACCTCAACAGCCTCAGCTCCTTGCTGTTCCTGGTGAGCATAACATGTCAAGGGGCCTTGGTTCCAAGTGAAAATTTCCTGGCCTCCCTGTTCTGCTTTTCCTGTCCTGCTAGTAAAACTGTCTCAGCCTAATTAGTAGTTTTCTAAATGTAGTGCACAGCAGTTCCCAAAGATGTAAGATGTGACAGAGCACGTCCCCTGCACTGCTCCAGACCTGGATTCACACAGCTCCAACCTGCCATGTTTGATCCATGTCTTATGGCCAAACAAAAAAGCAAGACTTCCCAGTGCACAGAGCAGCCATAAACAAAATCAAATGGACAAAGCCAAGCATCCATCTCCTTCCCTCTCATCCCCACCCAAAAAGCACATCCCTCTAGTGCAACGGCCAGGACACTCTAATCATCATCACTTTCAAATCATTTGTCTCCCTGCCACCCCAGCTGCCCTCCTGCATAACCCTCTCATGTATTTACACCACCAACAACCCTGCCCTCCCCTTCATTCTGTACATCATGACTTTCCTTTACAGGTATGATGAAAATCATCGACCAGGACTTACTTAGTACTCCTGAGCATGGAGCTGGTGTAGGCAGTTACTCCCTATAATGGCCTGATTTGCTGTTTGCCTCACAAACCATCTTTATTCCCTTCTTCACTCGCCCTTTAACTCCTTAAATCCAGGGCAAACTGTCTGCAGGCTACTGAAAGCTTTCTTAGCTGTAATTCAGAAACATTACAATTCTTATTCATCCTTTTGGCGTGGGCTCAGGGGCAGATGAGCCTGAGTAACAAGCTGTGGGCTCCTCTGACATATCCCTGGTTTTAGGCACAGGAAGCAAAATCTCAGGGACAAATCATACATTTACGTTTAAATACTTTATTACACCTCAGTGCAAGATTCTTCCAGGGTCACCTCCATCTCCCACTGGAATGAACTGCAGTAATGACAAGAGATATTACAGATTTCCTCAGTTAATCACATGACTAGTTTATGTTTCACATTACAGTTAATTAACTACGCAACACCTGAGAACACAGGTTAAAATGTACCTCACCAGAGGCTCCACCATCACTTCCCTGTAGATGCTGGGAACTGACACCTGAACTGGACCTGACACCAATTTCTAGATCTTGGTGTGAGAAGGTCCAGCAGTCCAGTCCGTGCTCCCCTGAACGGAAAGATAACCCCTAGATACCTTCTTATGGGAAAACCTGGCACAGCTGGAATAGTGTAAAACTTCTCCTGAGGATACAGCAGTGTTACTGTGTGGAAAGCAAGTGGAGTCAGCAAGTGAACACAGTTTAATAGTCTACAGCCTCGACAAAGCAGAGCCAGACCCGAGTAAGTAAACCCCCTTCAGCAAATCTGTCAAAGCTGACAGAAAGACTGTCACCTCCACAGAAATCATGAAATGAGACTGCAAATGCCCTACCAAGATGTCAAAGTGCTCTCCAGACATAAAGTGAGAAACCTGGGAGTCTGTGGCACCCATGTCTACTCTCTGGGGCTTGAGAAGACCGATCACAGCCCTGCCTTGCTGAGCAACAGTCCTCCAAGCCAGGGAGGGCTTCTGGAGTCCCAAGAACAAAATGAGGTGGTGAACCATAAAGATGGAGGCAGGGGCAGCACCTGAAAGCCTTCAAGGTCTGCGTGAGCGTGTGATGGAACTTGTGCACAATGTAACCATAAAGACATTTTAGGAAAGTGGGTGTCAGTGAAGTCAGGAAGAAGTTTCACAACCAAATGATCAGTACTCCCAAGGGCCTCAGAGGAGAAGAAAGTCTGCTTGGGACTCAGAGATGGGATGAGAAAGAAAGAACAGAAAGAAAGATGAAATCAGACAGGTAGGATTGGCAGAAGCCCTGCTTTGAAGCTTTATCTTTGGAGGACACTGAAGGATGTCTAACAAATGCTTTGCTGAAGAAATCTCTCGTTCAGATTTCTTGGAGAGAGGCCCAGCAGAACTGAGGCGAGTGTGGAATGCTTGGCTGGGGCTGTGCTGCAGGCTGCTGGGGAACCCACGAGCAGCACCACATCTGTTTAAAGGGCTGAAGACTGCAGCAACACCCACAGCACCACTTAAAATGAGGCATGACATGATGAGGCTCCTCTAATGCCATGCTTGAACGAGCTCCTGAAGCACTGCGTACAGCCAGAGACGGGCAAAGCAAGCTACCAAGGAATGTTTCCTCATCCTGAAATCAAAATGGAGCCAGATGAGTCCAAAAGCAGTTACTCATATCAATGTGCCAGGTAGGACTGTTTGGCAACATCATATGTGTTCTGGGCACCTTCCTCCTTCCCATCTGTCCTTCACCATCACAAAGTGGAACAAACAGTAACCACAACATTTCTACAGCCCCCAAAGCTCCCTCTGCAGAACTGTACAAGACAGTCCCCACAGTAAATGTGAAACTGGCCATAGTTTGCCTTGTAGTCCAGCTTAAGGTCTGGATCTCTGCATTTAACTTCCAAACAGGTCTGTAAGGCACAAGCCTCTAGATGCCAACAAGCTCCATCTCTGACTGCTACCTGCTAACAGAGTTACATCCTGAAGGCAGGGCTGGAAGAAGGGCCATCTTGGCATGGCAGTGCTTTCCAGGCAGCATGCCTCAAGTCACTGCTGTTCACCTTCCAAACAGGAGTCAACCACAGTGCCCCATCCCATAGGGGAAAGAGAGGACTTTTTCAGCCTTCCTGACCCCAGACTTCACTGGCCATCCTACCTGGCCCTCCGTTATCTTAGTTCCTGGGAAAGGGTACCAAGGCCTCTCAAAAAGGAGCCAAAATGAATCAGTTTTCCTTTGCTGCTCTGGTTGTGCCCTCACCCCCCCAGCACAGCACTGGCATATTCGTGGCTTCCCACGACTACCTAGAGGAAAGGGTATTTTGGGTTTTTCCACGATGGCTGTCTCCCCACCTGGATGACCTTCCACCTGTAAATATTAACTTTGTAATGTCAATGACTCCAACTGGCCTGCAAGTGTGGTGAAACCACAGGGAATGCCTGGCACCTCGATTACCTTACTGGTTAGAAACAACACTGCTTGTGAAGGCCAGACATGGGCAAGGCTCACTGGAGTCTCTGGCTGAGCCTCTCCCACAGGATTTCTTCCCAAGTGTTTTATTTGCGAAGAGGCCACTGCATGACATTCAGCCCCTGCTTTGTTTAAGGAATCTGAAACTCAGACCAAGCTCTGGCTGGGCTAAAAACATCCGTTTGCCAGTTCACAAGATCCTATCCTTCATTTGATCTCCATCAGGATACAGAACCATTGGAGAGAAACCAGCCCCTGGTGTGGTCTGGACGGAATACACAGGATCTGGCTGCAATGGAAGATGAAGGAGAAAGGCAGGGAAGCTGGGCACAGGGTTCTGACAAAGCAGGAAACTGAGACAGACTGATTTGCTGACCTCCTGACAGCCACCTTCAAGTAAGAAAAGCCAAACACAGGACCTACACACTCTCAAACACTGAGCGTGTGGGGTATTTTAGGAAAGGAAGAGAAAGGATAGTGCAGGTTGATCACCTGACCTCCAGTTTAAGGAGTTGCAACAATTCTGTAAATAACCAGCCTTCACGTCATCACACAAACACACACCCGACCTGCACAGAGAAAAGCCTTCAGCTCCTCAAGGAAACACCTTAAGCATGTTCCACCTTGTCTTCCAGATTTTAGGGCCAAGAAAACATCCTCAAAGTTACAGCCAAATAGTCAGAAACCTTTTCTTGCTGTCACCCGTGGCTTTTGGTTTGCATTCCGAAGTAGGGCTGTAAACCCAGAAATGCATGATGTGAAACAGGCCGTGAGCAGAACAGGCACAGCAGGACTGAGCCAGCTGGCCCAAAGCAAAAATCACCACGGAGACACAGGGTGCAAGATGTGGGCTCACTTCTCCCCAAAACATGGTCTTCTTGGTCCATTCACCTTTGGGACTGGTGAGAGGCTCTCGTGTGACACCACAGGTGATGAGGAGCTGCTGCAGCCTCCATGAGAACAGCGTGTTGACACGTTTATCTGTCAGAACCAGGGGTTCTGTTTGCTAAATTTGGGGTTGTACTGACCTCTGCCATACAAAACACAGGGTCACAAAACTCAGGCGCACATAGATAAGTAAACACCTGCACAGCCAGAAGACCCACGAAGGCAATGAATCCCATCATCTCCAAAAGAAATGAGTGATGCTACCCACAGCAATCCCACAGAAGTGCCCCTGGACACCTGCTGGCTGGCTTGCTGGGGCTGCTGCACACCTCATCTCCCACTTCTTCACATCATTTTTAAGCAAGGTCTGATAGGACAGAGGCCAGATCAGAGTGCAGAGAAGATGCCTGTTTGGCCAAGGAAGGACAGCCTAGGTGATGTAAAGCTCTCGCTTACACAGAAAAAATCCTGATTTAGGCGTGAGGATAAACTACATGAAGGATTTCAGAGCCTTGAAGAGTAAACATCCAGAAGCTCAGGAAAGTCTATCTACTTGAGAAAGGAGGATATAAGGCCCTTGTGTGTGATGCAGAAGTTCAGGGACAGCCCTAACAGCCTACTCCCCCTCAAAGCTCTAAAAGAAAAGAAATCAGTCCAAGGGAAGTCATTAAGAGAAACAAAACAATAAAAATCTCCACCTGTATCAGCAGAACTCCCTGGCTACCATCAGTCTCTCCCCCAGGTTTTTCTTTCGTGCAGGATATGATTATTTATTGACATATTTATTTACTCAGCTCTGCAGTGCTTAACACCATGGCTGCTGGGCTTCTTGCGCAGTCAAAATTAGAGCATGACAGAGGGGGACTGAAGCTAAACGTGGAGATCAGTGTGACACAGGCCAAACGCCTTCTGCAGTGCAGCCTGAGGCATGCTACCACTGAGACAGGCTAGGCTGGGGGATCCCACGGCCAGCCTGGACAATAAACACTCCTCGGTGTAAGTGCTCCAGATCACTCAGTGCTTTTGAGACCCCGCACAGTGCCCTGCAGAGAGGCAGGCACCAGAGTGCACCTCAGCTGCTGAAACTAAACTGCAGAGCCAAAAACCCACAGCAGAAAGGAGAGATAGCTGCAGATAACACACCAGCTAAAGGGGATGTCGAGCCTTCTTCTCATTCCTGATCCTACATTTAAGAACTGACACGTCACTTTGTGCTTCCAGCAGCCTACAGTCACTCGCCCAACCTCTTCAGAAGCATCTTTTTGGCACTGCTACAGCTGTTTTGCAGCCATGTGCTTTCTACTCAGAACATTAAATTCTTTCCTTTTCCTATGCAATGAAATGAAAGGATTCAGCTTAGATGCAGTGGAACAATGAGTTCAGGATCACCATTGTATCATGATGTTGCAGCCAAGCTGTCCACAGTCACACCTATGGGTTTTGACTAACAGTGTAAGGGAAGTCTGGCCAAACTGAGTCATGGGGGAAAGAAGAGGTTCTGGGAAAATAAGCTCTGTATGGTTTTCTCACAAGGAGCAAATACACCACTGTTTCCACGGGTTCCAGAAAAAACAGATTGGTAGCAACTTGTGGTGAAATCACAAGAGCTTTCAGGAGGTCCAAGAGAACTCTGGGCATCTTGGCTTTTCCACAGTCAGAGGAATAAGTAGGGAGTAAAATGGTCTATGGGTTTTGCTAGAAAAACTGTAACACTCCCAGCAAATGAGAGGGGAGAGCTGCCATAAAAATACCCGAAAACAAAACAAACCCAAACAAACCAACAAAAACAAAAACAACAATAAAAACCAGCCAGAGGAATTCGGTACCAAAAGTCCTGTGAACTTTCATAATTTATGTACTCAAAACTCACTAAAAGCTTTCCAACGCCCATATGGATGAAAAGTAAGAAGAGACTGAAAACTAGATTCAGCAAAAGCACAATAACTGTGGAAAGAGTTTCAGTGGGAAGCAGCAAGTTTATACCCAGTATAAATGCTCAATTAATTCGATGTTTGCAGTGCACACAGTCCATGGTTTTGGTCATTTTTCATATCTGAAAATAGCCCTGCTTCCCTCTTTAGTCCTTCCTGGGCTCATGGGAGACTGAAATGAGTCACCAGAGGACCAGCTGAGTCATCCAGCCAAATCTTGGAAAGCAATACAAAATGTGTGGTCATTGCATCCTCAACTAAAACGGGGATGACGGCAGCACCCCTAGCAACCCACCGTGCCTGAGGCAGAAAGGGCTGGAGATCACTGACACCATGAGCTGTCACTTTGAGCCAGGCAGAAGAATGCCTCAAAAGAAAGTAGGACAACGCAAACAAGAGCTGGCCAACATGGCCAGAATGCAGCCCAGTGGAAAAGGACCTGGGGGTGCTGGTTGACTGGCAGCTGAACGTGAGCCAGCAGTGGGCCCAGGTGGCCAAAATGGCCAGTGGCATCCAGATCAGAAACAGCGTGGCCAACAGGGCAATGACTGTCCCTTGGGACTGGTAAGGGTGCTCAGTTCTGGGACTCTCACTCGCAGAAATTCCCTGGGGGCAGCATGTCCAGAGAAGGGCAGCGGAGCTGGTGAAGGGTCTAGAGAGTAAGTCCTATGAAGACCAGCTGAGGGAGCTAGGGTTGTTTAGTCTGGAGAAGAGGAGGCTCAGAACAACCTCATTAATCACTACAACTACCTGAAAGGAAGTTGTAGCACATTAGGAGGGGGGTTGGTCTCTTCTCTGAGGCAACCAGCAACAGGACAAGAGAAAATGGCTTTGAGTTGTGCCACGGCAGCTTCAGGCTGGATGTTGGGAAGAATGTTTTCCCTGAAAGGGTGGGTAAGCACTAGAATGTGCTGCCCAGGCAAGTGGTGGAGTCACAATCCCTAGAAGCGTTCAGGGAACTACTGGAATGGCACTCAGTGCTATGATTTAGTTGGCCACAGGCTGCACTCGAGGATCTTAGAAGCGTTTTCCAGCCTCAGTGATCCTATGGCTGCTGGTTCTGCACCTGACACAAAGCCCTTGTCCGCCCAGTTTCCCTGTTCCAGTGGCATTAGGAAAAAGGCCATCTCCATCTTCCAGATCATGAGATAGTCCTAAACCATTTTCCAACTTCTATGAACCAAAGTCCCAATTCAATTCCTCTAGCATTTCATCAAACCTTAACAAGACCCATTTTGATATGCAATCTCCCTGACAACCAAATAACCGTGACCTTTTAAGAACACGGGTCCATATTTCATTTTTATGTCCATTATTTGCAGAACAAAAAGGAGTGGGGCGGTTGCTTTTGGGCAGAGAAAATGCATTTACTGAGCAGGTTTTTTTTATGGTTTTCACAGAAGTTTAACAAGCAAACTCAGGACAGTTGTTCTCTTTGTGCTGTCACGGAAAAACAGCCCGAATTTGCAGGGGCTGGGTTGTACTGAACAGCTGCTCAGGGAAGCCTGTTCCTGCACAGTTTGCTGTCACCCTGCAGAGCTCCTGCCACGAGCCACAGCTGAGTCAAGCATGGAGGACCCTGAAGGCCCAGGGGGTTACAGGAACAGCACATGTGGCACATCAATAGTACAGTCCCTCCGTGGCTCACCCAGAAAATCCACCGGCTTGAGGCTCCCAGTGACACTCCTTTCACCTGGCTAAGCACCAGCAAAAGGTGCTCAGAGACTACATGCAAAATGGCACCCAACAGGTTTTCATGAAACGGCTCAAAATTTCCCAACTCATGATGTCACTCCTGTCTTGATCCTTCACGCCAGCTCATCCCTGGGTTTCTGCACGGCCATGATGTATTCCCCTTGTTGTGCCTCTTTTCCTGGCCCTCTGCACCTTCACTCCTATTTCCTTTGCCAAAAAAAAAAAAAAAAAAACCACTTAAAAAAAAAAAAAAGAAGAGCTGAAATGTTCAGGTGGACATCAGTGGATGATGAACTTCATAAGACAGAGTAATGCTTGAGCCTGAAGGAAGACAGGTGTCAGACAGGAGCAGGTATAACTGGTATAAACTGATATAACTGGTATAAACTGATGTAAAAAACAGGTTTAAGTGAAAGTCAAGCAAAAAGATACAAAAGCAATTACTGTACCTAAATTCCACGGGGTTTTGATCCCAGAGTTCCTAAGAACTTGGTATTATGTAGTCTTTTAAAGGCTCAGTACTAGAGACTCCAAGCTGTTGAAATGTTAACTTATTCCATTAACTTATTTACTCTGCAGAGACAGTAAATAAATGTGAAACTGGATCCTGACAGCACCACTAGATCCCAAAATTGACCCTCCTGCTTTCTGCTCTGCCTGCTCCAAAGAACACGCTGTTCCTGGAGGAGTTTTAAAAACTAAAGCCCAAGCAAGTGTTCTGGTGTCCTTTGCACTCCCCAAAGCTAAGGCAAGCAGCTGGCTGGAGTGGCCCTTCCACACACATCACCCTCTGGGCCCTGGCACTCGCAAAGAGCCCTGCACTGGCCCAGGGGCTGGCCTGGCACCAGCAGGAGCACAGCAGCACCCGCAGTGAGCAGCTCAGCACCTTCTACAATAAACCTGTCAGGCTGTGCAGCACATGAATCACATGGACTGCCACAACAGCAACCCGGCGTGTGCAGCCCTGCTAAAACAAACAAACACACAAACTAACAATCCTAAGACAGCTCAAAACACAGATGTAGGTAAAAGGCACTCTCCTGAGGCTGCCGGTGCAGTTACACTACAAGGCTGCCTGGGAAAATACACTCTTCTCCTGACTTGTGACAGCTCAGAAATGCCTCAGCAGAGCTGTAGCAGGGGGCCAGGGGAAAACAGGACCAACACAGCGTCTACTCACTGGGAACCTGGACCCTGACCAAGGCAATGCCTGGGTTTCCCAGGATGCTGGAAGTGAGAGAAAACACCAGTTCAAAGGCTCATCAGTCACTGAGGGACGTGGCTGCAGAGGTTGCTCAGGGTCTTTTGGAAAACACATCTCCAAGTGCACTTAGCTGGAGGTACTGCTTCTCTCACACTGGCCAGGAGGTTAGGCAGGAGAAACAGGAGCATCTTTTCCTGCTTAAGGTTTTCCTGTACTCCTCGGTACAGCCATGAGACTGAAGTGTGGAAATCATGCATCTGAGGGGCTTCCATGCTGCCTCTGCCCTCAGGGCAGCCTTGAGAGGGGAGGGCTGCTCCACCCGTGCTTGTGGGCCATCAGAGTACACCACTTCATACCATGGACCTGAGCACACTTTGGATGTACGTGTATTTTTCACCTGTATCACTGGTGGGCCATCAGAGTACACCACTTCATACCATGGACGTGACCACACTTTGGATGTACACGTATTTTTCACCTGTATCACTGGTGGGCCATCAGAGTACACCACTTCATACCATGGACCTGAGCACACTTTGGATGTACACGTATTTTTCACTTGGATCATTACAATACAGTCAGTGGGTACAGTGACCATTCCTCCATTCTGGTTTTCTCCCTGCTATTTGATGGTCTTGCTGTGTCCCCTCTTAAGCCACAGTCCTCCAAACACTTGCAGACACCCCTCACCTTCCAACCAGCAACGGCAAGGCTGTGACCCATGAGATGAACTAGGCAGACAAAAGCACAGGGGACAGCTTTATGGCCAGTCTGTTTGCTTTTCCTGGCAGATTCAGCCCAGAGACTTCAGCTTTTCCAGGTGACAAGTGTCTTTCAAGACAGTGTCTGCATCACAAAATATTCTGTAACGTTTTTATTTAACTGCTCCCCCAGGACTGCTGGCTAGACCCTCACACCACTGCCACACGTGCCTGTGTCTGAGTTTAAGCCCATGGATTGTCTGAACTGACTTCATCAGGACAACTCACACACTGAAAGCCCACTACATGTGTAAAAGTTAGCAGGAACAGTGCATTAATCATCTGCCCTTGGGTTTTGAAAGGGAATTGGTGTAGAGAAAAAAAAAACAAAAAAAATCCCTTCATAAAATTTGTGGGTACAATTCAGGTATCTGTGTGATGCATTAATCTAAATTAAACCCCCCTCCTGCGCTCTCTCTTTTTAAAAAGCAAGTTTTTTTCTACAAGTGCATAATCTGTAGTTATCTGCTGTTAACTGATTTCAAAAGAAATCCTGTGGAAGGTAAAGTCTCCAGTACCTGTGCCCGCCCCACAAGCAGCACAGTCAGAAAATCCACATTTGGTTTTCTGGCAGATTTTTCCTTCCCTCCCTTCTCCATGACTAGCAATATGCATAGAAAAAACATTCTCTCTGCTCCTGACGGAGTGGCTGCTGCTGCTGCACGTTCTCCACCTGGAGTGCAAATTCTCCATTGTCACAGCAGCCAACAGTGATGTCACAGACTGAGTATTGTGACTTCAGCTGGAAAAGGAGCAGCAGGAGCAGATGAACTCTGAAAACAAAGAGATTGTTTTGGTGTAAACAGCCTTCACGGAAAAGAGGGGGGAAAAAAAGGAGGAAGTATATATGAACATCTGACAATTAGTTTTCTCAAAGAAGTATAAATATAGGAAAATAGAGCTCTCTCTAGGCAAATATCTCAAAGATCCAACTAAAGAATTCAATTCTACAGTACTGAAAGAACTGTCATTTTGTTTCTGTTCTGTTAAGAAATGGGACCCTTTTAGGTTTTGAAATAACACTTTTTTTTTTTTTTTTTTTTTTTTTTTTTTTTTTTTTATACTTTTGTCTTTTTTAAACCTTCTTGTCTGGTCATTGTCCCAGAATAAGCAATCAGCATTGCTGTGTAAAGAAAAAAGGCTCAGGAAATAATGCCCATGCTTCCAAATGTTTCATTAATCCACAGACAACTTGCAAATCCTGCCTGCATTCTTGTGTGAGGGTGGTCGTTTTTCATATAGGTCATGTATTAATGCGATTTAAAAAAAAATATCTCCATTCAACCACATCCCCTTCCACCTCTACACTGAAATTCAGAGGTTGTTATTACATCCAGGAACAGGAATAAATTAAAACAAGTCCTCGTGTTGCCTTGTACTCTTTTTTGGAAAGAAAAGCAATCCCATCTCTGTCTAACTCCGTGCTCTGTCTAACTCTGAACTCGGCCGGCTGGCTGGCAAAGGGGCAAAGAGGTTTTCATGAGGTCAGATGTTGGAGTCCAGGACATCCCCTTGGATGGCCTGGGACCTGAGGAAAGGAGTTTGAGCCCTGGACAGGGGGGTGTGGAGCCGGTCCAGGGGGCTCAGAGGCCTTGGCACAGAGCCCAGGAAGACACCGGGTTTGATTTTAATCCATGGGAAAAGCTTTCAACATTGCAGAAGTAATTACAATCTTCCAGGATGTGAAAATTGTGATTTAGCACAGTAGATGATGTAGAATTTAATAGTTTTAGAATTTTTAGAATAGAAGTATATGGGGACAAGATGGTGTAATTTGGGTGGTACCTCATGTCCTTCTCCTTCTTCCTCGTCCTCCATCTTTTGGGCGGTGATGGCACAAAGTAGTTGGAGTGGATTGGGTCAAAGTAGAAATGTCACTTTTAGTGTGGGCACTGGGCATTGGCACAAAATAGTAAATAACCCACCCGTAGTTATCTGTATAAATGTCAGGGGACATCCCATCTGTGGGGCAGTCCCCTCGTATCCCAGCTGCTGTCCGGACCTCGGCTGGGAGCAGGGAAAATTCTGAGATATCAAATAATAAACACCACGAGAAACCTGAAAACAAACCTTGAGGACTCTGCTTTTTTACACCGACGCGACTCGGGGCTTTTAGAGGGCCAAGGGCTTTAAACCACCTCAGTCTCGGGTGAGGAAACCCCCCCCAACAGTCAGAGATGAAAAAAAGTCCCTTTCAGAGGTCAGAAATGGAGGAATGCATCCCTTGTTCTGACATGTACCCGATCTTCAGAGGGGGATGTTACCTTCACTGCCTCACTCTGTGCCTCCCAGAACATCTTCAGGCTGCGGCATCCCTGAGCTCTGTGGAAGGAGGACACAGCCACCTTATGGGTTAGACACCTTCCACCCCTCAACAAGGGTTGGCCAACAAACAGCACAGAGAAGGGAGCGAGGGAGGGAGGGAGGAAGGAAAGGACTTCTTTCTGTCACTGCTTGCTAGAACACAATTCCCTAGGGCTTGAAAACTGCAATAACCAGCCAGCGCTGGCAAACTGATGCCTGTCTTGACAAACTTTTCTGAAAATTCACATGCAGAATAAGAAATACTGCTAGGACTTCAGTTATCACCTTCTCAGGGGAACATCACAGATAATAAGCAGTTCCCTCCCCAAAGTACCCTAATGATATCCTAGCTTTACAAAAAATTGTGCTTGAATATTTTTTCTGAAATATAAACTTGCCATGCACAGTCAAAATTAAAAAGAAATATAGGGCATTTTAAAGAGAAATTCCATGGGGAGAAGCAACTGTGAAATAGCCAAACATCAATTATGAAAACCACATCAAGAAGAGGCTCTTGTGCACAGGCTTTAGGGTTTAGGGACTTCAAGAAAATGTGCATCCTAGTTTGACTCATAATGCAGGCAGAGAATGAGCAACTTTCCTCAACTTAAAAACAGCTCAGTGAGTATGTAACCCTTTAAAGTCATTGCATGCATACAACTTGTTTCTATCTCACAGCTCCCCGCTGATGGCAATCTTTGCTCTACATGCTCAGCTCCTCCACAGGATTGGAGGGACAGGCTTACTCTCATCCTAAGGTAGTGCAGAATAAACTGCTGATACTCCTGTGACATGGGCTGCACTGCAGCCACCCCAGAGCTTGCTCCCTGGTGCCATTATCACTATCTCAACTGCAAACCTTCAACCGGAGCCTTCTCCTCCCCTGCCCACATACAACTCTGAACAGGCTGTGGGCAGCGCTGCTTCCTGCTACCTGAGGGGAGAACACAAATGGGAGGAAAGCAAAACGTAACGACGTGAACAAAGACGGGGAGATGTGGGGTTGATTCCGCCTGTGAGTCAGGGCTGGTTTATTTTCCCCAGCTTAGAGATTATGGTCGCATGAGCGTACCATTTGGGACTTCCACAGAGCAGGATCTGGGAGAGGGAGCAACCAGAGCTGGGAGTACCCATGGTAAAACCAGGAAACGCCTTCCCACAAGACCCAAGGAAAAAGCAGTGGCATGATCTTGTTCTTCCTTAAAATAACTTGTAAGTCTGTTGGTTTGTGGCATTGCTGTTTAATGGTACAGAGCATTATTAGAGGAAACCAGCACGCATCAGACAGTTGTCATAAGGGGAAAAAGTATCTCAGTTCATTTGAGTTTTTCTTCCAACTCTGAACTTCTATCTTGAGGGTCACACTTGCTCCTACACAGAATGTCTGGACAGAAGGCTTCACCGATTTTCCTCTCTAATGGCAAAGGCACCAAACACTTTCCTGTCTCTTCTCCCAGGAGCAACAGCTGGTTATAGTTCCTCATTCCCACCCTGCGTGACCAAACAACTACAGAGAAAACAGAGACAGGTGAAAGCAAGACTATTTAAAGCTGCAAATCAAGAACACAGTGCTTAGGAAAACTCAGCTTTATGGCTGCCTGTGCAACCTTCGACCCTCTTTCTTGCCTGTGCACCAGGGCAGAGCTGTTAATCACATAATCACAGGCTGTTTTTCCACAGGACCTTGGCCTCACCCAGCGCAGCAGGATCCGGGGTGCTCACCTAGTGAGCACCCAATAACTATTTCATCTTCTCAGCGCTGTGGGAGGTGTGGCCCCAAGCCCTGTTTACTGTGTACCTGCCACGCTCTGCTCTGCAGACAGAATTAGTAATTTACTCCTGGCCTTTCCTACGGTATGTGTCATTAGAGTAACTGAATGCTTCACAAACATAAAGGAATGTATTTTCACGCTGGCCTTATAAAGTAAGACACTGTATTATCCACATGTCATGGGCAGGGAAGCAAAGCACAGGGAGATTAATGTGAAAAGCTTCCACTAGTTTTAAAAGCTCAAGTGAAACTCTTAGGTACAAGTCCTTTAGAGATATGTTTTGCCAGTTGAGGCTGTGGTTACAATCATTTTTTGGGCTGATGCTCTTGGAGACAGCAGAAGTGTTATCCCTTACATTTATACCATTCAAAATTTACTGGGTTGTTAATGTGGAGGCTTGCTCTCTCATTTCTTCATCCAAAAATTCAAGAGAGGTATAAAAGAGCTGTTTTCTAAATATACCTTCTGAGGCAGGTAGCTGGGATGGAAAATTTCTGCCCAGACAGTTTAAGTTTAGTAAAGTTGTGAATAACTAAAAATGAAGGTCTTAAAATAGGGAAGCTGTTGGATGACCTCAGTGGAAGGTCATTGCCACAACATACACTTTTCCTTCTCTTCTGGGTTGTTGAAGAAACAGATGTTACACTAACAGAATCAAGTCAAACTGAAACACAAAGCGTAACCAGAACTTTATTTTATATCCTGGTTCTGTTCAGATAAACAAGATCAATTTATTTTTAACCTGAATGCACAACAAAGTCTTGTTACTCAGTTCCAAACAGGGACTTTTGCTTAGAGCATAAGCCCCACCTTTCCTCCTGTTCTCTCAGAAAGAGAAAGCAAGTGTCAGGCACTGCAGGCAGCACCGGTCATAAGCTGGATATAGGACAGGCAGATGGACAGTACTCAGAGGTAGTGAATCTGACATTGGTATAAACTGATCCTTCCCCTGATTGTTTGCAGAGAGATTCGCAAATTCCAATAAGGCAAAGAAAGCCAATCTGAAAATTCCAGGCAGTGATTTTATTTACGCCGACACCGGGAAAGAAAGACAGACAGACAAAAAGACAGACGGTGGGGAGGTGGGAATAATTCAACCAACTGCTGGTGCCAGCCTTCTTCAGAGCAAGGAAGTAATTTTAGAGACACTTCTGTAGGAGCGTAAAATCCAACCTTGCAAGTGTGCACAGGGCTCGGGACACACAGACACACACAGGGGACACTGGACAACGTGGGAGCTGGCTGAACTGGTTCCTCCATCACCTCGGGAACAGGCAAGGACAACCCTAGGATAACTCCTGACAATTTCTCTTTGCCACCCATGCTGTACTCCTGGCAAATGGTGTTATGAAGAGTTGCTTCCCCTGACACGTACCTTATCCACACAGAGAGGAACACAGACCCAATTTCTCTGCCCTGCACTGAAAACTCTCACCATGGATCCCTGCTTTTGAGCCAGTCGTGTCTCCTGACTGCACTAACTTTGACTAATTTAGTATTTTTTAATTACAGAGGGATTTACAGCACTGCACTACAGTGATCTCTTTTATTATACCCACTGTTTCTGCTGAATCTGGGTACACTCTACATACAAAGTTGCACATTAGACAAATTACACTGCACATTAAGTAAATCTCTCTCTAGAAATAGGATTAGATGAAGAGTCAAATCTTTCTCATTCCTAGTGCATAAATTAATATCTACAAAATCAATATAAAGTAAAAGCTCCACATCAATTTATGAAAAAAAAAATAGTTTAAACATTCTCCACAATTAAACAAATTTATGTAGGAGATGCTTTCTTCTTCTCCTATTCTGCCTAATAAATAAAACAGCTGGTCCAAGGAATCAGGTCAATCAGTGTCTGGAAAAAGCCCCATTAAAGCTGCTATATAACCTAGTTTCTCAAGCTGCATAAGGCATCCTAATAGTGAAGAGGCAGAAGTCCATGCAGAGACTGCACGGATGGCTCAGCTCCTGGCCCTTCAGGGTTGTGGAGGATATTTATCACAGAGGACAGCAGTGAGTGAGGTATCTTGAAAAGATCTAAGGAGATAGGCTCTGTAGGACCCCAACAAAGACAACATGATGCATCCAGACCTACACATCAAACAGGGCTAATCCTGGGCACCCAAGCTCAGGCCATGCAACGTAAGGAGATGGTAAAGGCCCAGATTTTCACATATGTTCAGATCCCCTCAAAGCCAGCCTAGCCCTGCTGCCACAGTGGGTGATAACACCTCTTCTCATGGCACTCCACAGCAACACGGTTCCATCCCTCCCATGTCACGTGGGGGACAAATCCAGCAGTGCCCAAAGCTGTGGGTGTGTTTTGCAGGCACAGAGCCCATTCCAGTGCAGGCAAAAACTCCACAGCATCAGCCCCCCTCCTGCTGCACAACAGAAAACGTAGCCCTTCCTATATTCAATAGGTTTGAAAATATTTTGCAAAGGGTTTCACAATCCACATCCTACAGAGATAAAAATGGAGCCAGAAGAAAGTAAAGCAACTTGCTCAAGCTTAAAGAGCAAGGCAGCATCAGAACGGGGAAATGAAACCTCCTGGCCCACAAACCTAGGTTTTAGCTTCTTAAATAAGGATTCTCTTTCCTCATCAAAAAACTAAAAATGGGAAGAGAGGAAGGAAGGAATACTCTGTAGACAGAGTGAACTTTGCCCTCAGAGGACTAATGACCTGATGTACTTTTTTTTTCCCCTTCTCACCTCCATTTCCCCTGCTGAAGTTACAGTAACCTTCAAGGACTATCCTCCTTTCCTGGTCTGTTTTAATGGAGTTTGTCAGCCCAGCATCCTTTTCCCAACCACCTGAAGCCAGAGACCATCCTTCCAAGAGAAGGGATTACCTTCTTGCTTTCAGTCTCCCTGGACATCCTTGTGACATCCTGGACTGAGACTACTCTGCTTTCTGCATCGTGCTGAGGGACTCCAAAGTCCTATCCACTCATCCCAGCCCATAGCACACGGCAGCCCGAAAGGGTACCCTGGAGGTAAAACTGGCTGTTCTCTATTAATTTTTCATTTCAAGAATGGCTCCAGGGAAAGGAGGGAGATATAGGTCAGAGACTTTGGGGGCTGATTAGTAACTCTGTACATCTTCCTTCCTTTCTTTCCCCCTCAATTTTTTTTTCTCTTCCAAATTCAGAAACAGAGGGTTTTCCCTCCGTATTTCTCATTTACTCCTTGAGCATCACCGGCGTTAGTTAGCAAACTCCTGCTATTTCCTCACAAGCCCCTGACACTTGCAGAGTGACTAACCCTCTCCCCACACACTTTGGTTCTCATAGTTGCATCTGGCTTTTTTCCCTCCAGAAAAGCGGATCTCGGCGTTGCACACGCACAGCTCTCTCCGTGGTCGCTGTGAGGGTGACAGGTCATGCCCCGTGAGCTCCTGCTGCCAGGAGGCTGCCAAGGCCACCATTTGTCATGCACAGAGCCAAAGAGCCAGGAGGCGATGGCAGGGCCTGCCTTCGGGTCACTTCATAACTCACCATCACAGCAGCAGCATCCTTCAGACTAGGGAGAAGTTAGCTCCTGCCCCAAGCACAGGCATGTGGAGAACACAATGGAGGACGCCTGGAGCCAGCTGGCTTCTCTTCGCAGCCCTGCCAGCCCCCTGATCTGTCAGGTGACACTGCCTCTGCATCAGCCTTTCCTTCCCAGGACCAGGAGTCTCTGCCCCCGTTACTGGTGCCTGACATGATGTGCAGAAGGCCTCCGCTGGGCTTCCGAGGCACGGATACAGGGTGAGCGAGCACGCAGCTCCTCGTGACTCAAAGCCACCTCATCAGAGCATGACAGAAGGCTCCTCCTGGCCAGGTGGGCTGGCGCAGGCTGCCCACCCTGAGCCACACTCACGGAAGGCCGTGCCTGCAGCTCCTGCTCGCGCAGGCGTACCCACAGAGCTGCCCACACTGTGCTCTCGGTGCTGCGCTCCAGCACGCAGCAAGTTTGTTGTGTCCACCTTTCCAAGAGCGCACAGACCGCTCTTCCTTGCGGCAAAGAGGACGTCTTGCCCTCAGGCGACGGTAGGTGCTACCTGCTGCCACCCACACAGGAACAAGCCACATCCAGAGCAGAGCCCATCAATAAGGATCAGCGGGAAGGCTGATGGACCTGGTGCTGGAGAAGTTTATTTCACATTTAACCCTGACACCCTCACCCCAGCACCCACCCTGCTCCCACCACCCTTACCTCCGTCCCCATCGCAGGAGAGCCTTCTGCATTGCTGTGTAGGGAGGCATGAAAATAAACCACCGGCTCCAGTGCCACACTCCCTCCTGGCAGATCTGTTTCTCTCTTCTTAACTGTTTCCAAGTGCCTGGCTGTTTTATAATCCCCAGTGAGCATTCCCTTAACTCCTTCCTCACTGAGTCCTTCCACTCTCCCTCACTCGCTCTCTTCTAAAAGGCAGGAAAATCCAAGGCGAGGCAGGGGGTAGAGAAAGCAAAGGAGGGGGCCTGAATCAAAGAGGGAACATCTGAATCAAAGAAGGAACATCTGAATCAAACTGCACATATTAGTCATTTCCCCAGCCTTCTCTTACACAGACAGACTGACTCTCCTGTTAATGTATTTTTTTTTTTCCCATGGACATTCGTGTACCTTAGAAACTTCTTTGCTAATCTCCTCCTGCTTTTTCATACCACGAGGTCATATGCTCCTGCTGGTAGCATGACTTTAAATCACACAGCAGCTTGCCCTTTGAGGCCTGAACAGAAATCACTGTCTTAGATCACAAGTAAATATGAGTTGATGGCTTCAAGCCCGGTGTCACCACCACCCCACTTATGGATATCGCAAAATTTGAGAAGAATCAAACGCAGGTATCACTTCCTGGTGGAAAGGACTTAATCGCTGCAAGGGCTGTGAGAGGGCTGTGTGGAGGAGCTCAGGCAGAGGAACACATCCTCTCTGTTTCCAAGACATGTGGGACTCTGCAGCTGCCCTGAAGTGACCTGTCCAGAGCCACACGTGCTATGGGTGCTAAAGGCTGTGCACTGCGTGTGTGGTAGCGTGCGTGTCAGTGAGCGCAGATGGTGGGGGAGAGATTCTGGGAGACCCACAGGTCACGGCTACACTCGGATAACCACAGGTCTCTGTGTGCCAGGGTGTGCTGGCAGCACAGCGTGGGGTGGGACAAGAACAGCCACCCAGCAGCTCTGGATTTCATAACCACCACTACGTGCAAAGCAACGTCACCGAACACTCCGGTGCTTACGCTGTGAGTGCGTGAATAAAGAGCACGGTGGAAGAAAGCACTGGCTTCCACATGCCCCCTCTCAGGTGGGAACATGACACCTGCTCTTCCTCAAAGCCTATGGCTGCTTCTTCCAGCATCTTGAGGTTACCCCTGACAGCTTCCACTCGGAAGTTTACCAAGGCATCTTTTTCCTTGACAAAATGAGCTATTCTGTCACACAAGGCTGGGCCGCAGGGCTTTTAAAATCAGTTCTGCTGATGCTCAAAGGGAGCAGCTTGCTGTGCAGAGGAGTGGTAGAGTTAATAGCAGTAGGATCAGCACAAGCTCTTAGCCTTGCCATCTGCCTTCAGCTCAGCCAGGCCTTCTGCTGAACAGCCAGTGTGGGCTGGGGCCACTGGAGTGAGCAGCAACTCACTGACATGAAAGACTGCCAGGGTTAGTTGATTAAGATTACAAGCACAGGAATCCTGTATAGTGCTGGTACTGACTCAGTTCAAGGATTTCATGGGGATATTTAAGCCCAGTTTTCCAAAGAAGTCTTTTATTCTGCACAGGTGGGTGTTTGTGTGACAGCTTAAACAAGCCCCATGGATTGATGACTCCAGAAACAGGGGTCATCTCTGAAACTGCTACGCTTTCTTCTTTGGTCACCCCCACTAGAAAATAGGGATAAATAATACTTAACTGTCTCAGTTCCCTGTAATGTTTAAGTCCTTTGCACTTACAGAGCTCTGGAGGAAACACAGGAAAGCCCACTGGAATGGACAGGGATGCCTCTCACAACTATGAGTCACAGATCCCTCTCGTTCTGCCTTGTGGACTTCTTTGAAGTGCTGGCCACTGCCAGCAGGTCTTGACAGAGGCTGCTCAGCTCTGCTGCTGCACATTCAGATTGACAGCTGCCTCAAGAGTTCTCCCTCTTTTTTAATAATAGAAGAGTCACTTAAGGCTTGTGGGTGAGCTGAAAGTACCAAACTGCTGACCTCCACTACCACAGTCTGAACCTGGCAGTGCAACCATGAAGAGCAGGGCTTGGCCCGCTTGAGGGATGGTGAGGGCAAAACAGTTCTGCAGACTGAGATCCCCTCTGATGACATACCATTCTGCAGTGGTATCCTACAGCTATTCAAATGACTGCTGAAGCTGATCTCCAAACCCAGGAGGAGACAGCTGGAGGGAGCAGCGAAGAGATGCTGGTCTGGAAGGATGGAGGATCTGGGATGAGTGAGGGCACAACCTGCCTGCTCTGAAAGCGAGAGAACGGGGAGGCCCCTCCTTTCACAGATGGAGGGAGGAAAAAAGCAAGACGAGTGAAAAGCCTGGACTTAATCATGAAAAACAATAGCTCATCATTTATTTTCATATCCTCTCACTAATGCTGGCATAATGCTAACAGTGGAATTCTTATGGCATGCATGTCATGCCTGCAAATACCAAGTGAATTACTTCTCAGTGAGGCTATGGGCTATGGCACTGAGCAGCACATTTGTTACAAGAGATGGGATGATGAACGACAGCTCCCAAATTCCTCCCTCACAATGCTACTTGCATTAGTTGTAATTTAATGAGTGAGAGAGAGAGAGAGAGAGAGAGAGAGAAAGTTTTTACTCAAACCACAGAAATAATACTGCCTGCTGCTGCTTCCCACTGGGTCTTGTATTAACTCACACCATCTCCACCTCCTACTTCTCTGCCTCCTCCCTTTTCACACCTATCCTCAGGTGCTAAAAGTCGTGTCATGAAACCCATCAGCATGGCAAGAGAGCATGCAGAAGCCCCCAGGCACATGCATTCCTTCTGGCTGAAAGGTGGGAGAGGACACAAACCTCTCCCTCTTCTGCCAACAGTCATGGCAGGCTGGTTCCTTCCCCATCCAGTCTCTGTGCAGACAAACCACCAACTCCCCGTCGGTTCTTTCTTCCCAGGGAGCCAGTGCAGGTGACAGACACCGACCTGACAGTCCTGGAAACAGAGCATGAAGCACACGCTGCATGACCCATGCTGGTGTGGGGCTCCCACCACAGCCCTTGCCAGCACCCTTCTGCCTGCCCCGAGGGAGCCACAGCAGGGCAGCCCAGCCTCATCCTCACCTTGCAGGCTGTCTTAGCAGCTTTGTTGCTCCTTTAAACAATTTTGAGATCTGGTAAGCAGCCAGTAAATGTCTACAAGACCTTTGCTAGGGGGTAAGGCCTCCAGCAGTATAAATGTGCCATCACTGGTGACCCCCAGTGAACCCGGCAATCACTGCCATACTGCTTCCTCCTGAGCTCTTGGGTAGATCTGTTCCTCCACCTTCTTCAGGGCATAAATCAAGTCCCTTTTCTTTGCTCCACAGACCCTGACACAAAAGGGACAGCCACAGCAGCAGGGGCATCTGGCAGGTCTCTGCCCTGGAAGGAGCCTAACCGGCCCAGTGTCACCTCTCACTCCTGTGGCAACCTTGCGACAGAGCCCGTACCCCTTCACATCACAGGACATTCATCCGTCACACGACCCTGCACATCAGGTTCACACACGAAACAAGACCCACTGTGTAGGGTCCCATATGCTGGGCCAGAAGGAAGCTGAGAGGTCTGATCTGAGCAGCAGACTTACAAGCAAGAGACTGCAAACATCACTACTGCTCTCCTGGTGTATCCAGCCTCTTCAGTGTTTCCCACTGACAGAGCCTGAATGACAACCATCCACAGATTCCTATCCAGTGGAGCATCCAGAATACCCCTTATCCCTTCTGTGTCAAATGTAATTTAAAAGCCCCCCCTCACACATTATGCAGTGTTTTTTACAAAAAAACAAATCCAAACAAAATTTACATGTTTCTGAAACAAATGCATAAGCAGGGGAAGGGAAAATGCCCTTAAGGATTGGAACCAAATGTGTTTGTGCAAATGAGACCCAGGATTTACAGTTACCTTCCAGCCTCCAGCAAGTGCTACACTCTTAGCTTTGACTTAAAAACAATCTGTTTTCTTGTAAATGTTGAAAAACGCCAGTGACATTTTCTTTGGTGTACTGGCCAAAGTCCCACAGCCCTGACTGGGAGAGGAAGGTGGCCACACTGTCACGGGACACTTCCAGAGATGTGCAGACACAGGCTTGTAGGGACACACAGAGGCACATTTGTGCTTCCCAGCAGTACAGCAGGCACGGTGCTGGGGGCCACCACCTTCAGAAACTATCCAGATACAGATTTGCCCCTTGTCAAAATCCCACTCCCAAGCACACTGCACACTCTGCGGCTTTCTTAAAACTACGGCTGTGCTCTGAGCAGTGGCCGGGCTCTGAAATCAATGAAGACATGCCTTGCTGAAGTGACCCTAAGTGAAAGCAACAATACTTGGCACAAATAAATAAACAAGCACCACAGCTACAAATCAAAAAGGATGAAACAGTGAGCCTCATCAGCCTGCTGTAACTAACCTTGTGCTGGGCAGATCACCACTCCAGCAGCGTGGGGTGCAACACACCCCCCAAGGGCCACTAGAGAGAGGGGGTCCCTTTGCAGACAGCAAGTGTGGGGAGAAGGGGACACAAGCCTGAGAGGGAAGTGAGGGGGCTCCCATGACAGAGGCCCACCACAATGACTATGTGGCCTTTAGGAGCCTGTCACAGGGGTGCTGCTACCTGCTACCAGCCTGCAAAGAGAAGCAGTGACCAGGCTGGGGTGATGAAAAGCAGCTATCAGGGGCAGAACTACAGGGAAAAACATACCTAGACAGATGGAGACCTGCTGGACTGCCAGAACAGGCCTGTTACTGCAACAGCTTCTTTGGGCATACAGTGCAAGCCACAGCGGTCAGAACTGTCAGCCATGATTTATCACATTTACAGTTTAAAACCCAACCGAATCCAACACTTCTGCTGGAACCAAGAAGTTCAGCTGAAGGTTCCTGGGCCAGCTGGGAAGGCAGAGGCTGTCCTGTCTCGTGGTTCCCCTCCTGATGGGCTGTTCTGGCTCAGGAAGGGTGAAGCTCAGACACAGCACCTTAAGCCTTCAAATTAGGTCTTACACGGAGCTTAAGTGCAGCCTGTCCCAACACAGGGTTGGATTTCACAGCTCTCATGTGCTGCTGCGTTGCCACTTCCCACTGACAAGGGGATGAGTGCTCTGCAGGCAGCCAGGCAGGCAGTCCATCCACCCAGACACCCTGAGCAGGGCATGGGGAGCGCCTGATCCGCCACATCTTCCACATCCCTGGAGGGTGAAACAGGGGGACTGAAATCACCAGGACAAGCTCCTGCTTCCCTTGCCTCAGCTAGCCAAATAACTCCCTTGTTAATAGCCACATTTTCAGCAAGCATTTCATGGTAACCACGGAGTGCTTTACCTCTGTGATCAAGCCTGTGCTCTCTTCTTCCTCCACATCTCTGCTGGCCTCCCACGGCTCACCCTGAGCCCCAGGGTGGCCCCAGAATCCCCACCCTCCCAGCCCATGGTTGGGATGTCTGACACGCAGCACTCAGTTCCCACGTGAATCAGCATGTTCTTGGTACATGGCACACTACATCCATGGCCATGAACACCTCAGGTGGGCTGCTCACCTCCCAGCGAGGACAGCTGAATATGACAGGGCTGGGCTGGGGAGGGGGCGGCACAGGGGGAAAAGCTGCCAGGAACAGGAGAAAGGACACAAAATACATCAGGAGAATAAAAGCCCCATCCCCTTCACAAGCCCTGCAATGACAAGAAGGCAAGAAGGACAGGAGGACAGGAGTACCAACCACAAAAACCCAAATAAAAACTGTGATCTGCAACTCGCTGCAGTGAGGCCACGTAACAACTGTGGCTGGTAAACACACTTCCTACCTCTCCATCAGTGCTGTCACCAGCATCTGCTTTATTGTACACAGTATCAAAGGCATCAGGAATCTCCACCTGAAATCATGTCCTCTCCTGCCATTCACTCACATCCCATCTTCTTTTTCCCTCGCACTTTATTGCCTACAGGCAGCAGCTTTTTGGCAGGAGCCTCTGTCTGCTCTCAACAGGGCATGGCAAGGGAAAGCAGACGTCTCCTCGTAAAGCATCCTCTTCCTGAAACCCCTTCAACCCTTCCTGGCTGAGAGGAAATGCAAGGATTGGTAATGACTCAAGTGCTCCTCTGGGAAACAGCAGTGATTTCAGAGGAACATGAAATAACTTTTAAGCCAAGCCTAGTCCTGAAGAGGGGAACTCCACATTGTGTAGCTTGAGCTCACAGCTGAGCATTAACAAAGCCGGGATTCAGGTGCCCACTGGCAGAGACACTGGAAAAGACACAGCCACTTTACTGAGGTAGGCTCACCTACGTTAGACAGACTGTAAGTGATACAGAAAACACATCTGAAGGCATACAAAACCCCCAGGGACACTGTATTTGCATACAGACCCCAGTTACATCACACCACTGGCTAAAGTCTCCAATAACTGAGGGTACAGAGATAGACCTGAGACGCATTAGCAGAGCTGAAGACATATCCAAGAACTGGTCCAGTTGGGCCACCAAAACCAGGCACCGGCAGAAGATGCACAAAAGGTGCCTGCCATGCACCTCTATTCTGGATCAGGAGAGAGATGAGCTGGTGGATGTGGATTACAGATCATTCTCCGTCAGAATAGCTTGAATGATATTTTTATCAGGCTTGGATTTCTAGTAACCCTTTTGTTCAGCCTGAAAAAATCACATTGCTTGGAAAAAATCTCTTCCTGCCTTTTGAAGGCAGAGTGGCAGTGTCCCCTCCTGAACACACTGTGATTTACAGTCTTCCACACTCACACTGGCAACACGAGCCCTTATGCAGAGACTGCAGACAGCACTCCTGCCAACACATACACTGTCACAACACTGCTCCACATCAACACCCTGCATTCACCTTGTTTGTATTTCCTCCTGTACAGGCTGCAACAGCTCACAACACACACAAAGCCTAATTTATATTTATAATAAATCTCCTTCTTCATTCACTGCAGTGGAAAAGAGCCCGGCTACAAATACAGTTTGTTAGAAAAATGGTGTGACAACTCTAAGGAGAATCAGGTCATGCTGTCTTCGGTAGATAAAGGGGATGAAGCCACACCAAACACACGTGTGTACACTCCTACGTGTGCTACAAACATGGAAGGAGCCCCACACACACACATATACACACAGATATTCCTCCACCTGTGCTCTCACATACGCTGCTCAATAACAGCACCTGCTGTCCCTTCTGACTCGCACGTGCTTTCAGGCAGCACAGACTTTTGCAAGGTGCACTTTCATTGCACAGCCTCAGATAAGCAACAGGAAAATGACACTGCAAGAGAAGGACTGTCACCATCAATGGGATATGCTTGTGCCTGGGTCTCACACGTCCTTTTCAGGTGGTGCAGCTATTTTAAAATGGGGCTTGCAACCTGGTTCTTACCTCCACTTGCTAAACACACATATATTCTGCTGCAGGAAGAATGGAGAGCAGGACTTAGGTGGGAAGGCAGGCTCCCAGTGGTGCCATTGATTGTGCTAGAACACATGAAGAAATTTTTCTATTGCACTCATGAAAAAACGTGATCACCAGCTTCTTTGCAGGCTTGGAGGACTTACGAGGTCCTGGGTTTCTCCATGCCATCCAGACACTGGCTGTAGCCAAGAGCCGTCCTTTTGTTTTAATTCGGTTCCAGAGAAAAGGCTGCGGTGTCACTTCTCTCCACAAAGGACCCTGTTGCCTTCCCAGCCTCCATCACCCTGAGGCCCAGCTGTGGCAGTGTGTTCCCCACAGGACAACGCTGCCAGCCTGTTCTAGTGTGGGTGCGTGCAGGGCAAGCACACCCAGCCAGTCCCCCGTGGTCTCTACTGGCTCCCAAAAACCTTCCATTAAGGTGACCTAACTATTAATTCCTGTCAAGGTCTTGCATGCTCACACGCCTTCTGCACAGCTCTGACGACCTTGCAGAGTTGGAGTGACTCAGGCAATTCGTGTGAACTGCCACCTTCTCTCCATCTTGGCAACGCTAAGCTTCACCAAAAAGCTTCACTCTGCATCACCATCAAGCACACCAGCACTCTGCTCAGCTGAAAGCTCCAGAAAGTTCCTGTGCGCTGACATACTGGGAGCTGGAGGATGGGCACTAATCCCAGCACTGCCCTGCTGCTGCCCCAGGGCTCATCATGCAGTGAGTTCCCGCACTGGAGGGAGCACCATTACACACTGCCTGGTCCAGCTGTACTGCCAAGGTAAGCTGACACAGTACCTGGCACTGCCGTGCTCAGATCCCTCCACTTCACTGCTCCCTGCAGCACCCAGCGCCTCTCTTGCTGGTTTTTGTGATGGGATCAATTCTGTTTGTCAATGTTACAGAGCTCAAGTGTGTCACCAGAGATTTTCGGGTCAGAGACGACTCTGCTCCAGGTATTTTAAAACTAGTAATGGCTATTTAGCTCCCCAGAAATTCTGCCACAAGAGGAAGATTAAAGGTCGCACACACACAGAGCTATGACGATATCAAAGATGGTTTTCTCAGAAATTTTCCTCCAGCTTTTGAAGTCAAACATCTAAACAGGAAAGCAGCAATGATGGCTGGAAATTACCACTATTTGGAGGTAAACCAGAGACCTGCTGAAAATCCTTGCCAAACTATGTGGAATTTGTTAACACTAAATGCTGCCCAGGAGAAAATAAAATGCATTTTAGCCAGACAGTCTTCTCCTCCAGCCTACTGCTTTAAGAAAGCAGCCTTCCTACCAACATAGATACGGAGCAATATGGGCACTCACTCTTCTGCAATCTTGCTGCTGTCAGATCCTGACAGAGAGATAGCCCAAACCCATGGAAGAAGGACACAGATGGTCAAAAACCAGCCCATGACCCACTCCTGGCACAGCCCTTCCACGAACACCACTGTGAAAAGCAAAAAAAGCTAACCATGCTTTTATGGGATGAGGCTTGGCCCACTCTCTGGGCAGGCTGAAGCAGTCTAGAGATGACAGTCCTCCTACCTTCTGGTTACCTGTCCCTCTTCTCCCCATGCCACCTCGGGCTGATCAGAGCACCTGCCACATCCCTTCTCAAATACAGGTGGTGTGTTCTCTGAGGCAATGCCATGTCTCAGTTGTCCACCTTTTGGGAAACCTGCAGCACAGAGATCCTTGACTTCAGATCCCAGCTGCTAGTGGCTATGAATAATTGGTAATTAAAGTAAAAGTGAAGCCATACCAGGGGATTGTTGTGCCTCTAAGTTTTCTCCAGATTACTCTCAGGAGACACAGGAGAGCTACTAGAGGTAAAAAAAATAAATCTCAGCCTACAAGGTTTACACAGAGACCATCAAAATATGCGTCTGTATTGTTCTGACCTCCAGATCTTTTTTCCCCTTCACATTTTCCTAACCTTTAAAAGGCATGTAAGATAAACAGAGAAGAAGCTAGGCAGACAACATCCTTGGAAGAGATGTAGGAATATAATCAAGCCCTCAGACACACGCACACAAACACCATAATTTATCTCTTCCTCCTCCTGTTTGATATTATCCTCCGTTCTAGTATCATAATCTGTAGCTATGGAAACAGCTATGATGTCACTACAAGAGGTTTATGGATGACTTGAACAGGAAGGAAAGGTACAAGATGATGGGAGAGGAAAAAAAAAAAACCACCTACAAACAGCTGCTGAGCAGGAGATGTTCCAGGAATGGCAAGTGTTAACAAGGAAAAGATAAATACATTGACAGTGCTGGAGTTGTTGCAGACAAGAGCAGAATATAAACCGCACTTTAAAAATAAAGAATGCTTACAAATTTTGCCTACAAGTAAAAATATTCTGGGCAAGCTAAAGGACCTTCCTGAAAAAACCCAAACTTTCTTTTAAATATTCAGCAAGTTTTCTGGGACTGGATATTCTCTGAGTATTGCTGCAAGAGTCCGAGTCTCCACCAAGGCACTCCATCATCTGCTGTACCATTCCCTCCCCGAGTGTAACACTCCATCAATGCTGCAAACAGTCAGGGAGCTTGCTGGCTACCACCATCCTGTGTATGCCTCTACAGCCTGTAACTACAAAAAACCCTCATGTCTTCAAGCAAAAATAAACAGAATCTAAACTCCCTTAGGTTTAAAATGACCTCTAAGATCTTAGAGACCAACTGTTAACTAAACCAACTACCCGTGTCCCCTAGCACCACATCTATACATCTTTGAAATACCTCCAGAGATGGGGACTCCACCACTTCCCTGGGCAGCCTGTGCCAGCGCTTGACAAACCCTTGCCATGAGGGAATTTTTCATAACATCCAATCTGTACTTTAGTACAACTTGAGGCTGTTTCTCCTTGCCCTGTCACTTGTTGCCTGTGGAAAGAGGCCGCTCCCCACCTCCTTACAACCTCCTTTCAGGTGGTTTTAGAGAAATAGGTCTCCCCTGAACCTCGTTTTCTGCATGCTAAACAAACCCATCTCCCTCAGCTGCTCATCCCAAGTCTTGTGCACAAGATCCTTCAGCGACTTTGTTGCCCTTCTCTGGACAGACACCAGAAGTTCATTTTCTTTCTTGTAGCGCTCCTGTGCCTTTAAGATTTATTTCTTGGAGAACATCCAGCCTTCCTGGACTCCTTTGTCGCTCAAGACTGTCTCAAGGGACTCTATCAATCTGTCTCCTAAACAAGCCAGAGTCTGCCCCATTCAGGAGTCCGTGGTAGCTCTTCTGCTGAGCCCCCTCCTTACTTCTGGAGAATTGAAAACCAATCACTGTACCCAAAACGGTCTCCAGACACCACATCACCCAGGAGCCCTTCTCTGTTCACAGAACACAGGCCCAACAGGGAGCCTTCCTTTGCTGGCTCACTCACCAGCTGTGTCAGGAAGTTATCTTCCACACACTCCAGGAACTCCCAGACTGTCTCCTCTCTGCTGCTTCCTCTCTGTGCAAAGACATCACCACCGAATCCACTGGATCACAGCCAGTAGCAAATAAACACTCTGACCCCAAACTATAAGCAAAAAAAGAGCTCTTCTTCCTCTCTTCACCCAAGAGAAAGACCATAACCTTACAGACTCGCTGCCAAACATGCTGATGTGCTTGACTTGCTAGTAGAGAGAACAGTGTGCTGAGCCCAACACGCTTGAGATGTGCCCAGCCTCTGTGCCAGGCACACCTATGTGCAGGAAGAGGCACACATGGTTCTCACCCACGAGCTCAGGTGCTGGGTGTCCATGCTCAGACCTGTTCTGGCCACCCTGACTGACGGTGAGAGTACAGCAGACAGGATGACAGAGAGGGTGGGGCAGTCACATACGTCCTTGGAGACATCGTGCACAGGCTGGGGGAAAATTCAACATCAGTTTGCCTGATGGGGAGGAGGAAGGGGGAGGGCACAGTAAATCTGTCCTGCACAGACACCAATGTCAATGGCAGAGAAGGAGCAAACCACAGGGATCTCAGATGAATGAAAAGCACCAGTGTTTCAGACCATCTCTGTCCCATCAGTTTCCTGAGCATGGTGAGTGGGATCAGAGATTTTAAGTGAATGCCACAGATTAGTTTTGCCTCTGCTGTCAGCTCCAGATGGGGAATCCCCAGACAGACTCTCTGTTCTGCCTGTGATCATTAGGACTTAGGTAGGTATACAGGTATCTCCTGTATTTGCTCATCTTCCCTTCCAAAGACGTTAGAGACAACTGCAGGGGATAAAGAAATTGGGAGAGACTGAAGTCTGAAGAGAGTGGGAGAGACTGAAGTCAGTAAGGGCAACTGCAGAGACAGTTCAAGATGGGATCTTCAGCACTTCTCTCAATTTTCTGTTCCTGCTGGCCTTGGCTGTGACAGCCCCAGTCCCTGAAGTTCTCAGGGATCAGCTCCCGCTCTTCTGTTACAGTCACTTGCCCTCATCTTTGATCCTGACCTCTCTCATCCTCTTCTCTCTTGTTCCTGACCTACTGACTTACTCCCTCTCGATCTCCAGCCCACCTTTTCCTTTCCAAGGGGAACCTCTGTCACAAATGTTGTGGAAAACCCGCGCGCTGTGATTTCTCCCCCTGAAAACGTCCCAGCAATTTGTATGATGCACCCTCCTGTGTCTGCATCTATATGAAATGCACATCTTTTGGGGTGGGAACTCTCTACCCCTTCATGTCAATGTCATGCCTAGTACAGTAAGGTTCTGCTTTTGCTTGGCACAGCAAATGCAGCTGTTATTAGGAACAGCTCAAAAGCACCAAAGGAGAGTAAAAGAATAGCTACGAAAACAATTCCAAGTGTTGTGTGTGTTTTCCAGTTTCTTTTATGCTTTGTGGGCAAGGTTCTCTTTCTGGTTTTTATGAAACCATTTTTTCTCTTCTGCATTTTATATTTGGGACATCGACAACAAAGCTTATCTTGGTGAAGAAACAGAGATTGTGCTTTTTTAAATTGGCAGGTGACACCAAGCAGGATTGCAAAACGGGGGAATCAGATAAGAATTCAAAACAATCATGACAAATTGAAGGGTACAGGATGACACTCAAATGGGACAGATACAAAAATCACACACTTAGGAAGGAAACTCTACCTCCACACACACAGGATAGAAAATGGCTCATGAGGCATCAGACTTCTTGGACAGGATCTGTGAGCCACAGCACATCATAAGCTGCACAGAGATGAGCAATGAAGTTACGGTAAAGAAGTTAAACCAAATAGGAGCACTGGCTGTAACAGACATGAAGGAGCACTCCTGGTCTCCTCGGCCAGCACAGGACCCAAATACAGCACTGTGCTCTAGTAGTGCCATTCAAGAGAGAGATGGGCTAGCTGAAGGAAGCACAGAGAACCAGGAGAATGGTCAGAGCTGAAGGAGAAAAGATACAAGAGAAAGAGCTGAAGAATGCGTCTGAGATATGATTTAGCCTAAGGAACACAAAGGAGAAACATGGCAAAGACAAAGGAAGAGTTTTGTTACACCCACAGTTAAAAGGACAGTGAATTAGAGCAAGCAAAGCAGAGAGGAGTTACAGAGGGGGTAAAATTTTTTCAGTGACAAAGCAAAGGGCAATGATGACAGCCTGGACATGCTGTGGACTGTCCATACATGCTGGGCAAGCCTGTTAAAGAACATGCTGGACAGATATTTGATATTCTGCTTTAAAACAATTTTTAAAACTGTTCCTTTGCCCATTTCCTATGATTTAAAAGCTTTTGGTGAGAGGTAAGTTTCTCTGGCATTTCAGCACAGCCCAGAGCCCAACCTGTGAGCATTCAGGACCAATGGAGATGTTAGCCTGCAGGGTTCTGCCAGGTAACACCATTGTTCCAGGTCTTGCCAGCACCTTTATGGATCAAAGTCTATAACGAACAGAGAAGGCAGCTGGCCTTCACAGCTTCTCAAGTCCCTCTGGCGAATACCAATGCCTTGTGGGATGATCTTTCCCATTTTTCAGGGAGCTGTATGTGACTGCTCTCACTTTGACCTTCCAGAGACAGATGTCAACACAGGCCCTGGAAGGGGAGCAGGAGAGGGAACAATGAGAAAATAGAGCGAGCCTCAGCTTCTCCAAACGTATGTCCCATTCAGTGGTGATGTTGAAGAAAACCAAGGGAGCAAACCATCCTTCAGCCAACATAAAAGTCCCTCTCCCTCCACAACATGACACAGACAGGCTAATGCCCATCAAGTGGAGACAGTGCTCCATGTGCATAGCCCCCTGGGTTTCGGTGACACTGCTGCTCATCTGTATCAGAATCTAGCTCAGGAGCAGCTCCAGGGGTTCATGTCTGGAAAACGCCTCCCTTCCTCTGGCTATTCTGCACATGTCCTGTGAGTAAGCAAAAGACTGTTCCTTGGCATCATTCTGTCAGTGGCCTGATCAGACAGCCACTCTTTATACAGCCCACTGGGCGTATACAACATTGTATAAATACACACTATTACGGATCATTGTTACTTCTGTTCAATAAGTAAATCCTAATGGCACAGACAGCTTTTTAATTTAGTCCTGACTCTGGATTTTCCCAGGTATTCTGAGATGTGGCAATGCCTTTGCCTATGGAGACAGAGGCTGCTCCTTCACTCGTGTGCGTGGGCAAGTCGTCATAGAAGTATTTTTGCCATCAAAATTACCCAGTTCTGAAGGTTACCTGAATTCAGGAGTGGCCCCAAAACAGAAGCACTTGTGCTTTTCTGAGGATGGACCTCAGTCTGCTGGTGTGGCCAAATGAGGGAGTATTCAGGGGCACTCCATGCTGTAAATGAGGGGGAGAAGGAACGTGCCTCTACTCTTCCTGCATGAGGAACTAATTGCTAAATGCCCTGTCTGGAGTGAAATTATCATCTGTGCTTATTTTCAAAAGAAAAGGTGAATTCTGTACTACTAGGGGAAATAGTTTCAAAAGAGAAGGCTTCCAGTTAATTACCTTGGTCCACATTAGAGTATGCAAACAGCTCAAGAAACATAAAATTAAACATTAAAACATAAAAATTTAAACATTAAATAATGTTTAGTTCTCATTTTTTGTTATCGACCAGTTATCCTTCCAAAAGTAAGAGAAAGACCTATAAATAATATTCCACATTTAGAGGGCAGAGATTTCCTAGTAAGGGTGAGGAAACAACCTCATTTTATAAATGGAGTGATTAAGCTATAGAGGCCATGAGTCAGAAAGGTACTTCAGCATGTGGCTAGCTTTAAAGACATAAACAATCCTAATGAAGTCAGCAGCACTGTCTGTGAGCTTAAATTTAGGCACAGACCTGAAAATATCTTCTTAAATTGGGATCAGAGAGGAAAAGCATGTAACCTTTAAAAAAACCCCAACAAACCAGTTTTAGCCTACCCATTCACTACAGACACAGGGATGAGGACACCATAACAGCTGTAAGCCCACCACTGAATGCCTTTGCAAACTCTTCTCAGGGGTCTTGCCCACGGGCAGAACTACTGCAGTTGCCTTGAGTCCTGCAGCTAGAAGAAGCCCTCTCGTGCGTCTCACACTGGTGTCTTAGCCTGAGCTAAAGGTGACTGCACTTTCCTTGACCTCACCATCTGGCAGGACAGCTCCACCACCATCACCTGGGACCCACCTGGTGCGGCCCACAGTCAGGACAGGGATTTATTTCCAGGCCCAGGTCACCAATCCTGTCACGATTTGACTTCCCAGCTACCCTCCCGACCAAATATTCATATACTTTTGCGCACCACTGCTGCGATGTGGCCAAAGTTGGGCCTTATTCATTTAGGCACCCAAGTTCATTATCTATCTCCAAACACACAGTCTAACTTCCCAGGGCTGAGCTAAGTTCAAAAGCCTCACAGGCATCAAGGAGGTCTCCAGGCTGCTCCCCACCAGTAAGAAGAACCAACGCCGAACAAGGAGCATAGGCACTCTTATTCGCTTTGAATGGAAACAAATCCAGCGGTCTCAAAGCACCATGTAAAACTGGGCAGTAAATAACAAGCACTGAGCAAATGGGGAAAGCTAGTGATGGAAAAATGAGAATTATTTCCCTTTCCAGGCCACCTGAGGTGTCCAGCTGAAGCCAACTGGGTCTTCCCCACCTGTCACAGCCACAAAGAGGAATGCACTGCACAGTCCAAGGGCTAACGACTGCAGTGATTAACTGAGCTTGCCTCTTTGACTGCTCACCCCAGCCCCTAGTCCCAGCAATGCTCTTTCCCCTTCTGAAAATAAAAAACAGCATTTTTCACCCATTACATAGCAAACTTGTTTAACCGCTAGACACAGCAGCACGATAAGAACAATAACTTTAACTGGAGGGGGCTTCCTGTTATCCTGGCTATAGCCATATCCTGAGCAAATAAAAACTTAGGCTTTTGGTCCCAGCACTGACATAGCTCAAGTTCTGGTTATTATTTCATAAACAGGAAGCGCCTCCGAGTTCTCATCTCCGTGCACGAACTTTGGGGTAAAGACCTTTACTCCGCCTCACTGGGGCCACCTCCCTGACGAGCAAGTTTCGCGTGCTTGGGTGGGATTTGAGGATGCATTCAAAACCCAGCAGGGCTGGCCTGTTTCTAGCATTGAATGGGATCTGATCCAGGACAAGCAGAGGGTCAGAATTTCTGGCTTTCCCAGCCCCACTGTGACAAGGAGAGCACGCAGGCAGGTCCCTGCCCGTGCTCAGCTCCGGCAGCAGCACCGCTGGCGAGGTGCAATTTACAAATATTACCCAGATTAATTCCATGAGCCACCCACATAGAAAACTACCGATGTGGCTGCTAAAAATACACCCTGAATTGCAACAAAGTTGTCAAGAACAAGTAAGGAGCAAAGCGAAGAGGAACAAAACCAAAACAGAGATAATCACTGTTTAGAAAATAAAAGTTAATACATATAAATACCTTTCTTTACACAATTGTGAAGGATACCAGGTACCAGCTGCCAAGGAAATCACTGGAAACACCCGTCCTAAGCAAAAATCCACCCAGAGCCTGTGATGTCTGGCAGACCCCCTCTCAAACTGAGGTTCCCCCTGGACAGTAGAGCCTGGCTGTGTCTCCTGCCCAGCAGGAAATGTCCCGAGGTGAGTGCACAGGTGAGGGTAACCCTGCCTAGAGGAGGGTCCTGACCACCAGACTCTTGCCTGGCTCAAGCCATTCACCTCCTCTGCAGAGAGAACAGCCACTCTTGGTGAAGACACATCTCTGCTGCTCAGAAGCATGGAAGCCACTAGTTTGGCCCAGCTCTGGAGAAGAGGCCATACAGGATTACACCTGATGAGGTCTGCTTTGGAACTCAACTAATTTCCTTGTACAGCTCACAAACGAAACTAAAAACCAGGTCAAACATTGCGCAGCAGTGTTACTTCTGTTTTGTTTCACTTGTCTCATTTTTATGTCCTTCATTTTACTGCTATGCTCTCCACCACCCAGGAAAAAAAAAAAAAAAAAGGATGAGGAAAAACCCAGGAGAGGAGAAGACAAGAGCAAAACCTCCAAATTCTTTAAAACAAATGGGAAAATTCTCCTGGCACAGTGTGTGTGGGAGAGGATTTCATGCCAGATATTCACTTATTTATCATGCCTCGCCTATTAATATCAGGTGAGGCACCATTCTGCTTCCCAGAACTGGTATTTAAGCCAGCTGCTCTGCACAAGCACACACCACCCTCACCTGCACGTCAAGAACGCTGGGTGACTTTCTGCGTGCGCTCTACGTTATCACTCACTTAAATTTCTACTGGAACCACTTCATAAGGCCTTTGAGGTGTCACATTTCCTCCCGGGGTGCTTTTTCTGTCTGAGAGCCTATGTTCTGAAATGGGCACGGCGAGGATACGGTTTCATCCCTCGCCTGCCGTGCGGTGGTGGCGGTGGGCGCGCATGTGCTCGGCCGCGGGCAGGAGCAGAGCCGTGCCTGCCCGTGGCAGCGCTGATCCGAGCCCCTGGGCTCTCCTCGGGGGCCTCGCTCTACCTGATGCTCCAGAGCAGGGCTGCACAGCGAACTGCTGCCGCACACAGCGTCAGGTCCTTGCCTCCCCCCAAGGAGGGAATTGCATCCCCTGGGATAAGTAAGTTTTTTATCTAGCCACTGCGATATTGCAGGGAATTCTAAGGACCTCTCATGGCAACTAGGAGGCGAAAAACAATCATTAACCCCTCCTCCACCTCCCTCGAAGCCATTCAGCAGCAATTTAACTCGCAAGCATACCGCAACACAACAGAGAGAAAACAATTTCTATCAGCCTTAACGCTACCTCCGGCTCCTGCCATTTAGGATATTCACCTATTTTGAAGGTTTAGGCATGCTGCAGAGCCTGGCCGCAGATCTTTCCGTATCTGCTGCGGGGAATTTGTTTCTACGGGTCACTTTCAGGGTATTTTTATATTTTTTTTCCATCTGCTCTCTTTTTCCAGTCAGGCAGGAGCAGGGGCGCCGCTGAAGTTAGGATGCTCTAAGGAACCGCTAAACTTCCACCGCACGCTGCGGTGCAGCCCCGCCGCCCCCTCCCCAGGAAGAAGCCGGCGCCCCGCTCGCCCGGCAGTGGCCGAGGCCTCTTCTCCTCGCCTCTTTGCCCCGCTCCGCCGCCCTGCCCGGCTCCGGGGAGGCGGCCGGCCGGGAAGGGGAGCGCGGCCGCGCTGACCGCAGGCCCCGCGGCCCCTCCGCCCCGGACCCGCCGGGCGCCGCCGCTCCCCGAGGGGCCCCGCACCGCCCCGCACCGCCCGCCGGATGCGGCCCGGCGAGGAGCGAACTCGAGAGCAATCGCCGCATGACCTCCCCGGCCGGCGGCGCCCGGGAGGCGCTGGGCCGGCTCGGCGGCGTGGGGGGGCGATGCCGGCCGGGCCTCACCGGCCCGCTCACAGCGCACGGGGGCCGGCCCCGGGGCTCCGCCGGGCGGGGGCCGGGCAGGTAGGCGGCCGGGCGGCGAGCTCCGCGCTGCGGCGGGGGGCGGCGGCGGGCCGTCCCCGCCCGCGGCGGGGCCCCGCTCCCGGGGGAGGCGCCCCGCTCCCGGGGGAGGCGGCGGCGGCGGCCCGGGCGCGGGGCGGGGAGCGGAGCGGGAGCGGAGGGGGGGCTGGCCGGCCCGGGGGCCGGGGCCGCTCGGCGGCGCAGGCGGCCACCAGAGGGCGCCGGCGGCGGGCCGGCCTCACCGGCACCCCGGGCCCGCCGCGGCCCCTCCGCCGGCACCGGCCCCGGCCCCGCCGCCCCCCGGCGCCCCGCCGTGCCCGCGCTCCGGCACCCCGCGCCCCAGCGCGGCCGGCCCCCTGCGCTAACGAAAAGGCTCCTCTTTGTCCGCCCGCCTCCGGCGGGGTCCGAACTCCCAACGCCGGGGGAGACGGGGCTGCCCAGAAATAACCCGGCGGGCCGCCGGTAACTTTACACCGCCCGCCGAGCGCCCTCCGCTCGAGCGCTGCAGCCCGGGCTCGATTTCCTCCTCAGATAAGTTTTAGCGGCCCCGCTACGGGGAGGAAAGTACCGTGTCCCCGCGCCGCCCGCTCCGCGCCCGGGTCTCCGCCGAGCGGGCCCCGGGCGGGATGGCGCGGCCGCCGGGGGATGTCCCTCCGCTTTATGTAACGCTCCCCGGGCAGCGCCGAGGGTGACGGGCAAGGGTAAACGCGTCGCGAGGGGATTTAAATTAACCTCGATACAGCTCCGATTTTTTTTCTTTTTCAACAGACACCCTGGACTACACATCAATCTAACACACACAGCCGTACATATACACACACACAAACGTACATACATATATTTATATATAAATATATATAATTATTGTGATTTTTTTTTTAACCCGAAAGAAACTAAGTTGGGGTACTTGGGCTTGTCGCCGCAGCCCGGGCTGGGCTGAAGGAGAAGCCGGAGGAGCTGACAGCAGGCTCCAGCAGCCCTGTCCCCGCCGCCGCTGCCCGCGGAGTCCCCGCGCCTCGGAGGAGAGGAGCCACGGCGGGGGGAACTCCTGGGAAACCGGCGAACGGAGCGGGGTAGCCGGTCCTGGGAAAGCCAACTGCGGCGAGGGGCAGGCGGGCAGCAGGCACACACACACAGACACACACGCACACACAGACACACACGGAGGCGCAGGGCAAGCTCCGTCCACCTCATTGTTCTGCTCGGCACCGGCACGGACTTCACCCACCGCCCCCCGCCGGGGACCGAGCGCCCGGGACCGCGGGGCCGGGGCCGGCCAGAGACGGGGGCGACCCGCGCCTCGCCTCGCTGCCGCCGGGCTCCGGCTAGGGCGGGGGTGCCCCGCCGCCTCCCCGCAACATCGCCCGGGGGAACGGCGGCCGGGGGGCCGGGGACCCCCCGCTCCCCCCTCCCTCCCCCGCTGCGGCCGGGCCGGGGGTGCCGGCGGGGCCGGCCGGGCCGGGGCTTACCTTCGTACATGGGGGCCATCGGTGCAAGGACGCCTGTTATTCATGGCAACGCCGCCACGAACGACGCGAGATCGCAGCCCCCCAAACTCAACACACATCTGCCATCTTGAGCGGGTGTCTCTCGGCGGAGGCGAAGCTGCCGCCTGCCTTCTGCATCGCTGCCCACCTCAGCGCGGGGGGAGCCGGGCACATCCAGCCCCGCTGCCGGCCCTCCGACGCGGCCGGGGCGGGCGGGCGAGCGGGCGGGGGGCGGCGGCGCCGGGCCGGGCCGGGCCGGGCCGGGGCCGGGGCGAGGCGCGGGGCCGGGCAGGGGCGGCAGCGGCGGGGCCCCCCCGGCTCGGGACGGCGGCGCTGGGGAGGGAGGGAGGGAGGGAGAGAGGGAGGGAAGGAGAGAGGGAGGGAGGAAAGGAGAGGGAGGGAGGGAAGGAGGGGGGCTGGCGCCGTGCCCCCGCTCTCAGCGCGGCATGGCTGCGTGTGCCGGGGCGCCCGCAAAAGTTGCACTGGGGGTGAGAGAAAGGGAGAGAGAGACGGAGGGAGAGAGAGGGAGACGGAGACCGAGACGGAGAGGAGGAAAGAAAAAAAAAAAAAAAGAGAGAAAAAAAAAAAAAAAAAAAAGGCAGCGAAGGGAGTTTGCAAATAATCAAGCGCCGATGGCACCGATCGCGGCTTCCCAGAAGGAGCGGGAGCGAGCGAGAGAAACCCTCTGCTGAGATTATGTGGGATCTTGTTTAACAACACATTTCAATCAGGAGAAAAAAGGAACAGTCAACAGAAGTTGGTGAAACACTTCTGTCTTCCCCCCCCCCTCCTCTTTATAGAAAAGAGAGGAAAGGAAAAAAATAAAAAGGCAGCTGATTGAAGCTTTGCAACTCACTGGCTGTGGGGATCATATAATTTGTGCTTATGTTTTACAATAGCATGGAAAATTCCTACCTCTCCCCCTCTCCCCAAATAAATCTTCTATTCCCTCAAGGCATTTCACAATCTGGTTCACTGACAAAAGTTCCAATTTATCTTATATTTATTTTCGTTTAGCTTACTCGCAGTGTAAATATTTAGCGGATGCATTTAAAATAAACATACGTTGTTGCTTTTAGGAGTCAGGTTGTGTTTTTGTTTTGTTTGGTTTTGTTTTAAAAAGGGAACCACATCAAAGAAGTGTTTACTAACTGAGATTGACAGCCTATTCTCCCCCTCCCTCTCTTCCTCCCCACCAACCCCCCCGGGTTTTTTTTTTTTAATTTTAAATCATCCGTCTCTCCGATTGAGCTCTTGCTGTAGGAGCACCAACCCGACCAGCATCATTTTTGTCGGTGCGTAGAGGAAAGCTGTAGGTGAAGCCCCAGGAAGCCCCTTTGCCTGACAGGAGCTTTACAAAGGAAGGTCAGTCACCAGGTACCCATTACGCAGGCAAAGGAAGCCGAGACTCATGCAAAGCCTCTGGCAAAGGTGGAAACAAAACCTCGGGCTGTGATCCTGCGTTAACAGCCGTCTGGATCTGCCTGCCTGGAGCTCCTCACAGATGAGCAGTCTGGGGCTGGACCGGCGAAGACATAACTCCCTTTGTGCCTGCTGTTAGTGCTGATCCCTCCAAACGCTGCCTCTCGCTGCTGCTGGTGCCGCTCAGAGCTCTCCCACTTTGGTCACACAGGGCTCAACACCCGGCTGCTCCCACTGATGTCTCGAGGACGAGGCAAGAGGTAACTTTCACTTGGGGATTTCAGTGCGAGGCAAGCGCTCCAGCCAGCCTGGCCCTTGTCTCGGGGCGCTGCGGGTGCCCACGCTGGCAGATTAAAGCAGGCCAGGGAACAAGCCAAGCTGAGCAGCCGACGGACCAGGATGGCCACGGCTGGGCTGTGAGGATGCGATCCCCAGGCTCCTGTGGGCCATCTTGTTTGCGAGCTATCTTCAGTGGTGTGCATGATTTTTCTCCCTCCCCTGAAAAATGCCTGGAACTACAGGAGAGCTGTCTCACGCACCATTAGCATTCTGTTTGCAACGTGAGGCTGAGGATACATTTTAAATGGGGAGTGCCGCGCAGGGCTGGTGGAGGTGATTGAGGGCTCAAAAGTGGGCTGGGATGGCACTGGAAGAGAATGTACAGCAGAGGGAGCAAAACCTGCTCCCGTCTCAATCCCTGCTTCATTTTGAGAGTGATCCCGAGATCAACCACCACTAAATCTTGGAAAGAAATGGACCTGCCTCCCAGCTGGACCACTGGGGAAGTCCAGGCCAGAGGTGGAGGACAAGCATGCAGATGACAGCAGGCACAGTATTTGAACTTGTTTCTTGTCCCTCTTTTATTTAGCTACGGCAACCTCAGGGTTCAGCTCTAGGCACGAGTCAAAAGCCTCACGTTTTACTAAAACGTGTTTCTGGTCATTGTAATTCTGCACTGCTCTCTTCTTTATGATGGAGAACCCTAAATGCTTTTCAAGGCTACTGATGCTTCTGATCCCAGCCTGCCTCCCTGCAGGGGGAGGCACAAGAGGAGATATGGAGAAGTGTTGGGGAATTGTTGGAGAAGTGTTGGAGAAGAGCAGAGGACAAAACTAGAGGAGCAGGCTGCTACAGGAACCAGCTTCACTTCTTGGCACTGAATTCTGCTGCAGCATGGCTCCAGGTCAGTCACATCACCCTCGCTCTCCTCAGCTGCAGAATGGGGGCAGATTTACCAGTCTCTGCTGATAGTTTCTTCTTCCTTTCTTTCACCCTGGGCTATCCCATAGCCTGTGGGATCTGTGTTAACTGCACGTCCATCAAAGCTGGCATGACACAGGAGCTTAAAATATAAACCAAACTCACTCCTTGCCTGAAGAGAAGGAGGAAAGGATCATCAGAGGTGTCTGCAGGACTCCCCATGTGTGGCCTGGGCATGGAAGTGGTGCTCCCAGGCCCTGTGGCTGGTGTGTGGAGCACAAAGGGGGACACAGGAACATCCAAACCTGTGTGTGACATACCTAGGCAAATGCTAAAGCTGTTGGCTTCAAAGCACGGGTTATTCTGCTTGTCTTAGGGAAAAGGTGCTGAACCTGATGGACTGCTTGGCTGGTCCAGGACAATTCCTGAATGCTTCTCAGGTTCAATATCGCCAAGGACATTATATGCTCTCATCCACTTACAATTTGTCCCAAGATAGGAAAATTAACGGGCATGTTTTCACCAACAAGGACCATTCTGGTCTTACGTGTTTCTAAATGTTGTTGCCAAATGAGGCCACATTTGGTAAATAAATACCAGCCCCAACAGGTCCTGACCTCTGCCCCAGACTGGCTATGAGAACATGGTGCATAGACAATGCTGGTGTTTTGTGGGCATGTAGAGGGAGCAGGGATTTGCCCAGTTGGGCACAGTCTTCCTCCCCAGCTCACGCAGGGGCCTCGCCCTTATGTGTCTCTTTCAGGGAGGACTTAGGGCATGTGACTGGAGCCAAGGAGGTACGACCCCTTGCTCTACTTCCCCACTGCTGTGAGCGGATGGGGATGCCCTCTAGAGATGGCCCGCCTCTGAGACTACAACCTTCTTTCCGTTCTCCCCAAAACTGAGCATCCATGCAAGGATGTTACACCCTTTGTCGTCTGGGTCCCTGAGCCAAGGCCAGAGCTGTGGTGTGAATATACCTGTTGAGAGACAGTTGTCAGCAGCGAAGCCCCAGGGCAAGGCTGTTCTGCCGGAGAGACCATGGTCCACTCTCTTTGTGCCTGAGACTGCAGGGAGTGTCACTGGAATTTTGAATCCTGAGAGACTTTCCCACCTCAACAGACTACCTCTTATCTTTGTCCCCTTCACTTTGTGGGAGGATGACAAACCAGCACTGGAGAAGCATCTTTTAATGCCTCATGTGCAGGTTTTTTCATTTCTCCATTTCTATATTTGGGTCTCCCATAAACACAGTGCTGGTCTGGGTGCAGCATGCCCAGCTATGTCCAGTGTGGCTGCTGGATGGTGGTGGCAGGCACTAAGCCAGGTAAAGGAGGGGTGGCCTTTTTACAGCACTGAGCCAGCACTCAAAGGAGTCCCATTTCTGCTCCACTTATGCAAGTCTTGGTGGTCTTGGCATTTAACTCCTCCAGAAAGGCACATGGTGTTTCACTGGTGTGTCTCAGGGTAACAACCTGAGCCTACACTTGATTGCAGTGGGGGCAGCAGGAGTTACTGTTTCTTGCTGGAAATGGTGAGAGTTTGGGCGTCTTTTTCTTTTCCCTTAGAAATTACTACAGATTTGGAAAGTCAAGTTTAAGAAGAAAGGCAGATGAGTTTTAGAACATAGTTTTTGGTCATCACTCCCATTTTATGGGGGTTGTGTGAGCCAACACAAGATGCCCTTTGGTCTCTCAGAGCCAGAAACACTATGGTGGTATAACCTCCTCTTCTTTAGTGCCTCTGCCAAACCCTGGCTGTGCCAAGAGCATTTGAGGGGCATTGCCAGAGGTGCCTGCTGCTGAGATGCAATTTATTTCTCTTCATCCCAAAGCTGGAGTGTCTGTGGCTCCCACATTTCTTGGTTCAGTGTCCATCCACTGCATTTATTTCTTTGGAGAGATTGAGCCTAAAACTGTATTAATATAAGACTGTATGGTACACTAAAAACAACACCACCAACAAACCAAAACCAACCAAACAAACAAAATTAAAACCCAACCCCCAAAAGCAGAAGAGAAAGTCTGTAAGTACACAGAGTGAACATGTCCTCTTCAGTGACAATCTTTCATACTTGTTTGCCTTCATGGTGGAACTGGAATGCAGCAAGTTGTTAACAAGGATCAGGACCAAAATCTTTCACATTAAGCAGAGCAAAATATTTTTTAACACCACAGGAAGGTCTCCCAATGAAATACACCCAGTTGTTTTATTTTTAAATGTAAATCAGTGAGGGAATGGACAGTTTAATTAAAAGCAAAATTATTAGGTAAGTGCCGAGGGAATCTATATTATTTGCTGGGTACACTCAAATATTTTTACTGGTGAGTCAATTTCAATTTTAAATTTCTTTCCACCTACTAAGACTAGCTCAGAGAGTAGCCACTGTGATGTGGAATATTTGGGGAAGGATTTTTCCATGGATAGCAGGAATGACTGTTCTGTGTGCAAGTTGTGGATGCCCAGGCAGCCTGCTATGGTATGTCCATTGCATCTCTGCTAATCACAGAATATTCTGAGTTGGAAGGGTCCCACAAGAATCATCATTAGCAAACACCTGCTATAGGCTGCCTCTGTGAGCATCACCTGAAGAAAATCCTGTCCCTTGAGGCAGAGATTTTAGGTTGCTGCTAGTGACTTCAGTGTCACCTATCCCTCCACACACAAGCCTTTTTGCAGGCAGGTGTTTTGTGGAAGCCTCTGTGCCACCTCCTTCAAGCCCATGCATCCCTCTTCCTCATGGCAAATGATATAGATGGACTTCCAAGCACATCAGAAAACAGCCAGCATACTGGGCTGGGACTATGACTGCTTATTTTGTGAGGTTCTGAGGGAAGGCCCTTATCTTTGAACACATATGGAACATATGCTGCATACCATGGGGGACTGATGGCTCTGTCACAGCTGAAGTTCAAAATAAGACCTGAAGAACCTACAGCACAATTACCCCGTGCACCACTGAGTGGGGCTTTATCAGAACTCAGATATTTTTACTCAGCCTGAACATCAGTGGCTCCCTCAATGCAGCTCGTTTGATGTAAATGCCCCTTTCAGGGGGTAACAAATGGACCTACAGCAGAGGCACACAGAGGGATGAGATTAATTCCCACCACGACACCAGATGATGCTGACAAAGCCTTAGTGGCCTCAACAGGAGTGTGGCAGTGAGGAACAGGACAGATGTTGTAAAACACTCCAGGTACTGTGGATGGAGGGAAGGTGCGATGTGAGCCTGATCAGTGCCCGGGGGAAGGCACAGATCTGGGTCACCTCACCCGGGCCTGACACCACATCTGATCACATTCCTCAGCTTGCTTCCTCATCAGGAGTATCGCTGAAATAAATGCCCTAAAAATTATGTGGCCTCTGCATTTGAGAGGTCAAACACAATTTCCTATCGTCGAGCTTTTGCAGTTGGCTCAGGTAGTGTTGCAGGATCTTGGATCCCTTTCTTCTTATTATTAATAAAAGAAACTTTGAAATATATTTTAAAGAAAAGTGCTTATCAGATAATGAAATTCTAGCTGTGGTTGTCTTTCAAACAACCAGGGCCATGATTTAATTGGAAGTAATTATAGTCTTTTCTGAAGTATAATTTTTAGGGTATTTTTTCCCTTGACATTTGCAGTGTGGAAATTAAAAATAAAACGATGTCAGAATCACGAGATTTCAATCTGTCTTCAAACAATAATGTGGGCTAGTGTCAGAGGTTTGTCCTTGGCTGGAAGGGAGAAAAATTCACTGAAGAAAATTCTTCTGGTGAAAATCGCCAATAGCACCTACTGGTGCATTTGCTGTGCTGAGAAATTCCTGAGAGACTGCTGCTTCCCAGACCTCACTGGAAACCCTCCTACCTCTGCTGCAGTGGGAAAGGGCACATCAGTACCTTGCTCCTGAGAGTGCCACATTTGTGATGCAGGCTTTGCTAATTATTCCACCAATAAAGCTGCATTAAAGGCCCACTTAGAGCAAGGAAAAAAAATCCTATTCTACACTACAAAAAAATGAAATGTAGTCTTTGTATCCTGCTGATAGTTATTTCCATATTTCTTTTTCCCCCAATATTTTTTAAAAATTTTTAAACAGGAAAATTTTCAAATTACCTTTCTAAGCTTTACCCTGTTTTCACTTTGCAATTCCTCATCCTCCTTTGGTGAAACCATCAGTGTATCTCCTAAACTTTGATTCACACTCTCTGTTTTACTGCAAGTGCCATTTTCAAGGGAGGCACAGTCTCTGCCAGCATCAACTCAACCTTTTTAGTGGCCAGTGGCATCAGCAGGGCCCTGTAGGCAAAGCCTGAGCTCCTACCAGCCTGTGTGGCTCTACTGGCACTGGGGATGCTCTGATGCCCCCAGACACATATGCAGCTTTAAATACAACCACTCAGTGGACAGTTTGGCTCAGCCTCCTAAATCACATTCTCCTGACTTCAAATCATTTCTGTAGGCATGTGGATGCACACATGAAGAATCATCTCGCACTCCAAATTCTCTGCTTCTGCATCTGAAATCTTCCATCTAATACCGATTTAAAATCCATTCCTGAACACCCGTCAAAGGGAAAGGAAGGGACTATTTCAGATTAAAAGGACAACATATATAAAAAGAAAGCGTTCCATCCAAGGCTGTGATTCACTGTATGAAGTGCTGTAGAGGATTGTATGAGGGATGTGCAGTTCTGCAAACTGTGTTGACTTTTTGATGAAGCATTAGGTGAGGTTCCCTATCATTACAGACTCTATGGAGTTAATAACAGGATGATTTACAAGCCAAATTCCTACTGGGCAATGCCTGCCTGGCCCACTCATGTACGCCACCTCACTGCTCAGCTTTATTTGTTCCATTTCACTCTTCATCTTAAAAATCCCATTGCATAGTCTTTCCAGTGAAGAGCAGCTATGTTTCATCTCAGCCATGCCTTCAGCAACAAGGGGAGGGATTTCCCTCTACTCTTCAGCCTCTGAAACAGTCTTTTCAAAGAGAGGCATTTTATTATATAGGAAAAAATTATACAGACTGAGGTAAAACTTTGGTCAGGCCTTATAAAACAAACTCAGTGACTTTAAAGTCTAAAACTTTCTCTATCGCTTTGCCAGAGCTGATCTTCTGTGCTATACTTCAGGGATAAGTAGGGATGTGCTGACAGAAACCTCGTGGCTTCCAACCTGTGTGCTGTGTGGAGCCTCAGGGGATTTTCTGGAAAGCAACTGCTGTTCTCAAGTTAAACGTTTTTATCCCCCTTCCCAAAATGGCCATCAGACCAGCAATGTTTCAAAGACAAGCACACATGCTTACTTCCACGTCTTTCATGCTGTCAACAGAAAATATTTGAAATTGCAGGCAAAGTTTCCAAGAAAGCCGAGATGGAGATTTTCTTTGCTTTAAGTTTCCGAGTACCTTCCAGCAGTCCTTCTCCTGTCTTTGCACCACTCCCTTGCTCAGCTGGGAGCCTGGAGATCTGAGCCCATGGCTTGACCACGGGTCTGTCTGGGGACTCTGTGTTTAGGTACTGTGGGCCAAGGAGTACATTTGGTCCACGCAGTGCTGGCCACAACACAGCCCTGAGCTTGGCAGGAGCCTTCTGGCCAGGGGTGGAAAACTCCTCTAGTATTTACACTTATTTGGCCATGCAGTGGATATTATCCTTTTTTCCAGCCCAGATCCCTATGCGAGCCAAACCCGGCCATGATGTCCATCACCGTTAATGCTGTACCGATAGGTAAGCAATTGGTGAAAAGTTTGACACAAAAGCATTATGCCTCGCTGATTAGTCACAGCCTGTGATTTTTACAGCTTTAAGAATTGTGATCATGAGGTCTTGTCTTGCGACCCTGCTGCCCACCCTCTTCCACGCAGAGAGAGAGAGCACTAAATATTTACTACTTCTTGAAATAACACCCAGCCACACTCACCCTTACTGCTGCAGAGCAGTTCATCTAATTGAAATAAGAACGTAAGTAAATTGTTTGTCAAGGCAGTTTATTAGGAAAAGATTGCTGTGTCAGGAGCTCCCTCACTGCGAGAGATGCTGTGTTGTCTCTCTTAATATTTAATGTCATTTTAATAATATTTCCCAGTTAGGGGTGCAGGCTGATGCTATAGACTAAAGCCTGCCAAAGTGGGGAAGAATTAAAGCTTGAGGTCAGCTTCATTCCATTGACTTTTCCACCTGAAGGCTGGGCAAAGAGCTATGCTGCACTTTTGCCAAGGGACTCAGCCACTCCTTGGTACTTCCCTCAGCAGCCTTATCTCAGATTTGTGGATTTTGTCTTTCACTCACTCAGAATGACACTTCAAAATGTGAAGACCACATCCTGAGGAGGTAGAGATGAGAAATCCACCTTTTTTTTCCTCTGACAAATCCATTTCTCTTGGCCATGCTGTTCCACTTGAGCTCATTAATCAGACAGTACCATAAACTACCGAATTTCTCCCAAGGTCGTGACTGCATCTGCAGCTACAGCACTCTTGACTCTCAGTGGCAAACCTCTTTTTTTTGAAACCTCTGGGTTAAGGTCAAAGGTGCTTTAGCCCAAGGAGTGGGGGTCTGCAGCTTAAATATCAAGAGCCCCTGCTTGTGAAGTGCCCACCATGCTGCCTCGGTGTCACCCTCCAGCCCTCACAGACCTGCCTTGACTGCAAACTTGTTGCACTGATGAGTACTTGGGTCCCCACGCCATCCCTCCAGATGTCTCCTGGCAGCAGTGCCCAGCTCAGGCTCTTCCTTGTTGGGAAAGACTCCTGGCTGAAGGACCATGGAGTCAGAGCCTTTTGAAGCTGCTGCATAATAAGCTTTTACCAGACATCACTAGACAGTTCAATAATTACATAAACTTTGTAATCAGCCAAACCAGCATAGCCATCTCCCTGATGTACACGTAGCACTTGTGAGTAATTTTACATAAAGGGCAGGTACTTTTGTACTTGGTGCACAGGCCTTGTGCACAAACAGCTATAGAAGGAGGGCCCAATTATAAATAAACTGTCCTTAGTTGTCACTTTGCTGTCTCTGACTTCCCACGCATTCAAATGGTGAGACTGATTCATTTAATCTTACTCTAAAGCAGCAAGCCACAGAGTCAGTTTCCTGACAGTTGCTTTAAAAAGTGTAGCTGAGCTCTCTTAAATTGTCTTCCCTTGTATTATATTTAGACATTGTGATTAGAGAATCTGTCATGATATGCTTTTACTTTAAGGCAGAAGTTCAAGCTGCTTTTTGAAAGCAAACAGAGGTGCTCCTGGGAGCCGAAGGGGCACGAGCACTGGAGTTCAGCATTTGGGAGCAGAGATCTTCAGCATCACTTGTGCTGCTGCCTCCTCTGCACAGCCAGCCTCATCAAAACCTGAGTTTTCAAGTAAGTGCAACATTACTTACCATAATGAGACTACTGGGAGGAAGGGTGGAGGCAGCAAAATACTTAGTGGCTGTTTCTAAGGGTTTTAGAAATATCAGCTGAGCAATTCTTACAATCCTCCCTTCTCTCCTCCTTCCCTCTTCTCCCCCCCAAATCTTGTCAAAGGCTTGGATGCAAAATCTGGACACTCCTGTCACATGAACATGGCTTTTATATGTTTTTGTCATTGCAAAGCAGATTATAATGACTACACTTCATGCATTTTACCCTAATTAAGTCAGTGGAGGTTTCAACGCGGATACAAACTCGACATGCAGCTCTGCCCTTGACAATTGCCTACCAAAGAGAATACCTGAAAGCTCTTGTTTTCCTAAAGATGCTATTTAATATTTTGTAATGCTCGGGTAAATGCAGTCAGTGAATGCAGAGCCTTCTACATTTCTATACTATTGTGGAGGAGGTTATTAGAGTTATGCTGAAGGAAGTTTCCTTGTTCCATGACTTGCTTTGCCAGAGCACTTGTCAGATACTGAACGGCAGGTTCCAGTCCTGCCGACCTCCATCTGTCATGAGGAGAACCCCAGACTCCATCAGACTCTCAGCCACTGCTCTGACAACAGGAGCTCTCCAGCATCCTGGCAAATGTGACCAGGATGTGGCAGACAGGACAAAGTGAATAAGGTACAAGGGGGGACAGGAAGGGCTCTGTGTAGAGGGGGGTGGGTAGAATGCAGATGCCATGCCTCTGTTGTGCTTTGTTAACCTGAAATAAGTAGAGCTGTGGAATTTAGCACATTGGATTGAAAGGTGAGTTTCTCCCATGTGCTGTGTGTAGGATGCCTGTCTTCCCCTGGCTGATCTGCAGAGATTTGTAAATCTATTATTGCTTCCACATCCTCTCATAGAAACTTGTGCTTTAGGTTTAGTGTGTAGAAAACTTTAGGTCCTAGGTGCACATTCAAGTGTTTGTCCAAATGTGATTGGATTACCATTCCTTTAAGACTGGTCATATTCCTTTTCCTCACATAAAACTGTCATGCTAGAAGCTTTCTACCATCCCTGCATCTCTAGAGAGAACCTTGGAGACATGAAGGTGACTTTTCTGAAAAATGGTCTCAATATAATTCCAAAAATACTTTATAATTTGGAGCCTGCTCCTCAACCTCCAGCAGAGATCAAAAAGATCCCAGAAAAAATATTAAGCGCCATGCATTCCTAGGAGCTGAGCCTTTGGCTGTAATGAATCAATCAACTACCCTTTTATGAGCCAGATATAAACTAACTTAGGGCATTTTGGAGCCAAAGGCTACTAGTACAAGGCTGCTGTTTAGGCTTTGTTTTTCATTAAAAAGTTTGACTCCAAAGGAAGATCCTTGTTTTCAAACAGTGTTTTTTACATCTTCCTGTTATTTTCACCTTCAAGCTTGCTGACCCAGTTTGGTATGAAAAACTTGTTCTTGCTTCCTAGTGGCAAGATCATGTGTTGATGGTATGTATGGGCCTAATTACTATCTGTCATTGGTATTTATGGGGTTCCAATCACTACAGTACCGTGGTGCCAGGAACAATATGGAGATAAGCAGGTAAGTTATTGAACGTGGACTCTGCTCTTCCCACCCTAGCGCTTGGCCCCTTTGACTTGGAGACTTTGTCCTCTGGCCCCTGCTCACTTGAGAGAAAGGGAGGTTTGTGCTGTGCTGTGGAACAGCCCTGTGAGCTCAGCCAGGCTCTCCTGGTGCCCTTGGCTCCATCTCGGATCCTGTCCTGCTTCCATCCCTCACGCTGCCGGGTGACCCAAGGCACTGGCACTGTGACCAGTGGCACTGGGAGGGGAGCCTACAGAGCCTGTGGCCTGCACTCCAGCTGCTGCTGAACTCTTTTCCATAGTGTTTTGCCAAAATCCAGCAAACTGTGTCAACTGGGAAAGCGGAAATCAATTGAGGTGCTGCTTCCCAGCTTGTGCAGGGTCACAGAAGGTGTCCCAGTCAGGCAGCATGGAAAGCTTTGATCTCTTTGGAGAAAGAAACTGCCATGAGGCAGAGGGCTGCTGGAGCCTGGCTGGCATTAATGGGAAGAATTTCTGCTGGCTGCTGGTACTAAAGAGACAGTTTGCTTCTCAGACAAACTCAACCCTTTGACCAACTTGACAAAAGCTGTGGGCAGAGAGTCAGTCTCAGCCTGATTCTGAGAAAAACACATGCCTGGAACTCCATTTCTACCACTACAGAGAAATTAATATGAACCCACAAGAAAGTGGAGATGAGATGAAAAAATGCAGGTCTTGGTAAGCAGCTAGCTCTTAAGTGGGACAAGCATAAATTTCTTTAATGTGGATATACTTTTGGGGACTTACTTTGTTTCTATTATTACTTGATTGTGGGAGGCTAAAGGAAAATTTTCTCACAACCTCAAGAAAGAAGTGTTCAAAACTAGTTTTTTAAAATGTGAAAATTAAAACAAAAAAATTAGAAAGGAAATCGTGATGGAGGATCTGTGTAAAATTGTTTCCCCCTTCTTTTTGATCAGCTCTGATGTTTCTAATTGATTTCGAAGGAGAAAACTTGATGATTTAGAGATGAAGAAGCGAGGAATCACACCCTTGGTAAGCCCTGCCTATGGGACAGCATCCCTGGGACATGCTGAAATTGTTTAAATAAGGAATGTGCTGTGAACCAGCATTTTCCTCCTGCTTACCCTTACAGCTATTTCTTTACCCTCAAATTTTTAGGAATGAAAAGCAGCAAGGATCGGTAATTACGTGGAGACTTTTCCTTTATGTATCGCTGCTCAGTCAAGAATTTCAGCCCATTACACAAATAGCAGTGAGGTGCTTGTCAGGGGCCCTTTGAAGCACGACGTGCCATTGCTGCCAGCTCGGTTTCCCCAGCGGAGGAGCGGCGGCACAGGGAGATGGAGGGATGGAGGCTGCCGTGCTGGGATGGCCTCCCTTTCCCAGCCCTTCCAAGTCGCTCATGCCCCTCCTGCTTTGCCCCCATGGGGCTTTCTGGCCTCACAACCCACCTGAGACCAGGCTCTTTTGGGATGATGGAGCATTCCCAGATGCTTAGGTGCACCTGGCAAACAGGGAACGGGCACCCAGTGCTCAGCAAGCCAGTGATCCTGCCCCTGGATTGCTGAGAGCTGCTCCCTGACGCCAGAAGGGTCACAGAGAGCAGGGCTGGAGTCAGCTTACACTCACTCCCAGAGACCACGTGGGCAGGTATTTTCCTTTCCCAGGGAAAATACATGCCCACATAAATAAAGAGGGAAATAATTATAAAGGAGCAGAAGTAAAAACGGGAAGCTGAAAGACTGAAAGCGCATGAGGCTTTTTGTAGATGCAGAGGCTTGCATTTTACATCTAAAGAAATAGAGGAAGAAATTTAAATGGGTATTTAGAAAAAAAGAAAATCCAATGGGAAATGTGAAAAGAACCTCTTTTATGAGGAAGCCTCTGAAGAGACAAAGCTCTAAATGCACAATTCCAAATATTAACCGTTTTTTCTTCAACAGTAAAAACCCCCAAATACTACATTTTGTACAGGGTTAAAGCAAACTTTTAGAAAAGCACCTGGGAACAGTGCTGGGAATTGCCCACCCTTTGGTTTTTGCTCCTGTCACTGGGCAGTATAAGTGAAGTGTTATTTACTCCAAGAAGCATTGCATTCTTTTCTTCTCAGCACTATCTTGATTATAGTCGGGTGTATTTACAGAAACCTGCTCAAAGCCCTGAGACACACTGCCATCAGTCTCCCAGCACCATCCACTCAGTGGAAGGATAAAAACTCCTATCCAGGGAAATACCCTTTCCCAGAGAATCATAGAATGCTTTGTGTTGGAAGGCACCTTTAAACGTCATCTGCTTCAACTCCCCTTCCACAGACAGAGACATTTTCATCTAGATCAGGTTGCTCGGAGACCTGTCCAACCTAACCTTGAATGTTTCCAGGAATGGGGCCTCTGTCACCTCTCTGGGAAACCTGTGCTAGTGTTTCACCACCTCCACTGCAAAAAATTTCTTCTGTTTATCAAATCTGAATTTATACTCTTGTAATTTAAAACCTTTGCTCTTTGTCCTGTTGCTACTGTCCCTACTAAAAAGTCAGTCTGCATCATTCTTGTAAGCCCCCTTCAGGTACTGGAAGGCCACTATTAGAAGCCCTCTCTTATCCAGTTGAACAACCCCAACTCTCTCAGCCTTTCCTCATGGAAGAGGTGCTCCAGCCCTCTAATCGTCTTCAGATTAAACAGAAAATGGCTTATCAAGGAGGCAGGATTTCACTTAGGGAGCTCCAGACTCAAAATCCAGTCTTTAACTTTCTCTGAAAGACAAGATGGAAAACAAATCTAAATATGCTTTCTTTGCTCAACCACCACAAGGTACCTTGTGTACCTTGCTCTCATGTTTCTGGCTGAAAGAAAAATCTGTGGGCAATTCATCACCAAATTAAAGTCACTGCTACCAAAATCATTCCGAATCCAAAAGAGCCAAATGAATTTGATTGTACTTGTAGAAATTTATTTGTGGGCAGTGATCACCTAGGCCAGCTGCTGCTCACTTAGCTCTCATGTAGGCCATACTTGCATGGATTGCAATGGTGATGGCTGGATGAGGGTTGGATGGGGTAATTGCACTGAGCTGGTGATGGAGGGGCTGGTGCTTGGAGGCCAAAGGATATTCCTCACCCTGGGGTAATTCAGAATCCCCACAGATGGGGCAGCCAGGCACCTAACACCTTTCTTCCCAGCCCGACTAGGAGATAAGTGGAGTGACACTGTAGGGAAAAGATTCAGGCAATGTGGTTGAAAAAAAAATACAAAAAGGAAATAAAGTTCCTTTATGATTCCTCTACGATTCTGTGGTTCTTAGAACACTGGAAGAGTGCAAGCACAGCACACAGACAGACTTTATTCACCTGACAGATTAGAAAGACTGTGTGTTTTGGCTCTCCATCACTGTTACTGTCCTTTGGTGAGGCAGTGTCTTGGCCAATGCTATTTCCAGGGAGGATTTCTCTGGCCTTATGTATACCCTGCCAGTTGGGCACATGAGAGCTGTGCTATTTAACCCTCCTTCCCCTTGTTTATATATTCCTCATTCCCACACAACCGTAGGCAATGTTGTACAGCGTTACTCCCCTCCCCCAAACTTTCCCTGTTTCAGTTGGTTTCACCACAAAGGAATAGATTATTACTGACACTGATCCCAATTTAATCCTCCCAATAATCTGATTTTTCCAAGCCTATTTATATCCTTGAAATGACAGGAGGGTTTAAAGTGATACAAATACCTGAGCCTAAGTGCTAGTACTACCCACAGCAGTCTGGTCCAGTTTTGACCCTTCAGAATAAAGTGTAACCCCAAAAATTATTTGATATTAATATTTGATATTAATATTTGATATTAATATTTGATAATTCTTTGATATTAATTGATATTATTTGATATCTCTTCCCAAGTGTTTTTAGTGGTGGTCCTTGGTTCCTCTTTTTGACTAGCTTTTTCCCATTACAGGTTTATTTTCCTATACACAAGTATCAAGATGAAGTCCCAAAATGAGTTTTAAAGCTCATATAAATGTAGGATTTTTTTTCGCTGTCTTTTTCAAGCAACTTTCTGGTGTCTGGAAATGATCAAGAAGTAAAGCTTCAATAGCAGTGTAAGAAGTATAAACCCATTCTAGTTTGTTATTTCATCCAGCAACCTGAGAACTTTTTTTTTATTTCCCTGGGCTTTAAGGTGATCAGCCAATGTTTTGTCCCATCCCTAATCTCCTTAAGAAGCTTATTAAGGCTTTACATTGAAAATAAAGACAAACCAATCTGAAAAAAAGTGCCATCCTTAGCACTGCATATTGTAAACGTGCTTGCTGGACTATTTCCACTATTAGTAACCAATTCATTTTAATATTGCTCCTGCTTCTTGCTAGATCTGCAGAACCTCAGTTCACACGTAGCCAAGGAATAGTTCAACCAGCAGTCAGCAGGTTTTTCTTCTTTTTTACCCACTCCTATAATTCAGTACAGTGACTTGTTTATATAACCAAATCCTTTTGTTTCTCCAAAAGTGACTTGGCTATTTCCCTTGAGCGACAACACCCGTGGTAGGTGATGGTCTAATTTTTCCAAAGCAAAGGCCTCAGTTTTCAGCAGGATTTACATTCCAGTAATAAATATTTAAAGGAATTATAATGGAACTGAAGCAAAGAATGTCCCTCTGAAGTGCACACACACACACATGTGTACGCACACACACAAAGACATGCACACTCACAGTCAATTAATCTGGGGTTGCTCTGGTGCAGATGGTGCCTCTGTTCAAACCCTGAGATATTTTGCTCTTTCTGCTGGGAAACTTGGCCACCTTGGACTTTTAATACCCCATAAAAACCTTATAAAATATTATTCTTTACTGTCTATGTAGAAGATCACTTAAACATCTATGTCAAAGGCATTTACTGCAACAAAATGTCTTTCTGCCCCTAAAAAAGGGTAAGAAAGAGTACAATCCATGCTGATTTCTTTGTGTCCTTTCTGAGGTATGAGCTTTAGGATTTTCAATCATCTCTATTTTATTCTATAACAGACTAAAATAAATTACACTGGAATGGCAGTTTTGGAACATATCAGGGCTACACGACTACTGTTGGGCTTCAGATATGGAGACTATTATAAAGCAAATGAGACACGGATGTACTTTTCCACTTACAAAGCTTGGATTTTCCCCTATGGGCATAACACTACGTGATGTCTTAATTAATGATGGTGAAGATATTATATATGACATAAACAAAAGAGCTGCTTTTTAAAAATAATAAAAAAAGAGAAGAACAAAATATTCCAAGGCTTTTGAGAAAGAATGAACTGATTCCAAAAAGTAGGATAATGAAAACCGAAAGGCAAAAGAATGGAGAATGTGATGTAGATATTGGAGTTATCTGCAAATGTCTCCCTCTGCCAACCAGAAAGTGTTTATTCTGTATATTTTGTTGTATTCTTGTCTCTTCATGTGCACGGAATGATGCCCTACCAGCAGCCCTACATCTGTATTAAACTGCCTGATTATAATGCTCACTGAGCACTGCCCACCCATCAAAGCCAGTTTGTCCTTTCTCAAGCCAGTTCATGTGCAATATTTGTAAAATGACAGATGTATCACCTACTTTGTCCACATTTTATATAAATATATATATATATCTCATTATCTATGGAAAAAACAGACATTGAGTCTTAACTGTAAGTGCACAGAAGGGTAGCTTTGCCATGAGGAGTTACCTGTGCAGAACTGACCCTCTGACACAGCATGCTGGAGTCTGACATGTTCTCTTCAAACTGGCAGACCAAAATGCAGTGGCCAGTGCTCTTTTTGTTCTCCCCCCTATGTGACCCACATCTGCAGGAATCTTGGGATGGGAACAACACGCTGATGGGTGCTTATCAAGGGATGACCATGATTACATCTGACTTTAAAAGCCTGAAACATACAGGATGTGTAGGAGCTGCAGAAGGGCCTGTGTTTCACAATCTGCTTTCACAAAAAAGCAAATTAAAGGAATGAAGAAATGGGTGTTGAGGGTAAGAGGAATTGGTTGTGGAGAGGCGCTTTAAGCAGAGGTGGAGGGTTACATGGGGTTTTTTCCATTCATTCCTGTGTCCAGGGCAAAGCAGGAAAAGAGTACTTCTCCATTTCCACCCTATCTCTGTTTTTTGCACCTTTGGAATCTGGTTATTCTTAGCTCACTAGGTTTAATTTGCTGACCTGACATGAACATATCCATCTTTCATGTTGATCCTGGCTTAAACTCAGCAGAAACACACGAGTGGAAAATACCCCTTCTGACAGCTAGAGACAATGACACTGAACCAGTTGAGGAGAAACGGAAGGTGGTCACAGGTGTGTGGGAGGTCTCTGTCTGCAAAAGAGTGGGTGTCTGTGGACATGTGAGCATTGACATACAGACACCAGTGGAGAAGGAGAGATAGATGCTTTTGCACTCATCAGCCCTCATTGCTGTACTCAGCCCTCTGCAGACATCGCTGCAGGGAGGCAGCCCCGGCAGAAGCTTACCTTCACCAGGAGAGACCTTTGGGATGGATCCGCTGGCCAAGAGAGGGAACGAGAATCCTCCTGCAGCAAAGGGGAGACGGTCTAGTTCAGGAGAAGCTCTTTGAGAGAGGGGCAGGCATGGATAGAGGCAGGAAGGCCTCCCACTCCTATCGCTCGCCCTTCCCGTGCCAGCCCTGCTCCATCTGCTGGCAAGAACAACGCGGAGCCGCTGCCGTCTGCCCGCCGGGGTCCAAGCCCTCCTGTCCTCCTCCGCAGCCCGGACTCCTCCATGTCTTCAGTTCATCTCCACGAGTGCCGAGGGAGAGAAGAGCAAAGCCTCCCCTAGACACAGGAGGGAGAACAACCCTTATTTTTGGATCCCTGCTTTCCCATGAGTTTCCCTCTGTTTTAGCCTCTAATATGTCATCGAAGTTACGAATTAAACACTGTGCATGCCGTGTATTTACTATCTGATTTGCTGGCTGGGAAGTTGATTCCCCTGCTCGCCTGTGGTCAGTCGAACCCAATGGAAATACCCTGCAAGCCCCCTGAGGCTGCACATTGGGTTACTGATGGAAATGGAGTGAGGTGGCAGCATCAGCTGCTGCCTCACCCAGGAAACCAGGGTGCAGCTGTGAAAGGCTTTCAGGGAAATGGGAGTCCTTTGCCTCTTTGCTTTGCTGCTCAGCACTTTGCAAGGGTATTATTTTGGCTCTGCCTCCCTTTTTCCCTTGCCTACTAGGTGTCTAAGAGAACAGGCTGAGGAAAGCTCTGATTTTTCCCAAATGTGAAAGCAACGTGGAAAGCTTTTGCCATGTTTGAGCCTGCATGGTATTGTGAATTTGACTCATTCTTCTCTGTACATGGAGATGCAGGGTATCCACAGCTCTCCTGTGAAAGGGTTTTTCAGCTCTGGCACTATGGGTGTTAAATGCTTTTTCCTCTTCTCCTGCCTTCTGCTTTTGGGAAATCATCTGCACCTGGAATTTGCGTCTCGTTTCCATATGGAAAAAGAAGCACGTTCATCCTGCTGTGGCCCTCACATATTGGCAAGCCTTTCAGCTCTGGGTTACAGGCAGTCAGGTGAATGGGGTGGGCTGAGCCTCCCCACAGCAGTCGGCTCCTCAGGCAGGCAAGGAGGGCAGGCAGCGTCAGACCAGTGTTTACAGAAAGTTTAGTCTCCACTGGATTTCTCTATTCCAGTGAAACAATGGGAGGGTCTTGTGCTGTATTATCCATGCTTCCTCTTTATTCTGATATTATCTGTGAATTCTTGCAAATAATAGATGACTGAGACCATTACTGTTGTGGGAAATAGGAAGATGAAAACGTTAGATGGACCTGAGCAGTTTCAATGGACTTATTCATGGCGTTTGTAGTTATGCAAGTCAGAAACAAAATACCTGTTGGAATAAGTAATAACCCTGTGCATTCGCAAAAGAAGTTCTCTTACATCTCATTTTTAATAAGAGAGACTGCCTCAGTGGCACAAGTGCTAAGGAGTTCAAAACAAAGAAGGAAAGCAAACATAACTCCACTCTTAATGCCACAAGATTTTGGGAAGCAATCCATCCCAGCTCTTCCATGTATCTGCTTTAAATTCTGATATAAATTGCATGATGGTGATTAATAAACCTTATATCAATTGAACTTGAAGTCAAAAGAACACACTTTTTTTCCCCCTTTTACTTTTCTAAACCTGCATTAAAATAGATTATTCAGAACTCTTGGAATGAAAAGTGCTAGGTCAAAACTCACATTTTTCTAGCAAGTCTATGAGAACTTACTATAAAAAGTCACATACAGTAGAATCTCAATTATCCTGGAAGGCTTATCCGGGTTATGGCATAAGTGCACTATTCATGTGCTGCCAATTTGTTCTAGGAGTACAAGATAAGCTGTAGTGCCTCACCAAGAAGCTAAACCTTCCCTGGGCCAGATGGAATCCAGAAGCCATTCCATGGATTGATTAGGGTGCAGAAGTCCTGCAGCTTCCCTTCGGTGCCATGCAGAGCTAGGCTGTGTCTCAGAGCTAGGAGCCACGGAGCAGTGTGGCTCTTCTGCAGTTCTGGCAGGACTCAGTATCTGCCTCTGCATCATGTGCTCCTCCTCTGGGCAGTCTTCTCCATTTAGAAACCTTGCCTTGCAACTGCACAGAGCTGGCGTGGTCCTGCATAGAAAGTCTTTATGGATACCTCCTGTCTGGACACTAAAACCTCCTGCATAACACGTGTACTATTATTTTGTGTTACTTAGCACCTTTCCTCCTCTTCTTCTTCACCTCAAGTAAAGGGGACCATAAATCTACCCATGGGTTAATACCTACTGGTCTTGGTAGAACTTCTCTGGCTCATTGTACAATAACATTGTTGATATTTTTGTATGCATATGCAATTAATAAAAATTGGGCCAAACTTTAAAGCTTTTGCTATATTCTGGACAGATTATGGGTTTTTTTGTTCTCTGTGAACTATTGTTAAAACTTGCTACCCACAAGGACTAAATACTTAGGCCAGATTTTACTCTGAAAGGAGAATTTTCTCTCGTTTGCAAAGCCTCGTGTTAGAAAAACAAACATTCACGGTTAGATAAATGGGGCCGTGCTCCCAAAGGGGTTTTTTGTGAGGCTCATGCCATTTAGTGATCCTATTGATCTCCCAAATTCAGGGCAGCAGTGACAGTGTGAGAAACTTCACCTCTAGTTTTCAAAAGAAATGCCCAGCTTTTGGGAGCACGAGGTAAAAACAGAACATGGAATTTAGACTCACCTTGCATGAGTCCATCAATGTGGGCAATGCAGCTGGTGAACAGAAAGCCAGAATAGGGCAAATTAATTCAGAATAATGCAAAGTAAGTGTGAAATACATGTCCAGCACAGGGAAGGGGAGTTACTCAAGAGAAGCTACTCTGCAACAACTCACAATGTGGATAAGCCCTTAATTACTTTTAAAATCTCAGCATTACTAAGCCATGCTTATAATTTCTAGGGGCCTTGAGTTTCTGGAACAGCTGGAGTACGAGTTTCAATTGCATTCTCTTCAGTGGAGGATACAGTTAAGTATCGGCACATTTGAAGGTCTGATGCCAGTCAATAACTAATAACATTAACAGTATGGGAACTTTTGAGCTTTTCCCATCTGATTTTGCAAAGTTATTTGGCAACAGTTGCCTACGAGCTTTTACTTTTCACTTTTTCCCTTCTCCCTTCACAGCGAACCAAAGAACCTCCCACCAGAAGCAAAAAGACAATTGGAAGTACACTTACTTCCCATTTTCCCCTTGCTGGAGATAAAAGAATATTTTGTAACGCAGACATACAGGCACAGAAGTTTTTAAAAAGAGACATATTAAAGGTGTCAGAGTGTTAGCCTCGCTGGCGGCCTGCACAGCCCGCATTCCCAGCGAGGGGAGGCTGAGGGTGGAACTACAGCCCCCAGAGGGCGTGGCGGGGCCCGGCCCGGGGCGCGGGGCAGGGAGGCGCGGGGGCTCCTGGGAGTTGTAGTCCCGCGGCCGTGCCTGGAGCCGTGCCAGCGGCTGTCCGTCCTGTGGGAGGCGGGATGGCTCCGCGCCCCGCTGCCGCCCTCAGGCTGCTGCAGGCCAGCCGCCACTGGCACCTCCGCCAGGAACCGCTGCAGGAGGCATGGCAGACCTCTGGCGGCAAGGATGTCCTGGGATTTTCTGTGTCAAGTCCTGTGGCCCATCCTAGTCCTCCTTGCCCCGTGTTTTGGCTGGGATGCTTTGCCACGCCGCTGCTGTGGCACATCCTTGGGCAAAGCCATCGGAGTGTGACGGAGGGTCACACCTGCGGCTCCTGTTAGGGGCACGAAAGGATGAAGCAGGCCAGCAGGAAGTCAAGCTGGTAGGTAAGCTTCTACTTTATTTTCCTGACTCCAAGATATATACAATTTTACATACAGGCCAAGATTGGCTACACAGGCAGCCACCTCTTTGACCTCGCTGGTGAACATCACCATCAATCATCTTTCTCCTCCTAGAGAGGAGAAGTATGTAAACAAAAATAATTTTCTAAAAACATACATCGTTTACTTGAAGCTGCGTGAGAACAACATGCAAACAGTGAAAAGCAGGCAAACCTGAGGCAGCAATGGGAGTGTGGGTTGACTGGCTGTGGGTCTGCAGTGTCAGCGTGTGGGATCAGGGAGAAGTGCCATTCTTCCCCCCAGCCATGGTCAGACCTGTTGGCTCCCTCAGGTAAAGGTTAGTGGAATAAATAATCATTCACTCTTAGAAAAAGTGAGGGTAGGAGTCCCACTCCCCTAGAGAGGCTGTAAATCTTTCTCTAGTGAATAAGCATCCAGCTTATAGCTGAATTTAAGCTTGCTTTTAAAACTTTTTATTTCTTTAAGGTTGATTTTCTAGGGTTTAGTGGAGAGAAATTGACAAATACTCATTTTGCATATGTGGCTGCAATAGACTCTCCCTGTGTGTATTTCCTCCTTCCAGTGTATCTGCTGTTTGCTCAACTGGAGGCAACTCCAAGTTTCAGGCTGTTCACACCACTACAGTGAAAATCCTTGGAAATGCTTCTGCTTCACCCTGCTGGTTAATAAAACAGAGCAGTGGTCAGATAGCAGAGAGAGGAGAAATGGTTTTGTGTGCTTCCTGGGTGAGGTAAAACACTTCTGAAGGTTTTGGCTGTGATCCTCTGGTAAGCCAGGCTCTTGGGAATCCATTCCAGCCTTGCTGTTGGTCCTCATACCTGAGGGTAAATTCCCAGAGAGCTGTGGTAAATACCTTGCAAAAGGACACGGTGCAGACCTCCCAGGGCTAAGTGCACGTGAGACAGTAATGCCCTGTGCACAGAGACTAGGTTCCATGAAACAATTATACCCTTGTGGTCCTTTCCTATAAATAATTGACTTATTATTCTGAAGACCACAGATTTGTTGTATGCATTACTTATGGTTAGGGTCACTGGTTCTCAGCTACTGCTTCTGGGATGTAGCAGCAGGCAGTGGGCAGCCTGAAAATTGTGGGTGTTTTTAGCTAAGGCTACTGGTGCAAGATCCTATTTAAACAAAAAAGGTGGCAGGGAAGACAGGAGACCATCCTGGTAAAGGTGTTCTGGTGGGAATTGTGGTGCCCTTTTAATGGCAATAACGTAGCTTTGCTGTTGTCTCTGCAGAAGTTTCCAAATGCTGAATCAAACAGGTCCGGACAAGGAGGCAGTTCCTTTTGAGAGGCTTGGCAGCTCTGGGCCAGTGTGAGGTATGGTTTTGGGCGTATGGGGTTTTTACACCATGGCATCAGGACTGCTGCCATATGGAAAGGCAAAAAGCTGAAGAGCTGGTGTCCTTCAGGAGTCAACCATGCAGAAAGGTTAAGTGCAGTGCTGTCAGATCTGAAATGAGAGTGGCATAGATAGTATTAGAGGTGTTGGTAAGAAGTTCTAAACCTTCTACCAATTAATCCATTACCTTAAAAATCTCAGCAGCTGTAATGGGGAGGTCTCATGGGCTGTTTTACAGGTGAAGTTTTTCATGTACCTCATAGACTGATTAGTTGCTGATATATTTGTAATAGAAAATAACTTATGGGCGCATCTGAATTGGGCTAGAAATTAGTTTATAGGGGCATCTCAATCTGGAAGCATTTCCTACACATTCAAAGAACATTCTTAACTGTGAACAGTGCTAATTTACTAAACAGGGATCATACCTGCATGCAGCCTTGCTGAGCTTTGAGTGTTTCTCTGTACACAGTACATGTGGCAACTTAAGCCAGGGTGTCAGAACTCCTGCTAGAGTGTCTCCAGAGGAGTGTAATGGTTGGGGACGCCACTGAAACCCTGGGGCAGGGCAGGTGTCTGAGGAAGAGGAGGGTGCTGGTGGCACCAAGCCCTGTGCAGGCAGCAGCAGGGGTGGGGGCCTCTGCCCCCTCCCTGCTGGTGCTGAAGAAGGATGGGCTGCCCTACTCTCCCTTTCCCCATCTGACAGTCAGGCTGCAATATTTAAAACAGGCCTGGATTCCCCTGTTTACCCAACAGCAGCCCTGCTCCCAAATGCCAATTGTGTCAGTTTTGTTTTCCTTTCCTCATACACATCAGAAATCACGTGGCGTGATATGGATAATGGGATTATATTGACCCACCTCTGCAGTTGCTATTAATACCTGAAGAAATCCCCAAATGCCTCAGCCACAGTGGGAGTACAGTTGCCTGCCCATCTTTCTCTTGGCAAACAGAGCAGGAGTTTTTACAATAATTAAAAGTCAAAATTTTGCTTCTTGGTCGTGTAAAGAAGATAGGGACTGGATTATATACAGAAGAGAATATATGTAGAATATCTGGTTTTGAATGGATAGCAAGCTGATTTGCAATGTCATTTAAACAGCATCCTAACAGCCAAGTCTTTTATAAAAACAAAGAAGGCTGAGGGAGTTTGAGGGTCTCATGTCTTTTCCTTGCTTCCCATAGAAACATAACCAACCCTTTCTAAAAAAAGTGCATTTGAAATTCAGCCTTGGTGCACAGGCTACTAAATTTCAATTGCTGGGTTTATGTCATCATTGCAGTTGCAGTAACTCTGTAAAACACAAGATGAAAGGTTGCTCTTTCCACTCTGAGCTCTTTCCATCCTCCACCTTTACAGCAAAGGTTACCCTGAGCAGTGTGTGCATCTGTCTGTTGTAAGTGTAGAAATACGTATTATTCATAACTTGCCAGTGTGTATGCTGGGAAAGAAAAGCTGAATTTATGGCTATGTTTCCTCTCTGCCGGGGTTTTTAGGGTTGTGTGTTTCAGTGTTTCCATTATAAACCCCTGTTTTCTGAGGTTTATAACAGTCTTGAGGAGTGGAGTGGTCTTGAACCATAATAGAAAGCACGTAATGTTGCATTTACAGTACAGCTGTAACTGCATATTAAGGAGTGTAATCTTCTCAGTGTACCCACAGTGCTCCAATAAGGTTCATTGGAGTTACATATACTGAGAGAAACCCAGTATTTTATGTTTGGAATTGGTGCTCTCTATCCACAGAGCTGAGTGCACCACATGAGGACGGAGAGTATCTACATTCACCAGACTTAGAAAAATTCTTTGCTACACCCTTAAAATACTCACAGGCATCTCTGGGGGCCCGTCTGAATTACAGCTCATCAAAACCTCCCTTTGTCCTTGGGAATTTCTAGTTAGCCTGAGCTGCCACAGACAGAGCTGGGGCTCTTGAGGAGAGAGTTCCCCATGCCCTGAGAAGGATAGGTAATTTCTTTTTTATACTAGCCCAGCTACAGTATAAGTCTGGGTTTATCTGCCACTTGGTGAAGGGCATCAGAAGGTAGGAAGGAGGCTGGACACGGTAAACTTTAGGCTCAGATCCCAACTACAGCACATTTCAAGAGATGAAGTTAAAAGGAGTGTCAGCAGGGTTGAACTCTTGTTGAGAGTAAGTTTTTCTTGCTGTTTCAACTCATAATGTCAGGTTATTTAGTCTTCCACTTAACCTCTCTTCCCTTGACTAATAGGTCAGCTTATTAGGTTCATGCCCTTTTGCAAGTATTGCTAACCTCAAGCATTTAAAAATCACAGATTTACTCTCAGAACCATGAGGCTGCAGGAAAAAAAATGCATTTTTTTAAATTGCGCAATTAAAATAGTTTAATTAGAATTTTGGCCCTGATCCTTTGAGTTTCACAGCTTCCGAGCACTTTTTTCCTTGCTTTGAGCTTGACAGTCCTTGCCCCTAGTAAAACCTGTGTTTATCACAATTGCACAAATGAACAACTACCACTGTAACAAAGAATTCAACTAAACCAAGAGTTCAGAAAGAGCTTTAAATTTGGAAGTGCTGGTTTTGTGATTCCATAATTTTTTTTTTTTTGTTCACTTTTTCTTTTCTCTCCACTCACTGGTTATGCACATCTGTGTTACAACATATCAGTTGAGAACCAGATAGCTGAAGGGATTCCTTATTTGGTGAATTAGTATATAAGTGGTCAGCAGAAAGGTCTGCAGCAAAAAAGCCCAATGAATGGGAAAGCACAAAAGGCTGAACCAGAGTAAAGCTGCCTGTATGTTGCATGTGCTTCTCTGCCATGTATAAGAGGGCTGCAATTTGCATGTTAGCTGTCTGTGCTTCCTTTCATATGGGTAAGAAGGCCTTTGGGAATATTTGGCACAATCTACCAAGAATTACTCACCATGTGATGCATATATTTAGGCAGCATGTACACTCTGTACAGGGGCACGAGTGAAAATAAGGCATTTCAAGGTACTTTATATTGTCCCTGAATTTGCCCCATAGTGTCAAGGTTCCATGTCCCAGCTTTGTGTGTTCTAGCAGATTTTGTGTTCTTACTGCCATCTGAGAATATTCATCATGGTTGTTCACAGTGCAGTTATTGTCATTTTGAAATGCTTGTCATGGGGAACATCTTCAGAGGCAAGAGAGGCACCAGGGCAACAGCTTCCCCTGCTGCATGTGCAGGAGTCAGAGCAGCATTACCAAACCCTGCACCTGGTGATCTCCAGGAGAGTGTCCTGGGAAGGGATGTTTCTGCATCTTAAGAAGTGGTTCTATAGATGCCACAGAAGGATTGCTGAAGAACTGGTCCTCAGTGATTTCTTTTGCTGCCAGTTTGAATTTCTTTGCAGTCAGGTTGCATTTCTACGTGTGGATGTAAACTAAGAGCTGCTGGGCTCCTTGAGGTATGAGAACCATTGCTGTGGCAACAGTATTAGTCTCACTTGCTGCATTGCCACCTTTCTTTTTTTCCTTTTTGGAAATTTACAGCCTCTCCGTGCAGAGACTAGTGGCAGTAGTGCCTGTTCTGATTTGGCACGTTTGTATCATCTAATACATTGCACATTCATTTGCTCTCTCTTGTTGCTGTCTTACTCATCTCAGAGGGACAATTGCATCCAAACCCTCTGCCTGGTTTTAGAAAGTTAGAGATAAGGCATAAAGGGGCAGCTGATACTGCCCACAGTTCCCAGATGGGAAGAATTCTACCATTCTTGTCAGGCTGAAAGCCACAACCCATGGACACTTTCTCCATTCACATCTGTGGAGTTTCTTCTGGGATACTTGAAAGAAACAATAATGGACCTCAGGTGAGGAATAGTTCTTTGCCTTGTCTGAGGTTCAAGGTTATTGAGATTTTTGGTGCGTTTCCCATTTGTCATTTTGAATTTTGACTGGGTACTGATAAATGTGTTTTATTAGTCTATAAGTTTGTTTAATTAAGTTATAGAACAAGGTATTTCTGTTAAGTTTTTCACTTTGATCTGTGATCCAGCACCAAAACATAGTTTGGAGAATTCAAGCCTGGAATTTGTTATCTAGAGTAGCTTTTCAATCAGACAAAAAAAGTTAGGTATTTTTCATGGTGTTTAAAAACTGAACTTTAGAAAAAAACCCCAAAGTTATCAGCTCTTACCATAATATTTTTGCAAACGTTTATATGTCTCTCTGCAACTATAAGACTAGTCTAGGCAGGGTTTTTTGACTTTTTCTGTGAATGTGGAGCTATTGATCTGTGAACATAAATCCTTATTTATCTCTAGTCAAGTTTATAGGACAATGAAATTATAGGATTACTTGAATCAATCAATGTTTCTAAAGCAAGCCATAGAAATATAAACAAGTTACCAATTATTTAATAAAGTCAATTTGGTTAGAAATGCCTGGCAACGGGCAGCAGATGTTATACTAATTTTTGCTTTCTCTGGAATTTCACAGAGGCTGCAAGATCTTAATGTCACTTAGCAAAGGTAACTTTATTTTAGAAACTCATTCCAAACTCTCACAGCGAGAGGAAGAAACTGTCATTCCATTTGACCACAAAATCTATGCTATTTCTAACAGGGGTTCTTTGAAATAACTAGGATATCTCACAGCTTGTTGCTTTAGAGAGGACTCAGTACAGTGGCACTACATTTAGTTAGCATAATAAGTTTTTTAGCCTCTAAGATACTGTGTTTGAAGTACCCTAACTTTTAGGCAGCTAAGATTAAAATTTGTTAGTGAAGTACAGGTTTGCATAATTTAACTTTCCTAGAGTTTTAAACTGTATGCCTGTTTCCTGAGAAGCATTTAGGTTAATATAACCAGGTTCTGACTTGGCAAAACAATTTAAGTGCAAAAGTGTGTCTTTTTGCTTCTCAGTTGGAAGTGTCATGAAGGTGGCCTCCTTAGTGTGGTTTTAGAGTCACTGTGTTTGCCTTTTGAGGTCCACTTTATTGGAGTGACTTTATTCAAGGTGACTCAAGGATCTCCCATGAGTTCGTGGTGTCCTTTTGGTGCTCCTGTCTGTTTGAAATGTAGAGCAGGATCTTTATTAGTAGGGTCTGATGCCTTGGTGGTCTGCCTGTTGGCTGGATTGTCACAGTTTGTCATGCAGGAGTACAGAATCTTCTGATTAAACTGCTTCATCAATCCTTGAACAGGGATAGCAATAATTAAGTCACAGATGGCCATTGTAAATCCCTCTATTCCAATACATTATTATTCCCAGTACTTTGGATATTAAGATTGTTTTAAGTTAGAAAAACAAAATCCCCTTTCCCAAAAAAGTCCCCCGGAAACACCAAAAAACCCCCCAAACCCCGCCCCAAAAAACCACCCTCTGTGAAATGTGCCTCTGCAATTTATTTTTTTTTTAAATTGGTCTACCTTCAAGACATTGAGAATTCATTTTGGCTCTGTAAAGGTTTTTGCATTAAGATAAATTATCATCATATATACTTACGCATTTTTTACATGGGCTTTGTTAAAGCTTATACATAAACAAGTCCTTAATTAATCTCTTTTTTAAGCTGTTCTGTGATATTTTGTCTGCAGTATTTTGTGGCTAAGCTGTCTGTAGCAGGATTTTGTTGATCTGGAGACTGTGCTATAAATTTCTATAGACACAAACTGCTATGAAATTAAAATGTAACATCTTCCTGGACTTCCTTCATCTATCATAAAGTTGGTGTGGCTCAGCCTTAATTAGATTATTATAGACCTAAAATATATGAGGTGGAATAGCACGAGAGGAATTGAATTTGGTCATTAGCAGGAGTGTGTGGTTAGTCTAGCTGGTGTAGTCAGTAGCTCCCGAAATATGAGACTACACTTTCCATTTGATATGCTTTGAAGACAGGTCAAAATCCTTAACGTGATTTAGGTTTACTGGGAAGGTCTATAATCCTGCTTTTTAATAAACTCTGTATTTCATGTTGGAACAATACTGCTGTATGTCAAGCATCGCTGAGGCTCACAGCCACAGCTGTATTCCTTTGGAAGTTGAAATACATTGTTTTGGAAGAGCATTTACAGAAAATATTACCGGACTCAGACAGGGCTTCCTGTAAAACCTGGATTGTCTGGGTGCTAGGTTTTTGTTCTTTTTCAGTTGAGGAACAATCCAGCCTCTCAGACGTTGAATGCTATTCAACGTCTTCCTGTACTTCCCTGTTTAACAGCTCCTGCTGCGAGTGTGTGTGCAGGCTGTAGCTCTGGCTGCTCAGCGCTGAACTTCCCTCTGTCGTTTGCTGGGGAGCTCCCAGGCACTGCTGGGGAATGAAGGATGAGGCGGGTCTCTTCAGTGTAGGTTTTAGTCAACATCTGTTTGTGATGAGCAAGGTGCATTTCAATTGGTGTGGAAGAGCGGGGATGGCACTGTGTCAAGGAGCTGCAAACCTTGGTAGATGCAATCTTGTGGAAGCCTTGTGGATGCAAATGCAGGCACTGCCGTGCTGCTGACTCACAGCAGTCTGACAGGAAAAGGCTCTTTTCTGCTTGCCTCTGGCTTCCTCCAGCGTGTGGTTAGGGAGGACTTACTATCTGTTCCTGTAGTTCTTCGATAATGTTACCATACTGGCCAGCGTGACTCCACAGAAGGAACTTGGAGGTTGGTGAAAAATATCTGTGCTATTAAGTGTCAATTAGGATGATATTTCTAATGTAAAACACTCGTAAAGAGAGTTCTCAGGATTGATAAATAGCTTGTTCTCATTGCTGTCTGCATCCCTGACTCCTTTTCCCCCCGTAAGTATCATGTGGATTTATGTGACACTTCACAGAGCTGAAGTCCCTGACTCCAAGATGATAACTCTAAGTGCCTCTGTCTGTGAGGAGAATTGCCCCAGGTAGGGGCAATTTTTAGTTTTAGAGTCAATGCTTGCCGCCCTTCTTAATGACTGGAGGTGCCAAGTTAAAATCCTTCAGCAAGAAACAGGTGATGAAGCTTAAAAAGTAAAACACAACAAACCCCACCGTCAACAGCAGAAAAAGGATGAAAAGAGAAGGAAAAAAAAAAAAAAAGCTCCATTATGTGTTCTCTTGTAAACCAGATTCTGATGTGGGACTATATTTTCTTTCTTAAGTGTATGTTTAAGCACTACTCATACCTCATGTCTCTCAGTGTGACTGGGAAAAGGCTCCAGTGCTTCTTAAAAAACAAGTGAGATCTGTACTTGACCTGTGTGTGCTGATAGGAGTCGTGCAGTTCATTTTAATAGAACATCTGTCCTCTATGTGCAGAAAAAATGTCTTTTATTAAAAAGCCAAATAAATTAAAGTGAAATTGGAATATTATTTCATGTCTTCTACCCTTGTGGTGGTTGGTTTAGTTTTCAGAAAAGACTTTGATGCATATCAATGTCTGATTTTTTTTTTTCTTTTTCTGAAAGTCCCACGGGGTTGGCTGCTAGTTGGGATTAGCTTGCACCCACTGATTAATTCCTTGTGTCACTGGTCTTGAATCTCGGTGCAGTTGTTCTTGGAGAACCTGCCGACAGCAGCAAACCAGCAGTGCTGTTATTGACCCAGAATAGCAGCGGAGTTGTTATTACATGAAGCAAGGTTTTCTGTGAACTACGCTTCTATTCTGTGGAGCTGATGAGCTGGTTAACACCTTTTACTTATTCTGTAAGGATCTGAGGCTGGAAGGGAATCAATGCAGTTGTGAAGCACGGAGAACCAAAATAGCAGTGATTCACTTAGAGTAGAGTCAAATCTTCTTAAAATTAAACTCCATTGTGTTAGAGGCTATTTTTTTTTGATATCTATATTATTAACTTCTCTGATAAAAGCAGAAAATGTAATACAGTGATATTGGAGAAGCCTTGCACATTACATCTAAGCTACTGTCTTGGGGTAGTAAGAGAAGAAACCACTCTTCATCAAGTGTGTTACGAGAATCAGATTTTACAGAATTTCTGGTTCTCGAGGTTACCATATAATTCACAAACCAAGTTTTAGCATTGATTTCCTTGTCTTTCAAATAGGTAGTTTAGGATGGGTGTGAACTCTGAAGCACGTATATAAGAATATGTAATTTCACAAGTAACAAGCAATACTGGACAGTTCAGGGAATTTTGTCATGGGCAGAGGTGTTTACTTGCAAACTGTTGCTTCTCATGTTGTTGTCCTCAAGACTTTTTTGATCATGGAATTTGGTTACTTTAGTATATAACAGGTTGGTGGACTTCTCTTGTAGAAGTGTTCCAAGGTGTGTTCTTTGGTTTACCTTTCTAATTGGATTGGATCAGATGCTTAAAATGGGCTTGAGGTTTGTAGGCCGGAAAATATGGAAGAAAGCTGAAGAATTCATATACAGGGAGCAATCCATTTCCAGAACTGTGGTCAAAAGTTGACTGTCGTATGCAGGTTGTTCCAGGCCTGACTGTGCCACAAGGCAGAGATCGTAGATTTGACCATATTGGTGTTAAATTTGATACTAGAAATACAACACAGGCATAGCCAAAGTGTCTCTGGAGAGGTTGGTTAGTGATACCTCCAAGGGCGACAGCGCACTGAGCCAGGAAAACTTGCTGTAGCCCTCCTGAACTTGAGATGATAGAGCCAAAGAGTGCTGTCTGTGTGGTCCCACCAATGTGGCAGATGCTGACTTACAGATCTGGTACTACCCCAAAAGATCGGGGTTTTCTACTCAAAAGTTCTTTCTTTATATGCATTCTAGAAGTCACATTAGGCCAGTTTTTCTCTAGTTCCTCCTTTTGATTGTGGTAATTTGAAGTTTACTCTGTTCCATTCTCACAAGGTATAACCAGCTTGGAAATCAGTGCTACTGAAGTTTTTTATTGCAAAAAGGCTCTATTTTAGTTTCTTTAGAGAACACCACTGTTTGTGTGTCAGGGCACCCCTGAAGTGCCTTTATATTTTTCTTCCATGATCTCTAACGTGGTCAGGCTGTGTTGCCCATTTCTTTTCCCCACATATTCCCCAGCTTCCCACACTTGAGGTCTAAAAACCTATTCAGCAGCACTGATGTCTCAAGCGGTGGGTATGTAAATATTTATCAGCATGACAGTCAACAACAGTGGGAGGGGGGAAATTGCTCCATCTACCATTCAGGGAACCTTTGAGTTCTGTCTCAGAGCGTGCAGTTGATGAGAAGAGGAAAGGTTTGCAGTTGGTGCTTGATACGTTTTTGCTCTCTCAGTTCCTGTTTTGTGGCAGATGTCATTCATTTAGCTGTGGAAGGCTTTATCAGCCCTTGCGGAGGCTTTCCCCTGCACACAGCACTCAAGGCTGGAGCTGTAGTGGAGGAAAATGGAGCCTGTAGATCTTCTGGCACTTGCCTCCCTAGAAATGAACAGCACCACAGCCACCCTGGCTTTGCTGGCAGTCTTCCTGGTCCTGCTGTGTTGGTAAGTGATAGCGGTGAGATGGGTTGCACATCAGACACAAACCCTGCTGAAGCCCTGCCAGCATCTTTAGAGTCTTTTATCCATGAGGGGAAATTGGAAGGTAATTTCCTAGGAGGGAAATGGAGGGGGAGTTGGTTTTGGTGCAGAGAGTGCAATAAATACTCACAAAACTCACGATGCTTTTGGAGAATTCTCTCCTTGCAATATTGTCTTGTAAGTGCTTTACCAACTGCTAGCAAAAATTGTCTTCTAAGTTAAGAACTTATTTATTGGTTTCTTATTAATTTCTTTGGGCAGCAGGAATATTGGTTCAGGTCAGAAAGAAACCAAGTACTTGTTGGACCTCTTCTCTCTTCTGTGCTGCACACTTGTTCTTTGGCTAAAGTGTACAGACACTGTAACTGCTGCTTGAATTTCCACTCTCATTCTTTTCACACTGACTGGTGGACACAAATCAAAATAACAGCAGCCCCAATGGTTAGCACAGTAAGCATTGCAGTGAGCTGTGCTGAAATGAAAAAAAAAAACAAACCTCCCCCCATCCTAAAAATTTATTTCAGAAATTATATTAGCTGAACTGGGAGTGTTTTTCTGACTTTTTAGTTGCATATCTCTTCAAATCCTGCCTTCCAGTCAAAGAATGGTGTTTTTTTGAATTGTATGAGTGTTCAAGGAAAGGTTTCAGGGACTGTTGCAGAAAATAAAAAATCCAGCAAAAATCTAAAGCTAATCTAGAAGAGACTAGTGATGGCACCATGAGTTCAGCACAATTGTAGCAATGTAAATGACAGATCACTTTGCATATATTTTGTCATTCTTTCACCCTGTTGAACTTGGTTCAACTTGCTTCTGTGTCCAGGGAGGGTCTAGAGCGATTAAAAAGAGTCAAACCCATATTTGACTTGTGTTGCAGTATCAAATAGGTGAATGAGCTGCTTTCTTAATAAGATCTGCCCAAATCATCACAAACATCCAAGTTCTATTTCCTCTGAATTTTATTGAGGAAAAAGCATGGTAAAAGCTCTAGATTATTATGTAAGACCATGCTGTTTAGCTGCCGACCTGTGCATCTCTGGGAACTTAAGGGGGAGAAAGGGAGGACAGAGGCACATCCAGAGGTCAGAAAAGCAGCAGATCAGCTGGTGAGATCTGGCCACCTGTGGATGATTTGAAATAGCCTGATACTTCCACACAGCACATGTCCAGATGTGCTGAGAACTCCGAAGAGCTGGAACTGCACCTTGTAAATGTTAGCTACTGTCTCTTGTGTGCTGACCCAAGGCCTCATTTTCTGGTTCAGTTTAGGAAAGGCTGTTCCTCCCTTGAAGTTAAGACATGGTGGTTTAGTGCACATTTGGTCTTGCCATTAACAAACCTAACTCTAATTGCAGAGCTAAACCAGACTCCTGGCTGTGGTCAGTTACTGCTGAAATGAGTGCCTACCATAAAAGTTCCAGAAAGTTCAACTTAGCAGTGAGGTGGGAAATTGTCTAACAGTAGAGACACCCTATATAGACACACTGGTGTCTGCTTTCCTGCCTGAAGGTGAGTTCTGTGAAAGCATCAAGAAAAGGAAGCAGAATTTTTATATAGGAGAAGTGTTTTATACTTGTAACTGCCAATGGTTACTACTAACCAATCTTGTTGATCTACAGATTGAAGCTTATTTTGAAGTAGCTTATTAAATACAGCTGGCTATTGATCACTCTTCCAATTAGAAGCTGGCAATTATTATTGCAATAAAATAAGCTATGGGCTGTTGGTAGGTTTGCCTGATGGCTGAGCTGTTCACATTTATCTCAGTAAAGTGCAGTGCCTGAGCTTGTAAGGTTAAAGTCTTGAAGCACATCTGCAAGTGTGGTAGTTGTTCAAACTTGTCAGCTTTCTAATGTGAGTCTGTTTTGTTAAAGTTTTTTGAACTGCCTGCATGTTTAAACAAATCAGCAAAACTTAATGCATGCTCACATCTTCTTTATTCATGACCGAAACCTTGAGTTCAGGGAATTATTTAAACAGTTGCTAATAGAAATGCAGGTCTCTAATTCTAGGGAATGCTTTTATTACAATCATGTTTCATACCTGATTATCTGGCTCTTCTAGAAGTTAGAAATCATGAGTATTGTGTATGGCAGGAGTAATAATAAAGTAATAACTCTTAAGATTCCTTTGAGGTTTTTCTTTATAAGCCTTATCCTAATTTTTAATAGCTACTGAATTATTATTTTTTTTTAGCTTTTTCTGCCAGGATTGTGTCTTTTCCAGAAGGGCAATCCTGGGGAAAGGGAGGAATGAATATTTGCTGTTGTAAATTTTGTTTTGGTAGTAATGTATGAATGGTTTGGGTCATGTTGTATCAACTGTTGTGTGAGTACAAAGAACAGGCAGTTTGTCCCCCTTGTTGGCTGTAAAAGGCTTAGCGAGGCTCAGCAGAAGGCAGTTGCAGGTAAAGGAGAGAATGAAAAGATCTCATGCACACTAGAATAGGAACGTGGTGATGGCAACATTTGTTATTGAGCTCTTTCCTTAGCACAGTTTTTGTAGGTGCGGGGACTGAGTGGTTTAAATGACAGCCTTGAGCTGCTGTCCATCGTCTCAGCCTCAGTCCCTGTTTGTGTGTGTATGGTAAGGCCAGCTGGGATTTGTCACAATTCAGCTGGCAGGTGGTATCTTGCTGAACTGTGATAAGACCAATCTCTTCACATTTTTGGGTATGATGAGGTCATATGAGAGAGGGAGAGAAGAAAGGGTTGATTGGGAAAGGGAGGAGAGGCTGTAACTGCGTAAAAATAAACTTAGAGGGAAGATGTAAGTCTTAGGAAGAAACTTGGATGATTTGATAATTTTTAGGCTTTCATTTGTGGTACAGTGAAGATCACCAATAATTCTTTATAACAAATCATGTAATAGCACATCTCTGATTTCTCATGCATTGTCATCAGTGTAATATGAAGGTGATGCTTGTAGTATAACATGTCAATTTTAAATCAGTGGAAGCAACTCTCAGTGTCTGTCTTCTACATGACCTTAAGTCAGCTCTAAGGAGAGGCTTTGCAAGGTAGTTGATTGAATGTTGGGAGTAGAAAGAACTATGAAACTTTTTGGGTACATAGTCTATTTGGATTTGAATGGAAAGTTGGTTTTTTGGTAATCTGTTAAATTATGAGGCTGCTCAAGCCTCTTCGCTGTCCTCCAGTCCTGAAGGATTTAGTCATCTGCTACCCTCACCATTCTTGCTACTCGTCCTCTGTAGGTAAAAGTCTCTTCTTGCAGGCTCTTATCATGGATTCTTGAATGTCTATTGCTACATCATTATTATTGTGATAAACAATTACTGCTTTTTTGACCACAAAAAGGCATAATATAGCTAACTAACAAAGTTCAGTAATACCCGTGTCACAACACTTAGCACTCTTAAAAAATGTCTTGTCTGTGTCTTCCCCTGCGATTTCTTCCACCCAAACTGATTATCAGAGCAGTTTCTTTTAAGAGCACTTTCTTTCTCAATTGCAAGCACTGCTGTCTCTATTTGTCTAATCTCTGTGAATCTCAGGGGTTTTTTTTTAGGCATGAAATAAAACCAAACTCTTAAGGGAAGAATGAGGTTAACATTTACAAATCCTAGTGATATTCTCTATTGAAAAATGCAGTAGTATATCTATGCAACATATTGTTCATTTTCATTTCAAACATATGCTGAGTTGGATATCCCATGCTTGGCTGTAGCTGCAAACATTGCTTTGTGTCTTTCTTTTTGCTGTCTGGATAGATGTTTGATAAAATGAAAGCAGGAGTTTATCTTGCTTTAAAGTTTAATGTACCATAAGCTGAGCATTATGAGGAAGCTGTCACAGCATTCAGATACCTGTGTTCAAACTGGATTATCAACCCCTTGTCTAAACAAAGCTGGGATTTTTTAGAAACATGGAGGTTGGAGGGGAGTATTTGTTTATGTTTGTAAGATCCGTGTCTAATTGCATGCTTTCAAACATAGCAAAACATAAACTAGTGGTGTTCCTGTCTGTTTCTGAAAAGCTAAGTAATTCAGAAAGATGTCACTTTTACACTGAAGTGATATTAATGATTACTTGTGCTAGAGACAAGTATAGAGAGACTAAGAGATTGGGGTCTCCCTAGATCAAGGTACTACCCATGCAGTACAGAACAAGTCAGTTGTGAGCCAAAGAATTTGCAGGCTCTGGTAAAAAAGAATGAAAACAAAACTTAATATTTTTTCCTCCTCTGACCTTAAGTCATTTGCATACAGTTGGATGGGGGACATATTTAGACAATGGGACACATGTTAGAGTCCATCAGTTGGTGCCATACCTGTACTAAACCGCATCAGAAGCTGATCTCAGGACACGGTAGTATTTCCATACAGGTGACTTCAATACCACTGCTTGTTTGGCATTACTTTGCATCTGTGGTTTTGGAAAGGGCTCTGAAGGGAAAGTTTAGCGGCAATCTTTTTCCAGCAAAAACTTAATTCTGGTTTTGCAGAACCTTGCTGTTTCGGGTTGAGTTAGCTGAAACTTCTTTTTTTTCTAAAGTAAATGCCATCTAATACTAGATCTTGGACCAATTTTTGCCCCTCAAAAGATCACTATTTACAAAATATATTTGACCACTAGAGCTCTACGTTTATGGTCTGAGTGCAGGCATAAGGGAAGTAGATTATTTTTCCTAACACATCCAGATAGTAAAGATCCAAGGACAGGCAGTACAAAACTTGCATCCTTCCTGGGTAGGTAGCTCTAATTTTCCCACCTGCCACTGCTGCCATCAAAGGCACAGGGCTGCTGGGACCTCTATGTCTGGAAACAGGCCTGGGAGTGGAGCATCAACAAACACTCAGAAAAATGTAGGGCTCTGCTCTTATATCAGGCTCTTCGGGGTGAGATGTTGCAAGAGGCATCCTAATTCTCAAGTGTCAAAGCCTGCTCATTCCCACTTGTGGCAGAAGGCACAGCTCTGTGGACAGAGAGTGCTCAGGGGCTGGTGCTCCTGTGCTGCTGCTGGACTCTGGCTCTGCACTTGTCTCTGTCTCCCACATCCTTCTGACCAGCGAAGTCTGATCTCTGAGCTGGGATCTCAGCTTACAGTCCCCACCTGAAGCCTCCCCAATTACACCCTTGTAGCTTCCCAGTTTGCAGCATTAGGTTTACAGGACCAGAAGGCTGGGAAGTTTGGGGATTTTTACTATTCTGTTAACCCGAGCTGGCAGTTGTTTTTAATTATTTTTTTCCCTAAAATGGCCATTCTCAGTGGAAATCATTCTGGTTACCTCCCTTTCATTTGAATGTCCCATTAGGAAATCTAGAAGGATCTGACTCAACAGGAAACAGCAGCAAACTGCTGTTGATGACAGAAGAAAACCTAAAAGATTCTGAATTGTCTTTGTCATGCAGTTTCACATCAAACAAATCTGGAATTCCCACTAATCTGTCAAACATAATTTGATCCTACAGCTGTGCAATATATGGCCTTGTCTTTGAGCTAAATAGAGCATCTCTATGTGAGCTTGAGAAGGAGCAGAATAAATTACTGAATTATAATTTGGAAAGGTGCCATACCACACATGACTTTATTTCTCTGAAAACAAAGTAGATTTGTGTAGATTTGATCATCCAGAACGAAGGAGTCAAGTTTACTCAGTGCCCTGATCATGCTGCTTTTAGGTAAACAGAATTGTCTTACTTTTGAGGGAAGAAGCAGAACAGTTTTCTCTTGTTGTTATTGCAGCTTCAGATCCCTAGGTTCTTTGAGATACCCTCAGAGGTTGTTATAACACCTTGGTTATCCAGGCAAGTGTTGGGTCTTTCGTGCTGTGCAGCTTTGGTTTTGCTTTGTTGCACTGCGCTGCAAAACTCAGAAACCATCTCTGCTCAAGCTTTGTTTTGTTTTCAGAGATTACACATCCAGCAGTGTTTATTTGAAGGTCTCAAGTGGTTGCTGAGTTTTCTGCTTTTGTGAAGGTGCACTTTAAAGATACTGTGTAAAAATCTCAATCTCCAGCCTATTAATTCCTTGTTTTGTTTTTCACTAAACGTTTTCATGTGTTTCCCCATTAAACCCCAGATTAAAGCATATTTTGATTTTAGTGAGTAGAGATTGGAGCCTTAATAGTATGTAAAGGCAGACGTACAGGGATAGGATGGCTTCCTTTCATGAAATAAGTATATTTAACTGTGTTCTGCTAGGGTCTCCAGGTCCATGTCCAATGGAGTGAGCTGCAAAGCTGGATAAAGCTGCACAAGAGCAAACAAGAGCTGGACTCAGCCCCTGAGCCATCCCATCTCTTCTTCCCCCTCCTGTGGGGCTTGGAATGGCCCGGGTCTGGTCTCAGCTGGGTTGCGTAGACAGGAGAGACCAACGAGGGAGGGAAATACTCTGACTTCTCCATCAGGCAACTTCTGGCTGGGACCCTGCTCTGGAGCTTCCCTGAGCTCTTCTGGATCAGCAGTTTGGTTTTAACTTGTCATCTGGTCTTTGCCTTCAGGCAGGCTGCTTTGTTTAACTTGGGGATATTTGGGCCCCTCTCAAACTGATTTTGGGTACTCCAAATTACTCTTCTAGGAGCTCCTGCCTCCATCTACTGACAGTATTAGGAACATGAGGAGCTTAACACCCTGCTGCTTTAAATGGAATCGAAATTGGATGGTGGGGGAATGCAATGTAAACAACTTCCTCAGAGAGAAGTCTCTGCAGTGCAGCACCCCATCCATTGCACTGGGGCTGTCTCTTGCTGTGTGGGCACATTGAATTGCCTGGCTCAGAGGGGCCTCTCAAAATCTGCTGCAAAGTCTTCAAACAGGGCCGTGAGCTCTGCTCTTCCCTGAACCCCAGGGGTGCATTCTGCAGGTACTGTGACTGCCCTGCCCTCGGAGGACTTCTTGTTCCTCCTGTGCCCCAAGGTGCATGGATTTTTGTCACTCCTCTTTCAGATAGCACACAGTGCCCTGCCAGCCTGCCTGTGCTCCCTCTTAAATGAAAAGTTAAAACAATTTGTAGTTTTGACAGGTTAGAACTCCTCAGAGTGCTGAAATATAGATCTCTATTCTCTTTTTTCTTGTCTCCTTTAACATTGCTCCCATAATTTTTAAAAAATTGCCCATATTATTCTTCACTCCTTTTTGTCTTTGCATTAGATTTCATCCATACCAATGTTTGTTTTGTCCTCACTGCTGGCTCACAGGTAATTTGTGCCTTTGATTGCCATCCCTTGCTCTTCTGTAGGGGAGTTTTATATAGTATTTAATGGAGCTGTCTAAAAAATGTTTTAAAATATTGACATATTATTGAGAGATTGTTTTTTGTCAGTTTCCCTTGACATACCCAGAATCTTTAGCTGGATTTTTCTCTCTCTCTCATCTCCCTAGTTCTGTTTTTGGTTTTTTTCCCTATTGAAAACAAAGTTAACTGTTCCATGAGCTCAATATGTGATAATTGCTGTGAAACAGCTGAAAGAGCTCAAAATATTTTCTGGTTTGGGTTTGGATATGCATTTATTTTGTTTTTCCAGGAACAGCAGAGGGGCTTGAGAAAAAAAATATTCCATATTTGCCTCTTCCTTCCCTAGCTTTATATGCCATTGCTTACACTGGTGACAGTTTCTTTTAAGCTTTAGTTGTTTATTTGACATGTTATCTATGATTGGAGTGATGTGCAGGTCAATAGGAATACAAGAGTTTTAATGAAGGGTCATCTAGCATATGGGAGATTCTCCATATCCATTCCTTTGGTAGTTTCTTTCCTGGCTAGGTGCTGCTTCCATGGTTCTGCAGAACCTGTGAAGTTGTTGAGGGAACAAGGAAGCAACAAGCATGGAAAATGGCAACACTTGTTATTTTGGGTTTTTTTTTCCTTGGGTAGGAAAAGAAGCTGGATGCCCAGCAATGGTTGGGAAAGGACTGGAAAGAATGACGGTGAACAGCAGGATATCACTCCATCTGAATTTGCAGTGGGTTGTTACAGATTGAGGTCAAGTATGTTTGGGCAAATCGAGGCTGGAAAAGAGGAGCTGCACTAAGGTGTATACTGGGAGTAGGGAATGGGCCAGTGGCTGTGTGCTTGCTTGTGTAGACAAATTAAAGTCTGCTTTGCTGCAAAGAATAGTTCCTTTCAGCCACTAAAACCCCTGTGATGTTCTTTATGAGTTGAGGGCCATGGGAAGGATGAAAAGGCAGTGGACTTCAGAGGAGATGAGTAATTGGTAATTGCATGATCACAAGATCCTGCTGAATGAATGCCCTTGGACGAGAACTCTTGGTGGAGTTCTGAACCTGTAACCCTCAGTATTGTTTTAACTTAGTGGCAATAAATCTGATGTAATCTGTGCATCCATGTTCGTGGTTTCTCATCCAAAAAGCTCCAAAGAGCTTTTATGTAAACACCCTCTCGGTAGAGCTATAACAATTGAAGAGGTCGTCGAGGCATGTGGTTTGAAACGTGGGAAAGACATGAAATAAAACCATCCTGGGAGAGGAAGGAGCAGCTAAAGGATCTTCAGTGGGTTGCATGCTAACATGAGAGACAGAGAGTGATGGTGGTCAAAACTGCAAAGGCCCTCTTCAATCTTTAAAATATCAATATGATCTGTTTGTTCTCCAAAGACTTTAATAAATCTCTGTTTTAAGATTTTCTGAAATACTCATCATGGCTTGAGATGCGGCAATCTCCCAACAGAGTTCTCAGTATAAGCTTCATAGTAGCAAAACTTAAAAGCTGCATGTTTATGTAAGGATGAATTTCAGTGAGTGTAACACTCTTGTACTGGATTGATTTATGTCTCTGAGTGTTGTGATGAGCTGTACTCAGTGTGGGACCCTGAGCTGACCAATAGTTCCTCAGTAGCCATTCAGGTCTGAGCTCTGGCCAGCAGCTTCAGGAAGATCAAATATCTCTTGGTGGTTCCAGAAAGGCTTCACATCCCCTCTTGTAGCTCATGAAACAGGGTTCTTCTGGAGTAACATTCAGCAGCCTTCACTTCTCTGTATCTGGCTTGCTCTCTCTCATCTCCTCACCAGAGCTACCTAGGAATAGGTGGCACAAAAATAAAGAATCCTCAGTTTTATGAGAACTATTCCTAGATATGACAACAAACCTTAAGCCTTTTTTATTTCAGAAGAATAGTATTTTAAAATTTGTTAGTCCACTAGAAAGTTTTAGACCTCAGGTAATTTCTCACATATTGTGCAGTTGTGTCTCTTGGTAGTTGTGTTTTAAAATTTTGAAAAGTTTAAATTTTTAGCAGTATTAAGTATTCAGTGGTTTCGCACTATATTTTCTTTCCTGTGATGTAACTTTTGTTTAATATAAATGGCAGTGCTCTCAATTTGAGTGGGAAAGCCATCTGGTGTTCTCTTAGGACACAGAGATTGTTACTAACTGAAAGAGACCATCAGATCTTGGGTGTGAGGCACAGAGGAGTGAGGAACCTCCCCAAGCAGGGCTGCAGAGCAAGCTTGGAATTTTAACGGTGGGCACAAGGTGGTGGAAGGATTGTGGGAATCTGTGCCTTCTCAGACCATGAATCTCATAAGGACTGGTGTATTTACAATGTAACTATGTTCGTCCTGCCAGGACTCAGTCTGGGATTTGAGAATTGGGGTTTGGGTAATTTATCCCTAACCCACCTCCTCAGCTTTTGGAGACTCTAACCATTAACAAGCATGGTAAGAAGACCTTTATTTTTCTGGTAGCTTGGTGACTTAGTTCCTCTTCCAGGCTTTAACTGTGTCACTAGTGGACATTTTCTGTTTAATTTTGACATTGCTAGGGATTCTATGCAGTAAAGCCTCTTTCTCCCTCCTTCTCCCCCTTTTATTTACGTTTCTGAGTGAGAGCATAGCCAAGCAGTGAGCTCAGTGCCATGGAAGCATTTTATATTTTGAGCAGAGATAAAAATCTCATTCCTTCTATAAACAAAACAAATCAACAGATGATACCCAGGAGAACCATTTCTCTATAGCCATTTTCCTCCAGCTGCTTTCTATTCCGTGCAGCTTGCAATGCACCATATAAAATACGTGTGTGCCTTTCTGTGTGTGCAAAACACAGGTTTCCTCCAGACAGTGGCAGCTTCATCATAAAAAATAAACAAAACCCACCAAAACCCCTCACTTTTTTTTTTCTTGTACAATGCTATAATAATAAGATTACTAATAAAGTTGAGATGCTTGGTTGTTTAATACCGTGTAATTTAGCAATGCTAGAGGATATGCTGGAGGAACTCTGCAGTCACAGCCACTGCATCTTCCCTCCGAATGGGTTTGGACTATTGTCTGTGGGAGGATGAGAAACAATCTGAAGGAGGCTGAGCGCCTCATAAACATGGCAGAGATGAGAGTACAACAACAACAAAAGCTCGTTCGGAGTTTGGTGCTCTGTGTGTGTTTGCATGTGTCCCTGTGTCAGTGAGGAGATCCTCCCCAGCGCTGCAGCAGCTTTGTGGCTGGGCACAAGCCTGTTGCAGGCATGAGACTGGTGGAAGGCAATAGGAACTGGCCCTTTCAGCCTGTTGTAAGCCCTTGGCTGATGGCACCTCATGCTTTCCTGCTTTGGTTTGGCCATGGTGAACCGCTCAGAGGCTGAGGGGGATGGCCAAAAGTTACAACGGGGTGGGTTTGAGACCTCAAAGCACCATGGAAGGAGGTAATGCAAGGGAAAGACTAGAGGGGTGTCTGGGTGAGGAGCTGGTAGGTAAAGTGTATGGCAAGATCTCAAGAAGCTTGGGAATAGTTGCAGTTCAGGCCTTGGCAGAGGTGCAGCTGCAGGTATATCTTACGTCAGCACAATCTTTCTGCTCACCTCTCCCTCCTGAGACATGCTTGTGTACAGGAGGAGGGTGGCCGAGCCAGATGTTCCTAAGCTGGAGCCTGAGGGAGTAGTACCTATCCTTGCAGGGGCAGAGAAAGGTGATAAAAATTTGAAGATTGCTAGGTTAATGGGCTGTCTTTTTGCCATAAAGAGTAGCCTCTGAGATGTGAAGGAACTTGGAACAAGCTGGGGGGACAGGAGGACAGTAAAAGCACAGTTTAGAACTGAAGGAAAATACTGTGCTTTCACATCCAAAAAGCTCCTGAGAGCTGTCATTGTAAACACCTTGCAAGTATCCATGTATGTACACATTTGCACTTATCTATAAACACATAGCAAGTGACTCAGAACAAACAGCTTCTAAATAAGCAGCCAAATGTAACTGATCTGATAGTGAGATAGAACATGTTCAGTGCCCAAAGCAACCCCCTTATCCCATCTCTAGCCAAATGACTCCTGGCAGCTAAGGAAATAACCTTGGGTAAAACCAATAGAATTTTTATAACAGAGACATTAGCTATTGACCCTGAGTGTATTTTATGACACTGCCTCGGTTTTGCCTTGTACATCTTCATTTTGGTGTTGATGTGTTGCTCTGTGTTTTTGAAAAACTGCAGTCTCTCCCCAGCACTCCAGGATCTGTCACTGCAGCACCGGGCTGAGGGTTCACACTCATCAGCCCCGGATCGTTCTCCAAGGCAGAGCTCACCTGGACACGGCTGGGCACATGAGACATTTTTGATTTATTTAACTGGAGTGCAAGACAAGTAATTGATACCATTTCCGCTATGCCACTGGGAGAGCAAAGGCTGTACCTGATCTGGTTTAAGTTCACTTTTCCATATTAACAAATCTCAGTTAAAAGAATGTTTTTCTACCGAATCAATTCTTTGTGTGGTATGGCTGAGATGGTTTAGATCAGAGGCTTCTTGCCCTAAACCTGTCTTTGCTGAATCATTAAAACAGGGTCTCAAACTTGTGTGAGAACTGAGTTTTGTTTACTTTGTTCAATTGCCCTGGTAAATTTAGGGAGCAGCAAAAAAAATCTCAATAGAAATTTCCCTGACTGACAAGTGCACATGAATTAATTAAAAAAAAAAAAAAAAACAACAAACATGTATTTGTTAAAGTGTTTCCCAAGGTGATTTGCTTTTGTCTGAGTGTTTAGGCTTGTAGTATCCATGGAGCTTGAACTCAGAGCTTTAAGGAAATGAAAGCTGTGTTGTAACATAGCTGACCTTATTTTTTTCCCTAGAGAAGTAAAATATTTTAGGTGCTTAGTTCTTTTGAAAACCTGGATTTAAAAGAGGTGGTTAACAATGGGAAATCTTGCCACAATTTTTGGTAGCAGTGTCTGTTTTTCTGGGTGACACTATTTTGAGTCAAGTTGTAGAACTGACTGTAAGGTGGTAAAACCATTTTGGTAAAGTTTGCATGGACAGCCTGTCTCATTAATTATCCAAGAAATTCTGAACTCTTAAATAGCAGCTCTAAGCTTATTTACTAATGGAATTTAAATTCATAGGCTGAATTTGGCTCGCATTGCTTAGACCAGTGATACGACAGTATTGAGGGGTTTTTTCATTCTTACCTGGAAACATAATTCTCCCACCTTTCAACTTTCACACAGACATTTTTCTGACTGAAAAATGTTGTTAAACATAATATTGATACAGTAAAAGAGCAACCCACACAGAAACCCAAGCTGCACCATAAATCCTTCCCTGAAGTTGCTCACGCTGGTTATGTAAATAAAAGAAAATTGATGCTGTTTGCAGAATGTGATGATATAGGGGAAATTTTTTCTTACATTATAGGAATTGTTTGCATCTCTGTGTGCCCCTGTACCTGTTCCCCTGCCCAGCTCTTTGTTGTTTTGGTTAGCTCTGTAGCTGATATAGACACCAGACCAGAGAACCACCCCCTGAGGCAGAAAATGTCCTTTCTCAAGGTTTCACAGAGGGTCATTACAGTGACTGTTTTGTCTTTTCCTTGCTTGGGAAAGACCTTTTGACTGAAAAATATATTGCTCAGCTCAGGAGGAATTACTGTATGTAACCAAACACTAATGACTTTCCTTTGAATGAGGTGGGTTTTGGTTCGAATTCCAAATAATAAATTGTATCTCCACAAACTAAGGGATGTTTCAACCCCCGTGACTGTTGATCCCCAAGGATGCAGCTGATCCATCTATGGGCGTTTTATTTGTAAATTGCATTGCATTTGTAAATAGCTGGTGGCCAAAATCATTATCTTTGTGTTAATTTAAAGATCAGTCAGCATTTTCAAGGGCTGGGCAGTTTCAAGAGCTTTCTCTGAGCAAGTTGGAGGCTTTGTCTTGTAGGCTGGGAGCAAATTGTTACAAAACACTAGAGAGCTGGTAGGAATTTGTGGAATCATAATTAATTGACAATGGTTTTTCAAAACTGACATTTTTCAATTTAAAATAGGCTGTTAAAACAATTTAGAAGAGTGTTGTGATAGTCCCTTGACACATGTGGGGAGCTTTGGGTTAAACATATAAATAATGCTGAAAAGACTGTATTTAGTTCCAGACTGATCCAAGGACAACTGAAAAATTGAAGGTCAAATAACAAAACGAAGAAAAGAAAATTATAGCCCTCCTTGTTCTGTTCTGCAGCATGCTGCTTGGCAGCCGTGAAGGTTCAATACTGGGGAATTTGTCACATACAACTATTTATGATTTGTACTTTAGGCAAAGCAAGTAAGCATGAAGTGTATGTACTTATTGACAGCAGCACATTACTGAGTCCTGTCACACTGAATCTGGAGAGCAGCTCTGTAATACTGCAGATTTTTGGGGGGCTGGATATCAAAAGATCTATGAAAAGCCGGTTAAACATTCAATCAATCACAGTTTTCCCCATGCTCTGTCTTGACCCTTAGGGTCTAGCAGATTCTGCTTGGAAGTGAGCTGGAGTATAACCAGGTGCTAAATGGTGGGCCAAGACCACTGCTTATTTTACTATTTTTATTTGTACAAGCTTTTAAAACTATGGAACAGGAAGAACTTCAGTACACTACTAGCTTGGGAGAGCTTTCAGTCTGTGCTTGAGCAGGAGCTTTTTTAAACAGCCCAGGTGTAGAACTCAGTGATTCCAGCTGCAGAGAGAGACAAGGCCATGAGCTCCAACGATCTAAGTTAATCCGCTGATGATGGTAATGGTTCTTTTTTCCCTTGTGGGGACACCTCACGCAGTGCTGATCGGGTCAGGATCCGAGGTAGGAGCCAGCTGTATACCCCTCATGTAAGAATAGTATCTCCCTTGAGTGGCTGCAGGTTGCACAGGCACTGTGGGAGCCACAGGACCACAGCTCAGCAGGTCATGCCTATTTATTCAGCTGAGAATCCGCATGAGGACGGTGAAACTCTGAATGCTCAGCCTGCTGATCCATTGATGGAGATTGTCAGTGATGTGCTTTCTGCAATCATGTTTATGCGATGTTTCACTTGACCTAATCTTGCCAAGCCTGATCATGCCTGCCTGTCCTCTTGCACAGCTCCCAGCACGCCCAGAGCACTTTCCTACTGGCCAACCAGGCCACAGTCCTGGGGCCAGATCCCTTCCCTGGAGTATCTGCTGCCCCCTGTGCTTCAGACGTGATCTGACTGTTCTGTTTTTATTAGGAGATTTTTGGTAGTACATGGAGTAATTAATTATCTTCAGAGGCTTTATTTCATTTCAACTGGTCTCCCACAAGCCTGCCTCTCCTTGAACTGCTTATGAAACCTTATTCAGTTGAAACTGCAGGGTATTGTCTCAATGAGTAGTGCAGTTTTGAAGTTGACTAATATAATTTAAATTAAATGTGTGCATTGCATGGCCAATGTCTGTTCAGATAAAGCTTTGGCTACCAGTTGTATGAAAATCAAATGCATTTTTAGCAGTGTTAAAAAACAAGTGGGAATACACGTGGTCCAACTTGGCTAGCAGCTTGTCCCAAGATGAGTGCACTCAACTCTGAAACTGCAGCATTCAGAGAAACAGACTTCTTTTGCTTAGATGGAAACCACATCTTTCATGGTTTGTGTTTTTGCAATTTCACATTAAATCTAGGCTTTGCCTGTCAGAGATAATGGGAAACAATTATTTCTTACAATTAGTGGCTGGCTGTTGTTTACATTTCCTATGAGCATCTCTCTCTCTCTCTTTCCCCCTCCCCTTTCCCCTTGTCTCTCCCTCTCCTCCCCTCATTCCCTCCCTCCCTCTCTCTCTCCTCCTTAAAAATATTTTTCTGTAAGCTGTATCTAAAATAAAAAATCAAAGTGGAGACCCAGTAATTAGGGTCATTCTTTTAGCAATTAGGTAATCTCTTTGCAGAAGCAAAAAACAAATTGGGATTGTCCTCAGCTGAAATCCTAGATGATGCATAATTTTTGGTCTGGCTGTTTCTTCAGCTCCTGAATTTTTCATATGTTTAATCTTGACTGTGTTTCAGAATAAGGTGTAAACTCAGTTATGGTTTAAAGAGTGGTCGAAATCTTATCCTGGTGAAGGCCCATATAAACTGAAATTGAAATTTGACCGAAGAAAGTTGTGTAAAACACTGATTCTTAGCAAATGTATTTCTTAATAGACACATTTCTAACAAATGTTCTCTCATTCTTTTTTTCTTTCAGTATTACAAGGAGCAGTGATATGAACAGTGTATCTTTTCAGTAGTTCGTTTGTTGTGCTCTTCATTTATAGCTTCATTTCCTTTGCCTCCAGCTTTTACACATTATTTACGGACTAATTCTGAGTTCATAAACTTGGGTATGCAAGCATATGATTTTTTACAATATTTTTCTAACCACCAAGATATTAATGATTTGTGTGAGGAATCCTTAGGTAGAACAGGGAGTTCAGCAGTGACACAGGTGAATATGGGTACAGCTCTGGCTTTGCTTTAGTACATGAAGTTTGACAGCTGGATATGCATGCACAAGAAAAGGGAGATAAATTACTGAAACCATCATTTCTCTTACTGTTGACTACGAAAAATTAAAAGGGAACTCCCAGCCCTCACCATTTATGGAATGTCACCACAGCATATTTTGGAGTTGTTTTTGAAGGGTCATTAACATCACTATCTAAAAGCAAGCAAGCAACCAGCAGTCTTCTAGCTGTCAAATTAAATGGATTCTTTAGGATTAGTTTTTGTCTCTGAAGAGCATTTTGTTGTTTGTGCTCAGTCTGTAAGGGTGCTGAAATGCCCCAGTTAAAGTCAGAGCCAGCCACATCAGGAAAAATAATCTTTACACAACGTGGTATCCAGCTACGCATGCCTTTGTGACGAGAAGAATATACCTTTCCCAACATGATCATGTAAGAGATACCTTAGCAGCATAGAAGGCTTGATTATGATCTTTATTGCCTTGCTGTAAAGCAAGAGCAGCACTGCTGAACTCCGTGGAGTTGCTCTAAATTGAAGTGTGAACTCTGAAATACAGAGCAGAATAATTTCACTTTATGCACTTTGGCTTGGAGAAGGCGAGTCAGTATGGCAGTCCCAGCAGGATTACCTGCATCCCATCAGTTTCAGCGCTTGTATATCCCAGCATTGTAGGTAGGCTTGGGAAGCTTAGTTAGCAGTAGAAATGTCACTGCTCTTCCACAGAATGCTCTGGTAACAGCCAAACCTCCTAAATAATCGTCATCCCTACTGTTCAGCGTGCGAATGCTGGGAACAGAAGTGTTGGGGGAATCTTTCGCAGTTCTGGCAGGAAACGTGTCTCTTGGAGAACAGGAGACTTTCCACTGGCGCAAGTCCTTGCTTTTCAAGACCTGTCTCTTTGCTGAGACAGCCATCTGGCCATCTCAGAGGGATGGCAGTTTGTGGTGCAGTGCTGCTGGGGGTGGGTGCTGTCTTTCCAGGTGGCAAGGAAAGCCTCTCAAGCCTGCGTGCCATTGCCATCGGCAGAATGCACAGTTTTGAATGCTTAGATTAATTATTCAAGCTCCAAAATATTGTGCAATTTTTTTTTTTTTTTTTTTTTTTTTTTTTGGCAAGGAGGGGGTGGGTAACCCTAACCCCGGTGACTCCCACTTCTGCTATTCAAGCCATGAGCATGTCTTTGCTTGCCCACAGGTTTCAGGACTTTGATATTGGTTTTGGTTTTACCAAGCTACAACAAGCCTAGAAATAAGCTCTGGTTGGGGCTCTTTGTCCATGCCCAAACTTCACTTTCTTATGCAATCATGCAGTTTTAATATTGATGCCTTCAGAAAAATCCAAATAATGAGGGATTCACAGTAAAGCTGTGAGATTTTGTTGCCAGGTTTATTCTTGTGGAGCAGAACTAATAAAACTTTGAGGAAGAAGCCTTAGCCAAGTTTTTAAAAGTAGGTTATTTTTATTGTGAAAAACAAAATTAAAAACAAAGAAAGAAACCCAAAGTTTGGAGATTGAAACTCAATTTAATTTGTGTGACCAGTGTAGGCTTTTTGGTGAGCTGAAACCAGGCAAACAGGTGTCAGGTGCATAGAAAACAAAGTAACATTGGTATGTTGGCTATGAACTGATCTTGGCTTCCTCCTCCTTGCTTGCATGATATTACAATGAAAGTTGGCAAAAGGAAATACAATTGCACGTGATTAGATGTTGACAGCCAAGGATCCTGACTTTCTGTTTACAGAGGGGAAAATGAGAAAAAAATTGGCGAGTAAAGCTTCCTATGTGTCTTTACACAATCCTGGAAAACATGAAGTAAAAAATGTAAGAGAAGCTGTGATAACAATCTGATTTAAAAAAAAAATAAATCTCCAAAATATTCTAATGAAAAAAAGACACTCTGATTCAAATCACAAAGGAAAATCTTTAGTCCCTTTGTGTGTATGTTTTGTTCTAGGGCAATTGAAAAATGTATGCTAACAGGAAGGAGGGGACAAGTATTCCCCTTTCCCGGACTTTTGATATAATTATTTAGCCAACCCTGAGAGAATCTCTGCATACTTTAAAGCTTCAGTCGCTTCTGAAATATTGATTTGGGAAGGTCACTAAATTCCAGAGCTGGTGAGATCAGGGTAATGAGATCAAGTGACAGGCCTAGTGGTACCCACTGATTTAGTTGTTTAGACACTGTAACCAAACCATGACCTTCTTGATCCACAGCCTCTTTGATCTAACAGTGTGAAAACACAGCTGCTTTTACTGGGTATTGCACATTAGTGTTCTTGTAGGCATCAGGGGAACTTCTCGTGACACTTACATTAATTATTCTGGTGTCAGTTTATAAAAATGAGTATTTCCCACTGGTTGGGCACTGGAATGGGAAGTGGTCACAGCACCGAGCCTGACAGAGTTCAAGAAGCATTTGGACAATGCTCTCAGGCAAATGGTGTGATTCTTGGGGATGGTCCTGTGCAGGGCCAGGAATTGGACTCCATTATCCTTGTGGGTCGCTTCCACATCAGCATATTCTATGACTAACCGGGGATCAAAGTCTCTTCTAATAGATGGGTGACTTCAGGTGGCTGTGACTCGTGTGGTGTGCACTGGCAGAGCACCCTGTGGCTCCCGTGCAGAGACTGATTCATGCCCCATTCCCATGCTCGCTGCCAGCCCCTCAGTGCCTGCTTTCCTCTGCGCCTCTCTGTGCAATGTAACACCACATCCCTGGTGTTGAGCAAAGCCTCCTGGGTGGGACCCGGGTCTGCCCTGGGTTCCACTTCTGTGAAACTGCCTGTGGTCTGGGTCAGTTCAAGGATGAACCTGTGCTTGGCTATTTTTTTGTCAATCTTTATATTTTTCTCAATTTTGGGTAGCTGTTTGGTTTTCAACATCTCTGTAACACAGCGCTTCTCTCTGGAGATACTCTGCTGTCAGCTCTCTACTGCCTGTGCCAGAGTCCACATGGCATTTCCTTCCCCAGCAGAAAAATAGGTATGGAGCAGAAATTAAACCTGCTAAAGCTGTGCCATGCTCCCATGGAAATATATGCCCAGATCCATATGAGATCATACACTGGAGCCCAGCTGCTTCCTGCCCCAAGTTTAAATACCGTGAGCACAACAGTAAAGTTCCATGATGTATAGATGTGACCTGGAATCACTTAGAACAGAGGAGCAGGACGGAGAATTTATGTCTAGCCCAGGGCAGAGCACGTGGGCTCCTGGCTATTGTGTACTGTTGCCTTTTCACTTGCACACAAGCTTATCAAAATGTTTTTGCAGGCTTGCTCCAACTTCCCTCTGCAGCTTTTAACTCTTCATTTGGGGTCTGTGTCAACTCAGCAGTAGCAGGCAGTGCTCAGAGAGGGTGAGTAGTGAGAGCTCAGTTGGAGCCAGGCAAAAAACCCGGGCTGCTGCAGAGCTTGGAAGGAGCTGGGAGCCCAGGACACTGTCCCTGCAGGCATGCTGGCTTGTCTCCTTTCCCCACAGGCACAAGAGTAGAAGCATTTTAAAATGAAGAGGAAGACACTGTGAAGTGCCAGTGTTGTGTCCCTCTGAACATAATATGAAGGTATATTCTAGGGAGGTTTAAAGCTGATTAGACATGTGGACTGGCATTAGAAATATAAAGTGCATCACAACTCCTTATAAAGTCAAGCAAAAATAATCCCATGATGCTTTCTCTCCCCATAAACAAACACTTCCATGGAGACTGTCTATGGGGTAAGCAAACCTGGCCCCACAGTACTGAGTGCTAAACTAAAGATGAAAAGATGTTGCTGGCCCAGTAATCATTGAAATGAAAGTTAGTTCATACTCTCATGTGTACAGTAAGCAAAAGTTACAGATCCTTAAAGTATGTTTCGTGTTTAGTAGAGAGATAGCTGTGTTTTCTGAGGAAGACAGCATTCCTCAAAAAATACCTCAAGCTTTCACCCAAATGGACGTAAAGAATTGAAGCATCTCCTTTTTATGATTTCTCTGTTTGTTTTTAAAAAACACTCTCACCCACTTTGTATGTAGCATTTGCACAGTGCAGGCATAAAAAATGTTCAGGAGAACAGTCTCTGCAGGCACTGGCAGGTTTTTACAGTATGCACAAAACTCTGGAAGAAGCACTTTAGGGAACGTTTTCCCCTGGCCACAAGATGCTCCTTAGCTGCAGAAAAATAAATTACTTTAAGGTGGGGGCTTTTTATTTTTTTCATGAGTGTGTAGATGTTTTATGGTAAAATTAAGTAATTGAAATGCTCTGGGGGTTTTTTCCTGTTTAGTTTCTTGCTGTGGTTACCTATCGAGCACCAAACCAAATTGCTAAACATAGTCCAACACCAAAGCAAAACTGGCAGACATAGTCCAAATTCATAGCAAGGCAACAAGTCAAATTTTTATTTTATTGTGAATATCTGAGGAATCAGGTGAGCGTTTTTAAAGTACCTGTCTTACCTGAGCTCTTATCAGGCTGACTTCTAATGTGGTTTTATATCAGAATTTGCATTATGAAGAGCATGGAAGGAATTATTTCTGCTACTTAGCATTATCTGTATGAAATACTCACCTAGAACAGAAGACCTAGTTGAACATTTCAAAGAAAAACGGCTTTCGAAGCATGCACTTTCTCTCTTCTAGGTTACAAGAATTATGTAGAGACTTAAGCAGTTAGCTGTATTCTGCCCTTTCATATAATGCAATGGGGAAAGATAATTTACTTTTGTGCTTAATATTATGCAGCTGTGGGTTGGCTGTAAAGTCTGGAAACATGCTTACACCCATACGAGAGGCGTGCTCCACTTCCACTGTCTGTTAGAGCGATGGAAGAAGTATTGCTAGAAAACTCCACAGAGTGCTATAAAACTGTGTCAGCAGTGTGTTGCTGCAGGGATCAAATAACTAAACCTGCAAAAAGCTGCTGTCTGTTTCTTTGGCAGGATGCACGTCGATAATACTTTTCATAGAAAATTTTTAAAAGGCCAAATTGGACTGGTATTGGAAAGTAATGAGCAGACTTTTACTTGAAAAGTAACGAACACTTAGTGTTTACTTGCTTTATTACTTGTATGCAAATTGGATACACATACATGCAGCAGGAAAGGTACGGCCAGAGCATTTTCACATGTAACTCTTGAGGTGTTAAATCAGCCAGCACCGTTAAATGGCTGCAGGGCAGGAAATTGGAGCTGGGTCCTAGAGCAGCGCAGAGTGAGGCTGGGCTGCCCAGGGGACTTCTTACTGGAGTCAGAGGGAACTTTCATGGAGTTCTCTGTCTGTAGCACATGGTATCATGGCACAGTATGAGTCAAGGAAATGGATTTCAAAGATGGTGTAGTCAAGGGAACATTGGGAGAATCAAGAAAGGAAATCAGTCAGTCAATACTGAGGTGCCTGAGCAAGTCCCTGAGAAAAGGGTGTTTCAGCTGAGGGTGTTGGGTAACTGTGGGGAATGCTGGTAGTATTTTCTGCTTTCCTAAAGATGGAAACACTTTGTTAAATTTAAACTCCTCTAACTTTCAGCTATCTGGTTCTTATAGCAACCCTGTGAAGTGCATATGTGATATCGAAATGGATTTGATGGGTTGTGATGGAGTCTGTGGGATTAGAGTTCACTTTCCCACAATGATTCTCTCTCTCTGGGCTGCATTTTTGCAGCCAGTACAGCTGTACTTGGCTATGGGCATGCTTCTGCTTCTCCCTGGGGTTCAAAATGCCACAGTCTTGCTGGCATAACAGTGCCAGCCGTGGGCATGTGCCAGCCCAGCAGGCTGTTGGTATACCTCCTCTTTTCTTGGGATCCCAGCGTTAGGCAAAAAGTAAACACACAGAGGGGGCCAGGCAGGAGAGAGAGGGATGCTCAGGAGGGAGAGGGTGATGCCATGAGAGGTCGTATTTCTGTAGGCTTTTCTGTACACTTTGTTCTTCCCCAGTTTACAAGCTGTGCTGGAGAAAAGGGCTGATGTACAGAGATGTCAGACTGTGCCAGAGCAGAGCTGTGTTCTTACAGAGCTCAATATAATGCTGTATCTGGGAAGAAAGCCTGAATTATTCACTCACTTGCATAACTGCATGTAAGAGTGTTTATAATCAAGGACTTGGGCTCTGTCCATATTTATGAATGACCAGGGCTGAGTCTGGGCATAATTCCAGCACTGATACTGTGTGTGAGTTGCACAACAGTTGTGAATACATGACATTGCTGCTCTATGCGAGGCCATGGGACAGACAGGACATCTGGCAGAGTTTGTGCTCCCTGCTTTGAGCAGCTCATGCAGAGGGGACAGCTACTGTACAAGCACGAAACCCAGCACACTTAGAAGTCCTTCCACTGATTTAGCCACTGTCTTTGGCCAAAGCAGAGATCCTTCTCCTCCAGACAATTTAACTAGTTACGAGCCACCCCTTGAATTTACCAGGAGCCTATCTCTAGCAAAAATAATAATCGCCCCCACTCCAGTTATTAACTCCCTTGAGTACTAAATGTTTACTCTTTTTGACTTTTATTGATGGCATATGGATATAGGGTCCTTACTGTAGTTGATGAAATGTTGAGCAAAGCGTTGCAATTAGTTCCACATCTGCTTTGGTCATTGATGTGAAACACTTTTACTTCTCTAGAGGCCACTTTAAATGGGAATCTGATCCAGACCATTATAACCAACCCCTTTTGCTTTCACCTTCAGGTGAAGGAGTGGAAGCCCTGGTGTTACCTTGGGGAGAAAATTAACAAAACTGCCGTGTTTGTTTCACTCGCACCTCAAGATTCTGCTCCCTAATGTGCTCTTCCCACACCCCAGCTGGACTGCCCTCACAGGGGATCATTCACCCCTAGTTACCACTTTGCAATGATCTAGTCACAGGTGGTCTGTTTGTTCTATTTTCCTCTTTTTCAAGGTCCCCTGTGTTAGGTGGCTGTGTCAGGGCCCCTGCAGACAGGGCTAGTCCCAGAGTGGGTCTCCAGTCCCTCCTGGAAGTGATGAGGATGCTGTCAGGCCCCTGTGTCTGACGGTGTGAGGCATGCAGCAGTGAGACCTTCCTGTTCTGCAGATCCTGTGGTCTAGAGCAGAGGACTGCTGCTGCTGCTGTATTCACTATCAGCCAATAGCTGCTGGCCCATATTCTGGATGAAGGCTCTGCCTGCTGTACTGACATCCATCCAATTTGGGTAAACGCTGGATTAAGCAACAGAGGCAGTGAGAAAATGTCATGCTGATTTCCCAGGAATAGCTTGTGATGTATAACTTCCTTGCCTTGTCCTAAATGAATTAACACTGCTGTAGAAAATGGAAAAAACCCAAGCCTCTCTATTCTTTCTCCTTGTACATAACAGGAGAGGGAATTTGCCTTCCTGACCACATGCTGGCAGGTCAGTAGATCTCTTCTGAAATTACACAGAATTAAGGATGTAAAGTAATGTTCCTGTGGTTGCATCACATGCTCTAATTTCACTTCCCTACCCAAAGTAATCTTTCTCTTAGGAAATGCAATTTCAAGTTAGTGTGAAGTTATCCTATTTTTTCTAGCAACTATGTGTAATTTTGGACAACATGAGGAGTTTGTTTTCAGGAGGAAGCATGATTCCTAATTGTAATATGTCGTGGGTCACTTGATCATAAAAATATTCTGGTTTTTGTCTTCTGGAAATACAACAGAGTTCACTCTGCTGCTTCTAGAAATGTGCATATGAAAACCACACAGCTCCAAAGGAACTCACCTTCCAAACTAGCTGCTTATTCAACTCCTTTTCAAGTATATTTTTGTCCAAAGCTGGGATACTGCACATGGTTCATGAGCTCTGCTTGAAGAGGTAAATTCCTCATTGCTCTCCAAAGGCTGGACCAGGGCAGCATGGCATTGTCTGCATCTGGCACCAAGAACACAGTCCAACACTAAATGGTTAACTCCCTTGGGATAGTCTGTCACCAGTTACCAGGAATGGCACTTCTCTTTGAAGACTAACTCTCTTTGGGAGGAAGATGGTGGCTGCTGTTTTTAGAAAGCAAAAAAACGCAATTACCTTTACCGAAGGAAGGGAGCAGCTCTAATAGGATTTTTTATCAGACTATTTTTTTAGACTATTTGGTTATTTCAGTGATTATTACTACACAGCTCTTTTTCCTTAGGGGATGCTAGACTGTTCCAAAAGCATTTGTTAGTTTACTTAGGCATTAAAGGGGTCCTTATGAATTTCGATTTTCCTAAAGTACTTCAAAGTGTCCCTAGAGGCTCAAGCTGCTTTGAACTTAACCTTTTCTGCCCAGTCTTGTCACATGTGTGAGCCCAAAGATTTTAAGCAAGAGGTCAGTGATTCTCAGTCTTTTTAATACTTTGACCCATGTTATAACAGGAAAAAATAAACAACCCAAATTCGTTCTGATCTACCCAGGAAGAAAGAGAGAAGCTGGTTCCAGTGGGCCTTTTGTAACCCTCTCCTTAACCTGCTAGCTGTCCTGACCCATTAAATAGAACAAGCAGGAGAAAAACCCGACACACCCCAACTTTTAATACTCACTGCCTTGCTTCTAACAGCTTTTCTTTAAAATGTCTTTGGTCCTCAGGGCACCTTGAGATCTTAATGGTTTCTTTATATAAAATTTGAATAATGAAGCATGTGAGACACTTGTGATTGGAAAAATATGAACTTTAATAAAGCTGGTCACGCTGCTTGTGAGCAGTGTATATCACACAAAAATGTGTGGCAAGATCCTCCACTGGGACTGTTCAAAATAACTGCAGTGACTCCAGCAGTGCTCTGCTGATTTACGTGAGGTGAGAATCTGGCTCACATCCCATATTATCTTGCAATGTGACTGTGCAGCTGTAACACAATCTTATTCAGCTCTTTGGGTTCAGGGGCAAAAGAAGTGCCTGTGGTTATTTTTGGAAAAAAACGTCATCAGAGGGGTTCATGTGATTCTCTCTCTCATATATTTATTTTTTATTACTGTTGACCTATTGCTGTGGTTTAACCTAAGCCCCGAGCAGCCACTTGCTCTTTCCCCACTGGTGGGATGGGGAAAGAATCAGAAGAGTAAAAGGGGGAAAACTCATGGGCTGAGATAAAGACAGTTCAACACGTAAAACAAAAGCCACGCGTGCATGCAAAGCAAAACAGAGAATTAATTCACCATTTCCCATGGCCAGGCAGGTGTCCAGCCATCCCCAGGACAGCAGGGCCTCAGCACACATAGCAGTGACTTGGGAAGGCAAACACCATCACCCCATCACTCCAGATATCCTCCCCTTTCTCCTTCTCCCAGCTCTATATGCTGAGCATGGCACCCTATGGCATGGAATGTTCCTTTGGTCAGTGGGGTCAGCTGTCCTGGCTGTGTCCCCTCCCAGCTTCTTGTGCCCCTCCAACCTCCTTGATGTGGGGTGGTGTGGGGGACAGAAAAGGCCTTGACTCTGTGCAAGCACTGAGTTATCAACACTGTTTTCAGCACAAATCCAAAACACAGCCCCATACCAGCTACTGTGAAGAAAATAACCTCTATCCCAGTCAAAGCCAGCACACCTACATGAATTATTTTGGTGTTTGGAGACTTTAGAAAGACTACTTCAGTGTTTTCCTTCCCTTAATGGAATAATTTGGATTATTTGGCTTTTCCTCTTTCTATTGCTTCATGGTGTTGGTAGCTATACAGGTAAGGCATTATTTTGCACATGATGCAGCACAGCTCTTGCTTTTCTTGAAAGGTATGCCTGACTGCACCTCTTTTCACTTTCTAAGTGTCTCTACACAGCCTGCATTCTCCTTCACTGTTTAAAATAGAAATTGGACTGCTTGAGGGTTTTGTGGGTCACATACTTCTCATTTTCTCATCTGAAATCTGAGCCCTCAGACCTTACAGTCACCTTGGCTACAGGTAATTCTGACAGTTCTTTTTCCCATTTTGACCCTTTGCTTCAATCCCTGGGCTACAAGTGGAGCATGAGGGCTGCTGTGTCCTTGGTATCAGGGTCTGCTACTGATCCAAAAGCCTCTTGAACATATGCATCCTGTTTACAGGCCAGTGTCTCCTCTGATAGCATTAGGCAGGAGGAAATTTGGAGACTCAGTTATTTTTATGAGCACAAAGCACTGCCTAGTTCCCTGTAAGGCACAAGCAGCTCTTAAAGAACATTTGGAAGCATGAAGCAACAAGGCACAACTGGGTGTTATCACCAGCATTCTTCTTTAAACTATTTTTATTTGCATGCACTTTATCTCCAGCATTTCTCTAAGTCTGAGAAGCTCAAGCAGACGCCACATGTGCAGTGTAGCCCAGACACCAGATGACACAGTACTGTTTTGGTTTGAAAGTCAGACTTCTGCTAAGCATCAAGGGGCAAACCTTTATCTGCACATAGTGCTGAGGGGTGTGGGGAAGAATTCACTCCCTCCGTCAGCAGAGCAGAGATCTAGATTTTCCATTGCAGTCTTTAACTGTGAACTGCTACAAGGGTCTTTTCTCCGAAGCAGCTCTCAGACTCTGCCATGAAATGGTACATCCACAGGTTCCTCTCCCTCATCTATTCCTCCTATGAAACTCCATTGCTGTGAAGTAAGTGCAGAAGGCTCTCCTTGATGCTCACATAAAGGCAAATGAGAAGACTTTGCATTCTTGTACTATCCCACATCCTAATGAAGTGCAATTGCGACCTTGGTCCTGCTGGAATGAAGATTGCCAGTGCCTCAAGTTACTGGCTTGCTCCCAAGAAAGATGTAAACCATAAAGGTGGTTCTTGAAACAAGCAGCTTTAAAATAAGACATTGTCAGTAGATTGTAATGTATTTAGTCATTGGGACTGACACAGGTTCTGGGTTGTAGCTTGCTGTTAAGGGCAAAGTCTTGTCCTTTACAAAAATCATAAAAAAAAAAAAAATTCTTTTAAAAGCATGAGGTCATCTCATTCTGTGGAAAATTTGGTTCATTTGTCTTCCATGCTGCAAGGTGTGCATAAATCAGACTGTGTTATGATAGAGGTGCTCACTGAAACAAATTCCTAATAAAAGAATAAACACGGAAGCAATCCATCTGTACCCTCCACATTCCTCAGTGAAGCCTTCCTAGAATCACAGCCTGGAAGGGAACTGGTGGGATTGATGTGACATGCCACTTACTAGTAAGCACTGAGAAATGAGGAGAGATCTTTAAGTTAATTCTGTTTGCCAAAAAATAAATCAGATTCCCAGTATACCTTTATTTTTCCAGCCAAGCTAATCCAGCCTCCACAGGTCTTTGCTTTCAAAAGCTGGGGCACTAAAGCAATGTGGAGAGCTCCTTCCATCAGCTCAGGTCTGTGTAATCTAGTCTTGTTGGGTGCAGTATAGTCCTGAATTCAGCTGGTGAAGCTGGCAACCCAGCGTGTTTATAAATACTTTTGTTAATCTCCTTCCCTGCTTCCTCTTTCTCTGTTTCCAAGAAAATCCTGCTGTCAAAAAAACCCACCTTGTAGCATGTCCAAATACAAGCATACCATTCTATCTAGGTTAAATTTTGCATAGGCTTTGCCTGGGTTTGTTTCTGGATTGAAGTCTGTCTCATCCAGCCAGATTATATTTAAATAACACTTGATAAATGGAGATTTACAACAAATGTCAAGAGCTTACAAGGTATTCCTTGTAAGCCATGGAGGAAGCAGAGGAGAGGCTTGACCAGTTTCATCCACATTTCCAAGTTATTGATCCTAAAAATTAAAATGAATACTGAAAAGTGTTTAGATTTGAGAGTGTTCTGATAGAGAAAGAAGAGAGAAGTGGTTGTCCTTTAGGGAAGAGAAGTTACTCTAAAGGAGCTTTAGCATAGAATTGTACTTCCTATGAAGTGCCTTTTGCTTTAAGACTACTAAACCTCAATAGACAAACCAGGAATCCTTGCAAGAGTGGGGTTTTTTTTCCATCTAAGGGTGGGAAACCTTGTACACAGAGCAATTATTTGCCACTGGTGCACAAGTCCATGTCAGAGCTAAGAGTGGACCCAAAATTCAGACTTTCTTGGCAGTGTGCAAGCTTTTAAACCTATATTTGGCTTGTGTGAAGAAGGAGTAGCAGGAAACCAACTCCTCTCCAGGGTAGCTGCAGTGTTTGCTGCACGTTGGCAACAAAGTGAATCCTTGGTAATAAACTCCAGGAACTTTATTTCAATTATTCTGCAGATAGTGATTACAGAATGAGGGGAGAGTTGTGGTAGCAAGGAACGCCTTGTCACTGTCTGAAGGCTGCTTTGGCTTGTCTGTGCCTTTCTTGCCCTGCATCATAAGGACCCAGGCAAGTTCCTTGTGAGTTTGATGCATGTTTGGGCTCCATGCAAATGATGTGAACTTTAGGGAAGAATATACAATGCTTATCCAAGCTTCATGCCTGTCCTGGGCTGTTTCTGAAAAGGCATTAAATTGCTGCTGTTAGAGAAAACAGATTTTTCTGATGTTTTACTGCCTGCTCATCTGCCGCTGCTCTGTGTAGCTTGTTTCCCCACGAGGGCCCCCATGTCGAATGCCTAACACAGGCATTTACTCTTGCAGTCTGGGGCAGGTACCCAGAAGAGGTGGTCTGCAACCATGACGGGAAAAGGAGGAGGCTGTGGCCTGGGGGTTGCTGGTGCACTTTGTGCTTCTTCACCCATGTGACTTGCCCAGAGGAGCCACCACAGACCCTCCAAGGTGCCATTTGTGCCGGGTCTGTGCCCTTGCTGGCCCTTGCAGCTCTGGCACAGCAGTGCCTGTCGCTCAGCACCTAGGTGTGACTTCCAGCTGGGCATGAATCCTGCCTCACCAGTCTCTTCCGTAGTGGGATCTGCTGGTGCACTTCCAGCCATGTCTCAACTGTACTGAGAACCCTTTCAGAAGCAGCATTTGGATGGGATCAGGGGGTGTGGAGCAAGAGAGGGGGGAGGGTTGTGTAAACTGTCTCTAAATAAAGATTTGCTCCAGCTGTCTGTGGTTAATATTGATTTAACATATTTTTTGCTACAACTCAATTTAGTCTTTACTCTCATCCAGCTGTGGGAGCTCTGGTTTGCAATTGCCTGTGTGATTAATCCTTTTGTGCATTTCTTTCATTGTGTGCATAGTGTCAACTCTCACCTAGCACATCACATGCTGAAAAAATCCAGAAACCTGCCTTGTTTTCGTTTGTTCTGTTGCACATACACGAGTGTTTGGTGTTTTTTTTTTTCCCAAACAAAATTATCCATGAAAACAATGCTGTAGTGTTAATCTTATATCCCTCCTTCCTTCCCCTTCTCCCACACCCTTCCATCCTTCCTAAACCTGTTAAAGGTATATATAATCATTTGGCTTTCCTGGCTTACTGCCCTATTTTTTACATGAACAGCATGGCACAACAGCACCTGTGAGCTTTATAAAGGTCTCATTCATCTGTTGGGCTTGTGCAGCACTCGGCATGGAGAGGAGGAATACATGCAAACAGAGCAGGAGGAAATACTGAGGGTGTGCTTATGGGAGAAACTATGAGGAACATGGGAGGTAGGGTGAGGGTTTTTTTTGGTCTGAGGCCTTCTTTGTGTACTTTCTACTGACTAATGAAGGTGCTCACCCCAGGCAGAACCCTCAACTCTGCCACATCCACGCACATTTCTGTCTGTAGATCATTGCCCCCACTTGTCCTGTCAGCTCTGACTTCTGTACTGTGCCTGCTGGGCAGGGACTATCCTCCTGGTGCCTCTTGTGCTTGAGGGAGGTGGCAGTGGGACACGATGTTGGACTTCACGTGCACAGTCATGCTGGTGCGTCAGCAGTCAAACAGGACAGTAATATTTGCTGTGTTCTACTCTTCCCCTTGTTTTTGGCAAATAAATAGGGGATCCTCTGAACAGGATAAGCAGTTTGTGGAAACTTTCTATTCTGGTGGGTATGCACATCCTACACAGGTTTATCTAGAAGTTTGATGTTCTTTATGCTGAATTATTAAAATAGTTTCATGGGTTTTTTGGTAATTTTGAGAAAAGTTCTTGCAAATATTTTGTCTGTCCCTTCATAGAAAGCCAAAGTAGTATAAATTAATCTAGAACTGGTATGAAGGTGCTCATATTCTCTTGTCTGTAATGAATTTAATCAGCGAAAGTTTTATCTGAAGGACAAGACCTACTGAAATCAAACGCTCAACACTCCTCCTGTATTCTGCTCTGCTCTCACTGTTTACATGCAGGGGACCCTTATTTTAAGATCAGCGATATTCTCTTGCTTGCAGAGAACATGATTAATTAACTGAGAGGCAGTGATTCTGTAATCAGTAACCAGTGCAGTGTTAAAAGCTCAGATGAATCAGCCTGGTTGTGCATCCACAAAATGTGCCCACCATCATGGGCATTCCTCCTGCCACAACGGGAGGCTCTTCTGGTGCTCTTGGGCACAGAGTCCATTTCTGGAAGGGGCAGTGAGAGCCTGTGGTAATGAAAGGCCTGAGGCAGACACTGGCTTTGCCAAAGGGAAGCTGGGCCTGAGTCTGAAGCTCTGCAGAGATGTGTCACCCCTCCTGTGTGAGTTCAAACTTTGATGGAGGAGTTCTTTAATTTGACATGAAATGATGAAAAGAGCTCTGGATTTTTCTTCCCCTCTGCCAGAAGAGAAGCACCATCTGGCCAGGGTAGGGTGTGTCCCACATTTTCATATCATGCTCTTGAAAAAACAGACTGTGTATGATTCTGTACCACAAGATGGTGATGTGCAAGGAGGATGAAGTTGAGTGGTCCTTGATGGATACAGCTCTGCTGTCAGAGCTGTGACTGCTCTGGTTCCCTTTGCAGAGCTCCCCTTGCTCCTGGGCACAGTGGCTTTGCTGTGCTGCAGTGGCACACAGCTTTGCCAGGGCAGGATGTGTGATCGATTTGGCATACAGGCAGTCCTGTAACAGTGTGGATTTAGTCATACTTTTGCCATGGCTGTATGGAGGATGACATGAAAACTGCGTAGGTTCCTCCCCTCCCACCCCAGGGTCAGGCCAGCTGTACTTCTGGGTTAAATCCTCTCAACAGAAAAGGGGATACTGCTCAGCACAGAGAGTTAGATAATTTGAGATTGTAGAGTTTTTTGAGAAGTTGTTGTGTATTTTTTTTTTCCTTTAAAAGCATATTAGGTAAAATTCTTTTCCACAGAAGTCAGTGGAGCTCTGTTGCTATAAAATCATATTAAGAAAGATCATACTTGAACTCTGGCTTCTGGTATTAGTGGAGTTTTCCAGGTCTTTCTTAAGATTGTGTTCCTGTTGGTATGTCAGTAACAGATGAGCATTTAAAATATCACGTAGTTTAAGAAGCCTTGAAGGTATTTTCCACTGGAGAAGATCTGTTTTTGAGAACATAATGTGTTTATCACAAGTTGTTAGATTACATCCCTTATAATTTTCTCAAAGAAGGATCAAATTCTTAGAATAAAACAGCACTGAAAAAAAATTTGAGTGTTTCCTATTATAGTGCCCCTTAACCTCTCTGTTGAAGTCTTTTTTTCCTTGTAATATATATTTGCATAGTGCCTAAGCACTGAAGTGCATTTTACTAGTGTTATGGCATGCATGAAATGTAACTCAGGAAAAGTGCAGCACACCTTCTACAAAGGCTTAATACATGACTTAAGCACTACTTAGAGTTTCATGTAAGCCCTGTTTTGATGGGCTGAAGTGGGATACCTGCTGACTCTTTGCACAGTGATTAATTTCACCTCTGAGGTTGGAGTCACAATTGATGTTAATAAGGGGATGACTTGCAGGCAAGGCATAAGGCCAAGTATGGAGGCCCTGCCTTCAGCTGGAAATGGTAATAAGCCTGGTGGGCTAAATTTGACGTGGCCTTTTTATCTCTTGTGGAATACAGGAATGAGTACGGTTGTGAAAATATAAATGAAGGCATGTTTTCTGCTTTCCACTGCTTAGAATGCAGCAATAAACAGTAGTGAGAAAGTCAGAGGTACAGAGGAGAAAGAAAGTGTCAGGGAAAATCTGGGAATCTCCTGAGATGCTGAGCCAAATCCCCAGTGACTGCAGGCACCTAAGTCTTTCCATAAACTCATAAAACTTTAAGGCTCCATCTTATTAGGTGAGTTTGGCTCCTCTTTGCAAATAAGCTCAGTTAACACGTCCTTGTCTTCATGCCTCAAACCTCATTAATTTGAGGCAATTTATTTAGGAGACCACTAAGGGATGTGGTTAGGAAAGAAATAAAAGGGCTAAAATATTCCGCATAGTGGGCAGATGTGAAAACTTTTGCAGAGTTGTAGATTTCTTTCCCATACCTATGGAAACAGGAAAAAAAAAAAAAAAAAAAAAAAGGGAAGTCTAATGCCCTTGGTAGAAAAGAGACAAGACACAAAAAGAGAGTAAGTGAAAGATGTAGGAAAAGTGTTGTGTGATTTTTCAGTCCATAAAAACAAAGATGAGAAGACTTAAATTTTTAATTCTGTTTGCAGAATATAAATACCATGTTGAAGGGGAGAGGGTTTTTAATTCACTAATTATAGCTGGAAATTCAGACACAGTCTCATGAAAGCTGAGCTCTGAGCAGAAGCCAGCACTGAGGAGCAGTTGTGTGATATGTGACAGCCAGCAGATGCAAAAAGCAAACATCTGTTGTATTGCCCAGCACCCATGAGCTTCGTGCCTGGAGAACAGGGCAGGTCTGCATGTATATGGTAAGACTTTGAAATGTCACTGGCAGTGAAGAAGATATCTGAAACTTCTATGTCACCTCCACATATTGGTACCAAAGTGGGAAACATGCATCCTAAAGGATGTGCAAAATTATCCGTTTGAGGCCATGAAGAAAATACTTTTGTACCTTGAATTAAAAAAAAAAAAAAAGGATTAATGCATCTTTATCTGACCCTTTCTTAATTTCCATTTTTGCATATGCTTTATAATGTACATAATTTGTTAATAATGTACTACATCTATATAATTTATGAATATGTATGTACTATATGTCAGGGGGATGTGATCAGAAATGTTCTACTGAGAGACAGGAGAAGTAACTGATTGATAAGATACAGTATGACAAGTTGGACAATGCATTTTTTAATGCAGATCTACAGTGTGCTGTGGACATTATTTCTCTGGAAATCTTGCATAGAGATGTTCGTCCATGGAGAAGGCCAAGGCTAAAAGGGCTTCTTCAAATAGTTTTGGGATATGGCTGAGCACAGCAGTGAAACTGGAGCTCTGGCACTGTCCATTTCTACATCTGGTAAAAGCATTGATAAAGTAGGAGGTATTGGGAACATGATCGGTGTTGTCACAGCAAATTTAAGAAGTGGGTTAATTCACTCATTTGTTAATTAATAAGTAATATTCATGTTGCCCAAATTATTTACATGCTTCACCCTCAGTCAATCTACAGCCTCCATACCGAGGGCAACATCCTTATATTGCCTTTATGATGCTGAAGCTAATTGCTGCTTTCCAGAAATCAGATTTTGTCAGCCCTTCTAATGCTCTGAGATACTTTTTTATTCCAGCAGTACAGCCAATTAACACAACCATATCAAATGAGATTACGTGCAGAGTGGGTCTGATCCAAACCCCACTGAGGTCCGGGCAGGAAACTCCCGTGGTCTGCAGCACTTCTACCGCACGGCCCAGGATGAAGAGCTTGTTGAAATAGTGTGGTTGAACGAGTCCCTCTCCGTGTTTAACAGGTTTGATTGAGCTGTGCTAACAACTTTTCCCCAGCTGGGACAAAACAGACAACGGCGTGTTTGCATACGCGCCCGTGCTCCCCTCCCTCCTCTCCCCCTCCTCGCTGTGCGCACATGTATTCAGCACAGAGGGAGACGCCTGGTTGTGTCAACTCCCTGACATGAAGCAGCACTTCTCTGATAAAACTGGGACTCTGTTTGATGTAGTTGCAGTCAAATGTGCTTGATTTGAATAAGAGATTTTTTCGAAATCTATTTTTATGCAGATTTTTAAAGCTTGTAAGGTAATGAGTCAATAAGACAGCTATTAACACTTCAATCTTTCTGATACCCAGAATAAGAGAAAGAGATGGATGAGATCTGGCTGTTGTAGATTTAGCCAGCTTTTCATGCTTCAGTTTCATTCGCCCTGGTTTTACATGCTGAGTTTTGTGTTTGAGTAGTTTCAGATTTTTACAAACATGAGGTTGGACTACATGAAGGACTGTTTAGGTGTGCTGAGATGTGCATCCTTCTTCCATTTCCACCTTTATATTTATCTCATAATGTTTGTTTCTTGAGATAAGCGCACAATAACTTTCAGTAACCTAAAATATCATGTGATAGGACTGCTGCTTGTGACTGTCCTCATGTTTCTCTGTATTGATCACAGCAGGCTTGGATAATGAGCTTCAATTTCTCTCTTCAGTGCAGGCCGTGGAAACACTGTGTCCAATTATTTGAAAGAAAAGAAAACCATAGAAAACACTTGATGATATATTTCAGAAAGCTTTTTTTTTCATACATGGTCCTGGCATAAATGACAGACACTAAATCTTTTGTTTATTTTGCTTGCCCCTTTCAGGGTATGATCATAGTTATACTCGCTGGGAGTTGCCTGTGTACAAACACAGGATGCTATTGAATTATGAAGTGTGCCTAACATTCACATATTGATGAATACTACATGTTCAGACTCACTAATTACACATGACAGTGCAGATAATTAGGGGTTCGTGTAGGCACGCACTTGGTAGGATGGTACAGACAGTTGTGAGCTTCAGCTGTGTGAAAATTGTGTCTCTAGTCTTCAAATTACAGCTTCTGGGAGCTAAAGAAATTTTATACACAGAGCAGGTAGAGCAAAGCCAGCAGTTCACTTGTTGCCTTGCAGACAGGCAGCAGCCTGCTTCCTGCTGACTCGGCGTTTCTCAGGGGTGACCTGCAGGCCTGAGTGTTGGTGAGATGCTCTCCCAAAGCCCTGTCCCCGTTTCTCAGCAGCAGACAAATCCCTCATTGTTCATCTCCTGCTTCCTCTTGTATTTTCACTTCCTTCTATACATTGTTATTTCTTCCTTGTGTAACTAGTACAGCAGCCAGCAGTTTCAGCTGCATGTTTCTGTCAATTCCTCTGGCCAATGTGATCAAAAGTTACTTCCTCTGCTACATTCAGATACCTGTATTTGGACACATTCATGTACCAAACATGATAATTTCTTTTTTTCTTTAGAAAAAGTTGTGTGCTTGCCACTTCCCTTTGTTGCTTTCTAATTTCTGTTCAGTATCTTATTAAGAGAGCCTCTTTATTTGGGTAGCTGAGTGTTGATTTAGGAGCTTTGTCTTTTGACAGCCAAGTTTTAAAAATGTGGTTGCAGGCAGCAATGCAAACCATATAATCTTTCTTCTTTATAATGAGAGAGAAACACTGAAATACGTTTCTAATAAGTGGGGATAATGTGATGTGGAATATGCAGCCTCTGGGGTTACGTCGTGTTGTTTTTTTAATTAAATCCAGGAAAGTTTGTTTTGCTTAAGATCTTTGTGAGCTGAGAGTTGTGGCGTATACCATTTGTGTGCAGAACTGCTGTTTCGCTGCCTGAACAGAAACAAGACCTCATGCAATTCACTGGCAAGGTGGATGAGCTGGGGCAGCTAATATGGATGCTGTAATTACTGCATACCTGGGGTTCCTTGGCTTCCTGAGCTGCCATGCCATCTTCCATAAGCACTAAATTATCTTTAAAACCAAAGAAAAGCTGCCACATGCTTGCAGCATTTGAGAGATGCAACCTATTTTATCACCAGCCACAACTTGCTAATGGAACAATAGGAACCACAGTAGCCTTGGATGACTGGTCTGAGGATGTTTCATAGGGCTTCTGAGTCATCTCCCATCTATTTGTTGTAATGTTTCACCAACCAGGTGCAGGCAAGTCCCAGACGCCCTTTGGCCAACATACCAACAGCTGTAACTGTAAAACACTTTTTTGTAAGCTGAGGCACAAGCGATTCAGATAAGCCAGTCCCCAAATTTTGTCCGGTTGTTGTATACTGCCATCTAACTCCTCCTTTTTTTCTGCTTAGATGCTGGTTTCTAACATCACAGATTACTCTTTTACTGCTGTGCTCCATAGCAAGAAAAACTATGATATGATAGGCTGGGTGCATTTGAAAGCTATGCCAGTGCTCAAGCAACCAGAGGTGAACCTGCAAAAAAAGGGCTGTGCTCTGCCATAAAATACAACCCTGTTCAAACAGACTTGCCTCAGAATCAAAAAACAACTCTTCATCCTTTTGACCTGTCAGGAGAGAAGAGTAATAAACTCTAATTTTCAGGAGGTTTATGCCCACAAAGGACCTGCCTATAGTTACAAGCTCAGGTGCAATAGATGCTGCTAATGAAGAAATTAATTCCACTTCCCATCCTGGAGTAGTAAACCAGTGCAGGCATGGCTCTGGAAGGATCTGTAGTCTTCTCTGGATGCTCATGTTTTGGAGATGAGACTAAGCCTTCTGAGGTCTAGTTTTATGAGCAGGTTAGACAAATGTGCTGTTTGTTTCTCAGTTTATATTGGACAGGAAACTTTGTTAGAAGTTCAGTGTATCAATATGTCTTTTAGAAAGTGCCGTATGTACTGGAGAGTGCGTTTGGGTGGCTGACTTTGAAATGGTAGGTTTTTGCTACTTTTTTACACCTTCCTTAAAAGGTGCTTTAGGTTACTGGCAGTTACTGTAAGCTGGAAATTATTCTTTACAGCTGTTCATATATCCACACATGCTCATTCCTTTTTAGATCTAGAAGGTGGCACAGAATCCTGTAATGATGATGTGCTGGAGTTAAAAACATCAAAATGGCAACTATATTGTGGTCTGGAATCTCTGTGACTGTGTCCTTTAATAATAAATATTCCACTATGAGCATGAAAAAGTTTCTTTTGTTTTTTCCCCTTCAACGAATTACTCTTTCCAGTAGTTGCCTGGTTTTGTTTGTTTGGGTTTTTTTAATTTGATAATTAGTTTTTGACTTATTTATTAAAAGAGTGAAAGGTTTGTATCATGATTTTTTTTTTTCCCAAATACACTTTATTTCGTATAAGGAAGAGAGACTTGTCTTTCCTCTCAGAGGTTTTTGTGTTGTTTTTAGGTACAAGGCTACCTGTCCTAAAATATATTTTATGAAACTATGTGGTAGGATATTGTAACAAATCCTAGATTCTAATAAATATTCCAATACAGAAAAGCCTAAAGATGTCTGGGACTGCTAGGGTAATTGTCAGCTAGCTTGGTGCTTTGCTTGGGCTTCCATTCAAAGAGGAAAAGTATTTGTCTTTGCAGATAAGCTGTGGGCAATTTCTGTCCAAAGCCTTTTTGTAGCTGCTTTTTGCTGTGTGAGTGTATTGCTGAAGGGGCCAGTGCCATGACTTTGTCACTGATTTTTATTGGTAACACAAATCCCTCCCTGATGGGAGAGGAGGAAAATAGTCTTCTTCCATCGACAGCAAACAACAATTAGAGCAATAATTAATCACTAGTTCATTTATAGTCCAGAATGAGCTATGTTTTCATCCAGTTTTTTAAGGCTCTGTATTTTTCTTTAGACTTTGTAGGGAGAAGTGCTGTGTGGTGTGGGTTTTTATTTGGTTGTACTTTGTTTGTTTAAGAAAAGTTAAGAAAGCTTAAGAAATAAACAGGATTCTTCTAAAAGCTGAGAACTGCAAGGAGTCCATTAGCTTTCCTGGTAGACTGTTATAATCTCTACATGCCCTCAGCCCTAAAAAATGCCATCTGAATTCAAGATTCATTTCTGAAATATATAGACCTGTGAATATTGTGGCTTTGTCCTGGAAGATGGGGACCTGCTTGTTGATAGAGCTTGTTCCAGTGTAAGTATTTGTAGGCAGCAGTCAAGACACTTCAACTTTCTGTTCAATACACTGCACTGACATTAAAAGCTTGTTTTATTTTCTCTTCCCCATCCTTAGATCTCTTTCAAAGTGTCCTTTGAGCTCCACCTGCTACTGCCATGTCTTTCCTGAACTGTGCTTTGTGTAGCAGTAGAGGAGTTGTTTCACCAATGCTCTACATATTGTTTCCCCGCTTGCACCTGGTGGCCCCTTTTTGAAAGGAGGATGTCTTGGGGTGTGGGTCAATCTGTTCTCTCAGGGAACAAGAGGTAGGACATGAGGAAATGGCCTCAGGTTGTGCCAGGGGAGGTTTAGGTAGGGTGTTTGGAACAACTTCTTCATCAAAAGGATTGTCAAGCACTGTAACTGGCTGCCCAGGGAAGAGTCACCTGCCCTGGAGGAATTTAAAAGGCATAGACATGATAGTCAGGGATATGGCTGGGGGTGGAATTGGTAGTGGTGGGCTGATGGATAGTTTGCTGATTGAGTGGGAGTATCAGCTTGAGCAGGGATCAGATGAACACAGAGAAAGCAGCAAGAGGGAATATGTGGAGGTGGGTGGTAGGGAGAAGGTTGCAATTTTTTCAGCAGTACTCAGCTCTCAGATTGTCTCAGCTGCCTCCTGCAGTCCTGCTGTGATAGATGACCTGCTGCATGAACTGTGCCCTTAGAAATGCCATGGCCAGGGTGGATTGGTCACTGTTCAGGTGAGTGGGACCATTGCTGGTGGTGTTTGATGCCCAATAACTATCAAACAGCTGCTGGAAGAGATTTCTGACAATCGTGTCCTGTGGCCATGCCTATGGCCACGGCTCTATGGCAGCAGGATGCTACAGAGGGGCTGTGGACACATTCCTTAGCACACAAAATCTGGGATCAGATTTAAGCAGCTGTGGCTCATGAATCCTTTTATTTGTAAGTAAGAAACTATGTCTGTAAATCCTCCTAGTAAGAGTCCTGTGGATCAATACCTCATGATTAGAGGTCACATTTTGTGGTCAAGCAGTGAGCCAACTTTTAGCTTGTCTAGGCTGGTGTCACATTAGTTCTCTGTAGTGTGTAATATGCCTTTCAGACAAGATGTTACATAGTCTAGTGTTTCTAGCACACTGGACTGGCCCAAGCAGATGCTGTTGGGAGAGTTGTATTTATCATCCATACCTGTACACCTGTCAAGAAAACGAACCCTAAACCCACCCCAACCCAAGATGAAAGGCTCATTTGACAATACTGAACAGCATTCGGTTACATTCTTCTCAATTAATTCTTCTCAAACTTCTTGTTAATGGCATTCTGAAACGATAGTTCCATTACTTCATGTAAGGATGATGTCAGGCTTATCCTTACCTCTGTTTTCCTCTTGCCCCTCTAGATTTTGGCATTATGCTGGTCATCTTTAAATGCTCTGAGCTGTGCTCGTGTTTAAGATCAGTATTGTTGGTGCAGAGCACCTTAGCCATTTTGTTAGGTGTATCTTATGTGATGCTCCTTAATTTTGAAAATGTTTATCTTCAGCAGGATGCTGCCTTGTTTTTTCTTCAGTTATGAGTTGTACCTTTTCTACTGTATAAGTGCAAGAAATTTTATTTGTAAGTTTTGTCTAAATACTGATGTCTGTAGATGCAAAAGAGAAGTCAATCAATCTTCTAAACCAATTCATTAAGTCATGTACCAATTCCTTCATCACATAACTTCTATTTTCCCCTTTTCACTTCTGAGAATCTTTAAGCTTTGGTTTTTTTTTTTTTTGTCTTTTTTTTTTTTCCCTATTTTGTCTCAGGGACAGGGAAATTGTCACAGTAGGGAGCCTTTACTCCAACTTGCAGGTCCCTAGGCTAATGTATAGTCATGGTTGGGTTCTGGTCCTTTGCATGGATTGGAAATATCAGGAATTGAGAAGGATCAGGTTCTCTAGTGGGCAGCCCAAATAATAGAATAGGACAAAACTAACTGGAGCTGGTTGGGACCATGGCATGGAAGATCTTCAGCCTTGCATTTTAGGCTTTCCTTGGGCATTGTTCAGCAGGGGAGCTTCCCAAGGAAGAGGAAATCAGTCTGTTCTGGAGGGGAATGGTGTGAACGAGGAATAGCAGAGTATCATCCACACCTCTCCTGCAGATGCATCTGTGAGGGATAGGTTAATGTTAAAGATGGATGTTCAGAGTGAAAAAACTATCAATGGGTGTATAATACCCCTTGTGGAAAATGACCAGTGTCCAAAACATAAAGAATGGCTGAGTGTTAATTTCTGTGGGAAAATGAACAGATTTAGAGCATGTATATGCATACACATGAATGTATATATATGGATATATAAATAAATATAGAAGTACGGTTTCCTAAGGGATTCAAAAGTATCTCGGCTCGAGTTGGCTATTCCTAGTGTAGTGTCAAAGTAAATAAAGCAGCCACTGTGCAGTGTGGCGTGCCAGCAAGGGACTGCACCCCCTTAGGTGAACCTTTTCATTGCAACCCCAGTTTTCACCTATCACTTAGGGAAGACATTAAAATAAAGATTATCTTTGGAGCTCCGGTAGTGGCCAGGGAGGGTCACCTTTTTCCAGGCTGCACATGGTGTGTTAGGCCTATGCACCACTGTGCTTTACACGTTTTGAGCAGATTTTGCTAATGCTTTCCTGAGTGTCTTTTTTCTTATTCTGCCAATTCAAAGTTTTCTATCCACTGCTTTTTTTTGGCCATCATTGGATCTTCCTACCTAGCCTCTCTTACAGTAGGCACTAAACTTCAGCTCCCCAGAGATAAGTAAAAGTATTTTTCTTCAGGCATCCAACTTCATGTCTTACAGTTAGCTCCTTGGAGACAAAGTAAAGCTGGAAATAACGATGCAGATCTATAATGAGCCTTAAAAAAAACCTGTCATTGTTTTAGTTAGGACAAGAAATACACAAATTCAACTGCAATAAATAATGTATTTCATAATATCAGAGTCTCTTCCTCATATCTTGCCCAAGGTGGTGTTGAGATATCTTGTGTGCCCTCTCCAGTAGGTAGGTGACTTATCTAAGACTTCATCTGCCGAAGAGGCCCTTTCCTTTCCCTCAACAAGCTTATTTTTTCCTGCTAGGATTTCTGTCATTTGCATCACATCTTACTCTCATTCTCTCCTGTTCTCAATCCTAGTTCTGTTGTCAGTCCTTTTATTTTTATAAATTTGCTAATCTTTTTTAAAACTCCTGTGTATCATCATCCAATGTCTTTGTTCTGCCTTGGAAGAGATCACTGATCTGCACCGGAGTGCTTGCAGAGAGAGGGAAGAAAACTGGCTTCTCTGGGCTCCAGCTCTCCTCTTGCCTCTCTTTGAAGGTGAATCGCTCATGCTAATGACTCACTACTTCCCTGTGGAATTTTAGTTCATTGTGGTAGTTAAAAGGTAATCAAGTGACAGTGCACAGGGCTTCCCTCCACTTTAGGGGACCTGATGCTGATGATTTATTTATCATTTTTGTTTCAGCAGGAGCTACGAACCCCTGTCAAAGATCAGGGTTCTGCTGTGCCCATGAAGGCTGTGTGATGTAATGGAAAGATGGTCTCTGTCTCGGTGAATTTGCAGTTGAGGCGTTGAAGCTTTGCTTTCATGTGCCAGGAGCGTTTGGGGCTGTTAACTGGAGGAGAAGGGGTGAGCTGGGACACGGGTGCAATAGCAGGTCCTTTGAGAGGTGCTGGGAAGGGGGTCTTTAATGGATTTGTACACTACATTACCTCTGCAGCGGTATGTCAGATGTTAAAAACCCTGGAGTCAAAGGGACAGGTGACAGTAATAGACTTCTCCATTGTTAGCAGGGAGCAATGGTTACAAATTGCGTCCAGGAGCCTGCCAGATAAACAGGTTGAGAGAGAACATGACCAACACGAGAGCAAAGAGTCTTCATTAACATGAGTTCTTCCTGTCATGTGCACAACTGCCTCACGGAGAGGGGGACTGCGGCTGTCTGGATTATGGAAGATCCAGACAAGTGGGCTGCAGAGTAAGCTGTCATGTGCTATGATACCGAGTAATGCAAATCAACTCTGTTCCAGGAAAGCCATTTCCATGTCACCCTCTGCATGAAATTATCTGACTTCAACAAGAGTTTCTTTATGAAGTTAAGAGAATTATTCCTAAGGATTGGAATTTGTCTCTGTCATGGAGAAGTGGCCAGAATGGACTTCAAAGTGCAGTCAGACGATGAGATAATGTGAAACAAGCACTTTTTTTTTTTAATAGCCAACAGCACAGAGGGAGGAATGTATCAGCTTAAAAAGTATATTTCTGTCTGAACCATCCAACCTGCTGTTTTATAAGTAATGCACGGCGTTACTGCATTTTTCAGTGATTAAAGAAGGAAAACACCTCTCAGTCCATTCTGCTCTGGGTTTGACATTTCATGCATACCCAGTGTTGCTATTCCTGTGTGTAGTCAGTTGCTCCGTCTCCTTAGGCTTGAATAGGTGATTCAGAGCTCCAGGAAACCCCAATTGCCTTTGTTTTGCTTTTAATCTGGATGGCACTTGGGAGTAACACTTGAGCCTGCCTTTTTTTAGGCAGTTTTTCAAGTTCAGAGGAATCCTTGAAGTTTGGTTCCTGCAATCCTTTCATCAAGTCTGTTTGAAATTCTGCTTTTCCTTTGGCTTTGTTTGGCATCTCTTCAAGTATCTTCTGTTTCGTAGGAACAATTTTCTGCCTTTGTTAGAGGCCCATGATAGCTTGCTTGGGCTGGTGATGGTAGTAGACGGCTCAAGCACACTGAAAAATGATTGAAGTAATTTTCCCACTCCTCCTTTCTCAGGCCTGTGGTTGCTGAAGGGAATTCTCCTTGTCCTGGGGTAGGCAATATGCTATGCATATTCCTTGCTCTGTCTACTGTGTCTCTTTATGAGATGAACTCACATTATAGAAAGGGCTGAATTACTTGTCTTCTCTGCGAGCTCAACTCTTGTCAGTCCACAGGTGCTCAAGAAGTCATGAATAAGATGCAAAGGAAAAAAGGAGGCTGAGTTTATTTTCTGTATTGCCACAAGGCTTTGAACCCCACTTCTGTACTTCCTCTCACTTCTGTTCATATGTGCACGAGCCCTGAGGTTAGAAGGATTTTCTCTTCTTCCCTTCAGAAATTAATGATGTTTCTCCCTTGTGACTCCAGTTCTGTGCTTTGCTTTTCATGAAAGGGGCTCCAGACACCCTTTGCTTTAATTCTAGCGGTATGAAATCATGCAACAAAGCAGAGCTCTGGACTTACACTATTTAGATGCATGCATGGTGGCTACTCTTGTTCAATTCTGAGGCTTTGCAGCCAGCACCAGAGCTATTTCATGATGTAGCAGATTGTCATTTATTCCTTGAAGCAATCTCACTTCCAGTGGGTCTTTCTATGCTGCTTTGTGTGCCTGGGTCAGCCACCTGCCGGGACATGGGATCACTCCTCCAGAGGTGCTTGTGTGTCACTCTGATCTTGATCAGCCTTCTGGTGTTTGTATTTTTGTAGTGGAGTTTCTCACAGATTTTCATGTAAAGAAAGTGATGTTATAGCATCTGTCCTTCTGTTTACATTCCTCATTTGAGGAGGGACAATTGATAAACTTCTAGTTCGACCACTGAAGTTGGAGAAGTGTGGACCTTCATCCTCCAATCCATAGTCATTGTCCAGAATCTATATAAATCAAAGTAAAAAATAAACTTCCCTCTTTTTACCCTGAAGACTTAACTGCGTACATGTAGTTTATTTTGTGTCCTATGGTGACACTTGTGCTTCCTATGTACCCTAAAGGTTTGAAAATTAAACGTGTCTGTGTGAATTACAATTTAATAGTTCATGGTAGTGGGGGTTTTATTGTTGTTGTCCTTACATGGAAAGATGAGAGAAATGGGGAATGAAAATCTGAACAAGAAAGATAAAGATCTCATCTCCTCATGGCATCACACTACTCCTGCTTTTCAAGTCATGGGGAGCAGGCAGTGTCTCCATTACTAATTTCAAGTTTATCATACACTGTCTGGTATGTACAGACGTCATAGCATCTTTCTTGTAATTAAGGGTCAGACAACATTGTCATTGTCACCCCTGTGCTACAATGGATTAGACTCAGCATAAAATAACTATCTATGAGCTGAAAATAAAGGGAGTGCTGGCTCTTAGTCTGAGAGCACACAAAGTCTAAGTCTGGCTTACTTAATTATAGGTAGGGTCTGCGAGCACCACAAATTAAAGTTGTGTGATGCTGCCATTATATAACTCTGTTTTAAATTGCTTATTGCTTTTTCAAACCCCAAGCAGCTAGGATTGAAGTTTTCAGGGGCTGCTGTCTGTCTTAGGTGGAATTATTGAAAAATTTCAGTTAAAATGAGCTCCATAATTTCTGAGACAAATGCTAAAGGAAAATGTTTGGTTTTATTTTGGGAATCTCTTGGGGGTTGGGGTTTTTTCATTATTTTATTATTCTTAGGAAGTGATATTCTGATTTTCATATTAGCTTTAAAGCAGCGTTTCAGTATTTGGTGAGAGGAGGTGGGATTTTGTCAGTGGATGTACTTTTTGCCTTTCTCATGCAAATTTGGGCAAATTTTAAGTCTTTGAAAAACTGGAGTTAGCACACGTTCCCTGGAATCTCTTCTGTTTATCCATGATTTTAAGTTAATGTTTCTGATTCTGTCTTTGCTAAGCACAGTCCCACAGTTTTTGTGTGTGGAGTGCAGATGCGGCAGCAGGTCCCTGAGAGCAGGGACTGAGAGAAGCCTTTCTCTGCTGGGATTGTGTTGGGGTGTCAGCAGCAATGAGGTTTGGGCACAAGAACTGCGAGTGGGGAGCCTGTACAAACAGTCTGATAGGAGTGAGGGTAGGCAAGGAGAAACTGGGATCAATTGCTGCATGAAGGAAGGTGAATGGCTGATACAAACCGGTGTGGGACTGTGTTGGGAAGGGATCATTTGTGGAGCTCATGATAGGAGGTGCTGCAGGGTCTGGGTGAGGGTGGCAATGCAGTCAGCTCCAGCCAGAAGCTGAGGCCGGTGGCAGCTCCATGGATGAGGAAGAACAGGGGTGTGGTGATACTGCCAGAGGAGCAGATGAGGGCTCGCTGGTAAGGTGTCAGCACCCAGGAAGAAGCATTTTGGCATAGGAACTCTTCAATTTTGCTGGTTTTTCTCTCTGAGGAAGTATTGAGACTCTCTCTCTGCAGGCTGTGCCTCACAGCCCATCCCTCATGTGAAAGACAACCTGCCTCTTCTGTCAGCTCTTCCATTAGCTCACTTGGCAAGGGTCTCTGCCATAGTCTAGGGTCTTTTGATGACCCCTGTGGATGCAAAATGATGCAATATGATCTATTTTTAATGATGATTTTTTTTTAATGAGAACTTGCAAAGAAAATTGCAATAAGAACACATCGTTGAGGTTGTGAGGTCAAGCCCACACAAGTTAGGAAATTCCACACAAGTTAGGAAATTCCCTGCTGTGGACCATTAATTCAGGCTCTCTGAACACCCTGAAATGATCTCTGGTGCTCTGATCACGTATATCTCTGGTCTATAGGACCTCTGCCACATTCAGTGCACTAGACGGATGGTGGCTCCTTGGTGTTAACTTAAAAATGAATAAATAGAATTAGTTCATGTGGTGTGTAATCATGAGTTCTGAGCATTTACCCAGAACTGTCTCTAGGGAGGTGAGTTGTCCCTGCAGTGTGTCACCACTGCTTATTTGAGATCACAAGGGGGAACATGCCTGGAGTTTGCTCCAGTTACTTTGTCCCTGCTTTGGTACCTGCCACGTGTATGCTGACAGGCTGCTCTCAAAAAGGGGGATAGGCCTGTGTTCCCACCTCACCTTCAGTTAAGGGAGATGTCTCTGGCCCTAAAGCACTGGCAGGCATTGAGCTTCTTGAAGCAGTTTTGTTTTTCCCAGGGCTTTCCTGGCAGGGGGAAACCTCCTGCCAGCTGCTTCTTAATGGCACTCAGGGGCTCTAAATGTGCTGTTGCTGTTGCACAACGTGGTACAAGAGCTGAACTCTAAAACCAGTTCCCTGGCAGCAATGGACACTGGGCAAGTTATTTGATAGACCACAACTACATGGAATAAAATATGGAAGGCAGCTGAAATTGGTAGGTTCCAGAGGGAATGCAATGTGGCTTTGCCTGCACCCACACCACTACCTGATGTGCTGCTAAATAACATGTTGGGACTTCAGCCACCATAGCACTGCAACCCCTTTTTGGCCCTTTGAAATAATGGGCCAGTGGCCTAAACAGTACCTTCTTTATGTCAATGAAGAGACAGAATGATCAGACTGCCAAGCAGACTTTTCTCCCTCAACTGAAATATGAAATTGCTTCCTGCATCCATACAATTCTTCCCAATGTGTAGGAACAGCTGAGGTGCATACAAAAACTGATGCCACGTTTTCTGCAAATGGAGCTGCATCACTAGGATATGAACTTGCATAACAATTAGGAAGGCTGGTAGGGTTGAAACTTCATGTCCTTTTAATTAAGATCTCAATTTGCAAAATTAAGAGATGTAATTAGTTGAGGAGAGAGGGGAAAAAAAGTCATGAAATTTTGCTGCTGTTTCTGAACACCGTGTTTCTAGCAATGCACCTGTTTCTGTGAACTTCAGTCTTCCTGTCTGAAACAAGAACATCTATGGCCTTGAGGTGGTACCATTTTCTTCTATGTGCCCCACAATGGCTATCTGAATAAAGAGGCACATGAAGAAACTACTCCTTAATAAAGGCATGGTGCCAGTGAGTGAAAGTGTGGCTTGGTGTGTGGTTGGGAGATGAGCTGGGCCTAGCTATCAGCTCTGACCCAGCTGTTCTGTAGACATCATGTATGGCCTCATGGAAGCACCAGACCTCAGATCTGCTGTGGACAATCCTCCTGGTGAGGAGACTCCTCTTTGTGCTCATGTGGGATGGAGCTCCCACCTCCTTTCCCATAGTTATATATTGCTATAAGGAGCCAACAGCCTCTGCTGCTGTTGACCTCCGTTGTTTTGTTTAAAGGTGTTGAGCCAACAAAGAAGGGATGAAGCTGTGGATTTATGACTCTTGTTCATTTGCCCTTTATTTGGAAAAGGCACCACCCAGTGTGAAGAGGTTGCACTCTGAGAGAGGTGATGAAATATTGTCATTGACCTGCTGTACAGACCATCTGTCTCTTGCAGGGCTACTCTGGAATATGGTGAAGAGTGTTGCTTTTTCTGTGTGGGCTTTTTCATTTAATTGGCCTTGACTCACTGCTAATTTTTTAGAACTTAAATCAAAGCAACCCCCAAAACTTTAAATACACTGTGACAACCTGAAGCCTTATTACAACCAATCTCTTGAGATGATCAGTTCTCTTAAGAGACATGAAAGAAATTGTTTGACAGACCAGAATAGTATGGATTAAAAGATGATAGTTAGCAGATAAATGAGGCATAAATTTAATACTGGGCATATAATCTTGCCTTTTTGCACACTGTTCTTGAGGCATTAGCAAATATTTCAATGAAATAATGTCCTATGATCATTTAGGTTTTGCAGCTGGAAAACATCTGCCCCTGTGGAGGCAGATGGTGCAAGTGTGTGCAATGTCTCTCTTTTTCTTGTGCAATTATGTCAAAATTAAGGCTCTGCGAGTGCATGCAAGTGATTAAGGAGAGCAAGTGTTACATGTAAGTTCTCATTATCCCTGAAACTGTTATTACAGCCCTGGAAATTCATGGTTTAAAAAGTATAGATTGTTGAGCTTGAAAATTAAATTGCAGTACTCAAATATCCTTATCCCAAACTGACTAAAGTGTCTCTTGAAGATTAATTTCAGTTCATTCTTGGAGGTATACTTGTGGATATTCAGGATCTCTTTTTGGTGTATAGTAATAATTCCATATTCTGAGCTTGATATTCTAAACATCCAAGTGTATTTTCATTCAGCAAATCACTCCTTTTCCACCAGAGGTACTGCTGGGTAACAGTAATGGGCAATTTGGTAGCCTGTGTTGACCAAGGAACAGGGATTTACTTTCCCCATTTTTCTCTCTTCTGCTTTCTGAGAGACTGTCTTTTGGGGATGGACAGCTGATTTAATTTTGTGGTTTTGTTTTTTTTTCTTTCAATGAGTACACTTTCTGGAGGTAATAATCAGCACGGGCTGGGTCCTTCTGGGATGGTATTCACTTTGACTGCAATACTCACCCACTTGCAAGACCCGTTTTCTGTGTGTTCTTTTGTCAGAATGGGACCCAATAATGATTTTCTCCCTTAAATATCCTGAGGAGCAGACAAGAGGAAAGACTTAAGTGATGGCAGCTCTCCAGTGACCCTGCTGCAGTATTCATAATGCAACATTTCCCAGAAGGGCTGAGCGCTGAAAGTCTGTAGCCAGCTTTGGGAGGATGTTTTGGTGAGACCGGGCTCCCAGGGATGCTGGTATATTTTCTATATTTTTTTCATGAGCCATCATTGTAATGCTGGGGAGGCTGCTTTTATTTTGGGCATTATCACTACTTTGTGAGCAAAATACATCCCAGTGTTAACTGGAATATGTATATAGAGGCAAATAGGTAAAAATGCATGGTGATTGTCTCTTGTTTGTCAGGAATGATTTCCATTTTCTCAGCAAAATACTTTGTTTTCCCAGTCAGTCTTGCAAAATAATGCACCTCCCAACTCACAACAATGAGATTAAAAAATATCACTTTTTTTTTTAATCTCTGTGTCTCGATTTATAGCTTTTTAGATGTTATTAGGTTGTGTATTACTTGGGTGTAGAAGGAATGACACACTTTCTGTATTGGGAAAAATTTGAGGTAATTTCAACAGGATGTTGAACCCAGGGTGCAGAATTGGAAACTGTAATCTTGTCTGCTACACAAATAGATGACCCTTAATGGTAGACTACATAATACTTTTTCTTTCAGCACTCATCAGTACTGACCTGGCTGGACAGATGGCTAGTTCTATTGATTACATATCCTTCACAACTTATATTAATTGTCTGATTCTCCTTTCGGTTTGTTTTTGGGTTGTTATTTTTTTTTTTTGGGGGGGGGGGGGGGGGGGGGGGGGAGGTTGTTTTTTTGTTGTTGTTGTTTTTGGTTTGGTTTGATTTTTTTTGTTTGGTTGGTTTTTTTTTTTTTTTGTTTTTGGGGGTTTGTTTTGGTTTTTTTTGATTGGGGGTTTTTTGGGTGTGGTTTTGGGGTGGGTTTTTTGTGGGTTTTTTGTGGGGTTTTTTTGTTTGTTTCTTTGGGGTTTTGGGGTGTTTTTTTTTTTATTTCTTTTTGTTCCACTGTGTTTTGTGGAGAAAAGTTAGTATTTCAGAGAGGTTATATCTGCCATGCTGGCCTACAGGAATGTATTTGGCATATTAACTTTCTTTTAACAGTTGTGTTTAATATATACAGAGAGCATTTTGCTCTCAGAGGCCATCTGAATGTCTTCAAAGGGTTATTGAATTGTTTATTGATCTGCTTCATTGCTGCTGTTCTCTGGTTCTTTTTGATGTCTTGTCACTTAATTCAAATGCCAAGCTTTAATTTAAGAGTAGTGCAGGAAGCTGTACTTGTGTAAATATTAGGGTATGTTTCTCTTTTGAGTGAGGATGTACTAGATTGTCCAGTAAATATTGCTGCCATCAGAATTTTATCTTTTTCCTGCCCCTCACTTTGCACAGGCTCATTCTTCTGTTCCCCTGAAGAAATCTGAGATGTCTGGGGTTTTATCTTTTAGGTTTTATAAAAGTCTAATCTCTTATTATGCAATTAGAAGCTTACAGACTAGTTCCCTGATTAAGAAAATAAATTTGATTAATTTTCTTTTCTTTCCTTTAATGTTTTCCAGATATTTTTCTTACATTTGTTAAATTTACTAGCTGAAAGTGTCTGTAGGTTCCCTCTCCCCACCCCCCATTGATTTATTCTATCACATTTTGAAGATTTTTAGATTTCTGGACTAGACAATCATCAGTGTCAAGGAGTTCCATAGTTAGTGAACCTATTTCTTGGAAAAGTGTTTCTTTTTAATCCTGCCACCTGACCATCCATTTGTAGATTTTCGTAGTATATTTTAAATTTTTGGGTAATAACTCTTAATTTATTTTTTAAGCTTTGCATGATATTAAATATATTTATCATAACCCCTGCATCAGTTGCTTCTTTTTCCTATGATGGAGATTATGGCCTGTTAGCTTATTTCTTGTACACAAGTGGCTCCATGACTTTGGTTTGCTTGATCGCCTCTTCGTATTTATTCTATTCCTACATTTTCCATTTGATTTGGCCTTTCTAGTGCATTTGGCTGATCTTCTACCGTCACTGTGTACCCACAGCAACAGCAGGAGGTCTCCTGATACCAGATGAATTTTGGTGATAAGGTAATGTAGAAGTGTGTTAAATGGCAGAGTGAGAATAAGGCTCCCCCCTGGTGATAAGGCAGGCTTGGAGCTGTTTCATTTAGATGTACAGCTTCTCCAGACAAATGGCTTGGCCTGCAGGGCCACTCTGCCTGTTTGCACTTACCCAGACTCTAGCCCACCTTCCCTTCCCAGCAACAAAACCTGGACAGCTTTTCCCAGTGCACTTAGGATGCAGCTCTGACTTACTGGCCAAGTGTGTGTCATAGGGGTGCTGAGTGACCAAATCACATAAATTGGCATGTTTGAGTCATCAGCCTCTTCTGGCTCAAAAGGCAGAGGTTTGTGCCACAAAGCTGTCAGAGACATGTATTGCTGGTCTTCACTGTGTGTTATACAGGACAATTTTCCTTCTCCTTTTTGCTTTTCCTTTTTTTCAAGAAGTCCATAAGCCACTCCTTCCTCTCTCTCTCCCCCACCCAGAATACTGAGAATGAGTGGAAATGTTGCAGAGATGGGGGAAACTTTTAATGTTGAAGGCTGCAGAAAGTAAGATGCTGCATTAGAAATTATCAAAGTTAAGGCTACGTGTGCAGTGTTAGATCCTTCTTTTGTGCATGCTGCCGCTTCAGTCTTTGGTCACTTGCATACTGTTTTCTTTTCTGTAAAACATCAGGTATTTCAACAACACCAGAAATGTAAAATCATAGAGTAGAGCTAGATGTGTTTATTGATGAGATTCTTTTTTTCTCCTGCTGACTTCACCCTTTTGTTGTTATATTTCAGTCTGTAGCTTGATGACACAGCTTCTCTCTCCCATCTCATTGAAAACTGTTGTTCCCTACCTTTCGAAAACCTACTTCGAATGTAACTGAATAAAAAGCAGTAGAAAAAAACCACATTAGTGGGGGAAAAGGAAAGCAAATCCTCAGCTGCATGAAGCTGCCAGTAATGTTCAGAAGTTGACAATAATGAACTGTTCATCTAAGTAAAAATAGTCTTTACAGTCTCTGTGTTTCTTGCCTTGTGAAACAATACTGTTTTGGTTTTTTTCTTTTAAAATATTTGGTGATCATATAACTTACTTTGTCTAGTGTAAGCCTCTGTTGCAGCCACTCTTCACTTTGCTGTACATGAAAACCAGGAGTCTATAGACCGTCTGGTGTGCAGTGAAATGAGCAGTTAACTGCAGCCCAGCCTGGTGTTTTGTGATCTGCCATGTATTTTACAGTGAAAACATCATGATAGCAAACTGGAAAATTGACAGCTTTTCATCGACAGCAATTTTAATCTTTTTCACTGTTTACATACTGAGGATGAGGACTTTGCTATGACACAAAGACACTTCAGGAAGATTATAAACAGCAGCAGCACCAGAAAAAAAAAATCCTCTTTTTGGGAATGAAAATGCATCACATAAGGCTGTTTTGTCATTTTAAAGTTAAAATGTTTCTTTTCCCAAGAGAATTAGCTGAGGAAAATCTCATATTTTTTAAAGCAGTTAAGTAGCCAAGCAGTCAATAATATGTATAAAATGTGTAATAAATGTTGACTTCTGTGCCTTTACTCCACGATACCGTGTCATACTTGACATAATGTCCTTGCATAGACACTGAACACATCATTTCTCTTGGGTTTGTGAGAGGGTTTGTGTTTGTAAAGGTTTGTACTGCCCCATTAAAAAAAGAAAATGGTTGCTATTCAAAAATTATTAAACCTCTATCTCCTGATTATGATTTTTGTAAAATACCTTCACAAAAGAAAATCCATTAAGAAAATAGGTACTGTGTTGCAGGAAACCTCAGCAAACAGAAGTGCTCAACTAAAGTTGTGTCTTTGGGTAATCAAAGCTGCTGCTGCTAGCTCCTGCACTTTCAGGTTTCACTAATTGAAGTCCATTGACTTAAATCCATTGTTTGTATTAAGAAAGGGGGAGGGGAGGAAAAAGAAAGGCTCTGGGTTTGGGTTTTTCTTTTTTCCACTATTGTCCCTGTCAACATGCCACAGTTTCATCTGAAATAAGGGATGCATGAAGCTTTTCAGTCTGGGTTTTGCTTCCCTGTATTTTTATATTTGCTTAATTTGCTGACTGGCAGCTCTGAAAAAATCACTTAATCAGCATATCTGGCCCAAATACTAGGCTTGACTTGAACATACTGACAGGGTCTTGGCTCATGGACAGCTGAGACTAGTTCGAATTTTTGTTCTGTGATCTGTATAGGTAGAGGTGATGGAAGAAGAAAATAATAATCTGAAAACCTGTCTTGTTCCTTTCCCAGCAGTGCCACAGAAGTCAAGCCCCAAATGCTTCTTTTGATCTCGTTTGTAACCTCATGTAGCTTTGGAGAGTCACTTCTGCCTTACAAGACCCTCTGTGGGAAGAGGAGCAGCTCTCTAATTCCACTGCTCAATTTTGCAGGCTTGTCGTTGAGTCACTTGATCCTTTTGCCCTCTCTGAAGCACCAGTGTCTTACATTTACTTCTGTGACCTGAGGAGCTCCTAAGCAGTGTTATCACATTGGCAGTTCTGTCTGACCAACACAGACAGCAGCTTCTCCCTCTCTGAATGCAGGGAAGTCATCTGAACTAGTTACTGTGGCAAGTCCTATCATAACAAGATCCAAAATTGACTTCCTACGTTATTTTTCCCAGGTACTCCACATCTGCATTCTCCAAACTCAGCAGAGTAGGGATCCGACATCCTCCGCCTCTTCCTTTCATTGGAAACCTGCTCTTCTTCCGTGAGGTAGGATATGGTTTTCTTTGTATCAGTCAAAGTGATGGGAAGAGTGGATGGGAGGCAGGAGGAATTGAAGGGAATCCTACAGTTGACTGGTACCACCTCTTCAGGCATGCCTCTCTGGGAAGGACAAGCAAAACTCAGCTTTTTGAATGAATTGGTAGAAGCAGCTGTATGTAAGCAGCTCTAATTCCAGGGTAAAGTAAACTTGAGGGAAAGAAAATGTGTAAGCTCCTGCAGTTAATTACTTGAGCTCTTCCAAGAAAGTTCATGCCCTCAGTGAAACGAACTTAGTTATGTGAATAGAACAGATTATGTTAACTAGCCCCAACTGGTTTGTTCTTACAGTGGTTTTGGCTCTTACAACCTTTCTGTTTGTTTGCACTTTTGTTGATTGTACACATTCATTTTAAAGCCTTTAATGTTGCTTTCTCCCAAGCAGTAACTGGAATTAGGCACTGCTGAATGTTGTTGCTCTGTGCCACAAATATTAGGGCTGTGAGGATGGGGAAGTGGTGGCATTTTGCCTCCAGACTTCATTCCCTTATTTTTCTCACCCATCCTCTTTCAGTAGACTGCTAATGCTGTGCTTTGTTCCTTGTTCCATTTCAGTGGTATTGCTGAAGGTCCGAGACACCTTTATAATGAGAGGCCACCATTTTTCTGGTTGTATCTTTCAGTAAAATCTCTCCAGCGTGTGTCTGCTGCAGCCCAACAACTTTTCAGGGAATCTGGGCCAGCTCCAGCTGCTACCCAGTTTTCCCTGTTAAGTGCATGGTCATCAATATCCATGCTAAGATTTGAATTATTAATGAGAATATATTGCCTCTTACCTTGGTCTTCATGGTGATTGTTCAATCAATATCTGACTCATTATTAGATAAAACCCTTTTAAATACCAGTTTTACATGTACATCTGATTTCATTTAGAAAATAGTATAAAAGGCAGACTTAATCTGCTCTAGATTAATTTGAACTGGAATTGGCAGGGTGACTTTAACTTACAAGGGATTCTGGTGGTATGGCATGCAGACCAGTTCACCTTCACACTTCAGGTTTTAATTCAGCCAAAAAGTGGCAGAAAGCCACTCATTCTGTAGCTCCTTAGTGGTGAAATCTAGACATCATTAGTTACCTGCTACCACTTAGCTGTTACATAAAGGTGCCTGGAGACTAAGTTATTTTGGTATGTTCTAGATAGGCTTGCCCTGTACCAGCGTAGAAGTGTAAAGGTTTTTGGAAATGACACAAAATGATCATATGATCTGTTAGGCAAATTTCATTACTAGAATAGCATTCATGAAGTTAACTTATATCAAAATAATGCAAAAAAGTTAACCTTGCTTTTACTACCTTTTAGGAAGAAAAATAAAGTAGCTGAGGAATTGTATCTTGGGATACCAAGAAATAACTGTTTTGGAATGGAGTTGAGTGGTGCAAAGCCACAAGCACTGCCAGGCTGTGTGTCCAGCACGTTGGCCTTTCACCACCCGTCTTCTCTACCATGCTGTCATCACCAGTAGGAATGGGCAGGGAGGAGCCCAGGCTCTAGGTGATTTTTCTTCCTCCCCTCACATGTTTTGCCATTTTTTCTGGATCTGCCCCTGGGGCTGCTTTCCTAGAACAGAGCCCATAGCAATGATCCAGTAATGGGAGCCCTGCTTTTATACTGCAGGCTCTTGTCTATGAGAGCATTTTCAGGGACACAAGTGCTTTCACTGCAGTCAGTAGAGAACATCGACCACTTTCCCTTTCCCAGCAGGGGAGAACCAGGGCTTGCCCATCACCTCACTGGAAATAGGGATGATTTTAGGGCTTAGCTGCAAGGGACACCACAGCTGTCCATGAGTAGTGGCTTATTGGATTTGGGGTAACTTTATATACTTTTTTTTTTTAATAGGAAATAAAAAAGAGTGATTTGTTTTGTTGCTCCATTTATAATATTAAGAAGTTCTTGCTCTTCCATGTTGATGCAACTATTCTCTTTCCACCAAAATAGCTGTTTGGAGAGTTTTCTTCTTAAATCAGGCTGGCTTTCTTCTTAGTATTGCTAATCTTGTGCAGGGAAAACACATGAGCCATTCCCATTAAATCATCAAACTAGTGCTTTTCAACCGTGAACATTTATTTCAAAGGAATTAATGAATGGTGACTAAGAGGAATGAATTGATATGTGCCGTATGGGAATCTGCATATGTGTAATTCATACTTTTCCAGTGTCGAATTTAGTCTGCAAATTAACACAGGTTGAAAAGCCCTGAACACAAGTGAGATCTGGAAGATAAAAGGAAATCGAGAGACTTCAACATATGCAGCCTTGCAGTCCAAAAATTGTCCTCATCTCATGGATTCAGGCTTTTCTCCTAGAATATGATTGCTAGAAATATAAGGAAAAGAAATAAATAAAGCAGGAGAGGAAGCCCCTTTGACATAACAGAGTAAATCTAGGTCCTGGGAATTTAAGAAAGAACATTAAATGTCAAAAAATTGCACAAAAATTGCCTAAGCAATTTGTAATGGTGTAAATTCAAGGGTTTGCTTGTCTTCTCCCTTACTTGGGTGTAAATCACTTCTACTGAAATAAACTGAGTTTCCTGTTTTGTTGCACTGTGCATGTAAACAGAGCTTCAGGCTTCTTTTGCAATACTTCTTCTTTAAATGTCCCTGAAAACAAAGGAACAGTGCAAGCAGGATTTGCCCAGTAGTGCTGGGTTGTGAAGAATTTAATAAACTTTCAAAGGCATTTTATACAAGAAAACATTTCTAATGAGTTTTTTATTTTTTTAGAATAATTATTTCAGGGATTTCTTGAACAGTGTATTTTCTATGAGTAAAAATAACACTAGCTGTTAATGTAGTGTCTCTGAGAGAGGAAGAGGAAGTGTGGAAAGTAAAGCAGCTAAGGAAAATGCAACAGGAAAGACCTATCTCCATCACAGAAAAGGAGACCTTAAGAGCTGGCTTGGGGAAAACAAAGTTATTTTACTGTAAGTCACCCCTTCTCTCTCAAGTAAAATAAAGGGAGATAATCACACTCTAAAACTAAAACATATCCAAGTTAATCGGCTTATCTCAACAATGAGAAGATAGGAAATTATTGCAGTTCTGCAGCTGGGAAATTATCTGAGTCCAAGATATTAGATTAAAAATTCTTCCATTGCATGAGAACAATTTGTGGTGGGTAAGTCTGATGTAATAGTAAATATGATTAGGCTGCTTAAAAAAAGCAGCGTGTTCAATTTTTTCCAATAACTGAGCAGACTTGCAGCTGACAGACTGCTGTTTTTCTACAAATTCCTGACTGTTTGCTCACCTCTCCATGTGCTTCGTTTTTCCTATGAGTCTGGAAAAACGTGAGGGTTGTTTGTGATAGCTGTGTAATGGTTGATACAGGGATATACACAGCATGGACTTTCACACATGGGTCTGTATGTGCTTTATAGCAGCAGGTTGCAGAATAACTAAACCAAGCTTTTATTAATTCCCAGGCTAATGATTTTATTATGTGACAAGTGTTCTGAAAACTGAGAAGCCACAAATCTGTATCACCCTTTCTCTCACTTGACCTGTTGCTATGGCTGTGCAGCGCTTTTCTCCCCCTTTCCCATCCCTTCCCTAAATGACAGCCATGCTGTTTTGAAATGTCATTGGCTCTGACATCTGCACAGCCCTGGTCCTCTGGTGCTGTACCTGTGTGCACTGCTCCCTGCCCAGCCTCCTGGAGAGCCACACTGTGCCTGCAGCAGCTTTGGGGCTGCCCCTGATGTTTTGGGGGGTGTGTGGGTTGGTGCCCCATTTTGGTCCCTGGTTGGTGGGATGTGCAGCTGAGTGATGTGCTTTGGGTCCTTATAACGGCGTGATCATGTATCACTTTCCTCCTATTACTCCTAGCAAGCTCCAGTGATGCTTTTGACTGTCTGTGTGCTTGCATCCCTGCCTTGCATGTTAATGAAAGACATCACTGTCTTTAGCCCCTCTCAGCTTGGACAGGACACTCTTTGTTTACTCTGCTCATGTCAGTCTGGCCTACTTGTAGATCCGGGGCTACCCCGAGCGGCCCGTTTCTGCTGAATGAAGTGGGGGCTCTGGGGGGGCTTTGTCTTGCCTTCAGTTTGGGGTCTGGCTGGCCTCCGTTGTTTTATGGCGCATGGATGGGAGAGGAAAAGGGGGGGACTGCAGGGAGGAAGCAGAGAGCAAATATTATTTTTTTCCCTTCACTACACATCTGCCAAAGGCATCCCTCGAGTTGGACGTAAAGGAAAATAAAAGGCAGAGTCCTTGCAGGAATGAAATTAAGCCATGTGTAATTTTTAGCCTAGAAAGCACTGTGTGGGTGCTTAGAGAGAGAGAGGCTGCAGTGTTTACTGCTCTGGAATTAAATGACACAGCATTCAAACTTAAACAGGGTTGGAGAGAGGCAAACGGTGAGGGGAGCAAAAAGGGGGGAAAGGGAGGAAAAGAAGCTATCAGGCTTTGGACCTGGATTGAATTACAAGAATAATATGACTTATATTGACAGCGAAAGCCTGCATATGGTTTTGTGTTTCTTTGTGCAGAGAAATGACAAAGGAATGAGATAGGCAGTGTGTGTTTTGCAACTTGATAGCTATTTGTGTGGAGCCAGAAAGGTTGGCTGTGGCATCACCAACCAACCTGTCTTTATGTCCCCCAGATGCCTGTGTGCGTCTGCCGTGGCTGCTGACTGCTGGAACAGACCTCTTGGGTGATCCAGGTCTTCTCTTATGTCCTGGGAATGCCACCACCCTACACCGGGGGCATGTACATGCATGTGCTGCAGATCTAAACCCAGTATTTAGTTTGAAAGACAGGTGCATGCCAGGGAAAGTTGAAGCCTCCCTTGGAGTGGAGAATGTAAACCCCCTTCCTCTGAATTACTATAATTTTGAAATTAAGGGGCTCTCAGGCAAAGGTGTGGGGATAGGAATAACAGTTCTTTACTAGTATATATAAGAAGGCAAACAAACAACAACAACTACAGCATTAACAACAAACAGAACCAGGAAACCTTGTGGCAGCCTTCTCGGCCGTGACGGAAGGGACGGAGGAGAGGCTTTGTGAAGCCCCGGGGCAGGCTGATCGCAGTGCCCCCGCAGGGCTCTGAGGGCACTGAGCTCTTAGGGCAGGGATGAGCAGCAATCCCGGGGGATGAGCTGGGTCAGAAGGCCGCGGTGGGAGCTGGAACTGCGGGATGTCCCGGCCGGGCTCTGAGGGCGCCGGGCTCTGAGGGCGCCGGGCTCTGAGGGCGCCGGGCTCTGAGGGCACCGAGCTCTTAGGGCCGGGCTCTGAGGGCACCGAGCTCTTAGGGCACCGAGCTCTTAGGGCAGGGAGCTCTGAGGTCACCGAGCTCTGAGGGCACCGAGCTCTGAGGGCACCGAGCTCTTAGGGCCGGGCTCTGAGGGCGCCGGGCTCTGAGGGCACCGAGCTCTTAGGGCCGGGCTCTGAGGGCACCGAGCTCTTAGGGCCGGGCTCTGAGGGCACCGAGCTCTTAGGGCACCGAGCTCTGAGGGCAGGGCTCTGAGGGCACCGAGCTCTGAGGGCACCGGGCTCTGAGGGCACCGGGCTCTGAGGGCACCGGGCTCTGAGGGCACTGAGCTGTTAGGGCAGGGCTCTGAGGGCGCCGGGCTCTGAGGGCACCGGGCTCTTAGGGCCGGGCTCTGAGGGCACCGGGCTCTGAGGGCACCGGGCTCTGAGGGCACCGAGCTCTGAGGGCACCGAGCTCTGAGGGCACCGGGCTCTTCGGGCCGGGCTCTGAGGGCACCGGGCTCTTCGGGCCGGGCTCTGAGGGCACCGGGCTCTTCGGGCCGGGCTCTGAGGGCACCGGGCTCTTAGGGCCGGGCTCTGAGGGCACCGAGCTCTGAGGGCACCGGGCTCTGAGGGCACCGGGCTCTGAGGGCACCGAGCTCTGAGGGCACCGAGCTCTTAGGGCACCGAGCTCTTAGGGCAGGGCTCTGAGGGCACCGAGCTGTTAGGGCAGGGCTCTGAGGGCACCGAGCTCTGAGGGCACCGAGCTCTGAGGTCACCGAGCTCTGAGGTCACCGAGCTCTGAGGGCACCGAGCTGTTAGGGCAGGGCTCTGAGGGCACCGAGCTCTGAGGGCACCGAGCTCTGAGGGCACCGAGCTCTGAGGGCACCGAGCTGTTAGGGCCGGGCTCTGAGGGCACCGGGCTCTGAGGGCACCGGGCTCTGAGGGCACCGAGCTCTGAGGGCACCGAGCTCTTAGGGCAGGGCTCTGAGGGCACCGGGCTCTGAGGGCACCGGGCTCTGAGGGCACCGGGCTCTGAGGGCACCGAGCTCTGAGGGCACCGAGCTGTTAGGGCAGGGCTCTGAGGGCACCGAGCTCTGAGGGCACCGAGCTCTGAGGGCACCGGGCTCTTCGGGCCGGGCTCTGAGGGCACCGGGCTCTTCGGGCCGGGCTCTGAGGGCACCGAGCTCTTAGGGCCGGGCTCTGAGGGCACCGAGCTCTTAGGGCCGGGCTCTGAGGGCACCGAGCTCTGAGGGCACCGAGCTCTGAGGGCACCGAGCTCTTAGGGCAGGGCTCTGAGGGCACCGAGCTCTGAGGGCACCGAGCTCTGAGGGCACCGGGCTCTTCGGGCCGGGCTCTGAGGGCGCCGAGCTGTTAGGGCAGGGCTCTGAGGGCACCGAGCTCTTCGGGCAGGGATGAGTAGCAATCCCGGGCCAGGGGATGAGCTGGGTCAGAAGGCCGCGGCGGTAGCTGGAACTGCGGGATGTCCCGGCAGGACACAGGGACTGCGGCGTAGCAAAAGCCCCCAGAGCCTAAGAAGCGGCGGAGGTAGGACAGCTGCGGTCCTGCTCCGGCAAGGCAGGAGAAGGTGAGCTCACAACTCCTGGACACACGAACAGATGGCGGTGGATCCCTAGGCAGGACTGGACTTTGGTGGTGACAGCGAATCCTCCCTGCAGTAAGCAGCAGCTTGGCTGTCCTCCTTCAGATGATGCCCAGAGCAAGATAGTGCAGCTGCCCCCACCCCTGTCCTTTACCTGGCCCCCCGCCCCAAAAAACCCTCTGCATTTTTCCTCCGAGGGGAGCTCCCTGAGACTAAAGAAGTGCAGCACAATGCTACACTCTTTACATTCCTTTCCTAGACTTTTGGCCACCTCTTTGTGTTGGTCAAGCAAAAGTACCCAGCAGTTAGTCTGCTGGCAACTTATGGGAAAAAAAATCCCTTAAGTAAAAAGGAAGAAATTTAACTCCCAACGCATTGCCATTTCACTGGCTGCAACATGACAGAAAACCTGGGGTTAGATGTGGGTTTATGTGTATATTTCTACATCTATAAAGGCAGTCTTTCCTCCCTTTAAAGATGTGTATTTTCCTAGTTTCACCCGATAGTCTGTGTTACTTCCTTTGATCAGATGTTAGCATTGTCAGATAACCCGACAAAGTTGGTGCAGTGTCTCTCTGTGGGAACCTAAAGCAGGAAATCAAGACATCAAGACAATTGGCTGTCTCCTGCTTGACTGAATGCTATTTGCAGCCTTCAGCAAGGGCTGGACCTTGGTTTCTGATAGGAGCATCAGGTTGAGCTGTGCTGTAGCTCACCGCAGCTTCTCCCTGCACTGGTGGGGGTCTCAGCAGGGTGAGCCTGTGTCTGGGGGAGCAGAGTGCACCTCAGAGACCCCTCTGTAGAGACAAAATGTCCTCGGCTTCTTGGCACTTGCAGCGTTTCCCATAACTGTTTGCTAGATTCACCTGAGTGTGATGTCAACTTTAAATAACACTTATGGATGCTGAGAAGGTATTAGGGGGCACAAAGCAACTGGTGGGTTTCATGTGATGGAAAAAAGGGATGAATCATCACTGCCTTGCTGGTGAATAATGGTGACTAATGAAGGTGGTAGTGGTCAGGACAGATGCCTTTGCTCTTCTGAACTATAGCATTTTTCCTTTGAGGGAAGAAACAATTCCTTTTTGTATTACAAGGAATGGTGTGCTGATGGTGTAGCTTTTCCCTAGAGCAGCTCTAACATTTATTTTTGTGCAGGACTGTGTGAACCCTTCCCACAGGCCTCATGTGTTGCCCCTGGAAGGAGATGTAGACTTTATTGATGGCCATCATCATGGTTTTGGTATCCATTAACCCATACTTTGGTTTTTCTTTTTCACACACTTCCTGCTTGCCTTATTAAATGCTGCATGGGGAGGAAGAGGAAACCCTTCTCAACCCTTCATGGTTGAGGCAACTGGTAGCTCTTAAGTGGAGAGGGGATGATGTTGTCTATGGCAGCACAGCGAGTGAGAAGAGATTCCTTAATCACACTCCTGGCTTTCCTCAGACTCTCAGTGTGATCTTGGTCAAGTCTGACTGGGGCAAAGCTTTCTTTTTTTCTGAGTGAGAAAATCTCTTTCTTTTGCTTCACCTGGGCCTCTTTTATCCACCTGCAAAACAGAAAAGATGGTGTTCTGGAACAGATGGGTCTGCTTTTTGAACAGGTTATGGTGAAACATTTTGGACAACCTCTCTGGGGCCTGTTAGATTTGGGGAAGCTGATATCACTGCTGTCTTGAATGGACTGGGACACTCCAGGGCCAGAGGGAGTTTGTGTTTTCGCAATATTCACAGATCAAGTGGAGCTGTGAATTAATGCCAGCCCTGAGTTCTGGCCTACAAATGAAGGTATCTGAGTGAGACGATCCTCAAGATAACAGTGCTGAAGGATACTTCTCTGCTATGCCACCCTTGACCACTGTCCTTTGATGGGGTTTTAGCAGCCAAATGACTGCCCAAGATCAGTCAGAGCAGAGGTTTGCATCATTAAAATGATACCTGGCTCATGAGAATGGTGCAGGGAATTTTGCCACGTGTTAGATCTTTTGGAGGGTATATTTGCACGTTCATGACATGACCCTCTGGAATTTGCTATGCAGCCTGCTCTTTAAGCACGTGCTGCTAAATTAAAGCCAGCTCTGGCCTGACATGCAGCAGCGTTGAACCCAAACAGCTGAGCTACAGTGTTTGGGCTGAAAGAATGGGATGACGTGTGGTTGCAAAGGTAGTGGCATACAGTTAGAGCCAGTGTGGTCACAAACTGGACTTTAGCTTGGGCTCCAGAAGAAGAGAGCCTCACCTTGAAAAGCAGGGAAGTAGGGATGTGTTTGAACAGGAGGATTCCAACAGCTGTTGTAGTAAACTCAATGGGCTTTTACATGTGAACTTAAAAAAGCAGGACTATTTCTTGGATGTGACAATCTTCTCTTCAGTTTTGCCTGCAGTTGCACTGGGCTGGAAGAAGTGGGGTTTGAATAGATAAAATCTTTTAGCCCTTGAAATTAGGAAAGAAAGTAACAGAATCAGGGAGATGATGAATAAGAGCAATTCTGTTATTTTACACAAAATTGTAACTTGCTCATGTTATCTGTGTACTTTGGAAGCATCCTATGTTGTTCACCTTCTTATTGCATGTGAATAGGAAATCACATCCAGAAATCCAATTCTTCTATGTCAGCAAGACCAGTTTGTATAATAATGGCCAGGTATCAGTTGTAATGCTAAAATTATAGCAGGCTCAGATTGGGTATTGTGAACAGTTGTTATCCATGAGCCAACAAATTTAGCAGAGCCTTAACTTCATTAGCAGTGTCTAAATGCATTAGCCATATGCTCCTCAGCATATGGGTAAATACATAACAATTTATTTTCATTAAGGTTTTCTTACAAGTGCTGCTAACCCAAGCTCCACTAGAAATGTTTACAGCATGACATGCCTTTTCAGATAATAAGCTGACTTTCTGTACAGCAAGTCATCCTAAAAGGGTGGCAAGCAAGATACTTCCCTGTCCTTTCTGGGAATAAGCAGGTCCAGCTGCTGTGGGTCTGATCCGCTGCATCTAGTTAGGCTTGTTTTCTGAAAGGCTTTGTATTAAAATGAATAATAGAAAGCTTTGGAGAGCTGCCTCTTCAAACACGTGCTGGTAAATCCCTGGTATTCATTGCGTGCTGCCGTCTGGTTGCTATGATGCACCTTGGATGGCATCACCACCTGGTAGCTCTCTAAGACTCATGATCTAATGGCTTCTTCCCATTTCCCCCCTTCCCAGGCAGGATGTAGAATTGAAATATAACTTTTCCTAAGAGGGACTGAGTGTGAAATTATGTCATACTCATGGCCTGTAGTCAAATGGATGTGGTGATGGAAAGGCAGGGTGAGTTTGTAGGGTGGGCACTGGGGAGGGCTGGGAGGGCTTCGCTAGCTGCAAAGTGGCATGGATGTAACTTGGCCATTGTGTGCTCAGCATTCTCCTCTTTTCTCAGAAATAAACGAAAAGCTATTTTCTTGACAGCTTTTTTTAAAAAAATTTGGTTTTTTATAAGCATTTATGCAGCTTGATTCAGAAACACAAGTTGGCTAGAGAGACATTGAAGGGTAAGAAAGGACTGATCTTATCAGAGAGGTAGAAAGTTCAAAAGTTAATCTATTTCTCCACAGTCTCAGAGGCCTCGGTGCATGTCTAAATTTAGATGGTAATGTGAAACAAAAATCAACTAGAGTTGGAATCTGGGTTTTTTGAGACCTGACTGCATTTTTTTTATTGTGGTTGAGTGATTTTTTGGTTGGTTAGTTTTTCAAAAAGAAAAATCAACAGAAAACCTAAACAAAACTATGTGCTTTAAAAAAAATGTATTTCAAATTAGTGTATTTTATTTCTGTCTTTGTCATGATGCAATGCTGATGGATGAGTGAATTGAATTATAGTCTTGGGTTGTCCTCGGATGTTTTAACTTTTCATTTTGTTTATTAACTAGCAGCCTTTTTTACTGCTTAGATTTTGTAATTTTGTACTATTCTTTGAATTAGGAGATTTATAATAAGACAGAGGGAAAAGTGAAGTGTGTTTTGGACAGTTGCCCTGGGTCAGTTTTAAATATTCAGATAGCAAAAACAGGTCACTGAACATTGGTAACTTATTTTACCTTACTACAAAAAAATCAAAAATTATAAACAAGAGAAAAAGTGAGATACAGATTTCAAAGTATTCTCAACTATATATTTTCATAATATAGTATGCAAGAAATAAACATTAAAATAATTGCAAATTAAACTTTGCTATTTGCTGAATTTCAATAGTTTTTTGTGTATTATATCTGATGGCATTTTTTTTTCTGTAGTATAGAAAACTGCTGACTCTCATAGGGAGCATGATGCATGTGTTGATTTAGGTAGGGTTAGTGAAAGTTAGGCCAAAGGAGCCATAAGAAGTCACATACAATGATGAGTTGAAATACTCTCTGTGAAGTTGAGTGGGACTTTCAACATGGTTGTTATTCTTTTGCTGAATAGCACTCTTCCTGTTCCTCTCAAAAGGGAAGAGGGAAAAAATGCATGAAAAGAGAAGGTGTTGGAGGGAAGTCTCTCTTTGGACACAAGGAGAAAGGGGATGGTAAGCCCCAAAGTATTCCCTGATTTGCCTCCATTTGATTTTATTTCCATATATTGAGAGGAAGCAGTGAGTGATAAGCCCTAGATGTGATAAGGGGTGTTGTGGCTGTAGAGAGTAGTCTAGGAAAGAAACACCGAGGGGTATGAATAAGAAATTGATGATTGATACATGATTTCTGCAGAGACGTGAACACATCTGTCTTGATCTGCTAATACACTGCAACATGTGGCACATTGTGAAAAGCGTGTGATGAGGCAGAAGGAGGAAGTGTAGCACTTGATTTATCCTTATTTTTCTTCTGCCTCTGAAGGGAATCTAGGGCAGAGGCACCTTGCAGCCAAGGTGGAGTGGAAAAGGCACTTGATCACACTGAAGAGGGAAATGGGAGAGCATTGGGGAAAAAAAGCTGTTGGTGACCTTATACGAGAGGTCTCTATTTTAATAAAGAGTCTCATAAAGTTCATCACAGATAGAATTAAGGGCCTTGCAAATATCTTGTAGTTATATTTGTGTTTATATTTTTCCCTACCTCTTTTTTTTTTCTCCCCAGTGCCCCAGGGACCCATCTCTAAGCCCTCATAAACACGAGATTTCATTTTCTAATGCTATTTCATTTCCTGGATGGAGGACCTGCCATGAGAAGACCAGACCTCAAATTATAATAGCCCTATAAATAACTCCCTAAGGCAAAGGGAAAAAAGAAAGCCTTTGAAAGACAACCGCAAATGCAAAAATGGAGGTTTTGGGTTCCTACAGAACCAGACTAAGCAGTTCGAGTTAGAAAATGGTTAATTTTTGGGTTTCCCTGTTTATCTCTTTGCATTGTTTGTGTACAAAATTATATCTCAAAAGTCCTCAGAGGTCTTTTGCTTGAGGTCAGTTTTCTGCAGTGTTTTGGTGCCTTTTGTCCTGTCTTTAGATCCTGCTAAAAGATGGAATTTACAGGTAAAATTGAAAACAATCCAACAAACTGACTAAAACAAATACAGTGATGGATTGAATAGAAGTAGTCTGAAAATGCAACTTTTTCTTCTTTCTGGGTGAAGTAGTTTTAATTCAGCAGACCCAGACAGTCTGCCTGCTTTCTGCTGGAAATCTGTGTGAAATTGGCACATTGACTAGAATAAAAACATTCCCGAGGAATCGGCGTGTTCTGTCAAAACATTTGAACAGCTCCTGTCTCCCAGAGCACAGCACTGCTCCAGAGCCGGCAAGGGAGCTCTGCAATGCGTGGTGCAGGCTTCCCCTCCAGCCTCCTGTCTCAAATCCACCTTTTTGCATAAGCACGGGCCAAGTGCTTCAGGTTCAATTATATTTAGCTGTGGAGGTAGTAGAGAGGGCAGTTTACAAGAGCCTTTTGCGCCAGGGTTGGACCTGTGTAAGGCTGTCCTGCCTCTGTTCCCACTAAGGCTCTGTTGTACGTGGAACCTTGTAGGTTTCAAAGATTCTCGAGTCCAACCGTTAACCCAGCAGCGCCAAATCCACCACCAAACCACGTCTCCAAGTGTCTCATCTACATGTCTTTTAAATACCTCTAGGGATGGTGACTCAACTACTTCCCCAGGCAGCTTGCTCAGTGCTTGACAGCACTTTTGGTGCAGAAATTCTGCCTAGTGTGTGAAGGAAAATCATGGTGCTAAGGTTGGAGGATTCCAGTATCTTCCTGGAGCAGACTGGGTCAATAGATGGCTGGGGATAGGTAGGATGGCAAATCTGAGCTCCAGGAGAAGTCCTGCTGTGCAGGAATGGGACTCTCCCCCAACAGATGTCTCAGTGCCATGTCTTTTGCTGCTGCAAGACTCTGCTACATGTGAGGTTACTATCCAGCAGCAAAGTTCAACCTCTGTGTTGTGGAGTAGTAATAATAATAATAATTTTATTTGATCAATTAAAATTTTTCATTTTATTTGATCAATTAAAAAAATCTAATCTTCGGCTAGAAAGGGGTATGCGGCAATTTCAGTGTTTAACAGAGCAAAATGTGATGAAACTCAACCTTTTAAGCTTGACACTGATTGCTTTACTTTTGCTAAGTAGTATCTTAATCCCCCAGCACTGAGATGAAGGGGGTCTTGCTAGTAGGCTCTTGGTATGAATGAGACTGGTTAAAATCAGGCCTGCAGACAATTTACGAGATATACTGTCTGTCTGTTATTGAGACTAATTGCTTAGGAATGTAATTGTATCATTCCTGTTACCAAAATTGATATTCCCTGCCTGACTCTAGCTAAATGAGTTTTTATTTTTGCAGAATTTCTGGGCTGTAGCGTGCCTAGGCTTCGTGGTGGACAGCAGGCAGTCGGTGTTTGAAACAAATGAGGTTTTTCTTTATACTTGACAGAGAGGTGTGTCTTAAGCAGTACTTTACTGTGCGGATGCACTAGCAGATGGTGTCCTTTAAGGCTGTACATGTGACAGTAGCCTGTTTGAATGAGTATCCGTGCTAGTTTTAACACCAGGAGGAAACTAAAGGCCAAATAAGCTACTTCCCTTCCCCCTCTTCTTCCGGTGAGGGAGAGACCAAAAAAGTGCCTGATTCTGGTGCTGAAAGCACCCCTTACAGTGATGATGTGGCTGGTACGGAATCATAGCATGGTCACACCCACACAGTGCTGAAACACCCTTTCTGTAACCAGGGCAGTCTCGGACCTGCTTGTCTAAGCCCCATCCAGCAGAAAAAAATATTTATAAATCAGCATGAAAATAACCAAGGTGGGAAGGCAAACAACCCAGTGCATGGGCTTATCTTGTACACCGTGGCACATGCCCAGATAGCAATTTGGTATCCTTTAGAATACAAGTGGCATCACTGAGAAATGTGATGGAAGACAATGACGTGTGCCAGCAGGAGCAGGGAGGTCAGAGGTGGCTCACAAACCAGCCCTAGATGTGCATGGATTAGTGTCAGCACAGCAGATTTGTAAGGGATGGGCTGTGAATGTGCATTCCTAACGCTATTACTTATCCCCTGGGCCAGAAGGGCCAGATGTGTTGCATTGCATAGGCAACATATTTAATCTGTGAATGATCATTCCTGATGGATTCCCTCCAGACAGTCCAAATGTTACGTTGCTGAGCCCCAGCCTATTTTGCCTAGAAAGACAAGACCACCCAATCCAGTGCCTTTAGGGAAGGGAGAAGGTGGAATTGCTGTGATTTCACATTTTATCAAGCAGCTGTATGCTCCATGGACAAAATGCTGATGTCTAACCCGAGGCAGCTAAAGCCATGCTTTGGTACCCAAAAGCATAACTATATGATTTGTCACAGGAGTTAACAGGTGTTGGTACTTCTAAATGTTGCTGTAACTCCTTTTATTTAGTTATGCAGAGTCTAGCCTGCTGCACTTAATTTTGTCTTAGCGATATGCTATGCTGAGAAAATATGGTAACCTTTGGGACTCAGGTTTCTGGAAACTGAGGTTTACCGTCCCTGAAAACTTTGGACAGGGCTCTGAGCAACCTGATCCTGTTGAAAGTGTCCCTTCTGATTGAAGGGGGGCTGGAATTGAAGGCATTTAAAGGTCCCTTCTGACCCAAGCTATTCTATGACCAAAAAGATGAAAGAGTGCGTCATCACAGTATGGCCGTACAAGAGGGGAAAACATGATAAAATCGTTCTCTGAACAATTATAGCAAATATATGCTAAAAGACTTGGAGATGTTTCACAGTGATGAGCCCATCTTTTGATAGGTGAGGTAACAGACTGGAATAACAGTGTCAGAATTGAAGCCTCTTAATATAATATATTACTGTCTTCCAAGGGTCTGAGACTCGGGTTTGTGAGAACCTACCACTTTCCTTAGACAGGAGCATTTCCTTGATATGCTGAATGTTTATCAGCTGGAGAGGGAGACTTGAAAGAAAGGAAGTGTGCTTGCAGTTTTATGGGCAAGGAAACTGAGGGCTGTGGCTGTAACAATTTTGCTTCACCACTCACTGAGACCAAGACCCTCTGTGTTCACTGGGCATTGTACCGCTGGGAGTGGGTAGCCAGTGATTCCTGAGCTTGTGCAGGAAGAGGTGGTGACAAAGGCTGTGGACTGCATCTGTAATCAGTGAGCTTGGTACAGTGCCACAATTGATGCCACCTTTCCTGAGTCCCTGTTGTAGCAGGAAAAGCTTATGTTACATGTAGGAGGATAATGCCTAAAAAACATCCCTACTGGAATAAAGAAGTACCTTAAGTTGAGAGTTCAAACTCAACCTGCTTTTCTACTACTTTTGCAGTCAGTTCAGTAATCTTCATTTGGTTTAGGAAAAACAAAAGTAAGTGTTAAATTCAAGCTTAAAAGATTGCATCTCTTCAGACAGATTTGTTATCCATTTTCTCATTTTCAACAAGTAAACTTGCTTTTGCAGCAGAGATTTTGACATTAAGTGTCCTGATAGAATAATAGGCATGAGATGGATTGCAATCTATTGCCTCAAGACTTTGCCAATCATAAACTAAAATCAGTTAATGCATTGAGTTGAATCTTGCTATATTGGGCAATGTGCTAGTAGTATTAAAAAAATCAATTCAAAAAATATATTGATTATATTATCTCCATAGCAACAAACAATAATAAGATAACGTTAGCTTAATAATTGTGCTTTGTGAAAACCTTTCAGAATAATTACTGCATTGTGGTCTTTTCACAATGTGGAATGCAATAACGCTTCTTCCTTGACTGCAGTCACCATCAGCACTGCATCAAGAGATGTTGTTTTTGTGTGCATGCATATGTATTCGTGGGTATTTTTGCTCCGGGTGAACCAATTCAGCAGACTATTTTGGGATCCGTTTTTAAATGGTCAAGACCACAAATTGGCAATTGTTTTCCGTGTGGCTTGTTTTCTCCCACCCCCTCTGACAAATGGCTACTGTAAAAAGAGGTCGTTAACATTCCTTTTCCTGCCTCTTTCTTTACAAGGCACAAGGATTTTGGCATGTAACAGAACTAGCTGTCCGGCTACTCTGGTAAGGATTTGTGCAAGAGAGGAACTCTGCTCTAAAGACAGTGCTTCATACTTGTTCCTTTAATTGAATTTAATCTATCATCCTTTGGAATGACTTGTTCTACAGGAGCTGAGGTATTTGCCTGTAGTTTAGGGGACCTGGATCTCTTGTGCATCCTACATTGTCATATAAATAATAACCTGAGGTTGTTACGAATATATAGAGTTACTTTCCTACATATAAGTAAGGAGGTGTATGTATAACATTTTTAGCCTGAAATTTTGGCAGGAGAGTCAGAGGACTGACATATACACTCTTCATCTGGGTCTTGCTCTTTACTTCCACATCAACCCAGTAATTTATATCTTGAGTTAAAAAGAGGCATTAACACAAATCCATGATGAAGAAGCCAAGTTTTAGAGTGGCTCTGCCTAAGTTCTGCTCAGCAATAACACAATATCTCTATATTAATCAACCCTGTGTTCAGCACAAATCCAAAACAGCCCTATTCTAGCCACTGTGAAGAAAAGTAGCTCTACCCTAGCCAAAACCAGCACAGTTGGTAAAACCTCCTGGTCTAATCCATGAAGTTTAAGCAAGAAAACCATTGTGTCTATGAAATGTCTTTGGGGTCTTGGCAGTAGATCTGGAGTCTGTTCTCCTGGTCATGCCAGTACTTCCTGTAGGTCAAGGGCTGGGTTTAGAGAGAAGCTGGCACTGCTGCTAAATATTGCACTGGCTGGAGCTTTCCCATGGCTTTTGTAGGGTGTCCCATACCCAGTGGTATGGTGGGATTGCCTTTCTAGTTCCAAGGACACCAATGGATGTCAGGTTGTCTAGTGGTCACTCCTCCATGCCTTTCTCTGTGGGACAAACACTCATGTCAGACAGGTTAAACTTTTAACACCTCTTCTAACTGTCATAATTTCATTTTGTTTCTTACTTCTGGAGAGACTGAGTCATTCAAATGTCTTAAATTTGTCTTCTTACTGTTTACCAAACAGGGGCTCCCTTTTCTTTGAGGATCTTCAGAAGAAAGCCCCTGCTTTGAAAGGGGCTACCTAAAATAAGTGATCCTCTTGCACTTGGTGCAAATCAGAAGGTGCAAACCCTTTGCTCAGTACGAGTGTACATAAGAAAAACAGGAGAGTGAAAGAGTGCTGACAGTTTTTGATATGAGATGATGTCTTCTTCAGGAGCTTGGTTGTGCTGTTTTCCCCTCCAAGTATTTGCTTTATGGGGAGGATGTGATGGAAAGGTTGTTCTGTATCCCTGGCAGTGATTAATTTCCACCAGTGGCCCACTCTCTCAGGGATGTGGTTAATTCACAGGGAGAGGGAGGAGCAGTGGTTGCTCTCAACTTTGTGCCTTATGCCAAAGCATCTAGGCCTGCATAAGTGTTGTACTGAATGATGGTGCCAATCACCTTTCTCCTTTCCTGCGTGGAGATGAATTTGGTTATGAAAGGACAGCTAAATGCATTGGTTACTCTGGAAAATATCTGGTATTTGCAGGTGTGTAGCATCATTCATTAAAAAAAGAAGCAAGCCCAGATGGCTTGACAAGTGGTTTTTTTCCTGGTGCTGCTGCAGAATCCAGCCCTGAGTGATGATCTAGAAACAGAAATGAATGGCTGACAGGAGCCAATTCAATCCCCACCTCCAAACCTGAGTTCTTCTGTCTATGAAATTGTCACAGTTGAAACTCTGACTCTGCTTAACACATCCTGTGCTGGCCAGTGATCTTACTGAATGCTAGAGCTCCCAAATTCTCTTTCCACTGCAGTCTCCTGTTTAGTTTCCTTGTGCTGTCTCAGCTCCTGATGCTCTCTGCAATCCTCTCTCCAGCCCACACAGGGATTGGCACTGTGTGTTTCTGTCTGCCTCTTCCTAATCCCTTTCCAGGGAGGCCTGATATGGCTTTCTAGTGTTTCTGTTTTTTGTGCTCAGATCCTACCAGACACCACATGGGTGGCTTGGGTCTTCAGCAGTGTTTGGCTTCAAGACAGACCATGAAGGGTAACTTACCTTATGAGAACAAGGAGATTTTGCTGGAACAATTATTTTAAATTAGGTGGAGAGTCAACTGCCTGCTGTAATGTGGCTGTTGGGGCTACAGTTTGTCATATTCCCAAAGGGATAAGACAATTCTGTTTTGCACAGGATCTTACGGCCTGTCTGTGTCCATAGTGGTTTGGGGTAGGTCTGTCCTACCTGGTGGTGTGTCACTCTGGCAGCAGGATGAAGCCCTGGGGGTGTTTGTTCCAATGCCTAGCTGAGGATGTTGCTCTGCAGACACTTTCCCCCTCCTGCCCTGCTGAATGTATGGGCTCACCTCAAGCCTTGTGTGTGTCAAGCTGACGTGTCTGCCCTTAACCTTGTGGCTTTTACAGAGGTGCCGTGTGATAGATGGGAGTAAAAGGGACCTGTCAGGCCTATGCTTGGCCTGTCCATGCTGCAGATAGCAGCATGCTCTGCTCTCCGTCAGAGGCCAGCACAATCTACAGGCACATTTTTCTTTTTTTCATGCTTGAGAGCTGCATCCATACAAGGTGGGAATTAGACAAGAGGAAGCTGAGCTTGTCTGGCCACATTAAAATACAGAAATAGTCCTGGTATCTTTCAGTAATGCATTAAGTGGCATGATTAATGTCTGTCACATGTAATGATCTTTGCAGGTCTCTTCCCTTGATGCAGTTTTCTGCGTGTTGTCTAGTGCTTTTGTTTGGATACTGTTTTATTGTGTCTTATCATCACAATAAAAGATCAAACTTTGAGAGCTGAATTTGTGATTATCTTAAGTTCTTTCACTTGTGATTATCTTTAGTGTACGTTTCATAGTTTTAAATATGGTGGTCACAGAAAATTAAGTGGCCTTTTATATTAAGTGGATAAGAAAATTAAGTGGATTTTATAACCAGTTCATAAACAATGGCAGAGACCCCTAGCACTCCACAAGAGGAATGTCTCTGAGGAGGCCAAGATACTGCCCACTGAATGAGTAATCTTGTGTCCCATAGATGAGGTTTGCTTGAAACCCACCGAAATAGTACCCACTTAGGCACTAGTGAGCAGTATGAGATGGCTCAGTTTGCATCAGAGAAGAAAGCTTAATCATTGTCATCCTTATCCTGTAGGTGAGGGTGCCAAGATTTGCACATGGATGTGTAATTTTTCCAATCCTTATTTCAAAGACTGTTTGCCCTCTGTGGCATCCAAGACAGACTTTTTTGCAATGAGTTTGGTTAATATATTTTATCCTTTAAAATGGCATTTTCATAGGCTGAAGGAGTCTGCTGTTGATCGGTCTGAGAAGGAAGGGGACACTCTTCTGAAGTGGAAAAACTCCTTGGAGGAAAGAGTCCCTGCCTCCCTTTCTTGGGAAAGCAGTCAACTTTCATTTCTTTGAATGCCACATTGTTGTCCCTGAAAACAGTACTGTATTGTCAGAGTGCTCCCCAAATCTTTTTCGTTAGGTTTAGCTACCAAGTCTGTATGTCCTACAAGAAGTTGTTTCCAGTTCTTCGAATTATGCAATGACTGTTTTGCTTCTCTTAAGGAAGGCCAGCAAAGAAAACTAATAAAGTTTATTCACCGTTAGTGAGGTGTGCTGAATGCTTATGCTAATCCACCTGAGACATTGAGCTCACAGTGAAAATCCACTTTGCAGTGGTCCTTTATGGTACAGTCAACTCCCTCCTATAGAGAGCACTGTAATTCTCTGTTTTCCTGTTGTAATTTGAGGATGTAGTAATATTAAGGCAGCAGAGGTGGTTAGCAATCCAGTGGAATTACGTGTAAGTAGGGATTGTGTAGGAGAGAATTACCCTCAGTTTGGAAGGAAGATAACTTAGAAGACGTTTAGTGGAAATTACATACTTTAGTAAAAAAAAAAAAATCCATTTTTCCTTTCTATTTTTTCCTGGTTTCTTGACTTATTATAAATACATGTTTATCAAAGGATCAGAAATGGCAGTGAGTCTGTAAGACCTCATATGGAGCCTTTCATGAACACACATTGAACAAATTGTAATTCTCTTTGTACATGTCTTCATAATGACATGTTTTCTGGTTTGGACAAAGGTTCCTAGAAGCCTGAATAGGTGTCATCTGTGACATTTACTATGAAGTAAAATAAGGGCCTAGCAGGGGTAAATGTTATCTAGACAATAGTCCTAGTAAAAATAGTAAGTTTGCAATTATATCTCTGTAGTGGATATAAATAAGGTCTAAGCTAACAGCAGGTAACTTTCCAATAGATAAAAAGAAATATTATTCCAGCCTGTGTAATCATACTGGAGAGTTCATCATTGCAATAATCAGAGAGTCAAATACAGCAGCTGGAATAATTTTATGACTAATTGTATTTGTAGCTATGCATACTATAAGAGTAATCCAATATTAAGCTAATATATTGTTGGGTGAGGAAGAAACCTCCCTCTACTTAAAGCATTTTTTACAGTTAGCAGTGCACATAGGGTTCTTTTCCTCATGCCTTTCTTCAAAGCCTCAGGCATGTGATAGGTCTGAAAGCCCAGAAACAGATCAAATTTGTTGATATTCCTTTCCTTTCTCATATACTGTCTATGTTTCTGTGGCAGTGAAGGAATGTTTTTGTAAGCTACCAAGGAGGAGGACTGTGGAACTTTCAGCTTTTCTCTGGCTGTACCATTGACTTCTTGTGTGGCATTTGGCAAATTGCTTAATCTTGTGTACTTCCTACTCCCCACCTGTGACAGATGGGCATTTAACAGCCCAGAGATGTTGTGGAAATGAGGTTTGTAAAGTGAAATGAGATTGAAAAAAGAGACAAAAAGAAAGCAAGAATCTCATTGCAGTATGCCAAATTAATGTATGAGACTGTATCTATACGAGAATGAGTTGGAAAGTTAAGGTGAGTCAACAAGAAGTGTAAATGAAGCGTGCACATGTGAATGTATAGTAAATCTTTTTCTATTAGAAGAGTCCCTCTTATTCTAGAAGTGACTGCAGATCTCCTTGAGGGGCTGGTGTAGATGGCCTGGATTATTCATCCTATACTTCAGTTTTTATAAGTATCCACATCTTGCCTCCTTTGTCTCAAAACCTTTCTTGAGGTTCTTGTCCCTGCTGTTCTGAATAAAAGACTTCTAAAATATTGCTACTTTGATAGTCAAGAACTTTTATCTAATTTCAAGCAACATTTATCCACAGCCAGTTTATACTACTTTGATCTTTTATTAATGTAGGCCTTTATATTAAATAGATATTTTTCTCTCCCTGGTGGTTCTTCTCAGTACAGTTCTAGACAGCAAGCATGTCTCCTCCCTTTGGTCTGCTAAAATGAACCTTTGGTTAGCTAAAATGGACTCTCCTAATTATGACTTGTAAGACAGGCCTTCTGTTCCCCAAAGATCCTTGTAAACCTTTTCTCCACTTGTTCCATTTTTAATTCATTCCTTTTGAACGTGGCAGCTCATCAGATTTACATGCAGCATTCCAGAGAAAGCCTATCCCAAATACTCTACATCTGTAGTTTCCAGCATACTTTTTTTCATCCTACATTTTCCATAATCTTTATGGCTAATGTGTCCATCCAGATTTTTCACTTCGGTCTTATTTTCAAGCAATCACCTACTCCTGCAGAAATTCTTGGAGTTAAAATAGTGTCTCTCTAAGGGCATGAAGCTTTGCTTTCAATTAAAGACCTCTGTTTCAGTTCTTTAGGTTCTTCAGGTCATTCAGTATGACAATCTCAGTCTCTCTGCTTGCTGAGGAAAGGATCTTTTCAGAAGCACGTACTTCACTGAAGCCTGATTCCCTTTTGTGCTGAACTCGGTCCTCCAAACATTGAACAAAGTTCTGCTCAGGATTAACCCTTGAGAAAACTGTGGATTTCCTCCTTTCCTGCTCAACCTTTTCTTCCTACTCTGTCCATACATGTTTCCCTACAGCTTCAGTGTTTACTGTATTTTGGTTTTTATCCTGATTTTCATCCTTTTGGGTGTGACAATGGTTCCCCAGCCACCAGACCGAAAGCATTACTGAAATCTGTGTGCATCTTTCATTAAAAACATATTTTTATGAAGAATAAAAATTTTTGTGAAGAAAATCTGAGGACTCAGGGTCCCACACACTGAGAAATCTTACATGCTATTAAAGTCAGGCTTTCCACTGTGTTTGCTTCCTTGGCTCCCCCTCCCTCCAACTGTTCAGCTACCAGCCTATTAGAATCAGCCATTAACCTGGTTAATGGGGAGAAACAGCAAATACCAGAAAAGATGATGTGCTTTTCTTAATTCCCATTTGGAAACTTAACTGGATTAAACAGTAACTGTCTCAAGAAAAGACAAACCTCGGAACAGGGTCCAAAACATGTCTTGCTTTTGTGCTGCTGGCAGACCCAGGTGGAGAAGGATGAGATGAGTACTTCACTGGTGAGTGGTCTTTGGGGGCAAAAAGGTAGTGCCCTGCCAAAGCTGCCAAGGTGGCTTTAGGCTGGAGTGCTGAATGGGCATGACTGAATTGTATTGTGCCATCTAATCCTTTTGGGTGATAGGATTGGTTAAGGTGATGTCTGGATGCCTTCTTATCCTTTGTGTAATATGACTTGAACCCCAGAACCTTCGTCCTCTCTGAGTGGGAGAGGTGCCAGAAAAAGAGGAGGGCACTGAAAGGCCTGGGATAAGGACAGAGAGAAAGGAAGAGCTCATGCAAGAGGGGAAATATCCATGTTTCAGCGAGGGGCTAAAACTGTTTACCTGAAGTGAGACAAAAGCTCTTTGTTAAGGACAACAAGGATTAATGCAGCACACAGAAATAAACCTGCCCACTTAATTTTTATTGAAGATCTGAAAAGGTAGAAGGAAAGAAATCTACGATTTGTTTGGTGTTTAGCTCAGGTAAATTTTTTAAAATTGTGTAATGAGAACACATTGTCCAAATTTTCATATGCAGATTCAATTAGTGTTCGGTTAATTAGCCTTTACAGATGAGATTAACTTAATTACATAACACTAACCTCTCTTAATAACTGTTAAGGGTACGAAGGCTGCCTTTAATAAATTTAGAAGGGCTGTATGTGTTTTTTAAAATTTGAAATGACACACACATAAATTAAACCAAATTACACACAGAGGACAACCATTAAGGGTAATGATCAAAGGTAACAAACTATGTACATATCTCAGAATCAGGATGCTTAGAAGTTCATGCTGTGTTCCTCCTCTTGTCTGCTGGCATCCTAGTGATTTCACTAGGATTATTACTGAAGATGATGTACAGTCTGGGGTCATTTCTTCAAAGAGGGTTGCAGACTGATGCAAGGTTACTTTAATTAAATGTTAGCTTGTTTTAAAAAAAATCATTTTGGATACTAGGTTATTAGCAATTTTCTTTTTCAAGTAGTCTAAGGAAAAAAGACATGCAAAAGCCCATTAAATGCTAAAAATCTGATCCATAAATGTTGCTTATTGTCATTATGAACCATAAATAACTATATAGATTTTTTTTTAAATCTCTTGATATGAGGTGTACACTCGAACAATGATGTTTCATTGTGATTGGTAATATCAAAATGAAACAGAGCATCACATCTGATATAGGGTGATAAAGGTGGAGCATATATGGGACTACTTATGGGATGTGGTATCTTTGACTTCCGAGTCACAAATTTGCATCCAGGGTATCTCAGTAAAGTGACTGACATCAGATAAGATCTGGTACTTTTCAGAAAGGAGCAACAAAAGAAGCCTTTTGCCTTGGCTGTTCTTGCATGGTTAATATTTCCCACTTGCAGTGAATTTTGATGGGCTCATCACATCCATCTCCACAGAGCTTTTGTGATATTCAGTACACTACAAAATTCAAAGGCTACCCTCAGTGCATTCTCTTGGACCCATTTCGGAGTCCAAATTTTGAGTTACTGTCAGGAGCATGCATCTGCTGGATCCCAGCTTTGTGGCCCTCTTCAAACCATTTTATCTCATGACCCTGAAGGAGTATTGTGAAGTTCATAAACCACATCATTTGTTTTCCACCTACAGTAAGCTGAAATGTTTCAAGCATCCGCCATACAATCTGAGTAATTTCCCTTTTGCAGCCATGAGATCTGCAGGTATTGAGCAACTAAAAGGAATAGGTTGGATATGCCTCATGCTAAACACCCCAAAAATCAAAATGCATTGCTTCTCTCTGAAATACTGCCTCTTTCTGAAAACTTTGGCTTAGTGCCTACAACCATTTTCAGCAAGGAGGGAAGATGACATTGCCGCAGATTTTTTCCTTGCTGTGAGGGACTAGCAAGGTGAATATGCAATGAGAAGGAAATTGCTGAAGTATCTGTCTTGGAGTGGCAGAGTCTATTGAAAAAAAGAGGAGAGGGGATATTTGAGCAGTTTCAGCCCTTTCAAGTGTACAGCTCACGCTGAAGCTTCAACATTTGGTATCTCAAGAAAAATGGTTGGCAATGCCCACACTTTGCTTTGTCTGATGCAGACCCAAATCTTGTTCTCTGCCATGGGGTTTGTACCTGTATCCCTGAAAGCAGGATTTGGTCTTGTGAGAGATTCTATTCACAGATGCAGGTGATGATATACACCCAGAAGCAAGGGAGAATGCAAATTCCCTGCAGGGAGGCAACCACCAGCGAAGTAAACAGAGAACCTTCTGGGTGTGCAGCAGTCAGCCCACTTGAGCTGCTGTTTCCATGGAATACCAGATGTTGTAAAATACGCTTTCTTCAGTGGAAGAAGCTTTTCCTACTTCTGCATTATCCTGTGTGGTGATGGGCTGTCCTCAGGCTGGTACCTCACTGTATGGGCCGCATGTGACAAGTCCCCCTGGCCCAACCATTTTCTGAGTTGATGATGATAGCTCAGATTCTGCAGCTTCCAAACAAAGAAAACCTAAGTGATTTTTTAAACTTGGAATTTCATTGCTAACCATGCTTTTAATTGTTACTACTGAATGTGTAGTGCACAACAGTTCTTGCTGATGCACATGGCATCATACCATAATACTGCGTGTTGTTCTGCTTTTCTGTTTCCTTCTGTCTTTAAAAAAACCAGAATATGTATGTTTCCATTTTACCCTGATTATTCTTTTCTTAATACCCATGTTGCTTTGTTACAATTCTTGGTTGAGGTAGGTTAAAGCCACTGGGTACAAGTCAACAGGTGCCATTTATGAGTTTGACTGCAGATCACCCAGTGGAAAAATATGAGGAAAATAAGCAAAGATAGGTGTTCTCTACTCCCATTTTCTTGTAAAACAGCAGCTGATTGTAAGCAGGTGCGTGCTTATGCCATAGATACTAAGTACAGGTGCAATTATAAAGCGTGGACAAGTCTGCAATAATTGGTGGAAGCAAACCAAACTCGTGTAAATTAGTTACCAAAAGCACTTAGTAGGCTTGCTGTGTTTCAGACATGACTTGGGTGAGGGGGAAGAAGGGTGTTTTCAGGGTACCTGTCTGCTGGAGGCTGTGTTTGGGGATGATGCTGCAGAACTGGCAGAGCTGTGTTTATGTGGCCTGTCCCCTCACTCTGAGTCCATGCAGGTTCATTGGCTTTCCTCGTGGCTTTCAGGAGCATACACAGGGGCCTTTTTATGGCTCCAGCTTCCTCCAGCTGAAAGGTGTACCTTGGTGTGTAAGGGATACTTGCACATGCTCTCTGCCTTGCCTGCAGTCTGGCCACCACAGTTCCAGAGGGTTCTGTGTGTGCTGTTGGCTTATCTTTCATCTTCCCAGGCCTGCTACTATGAGACCTGCTACCAGGTGCTCACCAGACCCCTGAAGAGGCCAGGACAGCAGTGTGTCCCAGGGGTGAACAGTGGAGGCTGGTGGTGGTATGTGTGTGCAGTGCTGCGCAGCATGAGAAAGTGTCCTGGAGTGTAGAGAATGAAGGCTTCTTTTATTCCTGAGGATGCTTTCACACTATCTTTCCCAGCTGCTTTTCAGCTCCTTTTCTTCCTCCATCTTGTGGGCTGCTAGTTCTCACTTTAGGGGAAAAAAAAAAAGAAAAAAAGAAAAAAAGTGCTGTTAATTTTAAGCCAGTGCAATCATTTAGGAGTCTTGGAGGTGGAAATCCAGTTACTGGTTAACAGACCTGATTTGAAATGTGTTCTGCCTGACCTCCCTGCTGTAGTGAGCCAGAAGCAGCTCCTCCAAGAAGCTGGCTTTCTGGAAGGCTTTTTCACTGAATCATTTAAAGCCTAGGCTTCTTGAAAATGTTAATATCCTGCTGGCTCACTGGAATGCAGCTGGTGGGTACAGCAAGTGCAATACCTATATGCGTGCTTGCAATCCAAAGCACAAGTGAGCAGGCAGGGCTCAGGCTGCAGTGTGGGTGTCCTTGCTGAAAGCGCAGGCTAGCAGGGAAGGGGGCTGGAAAGCAGACCCGATTTGGCATCGTCATACAGGACTGGAAGTTGCTGTGCCCTGCCCAGGCGATGCAGCTGTGATACAGCTGTGCTGCAGCTGTGCTTTGCCCAGCTCGTGGGGCTGTGCGCAGTGCCCTCGAGCCCTGCATGGCGCTGGTGCCCAGCGTGGATGGAAGTGTCACTGTCTGGGCAGCCTGGGGCTGCTCTCCCGGGCACAGCACGGTCAGAGTGTGCCCGTGGGCTGAGCCTGCTGTACCAGCCTCAAACACCTGCCTGGAGAGCAGTGCTGCGGGAATCTGACCCCAGGATTCCCCCTTGCAGCAGACGGCCTTTATGATGCTGTAAAATCACAGCAGTTTGCAGGCCGAAGTCCTGCAAAGGCTGAAGCACCTCTGTAGCAAAAATTCCGGTTGGTGTGAATGTGACTGTGCCTTTTCCCCCCCACGGTGTCTGCAGGCAAAAGCCTTTTTGAGTTAGCTGTATGAATTTGTGGCTTTACAAAGGCTTTGTCCACCTTAGTTTCTGTGTGCCAGTGGATGAGGCTTTTCTTCTTACCTTAGTAGTGAAGAATTTTTCTGGGGAGAATATACATTTTCAAGCAATATGCATTCTCCTCAGGCCATCATATAATCCACCTCTTTCATAATTTTATCTGTAGTGTGTTTTCTTACACGTCATCTCCTGTTTTTTGTAGCTAAAGGAAACCATAGAGTTCTTGCCTTAAACTGGAGACATATTTATCCTGCAGAGTAAAAGTATTACAAGTCCAGGAATAATAAAAATAAAAAGCACAACTGTACTATAAGAGTAAAATAAATGAATGAGGGACTCTATGAGAGGAGGACTGTAGGTGGTGGCAAGTGCTTTGCTAATTTGGACAAGGTTAGCCCCCAAGAGTGGTAAGTTGGATCATTACTTTTGGTTACCAGGTTGTCTTTTGCTTAGTGTGGTAAAATACTCTCAAAGCATACACGCTTTACATAGACTTGTTTATTTATCTCAGCAATAGAAGTATTTACAGTGGTTTGTATTGTTCTGGCTAATATTCTGCAGTGTGTTGTAAAAACCAAGAAAGATTCAATATGAGACATAAGTATTCTACTTTCTTAGTGATTTTTCTCTAAAGAATGAAAATAGATCATGATAGTCTGTCTTCCATTAATATAAATGCAAATTAATGCAATCAAATGTGTTACTTTTTCCATAGACAAGTAGCAAACACAATGGAGCACGGTCCTCAAATATTGTAGCTTCATTTAAACAAATTTTCTATCATTCACTTTTGGGGATATGTTTTGCACACCTTCTTTAGATTGATCAATTTGAATCCATTTAAGACACTAACAATTGAGTATAGTGGCAGGTTTATTTAGATAAATGGATACCAATTTTCATCAATTATGAAAATGAAAGACAGTAAAAGTACTAAAAATTTTAAAAATAAATCTGCTTTCTATTCGGCAGAGTGTACCAGCTGACTGCCTTGTGCTAAACTCTGACTTGGCAGGTCTGGGGGTGTAGCCCTGGTTCCATGCCTGAGGAGTTTTGGTTTTCTGAAATTCTTTTCCCAGGGAATTTTCTGTAAACAAGAGACATGTTTTTGTAACTGTAAATTTGTTTATATTCTTTCCCTAGGAGGGACTTCTTCTTGATGTCCCTTTGTTCTGACCAATGTGATTGAAGAGGTTTGTCTTTGTTTCACCAATCGAATTGGTCTGTGTAGAATAGTATAAAAGGGAGACACATCCCAAAAATAAAGGAGTCATTGTCAGCCTTCTGAAGTCGGAGTCTTTGTGTCGTTGTGGTGTACAACAGCGTCATGGGGGTTCTGTAATAATCTGACTAAAACCAAAACAAGATGACCTTGCCATATTCACTGTGCTTCCCTTTTGTATAGTAAGTCATACACTTATCCTTTTATTAATTTCTTTGTTAGTTTTCCATCATTTGCATGTCTGAAAAAACTGAATCAGCACCAAAGTGATAAAATTATTTTAAAAATAAGACATCATTAAATGGTAGCAAATTTTGGACCATAAAACATTGATGAAAACATGTTTCATGGATATCTGGATCTTCTTTGAGGTTGGGATTTTTTTCCCAGCTGTCCTTTCTAGACTCTGTTTGTCACATATGAACAGTATTAGGAAGGTGAGGTTATGAATTAATACCACGGTTCTCCTGGCTGAGGTTAAAAGCTTTGTGGTAGAAACAGTGTGTAATAGAGCTTCTCCTAAGCACGTCTCTAAAATTCCATGTTATTTTTCTGTCTTCCAGGGTTTTTGGGAAAGCCATACAAAACTCATAACAGAGTATGGACCTGTTTGTGGGTAAGCTTTCTTCTTTCTGGCTCTTGCTCTTTGAGTTTGTTGGCTTGGAGAGGACAAAATACCAAGATAAGCTGTTCATCAAAATGCAGAGTGCAGTGTTTCAGTTTGGGGGACAGAGGTGGAGGTGGTTTGATTACATGCAGCAAACACTCTTGGTTTATTTTAGTTCAGCATTTGGCATTGGACTTCATTTTCCTGTCTCTTATTTTAATTATGCACATAAAGTTTAGTCCTTTTCAGAACTGTACAAAGCTACCAGCCTTCAATATTCTCTTTTCATCTGCATATTCTTTATACTTACAGTGAACAATGGAAATAATAATTTGTCATCTTAAAAAACCCTCAGTTTATGAAATAGTATGAATTTGCTTCAGCTGTTGCTATCTATATTTATGCAAAATTCCTAAACTTAAACTACAATGAAGTACAGATTAGAAATGAAGCATTCCTCTCTCTATAGCTCAGCTGTGCTATCTTAGCAATTTATTAGAAGTAAAGAGGGTTTAAGCAGTATATCCCTTCACAGAAGCCCTTCCACGTTTCTGTGAATGTAATTTCTGTTCCAAGAACTACTTACTTTCCAGTTGTCATAATTTTAAGTGGAAATGCAGTTGTCCTGTGGTGTCCTCTCTTGTTGTGGTCAGTTGGTGTTTGTAATATAACTATTATTTCAATATGTAAGTATCAGGCAATATCCAAAAATTATGAAAAGGTCAAATTTTTTTCCCATGGTCTTTGAGGAGTTTAAGATACTTTTAAGAGAGCACATAAGAATGTCTGTGTGTATACATATTTGATTACAAAAGATACCAATATGCTCTGCATGCTCTTTTAGCAGAAAGAAGTCAGGCTCATGCATTTGGTGCTCCAGTCACAGCCGCCTTGTGGCATTTATGCTCAGCCCTAAGGACAAAATGCTGCAAGAAGTGATGGAAATAATGAATTCCAGGGGTTAGGTACTTGTCTAGGAGGAAATAATGCAGTGTCTTGGCTGGCCAAGAATGGGAAAAGATATTTATTAATGCTGTGGCAATTTGTATGTTGTGTAACAAATGGAAAGTGACTGAGGCTTATTATCTCTGTGACCTCTGGTGTGATGCCCTTAAATGACAATAATGTAAGAACACTGGCATTTATTCCTCAGCATACATCCCTCCTTATTAATATCATGCCTATTTTTTTCTTAAGCTGAATTTGAGACAAGTTGCTATTTAGTCATCTGTCTGCTTGCTCAGCCAGGCAAGGCTGTGTATTGGAGAAAGAGATGTATAATTACAGTGAATGAGCAGATAGAAAGTTTCCTTTCACTAATCTACTAAAGACTGTTAGGGAATGAGATCTCTGTGAGACTTGCATGGACTGCAAAGCTGGATGATGTGTTGTGGTTGGCCGGGATAGTTCTGCCTCTTTGGGATTCTCGAGGTAGGAAGAGTGAGCATAGGTGTATTTCATTTATCACGTGCATGGAAAACTCAATTTCTGAGGGATCTAGGAGGCTGGCAGAGAAAAGAAATGCTCTTTTTTCATGTCTGCCAGGAAAACAAAGCTGGATGCAAACAATGATGTGTTCGAGATAAGGTTTATTTGTAGTTGAAGGAGGATGTTTTAAAACCTGGCTTGCGAGCTGCTGTTCAATAGGTGGGGGTATGTGTCAGGGGGTATTTATCACAGTCCTGTCAATTAAAGAAATTCCTTCTCCTTCCCTATGAGTCTTCAGTGTGATTCTTTCTGTACTTCTTGAAATAGGCAAATAAATAGTAGGTGTGTTTATGTGTGTATTCCCAGCAAAGTATTGGACCTGGCAGATGGAAGAAGATGTGGCATTTTTCTTTTCCCAGATTGAAAACTGCTTTCCAATAAGCATAAAGAGCAATGATCTTTATTTCTACAGTGGTGCAGTGAGTTGAATACAAATCTTTGGAACTGAAGCCTTTTTTTCTTCCTAAGGTCACTTGAATAGTCTGAATGATACCATCACAACTGTTTTCTTTTGTGTGTGAATTGGTTTCCTTGACAACAGGATGTCAAATCAACTTTTCAGCTTTAATCAAGTCAAAACAATATATCCCTTCCATTCCAAAAGGCCTCAAGTCGGAGAGAATTATTTCAAGTGAGGCTTTTGTAGGTCACAAAAGCTTTTTTTCCTTTCGCTCCTGTGTGCAAATTCAAAAGAGAGGTGATGGTACTGATATTTTATAAAGCGAGACAATGCAAATAGTCATCAGTTGTGAGTTTGTGCTGTGAAAACTGTTTGTTTTCATACAGAGGTGGCCAAAGATGGAGGCCAAGGCAGAAACAAACAGCTCTGGTTTGGTGCAAAAGCAGAGATGGAGCATTTCTATTCGGCAGGGTAATCCAAGCCACTGACATTACTTTTGAAGAGATCCTGCGACAGAGTGGGAATCTTTGATTTAGCTATAATTTAGAGTACCTTCTATAAAAATGCTTCCTCTCAAATATGTGTGCTATTTCTCCATAACAAAAATGAAGTTGAAAACAATCCTATTTGGAAAACAGTGTACTAATACATATTAAGATTTGCCTTCAATACTCCCCTATTCACATTAGAGTTCTGCAGCAGGAGAGTAGCCCTGTTTGTTGTGGAAATTAGTGACTTATGCCACTCTTTTTTTTTTTTTTTATGAATATTAACGCTATGTTACTTTATTTTCACCTCCACAATACCCAGTTGCTCCATTTTGATTGCAGGTTAATGGCTACGGATTGGAAATAGATGATAAATTCAGGCAGAGAAATAAAGAGGGACAACATATTTTATGGAATTAGAAGAGCAGCTTCTATAATGTGAGAGCAAGTTAGTTTTACTTTCTGTATGCAGCTAATATTCATTTGACTGCTCTGCTGCAATTGCATCATTATGGCTTTACAGAACTGTGAGTGTGTATGGCTGATTTAGAGTAAAAGAAACCTGCCAAAATAAGTAATATATTCTTGGCCCAACGTCCTAATACCAGTGATTGTAGAAAACATGACACAGCCTCAAGTGGGCAGCTGATTGCTCTGGGATGAAGGAACTTATTTTGCCTTCGACTGTAGCAATGCATTTGGACGTGGGGCAGAATGTAAGAGATCGTAACATAGACCTCACTGTGTATATTCAAAGAGTGAGAACAGATTAAAATTCAGTGCAATTTGTGGGGTGACACTCTTTCTTCATGTTGATTTGCATCTGAAATAGCTTGTGGCAGGTCAAACCCTATTCTTACTCTGCCTTGACTTGAACACTCAACTTCAACCTGCTGTGAGATGTCTGAAGATGCCTGTAGTAGAAGCTCTGGTTTGTCAGTGTGGGGGCTTGGGGCTTTCCCCTCTTGTGGACGGAAGAGGGACATGCATTTCTGGGATTTGGGCATGTGGAGCTTTACTGAAAGCCTTTTTCCTTCCTTCTGCTGTCATCAAATGCCTTGGGACAAACCTAAGATGGATAGAGCAGGATCTCCTCCTGCAGGGAGCAGCTGATGTCTTAATCATAGGCTGAATTTAACTGAAGAAATAATGTATTTATTGCTATTTTAATTCCACAAAGTTTTTAACCCCTCTATTTCAACCTTTATTCTGCTTTCTGTGGAAAAAGTAACTCCAAGAAAAGTATTCTTTCCTTTGTTTCTGAAGGCCCATGTAAAGAAATAACTCAGTTTTATGAAAAATCTTATCCTGTTTGATTTCCTCTTTTGCACTGGTGGGGGGCAGAGGGGAGAAGTCTAATGGACTTACTACCTCTCTTGTGGTACTTCCTTTAGTTTGATACTTTAAAAAAATTACTTTTTATATTTCAGCTAGAGGAAATCATACCTGGAAAATGATAGGGAAAAACAAGCTTCCTGTTGCTGCTTTATAGCTCCTCCTAATCTCATGTAACCTGATAGGGAATTTTGGTAGCCTCAGTTGCCTGGATTCTTGTTTTCTTAAACAGCAGTATGGTTTTTTGGCCAGTATCAGGTCCTTCATATTTTATCAAGATTTATTTTCTTCTCACTGCTTTCTCCTTTATGTGTTGTTCAACTCTATAAGGTTGTTGACCGGCCCCAGAACTGCTGAGTGGGTTAGAATTATCTCTTTCTTCCATTAATTACCTGAAAATTGTACAGTATAGCAAAACCCCTAACTTTGAGCACATGAGTAATCACATTAAAGTCAATGGTATTACTCAACATGCTTCAAGTTAACCAAAGTCTGTCTACCTCGCTGAATCAGGGCCATAAAAACACAATTGCATTTGTGCCTTAAAAATATTTTTAGTGCTGTTGGTACACATGAGCACCTAGTTCTGTTGTATCTGGGAGAAGTTAATGGGGAGAAAAAGATTTCTTCTCCCTCCCCACCCTGTCTTTTGATAGCACTTTGCATGTTGACAATTTAGTTGCTCTTCTGTGAAATATTCACCATTCCCTCTGAAATGGAAAATATTATTGCACAAATGGAGAGAACAGTAGGACAATCTTAATGCTTTAAAGTTTAAATTTCAGATGTCTTTTTTTTTATATTATTGTCACTATGGGAATTTGTTAATAGCAACCTGTTTCTTAAAAAGTTGTCTTTTAAAAAAGAACTGAAACCCAGAAACACTCCTGGCAGAAACTCCAGGGCAGAATTCATGGTACAATGCTACAACTCCGTCTGAATCCCCACACTTGACCATAATTAGGTGTTGGTTATAGTTAGCTCTGGTGGTTAAATCAAGCTGCTGGAACAAGTCCTGTGTGTTACTTTTGGGTATATTATCATCATCAGTTTCTACTCTTGTCTCTAGAGCTAATTGGTCTTAAAAACATAACCTTCTGTGGGAATGATACCTAAATATGTACCCAAAAGGTGGCATACCACACTGTTCTGAGAGCTATAATCTGTCACAGGTAGGATCGGTTTTGTGGCTACCAGATCACTATTGGAGTAGTTGACATTCTGCATACACAGATCTGTAGGCTGCAGTTTATTGGCAAAATTTATGGGAAATTAGTCAACTAGTTTAATTCTGGCATGTTTCAAATGTTCTTAGGTGGCTGGAACATTGCACATTGATACTTAGTGTACTAGTAATGCCAAAGGTATTTATTAATGAGCGGTGCCTAGCCACAGACAAATCTGCTGTGTGGACTGTGACCTCCCATGAGAACCGTGCAGCCTGAGCTCGTGTACTCAGGATGGTTCTTGATTTGTTACTGTAGCCTCTGGCTGCTCCACTGAGGTCCTGGGATGTCTGTGTATTCACAGACAGAATTCAAAAGCCCACTGAAATGTCACAGTTCCAGCCCTCAGCACAGGTAAAGCCATTTGGATGGAAACCTTTGGTACAAGTGGTAATCTTCTCTGTGTGCAAAGCTCTCCCACTCCTCTCTGAGGCTCCAGACGTTGCCCTGGGGTGGCTGAGCTGCAGGCATGTGCTCACTATTGCACTTTTTCCTGAGTTTGTTTCCTCCATCCAATCCGTCCATGACTCTACTGCAGCTGTTTAAGCCGATGTACATACAAAGGCCTGATGTAATATTTTACACCTCTGGAAAGAGAGTGTGAAATCCAACTGTACGACACAGCAATTTATGTGCTCTTGGCAAGGCAACAAAGGACACTGCCTGTCACCTGCACCGTGTTCCTGATGCTTGTTTCTGTGCTCACGGCGTGTGAAAACTACTGTGCTCATAGCTCCAGCAAAGTACTCTTTGTTTAGAGGAAAATCTCCTGGTTGGTTTGGCCTCACTGACGGATTTGGCCGGACACGATACAGCTCTGTGAGACTGGCCAAAACTGTGTCCTCTCCTCAGACTGATGATGGAAGCAGGAGCAGGCCCTTGTACCATATCTAAGCATCTGAGTAACCTGATTAAATCTTGGTCTGCTTCTGTGTATGCATACAGCAGCCTTGTCTAGGAGGAGGTTTCACCTCCATTTCCTCCTGCAGAAGTGGTTCTTTTTGGTTCCTTGCATGCTTGTACTGTGCAGCATTTAGCTGTTGAAGCATAGTCCTTGTGAGCTCCATCCTAGGATTATTTGAAAAGTGTAGTTTCTTTTGAAAACATGCTGTCTGAGGAGTGTTTTACAGCTAATATATAGCACAGGTGAACTTTGATCTCTGCTACCTGCTTCCTAGCTAATTAATGGTTAAAATGATAGTTTTAAAGGGAATGAAACTGCTGAACAGATTGCTGCTTCTTATCATATTACACCTGCGTACCACAATGTGTCATCCTCATTTAAGGAAGGGGGAGGAAATATTCTGAGTTACAAAAACTTGTTCCTTAGACTCAATTTCACACTGCTCTACTGTCTTCATTATCTACTGGAGCCTGTATTGGTTAAACTTTTTAACAAGCTGTAAAGTCCACCTTGTAATTTCCCCCCCACCCCTTTCCACCATTTGGAAAGAAGCAGGTGGAGAGCTTTTAAAAGGCTGAAAAATCTGAGGCATTATTTCAATCCTCCTAGAAAGCATGGGAAAATGGCAGTGTTGTAGATTCTGCTGTGCATATTAAAGGCTTTCATTAGAATTTCCTACAGTGCTCCAGAAGTATTGATGCAAACCTAAAGCAGATACATGCAATATGCAATGTTCAGTAGCTATTAATGGTCTCTGACTTCACTCGCTGTGTATCTGATTATGAACTGGTATTCCCAGTGTCATGCATGGTAATTTTTTAATGCATTTCTTGAATAATTTCCCCTCACTCTATGTAGAGGGAGGAAAATGCATCATGCTTCCCAATGTGTTTGTGCTTGTGTGTCCCCTTTCTTGGCAGCCTTTGAAGTAGATCAGTTTTAATGCTCAGGAGCTTCTCCAGTGTGACTTGGTCGCTTCACGGGAGGGTCAAATTATTGCCTCTCCAGGTGACTCCCTAATGCCAGTTTCCCTTTCTTTCTGGCAACCCAAAGAAATCCAAAACCAACTTGTGACTGTTTTGTGACTATGCTATGAGAAGCACTGAGCAAAAGGGATTTGCCTTTCCCACAGATCCCACACTAGGTCTGGAGAAGGATGCAGAGAGGAAACTGCAGATCACCAGCCTATTGACTGCAAGCCTGGCACAGGCTGGAGCATCCATGACCTTTCCCATGCCACCAGAAAGGAGCCCCAGGATGCAGGTGGTGCCCATGGTGGGGAGCCCTTAGACAAGACCTCATGAGGCCTCTGCCCCTTAGGACACCAAAGCATTGCACAGGAATGAATTTGGGATGTCTATGAATTAGCTTCTTAGAAATAGTAGTATTTTCCTTTGTGAGGATGACTACACTTTGCCAGAGATGTTTCCTATCAAGTGCTGCCTTCAATGTCATTGTTCAATTGGTGCCACCACTTTGTTGGGGTTTGTTCTAATTTTGTTTTTTTCCATCCATGACCTTGACTTATATAGGCTATGTGTTTATGCTCTTTCATACTTCCTTCCCTCCCCCTCTAAATATTTGCTCTGGGTTTTTCTTTCTCTTACTTCTTTCTATCCTCTTTAGCTCTATGCTATCTTTCCTCCATGCTCTAATTTTAATTCCTCCCTGTTTTTCTTATCCACGTTAAGTAGAAAACAGTAACATGACCTGACAATTTTAATGTCATTCTAAGGTTTTTATGTAATTCCATGAATCTCTTCATTATTTTTTAATGGTTTTATTCTATATAGGTTTTAGTTTTTCCCGCTACCTTATTGGTCTGGGGATCAATTTTAGTCTACTAAGTTTTATTAGTAGAAAGGAGAACAAAATATCTCGTTTTTCTTTGTTGATTTGGCACCATCTTAAAATTACCCTTTTTCTCTGTTTGACTACCTCTTTTCTTTCCCTGGAGAGTCTGCTTTATGTCTGACCTTCTGCTGGCAGTGAGCTGGGTATGATTTCATCAGGCAATAGGCAAAAGTATACCCCACTGCAGAGGAAGAACTGTTTTCAGCTACACTCCTTTGTTTTTCCTATCTTGGGGAACATGGGATGAGCTGAGCCACCATCACCCTGGGGATTTTGAATCTTTCTTTCCCTCCATTAAATTTAGTGGCTAAACCTGAAGGCTGGTCTTTCAGGAGGACATGTTTTAGTCATCTCAATAGAATTCTACAAGTATAATTAAAAGCGGTAGAAATGTCAAAAAACCTCCCATGCAGAGACACAGCAGCTCTGCAATGACAGACACTGCAGCAGGGAAAAGACTGACCGTGTCCTCCAGCAATTATTGGGGTATACTCCCATAGGAGCTTTTTTTTAGTCTAACTTTATTAAGATTCACATCATGTCTTGTCCCAGAATCTCCTCTCTGCCCCATGCAAACAAGCCTGAAAATAATGGTCTGGGCATTCAAGCTGTTGTTTACTTCAGCATAGCTGCGTTACAGCCGTGGAGTCTTGACTATTTGAACATCTTGACCCAATGTTTAGGTCTCTCTCACGTTATAGTACTTCAATTTTTGGATGATGGTACCTACTGAATAAAATTAGGTTTTCTACAGCAAATTTGAAGATATACCCAGATCTCTTAAAATAGTTTACAGAAAAAGGAGTGAGTTTGGAGCAGTGTTCTGACTCTGGAAGGTCTAGCAGCAGATGTTTTATCCCTCAACAATAATCCAGGCTTTTCTGTCAATGTTGGAATCTATTTTATTGGAAAAAGATCTTGGCAAGGACACTGGGAATTGCTGCGCAGTCTTTCAAGGTGACATTATGAGAGGATCTTGGTTCTTCAGGACCTTTTATTGTATGGAGCATCTTATGAAATACTCTGTGTGAAGGGCCGAAGTAAAATGTTACCAAAGCAGCCTAACAATTTTGTATGTTCACTGGCTGTCCATTTAGACCAGTAGGAAATAAGCTGTGTTTGGGGCAGGAGAAAGGGAAACTAGGTCTCCAAGCACAGTACAGAGACAAATGTTAAACTAGGTCAGATTGTAATGTTACATCACACAGAAAGGCATTAGTTTTTAAATATTAAATTCTATTAAAAGAATATAAATTTTTATTTTTGAAATAAAGAAGTATATTAAAAATGGGAAGATTAATATTTGAATTACCTAAACTTATTCTTACTACAGACCCATATTTTCTCCTGTTACAGTGGCATTTTATTTGCTTTTGTCCTGTAACTAATACAATCGGATTTTCATCAGTAGTGAAGGACAGATGTTTGTGAAACTACCATAATTTTCATCCTGTTCATTTCCTTAGCAAAAAAGGAATTTAAATTTAAACAACTATACAGTTTGTAAGCCTTGGAGCAGACCCTTTTGATACACCACTATGTTTGTACCTACTCACAGGACTGCTGTGGGCATTGCATTCAGTGTAATTCCCAATCTTTTGCCTCTCCTGGGCTCACCGTTTTGGATACTGGATTTCTGCAGGCAGCTGTACTCGCACTTTCAGAGGCTGGCACCTCTGAAATCCACAGGCTGTCCCTGCTGCCAGAGGAGTGGAAGCAGCAGGTTACACTGAGGTCAGAGGATGAGGGGTACTGCTGGTAGTGCTGACCCTGCCATGCAGGCATGTTGCCCATAAACTGCTAAGTCTCTGCTAGATTTAAAAGATTTAAAAGGCTCCAGGTGAGAAGAGCATAATCAATAATTGCTGATATTAAAAGTGGTGCCTTCTCATGCTTTCCTACCTTATTCCCCTTCCTTCTTTACCTACAGGACACGAAGCCTCTGAATCCCCCAGACAATTGCTCATGCATTTACATTTTCATTTGCTTGGTTTATAGCAGGATTGTTCCAGCTTTTGGGAGGGGCAGCTATCAAAGATGTACAGGCACTGCCATTGTGTTTTATTGTTCCAGTCTATTTTTCCCTGTGAATGTAGGTGGGAGTTTTTCAGTGGGTTGGTTTTGTGGTTTTTTTGTTTTTTTTTTTTTACTTTCTCTTTCTTCTAAGAATTTATAACCCTTTTATTGTCAGTCTTCAATCATTTTTGATAGATCAATATATTTACTTCAATGATGGTTCATCCTACTGTTGTGCTTGTATTTTTTTCCCCGCTTTGTTTATAGGAGTTATGAATAGATTCAGGGGGTTGTATCTCTGCTATACATCTGTCATTGCATGAGGATCAAGTGGCTTGAAATTGGCCCCAATACATTTCTATTTAGAAGGAATATGAGGTGTTTACATTGGTCTGTCTTCAAATCTACTGTTTTTCCCCCCTTTTCTAAGTAAATTTAGTGCAATTAGAAATGCTGTTTTTTTTCAGGTGTTCTCAGAAATCTTAATCATGACTGCTGGTGTTTCATGTACGTTGAACTGTTTGGAGGCAAGGGCTCTAGGAAACTGCTCCAGCTGACTCCAGACATCCAGAGGGTTTGGGTAGCAGCATAGCAAGGCAGAATGGTAACGTGGACTCAAAAATGGAGCAGATCCATGGCAATCCTGTGGTCTCCAGCCAAGCAGCTATGACTGAGACAGAGAGGAGAAATTCCTCCTGTCCCCAGGCAGCCAGATGTGGGTCTGGGACAGCTGTTTAATGCAGCTGTGAAGAGACTTCACATGTGCAGAGCAATGTCAGTGTGATTTGCTGTGCTCTAGCTGGGGTTCAGTAGAAAGGGCAGGTGAACAGGACTTGCCAATGAAGGTGAAAGGATCGAGCTGTGGAAGAGGAGGCTACATGTACTATTCCATCCCCAGGGATTTGGGTTGTTTAAAGATAAAGTGATGCATATGCCATATGTTATGCAATTGCCCCCCTTTCTCCCACCACAAAGAAGGGAGCAGCAAAGGAAGTATGTTTGTTACAACTGATAATATGTAGAACATGGTAAATGGAAAATAGGTCAACTAGGCAGTGCTTTCACTAGTATTACAGTTTGAAACATGATCTGTACCTTATGACTACCCATTAAAGATGGGAAAAATTCCCTGAACCTGCATGGATTTCAGCGAGGTTTAATAATTTAAACCAGGTGAGCATATTAGCTGTTTGTAGGATGTAATCTCCATAGTTGCCTTACCAGAGCCATATACACCCTGGGGTTTGGTACATTCATTCTTAGGCTGAAATAATTTGCCATGTTATGAAAGCTGTGACTCAACTACCTCTCCGCAGCACGTTGTCCATTTGTAACAGCAGATTTTCCTGGAAGCCATTACTTTGGAGTGCCATTGTCAGTTGTACACATCACTCCTGCTCTTCTTGTCCTTTGTGGTACAGATTCGCTCGTTGTTGTTAGTGAGTATGTTACTGCTGCTACACAAGCTATCAGGTTTTTCTGTTCTTTTCTTTCTTTTCTATCTCTGTTGAATTGCAGTTTCCTTTGTCTTCTGTGCGGTGCACTGAAAGAGGTTAGGAAATTTATCATGGTTATTTTTAATGGGTTTTTAAAATCCCGCACGACACATATTGAATTGATTCAGGAAAATTTCCTGGAGCTGTAGCATTGTACTATTAAAAATAATTCTATCATTGCAATTTTTCTGTAAGAAAATACATCTATTTTTCTCCTTCCACCCTGTAACAAAGCCCTGCTTTCTAATGTTTCTGCGTGGTCAGATATTAGCCATTTCCCTAGATAATTTAGGTTGGTCATGTGTACTGCTAGCGTTTTTATTGTAAAGAATTCTGCTAGTGGTTTCATGATAAATGCATCAAGCATTGGGAAATTACTTTTATTAGTGTACATTTAATAATGCATTAACAAAATAAATGGGTTTGTGTGTGTGTTTATCTTAAGAATGTATAGAAAAAGTACATGCTGCTATAGGTAAAAAATTAATCTTTCCTGTGGGCATTTTGTATGCTGTAGCATAAAAAGTACATTCCCAAGAGCTCAGTAGATGGTTAATATCTTTTTTTCCTTTGTTTACACATATTTTTTCAGGCAGATCATGCAAGAAAAGCAAGTCCCAGTGACTGTACCCCTCGTGGTTAGTCTGACAAGCCTTTCCCTCTCTGAGTAAGGCTGTCCATTGTTGTCTGGGATCTGTGACTTTACTGCACACAAACCAAATGAATGAGCTGCTCGTGGCTTCCCACTTATGAAACCCTCCTTTCACTTGCTTAAACTATTTTCAGGCTAGTAACCATGACCAAGTCAAAGTGTCACTTCTTATTCTACAAGGTGGCCTATTGCATGTGTAGCTACATGAAATTCAATTTGGCTTACTCATTCCATCATGCTATGTTTATGGTGAAAAAAAAAACCCCATTCTATTGAGTCCTATCTATTATTGAAGAATTAAAATACTCTAATATCACGACATTATTATTTCAGAAATGCGTGCACCTGCATTAACATAAGCAGAGAAAAGGTACTAAGAGGGATGGTATACAATATAACTCTCTCTTTGATTTAAGATCAGAATGCCAGTAAGAAGGATTCCACTGAAAGAAAATTATGTACATGTTTATTTCAGATATATTCAAAAATAAAATATTGTTTCGTCCACCACTGCTGATCCTATTTACAGGAGACAGATGAGCTGTCTTGCCTATAAAGAAATGAAAGATAAAGTGCAGACTTAAAACAAACAGAAACAGCCTACTGATTTGGAATGTCTCTTTTCCGAATGCTGCTTTTGAAGATATGTATGAGGACACGTCTTTTCAGCAGATAGGGATACTTGGTGTGTTGTGAAAGCCTTTTTCCTCCAGGGCTAAAATGGCTAAGCAAGACTGTAGAAGTGAAGAACTCCAGCCACACTTGAGTTCTGGCCATGACAAGTAAAGCATACATGAGATGAAGCTTGCACAAAGGCAGTTATGGATGGCTTTTCTGTGTACCCTGATTTCAGGTCTCAGGGAGAAAAAAATAAAGCAAACCTCAATTTTATGATGGTCAGAAAGGCTTTATGAGAGGCAGCAGTCAGATCACGTGGGTTTTGTTTTAGTCACCCTGGAACGTTGGCTTATATGAAGCTTAGTGATGGGTGTGTAACTATAAACTTCATTACACCTGTGCTTTTATTATAGTCAACCTGCTTTATCACCTGCTGTATCTTGTGATGCCGTAGTATCACAAACGATATTTAAATCCTCTGACCGCCTTCCTGTTTTGTTTTCTCCGTATGGTCGCACATATGCTCTCCTCCTTTTGTCTCCTTTCCCCAGATCTTTCTTGGATCCTTCACTGTGACACACACATATCCCCTGTTTTCTGGAACACTGAGGATCCTCCTTGGCCTCATGGACACAGGCTCCCCATACTTTGCTAGAAAGCAGCCCTGCATTGCATTCCCCTCCTCCACAGGTCCTTTCAGCCATATCATTCGATGCGGCACCACGGTTGTATCCCTCATCTTCTGCAAGTGTGCTGCTGCATCTCCATTTATCTTGGATGAAATGGCTTTAGCCCTGCCAGGGTAATGCTGCTGGTTGTTTCCCAGAAATTGCTTACCTATCTGTCTAAAGAAGCTTAGAGCTCCTAACTAAAAACCAGGATTTTTCCCTCAGTTTATGGCAAAGGACTACTTTAGTGGGGAATTAGGTGCCAAGAGCAAGAGATGAGACTGTTCTCACGCTGCATCTCGAAAACCCCCAGAAAGGCAGAAATATGCTGAAACCCAGAGGAAATGCCTGCTGCACCATCTCACGGGGTCAGTCAGGCAGAGCGCGCTTTAGCGAGCGCAGACAAAACAGGCGCTGCTGAAAATACCACAGTCTAAACACCAGTAACAAAACACAGACTAATACCGCCCAGCTTGGTGGGAAGCACCATGGGAAAAGATTTAGGAACATTGTTCTGACACTCTTGCTGAGGTAAAGAGCTGTGAGGACTTTTAGCGTCACCCGGTCACAATAGTACCATGCACGCAGGAGGAGTGACTGGTTTCTTATTAATATCACAGTACTTCTCATTTCCAGTAGCATCCTGTAAGAGCAGTACCCTATTTACAGCTTTCATTTGGCATTAATGAAGTGGAATACTGATGTAGCTAATCAGCACTAGCGGTATGATGCGAGCATGCGGAGTGGCAGTGGTAATCATCTTAGCCCAGTTGGCAGGATAAAAATAACCCCTGCCAGCACTGGGAAGTGGCAGCTCCCCAGCTGGGGAGAAGCACAGTCCACAGCCCCGTGGCTCTGTGCTGCCCTGGAACCCAGCTTCTGCTGCAGCCCACCTCGACGGAGAAAAGAAGCAATTGTTATCGCTGCCCATCCCTTTTGATGCTTCTCTCCACAATCCATGAACGCAGGCTTGAGTTTTTATACTTGCACTTAGGTCTGGACTCAGATTGCCTCCAAAAGCCTAATGGATGTAGATTGCTGAATATGCTTGTATAATTCAGAGGGTTTTTTTTTTTTCCTCTTCATGGCACTTTGTGAGCTTAATTTAATCTCTGTCATTTCTTATATGTGGGTAAATGTCATCTACTTCATTTCATGAATGAATTAACACAGCCATATAGGGGCTGTGTCTCCTGCACTGCTCACTTGGAAGGGGGAAAGGATTAGTAAAAGTGTGTGACAACCTCAAGTTGCTAAACCCTGGGGTTAGAGATGCTCAGAAACAGATTTCATTTGCACCCTGGTATAAGTCACTTGCAAGACTCTAACAACTCTGTGCACTGTAGTGGCCTCAATCAGCCCTCCTTCTCCTCATTGTCAACATTAAATATATTCCTTCTGTACCACAAGTCTCTCATTGCACCTGATGAGGGAGGAGCTCCTTTAAAAATAGCTGTGCGTTTTCAGTAGTGGGGAGAAGATAAATAATCCTAGAGTTTTCTTCCTTTTTTTTGATACTTCCTTAAGCATGTCAGAAGGCAGAGGCCTTCTGGCAAGGTGCAAGTTGGAGATAGCGCAGAGGTTCTTGGTATGTAGAAGATGATAGCATTTTTAATCCCAAGTGTGTGGACAAAGAGTTGGGTGCATAACTGTACAGAGCAGCACAGGCAGTGTGTGTGAGCAAGCATTTTATGTTACATGATATTTTTAATGCACCCAGGAATTAAATGAATAGTCCTATGTGTCTATTTTAAAACTTTCACAACATGAAAAGAAATGCAGTTCATTGAAAAAGGAAATGAGGAATAATTTATGCTTACACAGAAATCAGTATGGCCGTGCCTGTTTTTTTCATGAATTTACACAATGGATTGGATAAGTCTCTGGATGAGGTGTGTGAGGATGTGTGTGTGTTGGCAGACCTGTGCTTTCAAACTTTTCTCTGTGCCTGAGAGTTCTCAGTCCTAATGGGGTTTCATTTTCATGTGCAGTAATTTCACCTGTTTCTAGGGTGTTGTGGTTTTGAGTTTTTTGTGTTTGGTTTTTGTTTGTTAGTTAGTTTTTCTTCTCCTAAGTGTTAATTGGTGTTTCATGGTTCTCTAATCTGGAGATATTCAACTTGTGGGTGCTTTATAAAAATAGTCCAGGCAAGCACCTTACCAACTAGAGTCACAGCCTCGGATGCAGAACAAGTGGCACAGGAGTTAGTCCCCAACCTTCCCAAAGAAAGCTGCCATGCAATTTCCAGGTGTACGTAGCAGCTGAGAAGTCTTGTTCCCACAGGGTGTTAACAGAAAAAAAAAAAAAAAAAAGGTGATTGCTGGCAATTCCTCCATTCCTGACTGTCCTCCAGTCCCTCAGGTGGAAAATGGAAGATGTTACTTGTTTTCCCCACTGTCACTTAAGGTTATTTAAGTTGTAGGATCTATAGGCCTAGAATAAGATTTCTATTTGTGAATATCTCCGGTCAAATTAGAATATGGGACTCTTGGAGACCTTCAGCTGCTAATAAAACACGAATAATACTCGTGGTACTTGACAAATTTGTCCCGCTCCTTTCCTTTCCTCTCAGCCCAAACTGACCCTTTTTGTGCAGATTGCATTTGGGTTTTGCAGCTGTTCATTATGTATTGCTTAGTCCTACCACATCTGAATTGCCTTCGAGCACTGAGAGGGGACAGTGGTATGACAAATCAATTTGCTGACCTCTGAAATAATTAAGTAAGTAAAGCTTGGCTTCAGGCCTATTTTAAACAAGCATTGTGCTATTCATTTTTACATTTCTTTCCTGCAATGAAAGGGTGTCTCTAAACAAAAGAGGCAGCGTGATCGAGGAACTTCTTTTAAGGAAAAGTTGCCGAAGAGAATCAGCCTTTTCCCACCCTATCTGTCTTTGTACACCTCTCCTTCTCCCCCTCATTGCCTTTTTTTTTTTCTTTGTTCTTTGCTCTTCCCTGAAGAAAATGGCAATAATAAAATATTCTATTTTCATATGGCTCTACAGATGATCTTTGTGTACTTAACCAGACCACAGCATAGAAAACAAAGCCTTGCTTATTGCCTAACAGCATATATATGTTTTATGATTTCTGTGGTTGTAATACACGAGGCTGATAACAGATAGGAAGATCAAAGTCTTCTGTGAATTGACAGCAGCACTGTAAACAAGGTGAAAGGGTTGCAGGTGTTTCCCACATGGATGTTGTATAAAAACATATGGCCCTTTGCCATAAGGTACTGTGTGTGCTCTCCACCTCTTCCTGTGCAACGTGAGCGTTGCTCAGAGAGCACGGCCATGGCTCAGCATCTGGGAGATGCTGTTGGCAGCAGATAACCATGCAGTGTGGCCAGGATGATCTTGGGAGTGTGGAAAGGCTAATGCTGAATTGATCTTTCAAATTAAAAGTAGCTGAATAATCCTCTGTGTCATCTGAGAACAGAAATCTGCACTTTGGGGAGATCCCTGTCAAACATCGGGAAGGAAGATGATGGCTGAAGTGTTTCAGGGGAGACTGGGCAGTCCAACGTGCCCTTGACTTATCACTCCTATTTCAGCTCAGCGTTGGGCTTGGCAGGCATCTCTTACCTCCATGGGTTATCTTCTGTGGTCATGGGCAGGCACAAGGTGTGAGGTTGAGACACCTAGGCCACATGTCTGCAGAAGCAACAGTGGTGCATGAGCAAACCTGCAGAGATCGTTGCTGGATTGCTGTTTATTCTTGTGGATAAAAGATGTGTTTAGAGAATGACTAAATCATTGTAAAGAGGACTGCAACATCCTGGGTGAACCCTGAACACAGGGTAGTAATCTCTGTCTTTCTCATTAATTGCTTTAAGAGGGGTGCTTGTCTGCTCTTAGGAATGAAACTGATGCTGCTGGGTGTGGTGGATGTTTGTAGCCTCTTCAGTAATTGAAACACTTCCAATGAAGTTTGGTTTATTTTGTTCAATACCCTGTGATAGAACCATCTGCTTGAAGTGCGAGCCCTTTGGCAATCTTGGCTTTTTTCACAGCTTCTGGGAGTAGTCTCATGCCCTCTGCTGAATGCTTGTGAAAGCCCATTTGCCTGGCCATCCTGAGGATGATGTGGCCAAAGGCTGCTGGCTTTTACACCGGCAGTCTGCTGGGACAATGTCTCCTCATCCACATTTTCATCTACTGGAGAAAGCTCACACTGTACTTGTGCTGTTGATGTACTGGTACCAGGTCTTTCACTTTGATATGGAGCTAAAGCTACTGGTTCAAAGTGTGAATTTGTTTTGCTTTTCCCAAACAGCAAAAGCTCTCTTCCTGCCTTTTTTCCCTCCAGCTGCACTTTAAACCGAAATACAATAGAATTGCCCCAACAGCATAACTTAATTAACTGATATCTCATCTACAGAGGAAAATTTGTCTCCTTGTGTGGATCACGAAATTTACTTTTTGCTAGTGTGGCAGTGTTACAACTGATTTCCATGTGGACAGAGGTGCGTCCCCCCAAGGGTGTCACACTACTTCCATGAATTCTTTTTTCTCTGCAGGAGCAGGCTAGGTATTCCCAAGTATTTGCTTTACACCCTGAAAGCCCTAGATGAAAATATTATGAAGTGTTGGGTCAAACAGTGTAAAGGTACTGGAGCTAAAGGTAGGACTTCTGTATGTGAATGAGCCCTGTGGAAAGATTAACCTAGGAAAAGTTAATAAAAAGTGCTGTCCTAAATTATTCATGAATCCATTTGCAATGTACTTGCCCAGAGGCTTTTGTTTTTCTCAAACTCTTATTTATTAAAATCTGACAAGAATATCAGGTTTTGTTCAATAATAAATCTAAGTCTACGTAAGACTAGTGATATCCTCACCCAGTAATACAGAATCAAAATGAAGTTACATGGCAGGGTTGAATATGTTATTTACTTGGGAAGAATAGATTATTGTTCGGGAGGATTTTATCTTTTACTTGCTATTTCAAAACAAGTGAAAAAAATCCAAAACACCTAGCTGGGAGATAGCCTCTTGTTTTGTGACTGAGGCCTTGATCCTGCAAAGGATTTAAAATATATTAAAACTCAGTTAAACATCTTTCTGGCAGCTTTTCAGGTTCCAGACTTGTGTTTGCTGAATTAAATAGCTCAGGTGATCTTGTTTCATGCATAGTTCTACTTGTCCTTTTTCCGTAACTTCCGGGAAAGACCGTGTGGAACTCATGCATTTGGCTTATAGATTTTGACTTCCAAAGTATGTCCATACACAGCCTCATCTTTTTGTGTCCTAGAAAAGGTTTGGAAGATTGTATACAGAAAGTAGGAGAATGGAAAAAAGGCAGGAAGAGAGCTTTTGCTGTTTGGGAATAATGTGTGTGCTTTATAGTAGTCATTCCTTAAAAAAAGGCAGAACTCTGTTTAAAATTCGTTTTAAGTAGTTTGTTGCTTTTGTTTTTTTTTCCCCCAGCATTTTCTATTTATTAGTTGGGGGATTGTTCAAGACCCTGTGACCGTGTTTCTATTTATTAGTATGGGTTTTTTTCCCCCCTTCTTCTCCTTCTCTTCCCTAATGTATAACTGCATAAAGAAAGGAGAAGCAGGTGCCTGTAGATGGAAAGTTAGAGAAGAGTAAATTAAAAAGAAAGAGCTTAGCTGTGGAAACAGAACTGGGAGTTCGGGTGACTGGTCTGAGCTGGAGGATGATGAATAGATTTGTTGGCGTAAGCTTGGCTTCTGAGTCACTTTCTCATAAAAGCAGCTTGAGTAGGAGATGCTCCTGTCCCAAATTTTTTGTCCTGAAGGCTTTCAAGCACAAAGTGTGCTGTGACATAGAGACTCCTGCTGTTAGTACTGTCCTGTTATTCCAGTGGACAGGAGCTGGAGCTTTACAGTTTCCTGGGTCTGAAGTAAACTAGAAGTGTGTCTCTCTTAGACAAACATGAATTTTTGCCTGATGTATCATGCGGTGCCCCTTGCTGGTCAGAGTTAAGCTGCCTGGCTAGACATAACCAGCTTCTAATTGAGATTTGGAATCTCGTGTCCTGAAAGCTCATCCCTGGGACAAGCTGTTTGTGCAGGACCATCAGTCACTAACCAACAGATGTGACAGGGAACTTGCTAAACTTGGAGGGAAGAAAAGTGAGGTGTGAGCATGAAAGATCAGTGTTTGTGGCCAGTCATTCTGGGTAGGGTCAGAGCAGTGTGTCTTTGCCTTGAGAGCTTATGTTGCCTCTATGATGCCAGAAAAACTTTACAAAGTACTTGCAAAAGTTGCATGTAGGACATTGTCCTCTTCTGCTAAAGTCTATGATCAAAACCCTCTTCAGTCTGAGGCATCAGCTCTTTTTTATGCACCTGTGAGGATTCTGATTAAAAGTTTGACCATTACAGGCAGCTACTTGTACAGTGGTTGATCAGACTGGAAGACCTGAAAAAGATTTACCTTCACAGACCACACCGCCGACGTCTCATGTTCCAGTAGTGCCTGTGACTTGCATTTGGGAAATAAAAGTTCCCTCTGCAAACCCGTGAAAGAAGAAAAGATGATGTCTTCCTTCCTAAAGAACACTGTGTTCTTGTTCTTCTCTGCCATTTGTTTGTTACAAGTTTTGGTGATAGAGAGGTCAGATTGGGCTGTGAAACCTTGTTTTGGAATCAAGATATTTGTCTGATTTGTTTGCCCTTGAAGCAATCAGGCTGCTGCAGCTTCATTGCCATGGGAACCCCTTGTTACTATATTTAATTCAGCCCAGGGTTGCTTGTCTATTCAGTTACTGCAGTGCAGACAGGTGATAAACAATATATCGATACTGAGCTGTGGCATACCAAAATGATTAGGCATGGCTATTACTGTGCTATTGCAGCATCTGTGGTACTGCTCCTGTGTTCATTCTGCTATGAGCTACCTCCAACCTCTTCTTCCTCTCTCCTGGTGGAGAAAGGAAGACACTGCTGCCTGAACAGACTTTCTGGTCCAGCCATCAACAAAGGTAGGGACTGCAAGCAAGCTCTGCTTGCTGGTTGTGCTTCTTCCTCCCCGAGCAGAGCAGCCAACCTTCGAGTGCCTGTAGCCTTGGAAGAAATGGTGCTGGAGAGGAGAGCTCTGCACCCCTAGAAGCTGTAGGCTTGGGATGGGTCCCAGTGCCTATGCAGCATCCACAGTGGTGTGAAGACACAGAAGGGCAGATCCTGGCTCCACAAGGTCATATTAAAATGGGAGCAGGGAGATAAAGGCTGTACAGCAGAGACACCTCTATCACTTATTGTTCTTCTGAACTTTTACTACTTCTCTTAGACTTGGTAAAAATTTTCCCTCCTTTTTTTCCCCCCTCCCTATTGGTGTAATGTGAGGTTTGTTCATGGCCATTCAGAGCCTGAGATGCACTCAGTTCCAGTGCTAATAGAAGTGGTGGAAGTGTGCCTTACTGCATTCACACTGGGGGGACTTCTGGAAAGACGTGTTAGAGGCAGGGCTTAACCATGAAAAGACATTTTGCGTGGCTAATGGCAGAAAATTCAATTTTGTAGGTCTTTCATGATTATTTCAGTTGATTTCTAATGTTTTACTCTTCTATAGTTTGCTTTAGTGATGCTACATCACTTTGCACAGAATTCAGAGTGAGCATAGAGTGTGTATGTGTAAACCTTTATGTTAAAATGTTGGTTGAGTATTGATTAATCAGTAAAGGATTTTAAGCTGTTTCCTTTAAATTCCAGGACCATGCATCTTAATTTAACAGCTGGGAGGGCTGGGGAAAGATACTGCTTTACCTATGGGAATACATTTTCTGTGATATTTGTTCACTGCAAGTACATTCAAGCAAAATAAGATATTTTAGGGAAGGAGATCGTTCTCTGTGGTCACCATCTGCTAAAATTACTCTTTATTTCTTTCTAGGTATTATATTGGTCGCCAGATGTTTGTGGTGGTCTCCTCACCAGAGATGATCAAGCAAATCTTAGTGACAGATTTTAGTAATTTCACCAACAGAACTGTAAGTACATACAAAAATTGGCTTTGTGGATGGAGTTGGTAGGACTACTGAATTGAGCTCAGACCAAAAGTGGCTACAAAGAAGATGGAAATACAGAGGCAAAATTACAACACGGTTCAATAAGGCCTTAAGCTACACACACTCAATAAATACATTCAGTCAAAGACTCTTGTTACCAGAACACTCTGAGGATGAAAGGGAATGTCCTTAGGAGAGACACACCATCCTTGTGACTGAAACACCAAATGGATGTTGAAGAGAGGTTTCCAATATCCAGTTTTGCCACTGACTTCCTGTGAAATCTCGGAAAAATCACTTACTGGTTCTCTTCCTCAGTTCTCAATCTGTAACATGGAGATGGTACTATTTGCTTTCTCCCACACACGGTCTGTTTTGTGCTTTTAGACCTCACAGGGCAGGAGCAGTCTGCTTGGGACAAGGACATGCCTCCCACAGCTATTGTATATTAGTCATACCTGAAAATAATAAATAGCAAAGAAGGAAGTTTGACTTAGCAAGAATTTATACATACGCTCTTGGTCACACTCACCTTGGAAAGGTCATTTTCAGGAGGTGGTTAGAGCAAATAATGAGGCAGAATGAGTAACTCCAGCAGTTGCTGAGCATTTTACCAGGAAATACTGTCACTGTGTGCTGCCTCAGTCCTATCCATTCCCTGCTTCCCTCTGGACCCTTTGTATGCTCAAACCTGCTCAAACAAACTCATGTGTATTCAGGAGGGTTGTTTGTGCCCTTTGGGGAGCATTTTTTTTTTTCTAATCATCTGTCTGTCTCCTCTGATCCTCTCTGCAACCAGTCAGTCTGTTTGCAGACTGCTTGTCTCCTTGGCTTCCTTCTTTTGGTACTTGAGTTTCATCCTGTGACTGCCTATATCTTAATAACTACTGGTACCAGCTGCCCACCATTCTGCCCATGCCTCACACTTGAAAGGGAGAATCTGTTTTTAGACTTCTTAGGCTGAAGACTTCTTAGGCTGAAGAATCTGGTTTTAGACTTCTTAGGCTTCTTATATATGACAAGGGGCTTTCCCCTGTTTTCTCTATACTTGAAGAAATTTTCCATCCCAAGCAGGAACCCATTTCTTCCTGTCTATAACTTTCCCATGCTTTTCTCTTTTTCAATTTGGTAACATTAGACTGTACCCACTACACCTAGCAGTAGCTGGTGATCAAGTAACACTTCCCTGGAATTAGAAAGCTTTCCTTTGAGAGGACACAGAGATTTGTTCTGCTCCTAACTTTAGTCAGCCTGGTCATTTGGATACATCTTTCTTGGTATTGTCATACTCCAGTTGGTGAAATTTTTCTTCCTCTCCAGGCTTTTTGCGTTCAGAGGTTTCTCTCTCTTTCTTTGGTTGTATGTCCTTCTGTCATGGTCTGCCTGTGACATCTGTGTCCCTCTCTGAAATTCAGGTAGGCAATGTCACTACAGTCCCTCTCTCCTTTTCTTGTTCTTCATTAAGGATCTGTTAGGTAGAGCTGTCTCTGCAGGTTCACATCTTGGCCTTATCACTTGACTGTCTCCTGAATCATTTGTGGCTTTTCTGTACGACATCCTGCTTTATTGATGAGGAACTGATACATAGATAGAGTGACATGTCTGCCAGAAAGCCTATGACAGATGAGAAAATTTAACTCCTAGCCCTCTCTTTAGCAAAACTAGCAGTTTTCCCCCTGTTCACGGTTGCTATTTCTGTCTTACTTAATGCCCATGAGTGTAAATCAAATGAATTTCCTTCATCTTATATGCTCTCATCTGCTTGTTCTATGGTCTTCTCACATAGCCACAATCTTTGATTGCTCCTCACTTTTCACTTTGTTCTCTCCTCTTCCAGTCATTGCTTTTCACTTACTGCAGATATGCAGCCTTCTGTTTCTGGGTCTTTCCACATTCAGCCTGGGGATCTTTTCTCCTCTGGAGTTTTTACACTGGAAGCTGTCTCCAATTTGCCATCAGCTCTCTTGGGGAAGTATTTGGTTACCCTGTACACTAGTAATCCTACATGAATATAAATAATGCTGGATGGTACATAAGGAAGGCCAGTGAAATTTATTCAGATGTGATTTGGGTTGTATGCAAATAATGATTGAAAGGTGAGGGTGAGAAAAGCACTTTCCAAGTAATAGAATTCGTTCTTATCACATTGACTGAATAAATGTCATTTTAAGATTTTAATAGGGTAGCTTCTGTTTGTATATTTTAAAATTAGTCAAAGCAAGCTCCTCTACTTCAAGCGAAGGTTTCTATTTGCTAGTGGAGAATTCAAAATGCTAAAAAGGCTCCCCTTCTTTATTTTATGAATTCCTTCTCCAGTGAAGAGTGGTTATAGAACTGACTTTGGAGTCAGTGCCGTTCACAAAGCTAGACTAATATATTCCAGTCCAAACATGGCACATACTTATTATTTCAACCCAAAACCTTTTTTTGAGTTTAAGAGTATCAGCCTTTTAGGCTGAGAGGATGGGAAAGCAGGTGAGACCACTGGGTTTGAACAGGTCGTAGGAAAACACACTTGTGCTTTTCTTTTCTGACCTCCTCATGTGCATTTACAAAATCAAGATTTCTGCTTCATCCACCAGAGTGAAATTTGAGTTATCTAACCTAGAATGCCTCAAAGAGAGTTTTTTCTCTCTGTAGCAGTTGTGGCAGTTGTACATTAAAAATTGTCACTGATTTTCTGGATGTGCAGGACTAATTCTAAAAGCTAAGTGTAGAAAAAGTTTATATTCCATGTTTGTTTTGCTGCTTTTTCAATTTTTTGTAAGATATATACATATTTCATTAAGAGACAATGGGAAATCAAACTTGCAAAGGGCTGCAAACAATGACTATATTGGTAGAAGCCACTAAGATGATGATTCAGTGAATTCTGACAGCTTTTATTAAAGCTGTCTGTAAAGTGATGTCATGCCTTTGAGTGCTCGTAAGCAGGATGACATTAATTTGGGATTGTGCACTTGTGGACTCCCTTCTGGGAAGTCATCTGAAAGCCTTTATGGAATGAGAGTGGTTTTAATCTGCTGAGAGGATTCTTTTGGAGGGATCTGGTGTCCTGTTCATGCATCCTGAAAGACCCTAGACCATTTGTGCACTTCTCACATATTGAACCTGTCTGCTCACTCATTATATAGACAAAGTAGATCTTGCATGTGAGCACAAGCTAAACTACTCTTCATTTTATGTTTCCCTTTGATATTATATATTTCACATCTTTATTATGGCTATCTTTTGAAGATAAATATAAAATATAAAAAGTCTTTCGTATTCCCCCACCATCTTCTCTTGTTTCTGAATTACTGGTTGATAACTCTTGCCAAAGAAGTGTATGATGACTGCAGGTCAAATCTGCATTAGGGTTCCCTTCCTTTTAGAACAAGCAACCAAGCCCAGCACACAGGCTGTTAGTGCCTTGTAGGCACAGGGTATATGTATTGGTAACTGTATAATCACAGGAAGGCAATAATGACACTCTGCTTTCCCATTTAATTTGGTCTCAATTAACATAAGCATTAGAGCCATTCAAAACCAAAAGTGTCTGCTGTAATATACCTTCATATTTAGGGCATATGAAGCCTTTTCCCCCCCGTGTTTTTAATTATAGTTGAAGAAGAAAATATGAAAATTACTTTATATACCTTCTGCCAAAAATATGAAATTAATTTTAATTTAGGTTAACCATGGAAACCTCAGCCAGCATTTAGACAGGGCTGTGCTGGAGAAAATGATACCTTGTTCTCACAACTGTGTTAAGTTGTGTCTTGAACAGAAGCTTCCTTTTAAGAGCACTAAGACCATTTTTAACTTCATTACTGTGTTGCAAGTTAGACAGGATTATGGTGTTCGTTGCATTCTTCCAGGTGGGATAATGATACATAATCTGTTTTCAGATTGTTTTTAATTTCTGCATTGAAAATTTGTTTTTCAATTAGTACTTGAGAATCATTAAAGTGTACTTTTAAAAATGTAGGAGCAGAATGTTAAGATGGGACAATGTGAAGAGAAACATTACCTGGTACATAATTTAAATAATTTGGATGGCTGTAAAAATATTGCCTAGAAATGTGGATTCAGTGAGCCCTAAGGCAAAGGTAAGTGCTGGCTATTCAAGATTTGCCAGGCCACTGGAGTCTGTGCTCTGCCAGGATTCATGAGGTTATCACAGGTGGAAACTAGTGGTAGATTCAGGCCAAGTCCTTAAATCTACCTGCCAACCAGCTGGAGGAGAGTGACATTCTTAAATTCAAAAAAACTATGCCAATTCCAGTCACTGTGAGAAAACATCACTCTTTTCTCGTCAGAAACTAACTTTGCTACTAGAGGAGTACAAATAATAATGGATTAACAGCAAATAATAATGAAGAGGTAAAAATAAAAAAGTACCAGGAATACAATATGATACAAAATCCTTGTATCCCTTTTTGAAGGAAAAGTGAGTTGCTTGAGCTTCTTTTCTTTTTGTTTGTCTATTCTTTCTCTTCGTCTTTGAGTTTATCCACATAAGATCTGATTATTCCCTTCACATGTAGAATTTGTCTGTTACATTAAGCTGTTTCATCATCATCATCATTATCTTTATTTTGGTAAACCTATAAAGCTTCAGGCTTACCAAGAGCATTAAACAAATCAAATGCAACCACCAATTAGGGGAAGGAACCTATTTTCTGCATTTTGTTCAGTTGTGCTCCAGGATGCCTGACATATCCCTGAACTGGCTATTCCTCCTGGTCTCTTGCTAGGGGAAAGAAAACTGTGCATTACTGTATCAAAAGATCGATCTAAATTTGATACAAGATGCCCTCCAGAGGTCTCTTCTAAACTCAACCATCCTGTAATTCTGTGAATTCTGGGTCAGGCCCTCAGTCAGCAGAAATCAACATATTAACTTTAGATGACTCTACTCTGACTGATAACGATTTTGTATCTCCAGAGCAGGACTGGGACATAACAACTGGCTTCAAAAAGCTCAGCTCAGGAACTGGCTGTGTGCATCTGTGTTCTTCACCTTTTGCAAGTGAAGGATCACTAGCACGTCCTGTGCAAGATCTTTCTTGCTGCCTTCTGCCTTGACTTTTAGAGAACAGGCACCGGCCTCACTGCATTACTTTCAGTGAACAGTGGTAATTGAGTAGTGTATCCAAACCCAGAGCCTCATCCAGCTTTTACTGTGTTCACAAACACAGTTTTTATTTTGAAAAATGAACCCACCAACATACTCACTTGGAAGCATTCAATGTAAAAATAGTTAAGGAATGACAAGTTCTATACTGTTGCCAAAAGACACATATGCACGCTGCCTTGACCCTGTACCCTTGGTTGTTTGCTTTAGAAATGTTTCTTTTCTTCAAGTTAAGCTTCCTATTATTATTTCCGGTTGTGTCGATGCCATCGTCATCCTTTCATGTGAGTTTCTTTGTTTACTTAGAAATTGTGGTTGTAAAGTGCAGTGAACTCAGTTTGTAAATAGATGATGAATGGACTTTGCTGGAAGCTTACCTCTGCATGGGCACATGGTTTGGAGCACCAGTGACACAGTATGACAGCAAAGTCAGTACTTGGGTAATGATTCAAACAAATGAGAAAGCATGACAAATGTGTGTGTGTGTGTATTTGTAAAATGAGGTCTTCATTTTTCCACACTTTAAAATGACCATTCAGTGGGATGGCTTCATACTCCAGTGATGATCTGATGTGTGCGAGTAGTTAGTTTTGAACACATGCTGGATTTTGTGGCTGCAGAGAGGAGGAATCTGCTTTAAATTTTTTCACTGCTTCATTCTGTTTAGATTTTTTTTTCTCATTTTTCCACTCCTTCTTCCTGTTTCATCTTGTTTTTTGTTTGATTCATACAGGTCATGGAATGTGACTGGGATAACAACTCTGGAGCAAACATGTCCCATCATTAGTTGCTACATCTGCATGTGAACTTGAATACATATCTGTATATATTTATGGATGCGTACAGATGCACATATATTGGTTTGGGATCTCCTTGTGAATTGAATAGAGGCTGGGTCTGTATTCCATTCTCTAGAGCACTGCAGACATAGTTATTATGGAAACCTCACAAACTATGCCTCCTTGTGCGTGCTATGGTGGTGGCTTTTCAGTTCCTGATGCAGTAAAGCCATCATGCCCGATGGCAGGCTGTGCCTTGAACGCCCAGTTGTTTGTGATACAGAGCTGCAATGTTCTTCCCTCCCTCCCTGACTTTGTAGGACAAATCCAAGCTTCAATCCTGCCACATGTGCAATAAGCCTTCATCTCACTGAGCTGAGAATATTCCGTGCTTCCAAAACTCATTCTGTGCCTTAGGAGGATAAGCGAAAAGGTGTCCAAGCAGTGAATTTATTAAGATTTACTTTTTTTGCCTACCCGTTTCATACAGCTTCTAGATCATAGCTGGTTTGAAATGTTGTCTGGTACAGCAGCAGTATAGAAAGAGAATCATGTTAGCAGGGAATGAATTTGCCTGTATGGCACTTATCTGTTTAATATTAATTTGTTTGACTGCACAATTGTGGGTGCTGTTGTAGAGCCATGTGAGCCCAGATGCCTGAGTGATTTTTCCAGTGCCAGGAAGCTGAGCAAGGGCTCTTATCCTTGTTTTGACCTTATGGTTCAGGAGCACTGAGGGTGAACAACCCTAACATCTGCTTTCTTTCCCAAATACGTCTCCATGGCTGTCTTCTAGACATACTAGAATACCTTTCTAGCTTGGTCAATATATATGTAATTATTTTGCTGCCTTCTATACCTCAAAAAATAGCTTTTAATTAAGAATTTCCTTGTTTCTTTTCCCTTTTTGCTTGGAGAGCTTGCAGGTTAATTTTTCTGAGCAATTAAATTCAGTTTTGTTTAAATGTTTTAAAGTAGCAGTGCATATGCTTGCAGTAGACACTTGAAAATTAAAATAATAAATATTGAGAGGGTTATTTCTTTCACACTGTGTAAGTCTTTTTATGCATGCACAACAAATTGTCCCTTATTCCCCATATGCTGGAGCTAATAGCACAAAACTAATGTTGTCAAATGATCACTGCTATTGATGGTAAAATTAATCAGACTTTGGCTCCAATTACCCTTAAAGAAAGGATTGATTCCTTTCAATATGTTCTGTGGGCCATCTGATCCTCTGAATCCCAGTGAGAAGGGGTCTGGTTTTGTGATTAGGGCTCTAGGTCAGGATTTAGGAGCTCTGAGCTCAGGTTTTGGCCTTGCTACAGAATTCTTCTGTTCACCAGGGCAAAGCATTTAGGAAGTGCTTTGTCACCTTAATAAATGTAGAAGAGTATGTTGGGAATTTCCAACTGAAGAGTACAATTAGTGAATGTGAGTGCTTCAGGACTGATGGTAATGGGTTGGGGTTTGGTCTATCTGTTAATTCAAATGGTTGTGGTTGGAGGGTATTTTTGTTTGTTCTTAAAAGAAGCTTCAGAAATGCAGATTAAAAAGTTTTCAAGAAAAGCTCTTTCCCCCCCCTTTTAAATAAGTTTCTATTTTGAAGTATTAAGAAAAGCTAAAGTAGAAAAGTTAGAATCATCAGATTAATTGAGTATATTTGAGGATCATCATCTCAAGTTTGTAATTTTTATTTGTGATTCTAATTCAGAACAGGAAACCAAGTGAAATCTGTGTCCTGTGAAGTGGGAGAACTCATTTGTCTTTACCTTTGGAACATGTGGCACCTGCTTCTGCTGACCACGTGTCCTGCTTCTGGCCAGGACAGGGTTAGGTTATTGGAGTAGCTGAGGTTATTCTGTGCCACATCATTGCTAGGGGTAGGGAAAGGGACTCTCTTCTGGGGAGAAGGGGTTCCTTCTGGTCAAGTGGTGGAAGGAGCCATCCAGTATTGTTTATTTTCAGAGTGTTTCCGTGTGAATCCTTTCTTTTCTTCTACTCTCTCACTGGTATTGTTGCCGTTACTGTTAATTTTCTTATCTCACTATTGTTTCCAGTAAATTACTCTGTCTCAACCTGTGGTCTTTAACTTTCCTGCCTCCAGTTCCCCTCTCCATCCTGCCACAGGGAGAGGGAAAGGGGAAAGCAGGGATGCAGGAGGGTTGTTTGGGGGATCTCAGTAGGGGCACAGAATTGGGAAGTACCACTCCTAAACCACAACTCCACAATTCATAAAAAGATGTCAGCATTTGCTTACGTCTACACGTGTTCTTACTTCTCATTTAATTCAGTGGGCTATGACTATGTATTTACACCAGTATGTTTATTCTGTCCAGAACTGGGATATTCTCTTAAATGGGAGACTTTGCTTTTTCTTTGCCTCTCATGGAAAATAGGGTGAAAAAAGGAGTTCTCAAACATTTGAGTATTCAGTAAAGACTTGTGAAAGTTTAGAAGGATATCAATAGAAGTAGGCTGGAACAGCTACAGAACAGCTTGCAAGCCATCAGTCTTTAAACACTGACTGTAGTTAAATCCAACTAATTTCAGGATGGTCCCACTGACTGACTTGAAGGTACCCTCTAATTGACAATGTATTTCCTTTGAGTGTTGTCATAGGTAGTTTGCTGTTTGAGGATGGTTTTCTATGTGTTGTTGTGGCTGGAAGAAGCTCTCAGCCTGGTCCCCAGCAGTGGGTGCTGGGTTAGGAGAAAGCCACACTTCCAGTGAGGCTTGCTATTTCAACTGGCTAACATGTAGTTATCCAGGCAGCTCATATGGATTTGTTTTCTTGAGAGTTATGAATGTCTAATTGAGTAAGTCAATATTAATGTTTTTCACATTTCCAGGTAAGATTGCAAATAAAACTGGCTGATTCCAGTTTAAAATTAGATAAAACTTCCTCCTGTGTGAAGGGCTGGCAGTTATGGTGGAAATGGATCAGTTGCACACAGATGAGATACAAAATAAAAACTTTCCACTTTTTCTCTTTTCCAAGCATGGGTTGACTGTTTCCAAATGCTATAGGCCATAAACCTTGGCAATATAAAAGCAATGCAGTTGACTGTAAGGAGGCTAGAAGACTTAAAAACAAGTTTCCTCTTTCCTTGCCCCTGAAGAAATGATGAGTCAGCACAATGAGACCGCTATGCTGTTGAGATGCACAGTCCTCTTTTTTTTTCCACAGGAGTTATTATGAAATGAGTTATTTTTCAGCGTGGGTCTAAGTGTTTGAATCTGTCCCTGAGTCTTTCTCTGGTTTATTAATGGGCTGCAGTGCTGTCATCACCATGGTATCCTGCTACCTCTTCCCCTGTGAAGACTGCAGAACCACATGACGAAATTTACGGTTTTAATTCTCCACTCTCCATGCCTGTACTCATAAAAATGCTTTGCAAAACCATGGGATAACACAGAGCAAGGACAATCCAGTATCAAGAAACGACTTGGGATGCTGTGCATTTTTTTTTTTTGGGTTAATTTTTAAAGCTTTCCCTTTCTGCTGTTACACTGCAGCCGTCAGTGGTTCAATACCTGCTCCTAGGTAGACACCACAACACCAGATGGATTACGTACTCTACAGCACTAATGATAGTGGCTGATAATGTGTGCAAATCTCCCTTTCACTGCTTGTTCAAGGCAGTCAAGAAATACTGAATACAGCTGTACATAATTACACTTCTTTTGAAGCTAAATCAGCCTGTGAAATTTCTGTTCCAGGAAAATGGTCAAATCTAGTCAATAAAAAACCCAACAAAACAAACAAACAACAAAACCCTTTGCATGTGCTTAGTTAATGGTATATTATGGCATTCTGTTTCTTAAAGTCAAGGCTTCCCTGACAAACTATTGAGATTTAAAAGGGGATGCAGGGGAGGGGAGAGAGGTGGGAAATACTGCCTTAGGAAACTACCAAAAGGTGATTTTGCTGCAGGTGTATGAAGATGCTGATTTGACAATATGCAGTGCTTATGCTCTTGTTTGTGCCGTGAGGAGTTTGTGTAGGATTAGGTATTTGTGTGTCTTAATGTGTTGCAGGTATGTGAAGGGTCACTCCCCCTTTTTACCCACGCCCTGTTCCTTTCACATATTTCTTTGAGATACTGTGAGGTCAGCTTTTGGAATTATCTGTTTTGGCTTGTTTATCCTCACCTCTGTTTCCTTCTTTATTCTATCATTCTGCAAGATTTCTTTCTCTGAATAACTGAAGAGAACAAGATCAGAGTCTTATTTGTTTTTGCCTTCCCTTCCCCCAGTTTTTTCTCCTGTTGAAACTTGCCAATCACTTTTGAAGCCTACATTGGGCTTTTCTGCAGCACAGGAGATATCATTAAGGCTTTAAACCCACTAATGAGGGAAATGTGTGCTGCTTGAAGGCTCCTGCAATATTAACTACATCCAATTATGTTAGGTAAACGTATGAGTATAGTCAAAATATGATGAAAGCATATTTTTCTATTCAGGCCAAAAGCAGTCTTCTGAGCTAATCTTTCATCAAACCTACATTGGCTATTTATTTACTGGGTTTGCAGCACTTTTTTTTAATGCTGAATAATAACATTGAAGAGAAACAACACTTACAGGCAGTAAAGGACTATCTATTCCTAGGACTCTGTTCCTTATTTAAAGAATGTGTTTTACTGTTGGATAAAATTTGTGAAATCTTAAGTCTGATGAATGTTTTTTCTTGTTTAAATATGGTATTGCTTTCTTATCTAATCCTGCCCTTAGCTGACTGTATTATGAGTAGGTGGAGTGCAAATGCAGTTTTTGCTGGTCTTTGCTGGTCCTCACCTTTGATTTCTGTGGATTTGTTGGGGTTTTTTTAAAGGGAAATTCCGCTTATCCTACTTCTTTGGACATATACTGTGAGAATATTTTTTGGAAACATATTCAGTCTAATAGCACAGGGGTTTAACAGTCCCTCATTTCTGACTTCTGAAACTGTTGTTCGACAGTAGCAGATTGGTTGTTTTGTTTACAATTTTCTTCATGTTCTGTATTTTTGACATATAGTAGAGTGTCATGTCCTTTGATTCTTGCCTTTGCCAGCCTGCTTTTGTTTAGAAGAGTAATTAGTTTGTCACTTGTTCCAGAATTGACATAGGCTCCGATCACAGCGTCTGAGTTGGCCTTTTTAAATGCTTGAGCAGTCAGGGTTCAGACCCAGCACTTTGCATTGTTTTCATGTCTTTAGCCACATTTGGAGGTAACTCAACTGCTCATGTACAAAAAGGCCTTTTGAAGCATCTCATGGTATAGGAGCCCTCTTAAGCCTATGAGAGTGATGTTTGAGAGCACAGAGGAGTGATTTACATGCACACACCTGGGAGCATGGTGGTTCAGTACTGGAGTAGATGGGATATGGCAGTATGCCATGTTTGAGTGGTTGTCAGGTATCATGCCTAAGATCTGTTTAGCCTGGTTGAGTGACCTTTTTCAAAGGTGGCCAGCAGCAGAATTCAAAACAGAGCAACAGGACAGACAGTGACAGTAATCTTCATTCTGGCTTATCTGCTCAGCCTCCAGCAACCAGTACTGTGGTGTGTTCCAGTGACAGAGATTGCATCCGAGCATAATTTCTCCCATTCACTCCAGTGGCTACAAATCTGTTCCCACCCCATCCCATTTTGAATCCTTTCTATTAACTCTTATGCCAGCAGATGGGGGTTTTGGTTTGGGGTATTTCTTTTTTGTTTTAATGGATCAGCTTTCCGTTCTGACTGTGATAGTTCTATCTGGGGGCTGTTGTGTGTGTACAAGTCCATTCCTCTTCAGTGAGAGTTAATCTGAGACATGTGGGCATTATTATACTAATCCTTGTAAGATTTTGCTCTTCATTTAAAGTATTTTAAAAGTGGTATTATATCTTTAAATAGTGGGAATAGTTCTCTCTTTAGACATTCCTTCAGATATCGTAATCCATTTGCCTGCTTTTATGTTTCTATTTGGACTTAAAAGTATGAAATATCCTTTTTTTTTTTTAATTTAATGATAATGTTCTTACCTAGCACAATGCTACCATCATTTTGTTAAGATGTCTTAACTGGACCCACCATTTCCCCAGCAAGACCTACAACATGGATCATGTGAGCATTCCTGCTCTGGTTCAGCTAATTCATCTTAGTTTATGTGCTGGTGTGGACTTTTTCAAAACCATGCAGGCTGGCTTAGCACTGAAGCAGATGAGTGCTCACAAGGGCTCTCCACCAGCTCCATTTCAGTGGTGGTTATCTCCAACAGATAGGGAGTGGGGAATGGCTGATGGGGTTATAGCATCTTACATTGATGCGGCTGGTTTGCTGTGTTCCTATGACCACATAGGAAAGCCTGGAAAGACCACAGCCTGGAAAGTTCTCTCTTCTCTCTCTTCTCTCTTCTCTCTTCTCTCTTCTCTCTTCTCTCTTCTCTCTTCTCTCTTCTCTCTTCTCTCTTCTCTCTTCTCTCTTCTCTCTTCTCTCTTCTCTCTTCTCTCTTCTCTCTTCTCTCTTCTCTCTTCTCTCTTCTCTCTTCTCTCTTCTCTCTTCTCCCTTTAACTCTAGTCGATCTGTGCTCAGTGAACATTTTTGCCTCCTTGTTGATTTATTTTTTCGCTCCTACACTCTGTAAGTTTCATTCTGCAAGGAGGAAACCTCCATGGGAAAGGATGTTCAGAGACAGTGCACTCCTCACTGCCGACTGCGGACTCCTCACTGCGGTCACAGCTACAAATCCAGAGGATTACTGGTGAAGAGTAGTTGGCAGGTATTATTTTACTCCCTAGTGAGAATTCTTCTTTCTATAGTAACCACATATCTTGGCACCACTTGTTGTGAATAATTGATAGCAAATTGTTGGCTGATCCGAGCCTTGGGAAGGCACTGCCATGGGCTGTGGGGGTGCCGTGGAAGTGCCACACTGCAAACACACAGCTCCTGACCATGGCCAAGAAAAGTCACAGGACGCTTGCCAGTGCTGCTGATGTAGTGCCAACGTTTAATTCTCCATGCTTAGAAGTGAAAAGAGAATGAGGGGTATAAAACTCAAGTTTTTACACTGCACGTCTCACTCGCAGCTCTCCGGTGTAATGAGCGCTCCTTACTTTGAGCACACCTGGCCACTGCGCATTTTGCAGTTCATTCAGCTGTTTCTGAAGGCTTGTGGTGGCTCGGGGAGGCTCCATTTAGCCTCACACACACGCATCCAGCAGCATATAGACAGAGATGGGGAAACAGCTGTCCTGCAGCTAAAATAAGGCCTTGTCGATTATTGTTAATTATTTACTCCTGCCAACCTCCTCTCACTGGTGTTAAGCAACAGAAACAAAAATAATTACATTCTTTACTGAAATAGGGCTCCATTCCTCTTCTTTTCCTTTTTTGCTCTTGGAGTAAGGAGTTTGGGACAAAAAGTAGTAAAACCAAGAACTATCTTGCAGTCTTTTCTTCTGCTAGATTAATTGTATGTTGAAGGTACACGTGATATTATTTTTTTTCCCTTTTCAAGGCAATTGCAACTGACAGTTTCCCCATTTCCTTTTCCTTTCTCAGTGTGTGCATTTAGATGAAGCTGAAACTGCACTCTTGCACTTTTTATGCAGCTTTCCTAAAATAATTCTGAATAATTTAACAGTGGCTCAGAAACATACCAGTTTAACCAGTCATTGACCTTCAGTCAAGTTTCAATGTCATCAGGCCTATATTGGTATTTCATGAGTTCCAGAGAAGCTGCACTGTCACATAGGCAATGGTGAGATCTATAATTAAAGTTGCCCAATGTCTCCTATCACAATGTTTTCCTTTCAGTAGATTATCATAGTTTAACTGCTTCAATTAGGTTTTTCCATTTAGAATTTTTCAGTCAAAATGGTCTTGCTATTTTGGAGATGATGCCTAGGGAAAAGTTAGGGTTATTGATTGTGAGGAAAATAAACCCAGAGTCTATTGCTTTGGCTTTGGCTTTGTTCCCTCTAGTGTTAAGGGCTGGATATAAAAACCACTTTGAAAATCTGACCAAACTGCTTAAGTTTATAAGCCCCTGAAGAATCTCAGTAAACACAGACTCAACAAAAAATTATTAAAGGAGAATGACTTAGTGCTATCGCTCTCTGCTGACAGAACTCTACCAATGACTAAGGATTTCTACAAGTCATCATGTGAGCTTTATGTCTGAAGGAGGAGAATCCTGAGCTTGTGTTGGATTCATTTTACATGAAAGGTTTGGGGGTTTTTTTATCCGCAATGTTAAAACCTTTCAGGATATTATTTCCTCTAAAAACCCTAAATTTGAGGAATCAAATAGAGAAGTGTGGGGGAAAAGATGGTATATGATAACATATCTAAAGAATTGGATCCATTTGGAGCCAGTTCTGCATATGCTTTAGGATATGAAGACTGAACTAAGCCTAAGATTTTCAAACCTCTTAATGTTTTATTTTGCTCTCTAGTATCCTCCTAATATAATTGTCTTTGACTGCAGTAGGAACTGATGGCATACTATACTGTCAACAGCAAGAATTAAAAAAACCCAAACCAACAGACCTTTGCCCTAGTGATTTCTGAAATCTGATTAGAAAGTGTGTGGAAAACAGGGTTTTCATGTCATGTCTGATTTTGAAGAGTTGAAAGTCAAAATAAAAAAAAAAAGTTGATTGAAATAATTTATTTCATTTACAGCTTTTAATGTAAAGAAAAAGTATTTTCAATCTACACGGTAAAGTTTTTGTTCCAAAAACATCTATAAAAAGGTGGTTTCTTGGAACTTTTCTCCTTGTTTTCTTCCAGAAAACCTAGAGAAAGAAATTGATTTTGCAATATTGACAGTTTCTTGCAAACCTCATGACTTTATTAAGTTTCTCTAACCAGTTCTGGTTTATTTTGTTTAATGTTTGATTTGAAGTTTTAAAAGGAGTGTACCTTCCCTAGCTGGTGTTTCACCACGTCAATTACATGTTGTTTAGATACCCTGGCTGCTGGATGGTGCTCCCTTGTTCTACTCTCCTTATGGTCAAGTGGGGCAGCTCTTGTTTTTTCTTTTTTTTTTCAGCTTTTCCCTTTGTGCTTGTGCTAACATTTATCTTGTATTGGCAGGGACAGTCCCATTTGGTTCTAAAAACTTAGTTTCATCCTAGGGTTAAAATTTATTCTAAGTAAAAAATCAGCAGGGTTTTAGACATGTCAGAGAGGGTTTTTTTTTTTTCCGTTTCAAGATCCCTTTTATTCTTCAGGCTGCTGGATGCTGGAGATGTTCAGCACAAACCTTAAGTGTGCAAGAAGCAGTTGTACAGATGCAGCACGTGTTCTTGTGTTGTGGGAGCGTGTGCTGTGCTGGCCAACCCTGATGGCTGGGAACTACAACTCCCACTCACCAATAAAGCTGGGCTTGGAAGTGCAGATTCTAATAACTCACAAGTGAAAATAACGTGCTGGGTGCGTGCAGTCAAGTGTGACGTGTGTGCTGAGTGTGGGTATACAGCCTGGCAGTTCCACTGGTGTCTGGTCCTTGCAGAGAGTCAAGTTCCCTTTTTCAGTAGGAATTCCCAGCAGGCAGAACGATGGCAGCCTCCAGTCAGGTTGCTCCTTGTCGTTCTGTATGTGCCTGGCTGTTGAGGGGTTGTCCTCAGTGAAAGGCTGCAGGTGTCTCACTCTCATGGCTGGCACTCACTCCTTCCCTGGGCACTCCATAAAACAGGATCTAAATCCCAAATCTCGCTGTCCTCCTCTGCATTTGCTGAGCTTGCAGCTTAAAATCCTGGTGCTGCCTTTTTGGGCACCATGAGTGAGGAGGATTCAAGCCCTGATCCATCCCTCTGGTTTCATGTCATGGTAACTGTGCATTAAAACTGAAGCAAGAGTAGTGAAAAAGGCCCCCTAAATGCTGCATCACCTGCAGGATGATGACCAAACACTTTCTGTTTGGCCAGAAAAGGGATCTGTGAGCTCTGCGGTGTGGACTCCAATTTGTGGGGGTTTTGTTGTTTTTAACATTTTACCTTATCTTAGAACTCTTACAATAACAAAATATGGTTACACACTTTATGTTTCATAATCCACACTGCTTCCTATTACAAGTCTAAATGTTTCAGAACGCAAAAGCAGATGATACTGTCGATTTATTTGGATGAGGTACTTCCTGATACTCAGAGGAATATTTCAATTTTCCTCCTTGAAGAAATAAGTAAGAGTGATGTGAACAACAGTCTGCTTACAGGTGGTTTGTGAAGTAAGGCTGTTTTACAGAAATTGTGAGCTCCAGAGAACTCATGATAAGTCCTGTAATGTTATCTGTGTGCAATAGGACTTTATTATTGTTGAAATTATTTTATGACAAATATTTCATTCTAGATATGCTCAAATTAATTTGTAAGAGGCAAATGAACAAACATTATTTCATATAAGCATGTCAAAACATGCTTTCATAAATTAGGAATTTTTTTTTAATTTGATTGAAACCAGGCAATAACCACAAACATGAAATCTTGGAAGATAAAATCCTTAAAGTGTGCTGTGCAATTTCTGAGAAAGTTTTATAGCCTAGTTCTTCTTGAGGGACAAATAAATGAGAAATGAAAGCAGCTACTGCTATCAGGAAAATGCATTAATGTTTTGATAGATAGCTGTGGAAATATTAATATCAGAAATGTGGATTTTTTTTCCCCCGATGTGTAAATATCCACTTAATGTAATTAGAAAGAATTGTGAAGTTGCATGCAGGGAATTCAAATTCTTCAGCTCAGCAGATACTGCAAATGTGATTTGTTGACAGCTTGTCATCCTGCCATTACAGCTGACCTGGAATTTTCTTTCTGAATGACTTCTCAAAGGAAAAGTAACATAAAAAGTAAAGTATAAGGGAGTGTTCTGACTTGGACTAGCAGCATATGCTTAGAGAAAGAGCAGAAGAGCAGAGCAAGTGTAGAGCAGTATTTGCCATAGAATGTCCCCTAAAGCCTGACTGCCTGTGGTCAACTTCCTAAGCTGAAAGCTGTATTTGTGATTTTAATTTTAAACAGCCCTTTTCTTCTTGTAGTTTAATTTAAATATCATCTTAAACCCGTTTTTTGTTTTTTAAACCGTTAGAAGACTTCACAAGAAAACTTTTATCCGCTTCATTTGACATTGTTTTGAAATTTTATTTTTGGCGTTGGAGAAAAAACATGAAATACTTTTTCCTTGGGTTGTTTTGCACATATTGAAGATCATCAGTTTGTCATATTAATCTCAAATCTCCAGTTTCAAATTAGATAAATTACAGTTTGAAGTTTATTTTGTGTGTCAGGATGTTGTCACATGGGAAATGGGGAATTAGGCAACAGATTTTAGGTGCTACATGGGAACTTGGAAGACTGATAGGAACCCTTTCAAATGTCTTTCATCTCTCAGTCATAATTTGACACTTAGCCGCTTGTTTATTTTTAGTATTTCTTGGTGCTTTGAGATTTTAAGCTAGACAGACCTGTATATAATTTTATTTCTGTATTGCAACACCTGAGTGGAAGAGGTCAAACTAAAATTGTCAATAAAATATGAAGTATACGAAGAAGTGACATTTCTTATATATACTTTTCTCCGGATAAAAATGTTGCATTCAAGTGATATTTTTAAACTAAGCCGTTGGTAAGCCTCCTCTTCACCTGCCTTGCTTACCTCTGCTAGTGAACAGAAGGTCCTAAGCATTTAACCCCTATCTGAGGAGCTTATTTTGACAATACAGATTTAAAACTCTTGCTCAGCCATAGCTAATGTTCTGAAGTGCCTTGAATCCCTTGGAGCTGCTGATTTCAGCAGCTAAAATACCAAACAGAAGCTTAGCAGTTTTGAATCTTGTCCAACGTAGGAGATCTATGAATATGATGTTTTGAGAGGAGATGGCCCTCACATGTGCCTTTGAAACTGGCTGGCTGCAGAAAATGCAGAAACAAGAAACATGGTTCTTTTCCTCACAAAGTTGTTGAGCCAGGCTGCTCCAGTGCAGCTCCCCATGACAAGGGGAGCTGCCCTGAGTGCAAGAGAAAGGCTTTCACATATTTACCTGCTGGAAATCATTCCAAGGCACTCCTCTCATCTCTCTGTGAGGTACCCTGCCTGTAAACTTACAGGTGAATCTTTGAGAAGATGCACTTGCAACCTTATTTGTTGAATCAATGCCAAATTCTATGTGGTCTATGGCATTCATGAAAGAGAATTTAGTGAATGTCTGCAGCCTGATAGGCCTCAGACTATCCCTCCCCCCCCCCAAACTGTACTCCTGCTGTAATAATTCTTTCCTTCATTATTCTTATCTCCTTGTTTGTCTTCCTATTTTTATCCACAGGAAGGAGTTGCAACGTTTTTCCCTCACTGTGAGTTTTGTCTTGTCAATGGTCATTTGAAAGCAGGTTACTACCATACCCTCTTTCACTTTGCAGTTATAAGAAGAGGAGTAATCCCTGATCACAGCTGTAGTGACCTCTCTTCTGGAATACATTTTGTTATTACGGCCATGAGAGGAAAGGTGGTGAGACCTTCAGGCAGTGTAGGATTCTACCTACATTGCTGTCATGGCAGCTTGGACAACTCAGTGATCAATTTGGTGAACTTTTTCTGAGGTATCTAACTGCATACACAAGGCATTGGGGTCAGCAGCCAAGAGGACAGGCAATGGCCTGGTGAATAGTTCTTAGAATCTCTCTTGGTGCTCTCCAGAAGCTCTAAGGTTTGCTGCAGGTGTGTCCCTGGATGAGGAGAGCATGGAATACAATGGTCCTGTGTAAATTAAATATCTCACCAAAGTTCTTATGGGCATTGCCTGTCATTCCACATATGCCAATGCCTGAAAGCATGGTGATACATGTGTACTAAAAGTTATTGAGGACTGCTTTTTTGCCAAATACTCCTTACAATCCATAAAAGGAACTTTCTGATCCTCAACCATTCCTCTAAAGTGTGTATAAACAGTGAGGCTTTTAATAGTCTTATAACTTTATTCAAAATTAAAAAGTCCAGTCATGTCATCTGGAAAGTGGATTTAAACATGTCTAAAAACTGCTTCTCAGCAGGAACTCTCTGTAGAGTTTGGGTTCTCTAGTACAACCTGAATTTGTTTATTATACCAAAATTCACAATTAGTTAAGAGCAAGTACTTTTTTTCTTTGGTTTGATTGTTTTGATCTGAAATATGCAAACTGACCACCACATGCAAACTCATGAATGCATGGACTTAATTTTGGTGTTGCTTACACCAACAAATGGAACGTGTGACTTGCATCAGTTTGGGTCAGACTGGAGGCCATATGTGTTTACTTTAGCATTTATGGATGGTTATATTTACCTCATTGCAATGACTCGCTTCGGTTTCTGTTGACAAAACCATGACTTAGGAGAATGTTTGCAGAGACAAGAACAGATGTTTCCAGGCTGCTTGCCACAGAGGGGTAAAAAAAGCCAGTACTTGCTTGTAAGCTGGGGTTGGCTGTGCCATTTTTCCAATGAGTAATTAGGAATAGTAGTTATTAGTCAGTTGCTGGGGATTCTGACTTGATAACAAAGGAACCTGTTTGGAGATGACTTTTGTATAGTCTGATGTATTGAGTAGAATGAAAGACAATTGCTGTAGTCACTGAAACCAATTCTACTCTTTTGAAGAACCTTAATGACCAAGGAGAACCTAAAAGCTTAATGAAAGAGATAATCCATGGACATGTTCTCCTCTTCTCTGCAGGCATGTTGATTTCAAATTAAGCTGAAAACTTTTACTGGACACTTTTATGAAATTGCAAAGCAACATGAGCGTTTTGGAGTTAGTTTGGTGATTTTTCCCCCCTCTGGAGCCCTAAGATCACCTTCTGAATCATACATACTAAAATCAAGCTTGTTTTAGACTAACAAAGAAGAGAGGACAAAATGTAGTAGACTATTAGCAGGCTTGCTGATCTGGGAGGGTTTTGAGCAATGTGTTTGTGAAGTAGTGTCTGTGCCCATAGCTTTAATGGGCAAAGAAGGACTGATTTCATCTACCTGAGGGCAGCCGTGTGGGATGTGTGGCATCTCATGATTTGGAAATGGAGTTTTGGAAAGGCAAAGGAAGAGCAAGCCTGCTCTGGGGGAGACAACTCCTGTGTGTATTGGCTGTGTATCGGCTGACTTCAGTCACAGCAGAGGGGTGAGAGAGGCCCCTGGTCTCCCACAGTGGGCAATGCCAGCCCTTTGCCCTCTGCTTTCGTCTCGGGGTGAGGAGTTGGTCTTGCTCCATTCTGAGATGATGATTAGTGAAGAGAAGAATTTTGCATGCTTTGAAGAGATGTGGCTATAACATCTGTGTATGCAAGGGCCTTCCAGATGGAAACAGCAATGAACTACAGGGTATATGACATAAATGAGCTCTATTTTGGGTTTTAAAAACATGCAACACAGTGCTTTGCTGGCTCAGTCAAAAGCCACTACACAATATGTCGTTGAGTGTCATGAATACAGGGAGAGCTGAGCATGACTTAAAACACCAAGGAAGTTTGGAAGGAATATATTTTATCAGTTTACCAACAGGGAGTTTTTAAAAACTAATATATGGAGGCATCTCCTGCCTTCCCACTTTCGTGATCCACTTACTGCAAGCTTGTTAAGATGTATTCCTGGAGATATTTCAGGGATTTTTTTTTCTGTTGCTTTTTTTAAGAGCAAGTGTTGTATTGATCTTTTAGGTGCCATGCCACTGCCGCTGACTGGATGAAATACCATTTGGGCAGTGCACGGGTTTACTGGTTCCACCTGCTGGCTGAACTGGTGCTCATGACCTGTCAGGCAAGGGGAGTTAAATGAGTAATCTTAAGAAGAGGTTTTATTAATTATTCCTGTCTGAGGTATGGGAATAGTGTCTTGTCTTCAAGCTACAACTTTCCGTCTCATTTTTTATTAACTTTCATTTCATTAAATTCAGTTTAAAAATGCAATTTCTTAAACAGGATGGTAATGCTTAATCACAAGGGCATTTTAGGCAAGAAAAGGACAGCAAACCTTTTTGAAAATAAGAAGATGAACAAGTCACCAAAATCCCACCCCTGAAAATATTACATCTGCCTCCTGTGGTAATTTCTTTTCTTGTGAGCTCAAGATTTTTTAGATACATCTAGTCCTTTGTCCATTTGGAAAGGGGTGACAGTTCATCTTTTGATGAGATACTTCAGGCTCATTCTCATACCAAATCTATTTTCATTCCTGCTATATAAGCCTGTAACACAGGTTATGCAATTAGGAGGAAAGTGTTTGCAGAAACAATAAGGAAAACCTGATAAATGAAATCCACTATACACTGTCAGTCATGCTGATGGTATGCCAATAAACACAAGCATATTTTCACATGCCCAGTTTTAATGATACAGAGTAAAATAATTTATGGCCAAAGTTGTTTTTCTGTCCTTCCTTGCAGCATTTATATGTATATAATACTGTACACACCAAAAAATATGGTAAGGGAGTATTACTGTCATAAAGTAGAGTGCTAAAAAGGCAACACTATAGTTAGTGTTGTAGTTATAATATTATAGTTAACAGGCTTTTTGTTCAGTAACTGGGTCCCTCTGTGAATGTGCTGTATGCAGTCTTTATGCAATTAGGAGCACTTTTTAGGGTGAATGTTTGGTTTTAGGAAGGGAATTTGCTTTCAAGACAAATGCAGTGAGATTTATATCACATCTGTTATTATCTAAGTGAAGCTTTGTCTTGCAAAAGAGATTTGTCTTATAGAGTGCACAGTTTGGGCAGCCTTCAATTTAGGACTGGATGCAAAATACTTTTCCAAGTGTTGCCCTGTAATTTTTTCTGTTTTTCTTTTTGTTTCTGCATGCTATTTAAACCTTGCTTGGAAGACAAAATCGGTCATTTCCTTGCGGGAATAGTTATTCTGCTGTTTCACTGTAGTTTCTGAGTGCCTCAGAAATGTTAATGTATTGTTAGCATTTCTGAGGAGGTGATGTGATATCTCCACTTTACAAAGCAGAAGTGAAGGCTGGTGGTTGAAACACGGGTCTGAGAGTGTTTGCTAATTCGGGGGCTGAACTCAATGACCTGCTTTCTTGGACTAATGCATTTCACAGGATCAAGGCACATTCCCTGTTGCTGATTTCAGTCAGCGCTCAGGAGCGCTGCAGTCTGGATCTCAGGTTTAAAAGGAAAACCGAAGATAGAAGGAATACTCGTTTAGTGATCTGCTGAGTCAAGATTCAGTGTAAAAGGCTGCCCTAGCAGCACAGAAGAACTGTGAAGTAGAGGGTAGCATACAGTACTTTCTGACAGGATGATGCTCATTTCCAATTGTCTGGAGGCTCTTTCTTCTGATTCTGCTGTGCCTTTAAAAATCTGTAACAAATGCTGGAGCACTCCAATGAGTGATGGGCTTTCTAGCTGCACTTGTGATCTTCAGGAAAGATACCTACTGACAAGTTAGAAAACAGATTATTTATTTAAAGAGGCTATTCAGAGAAAGCAGTCCAAGATGTTTCTGACAGCCTGTCCAAGGTTTTCCTTGTTATTGTACAAAATGGAATAGTCGATACATACATTTAAAAAGTGCCCTTACTTTGTTTTACAGTAGTCATCTGATGACAGTACCTAAGTCAATCTCTTCCTTCTGCCTAATATGTACTTTTCTACTTGAAAGCTTCTAATCTTTGCTCAAAACTGGTCTTTAGTGTTATCCCAGTGACAATAGTTTACTTCACTGGATGGTGTTGCTGAGAATGTAAAACTATCCCATCAGCCTGTTTGCAATATAAAATAGGTTTCTGCATTTTACAAGCTTATGCAGCGCAGTAAGAATTTGGCAAGTGTAAAGGAAAAAGGTGTTAAGGAGAGCTGGCAGCTCCTTAAAGAGACAATATTAAGTGCAAACTCTTCCAATAAGGAGGAAAGCTAAGCAAGTGCAGTGGAAGACCAGCTTAGCTAAATTGCCAGTTCTCCACAGCTCCTGAAGAGAAGTTGTTTTTTTGCAGAGTGGAAAGTAGGTCAGATTTCCAAGAGAAAGGATAAAAAAATAACATGTAGTGGCAATAAAATCAGAAGTAGTGAGGCACAAAATGATATTAAAGTATCCAGGTGTGTAACAGGTTGTAAGAATTCATTTTTTATGTACAGCAGTAATGAAAGAAAGACTGAAAGGAAAGGTCACAGGACAAAAGGGATCACAGATGGCACTGGGATGGCCAAAGCATTATTGGTGGTTTTTGGCTCTCTCCCAGTAAAATGGATACAGTTGCTACTGATAACATGGGGGACTGTACTGCTGCTGCAGTATCCAGAAGATCTCAGATGCACAAATTAACGTGTCTGTACCTCGTGGTAACTAGAGAAGTGTACACCTTCTGCCCACGTCCACCAACCTTAGGGTGATTTTTCTGCAGAACATTGCTGTACAAGGCCTGAAATGCATTTTGGAACAGTCCACTGCTGGAAGGGAAGGGAGGAGCACAGGGTGCCTTCTCTGCAAGAGTTATTCAGTGCTTCTGTTAATGGTTTAGATGATGGTACTGAGCATGCTAGCAATTTATTTAGGAAGCTGGTAAGGAAGAAAAACGCTATGAAAGAAAGGGATTAAAGGTGGTCTTATTCAATTGGGCAAATAATCATAAAGGGAATGGTGATAGTTCAAAGGGACATGTCTTACATGTGACTCTGGAGGGTAACCAGCTTTAATGATAAAGGCCAGGGAATAACATCCTAGGGAGTGGTTGTTCAGAAAGAAGTCCAAAAGTTGCAGGGAACCACAGACCAGTTCCTGAGTATAGTGTCATGTTGTGGTATGTAATATCCCAGGGTAAACAGAGAGGAATATAATTGCAGAATATCTGGGGAAAAAAATCCTTCCCTGCATGGGGTTCCATGTTGGGTCACAAAGACTGTGCCTTGAGAAAGAAGTAAATCAGCAAGACTATGCAGAGGAACAGTACCAGCACTGAAAGGACAGTCCTAGAGAGCAAAACTGATAGGCATGTATTGAGTGAAATGTGGGGTAGATGGCTGCAGTATGCTCAGTGATTGTTATAGCCTTCTGTATGTATGGGCTGCTGCAAAGGTGGGAGAATAATGTGGTTTCTCTCCCTGCAACAGCACAAAGACTAAAGTTCCAACAAGAGAGAGAGATTTTACTACCATGATAAAAGTAGTACCGCACTGGAAGGGTTTGAGTGGGGAGGTTATTGAGTCTCTGTTATTGGAGCTCATCAGGAACCATTAGGAAACATCTTCTGACATAAGATGTAATGTTTTCTGCTGTGGGGTTGGACATCTTCTGATTCTTCTTCCAGGCAGAAGTGTGTTGTTTTCTGATGTGCTTTCTCTTTTGTCGTTTAAATCCTTTTTACTCCTTGGTGAATATCACTGTTCTCTGGACAAGAATTTCTTAGATGGCGGGTTAGATTTAATGTAAATTCACAGTAGTCATTTTGGTACAGAACTTCATGGGGCGATGCTTAAAGTTACTGTATTTGACCAAATGCTGCAGCTGTAAGAGTCACAGGCCACAACTTCTCAGTGAGAGTGTTCCTTATAAACAGAGTAAGGTCTGGGACTTGCTTTCTAATCAACATATTTTCTGAAGGCTTTTAAAATGCATGTAACTTTTAAAATGCATGTAACAATGTCTGACATACCAGCTGTCACTAGAAATTGTGTCCCCCACCAACACCAGCATGCAATGCATTGCACTGGTGTCACGCAGAGAGGGACTGTTGACAAGTCCTCTTGCTAGTCACCTTAGAAAGACAGGGAAGAAGCCAGGGTTCAGTGAAGGCAATCTCAGGAGAACACCAGGAACATCAGAACCAGAGCAGTCTGAGAAACGAGTTCCAGGACTGGCACAGGACTTTTACAAGCCCAAGAGAAAATGAGTGCAGCAAAAGAGACATTTTCCCCAGCCTCATCCATATTTAGCTTGGTGTTTGGGACTGATTTGAACCTCTCTTCATGGGACAGCAGTGCAATGCCGTTCCTGAGCAATCTTCCCAAGCTCCAGAGTCTTGAGTAGCTGTAGTTGTATTTGTATTAAAGTGGAATTATGTTTTCTTTCAACTTAGAAACCGAACTTGATATCCAAGCCAATGCTTGATAGCATCCTTTGTCTTCGTGATGACAGATGGAAGTATGTGCGGAGCCTCCTGACCCCAGCCTTCAGTGAGACCAAACTGAAAGAGGTAAGGTGTAGATATTGCTGCTTTCATGATTTAAAAGACTTTTGCAGGCATCTGCTTTATGTGGGTCCATATTAAGAATAGGTAAAACCTGCTACTTTGTCCCACTTTACTTAGACCTGAAGAGCAAATGCAGCAGAGCTTCCATACGGTGTGGTTCGGATCATAGACTGGTAAAAATCCAAATAGCTCAGCTGAGGATATGATTCTCTGTCTTCCTCTGTTTAAGTCAGTTTGTCCACGAAAGTGCAGCATACTCAAGAAGGACTCAAGAAGGACCCCTTCCTCTCCTCTGCCCTGTTAGGAGTAAGCTGAAGTCCAGGAAAGGTTATTGTTCCCAGTTGGAGCATAGCTTTTCTTGATGTGCAGAATCAGCAACTGTCATGTTTACACAGGAACTGCTGTCAGTCTATTTTCATTTCTCCATCTCCTTCCCCTTCCCTCCTCCTCTTATTCTTTAATCCTTTCATATAATAAAATAAGTCACTGGAACAGAATGTCATTGCCAGATAAATACCTCTGACTGAAAATAAATGTCTCTGCGCTGACCTGCTGCTAATTTCCTATAAATGTATCAGCATTTACTCAGCCATAGGAACCCATTACCCAGTAACAAAGTCCTGTTCCAGTGATATGATATCTCTTAATTAAATGTATATAAATGATTGACTGGTTAAGTCTTCTTTCAAGGAAAACTACATAAAACAACCCTGTAACAAAAACATCACCTCTTCCTTTTGATGTTTTATTCTGAAAGGGAATCATGCCTCACTCCAGTGCCCAGTCCTGGGCTGTAAAATTTTCCACTGGGCAGACGCTTGTGCTGTTTTGACATGCCGCTATGGAGATCCACAGTAACATCTAAATGTGTCTGGCTCTCCCAGCTCTATAGACAGCGGTCGCTTAGCAACGCCGGCTGTCACCTCCTCATTATGGGAAATTCTAATTGGCCGCCAGCCTGGCAGAGATGCTGATTAATCACCACTGACAATGCCATTGGTTATGCGCCCTGACATTTGCTCTGTCACCGGCTCCATCACAAAATTTCAGCAAGGCAAGGGTGTTTAAATATGCAAGCGATTAGTTGCACATGGCATGGTGGGGAGAGGAGAGTTTTGCATTTTCCTGGCGGAAATTAATCTGCCTTACTGCAGGTCATCAGCTCTTTGCTCGCGGACTAACAAAAGATAACGCCGCGCTCCCCTCAATTTGTGGAGAGCAACCTCTGCTGGCACCAGGCAGGCTTGGCTGAGGAGCACGGTGAGGGCAAGAGAGCGGAGCCTCGGGGATCCTGCTTTAGGGCTGGGCATGCACAACTTCGCTGGGTCTGGCCGATCAAACCGGGCTGGGAGAAGTCATGGCACTCCCTTTGCACGGCTTGTTGGTCGAGCTGGACTGCAGGAATAATGGCAGGAGGTAAAATGAAGGGCTGGCCAGTGCCCGGTAGCTGTCTTGAATGCAAAGATTGAGATCTTTATTTTTAGCCTGATAATCAGCTTTGCCCACGCTGCCTCTTCCAAGCTCTGTGGGAAGGCGTGTGGCTGTGCGAGGGCTTAGGGTGACCTGGAAATTGTCACTTTCTCCTCCCATTCAACAGTAAGTGGGAAAAAGAGGAGTGGGGCAGATCTCTGAAAGGTACAACTTTGCTTTTCTCTGCCATGCCTTCCCCAGAAGTCCATCCATCCCTACACAGACAGACACTTGCAGTTAGCCTGTGTGAGATTACAACAAGAACCGCTGTGGAGCGCATGTGCTCCTCAGCCTTGCATTTCATTTTCTGCCCTAATACATTAGCAATCCCAGGATTTGAAGTTAATGCAGCTTAAGTCCTTGCCCTTGTGCTTTTCCTGCTGTTGCTTAATTTAGAAGCCATACCAACACTTCTCAAAGGAAATCAATGCTCATTAGTTATGATCTCACTTTTTAACTCTCCCATATTTGGTACTCTCTCAGAATCTCTACAGCAGCATGGAAACAAAAATACCATGTTCTAGTATTGGCCACTACAGACTATCCAGCATTATCTGCAAGAACATCCTGTTTATAATAAACCCTTCCTCTCTACTTTGAGTTACAACCCCAAATTTGGTACTAATTAATTTCATAAGAATCTAGATATGCTACTTTATACATATTTATAAATACTACTAGGACATTCCTTATTTCTTCTTCCAAGATACCAATTCCTTTGACAAAATCCCACACCACAGTCTTCCACTCTGTCCACTCTGGATGACTGCCTTAACTGTGTTCCTCTGTGCAGACTCCACAGTGACACTGGAGAGACTGCAGACCTCACGAGTGTCTTTGGAGAGTGGTTTCCCCTTGAGTGCTGCAGCCCCTAGTGCCACTCCAAACACAGACTTGTCTGTCTGGATGCTCTGAGAGAACTGGGAGCTATTAGCCTGTGACAGAGCAATAAATGTTAACAACTCCTTGTGCTCCCCATAGCAATCACTTCACATGAAAGATGCACTGAGGAACAGAGAGTTCAGCATAGGTTCCTGATATCTCTGTTTCAGAAACTCGAGAAAGGACAGTTTCTGGGCTAGCAAGAGAAGTGAGAAGCCACTTTGGCCTGGCTGCTGGAGGACAAGACTCAAGACAGAGCTAATGTGTGCTGCTAAGATTCAACCTGCAGTGCTCCACAGAGGCACCTGGGGCTGTGGGCAGAGGCAAGCTTTGCCCTTGTCACTTCAAAGAACCAGTGTAATGTCACTGAGAAGTTCACTGAGCTTGAGGAATTTCCCCATAGTTAGGCAGATATCTCCAACAGCCAGCCAGCAAATGATAAAAAGATGATTCCAGAAATTTTGAACTTTTCAAGATTACAGGAAATGAACTGAAACTAGAGGTTATAGAGTTGCTTGGTAGCCAATATAGTGATTTCTGTGTATCTGCAGAGTTGTTTTTGCAACATTTTTCAAGAGTTTCTGACATTTTCTCCAGCTTTCTCTTTTCTCAATTTGTCTTTGAAAGCTGTGCACTGTTTCACTGTTGATTTTATGGATTTCTAAGTCTTGAGTGTTCTCCCTTTTTAATTTTATTTTTCTAACAAGCATGTAAAGATTACTAAAGGAGTCCACTCCAGCTGAAGGAAGGTTTGGCTCTGGATAACACTGAACACAAATACTGTAGTGGTGATGAATATAGCATAAAGCAATAGACTTGTAAGCTTGATCCAGCAGTAAGACTGAGCAGCATCCCCTGTGAGATGCCACTGGAATTGGTAGCAGATCTAATAATAAGCTCTTTCCAGTAAGACCCCTGAATGAACCTCATAGTGCCGCTGCTGTGGGGACACTAAGAATGAGAAATGAGAGACAGGAGTCAGGAAACTCAAGAAATGTCAATTCCAGCTCTGCCACTGACTACCTGTAGTTGATCTGACAGAAACTACTTTAATTCTCTGCACATGAAACAACTTTTATCTGTTAAGCGGGAACAACACCAATCACTGAAAGTTGATCCAAGATGTAATTCATGAGGAATCAGTGAATTATAATACCTACAGGCTCTAAGTAACAGAAACACTTCCCAGTGTTCCTGTCACACCCTACTCAGCTGTTATGTATTGAAACAAGCTGACATGTTAGTGATCTTGCTGTACCAACCTTGATTCCCTATTTAGTATTTCTTATTTTGTTCCTCTTCTTTTTGCTGTGGTGCCTATGATGATCCTGCAGTTCTGGACCCCTTGTCAGACTTGATAAATAGCTTTACTCTCTTTTACAGCCAACACCAGCAGAAAACCTATTGATTTTTATTTATTCTGATGGTGCTGCAGTAGTCTTGTCATCTCCTATCAGTATGCCAGGGATCCTTTCCTCCATTAACAAACCATTTAAACAAAACAGAACACAAAAATTAAAGAAGAGAGCGCAGCTTAATGTAGCATTGTCCTAAATAACCTGTGGTGTTTGTGTTGAGGCATTTCTTTCAAACAAAGGGGGACATAAAGCAGAACTTGTATTAAGATGACCAAACAGTGCAGAAAAATCCTCTAGTGTCATTCTCAGGCATATAGATCTTTCACGTCTCGCTAGAACATAAGATCTGACAGTCCAACCATTAAGGTTTCCTTGGTTTGTTGTTAGTCTGTGCACATTGGTCACAGGCATTTGGGGAGTGTCTCTGGAAACTGCTGGACAAAGCAAGTGTGCTCACCTAAGGCAAAACAAATCACTAATGTAAAAACTGGTACATGGAATGTGCATAAACTTGAGCCACAGGCCAATATCTTGTTGAATTGTTCCTTTTGGTAAGTTGTGCCCAGGAAAAGCAGGGTCCACTCTCAGGTGATGGAAACAAATCCTCTCACAAAATATCTTTCTAGCACTCTGCTCTTTCCCTGGTTTTATTAAGGGCCTTGACATCTGGAATAGAAGAAATTCTTGTGTTAGGGATGTATTCTTTCTCCTTCTCCTTCCTTTATATTTAATAACATTGGTGGGACACGAGGCCCAAGACGACTTCTGCTTGCTGTCTGTGAACAGCAAAGTCTCCAGTGTGTCTGCCTACACTGAATATGATCCAGCCTTCTAGTTTTTTGTTTGGATGCTAATAATAAGGGGAATAACAATACTGATGAAAACTGAGGGCCACATATAACTGGAGGAATGTAACTCTGATGCCTTTGAGTAGTGCAACGATCCACATGCACTGTGCATATGCAGAATCAGAAGCTAATTGTTGTTATGTGCCAAATAGCATATTGGCAGGATTTATACAGCAAAGCCCCTGGCATCATGAAAACCCTAACCCCAAATGCTCTTCTTTGGCAAAGAGAAAGAAATTTGGACTCTGGGCTACTCTTGCTATTAGATAACTGTCAGATCAAATATTTACAGGGACCATATTGTTTAGATTTTTCTTCATCCTGTTACTCTCAGCCAATCTGAACACAAAGCAGCTGGGGTTTATTTACCCACCAAGAACTGAATCTCAGGCAGGTTATGCAGGTTTTATGTTCTGACTGGCAAATCAGAATGAATGGGAATTCACTGATACCCAGGGCAGTGTAGATCAACATATCTGTTTCTGTGCCAGTTCCTACACTTGGTATAGTTCACCTCCCCTGTCACTACTTTATTTTTCTTGACAATCAGACCGAGATTTTGAGGTGTTACAAGACTTGAGAATGTTTCAGTCCGTGGTCTTTGTAGTCTGCAATCTTGGACTAATTTATGTCCCCCAGGGGAATAAAAACCCAAACTCAACCTAGGATTCTGGAGTAGATATCCCCTGTAGCTTTCATATACAAATAATTGTCTTCATAGCATGACTCTGTTATTATCATGCTAACAGTAAATCAAATCCATGTGCCCCCCTCCCTATTTTCCTGGTTAGTTTTACTAATAAAAGTACCTTATGGCTAGGAATGAATTGCAGCAGTATTTCTAGAGGCTGCTGGAATGTGCAAAGTGCAGAGGTGCTGTGGGATGCCCTGGCCAGACGTACGTGCCCCTGACGTCTCTGCCAGCTGTTGAATAGTGATAGCAACCAGCTGGCTGGTTACAGATCTGGTGATGTGATGAAGAATAAAAGAGAAAATAAGCCAATAAAAGGAAAACCTGAAATTATCGCCATCTGTTTCAGAAACATCATACCTGTTAAAAAAAAGGATTTTCATTTTGTTCTCCTTGACTGGTTCAGTTCTTTAGCGGGGCCTGGACCCAGAGATTATGAAGTATTTCGCCTTGGTTCAGTCTGTTGAACAGAAATGTATTCATTTGGTTGAACCATTTGAGAAGAAGCTTGCTGCAGGGGACATTCTTTGGAAAGCCAAAAGGGGAAGAAGGCTGTTGCATACTGCAGTGTGCACCTCCCAAAAGTGTAACAGCTACTTTTACCAAACACTAATCTGGCACCAGAGTTGTCTTGTGAGACTGTGGCAAAGCCCAAATCCACCCAGCTTTGCAGTGCAATTTCTCTCATATAGGCACGGGACCTCGAGAGCAGCTAGACACATTCTTGAGTCAGACTCGTGCCTTCCGAAAACATATTGGATGCTCCCGCGTTGGCCTTTTGGCTGCACAGAGTCTTGCCCATGTGTTAAGATGGCAGTGTGCCTGTGCACAAACTGTTATGCCAGTTTCACAGAGGTAGGAGTGCCAAGCAAAATGGACTTGGCTGGGCAGGCTGCATAGCTCTCAGAGCGTGCTGCGAGGCTGCAGTAAGTCTTTTTTGGTAACGAGAATGTCAGAGGAGTGGGATAAGTCTGTTCTCAGGTTTGTTGACATCCGTATGCTAAAGGAGGTAGCTCAGGAATGGAAAGGCAAGTTTCTGTGTGCACACTGCTGATGCTTGGCATAGTTGTTGAGGCAAGACTCTGGTGTTGAGTTGTACGCTGCTCTTGGTAGTCTGTATGGGAAGGAGCTATAGGATATGATTCCTTTTGGTTCATGGCTGGATTGCTGCTGCTGCCTTCCTCTGTCCCCCCATTTGATGTAATTGGGGAAGTGTCTGATTCCTCATGTGCAGGAAGCTAAAGAGACAGAAAGTGAGACTTCAAGCAGGCCTTGATATTTCCCTGTGCTATATTTTCCATGAAGCCCTAAAGAAGAAACTACTGCACTGTTGGCTCCAGCCAAGCTGTGATTAAGTCTACCTGATGAACATGTGTCAGTGACTGGAAAGAACCCCTAGATGAATAAATTTATACAAATGTCCACTTAATGGCATCACCTCCAGAAAAGCCTTTCCTCGTACCAATAGCAGTTTGCCCTCAGCAGCTTGTAGTGGTATCCAGGGTTGTTTTCTGATGTATGTGTTAAGTCCCTAAAACTGAGAGACAGCAGGATAAAACTGATGCCAATGCCTTTACAAGACTTTGGAAAACATTGTTCCTTCTACCCTGGAGCATAACCTAAATGTGATGTAGTCCAAGTAGAGATCATGATAAATCATTGTTTGGAATGGGAAATGGTTAAACAGAGAGGGGGATATTTTTTGCCTGATATTTTTTGCCTCTGTGTGTGTAGCTACAGTGGGGAAAGACCCATTGGTCAGGTAGGTGACACAGCCTCTTCTATCTAGGCCCAGAGCTGGAGAAGGGCCTCCCTGTAATGTGTAGGTTTATTTTGAGCAGAGAGTGCCAACATTTCATCTTTCCTGTGTGTAAGTGCCTAACAACACCTGCAGAGGAACCTGAGAGGTCTATCTCATTCATCACATAAAAATAATTTTAAATAATTATTTTTGTTTGGTGGGGTTTTTTTTCTTGACATTTTAATGTTTTTTCACAATTCAATCTGTTCCTTTCTAGATGACACCACTGATAAACCAGGCCTGTGACATCCTGCTGTGTAACTTGAAAGTCTATGCAGATTCTGGCAAAGCTTTTGATATCCAGAGGTATGTTCAACATGCCAAAAATTAGCAGCTGCTTAGAAAGAAAGAAAGAAAAAAAAATAAATAGCAGCAGTTATTCTAAATTCACACTTACTGTATAAAAGGTGTTTTTTCTTCCCTCCCTTCAAAAAGTAGAGATCATAGTTTAATAGAGGGTGTGTCTGATAAAAGTCTTTTCTTCCTGGGGACAGCCATTGCATACTTGAAAAGTAATTTTGGTAAAGCATCTAATGTATTTCTGGCAGTTATTTAATGAAATTTTAACAGGTGGAAGCACAAAGGAAGGCTGCATCAGTCCCTGTCCAGTATGTTCTCTACAGGCTGCCAATAATGTACAAACATAAGTATTTATCTGGTATCAAATATATCTAATCCAACACTCTTTTGCCTTTTTTTTTTTCAATGAGGCTTTTTTGAGCACTTAATCATTCTTACCAGATTCTTCATAACCCCCGTCATAGCATGCTAGCTTTTTGTGAAACAACAGGATCAGTACTCCAGATGAAAATGCACCATTGATTTATAAAATGACATTTTAATATTTTCCATATTGTACTTTCGCTCATTTGTTATGTATTTAATATCCTATTATCTTTTCTGTTGCTTTCATCAGAGTTCTTCACTGAACTGTTCTCAGCACTGTCTAGTCCCTTCTCTGAGTAGATACATTTCTTCTAAGATCCTGGGTAGTAGTTCAAATGCATTCTTTCTAACAGGCACTGTTTTTCTTGATTTTGCTTACATTTCATTTTCTAGGTTGGTCAGTGCCCTCTGAAGTTCTTAATGATTTTCCCCAAAATGAAGCAGCACAAATAATATTGTTTCATCAGAAGAAATGGTTATTTAGCCATGATTTATTAATCTTTTTCAAGTACATCTGCACACATGCCCATGCCAGTGTGTGCGAGTGCAGAGATCTCTTTATTAAACAGCTGAAGGCATGCTATGAAACCTCAGGATACATTATACTAGCCTAGTGCTGGGGTGAAAATTGACCTTTTCAATCCTTCCTGTCTTTTCCCTTTTTTCTGTTTGTCCTTTGGCTGGTCTTTTAGCTATCGATCCATTATAGGGTTTCTCCCCTCAAGAGACACTTTGGAAAAGACCCTTTGAAAGTAGAAATGAATGATGTTGACCATCTTGGAACATGATCTTCCAGTTGTTTTTACCATACTACCATTTCAGTAGGTTTGATGTATTTGTAAATGTGATTCTCACTCCACTGCAGTTTTACAGAATTGCCTTGGGAGCTGGTTTTTTGGATGTAAAGACCCTGTTTGTAACCTCCTGTGACCTTAGTTGTCTTTAGGCATTTTGTGTTTTGCCAACAACTCAAAATTTCGTTTTTAAGGGATTTTTTCTTCTTTTCAGTACCCTGGAGTGGTAGATGAATGAGTCCTAAAATTATTGGTTTATAACAATGCCCCCTCTTTTAACATTTTAACTTCTAATCATGATTTTTGTGTATATAAGAGTTGATGACCAAAAGAAGTTACTCAGTTTTGCAGTATGGTTGTTTTAAATCTTCTCTAGTGCTGTCAGAATGACAGTTCACAATCACAGTTTAGGAATACTGATTCACATAATATATGCGGGATATAATGGCCTTGACTCCTGTTCTTCTCTTCATGTATGCTGACTCAGCTTAAAACACCAGAGATTGATATTAACCTTTTGTAAGGATCATGGAAGTACAGGCATTGCTTACTTCACCACAGATCAGAAGAATCGAATTCCAAGGATATTTTACATTCTCGGTCCACTGACTTATTACTGAATGTATTAAGTTTATCTCAAAACTTAGCAGAGCTGCTAAAGCGCACTAGGAAAATAAAGATGGTAAGACAACTGGATAGATGGTCAGATGTGCAGGGAGCCATTTAATAAGTTCTGAAGTTTCTAGATCATGATCCACAGATCATTTGGTGGTTTCAAAGCACTGGCTGCTCCTCTGCAAAGATACAGATTTCACATGGTGTCAGTTTCTCTTGGTTTGCCCACAGAATTACATTACAGAGGAGGTATGAAGAAGAAGAAGGAAATCCTTAAGGACCTTAATTTTACTTAAGAATGTCTTGTCTCTGAGTGTTTAGACTGGACTGGGAGTAGGTGTGGTTTTTGCAGTTAAAAATGAGAAAAGAATGATCTCATTTATTAGTATGCATACCAAGAAAATGCTTATGTATTTCTGACGTGCTACATTTGATTTCTAGGTCATAACAAATTGTTTTAATAAAAATTTAGTGGAATCACTGAGCTGTATGAAAATATGTTCACTTTGCAGGTGTGGAGAAAGTGATCATTATCAAGCATCAGCATTTGTCAGAATGATGGAAACACCTCTTGTTGGCAAAGCTCAAATCTAAAAGCAAAAGGAAATTCTGTGGCAAAAAATTAATACTATGTCATGTTCATAGAAGCAAGGATATTAGTGGATCTGTGATTTGTAGATAATGATTTATCATTCTTCAATTAAATGCAGGTGTTACAACTGCTTTACCTTGGATGTCGTTGGTAGCGTAGCTTTTGGTACTGAGGTGGATTCTCAAAAGAATCCTGATGACCCCTTCATTAAGAATTGCAGAACATTCTTTCAAACGTCTTTGTTTAAGCCTCTTCTCATCCTAACCCGTGAGTATAGTCCACATTTGTCTGCTTTCTTGTGGTAATTTCATAAAAGTCATTCTCAAATTGCAAAGCAGGCTGAAGGCGGAGCAGGAAGTATTATACCAACATTATTCCAGATTCAGAATGCAACCTACAGCCACTTCTACCCTTGACATTTCCACCATATGTTCTACAGGTCTTGTCACCATTAATGAACCTTTCTCCAGAAACTGAGTCCAGGAACACAATGCTCCTGGTTTATCTGAGAGGAAAGTTTCTGGGTCCTACAGTTTCTACGATAGTTTTAATACACTTCTCACTAAAACACAGTAATTGTCCTTTGGGTCCTAAGTGTAAAATTTTTGTGCTCGGTACTCGGTTTGCTTGTAGAGATTGAAATCCCATCCATTAACAGTAAAGAAAAGAGGTGGAAGAGTGTGAACAGATTGTGTGAGTACTCCCAATTGTTTTTTGAACACTGTCTGCAGCCTGGTTAATGGCTCTGAAGAATAAAGATCACAAGTGTCATGAAGAGAATGCATTTATTTTAGATTAATAGATAGGCAATGCAAGAGTGGGTATAAAGCCATGTAGTTCTAGGCCATGAAAGCTGAGGCTTCATGGTGGTGATGACGCTGATAATTCAAGGGTAGTGAGAATCACAGCCGATGAAGCCACAGCATAATCAAGGTTTTTGAAGTTTTATCATCTTGTTATCTAGACCTGCACACAGTAGTATCAGGTGGCACAGTGGCAAAGTTTCCTGTGCCCATCTGATCCTGCTGGCATTACAGATTGCACCTGTACTCACAGCACATCGACTGTTTCCTTCTTTGTTGGGAGTTGTGTATACAAATTGCCCTGAGGTTAACAGTTAACCTGATTGCAAAATGTGATTTGTAACCAGTTTTTTAAGGGACAGAAATGTGCTCCCATACATCTAAGAGCATGTCCTTCGTTAAAGAAAGTTTCTATAGTATTTAGAGTTAGATTCCTTGGTTCATCTCTTTCTGCTCCTTCATTAATATGGTGAGAATTTCCACAGTGTAGTTGCCCTGTTGACAGGACAGGCTTTTTCCAATGATTAATTCGTTAGTCTTAAATTGTTCATAAGTTAATGAGGAGTTTGTTAGGATGTAAGACTTCACTCAGGTTTCCAGGATTCGATTATAAAAGTATGGACTGGAGACCATCCTTGTGATAACATCCCACTTCCTGAGTCTGTGGCCTGTTTAGAGAACCAAAATAAATAGAATCATACAATAGTCTGTGTTGGAAGAGACCTTAAAAAGTCATCTAGTCCAATCCCCAACAATAATCAGGGATATCTTCAACTAGGTCAGTTTGCTCAGAGGGGCAAGCTGGGCCCCTGTTTTACATGCCTCATTGCCAAGAACTGATCTGAACTGGCCCTCTTTTGGTTTAAACCCCACAGTCTCTGTGCTATTGCAAGAGGCCTCGCTAAAGAGCCCCATCCCCATGTAGGAGCCCCAGCCCCATCCTCACAGTGGAGAGCTGGAAGCGGGAGTGAAAACGACCCAACTTCACATGTTGGTACTGTAAGTGCTAGGCCGGTTCAAGATCCCCACCTTGCCTGTGGAACTGTCTGAGCAGACAGGGAAAATAAACCTCACCACACTCCCCTTTGTTGTGGTGACACCAAAAACCTAAACCAAAATCCCGGGGCATTGTGGAAACAAGCTTGGGAGGAGGACAGAGTCCTGGCCAGCAGGATGTCTCTAAAAAGGAGTCCTCTTTTCCTTCCACCCCCACAGGTTGCTAAAGGGAGAGGAAAAATCAATTTTCATAAAAGGAACACATCCCACTTGATACATTTTATAATATTATGGAAGACTGAGGGGGACTATTATATGCCCTCACAGTCTGATTCAATGTTTTCTTCTTTCAAATCTCTTACAGTTTCTTTCCCATTCATAATGATCCCATTGCTACGCATTTTTCCCAACAAGAAACAAAAGGAACTGAATGGATTTTTTATCAAAACCATTAAAAATGCAATTGTCTACAGACAACAGCAAGATGCAGCTGAGGTAAGACTATTTCTGTGATAAATGTATGGATAAGCAAATGTTTTGAGGAAAAACTGGAAGTGGCATAAGCCTCTGTTTGAAAAACAAACTCAATCTCTTTGAACATTCAGTTTTAATGAAGATTTGATTAATTTTTACCTTTATGTACCGCCAGGCAGAATTGTTAACACAGTCTGATATTGAATCTCTTAGTACTTCTCTTCAAGTAAGGATGGAGAAAAGTTACATCTGGGATGACTTTTCAGCTTAGTTTCTAGAGGCAGAAGGAAGGATTCAGCCTGTGGAGTATTTTTTCATCCTTAAGTCATGTGCCAAGTCCGCAGTGCTTTTCCTCAAGGACCAGAGGAAAAGAAGCCCTCACTGAGTGTTTCAGCCCAGTCTGTCCCTAAGAGCAGAGGCAGGTTTCACAGAGTCCTGTGACAGTTCCTGCTGCTTTGGGACTCGGGAAGAACCCGAATTAGGGCAGTCACTGGATGCTGAGATGGCTAAATGGAGAGGCAGTAAATCCCACCTGAAGTGGGCAAACAAATGGCTGCCCATGGTTAGCAAATCGTTTGGTACCGCTTTTTTTGGACATAAGGCACTCTGAGGAGGTTCTTTGTGTTTGTTTTTTATCACTCTTGTTTTCTGGAGTATGTGAAGGCACATACATTTTTATGAAAGTCTCTCTATTTTTGGCATATGAAGCATTTGGAATGTAGGCCTGTGATGGAATGTAGGTTCTGTGATACAAAAGTTCTTCTTTTGTCCAAAAAAAATGCATGAAAGGAAATTAAATCCCAAGGTTTCTTCTAGTTTAGTTTTATTTTTCCTTTCTATCTATTAAGTTTCATTTTCTTTCGTTTCATTTCATTTTCTTTCATTTGATTTCATTCATGAAATGAAATCTCAATATTTCATTTAATTTCATTTTGTTATGTTTCATATAATTTCATGCTTTAATTTCAATTTTTAAATTTAATTTAATTTCATTCTTTGATTTGGCATGTCTTGTCCTTTCATGAAATAAAAACTCATTTTGTGAAAGGAAATGAAATCTGGAGATTTCATCTAATTCCATTTTGGTATCATTTAATTTCCTTTCATTCCTTGACTTTTCATTTCATTTCTTGACTTTTCATTTCATTTCATTCCTTGATTCTTCATTTCATATTCATTCATGACGTGAAATCCCAAGATTTCATTTAATTTCTTTGTTTAATTTAATTTCTTTTCATTTTTATTTTGCTTTTTTAAAAATTTCATTTCCTTTTTTTCATGATGTTTCATTTAATTTTATTTTATTATTTGATTTTTCATTTTATTTCTTTTCATGAAAGGAAATGAAATCTTTAGATTTCATTTAATTTCATTTCTTTAGGTTTTCTTTATTTCATATTTTTTTGTTTAATTTTTTTTTAATTTCACTTCAATTCCATTTATTGTGTGAAGTTTCATTCCATTTCTTTTCACAAAAGAATATGGATGTGTAGTGAGAAACAAAGAATATCATTGAGAATTCCATTTTTGAGGTAACAGAGACAAATTTTTGCATAACAATTGGCATGAAACACACAACATGAAGGAAGCTGTTGATACTGAAGTGTGAGATGCTTCTTACAGCTCTGAGATGAAGAGTAATGCTGATGGAGTAACAGCACAAGTGAGAGTGGATCCTCCCTACTTATTCTCACAGCTTCACCCCATGGCTGCCACTTTTCAGGATAAAATGGGTTTTGGTTTACCCTACATTACTTCCAGAACACATTTAAAAGTAAAATTGATATTCGAAGGTATTGTGCTCTTTGACTTTTCCTGCAGCGGTATCTCACTCCTACATTTGCTGCAGTTTATCACTACAGAAACTTGTAGTTGGCTTGTTGTTCTCCAGCCCACCTTCATCAGTCTTTGTTCTTCTTTCCGTCAGAAGGATGGTAAGCGCCACTGAGTGGCCACAAACAACTCGTGAGTCATTGACATGGTCCCTGCCCGGGCTGAGTGCTGCGGGAATAGCTTCTGGCAGTGATCATGTGTAGAAACTGCCTGCAGGCACCTCATTTCTACTGGATCGGTCTGGTGTGACCTTTTAATGGCATACAGATGTGGCTGTAGCTATGGACAGTTCTAAATCAAAGATCCATGCCAAAGGGGTCTGCGTGGAAAGTCTGTTCTGTGTGTGAATTGTAAAAGGGTAAAAGGGACAATGAAGAAACCCAGTGTGGATTAAAAGTGGTTGCTGTATTAACCATTATTGATGAAATGCAGTGTGGCCACAGCACTAGGGTATTCCTGATGGGCTAAAGCCTCCGCTCTGCTAGAGCTGGTCACTCCCTTAAACAAGGGAAAAGAGAAAACAGCAGGACTGTAGTGACAGGATCAGGAGGCAGAAATCTGCACAGTGCAGCCTGTTGGCATGTTACAGTGGCTGATGGACCAGAGGCTTAAGGTTCCACTGGAAGGGATTTTGGGAGATGCTGTCAGAGATAGCCCATGGCAGTAGCTGCCCAGCACCAGGACACTGTGGAGGAAAGTGAAAGGTCCACGTTTGCCTTAGCAGTGTATGCACAGCTCCACGACTGCCTGGGGACCTGTCTGCTCCTAGACCTTTGCTTAGCTTGCAAAACTGGCATATGGGAACTGTTTCAAGTGCTAGGAGTTAGACACTTGGGGACAGATTTCTAAGGCAAATTGAGTCCCCTTCACAGTTCAGGATCATTATTGCTCAAAAGTGATCAGAAAGTTTGGAGCTTTCTTTTTTCCCTTTTCACTGGCTGTCTTGTTACATGCTTTTAGAGTTTTGAGTGCTTTAGGTTGGTGGCACATGAGTCTTGTTACAAACATAGGCAACTAATATTTACCAGAGACATAAAAATGGCGTGTGAAACAGAACAAAATGCAGCTCTTTTCAATTTAATGCGGAAATTAAATCTGTAGAGATTAGGTGTCCCAGATAGCTCTGCATGTGAAGAATTATGTCCTCTGTCCTAGGCCTCAATGATGAAATGTACCCACTGAAACCAGTTGGAGTTTTGGCACTGAATTTTAATAAGGCCAAGATATAACTAGCAGCCACTAGTTCTTTGTGCTAATGATGAGAGCTATAAGCAACGTCTTATGGTCTCCCGGAGGTGCATTAGGCCACTGGGTATTCCTCAGTTTGCCACGTTCCTAGATGTTACATTGTGTGCATCTTTTACTCCCCATTGATTTTATCATCATTAAAAATGCTTTGGGGTTCTTTTCTTGAGGGGAGGGGGCAGGGAGGATAAAAAAAGCCTTTGGAACAAACTGTAAAACAATGAAAAGCTCCACGACAGTAATTCAGCTGAAGCTTGTCTTCCTCTCATCTACAGCTAATGTGAACAAAGAATAAAGAAAGGCCAAAAAACAATGTGACAAGCAAAGTCAGCCTGTTATCATCTCTGTTCTATCAGTAAATGAAACAATGCTCCTGAATGCCTAAAGATAATCCCTTGGGTAGATAGTAATTTTACAGCCAGGTTTAGATCTAATAATACGCTTGCAGCTTATATCAGATCTGTGATGTCACTTTTTCTCATCCCATTGGTTAGTGGTGCAGATGTCATTTTAATTATATATTATCTTTCTGTGGTCACTCAAATAATTTTAGTCCTGGATATTCCACTCATTTGGCTTACATACAAAAACATTTAATGCTTGTACTTTAGAAATTTTAATACATTACGTTTATTCATGGATTCAAATGATTGTAAAAGGCTTTTCCCACTATTTACAGAGGAGCAAATTTACCCTGCTCAGAAGAAACAGCACAAATTTAATGCACCACTTAACACCTACTTTAAAGAATCAGGAAGATTTAAATGTTCAAATACCTTACCCTGATTATCTGCCCAGGCTTAAATTTTTCCCTGAGGCAAAATGTTTCCAAAGACAGGCAGATAGACTATTTGTTTACTTCAATAAATGATACTTTGATAGATTTTCATTTAATAATCTGATATGCAAATTGTTTTTTTGTTAGAGCTATTTTTATATCCTGTTATAGCTCAGTTCTTAACCTACTGGTTTATTTTAAATTATGATGCCTAGATGAAGGAGTTTTTCATAGTTCTCCAAATTGAGACTCCTTTTTAAAACTGTGGGTTGAAACTAAGCCCCCTGTCAGCAGATGAAAGTCCATAGTTTCATTTGTAATCCACAGTAATAATAAAAACTGTAATGTAACAATTTAAGGCTATTGCCGAGCATTATTTTTGGAAAATCACAACAGATCTGTGGGAAAATCCACTGTAGAAAATACACAACAAGGAGAACTGGAGAATTCATAGAGGCTTCAACACATTCTTCTGATATTTCCTGGTTTTTCCAGTCATACTGTCCGCTGGGAATGTGTAATTCAAGGTCACATAATCCATGCCAGGCCAGTAGTGATATGATGATGTTTCTTATGGCCATCAGCTCCTTGGTGTTCTCAAGCCGATTTGGAATGAGAAGGTGACAAAGCACAGGGAGGTATCACCAGAACTATTCACTGGCATCTCAGTTTGCAGTTCAGTCAGTCTGGCTGGAGACTTATGGACCAGTTGAGTGCTTTTAATGCAAAAGCAGAGCAGACAGAAGGAGCAACAGGAGAAGGGTGTGAAGGCTGTGCTTCTGTGAGCCGTACTTCCCTCTGAGCCCCGTGGCATCAACCACACAGAAACTGTGCAGTGGTGTCAGTCCTGGCCACAATTTGGCCTCCTTTTACCAGTGTGGCTCTGGCACACTCTGCAGTCTGCTGTGCCAGGTAGAGATCAAAAGAGGTTGGTCAGCAATTGCAGCCTCCTCCAGTTTTCCCTGCTTTCCATCCTCGTTCGTGGCCAGTCTTTTCCCTGATCCCCAGTAGCTACAGGCCGTGCCTCTGCTTTCCCCAGGCTGCCTGTACACCTGGGCAGGCATGACGGATTCTAGTGAGTGGAAATCCTTTGTGTTTTCAGCATCAGCCATGGGAGCCTAAAAGATCAGAAAACTGAATCTTGAGTAACTCTGAAACTAAGGTATTTAAATACTTGCAAAGGGGGGTGGACTTCTCTTGCTCTATGGACTAGCAATGGAAATGTGCTATAAAGAAGAGATATCTTTTAGTATCTTTCTGGGAAATTATGGCTGGGTTGGAATTTTAATCTCTGGAACACTGATTCCCAGGGAAAAACATGCAATGATCTCCCCTAAGGGGAAGAGGGACATGTGTGTGTGTACCTGCATTCTGGAGGATAAGCGACAATCTGAAAATCTAATTACTGTGACACTCTGTTCTTTTCTCTTCCTTCCCCAGCGTTCCCTGGAGTCTTTCCTTTTCATGAACTAATGAACTATTTTATTCAAGAGCTGCTCGAAATGAGTTGAGCAGAGGTAATCCTCCTGAAAAAGTCTGATCCTCTCCTTGTCAAGGGAAAACTATACAATTACAAAGAAAAGTTAGTTAAAAATTTGCTAAATACTGTGTACATTCCAGGAGCTGTGTGTGTGTTTGAACTGTGTAAATGCAGTACAGATGTTTAAAAGTAAATATTTTTCTACGGAAACAGCAGATGGGAGGATTAGACACCTTTTAATAGTGTGCAGTATTCTTGCCTTTGTAGAAAACCAAGCAAAATTTGTTTGTGTTAGGAAGAATGTGGTGTCTGTTTAAAGTTACACACTCTATAGCAATATTAAATAATCTATTTTTATTGATTAATAAAGTCAGTAAAACAAAAGGATTGGTCTGGTCCTTTTGTTTTTTGAAGTCTATTGGAGGGATACTATGCTTTTGTTCTGCTGTTCTCACAGTCTGATCATCCTATTATCCGCTGCCTTTGTCAGGTCTAAGTGTGGATTTTCCAGAAAAGTAAATGTGTGTTTTAAAGATATAGAGGAAATTTGGGGCTAAATATGGACTTGAACACAGTTCTCAAACCTTTAGTTCTGCTGCTTTTAGCAGAAGGGTATAATTGCTCTAGAATATGTTAAAACCTTTGGAACATTAAATACGGTATCTGTGCTTGGGCAGCATGCAGTGATTCTGAGGCAAAAAAAATGAGTAGAATTATATTAAAAGGAATTTTAGTTATTCACCTTCTTTTAAAAGTCAAGCCATTTGCTTGTGGTTTAGATTGCTTTCCTTCCCACATTTGAAGAATTTTTTAAAAAATATTTATTTTATTTTTCTTAAAGATGTAATGACTTTTATAACTTTCTCAGGATTTCTGAAGTATTTAAACATAACGAAGCCACGAAGCCTTGAATGGAAATGAACTTGAAATCCCTATTACTTTTGGGCACTTGTTGAAGTTTCTTAATCACCCTGTTGTTATCCTTGCAAGGAGGAACTGCAGGCTTACCAAATGTGATCTTTGGGTTTCAGATCTGGGCTGAAGTGTCTGGCTGAGGTTCTTTCATCATGAAATGCAGCTCTGCAGTCTGTCTGCTCAAAAAAGATCAAGAACAGAATAGGTAACAAGAGTGGTGGCTTTCTTGCCTCCCCAAGGTGTGCAGGCAGAGTTTTGCATTGCTGCTGCATCTGTGCCAGTTCTATAGCTCAGAACACCTGTGAGCGCAGGGCTTTAGGAGCACTATGGCCACAAGAAGTTAGCAGATGTCTGCTTGGTTACCTGCTGCCAGCAAGCACCAGCAGGTCTGCTTGCTACTGCTCACCCTTTGCTCTAATGCACCGTTTTACTGTCCCCTTGGTCGTGGCTCAGAGTGCTCCATGGACTCTAGACAAGGAACAGGCAGATTGTATCTATTATTATATTCTAATATATATATAATGTGTGTGTTATCTGCCCCACTCCAGCAAACCCTGCAGCAACCCTAACAATATCATCTTTGTGATACTTTCTTTGACGCCTCCACCTCTCTCCACTCCCTTTTGGTCTTTCTCAACCCCAGCAGTGTATCTCCACTTCTTCAGGAGGTGACAGGAGTGATGTCCCTGTCTTCTATTTCACACATCCCTCCTCAGCTCCATTCTGGGGTTCAAAGTGCCCTCATGCACGTGAGCCATTTCCATGACTTCTTGGAGCAGTGCTCACGCAGAATCACAGAATCATTTAGATAATAAAAGACCTTTAAGTTCATTAAGTCCAGCCCATTAAACCAGCAATGTCAAGTCCACCAGTAAACCATGTCCACCAAGTGCCACATCTTCATGAGTTTTACATGCCTCCAGGGTTAATAATTGAACCCCTTCCCTGGGCAGCATATTCCAACAACTGACCACCCTTTTGGCAAAGAGATTTTTACTAATATCCAGTCAAAAACCTCCTTTGGCACAACTTGAGGCCATTTCCTCTTGTCCTATTACTTGTGAAAAAAGACCACCTCCCACCTAACTCCAACCTCCTTTCAGGTGGTTGTAGAGAGTGATAAGGTTCCCCTGAGCTTCCTTTTCTCCAGGCTAAATAACTCCAGCCCTCTCAGCTGCTCCTCACCACACTGGTGCTCTAGACCCTTCCCCAGCTCCAGTGCCCTTCTGTGGACATGCTCCAAGCACCTCAATGTCTTTCCTGTAGTGAGGGGCCCAAAACTGAATACAGCCCTCGAGGTGTGGCCTCAGCAGTGCCAAGTGCAGGGTTTGACCATGCTTCAGATTGCAAGAACATAGACTTGTCCTAATGGACCCAATTGAAGCACCGGGGTGTTCGTGGTGATTAATCTGGTCAAGTCTTTGCATATCCACAGTTGCCAAGAATGGTCTTGCAGATAGTACTAGGGAAAGGTGAGCATCTATGCAGGAAAAGTTAACTTCCCTTTCCAAGAGATGTGTGGTGGAGCTCCTTCAGAGGGCCTTCAAAAAAATTTTAAGTTTGGCCCTTTCTGGGCAGAACAGGGGATGTTCAGATGCTCCTTGTAGCAGCATTAATCCTCAGGAAGTCACTAAGCCAACAGGATGCCTTCAGAGGTGAAAGGAGGAAGGACTTAAATGCTTCTGTCAGTAAGTTTTGTGTGTATTTTCCTGCTGTTTTCACCAGCCAGTGTGGGAAGTGACAATGGACATTTGACTTTGCCCATCTACAGCACATGAGAAACATCTTTTATTTGAGAAGGGTGGGATCTGTAGCGCTGAAAAAAGGCCTTTTCATCTAGAGTGAAAATAAATAAGCTCACATGCTCAGTTGTTGGTAATGTCAAGGTTTTTAGTGACTTTTAAAAATTGTGTTTGCATGGTAAAATCAATCTCTTAAATAGTGTTTACTGAAAATCCATGTCAAAAGATAGCTTAAGGACTCTTCCAAATAATGTTTGCAGTAAAATCTCTCTGAAAAACTGGAAGAGGTAAGAATTGAAAAGCAAACCTGCCTTTTTCAAAGAAGCCACCCCCATCACTGAAGGAGAAATGAAAGGTCCTTTCTTCTTTTGGGTTTTTTTTTTCTTTTTCTTTTCTTTTTTCTTGTTTTTTCTTTTTTCTTTTTCTTTTATTTTATTTTTTCATTCTGGGTGCTGATTGCTGTGTCTATACCCTGTTTTTCCTCTTCTTGATGCTGAAGGGCACAGAGTGGTCACAGCTCTATTTTATGTGTCCCCTAAAATAAGGTGAGGAAGAGCTCATTGTGCGTTGAAGGTGGGATCCAGAGAAAACTGGCTTTTGTCACTGAGTTCTGTGGTGATTTGACCAGCAGAGGCAGAAAAGCAGAGGATAAAAAGCAAAAGAAATTATGTGGTTGCTCCTTGTAATGGCCTGGTCTCTTGCTTCTCCTCTGCAATGTAGACCTGGCCCAGCTCATCATGAATTTTTTGTTTTACCCTCCTTTCTGATGATGAAGAAACCCTGTACTTGCTTTCCAGAGCGAGGTTCAAACATTGCAAATCCTGTTTATGCCTGTGGTAATTCCCTGTAGGCAATAACGTCAGTGCTGGCCACTTGTCCCAGCCTGATCCTGTGCTAGTAATGAGTATTCGCAGCATGCATTTCAGTGTCTGATTAAATCTTTCTGAAAGGCCATCTGTTTGAGGAGGATGTGGCATTGGCTTTAATACTTTTTATACCTAGTACTCTATGCTGCTCTTTCATGACTTAGACATAAAGTGTGTCCCCTTGGTTAGCAACCTTCCTGATGCTCATCTCAGAGAGAATTGAATCAGGGCTCTTGCAACCTGGTGGGTCACTGTATATATTTGGGGAAATGGAGACTTTGTTGTGTTCAGGGCTTAGAAGAAGGTCTCTGTTCTCTGGAAAGGGAGCAAAGCACATCCAGCTGCCTTTCTTTTGTAGCACTCAGAGTAGAATCTGATGTGGTCATGTATCTGTTGGTACATGCCAAATCAGTAAGTAATCTGGCCTTTCTGCTGCATGTTTTCATATATGTGAAATCGCCAGCCTAGCAGTGTTACATCTCTCTTTCGGGCTCATCTTCTATAGGCTTGGAAGCACAGTTTCCCTTTGTGATTCTGTTGGCATAAAGCAGATCTTGCCCAGCCTATCTTTTCCTGCTTCCTGTCATTTGTTTTCTTTCATGGTATGGTCTCAGTATTCACCCCTTCAGATGAAAGGGAAAATTGTTACCCTGAGGTTGTGCACATTCCCTTTCTTTTGTAACTTGTCTCTTTTACTGTTCTTCATCTCTTCTTTATGTTACCCTTGCAGTGTGCTCCCACAAGTTTCTCAGAAAACTCTACTTGAGGTCTCTGAAAGCTTTTCCTTTTCCTGCTTCATCTGTGATCTGGGATTTTCAAACCAGCAAGCAAAAGGAATCTTGCCTTAAATTAAATGATCTGGAGATTAAGTTTCTGCACAGCAGAGTAGTGATCTTTAATGCCAAGGTGGGATATGAGATCTAATCTTTGTTTACACGGTCTTTTTTTGTTGTTGTCTTTACTTACTCTTGATCTCAATCTGCAAGGGGCCTATTCACTGGGATGGGAAATTTCATAAATTAATTTTACTTTGTTGTTCAGAGCAATAGCATGTTGGGGTAGTTTCCCATTACAGGCAGGCTTTCCTCTGACACCTGTAACTAGAGCATAGCATCTAAATTCTTAATTTAGAAAAAACCACAGATTTACTGACCTAACTGCAGTAACAGAGGTTTCCCTTTCTCTGTCAGTTTTAACAATTTCAGTTTTGTATTTCACATTTCATCTTTTTTTTTTTCCTTTTATATGTTGTTGGTTCACCATTCTTCCTTCCTGAGTCACTTCTAGAACTAGAAGGGGAGTTGCAGCGTTTATGGTATTAGTGGGTGATCTTTGAATTTGCCTCTTAGTCTCTCTGTGTCTCAGTTTGCCTACAGTGACCTCTCCCAGCCCCACACACTGCCTTCTTTTTGCAATACAGTATGACCTTTTCTGAAGCAGTTATGAAAAAGTTGTTCCATGATATTTCATTCTTGTTCAACCATCTTGTCCATCTTTTGGCGTGTTTTGATCTCTGGAGGTTTTTCCCTTGATCTGTCTTAGCTGTTGCCGACCACTTTGCACTCCTTTGATATCTCTCCCTTTTCTCTCGTGTCTGCTTACCTTAGCAGATCCATACTCCTACTTGTAAGAGGCACTGACAGTCCATCTTGCCAGCAGGAGAACCGTTTAGGTGGCCAGCATTTGGATGCCAAGTGCAGGAAGTCGCTTCTCTTTTTAACGTGGTGTCGAGTCAGTCTGACCATCTCCGTGCACAAAGGCAAGCAGATCCATTTGCTGGGGCAATTCTCTTCTTGCCACCGTGTCCAGGCTGCCCCAGGGGTTGCCTGTCCCTGCCTGTCCCCACATCTGTCCCAGCCTCCTGGAGCCAGCAGAGCCAGAGGCTTCCGCTAGACCCCGTCCACTCATGCCCGTATCTGGATTTTGAGGAGAGTTTAGTCTTATGTTGTTTTTATGGAAATCGACAGATTGTCACCGGTCACCTCGAGGAGAGGCTTGCTGAAATGTGCCCTCGATGTCACCTGGCTGTGAGGCAGCAATCCCTGCGTGGTGCTTTCCATGTCTGCCTTTTGTTAAGAGCAGCCTGAACGGTGGTGGGGATTCCTCTCCCTCCCCAAAATCCACCTGGAAATGCTGCATCGATGGCAGTCAGTGCTGCCTTGTCCTGGCTGCACAGCCTGTGAGTGTTCAGGGCTTTCTCCTCTTCCTTCACAGCATCTACCCTTCATTTTCCCCCCCGCTGGGATAAGCAAGCTATATCTAAGGGAGACAGAGACTAAAGGGGAGCTGAGCACCTCCTTTCTCTCTTCAACAGAAATTTACACTTTTTAATAATGTAATCTCAATTAAAAACATACCAATTAAAATGGGCTTTTTAGTAGCTCTCTGGGGAGAGGGAGCTATAATTCACATTAAAATGTAAAGCTTCAGAAGCAGGGAGAGCTAGGTGCATTGCAAGTGCCCGAATATTCAGTGATTTTAATTACAGTGGAAACTTGATAAATTGCTTTGTGCCACAATCCATTATTAACAGCTTAATGAATATCACTGCTGCCTCTTTTAAACTGCTCCGTGGTGAAAATGATTGTCAGTATTTTAGTTGTGAAGTCTGATTTTTTGGCATGCCTGTATATTTGCCCCTTAAAGAGAGAGAAGGTGGGTGAAAGTCTGCAGGCTTGGCTTTGGGGCTGGGTAGGTTCTGCTGGCTGCGGCATCCTGGGGGAGACAGGCAAGTGGGAGGCTGGAGCTTTGGTGTTGCACCACGATTGGCACTGGCCAGGGTTGAAATCTGCTCCGTGATGTTTATGAGCAACGTCTTGGAGCATGCAAAGACCCAAAGAGGGATCACCAGATATCCAGGCTACCTTTACACATGCATAATACACATCAAGGATAGAGGGCTGCCTGGTTGCGTGGGGTGTCTGCTCAAGGGTAAAGGAGAGCAGCAGTGTCACAGCCCCATGGTCAAACAGGCTGCTGCTGAGCTTATTTTGGAGCAAGCAAGGTGCCAGTTGATAGGAATTTTCCAGTTTTTAGCCAGCAACAAGCTGATTTGAGGCATGGAATTAGGCAAGTCCTTTTGGAATGCTGAAATGACACCAGTGATTGTGCTCAGCTTTGAAGAAGGATGAAACAGTTCTTTTTTTTTCTTGACAGTAATTATGGCTGTAATTGTGCTAATGTTATAATGTTACATATTTATATGTATATTTGTAGTAAAATGGTACCTTTCCCCCACTTTTCAAAGCAGCTTAATATTTCAAAGATAAAGATTATTAATGGGAATGACACTATTTTAGCTGCTAACAGCAGATATAGGGGGCTTATACTTGTGCCTCACTGAAGTGTTAAATGATAGGAATTTAGGAATTTAAACAGCCATGGTTTAGCTTCTGTGCAATTTATTATTTATTGTGGCTGTTCTGTCTTCCGTTGATTGGACCAAAGGGTCACAATCCCAAAGTGGGGTTACTGGCAGGTTTTGACAGGATCTGACTGAGCTGCAGGATAGATCTCAGAGAATGAGAAATGACTGGGAACTGCTCTTCTGATTCAGAGGGCCTATATGGGATAAACATGATTCTTCAGAATATTTGGGGGTTATTATTCTAATTACATTTTTCTGTAAAACAACAAGAATGTATTCACTTCCACCATCTCAGAAATGTTAGTGTTACTCATGATGATGTTAACTTGCACCCTGCCAATTACACAGAACCCTTCTGGGTCATTATATCGATAATTATCATTATATCGATAATTACACACAGGATTTTAATTTTTTTTTTTTGTGAAATATCTTTTGTTGACAGAGTAGTAATGATGCCTGTAAGTTCCTTAAGTATTGCTCAATCAGGGATATGTAAGATGTGGGAGGTGTCCTCATATTTTTGGGGAGAAAGACAGCTTGTATTTGGCGTGCTGTTAATGTTTCTATAGCTGTATTTTTAAATATTTTTTTTAGTTTGACTTTAGGAAGCATTCCAGGCTGTCATTTTTAATGCATCCGTGTACTGGCAGAGGACAAAGTGGCAAGCAGTAATATAAAATGCCATCTAATTTTTCTTTTGTTCTTTAATTCACGCACACGTGCTTCTTCTGTGTGTTTATCAGTGTGCACAAAATGCCTATATTTGCAAGATAATAGCTGTGTAAATATTAGAAAGTCATATTGAAACTCGGTGAAGGGAAGGAGAGCAGGGGGAGAATCCTTCCTGCTACGGAGGAGCCATCTATTGGATAAAACCCATAACTGAACCAAGCATCCATGAAACTGTGGAGGATAACACAGTTTGTTATTGGTCACTGGTTAGCTGAAAATAATCCTTTCCTTCCCGGTGCTTTCACCCACTGTGTTAGAAACCTGTATCCCTTCATGCTCACAAGTCATGAGAGTCAGATATAGGTGTGATTTATGTACTTTAGGTAAAAGCCAGTTTAATATAGCTGAAAATCCGGGATAAATCCTAATGAAGGGTGCAGGTGTGATCATGAATGGATAAGCTGGCAGTAGGATTGTCTGCCAGCAGTGGAGAGCAGTTGCTTGAAGAAGTGATAAAGATAATATTTTTTTCCCATATTGTTAATACAGAATATAAATAACATTTACTGCACAATTATTTTTTTTAGCAGTACATGCCATTTATGTCAGTCTGAAAACCATGATTAGTTTAGTTAAAGGAAAAAATTTTTTTAGTTTCTTGAAATTGCTTTAGGGCATCACAAAACTAAATAATGAGCTGTTCCTTCCCTCAAAACATTTTCAATCTATATGTTGTGTGATGCAGAAAGAAAGAGAGATGGGGAGAGATGAGGGAGGGCAGGATGTGAGCAGTAAATTCCCTGAATGGCCCTGGAATGTCCTGATGGCTCTTCAAAGTGAGCGGTGGGGCTTTGCAAGAATGTTAAAAGGAGCATATAGGGCGTGAAGAACAAAGAGTAAGAAAGAAATAATGAGATTCCTGTGCATTTTCTTCAATGTCGGATAACTACTAAAACAAGAAATCATTATCAATCAGGAATTACGTTTAAGGAAATAAAATTGTAATCCGTGGCAATTAGAAAGGAACAGAGGGCTGCCTGCAATAAGCAGCCTTTAGTCAGCAGTTTGAGTCAGCAGAGGGTCAAGCTTCTGAGTGTCAGACACTTAGCCTCAAGCACTCCCTTCCTGCATCCTCCCTTTCTCCTGCAAACAGCAGAGGGGAGGAGTGTCAGCTGGTTTAGTGGGAGGCCACATGAGCTTTGGGAGAGGAGGCATGCCTGCAGTGGGAAATAGGGTGGACAGCTTGCTGCTGCTTTGGGGCTGCCTGCCTGCTCCACATGCTGGCACGCGTGGCCCATGCTATTCTTCCTCCCCGTCACGCAGTTATTTCTTGTCTTTCCACACTGTGTGTTCTGATAACGTCACCTCCCCCTTGTGAAAAACGAGATTCACTTTTTTTGGTAGATTTTAAGAAATAGGTTTTAATAAACTATAAGACAATTAGGAGGTAAGGAAAAAGCAAAGTATGGTTGGTCGGGTGACTTGGCATTTAGCCAAGTCCACAAACTGCTATTTCACAGGCTTTCTTTAAATATCCTTTTTGTGGTATTAGTTTGTTGAATATTCATATTTTTCCATAAACTAGTTTCCATATTTTAGGGATTGTTTTGCATGGCCCCTCCTTGGGTCTGCCTTTTTAGAGCTGCGTGTTTCTTGGCTGTGTCTTCATTATCACCTCCAGATTGGGCTTTGGTCCGTGCTTTCTTCAGATGGGAGATGCTGATAGCTGGTGTATCAATAGCAGTGTTCTTTACATGTTCACTGGATGTTATCCCAGCCAAACAGACAGTCTATATCAATACTACCACTATGCCTAATTTTCTTTACTAATGGCTGAAAATAAAAACTTGTATCCTTACCACAAGGTAATTAATCATATAGCACACATCTTGCGAAAAGCCAACTTTATAATAGGCATTTATAACACCCTTTTAGGCACCAAAACACGTGTGGGGCAGGAGAAGCTCAGCTACCACACACACAAATCCAATATTTATTGTTTGCACTGTGTTAATGCCAGGAGTCGCTATCAGGGTGGTGTTACCCTAAATGTTTTGCAAATACAGAATGAGGAGGTTGCTGTCCACTGATATTTGCTGCCAATGTCTCTTGCTCACCACGATGCAGAGACTGGGAAAGCTGTCGCAAAGAAAGATGGGACTCTCCAGTCACTGAATTTTGGGCTGCTTTCTGATCCTTCCCCAAGTGTGTGTGTGTGACCGAGGGAAGGAGCTCTGCTCTTTGTGCTGTTGTGACCTGGGCTGACAACTGCCAGCCCAGTGTGGCAGAGCTGCTTGCTGCAAACTGCATGACACTTTTTTGCCTTAAACTGAATTTCATGGTGAAAAACTTAGTGCTTATATACCTGTGCCTGCTACTAGGGGGAAACTCCCCAGAGTCAGAGACAATGGCCAGTTGATAAGGGCTGTAAATAGACCTTGCTGCAGACAATCCCTTGATTTTACACTGAGCAGCTACAGGGAGTTTCCAGCTCTCAAGGCAAACTGTGGGTTTCTCTGTGGGCCCACACTGTTAATGAAATGACCAAATAGGGGTGTATCTCATTTCTTCCCACCCATAACTGTGGTACCTCTATATCCTTCATATCATCACTTCAGCCAAGTCTGGCTTTTGGCAAGAATCCTAAAACCAGTCTGCTCCTGAAAGAGTTGTAAACACCTATATTAATATTGTATCAACTACGTATAGGTCTGTTCTTTCTCTTCATCCACTGACAGTTAGATCTGAAATGCAAATTGATTTTCATCCCTGGTCTGTGTGGAGCCATCTGGAGAAGGAGGTTTCTGCCTTTCAAGATGTGAGCCCTCTAGTGCCACTTGCTGCAGTGTAAACTGAGGGGAGATGGGTCACTAACAAAATCTTGGTTTTAAGAATTCTCTCCAGCTTTATTTTCAGGTTGAATTAGGCTTAATCCCTCTGTATGCTACTAATGCTTTTACTTTAACTTTGAGTTTTGAAGGTCAGAAAGGGGAAAAAATTTTGTGGAAGAAACCACCAGTACCTGTGCACTCTTCTCCCTCGTGAATGGAGGCACTACTATGGGAAAATCATCCATTTTCCAGCAGTTTGGTTTTTATGTTATCAGCATGCTTTGTTAAAGATATATTTAATATATATATATACATACATATACACATTATAAACATGTACAGGCTGTGGAGTCGCAGCCATTGTGGATGTAGCTGGTGAAACCTAATGATTTACAATATCTCTGGTGACTCACTGGAGGAGGGGAAACCTCTGCAGTGACAGAAAAGGTCCAGCGCTGGGCTAGACTGCTTGGGAATGCTGTGGGAAGTCAGGGTTTGCTGCATTTTTAAGAACAGGTCAGACAAACAGCTGTCAGTGCTGGTTTGGCTGATGTTGCCTTGTGGCAAGGGGATGAAGCAGATAACTTGCTGAGTTCCTTCCAGGGCTCCTTCCCCTCTCTGATGATGCTTTTGCCTTAAACTCTTTGCGTCTGTGTGAATCTGCTTTTATCCTAGGTCTTAAACGGTTTTCTGAGATGATCATTAGCTTCTCTTCACGGTGTTTTATAAGATTTGATGTCTGTTATACCGATTTTACAGATGGAGAAGCTGCACCAGCTATAACTGTGCTTTACAGGCAAAAAAGAGGGTGCAGCTTAAGGCGTCTCAGCTTCTGTGGAAGGGCAGTGCTTTAACCAGTAAATCACATTGGCCACTTTGCAGGTTTAGTGGCAAACTCAGCCAATAAAATCCATATCATATTCTAATTCAGGCTTACTCTTGGCTTTATTTTTATCTTATTTTTATTATTTTTTAGAGGGACGTTGGTCACACACAGAAGATAGGTTGTGTTGCTATGTCTAACACTTTCTGTTGTCAGGTGCCTTCCTCTGTTTGCTGAAGAGCTCCTGGGGGCAGCTTTCATTTTGCCTTTTTGCAACGTCATTGTAGGGGCACATTACTTTCAAGTAGCAAGCAAAGCCATTGCTGTGGCTTCTGACATGAAATGCAGTGCTACTGAATGCTCACAGGGCTCTTTTACAGATGTGAGCTACTGTCAAAACCTTGCATCCAAGATTAGTGATAATAATATAAGAAAACAGCAAGTCCGAAGTCATACAAAATCTTCTCAGTTTGGGGTTTTATTGTAAGTGTTAAGGTCAGATCAGACTGGTAAAAGGGTACTCCACTTTCCAAATCAGCACCCAGTGATTTTTTCTTTTTTGCTTTAAATTGAGTCATTTTTAAAATGCAACTTATATTGCTTTGTAAGACCTGCTGGCCCTCAGACACTCGGCCCATTCACAATAAAAACATTGCAGTGTTTTCTTCTGCTGACATTAACAAATGCAAACAAAAGAGTTTTATCTGCCACACTGAGAAGTCTCCCAGCCCCTCCTGAGCAATGGCCATACCCTGCAGTCCAACAGAGCCCAGGTCCTTCCAGAGCTCAGCATCACCTGTGAGAGCATCACATCCTCAACCTTCAGACATACAAATTTGAGGGCCTCTCATTTGACTTGAGCTTCTGTGTTCAAGCATAAGGCAAAAGGACACTCTCTGGGATGTTTTTGGAATTGGATATAATGGCAGAGAACCTGGCTTTTTTGTGATGTTATTGAGAAACCAAATGAAGCCTGCAAGTGTTAGAGGTTGAATTCAATCCTTTCAAGGAAATTTGGCAGAATTATAGTTTTAGTGGGACTGTGTTTTGTGCTTCTTTTTCAAAAGGATCTGAGTAGCTACTGCAGTGCTTTACTAATAACTTCAGGGTGACACAGGTTTGTCTCACCTAAAAAGAGGGTTGCCAAATCAAGCTTATAAAAAGCTTCCTCGATAAACATTGACATAGCAGTGTTTGTACAGGTTTGCTGAAATAATATGGGATGTGAGCTTTCTACCTGATAGATAAGGTTTCTAAAAATCTATCTTTTTTTGAGTTTGAATCAGAGTATTTGAGAAAGACCAGGAGGGTCTGTACAGTATATTGTGATTGATGTTATGTTAGCAGCTTCACATTTGCATGACTTATTGAGCAAGTGCTTTACAGACTACCGACCAATTATGTAATTTATTTTGATTCCTTGATTCATCATAAAGTAGATTTTTGTGTTTCTGGGCTCTTTTGAACTCCAAATGCAGATTTGAACTATCAGAGTGCTATAAAAATTGAGTATAATTTTCAGAAAACATGCCTGAAATAAAAGCCATTAAGAACTACGATTCAGACTGATATATATATATTTGGTAGTTTTCCTTAAGTAATTTTTTACTTCAGCTTGCAGAGAAGTTGAACAGCTTAATCTCCCTACCAAAAGCATGCCCCAAGGGTCGGCTGGCTCCCCAAAGCACGGTGAATTTGGGGAAGGCCAACTGGGATGTCAGCCTTCGATATGCAACCACAGCTCTGTGTTTAGGGTGGGGAGAGCTGGAGACAGCCCCTGCCCGCCTCCTGTGAGAAAAGTGACTCTGCATCTCTGGTGTGAGGGGTCCATCCGTCTCCTGACAGCTGCAGCAGTGAGGAGCCGTGGTTTTAGAGGGGAGGTGGGTCCTGGTGTGCTCCTGTGTGCACAGCCACTGCTCCACACGGCCAGGCCATGAGCCTAATGAGAGGGGTGACATGGCCCAGAGCACTGGTGTCAGGAGATGTGCTGCAAGGTGTCTGTCTTGGGGAAGCTGTAAGCGGGGCTTGTCTTCTTATATATTTCAAAGGGGATGTCTGTGTCACCACCAAGTTAGACGTTCGCCCCGTCCCGCGCTGCCTTCAAATGATATATTTTTTGTTCAAATCGTAGCTTGCCATTCAATTATCATTGGCTTAATGACAGGGTCGGTGTTGTACAGGGGCAAATCAAGAGCCCATCACATTAGCACGCCATTCTTTTGTGAAAGGAATTTGTTTCTGAGGCCATTGTAATGTAACTATGCAAGTGTCAGAGGACAGGATGGAGGCTATTATGGGCTTCTGCTTTTTTGTGAGGAAAATCAAACAAATGTCCCTGATGGAAAAAGGAAACCAGCAGCTGGATGTGATGACCAAAGAATGGTTTTGTGCAGTGGCACTGTAAGTATTTGTAAGTGGTTGTAAGTAAGTGGTCTGTTGTCAAAATGAAAAAAAAAATGCCTTTTTTAGTAATTTTTTTCCTTCTGCTGTCAACTGAAGTGGAGAAATTCCCCCCTGTGAATTTTCATGAGATGCCTTTTCCTTATTTCCAGCACTTAACAATCCAATTATATTTGGGTTTTTGCTAGTATTTGCCTCCATTGCCATTGTCAGGTTTTGGAATGAGAGCAATTTTTCCATCCTGATGGTGCGGAAAAAAATATGTTTCATTATGACTTGTTATAACCCTGGAAATCTTTTCTCTCGCTTGGGCTGATGACGATTTTTTATGTGGCACTCTATACTGATGCCTAAAGTGAAGTAGAATGAAGCATAAGGAAGAGAAGCTTTGCTGAAATATCGCTCCTTCCACTGCGTAGAATAATCTTGGAAGAAAGCTTGCTTCTCTCTAATGTTATGCTTTTTTCCCCCCACTATTATTCAAGTTGTTTTTGCAAATGAATGTTGTTTTTGCAAGGTTTGTTTATGACGCCATTGCTCTTAGCAACCCCTGCTCACCTGTGAGCAAATGACACAGCACAGATCAGGTATCCAGTTGTTTCTGGATAGGATGACCTTAAAAGAAGACTCTGCAACAAGACGAGCTTTTAAATTCCTAACCAAATATATTATGTGAGTAATAAAAAGAGCTCCTCAAAATGGCCACAGAGGCATTTCAGAGCACATTCCTGGGAATATTCACTTGTGCTAGTATTCATTAAGTTTGCTTTCAGCAAAAATTCTCATGAATGAAATTTTGTTCAGTAGTCATTATGATTATTACTTTGCTATCACAGCAATAACCAGATGCTTTGTATAAGGCAAGGACCTGATTTTGTTTAAGGCTGGAGAAACATCTTACAGGGTCCCCAGAGAGTGTATTGTCTAAACATGAGACCAGGCTCGTCTAACAGCTCATGACTGTAAAGAGCAAACCCTTGGAGGGCAGTGGGTATGTTTACAAGAAAATTCACAGCTACAGAAGGATGGGTGTAGAACCATAGCAAATGTTACACCTTTCAAACTGCAGGAGCCACAGTGCTGCAATCCCACTGAAGAGGAATGTAATTATACATTTTTATGGTATAAAGGTGGTTTAGGTCATGGTGGCTAGTCTTGCAGATAAAGAGACTGTCTCTAAAGAAGCAGTTCATTAATACTTTGAACTGGTTTATCCACACAGTAATGAACACACTGGAACTGGACTCTCTTGGGGGAGGGGGTGGTGGTTTGTTTTTGGTGGTTGATGATTTTTGGGGTTTTGTTTTGTTTTGTTTTGTTTTGCTGTGTGTGGGAGGGTTTGGGTTTTGGTTATTTTTGTTTGCTTCGTTGTTGGTTGGTTAGCTAGTTTGGTTTGGTGGTGGTTTTTGTGGGTTGTTTGTTTGTTTGATGCCTTTTTTTTTTTTCTTTCTTTTTGTTGGTTGGTTGGTTTGTTGTTTTCTTGGTTTGGTTTTTTTAAATTTTAAAAAGGGCATAATACAAATTTATATACCAGGGAAATCCCTGAAGCACTGGCTATGCCAAAGAGTTGGACTCTGAGTTGTGTAATATGTGAACTCCCAGGGCGTGAATAAACTTTTCCTTCCTGGAAAAATAAAATGAGATTTTCAGCTATTCACAGCTGAAGTCTGCACGAGGTCTTGCTTCCTCCAATCCACAGGAACATAATGGAGCAGAGGTATCTTATGCTGCTGGGAACTGGGCCTAAGTCTAGGCACGAGGATGTGCTTTCAGAGCTGCAGCTCGTTTGCAGAGCACAATGTGGGTAACATTTTTTTGTGTGCCTTCTGGTGGAAAGGCACATCTCCTGTGCCTTGGAGGTGATTCAGTCTGACTGGTGAATATGTAGAGTCCTTCAGCAGGCAGTGACTGGCACTGGCTGCTCTCTGGAGCATTGATTTTTGGGTGTACCAGAGTGCAAGATGCTCATGGGTACAAGGTAGATAATGGAAAGGTTCTCTGGGGTGGAGAGAAGGAGCTGTTAAAGAGGCACTGTGCCAATCCCTTGTGTTATTCAAACCCCAAAATAACTGTTCCTCTCTGCCTGTAGATCGATCAGAACAGTTTGTTGGCAGCAGAGCTAAGCACAGGACATTGAGTATTTCTTCTGTTTTCTTGTCTCATTGCTCTCTTTTCCCATGTTGTGTGAAAAATAAATAACCGGATTAAGTTGTTTGACATTTATAATTAATTAGTTCTTCCTTACTCTTATCTTGTTTGCCTGTCCTTTTACTCTGGCCCTTCTTTTTTCTACTCTCTCTCAATCATCAGATCCAAGAAATCATTCAAATGATGTATTTTTAACAGATAAATTCAGTTTACAGCATATTCTTTTCTCTTGAAGAAAAGCTTGGTCTCTTCTTTTGTCCATCCCACTGCACAAGTTGTCATGTTCTGGCACTGCAGTCACTTCTAAGTCCTTGAGCTATCATGTATTCTGTTGGTATTTGAGGAATTGAAAATCAATCACACAGCCTTATGGCTTAGGTTCAGCACAATTCTATTATGCCCACTCTCAAAAGTCAATTCAAACCTTTTGGGTTATATTTCAAAGCCTAATCAAGCTTGCTGTCCGCACTGGTTTGGAGTCAGCTCACTCTTGGCCATAGGTCTGTTTATTAGAGCTTTTGTGTCAGAAACTAGTGTGAAAGAAAGCAGCTCCCTTAAAAACAGAATTATTCAGTGGGCATTTTGCAAAGACAAACCCCCAAACAGGTTTTGTTGTAGGGGAATGCTTGCTGTTTTAATATGATTCTGCTAATACATTTTTAATAAATTGATTAAAAAGCTATCTTGGTACAAGTGTTCATAACTGTACGTTCTTATAAAAAGATGTCCCAGTTTACTGAGATTAGTTTTCAACCCTGTCATGTTAAGCTGGTACAGAAAGTATTGTAGATGCAACCCTGAACTTAGATGGTGAGTTCCATGCTTTGGACCATATGAATACATGAGGATTGTGCATCCAAGCATGATTTGTGCTGCCTCCATCTGGCAGGTGCACATGGGGCCTGCACATACAGTGTCTATGTCAATCCCCTGACTCCCAGCGAGTGCCAAGAGCTCAGCCTAAGAATAAAAGAAGCTCTGTGTAGAGCTGGCCATTAGCAATCCTCTGTGAAGGACAGCTACATACCTGTTATGGACTGGGGCCAGATCAGTCTCCTCCCACTGGGAAGAAAGCAATGACAGGCTGTTACAGCACTTCCAGCTGATTTACAGGAACCTCCTTGTTCAGTGAAAAGCTGGTGGCCATTCTGTAGGAGCCAAGTGTAGCCTATAAACAGAAGTAGCTCTCTGCTTCCCTCCCCCATGGAAGGCATTGCTCTGTGACCACCTTTCACGTTCCTTGTCCCGCTGTGTTGTGCAGAGGCGCAGAGATTTTCTCCAGTGGATGCTCGACGCCTGTGACTCCGCCGACTCCCTGGCAGCCGGGTGCTCGGGTGTGCTGGGCCCATCTGCTGCTCCCAGACAGGATGAGGAGCCTCTGGCTGGCACAGCCCCATCTGAGAAGGCCCCGAAGGCACTGACAGAGGATGAGATAGCAGGCCAGGCTTTCCTCTTCCTGATCGCTGGCTATGAGACCACCACGAGCACGCTGTCCTTTGCCACCTACTTGCTGGCCACCCACCCAGAGTGCCAGGAGAAGGTGCTTCAGGAGGTCGATGAGTTCTCTGCAAAACACGTGAGTATGTTGTGCAGGTCTGGAGCTTTGTGCAGGGAGCAAGGCAATGTAAATGTATTAACACAAGAGATGCCTAGAAACTTTGTGTCGTAGTGAATGCTCAACCCTAAAACATTATTTTACATTATTGAAATCAGCCAGATGTTATCAGGCTCTAAAATGTCATATTTCTATTTTTCCTCTTGCACAAATGCTTCTATTGCTTTTGTGATCAATTTTATTTACTGATCTTTGTAGGAGCATAAACAGTGTTTTTACAAATCATAAACTTCCAAGCTTTGTTTTAAATGTTCATAATTTCTTTTTTATCTAGAAGGAGAATATATTTGTAAGCTTAAAAAAAATCATGGTATCTAATTCTCTTATACTGTGTTCAAATTACTTCTCCTTCACTATCTGTATTTGCCAAGGGCATTTTTATTTCCAGGAGCTGGAGTTATTTGCTTGTTTCGTTCATATATGGCAGGCCTGTTTGTTCCCTCATGTCTGGCGAGTTCAACTGACTTCCTTAAGGCCTGACAAGATGTGAAGGGGCAACTTGGTCTGGAGTATGGGCATTTTACTGGGTTGTGCTGGGGGTTGCACACAGAACCCCCTACTCTGCAACCCCAAGGAAAATATGGTTCATCTCCTCAGCAGTTCCTGAAAGCTGGCAGCCTAAGAAACCAAATGGAAATTGCTGGGAGAGGTATCCTACAGGATAGGTGTGTGATGTCATTCAGATCTCTCTGTTGATGGGAATGTGAAATAGTAAACATTTCAGTGAAAGCGTGTGGAAAGTTGAGCACAATCAGTCTGGCTGATTCCTTTAGGATATTCCGTGTAGGGAGTCCATGCACATGGCCATGTCTGCATGAACAGGTACTGTGCTCCTGTAGGCACAGATTCATTGTCCAGCAGAGCTGGTAGTCAGGGCTGTTGGGTATACACTCTGTGCACCTCAGGAGTTTGTTCTGTGGTAGTTAAAGTCTAGCTCTGTGTGTACCAAATTTCCCTTAGCAGTTGCTCTGCAAACCAAGAAGTTGGTTCCAGTTAAAGAAGCCCTTGCCATGAGCTTGTGTGAGCCAGTACAAGAAGTTCACCTGTGGGTGTGATTCTGATTCAAGCTGGAGAACTAAATGGACCCTGTCTTGTTTATGGTCTGACTGAGCTGCCACTCACTATTACTAATGTTTCAGTAATAATCAAATTCAAATACTTAATTCTTTACTTTCTTGGTTCACTATGAATATTTTTCTAGTATCAGCTTTTGCACTGTCTAGGAGAGGTTATGAAGCTAGGGACACTTGTGGCACAGAAATCAGTGCAGAGAGCTGGCACTTTAATTATTCTCTGCTCTCTAGGTGCCTCAACTCAAACTGGTATCCTCATCCCAAACAGTGCTGTCCTGTGTCATATATGGATTGGAAGTACCTTTCAAATAACTTCCCTGTACTTTATGAGTTGTCAGGTTTAGCTTTAGATGGTGCATATATGGCTGTGTGACCGAAGAGAAGAGAGGGAGAGAAGGATAATGATTCATCTGCAGCCCCTGATAACAGGAAATTTGTAGATCTGATCTGTGCAGCCCCATTCTTCAATTTTTTTTTTCTTTTTATAAAGAGTTTGTGATTTGGCAGGGGGGTGGAAGGGGGCAATACACTGTTCAAGGAGCCCATCCCAGAATAAGGAAAAGGGTGCAGCAGTTCAGGCCCCTTAGTGACTGCAATTAACTACTTTTAGCCTAGAAAATGAGATCTATGTGAACGGTTTGCAAGTTACGGGAGCAGAAGCTATTTTAGAACTGGGTATATATAGATGCTGTGTTCAGTTGTCATGCAAGAGAGAGGAAGGGAGGGGACACAGAAGCTACAGGCTCACAGTTAGTTATCAAGTCAGTTGCTAAGAAATTTGATTAGGTTATTGCTTTTACTCAATGCATCAGCTTTGCTCTTATCAAGGTGCTCTGCAGTCTTCAGAAAGAAAGGGCTTGAGAAGGCCAAAACATGGGGAATTGTTCAGTCAGATTGTTTTGACACGTGGTGGAAGACTGTTTTGATTTGCAGATATGAAACACAGCCAAATTTATACTCAGGTAATTATAACTACAAAATGCCCTCCACCATGTCCCCCTTCTGTCCTCCAGCCATTTCAGTTGCCTGATGCAGCATGTTTTATTGCCCTAATCTGTGGTGTGGAGCTGCAGTCTGATTTTACAGCAGCTGCTGTGTATCATCCCAGAGATGATTGTACTTTGGTGGTGGACCAAGTGATTTATATACTCATTTACCAAAGTTTATATAGACATGTGAGAGCCATCTGAGAAAAGGTGCTATCAATGACAGGCACAGTTCCAGCTTTTGGGCACACCAGTCAGAACTGCAAAGTATGGTCACCTTGTAATAGCCAGTAATGGAGCAATGTTGGTCAATCTGACACCACAGCAGTATTTTGGTGACTCTGGGTGTTTACTTGAGGACACCTCTTCCGATATTGTGGTTTTCATTTGTCTGTCTTGCACAGTGGGTAAATTGGGAGAACACAAAGGGGATGGAGAAAGCTGAGGCTGTGCTGTGTTAGAGATCCCCGGGCAGGCGTGGTGCAGGTTGCTGCAGTGTGGTGCAGAAATACAAAGCTAGGTGCAGGAAATGTGTAGTCCCAGTGCTGGGAAGAGACCCGAAGAAGAGAGCATGTTATCCTGCTCTGTTGTGTCCAGCCAAGTTTGAGAGCTGTCTTGGGAGATCTCACTGCCAACCTCCGCCACACAGCCTGAAAACACTGTGGAGATGGCACTTCCAGGCAAGTGTCCTCAGAAAATAGTGTCTGAGTGAGTCATGGGTTGTCATTTTTTTCTTTTTACCTCCACAACCATCCTCACCTGCTTGCTAAAGGACTTTTTAGGTCTTTTCTTGACTGATAGCTCAGTGTGGAGGCTTTATGTTGTCTCTTTCCCTCAAAGAGAGAAGAGGCACCTGGCCCATTTTAGAGTCTGGCAAGCAGGAGAAGCCTCTATCCTCAGTTACTGTAGAGGGCAGGACATTGCCCCCTCACCTCTGTCTGGGTCTTTAGGGTGTAGGGAAAGGGTGTTCAGAGCTTTTCATCTCTGGGGAAGCAGAGAGACAAAATACTGAGTGGTGACTCCTTGTCACCACACACTGCATCTTCCCATACTGCTTTTGAATCCCTGCGTGTGCTCCAGCTGTACTAGAAAAGACAAGCAGAATTCTTCTAACACACAAATAAAAATTCAAATTATAGAGACTTTGACCTGACCCTCTTCATATATCCTTTGGGAGTGTAGTGTGTGCCCTGTGAAGGGCAATCTGCTAAAAATAAGATGCACCTATTTGCTGCAAGCTTGTTGCTGGGTGTGCAGCTAGCTTTGATACCATGAAAGTAAAATAAACAAGATGAAAAGAGAGTTAAATATGAACTAGTGGGGGCAGGACGCCTACCTCTGTATCTGTATAAAATAATATTACTTTCTGCAGAGACCACAGATCTGGGACAGCAGAGAGGGGTCAGATCCTCAGATGGGTTAAACTGGTACGTGTTTGGTATTAGTACAAGAATGGTGATATGCATCAGCTGAGGAGCAAGCCTGTTACATACCAGTAAAGGGGAGCATGGGGAAAAAAAGAGAAAAGTTGCTATTTCAAGACCGGATTATTTTTACAGCATTTGTGGCTAACCATCCCTGAACTGTTAGAGGCTATACAGTTGTGAAAGAGATGCTTTTTATCCACATTCACCAAGAGAGAAAGAATGCACCCATGGTCTTCACCCTCTCCATTTCAGTCAAAAAATTATTCCCGTGCAGAGTTTTTAGAGAGCCCTTCACAAGACATATTTAAGAACAATTTTTGCAAGTGTGACTGATTATTTTATTGTAAAAGCAGTTTGATTTTTGTTTGTGTGTGTGTACTTAGCAAAATCATAGCATGCCTGGAGCACACATTCGTTTTGAGCAGATGAACACTTGCTTCTGAGTCCCACTGTGTGCTCTGAGCTGCTCTGTGTGTCATGTCCTAAACCACAGAGCTTAGGGCATGAAAAATTGCATCTTCCATGCTGGGGATTCCTGTAATGTGGGGCCTCTCTTTTTTACCTCTATTCCCATTTTAGCATTTAAATGTCTCTTTCCCCTTCCTTCTCCCTGTTCTCAAGCCTGAATCATTCACAATTATAATTATTTATTGTTGTTGTTTTACTGGACTGCTTAGTTTTAGACAGGAAGAGTAGTGGCACAAAACAGAGTGCAAAGATGTAGGTAATCAAGCTAACTTCTCATAAGAGGTTATTTGTTACCCTGAGGTGAAATGTGGTGAGTGGCTGTAGGAATGTGCTGCTCCTGATCTGTTGCAAAGTAAATACATCAGGTTAAACCCGTGAAACTAGGTCATTTTCTTGAGAGGGGAAAGCAAGCATGCTTGGGGCAGCTAAGGAGGGCAGAAGAGTTAGGAGAATGATCTCTGTCTCCATACAATAAAGAAATCCATACTTGATGGTGCAGAGCACAGAAAAGGCTGGAGCAAGAGCTCCCTGAATTCTAATCTCACCTTCAGGAATAATTTACTGCATATTCTCAGTAACAGACACCCAAGCCTTGCATTAACAAGCGGGTAGACTTGATCTACAAGTTTTGGGGATTCTTAGCTCATATCTGTACAAACCTGTTGTTGCTTAAAGCACCACAGGAAAAGTTGCATTGAGCACTAGAGGAGCTGAGATGTGTTGCTGCGCTGATATGTAAGGCTTCAGGACTGGTGAAGGACAGAGTAGCAGCTCACTACTCCTTGCTGCTGATGCCTAGGAATACTTTCAGGAGCCCTGACAAAGGTGAAGGAGAGCACAGGAGTCAGGAGAAGTAAATAAAAGTTGATACATGAAAGAGCAGCTATTACCATAAAACATTCGTTGGAGACTCCAAGACTGTGTTTTCCATTTTATTTTTAAAAATCTTTGTACTGCTCTTACTTACCACTGCTTGATATGACATTTAGAAACATCACTGTGAGGGCAATGAAGAGCAGGATAAGACACAGCATATCTCTACTCCATCAAATTCCCTAGACATGAGGAGTACCAGTGTAACAATTCAGTGCTGGTGTGACTTACCAACATTTGCACCTCTGTCTAGAGACTGTAAGGGTTAAAGAAACTTCCAAGTCCTGCCACACTCTCTCTCTAAATGGAGACTTGGAGATTTTTCTTTGATATAAAGACATCTTCTTGTTCCTATAAATACTTGGGGTTTTTATAGCTTTAGGGCCCAGGAATGTTTTCAATATGTTTAATTGAAAATGTTGACCAGACTGTTTCATCTGTATTCTTTCATGTCAAAAATACTGAATGATGCTACTCCAAAGTCATTGCACTCCATGGGTTTGTTTATGAAAAATACTGACTAATTCCTTTTTAACAGCAATGTGTATTGAGTTTTAAATAGGCCAGGTTGAACTGGACTGATGCATAAACACCTCGTTTACGGCTGATGATTTAGGTGCTGTAATTCATCAGATGCTGGGTGTGGCAGTTGCTCATCTGGAGTAATTGTCATCACTAACTTGAGTGGAATCGTGCTAAACTTTACACTGGCTTATGATTCTGTTCTTCACACTGAAAAGCTCCTTCACTAATACCTCTGCAATCTAATGGAAATGGCTTAGGGAAAAGAGATTTTGCCATTTCCAAACTTTCTTTTCCCATAAAATTTCTAGAGCAGAGCAGAGAGAGGTAGGACCATTTTTATGGTGTCTCTATGCCTGATTGAGTACTTTAGAGTTTTAAGCAGTCTATGCAGAGAGTCTCCTTGACGGTTTTCTTTGAGCATTAGTGAAAATGAGAGGTGAAAGTCAGAGAGATGTCACTGTCAGGGAATTACTACAACAATTTGCATGAGTTTGGTGCCTTTCATGCGGTATCTCAAGGCGCTGTGCTCTCAGAAGCTTGCAACTACAGAGCCTCAGCTTCACTAAGGAAATATTGCTGACAGTGAAGGCTTGCATTTATCAAGGGAGACTGAATTGTAAATAGTGTGCAGAAAAAAGCCTACAGAAGAAAGTTGCTGTTACACATGCATACACACACACATGCACAAGACATACAGAACCAGGAAGCGCAAACAATATTGTGTGTTGTTGCTGTTTATTCTCTTGAATGAAATGTCACTTTGATTTCTCTATTTGTTTAAGAAGGTGTTGCAGAGCCTCACATCATTTATGAATGTCAACTGTGAACAATCAGTTTTGTTTTAAACAGAGAGATGCTTTTAAACACGTAGGGACCGAGTACTGTTAGGTTGTATTTCTGCAGTTCTTCAAGCAGTTCCTCAGTGTCTGAAATCAGTTATTTATCTTAGTCCCATGGTGCTTCTGTACATACTGGTCAAAGGTTGCTAAGGTAGGAGAAGACAGTAAGCCTTTCTCTGAATTTCTCCTCTCCTGTAAGTATCTAGAATATACTGATTTGAAATGCAAGCTTTGGGCTGAAGAGACCCGAAGTCACTTCTCTTGGACAGAGGTTATTTGGACTTCCAATTCTTCTGGAATTTCTTGATTTCCAGCCACTTAAGCATCTTTTAGACTCGGGGCTTTGGTCTCTTTACCATCTTGAGCCTTTGCTGTATCAAGAGGGGTATCCTGAGAAAAGTCTTGAGTCCAAGCTTGCCAAGTGTTTGTCCACTTTTCCCCAAACCTTAGGCTCAGGTGCTGAGGGGAGGCACCAAGGTGGAAAAGCTTGCACTCAGTTTTCTCACTATGTGAGCCTCGGCACGTATCTCTTTGCACGCTTTGCTTTCCACCCCAGGCACCCTCCCAGCACCAGGCAGAGGAGTTGTCCTGGAGGCCTGTCTGGAATATCCCTGTTCCTGCTTTACAGAGTCTGTGCTTTGTAGGCAAGCACAGTCACCCTTTGGCTGAAGCACGGGCAGGCAGGGACAGCATGAGCAGCCAGGAGCCACATGAGAGCAATTCTTCTTGCTCGCCATGGATTTGTAGTTCTTACACTGTATCTACAGATGCCTGCTCTGCAAAAGACTTCCAAAGGCAGTGAAGACTTTCTGGAGAGTCAGCTCATTCATGATATGCTAAAAGTTGAGTTAATCAGTTGATAAGTCAGGGTATCTGTTAGGAATGGTTTGGCTTTGCTGTTTTGCAAAGTCGACAGTTAGCTTATGGGGAAAATTCCACATTTTAGACCCCAGTTGTATCTTGACATTATACTTCTTCCTTGACTTTTCCAAACCTAGCTTCTTCCATAGGAAAATCTTTTTCACAGCTGAGAATAGGTGATTCTATGTGGCTTAGAATGAGGTGTTGTTGAGATGATAAATGTGTCTTCATTTCAAGGAACTTCTTGTTGATGTTGTCACTGCAGAGTTCATTTACCCCTTTTCACCCAAGTTAAAGAAATAAAAATGAAAGGGAAAAATCTTCAACCTTTTATTTGTTCAGCCTCTTATTTTCCATTTGTTCAGGCCTATCAGTCTCTTGCCCATGAAGACTAATTTGTCTTTTGCTTGCAATGTTGCATGTTGCTCAGTGACTCTGCCTAATTGCTATTCTTGAGCAAAACTGAGTCTCAGGTAACGTATGCTAGACAGATACTGGTTTTCACCTCTACATTTCTTTGGTATATTGCCATCCTCATAATAATTGACCCGCTATCACTGCTGCAGGGTTTGTGTTAAAGAATAAAAATTTTTAGTGACATGGAACATTTAATGGTGAAGATGTTAATAATGCAGCACTTTAAATGTGATTAGACAGATTTGTTTAAGGAGGAAGTAAAGGGAAGGGTGCATCTTCCATGTCTTTCTATTCCCTCCTTTCCCCCCCTTACGTCTCAGGATTTTATGGAGAAAAGAGCATATTTGCTTTTAATTTAAGGAAAAATATCACTGCTGAGCAAGAAACTGGTTACAATTTTCATCAGGATTTGTATCCCAACTGCTCCTGTATATAATTAACAGGCTTACTGCAGGGACAAAGTAAGCCAAATTAATACCAGAGCAAGATCCAATCAATTTTTTTATTTATATCACTGTTAACCTTCTAGCTGCAGATAGGTAACACCATTTGAAGGGTGGAACATAGTCCCAGGTAGAATTGGTAGATCAAATTTTTGTCCCAAGCAGTTGAGCCTTGTAGAAGGGAGCAAGGAGATAAGCCCAAAGCACAGAAAATATCACCACTGCTCCTCTCCATGATGCTGGGAGGGGCATACTCTCACCAGGGTAGGCAGAAGACTTAGGAATAGAGGTGAACATGGCATGACTTCTCAGGAATGGTGATGCCTTCCCAGGTGTAAGTGCCTGTTCTCTGAGTGGCAGCTTGTCTAGCCCTCAGTTTTTCAATTAGGAGTCAAGCCCAGAAAGGGATTATAGCATGAAAGTTAGGCACTAAAAGTTTCCATAAGCTATGTTCTGCTGTATCATAAATACTTAGCAAAGAAAGAGAACAGCCAGCAATAGGCACAAGCTCAATGCAAAAAACCAGAGAAGCTAAACCACCTGGCCCTTGAAAGAACTTACAAATGAGAGAGGGTGGCTTTGGACATCTGTGTCAGAACCCACACTGTCTCAGCATTAGCAGACAATTGCATTCATCAGGCAGGAACTTGTCTCCTGGGAAATATTAAATACTAAGCTAAACAGAGAAGCATTTTCAAGCTTTATATTAGTTAACATTCATTTGGAATGAGATCCCTCTGTGTCCCCAGACTAACAGGCAGATTTTTCAGAGCATGAAGGTGTTGGCCCAGCCCTGGCATCCTCCTGTGCTGCAGGGATCTCCACTGAACTGTCTGAGAGGCTTTCAAGACCAAGGGGTAAAATCTTGCTTTAACAGCATTTTCCCTTGTAATGACAATGGTGACTCTTGAGATTTCCGAAAACAAGTGTCGCTTTCACAATAAGGACTTTCCACGGGACCTTCTAGGAGGACAATTGGCAATGGCTTTAAACTGAAAGAGAGTAGGTTTAGGTGAGATTATTTACTGGGAGGGTGGAGAGGCACGGGCAGAGGTTGCTCAGAGGAGCTGTGGATGCCTCATCCCTGAAAGTGTTCAAGACCAGGCTGAATGGAGTTCTGAGCAGCCTGGTCTGGTGGGAGATATCCCTGCTGATGGCAGAGGGGTTGGAATTAGATCACCTTTAAGGTCCTTTCCAAGCCAAACCCTCCTACGGGCAAAGGAAGAGAAGGAGAGGTATTGGGGAACAACAGTTAATGAAACAAATCCTGTTTGTGCACCTGTGCTTGCATGAGGGAGAGAATGAATGATGACTGAAGAAAAGAAGGTCTTTCATCTGAAAGTTTCACACAGACTCCTGTATTGCACATATTAAATTCATAAGGTGCAAAAGTTGAGCTAAGGAGAACACATGCCTAATTTATTAAGAAACAGCAAATCCCCAGCAGCAACCAAGAAGAAATTAAAATTGTATTCATCATATTCATAGCTTAAAAATGATCTTAGCTTATATGAATGTGAGGTCAAAATGGAATTTTTCCTCCAGGTATGTACATAAATTAGGAAACATTAATAGGAAGTAACCAGTCCATTTATTTGTCAATAAGCATTCGAAGCGAAGGCTGAATGAGCTGGTGCCAGAAGGAATGGAAACTACTTTGCATTTCATGATTATGGAAAGCCGTTTTTGGTAGACTGAACTTCTTGTGACCTCCTCTCCCTTTTTTTTTTTTTCCTTCTTTACCACCCTGGCAGAACAATTGTATTTAAATAATTTCCATTTCTAACAATATGATTTTGCTACTTTTAATCAACGTGAGATGGCTTTTGTATTGTTTGATGTGCTTCATCCTACGCCTCTCTTTTAACAGGGAGAGAAAGGAAAGGTGGTGTTTCTGGGTGTGCCCTTGCTCTAGAAGTGTAGTTGTCTTCCAACTACATATGAGTGAATATTTCCTTACTTAACCAGATAGAAAGACTGGCAAAAAGGGAGTAGTCAGGACAACACAAAGAAATGTAGGAAACACATCCTGTCTGAAGACTGTTCCGTTTCAAATCAGTTAATATATTTTACTGTCTCAGACAACAAATTTTCACTAATATTTATTGAATGGATCAGGCTGGAAGGGACCACAGGGGGCTACTGGTCCAGCCTCCCTGCTCAAGCAGGGCCATCCCAGAGCACAAGGCATAGGATTGTGTCCAGATGGTTCTTGAATATCTCCAGTGAGGGAGGTTCCACACCCTCTGTGCAGTCTGTTCCAGTACTTGGTCACCTGCACAGTAAAGTTCCTCTTCAAATTCAGGTGGAATTTCCTGTGCATCAATTTCTGCCCATTGCCTTTGTTTACTTTTTGTTATTGATGTATTTGAAAAAGTTTTTCAGCTTGTCCTTGATGTTCTTGGCCAGATTTAATTCCGCCTCCTAGATAGCCCTTGGCCTTCCTTGTCTCATTTCTACTTACTCTGATAACCTCTTTATATTCATTCAAAGTGGCCCAACCTGCATCTCCTGTGTATTTTCTGCATGTGCTTGAGTAATGAAAGGAGTTCTTTATTCATTCATGCAGGTCTCTTGGTCCCTTTGCTCAATTTCTTGTTCATTCAGATGTATCAATCTTGAGTCTGGAGGAAGGGGCGTGTTCCCAAGGGATTTTTCCAAGAAGATCCCCTAAGAGGCTGAAGTTAGCTCTCCTGAGGTCCATGGTTGTAGTCTTATATTTAGCAACTAATTTGATATCTGGTTTTCATAACACAGGTTATGGGACTTTTCCAAAATCAGATTCTTTAAAGTAACAAAATAAAAGTACCTCAGTGTAACTGGTCGTGTTTTGAATGTTTTGGTCAATGCCTCACAAGGATTTCTATGGAAGCAGTTTGGCCAGAAGTGGGATTTCACCACTGCAGTAGCCACTGGGATAGGCACTTGGGACCTCGGTCAGGGGAGACTCCAAACTGTTTTACACTCGAAATTCCAGTTGCTTGTGTGGACTGGAATGTTGGACTTTTAATCAAGGCTGAGTGGATAAATAGATGCTTGCATTCTTACCATCCTTAGTCAGGTCTCAGATGCAATGAGACTGAGAACTTAATTATTTTCTCAGTCCAAGGAATTATCCCTGCCTGTCACTGAGGCAGAGCACATTTAGGCATGTTGTGCAAGCAATTCACTCTTTGACCCCGCTGACTCAATATTTGCCACCTCTGTGGAAACTGTGCTTCCAGAATTCAACCAAATATTCACATTATTTTATATGTAAAACATTCTGCTTTTACACACATCTTGAAAAATGAATTTCAGAGAAGCCTCTGCTAATAAAGCAGGAGGGAAAAAATATTTTGGGTTTGTTTGTTTGTTTTTTAGTGCTTTACATACCATCAGTTTTAAAGCTGGAATACAATAAGATGATTTTGATCTTCTGGTTCAATAGAGGTTTTGAATAAATTTTAAGATCTTTTTCAATATTCCTAGTTACACTTTAAATTTAAAGGAGAAAATCGAGAAGTGAAACAGTTCTGAACATGACGCTACTATTCACAACCCCTTGCTGCTGTTGTTGATGTAAATGAAGGAAAAAGGAAGAAACAAGATGTCATAAAGTCATTGCATAGTGAACTGGAACAAAAAAGACTTTTATAAGCTTTTGCTTTTTGGATCTTGTTTCATCAAGTTCATGTGCACTCAGGATAAAATAGGAAGACGATTTTGTGCAGTCATGAATTTAGACTTAATAGCCTGATAAGTAGAGAACTTTACAGATAATTTCAAGGTGTTAATCTAACCTTGCTGTGCCTTTAATCTTTGGCATTCTAGAGAGCGTAAAAAACAAAAGCTGACTGTTTTAATATCATAGAGTATTCATGGAGAAAAATGTCCTCCATAAGAGCAGCTTTTAAATAAATTATTACTTTTTTTTCCCTTTGGTGGGGAAAAATAATGTAAGATGGATTTTAACAGAAGTGAATTTACTAAATGTCCTGCATCTTTCTCTCTAGTTAATTAGTAACAGTCAAATGCTCTTGTTCTGCAGACAGTGACTACAAAGAAAAGGATAAAGAACTTGGGAAAGATTCTGGAGCTGAAATAATTAGGCAATTTATCATTCAGGGTAATTGGACTTGTACAAAGCAGCATTATTTACCATAGGTTTCCATTTCTTCTTCTAACACAGCTACACTGACTGGGAAATGTTCTTAGTGCTTTCTTTTTCCAATATGCATTGTGCCAGGGATGTTCAGTTCAAAGTGTGGTGTTCCTCCCAGTGATTTCTTTTCCCTCAGTGATCTTCAGAAGCAGCTTTCAGCTTCTAAAACCTCAAACCAAAATTAGATTAAAGTGCCCAATATGGGGTCAGAAATGGGAGGGAAAGAGAGAGGGGTTTCCATTGGGGAATTTTCACTTAACAAACGAAAGCCTTTGCTTTGTTTCAAAGCAAAAAATGCAAAGTGAAGGCACATCTTAATCACATCGGTAGCCAGCTGAGATGTTTATGCTAATTTCCAAAGGTATGTAAGTATAGGAATCAGGGGGTCCAAAACTCCTGCCTCTCTAATGTGAAAAACACAAGCATTTAAGCACCACCAGCAGATAGCTCTGATGTTATTTCAGCATCAGGGAAGATGGGGGAGTAGTCGCAAGAGGTTACTTGAATTTCACTGAGCAATTTTCAGGCTGTATGAATGCCCCTTCACCCAAAGGTGAGATTTTCCACCATTTTTCCAAGGAGGAGGGCACAGCTACTCTTTTGCAGTTTGTCAAATTACAACACTTTCCCAGCTTTGCGCTGTTCCCTTCCACTTCAGAGAAGTAAATCTTCCCAACCAGCTTTTCTTGTGGTGGATGCTCCAGAAATGTTCAAACTCCTTGGATTTCACCACCGAAGTCTCTGAATGTGTTGATCCCAAGGCTGGCTTTCTGCCAGACCCCTGGGGTTCTCCAGGGTGTCACAGCCTGTTTTGCTTTGAGCTCTGGGTTCTTCGTGGTGCTGGTGTCCCAGTGTCCAGACACGTGTCACCAGGCTTTAGGGCAAGGAAATCAAGTTGTGGGAGAAGTTATTATTTAGAAGTGGTCTTGCTCAATGTGCCTAGTAGAAAGCAGCCAGCAGAGATCCCTGCTGGGAGGAGCATTCACTGGAGGAATAAGATGATGTTTAAAAGCATTTTACTCCCTGCCTATGATAAATTCAGAAATATGCTCTGCCAGGCTGTCCTAGGTGGTTGTGTTGTGGGGATTTCCCCCAACACCTCATTATTTTAAAACTTTTATCTTTGATACCTTCTGTAATAAGAAAATCATGACTACCAGCAATTTTCTATGGAAATTTAAGGAGCAAGAAGTAGTAGTTACCTAAAATACTGCCTGTTGCCTGAGCAAGCTCAGTGTGAGACAAAATGCACAATCTGAGTGCAAGCTGGGTGTGCTTGATCCCTTGCCAAAGGAGTGTTTGGGCTCTTGTACTGAAAGGTGCACTTCTGTGGATGTGGCCCTATTGTCAGCTGAGAAAGATGCCAATGTTTTTCATAGTTTGTGCCCTGTGGTAATTTGCTGGCTGTTTACATTGCTCACCTGTGGTGAGCTGAGCTGCTGGCTGAAATTTCAGGGCCTTTGGGTCGTTTGGCTTAGAGCCAAATATCTCTGAAGTGACCCTATTATTTCCAAGGAGCGCACACTCTCCTTCTGCCCATCCCAGAAGGGACTGAGCAGCAGCACACGGCTCCTGCACTCACAGCTCCATGGAGCAGTGTGGGCTGTGCCAGTGCCTCCCCCAGCCGTGTTTGCTGCACTGAGACAGTGCCTGCTGCTTCATTTCTCCTTTGTTTTCCTTTCCTGATTGCTTTACTGCTTCCCTGAACACATAGCTCTGTGCAGAGCACTGCCTTGAGAAACCACTCTGTGCACAGGTGCTGTGCACAAAACCTTGCTGGTCATTTTGTACAGCAGCAGTGGCCTGCGACTGCACAGGGACTGTAATCCTCCTGACTTGTCCCTCTGGGTAAATATAACCAGCAGATAAGGTCCATTACAGAATCAAGTAGCTGCTTTACCTACAGGTTTCAACAATGTTTAGCCCTAACAGGGACTCCCCTACAACTGATTTTCTTTTCTTTAGGTTTGGTAACCTAGTGCCACTTCAGCACAGCAGACTTGTGGCAGCAGGAGCAAAGATACAGTATCTTTTCTAAATAGTCTGGGATGTTTTGGCACTTTTCATAAATACTAACCTCTAAAAGTACTTACAAGTCCTGTAATACTGATGGTCCTATTTCTTCAGGAGGCACAGACAATTTAAAAGTTTTGGCATAGGAAATAGAGAACTTACAGACCAGTATTTGCATGTTCTGGTTAACTTATGTCCCACAAGAAATCCTTTGCAAGATTATGTGGTGTTTTCCCCATGGATTTAAGTGAAAATATACTGCTTTTCATCAGAGAGCCAAAACACAAAAAATCAACAAATCTACTGGTGTGCACAAGTTGAAGGATGTACATGCATCACCCTCTTCAAGGACAGAAACGCAAACTGTTTTCAAGAGTATATTGAGTAGTCCCTACAAAGCACATTCTTCTTCACTCTGCAGTGGAGGAAAAAGAGGTATTGTCTATGAATTCATTAAATGATACATTTTATGTTTAGGAGTTTGTTACTGTGCAATTTAATCTTGTGTACAACCAAGGACACAGGGCTTCTTTCTACTAATTAATTAGTGTATCTGCTTAAAAAACAAACAAACAAAAAACCCAAAACCTTCCCAGTTGTTTTAATTAGGTGGCCTAAAATATCTTTCCTGACTTGAAAATGAAGGATCCCAAGAAGAACAAGCAAAACAAAATGCTTTAGTAATCTTTTTAATTGTTCTTGCTCCACTGTTGCAAGTTGTGGTGTTCTAGCAATGTTGGGCAAAATCTTGTTTAACACACTGTTCTCATTAGGCTGTGGCGGTTTCTACCTTTTGCTCTAATTAAACATATAAAACCTACAAACTGTATCCAGGGTAACTGCAGAGCCAGATTCTCAGTTTACATTTATGTCCTTTCCTCTTCCTGCAGTGGGAAAGGACCACGAAGGTGTGTGTCCATCAGCCTCATCCTTCTCCTGCAGCAGGATTATCATCACCTCTGCTGTCATAACATCATTTCTGCTCTTATGTTCACCACAGAGGGCTTGCAGCTGTGCTAGGGCCTGTCTCTGCTGCCCTGGGAGAACCTCAGTGAAGGTGACAGTCAGGCTCCAGACACACTCCCCTTTGTTCTCACAGTCCAGTTATTTGAAGGAAAGGAGCAATACTCATCATGTTGGCTGGGAGCACAAAGCAAAACCAGTAATTCAAAAAATGGTAAGAGAAAGACAAAGCAAAACATAAACCAGTCCATTAACTTTTCCTCGGGCACTAATGGGAAGAACTTGGATGTTTTCATCATGCTGTGTACTGAATTTGACACATGAAAAGTAATCCATGCAAAATAATAGCTTTTCTGATAGAAGTTAAAGATGGAGTGGAGACAATTTTTTTTGGTTCTGTTTATGTTCGCACCGCCTACTTTCATAATCTCTGTTGGACTGAAGTAGGAACCTTGATAGAGGAATGTAGACAATGGGATTAAATTTTGGATCTTACCAGAGGTGAGGTTTACCTTGTGACGTAGAGGCGCCTGTCATCTGGGAAACCTGCAAAGACTTGACCCAAAGCCTTGGGAGGAGGTTGCTTTGGTTCAGAGCCTTACTGAGAGCAGGGTTGTGCTTTCACAATCAATCAGGAAGCTGCTGTTGCTGGGCTCAGGGTTGCAGTTGTGCCATCAACCCCGGAGGACCAGCTGCTCTGCTGCAAATTCCGGCTGCTAGTGAGGGGGAGTGAGAGGCACAGTAAACACACAGAGTAGCAGTAAATGACAAGAGGATATGATATGTAACATTAGCCAGGCTCACTGTTTGCTTAGGTTGTGGAATGGTCTTTTAAATCAATCTTTTATTATCAGTGGAGCCTTAGCAGTGCACTTAAATGAGAGAACAATGCAAGGACACAGGGACTTGGTGCTAAGTGAACATCCTGCTTTCTTTCCCAGATCTGATTTTACAAGAAAAACCACAGATAGATCCAGGCTACAACATTCAGATGTGAACTTTTTAAATGTTTAGTGACCTTTGGAATTGGGCTCTGTTTTGATCCCCGTTGTTGCTGTATAGGTTCATCTCACCACCAGTCCTGACATCCTGCATAAAAATAGCTGGGAATATGTCATGCCCTCCTACCTGAATCTTTCTGGCAAAAATTACTCATGAATTTGCCACAGTTTTGTTTCATCTCTTCTCCTGAGTTATTTATCCTTCTCCTAAATAAAGATTAGGATATTGCCTGTAAACCACAGTGATATTATCTGCTAGTGTTTTCTTGTATTAAAGCCATGTGTTCCTAAAATTATTTATTTTTTACCAAAAAAAAAAATATATATTTTTTTAGAAGTTGGACAGTATATGTGCCTGCTTTCAGAGGTTTTCCTTTGGGTTTTTAACATCCTTTGGAAAAATGCAGGTATTAGAATTGCATAGAGCATTCTAAAAGCAATTTTCCACCAGTGTGAAATCTTACTGAGCTTATCTTACAGATCTGGTTTTGCTCAGTGTGCCCTTCAGGTTTCAAGTGTTGTAGTTGTTGCAGTTAAATGTTTCTAGATCTTTTTGTTGATGGATTTGTTCTCTGTTTCTATAGTTCTATAAATGCACAAAGAGAAATTATATGAGAAGTGTTGTCTCAAGTTGGGGGTTAAGGTTTTGTTTTGTAGGAAAACAGTGTTACCAGACCTTTTATCAAGTCAAAGCGAATTGCCTTAGTGGTTGCTTGAAACTGAATAAAAATTCGAATACTGTCTTGGCATTTTTAGCGTTTCAGGTTAAGAAAGTAATAATTTAAATCCCACTTACCATCAGACTTTGCAGAGAAATGTGGTAGCCATGAGATCTTTGCTGTGCACATGCAGATATGCAAATTCTAAGCAGCAAGTGAATTGGCAAATGCTATCAAGCCCTCATGTGCATCTTTATGCATCTAAATATATGTACACTTGTATATCCTTCAACACTGGACTATGCCATGAGATGATAATTATAGACCAGGTCATTTTTGGTAGTACTTTTCTTTTGTTGTTGTTTTTTAAGCTTTTGGGAGGGCAGGTTTAATTTCAATTAGCTGTCCAAAGGATACAACTCTTTAGTGGCCCAGTACATCTTGTCTCTTGGTCCAGTTCTGCATTTCTGTCAGCAATGCAGTAATCAAACCAAGGTACAGGATTTTAACTCTTTGTTTCCGCACTGCAAGAGGCAAACAGAGAATCAAATAAGCCCACATCACCAGCTGGAGTGAGCAGGTTCCTCCACTGTGCTAAGAGATGCTAGACTGAATGCTGGTCCAGCCAGTGAACACTAGAGACCTTAACTGGAGCTGCTTGAGCCTGCTGCAGGGGGCAGAGCTGTAGGAAATGGATTTACATCCCTTATAGACTGAGGCAGGAAACACATCTCTAACCTAGAAGTCAAGCAGGGCTTGGCTGCCGACAGCCTGGATTCAGAGCAGGGAGAAGCAGAACCACCAAAGGAGCACTCAGAGCTGTAAATGCGCAGTTAAACCCACAGAAGGGGTAGGGCTGGACAATCACTAGTTAAGGGTACTCAATTATTTAAGAAAAAAAATTATGAAGTATAAAATATTCAAACTGCCTGTGCCTGATGCATGCCATTGCCAAAATGGCACGTGCACCTGGGTTTTAAATTCTTGCCTGCTCATTACATTTTTCTTTTGAAGTAGAGGTATTTTAATACTAGTGATGAGACAATATTATTTGTCAAACATTAATAATAATGAAAATATCAGCGAGAAACTTTGCTATTTACTTCCTCCAGAGGGGACTACATCTGCTTTCTTTAAAGTGAAAATAATTTACAAGACTTCTTAGCTCTGTCGGAAATGAATAGCTTACCAAGTGTTGTGATAATTGTGCAGAGAACCCGTTACGGTAACACAGTGTAGCTACAAAGTGACTGGGAAATTGGTGCCTTGAGTCTGAAATTAGATGTTGCAGTTACCAGGCGGCATTCCAGATTAGCTGTACCTGTCTGGTGGGCAGCTCCTGGGGATCCGCGCGGGTGACTCACAGGGACACGCTGTTCCCCTCACTTGGGAGCTGGCCTGGCAGAGATGGCTTCACTTAAAGGCAGAATAAAAACCGGGCTGTGCTGAGCTGTGGAGCCCAGAGCCTGGAGAACCAGCTCATTGGAAACCTCAGCAGAAAATAAAACCTGCCTCCTGCAAAAGCTTGGAGATGGTGTGAGGCAGCTCACATACCCAGTGACAATTCTCAAGTACCTGGCACTCGCTTGAACTCGCTGTCGACATCTGTACACCTGCTCGTAGCAGGCAGAAGGCAACATTTCTCTGACTGTACCTAAAAATGGCGTTTCTCACAAAAAAAAAAAAAGAACTGTTAGTTGCGGTATCTTTGCCAAAACCCATTTCAATGTTGGCTGCCTAAAGACCCATCTGCAGTGCTGATCGCCTGACACCGGTTCACTTCCTGTCCTAAACTGCTGAAAAAGCCCAGTAGATAAAACACTGGCGCTCTGTTCTTTTTGTCAAATCTGTGAGCTCCTTCCTCCCCGAGTCTGCTCTGTGCACTGGTGTCTCACCTTCCTGTGCCCTGCCCTTCTGGGTGCCTGTGATAGACCTGGGTTGTGTGAGACCTCAGGACCTGCAGACAGCAAAGCTGGCACTTCCCAGCTTCTCTGCTCACCATGCCATCTATACTGACATTTCTGTCATGATCTGAAGTCTTCCCCCCTAACTGGGAACCTTTTCTGGGTGTGCATGAGTAGTTGGAGTCACAGGACTGTGTGGATATGAAGGCACATGTTTTGAAAGTGCACTGAGATCCTTCAGGGTATAAGTTTTATAAATGACTGATATTATAAATCCTGACTGCCTGACGGCAGGCACTAGAGTGGAACATTTTGTCATCAATGCTTATTATCTCAAGATTCTTAATTAGTTTCATTGATAATTTTGTCACACTTGAATGTTTTGAAGGATTAAATATTTCAGTGCTTCTTTAGTGGAAAGTCTTGCCGTTGTGTACAGCAGAACATGGTGCTGACTCCAGACAGTGGTGCTCAGTGTTCCTTTTGCAGCCCCTCCTGGGAGCTCCTCTCTGAGTGCTGGGGTCAGCTCTCATCATGGCCAGTTACAGAACCCTGAGCTGGGTGACTTAGGGGTCCCAGAAGAGGGAACAGTGGCAATGTCTAGTTTCTCCTCTCGGCTTAGAATGCAGCATTTTTCCTCCACTGCCTAGTCCACTGTTCAGGTGTCCCAGCTGAACGCACAGGAGTCATTTGCCCTATTCCTGCAGAGAAAGATATTTCAGCTAGATGGGTTTCCCAGATTTAATGAATTATACCTAGAGGAGGCTGCCTGCAGTTTTCCTTCCATCTCCTTCACACTTGTGCTGATGGCAGCAGGTTCCCATGCCGTGGCTGTGCATCAGTGAGTCTCCCTTTTGCTTTTGTTGTGCACATCCTTGACTCATGCCCACACTCCTGGCCAGGGTGAGATGTGCCCCAGCATCTGCTGAGGACCAGGCAGATGTTTGGGAGGTGGGTGTGCAAAGACACACACACACACCACAGCCAGGAGAGCACAGGCTACGTGCTAATCCCTTGGAACACTAATCATAGCTTATTTCTAAGATAAAACCTGTCCTAAATCACAAAGATTTTCAGCACAGCATGTGGCACGTCTAGCTCATATAGAAGAAAAAAAAATAAAACAAAGCACCAAAGCCCTTTAAAATGCCATGTCTAGTTACTTAAGCCATAGGCCTGAGTGCTGAATGTGTGTTGTAAATTGATGGTATAACTATTCTATTTGCCTTACAAGATAATTTGGCTCTTTGCCTTGAGACTTGTAAGAAGATAATGTTTTAAACCTGTGGTTGAGAGGTACAGTACATTGATATCATTTCTTTAATCAGATCATTGGTTTTGTTTTGTTTTTATTTTTTTTCTTTTTAGACCAAGTTGTAGGGTTTTTTTTAGATCCCTGTTTCTTAAATGTTTCCCAAGGTGGAATGTAATTAAATTCCAATGGTGTCTCTTCCTGCTGGGATTTAGGCTAGGGACAGATCTTTAGGAAGCATAAAACAAATAATGTGAAACCTTGTTAGAAGGCTTGCCAGAGAATTGGCTCTACTTCATTTACAAGCTGATAGTTTTGAAAACCTGCCCTTTTTCCTTTTATGAATTATTTTGTAGGAATTGTTAATTATCATGTAAACATTGTGGGGGAGGGGGGAGCCTGTGAACCTTTTGGAGCTCTCACTCTGCTCGTGGGCTGAGAGTTCACATGTCAAGGAGCACTTTCTGTCTCCAACTCCTTTACTTAAAATAATTTGACAAGGAAGGCTGCACTCTGACAATGTTGAGGATGGAAGGCTCTGAGAGCAATGGCAAGTGCAGTGGATGGAGCCCTGACCATGCTGCTGTGACAGTGACCTGTCCCCTGGGAAGGTGCCCAGGCTGAGGATGTGGAGCAGCTCGTTCCCAGCTGGGTCAGAGCTCGTTCCCCTCCATGCAGCCTGTGAGACAGCTCCTCTCTACAAGGCTATTCCCATCTTGTGCCTCAGCTCCCTCCAGCTGCAGGAATGAAATCAAATATGAGACCTACCTCTCAGTTCAGAGGGTATAAATATGAAATAACCTTGTCAGCTCAGGGGTTTACTGTGCTGTAACCAGGAGGAGAATCTGTCCCCGGGTAATGCTTGACTAATGGCTATTGAAGGCAAAAGTGAAGTGATAAGGCTTTGGGATCAGTGCCTAGTGAGCTAATAGCCACATTGCAAAACAAACTGTGGCATAACTTGGGCTGCCTTTGGTGATCCTACTGCCTTAGGATTTAAAATGTTCTCTTTAGAATCAGGAAAAGTCCTAATGCTCCAGGACTATTTCTCACCTGCCTGATATAACACTGCTTCCACTTTCTATCTACTTTTGCAACAATGAAATTAATGTCCTTACTTCTTGCTTGGCTATGTCTGCTGCTTGGATGTTGATGTGGATGGTGGAGCAGATCTCTCATCCTGGTAGAAGAGAAGAATGTTGTACTGCTCTCCTCAGAGGGCAGACTGCAGTTGCTGAGACCCGAGGTGGAAAGTAAGTTGCCAAGTAAGAGAAGCAGTACTAAGAGATTTCTTTAATACCAGCTAAGGAAAAGTATACAGCCTGCAATGTAATGGCTAGGAACAGTAGTCAGTCAAAAGCATTTTTTAGTGGTTTATATATGAATTGTCCTAACCTGCTTTTTTTTTTCACCATCTTTTTTTATCTATACCAATTGCTTTAGCATCTGGGTGTGGATATACAGGCGATTACCACTCTGTTGTACTGTAAATAGAGTAGAAGTCACCACAAAGTCATTGCTGTTCCTTCTTCCCTTTGTTACCTGTCCTCACTTCCAAGTTCTCTGCCTCCTGTATGCTCTCCTTTGTATTTTTGATCTCACTGTGACCCTTCCTCCATGGAGGTGCTGGGCTCTGATCTGCTCCCAGTTGGGTGAGGAAGCTTTCTACATGTCAGTCACATGTGGCATCAGAATCATTACATAGGAGAATAAGAAAAAAAAAAAAAAAAGTAGGATGTACCCCTAACTGCTGTGATCTGAAATCACACTCGCTCCAGAGAATACACAAAATTTACAAAAATAAGTACCCAACTTCCACACGGATAAAATAGTCCGGTCTGTGCATCTGTTTGCTGCTATTAGGAGTATTAGTTTTCAAGAGCAATCCATTATGCTGTGAAGTACCTTACTTTGTTAGACAAACAAGAAAACCCACACTTTTAATCTCCTGAAGCTTTTAATAGCATCACAGGATGCAGGTACTTGAGATACTGATACCTACAGCAGAGGGATGAAATGGCCTTAGCTTCTTCTTACTGCTGGCCTGAAACCAGCAAAAACAGAGCTGAGCCATTTTAAGAGGGTTTTGCCAGCAAGGACATTTTTTGTAAGCACATCAGGTGCATGCACTTGGGCAATAAAGGCTATAGAAGAGAGAGAGGTCTGTGCTTTGAGTGCTCTGGATTCTCTGCAACTGCGTGTTAAATTCAAAATAGCAGTCTAAAGAGTACCTTCATCAGCAGAGACTGCTAAAGGGGAGAATAAAATGTTGTGGGGATGGACTGGGGCTCTGTCACCTCATAGCTACAATACGTGGGGCTGGGGAGGCTTCAGCCTTGGCTGCTCGAGTACAGCAGGAGAAAGAGCAGCAGCAAGCCAGGGAGCTGACTGCCCACCTCTCTGTGTAGCCAGAGATAAATTGCTGCAGCAAAACTGTGAGCAGTGTCTTGTAAAGAAAACAGAGGAGCTGCTCAGAGGTTGAGGAAGATGAGCTGTTTTTTAGGGCTGTCTGGAGCAGAGTGAGTTCAGGGTGTTCTGACATGTTCCAGCTGTAGCAAATGTACAAAATGGGGGCAAGCAGGCTCGCCCACAGCCAGGCAATTATTATTATCATTTTATTATAAGTGGCTATACTTCATGAATTGTCTCTTTCTCTTGGTGTACAGAATGTTTTTGTGGCTTGTGCATGCTGTGGGGATGTTTCTGTGCACACAAAGTGCTGAAGCCAGGGTTTGATGCCATGCTTCTGCATCTTCTCTAACGATTGCTGTAAATTTGCCTCTTCCCTTTTTCAACTGTGCAGCCAGCACTCAAATAAAATGTTCTTTGTGAAGAGAATATTGAAGAGCAGAAGGGAAAAAAAGAGGGCATGGGTGTGCTTAATAAAAAAAGATTCTCTGCACTATTGCAGGTGCAGTTGATGCTGTTTAGAGCAGTCACTCATCTCACTCCAAATAAATAGTAATGACTGTTTCCTGTGACTGTGCTGTGAATCATACTCAGTCCATGCAGGGGAGTAGAAAATAAAGCTGCATGCAATCCACATGAGATGATGGCTCTTGTAATATTCAGCAGTTGGGCCTGGATAGAAGCGTTTCATTATCTCAGAATTAAGAGAGAGCTTCCTGCTGTTGCAAAAGCTTGTTTATTCTTCTGCCTGCCCTCCCTCCCCTCCTTCTCTTCTTTCTTTCTTTAACATCTATCCTCTCTTCCTTTCTCCCAGCTCTGAAATGTTGGCTTAATGATTCTGAGCAGAACTGCAAGGTCAAACTGGGGACAGTGACCCTGGAAGTACATTAGTTGTTTATAGCATGGCTTTTGGCTTAATAGGAGGGCACTTGAATTTTCTTTTATCTTTTACCCTCTGCTTCTTTTCTTAGCTTATACTCAAAATTTATCAGGAAGAAGTGGAAGAAGCCAACCTTCTTTCCTATTTCTTAGTGAACCACAGAGGTTTTTTCCTGCTCCTTGGCTTTCTCCAAAGTGAATTAGTGGAAGTCTTTGAGTGAACTGCAGTTGCTGCTGTTACCTTAAGGCACAGCAGAGCCACCTGTAGGTGCTCTGTGGCTGCAGGTCTGTTTGTGCTTTAGCTGGATGTTAGAGGTCAGCCAGCAAATGCATGGTGACACCAGATTGCCTCCTTGAGTGGAGGCCTGAGCCAGAACTCCTTGCCTGGACCCTTCAGGAGGAGGCCAACAGCCAGAGCCTGCTGTTCAGGCTTCACCATCCCTGCAGAGTGGCAGTGTGGGGTGAGTAAATCTGTGTCAGGCTCCTGTGAACCCACATCACGAGCTCCCTTTGTAATTGGTGGGGAACAATACCACTGCTTCAGAAGCTGTGGAGGATGAGACACACATTGCTTCCCAAACTTACTGCCTGGCCTGTTTAGAATAGGCATGGATGATGTGTCCCTGTGTGCTGCACCTCTCTGCAGTCAGGGTTGCTGGGCCATCTCACCTGTGTGTGTCAGTTCCAGTCAGCGGAAGCACACAGCTGGGCAGTTGAAGCTCCGTCTCAAGCCAGGTGTGATTCATAAAGCACCTTGTCTCAGAAGAGCTCTGATCCAGGTTTTCACTACTGGATGAGCACTTTGATTCCTATGGCTGAAGGAGGCTCCCCCAACGCGGCCCTGCTGTGCTCAGTGACCAGCATGTTTGACCCTGGACAGGTGCAGCCGGGGTCTTTACAGGGTCTCCAATTCCAGCTCATAATGGAGTGATGGAGCAACCTGTGTGATCCTTCCTGGCTCTTCTCCAGCAGCTCTTAAGCTAAGGGAAGAGGTGGCTGCTTAAGGACACTGACTTACACGGACAGTGCCCTCCTTGAGGGTGAATCTGAATACTAATGAATTCATTAGACCTCCTAAAGCATCTCTGTTTCAGTAGTGTTTGCCTCAGCAGCAGTCAGGATGGTTAAAAGGCAATTGCAGCCACTGAAATACGTAGCAAAACTATTATCAGAAGATGTCATTTTTCGTAAATGTCAGTATATAGATTTTTTATGGAGATATGGTGACAGGTAGTGAATAATTTAACATAAATTTACATAATATAGTGCAGCTGTTAATTTATGGCCATATTAGACTACAAGGTTATGTATCTAATGGCTTTTGGTCTCCTCTTTTTTTTTTCCCCTTTTTTTAAAGTTAAAACTTTCTCTAAATTGTCCCACTTTACTCATAATTCATAAGACACCTGTCTTCTCTCCCTCGTGCCTTACAGAAGGCTGTGCACATCATACTCTTTTTGCAGCCATGTGATTCACAGCAAACTCATTCCCATCTCCAACCTCAATCATTTCAATTCAGTGTACCCCTGATTTTATTCAAAGCAGGCCTGTGAGGGTCAAGAAGTGCTGTTACTACTGGTTGACTTGTATTCCTCAAGGCTGAGCTGTTGGACACAGCTAGAGACACATGTTGTTTCTCCTTGTTGGAAAAGCTGGAGATGTGCAGCCAAAGCTAACTGCTCCATAGGTCAAGATCTCCACCTCTCTTCCCTTTCCAAAATGTTCAAAGGAGCTGACTTCCACTCAGTGCTTATCATCTGCAATTGAGAATAGATTTTTTTTTCCCAAACATTTGCTTGGCTTTGCTTTTCCCGAATGTTGGCTTTCCATGGTATAAATATTTTCCTAAATTTTAGAGAGGTGTCATGCAGTATGCTAGTACAGAGATGAGGCTTTTTATTGGGTTTGTGTGACAAGGTTTTGGTCGGGTGGGGGACTACAGGGGTGGCTTCTGTAAGAAGCTTCTGAAAGCTCCCCCCATGTACAACAGAACCAATGCTGGCTGGCTCCAAGATGGATCCAGTGCTGGCCAATTCTGAATCCATTCGTGATGCTGGTAGTGCCTCTGGGATAGCAGAGTTAGGAAGGGGGAGTGGTGGGGAAACCTCTGCAATAGTAGCAGCAGTCAGACAAAAGGAGTGACAACACGGGGAGAAACAGCTCCAGGTCAATGAAGAATGAGAGAGAGGACGTGTCCAGGCAGCAGAGCAGAGACTCCCCTGCAGCCTGTGGGGAAGATGAGGTAGCTGTGGCCCTGCAGCCTGTGGAAGACCCCATGCCAGAGCAGGCAGGTGTGCCCAAAGCAGGCTGTGACCCTGTGGAAAGCCTGAGCTGGAGCAGGCTCCTGGACAGGATCCATGGAGAGAGGAGCTTGTGCTGGAGCAGGTCTGCTGGCAGGACTTGTGACCCTGCAAGGGACACACACTGGAGCATCCTGAAGGACTTCACCCTATGGAAGGAACCTATGTTGGAGCAGTTAATGAAGAACAACAGCCCTGAGAAGGACTCACATGGGACATTTTCATGTAGAATTGTCTCCCATGGGAGGGACCCCATGCTGGAGGAGGGGAAGAGTGTGAGGAGTCCTCCTCCTGAGGAGAAAGGAGCAGCAGAAACAACACGTGCTGAACCAAATGTAACCCCCCTTCCTCATCCCCCTGCACTGCTGGGAAGAAAGTGGAGGTAGGGAGCTCAAGGGTATTGAGCCCAGGAAGAAGTGATGGATCGGGGAAGGTGTTTTTAAAATTTGGTTTTACTTTTCATTATCCTACCCTGATTTGATTAGTATTAATTCAATTAATTTTCCCAAGCTGAGTCTGCTTTTTCTACGATGGTAATTGCTGAGTGATTCCCCTGTCCTTACCTTGACCCAAAAGCTTTTCATTATATCCCACCCCCCATCTAGTGGAAAAAGGGAGTGATAGAGAAGCTTTGGGTGGACACCTGACATCCAGATGGGCTTAAGTCACCAGAGGTTTGAATTTAGAGGGGTTGTCAGGGCATAAGTGGTGGCAGGGCCTCTCAGAGAATTCCAAGATAGCCTGAAGCTCCATGCTGCTGCTGTTTTACCCAGGTGATGTCCAGCTTGTGAGGCAGAGCAAGAAAGGTCTGAGCCAACCTGTACTTGATTCCTCTGAAAGTTTTCCCCATTTAGGCACTCAGGCTTTCAGGAGAGCCGTGTGCATCGAGCACACAGTGATACCAGTATGATACCAGTGTGATACCAGTATGTCCTTTGAATCTCAGATCTCTTGCAGGGCGTCTAGGTGAGAGGTGAGCTCTCTTTGGAAACCTTCTGCAGAAATCAAACCCCCTGAATGCCCAGGACATGGCTCAGAGTACAAACATGCAATTCTAAAATGAGGAATTAGTATTAGAGTCAGTGTTTCTAGTTAGAGCAGGGACCCTCCTTGTGAGGCAAGTAAGTTTCCATCCAATTTATTGTGAATATTGAAATATTTTAAAAATGTTCAGCTACAGTCGTCCTCCTCCCCACACACATCCAGCATGGAGGAAGCATGATTCATATCCAGAAGATAGGTTGGCACCAATGTGTATTAGAATAAGGTTAAATTGTGTGTAGTTTTACACAAAAACTTTTGTGGAAGGTAACTGGGGCAAAGGCTGGACATTTGTCTTTTTGTCCAGGGTAATGGAGGAAAGGAGGTTTTTTGTTTTCTGCAGAGAATAATAATAATAATCAGCTGTTTTTGTTCAGATGTTGTGCAATGTGTCCAGTCACACACCCCCTCTAGAACAGTGGCATACACCCCTTCTTATTTGCAAGGCCGTGCATCCCTGGAGGTGGGGGAAAAGACTGGTTGTTTCATTTCAGCCTTGCTCCTGCCTTCACCTTTGTGTCCCACTGGGTACTTTTGGGAATTGGAAAATTTTGTGCTATTTTGACCTCGGGGACTGTGTCAATTCTGTATAGTTTCAGTCATACAGACAAAAAAGTCATGTCCTTTGCCAAGACAGGTAAAGCCCTAAGAGCAGTGTGACCACTGTTTGGTTTTCTGTGCAGCACTGTGGGAAGTGGCTGGTGTTTAAAAAACAAGTAAGAAAAGTGTCATTGTGCTCTACTGTCTTACAGAGGAGGTGAAAGCAAAGGAAGCATTTTTTTTTACATACAACAGGGTACTTGATATTCTCTAAACTGAAATATTGGTAGTTTAGTTTCAGATTTCCAGCAGACAGTAACTTCTTCTCTCCCCTCTTCCAACCAAGGAGCAGGTTGCCTCACTTTGCCAAGGTGGTTTTCCATATGCTTTGTTTACTCAGCTGGTATGAGGAAATACATGCTCTGTTACCTCTCTGAGTCTGCAGAATTACCCCTGTGGCTGTCCCCCAGGCTCTGTGCAGAGGTAAACTGTGCCCCTGGAGCTCTGCAGACCTTCTCTTGGAGCTCACCACAGCGTAGTGATAACAAGGGAATGTCTATTGGCCTATCTAGTGAAAGGTCTCTGTTAAATCCTCAGTATGTTTCTAATTGTTCCATCATGCTGTCCCACCTCTGCTTTGAGCTTCTCAACATAACCACACAGCAGAGAGAGCTGTGGTTAAACAGGATATCCCTGCCCCCCCTGCCCATTGTGTTTCCAGAACTCCCACTTCAATAATGTATTAGCTTGATTCATAGAAAAACAGTGGACCAAATGCCTACCTCTCTTCTCATGTTTCCCCAAGGCTTCCAGGAATGAAAGGAATTAGCACACAGACAGCCAATTTCCCTAGCACACCACAGAGCTGTATTTAGTGTGGCCTTAACCTAGACTGGATTCCCACTGGACACCATACAAATGTTTAATAATTAATGTCTCTTTTTAAAAAATCAAAGAGGGTGAAAAGAGGTTGATCTATCCTAGTGATTCTTAACTGAGGGATGGTAATGGATTAAAGAAGCCTAAATTTTTCCTACCCTCGAATGTGTCTTGTCAGGAACAGTAAACAAGCCCCACATTTTTGGTACAGTGTTGCTCAGTGTTCCTGGAGCACTGATGGGAATATTGGGTATAAGACATCTCTGAGTCACTGTGGTTCTCATTCAAGTCAAAAGCACAAATAGCACTTCTCATATATCCATGCTGTGTCAGTCAAAGATACTGCGTTTCCTTTCCCCTCTGCCTCTAATAAACATCCGCCAGCCTTAAGCTGCTATATACAGGAAACAGCCTGTTGGTTATTGTGTAAAACTGATAAGGCCCCCTGGGATGCTTTATCTGTCTCTGTTGTGCGTATAAATTTAGCTTTAGTCATTGTAGGTTTTGTTCTTTTACCCTTTTTCCTCTCCTCCTTTTTTAATGCCTGCTAAGTAAACATGGCATTGTGGATAAGGAGGATAAAGTAATTATCTAGCATAATAAGATCAACACCCAGAGACTTAAGATTCCATCATACGCTTTGCCTTTCAGTTCTTTTGCCTGCATTTTTCTGGCAAATAATGGGTTTCTCTGTTTTGAAATATACACCTGTTATTTTTTAGAGTACCCACACCCCCATTTCATGCAATTGTAGACTGCAGCAGGTCAGAGTGCCTGTCACTGTGATTTTGCTCAGAGACGTGATGGTATTTGCAGCAAAGCTGTATCTCCTCTCCATTATGGCAGGTTGTGGAGGTTTCTTGCTCAGCACGCTGCTGTGAGATGGTAGCCAGAATTATGCTTTAACATAATCCTCTCAGGAAGTTGAGTTCTTGGAGATGTAGAGCAATTAACACTCTTAATACTTCCAGTGCTGGTTAAGGGTTTGGTGTTGGGACGGTGGAGCTAAGGTTTGGATTTGTTGTTTTATATTTAAGAGAGTCCTATCTTTCACTCCTTATTATTGGTACACAAGCCAAAAATAGGACCAGAGGTCTTCCAAGGTGTGTCCAGCTTCTGGGTGTGATCTGTGTGGCACAGTAATATTGTCACTTTTGCCTGCAGTGTGCTCCAAACATGCTGGGGAGCTGAAGGATGTGTCTGGATGCAGTAATCCTTTCTTACTCTGCAGTCTGTCGGGGGCTGTTGGAATTGAGCTGTCCTGAGGTGACTCAAGTTCTTTTTAAGATTCACTTACAGAGTTCTGCTATCACTCATCTTCCATTCAGGAGCTGGTGAGCCTCATGCCCTGAAGTATGTCTTTTGTGTAATTCCTTCTTATGCAGCTCTGAGGTAAGCACATCAGGGTGCATTTTATGCTCAGCTTTTCAAAGTACAACTATTTTGGCAGGGTGCTGGACAGAGAAGATTCAGGCCAGACATTTTACCAGCTACTTCTTAAAAGCTGAAGTGGTAGCTGGGGAGACAAACAGGCATTCATGCCTTGAAAAATCCCCTGCTATGTCCTTGTCTAGCTCTCATTAGTTACACACCCCGTGTGTGTGTTGAAGTGTCTGTGGCACAACCAAGAGAAAGGGTATTTTTAGCTTTTTGTTAGCTGAGTGACCAGAGTCCAGACCACACGAGTTAATCACCTGAGCACTCCTCTGGTTACTCAGGTGAATTTTAGCCCTCACTGACTTTGCTGCTGCTTGGTGTGGTTTGGACTACTCTGAGCTGCCTCATCTGGTACATCCACAACAATAGTGGCCCTAACTGCAGCTTGGACCTTAAGAAACTTGGTGTGGTTTTCAGAACAATGGGGGTAGAAGCAAAAAGTCTTTAAAAATGTATGCTAAAAAAAAATCCCCAGAACATCCTTTTAGCACCTTTCATTATTTCAGCTTCCCTGGGGCAAGGGCTGCACCTTCATTAATATTGAGAGATTTTGGGAATCTGACTGAAAACAGGATCTTCAGGAAAAGGCCAGATAAAGTCTACACAGTACTGATACTTCACAAATTTCCCCAGCAAGGCGGTAGTTGCATTTAGACTTCCAAGGCAGTTGCTGGAGATCTTCCATAATGTTTGGATGAGGAATTTGTCCCAGCCAGCCAAGGGTGAGGATCTTGCCCTTCTTTCTTCAAAGATGATTTTGTCATGAGTGATACATAAAAATGCATTAGCACTTTTTGTCGGTAATGAACTTCCTTGTTCATTAGGTTAACATTGGCTGCTGTCACTAGTAAGTACATTTTAATGAGGAAGAGAGCATTCTGAAATGGTAGAAAGCTGGCACTCTTGGGTCCAATTCACAGCTCATTGAAGTCGGTGAACAGATAGACTCCCACTGAATTCTGGTCCTATTCAGAGCGAGGGCAATTTACCCTGGCTGAGGACCTGCCCTGGTTTCCCCAGCGGCTTCTCAAGTGTAAAGTGCTGCTGCTGCTGGCAGGTGGGGTTTTTTTCCTTCCATTTAGAGTTCTGAATCCATTCGGCATTATTTTTAAGGCAACAACACAGCAATTGAAATTAAATAATCCTCTTACATCATTTACTTCCACTTGCTGGTTTGCTTTCATTCGACCTCCTAACCGTGTCACATGGCATTAGTTTTGTAAATGCTGTCACGGACTTGGTTTGAAGGTTTGTGCCAGGTCAGTTGTAATTGCCTGTTTTTCTCTTGCATGCCAGAACAAGCAGAGAAATGTATATCATGGGTGCAAGCCCAAGTAAAATGAACTTCGATAATTTAAAGAGTTCTGTGCTGCTGAAATAGCTTCTTGGCTACTGTCATAATTTAAATCTACTCTTTCACTTGTAATTCACTCACACTTGCTTTGTACTCCTGGTTCTGGTGTTTGTGATTTTAAAAATAGCTGTTTTTATAGAACAAGCGAAACAGACTTCTACAGTAAATAGTTCTGGGTAAAAATTCCACTTGTTGCTTTGTGGGAAAATTACGGATGTGTTTTAAAAAGCTCCTTCTTCATTATTTCCTTCTCTTCTTAAATAACAATTGTACTTATTTTCATACAAGCGTTCTTTTCCTCCACGGCACATTTTAATAATTTACACATCCCTGCTGCATGGGAACCAGAGAGCGAAGCAGACTTCCTGAGGGAATGTTGCTGCAATCCTTATTCCTGTGATTATTGCTACAGTACCACTGAGAATTTCCACCCTAGATCTGGATTTTATTGTAGCATAGCACGTTCAAAGAATCTAATAGGACATAGATTCACAAAAGCTTACAGTGTGTACTTAAACTGACAAAACAATGTGGATTTAAGGTTGTGTGTTGATGTTAGAGATGTTGCCTCTTTTCCTAACACAGGAAAAGAAGGTTGGGTGGGCCATTGCTCCTCAGTAAAACAGCACTGAACTGATTAGGACCCTCAACAAGTACTTGGATTACAGTGTGCCTTGAACAGATTCAAAAAGTTTAAGAAGCAGCATGAAGGGAAAATGAAATCTTCGATTTTTAGACCCCTTTCTTAAGCACCCAGGAAGAACACACGGGTCATCATAGCATGTGCCTTCACAAGGAGACAGACACTCAGAATCTCGTTTGGAAGGATCCACAAAACACCTTCTCCACACAACACCAACATATTGTGGACCACAGAAGATGTCCTAAGCCTTCATAAACAACTAGAAGCCTCTGTTAAAACATCACTAGCTGCAATTATAATGTATTGCAAGAAGAAAGAAAAAGAGATCAAGATCTCAAGTCCTGGCAGTAGCGAGGCATTTGTTAAATAAAACCCATCTTTAATGATCAAAGCTGTTATTAGTACATTGGTGAGTGCAGATATCTTATTAATGGTTTTCTTTTTCACATTAACCTTTAAAAAGGGAGTGAAATCTTTCTAAACTAGAGTGGGAAATTATATATTCACAGCTTACCAAGTCAATGGAAGTCTTAAAAAGGGGGCCTTTCTGAGTGCTAATTTTTTTGAAAATTTAATTTCCAGGGTAGGCAGCGGTTGAATCTGCTATCACACGATCCAAAGTGGCTTCCCCAAAGCCATCAGGTAATGCCAGGTTTCCATTGGATTCCCACTGACAGCTGCTACAGAGGATTCTTGCTGAACTCTCCAGGCTCATGTGTGCTTTGGTTGCTCTTTTAGTACAGCCTTGACCTCCAAGGTCTTCAGATAGGAGCAGTGCACCTCGCAGTTGGAGTATGTTTTCCTTAAGGATATTATATTGTGGCTCTTTTATATGAGTGGATTGAACTTAATTTAGGAAGAGCGGGAGTCGAATGAAAGGGAAGTTTCAGTTTCCTAAGGGAAAATGAAGTGAACTGTGCAATCTTAGCGGTTTGTTTTAGCTCTTGCCACAGTCTCTGGCTTTCTCTGAAGAAAGTCCTTTGTCTGCTGCAGTGACTGCAGAGTGGTTTATAACTTCCCATGCTTTAGCTTTGCATCATAAGAGCAGTGGCACATATAGGCAGTGCTGTGGGCAAAAAACCTTTTATGTTGTGGTGGGGAGTGTTTTCTCCCTTTAAAAATGTTAAATTTAATACAGTGATGCGAAGAAGCAGGGCCTCCAATAGCCCTCTCCAACAAGGAATGATCCCAGGATCCTACTGGTTCTTTATTAGAGCAATGGGGTTTCCCCATAAGGCATCATTTGTTATATTACTTCCACATTGTAAATTACGGGTTTTCTTCTCCTTTTTTTTTAATTATGCTCTTGGGAGGTGAGGGGAGGGAAGGGACAAGGAGTGCCTCTGAATTGATGTTTAGGGGGTATGGGGAAGAAAGGACCATAGTGAAATACTTTTTCATCCAAACATAGGGAATAGAGCAGGATCGATAAGGAGAAATTGTCCTGCAGAACAAAAAAATTTAAGAGAGCTTTTAGTCAACTGCATCAGGGTTATTTCTTCAGCCAGATTAAGTGCTTTTGGGAAACCTATTGTGTTCACATCTCTATTTTCCATGTAGCTTATCCTCTCTTATATTCTTGGGAGGGATCCCATCACTCATTTCATTCTTGAATACAGACAGAAAGCCAGTGATGCTTCGTGCTAAATGAATGAACTCCTTGTTGCCAGTGGTGAGATCTGTGGTGATGAATCTGGCATTCCTCTTCCCTTGGATGAAAACACACTGAGGTTTTGGGGCTGCTTAGGGACTACTGAAACTGAGGACACTGATTAGCAAGCCAAAATGAAGGAAAGAATGTCTTAAGAAAGATATCCATGTAACATCTGTAAGCCTGAAAACAGTTCTGAACAGCTTCTTTAACCAGTGTCAGAGTTCTTCATACTTCCTTCTGCAAGCAGAAATGAAACGACAGGGATCAAACCTAGCCAGGGTTTTAGCATCATCTGTCTTCAGAAGATGTTGACGTGTGTAAACATGGTCACTTGCTTTTTCCCTTCCTGGGTACTGTAAATGTAGATGTCTGTCATATAAATCAATCCTTATTCATCCATTGTTGATTGATTAGATGACAACTGTTAACTATTTATCTGGTATTTTTCCATTGATGCCAAAATTTCGGCATCCAAGTTCTTTACGAGGTGTAAATTATCTCAGTGACCTCTACAAATGCCCAATTAAATTGATTTTTTTTTTCTGCATGTGTCACTGGTTTCAAAGGAGCTGTGCTGATTTGTGCCAGTTGAAACCCTGCCCCAAAGCCTCAGGCTCAGGGAGTTCACAATGGACAGGGATATAGCCCAGAGGCAGAGGTCTACTATCTTTGCTGAGGCAGACTTTGATTTTAATGTATTTGGAAGGTTTTGGGGATCTTTTAACTACTTTTAAAAATCATAGTGTTGAAATCATGAAGTTTAACAGTCATATTCTTTCTTTCTTCATTGTCTTTGAAAATTATGAACACTTGATCTTTAAAATCCTGCTAAGGCGGGTAAATTGTAATTAATCATGAAACATTCATCAATAACTAATTATTCAATTACATTAAAGATAATCTTGTTTTCAGTGAATATCAATCATTAAATGAACAATTATTTATTTCTAATTCATAAGATCAACACTATTATTTCTGTAATTGCAAGTGTCATGAAATGGCCACAACATAATAAACCATACCTGCCCTATAACCTCCATATTAAATCAGAATGTCATATTGACTGATACTGGGGCATTGCAAATAAGTCCTTTTTCGCAGACACCTTTTTCCAGTTGAAATGGCAGGGATTAAATGAAAAATAAATACTGTCTATGTCCTAGTAAAGCCTGTTTGGAAAAGTCTAAAGAAGCAAACTATTAGTTAGCAGACTGATAATTACAGATGTTTAAAAATAGATACTCAGCTATTTATGCTGTCTGAAGTATTAATAACTTTATTTAGCACTGGAATAAAGCTCAGCTGTGAGAACCAACCCCATATAACATTTCCATGAGGTACAAGAAGTGGCTCTAAATATTTTTAACTGGTGAAGATTCCACCAGCAAATTTTGTGGCAGATCTTGTGCTTGCATGCATGTACAAATAAAGCAATGGAGGTCTGAGAAAGAAGTATTGTGCAAAACAAAAAACATGCAGCTTATTCATTACGCAAACATCGTAAACAAGATGAGAACGTTTTGTTGTAATATGCTGGCAAAAAAAAAAAAATGATGCAAGCCTTGTAAAGGACCTTGTAGTGTGTTTGCAATGTGCCATGTTCACAGTCAGGCCATGGTGTCATATGTTGTGTTTATGAGCTTGGAAGTGGTCAGGGAGCACCCTGCTGTGGGTTGGTCTGCAGATCCTGCCTCCTTCCCACTGCTGTGGTGCCAGGCTGGGTGCTACCAGAGGCACTGTATCCCCTCAGGGGGAAAATGGGCCTTAGAAATGCAGATTACAAAGATTTTACAGAAGGTTGTAAAGTTCTGGTGGGATTGGACCTCACCTAGCTAAAGATAAGAGCCCACTCAATGGTGGATGTAAGAAAAAGGATGAATTCATGCAGGATTATCGGCATTTAATAATTTGGAGGCTCAAGGGTTCGTTCAGGTGAGAGGAACCTGCAGGTCAGGCAGGTCTGAGCCCCCAGAGCTCCATTCCAGCTGTTCAGTGCCCGTAGTAGCGGCCCCAGCTGCACAGATGAGGAGGCCTCAAACGTCATCTGTTTAAAGACTGGTGCCAGTGATCTTTGGATTCCTCTGTGAGATGGAAGTAGACATACCCATCAGCACCTGGCTTTGCTGCTTCAGCAAGGCAAGCTGTTGATATTACCGAAAGTTGGGTATTCGAATTCGCAAAAGCAGCTTTTCCCTGTCTCACTCGATATTTCTGCTGCAGTAGTTTCTGTCACTGAGCAGCGTCTGTGTGTGTTGTTAACATTTGCTCGTGGAGATGGTTGAGGGGGCAGAAGAGAGGGTTGCAGGAAAAGGGAGGGCAGACCCTTTTCCATCCACAGTCCCCATCACCCCAAACTGCCCTGCTTTAAGCACAAATAGCTAGATGCCACGTGGAGCAGCGCTGTGCTTTCCAAAAGCCATCCAGGACTGGTGTGCAGCACACTCCCCACTCTGTCTGAGGGCACCTGCAGGACTTGGGGAGTTCAAACTCCCCGTTTGGGTTTGAACTATCAGAGCCAGCAGGCTCAGCAGCATCAACCACTGGCAAACACAGGGCTGGGGGGAAGCAGCTTCTTCTGTCCATCATGCCGTCTCTTTTCTGGATGAGATGAGATTTATCCCATTGTAAAAGGGAACTTGGTGCATTCTCTGGGCCATGCTGCTGTAGTGGCAGGGGTTTGTCCTGGCCTCAGGTGCAGAGGGTGCCTCTGCATCCAGCCCTGGATGTGTATCCTCTCAGACTGTTAATTAAATGTCCAGGCCTGCTTTCTTGCTCCCTGGAGCTAGTCAGAGATAAAGGTCCCACAGAAAGAGCCCGGGTGGTTTGCAGTGGGAGAAGACTGCCTGGCAGGAGTGCAGCTGTCCCTCTGCTGACCTAGGAAGAGTCCCAGAGACCTCTGGCAGGAGGCCCATCACACCCAGCCCTTCCTCCTGGCAGGAGAAGGGTGCCAGCAATGACCTGGAGTGGGAGGCTGCATGCAGCTCTGGCTGTGAGCTCCTGGCAGTCAGACTCTGATTGTAGGGCTCCAGTGGGATGAGAGGAAGATTTCAGGGGGGTGTAAAACCCCTGTGTCTCGAGTTTCTAGAGTGTGTAAGGAGTCATGTAGCTGTAAAGTTAATGATTGCTGAGACATCCCTTAGCTCTCATCTCTACCTGATGCATGCCACTTTGGTGCTGTCAGTGTATCAAAGAACAACAAGGGCTTTGTTTGTTAGATTGATACAGCAGCATGTATTTTAACTGCTTAATCAGCAGTAGTGCTCCAGAAGCTGTTGTAAGCTTGTCCTAGTAGCTGCACCCAGGTGCCATCGAAATTATTAATCCTGGAAAAGAGATGTCTGCCCAGCAGAGTGGCAAGTCAGGATGCAGAGCCACCATCTCACAGCTTAGTTGGAGGGAGTAAGAGCTGGAGTGGGTAACAGATAGCAGCATCTCCAGAGTCAGGAGGAGATGTGGGCCAGGCTTTTTGTGCATGACTGCCACTCCTACCCTGAGCCAGCTGGCACTCAGATCATCTGCAGAAGCATATGTTTGACCAGCCCTCCTGCCAGGGGAAGGTGGTACCTTGGGCTGGTTTAAGGGGAACAAATCAGGAATGTGCACAGTGAGCAATACAAGAATTTCCTTTCAGTTGGAGGGGTTCTTTTAGTAAACTCTGAGCTGAAAATATTGTTACCTTTTGATTCAACTTTGGTGTGCCCTCAGGCCTGACCATGGCATCCATGATCATAGAATCACAGAATTTAGGTTGGAAAGGACCTTTAGGATCATCGAGTCCAACCATAACCCTAACACTGCCAGGTACCACTGAGCCATGTCCCCAAGTGCCACATCTGTTAAATATGTCCCTGTAGGGTGACTTGAGCCATTCCATGGGCAGCCTGTTCCAATGCTTGGTTTTCTCAGAAAGACCATAGCAAAGATGCTGAGAGTCATGGTGTTCCTCCATCTCTGAACAGAGAGGGAAAGGGAAGTGGTAGTTGACTAATATTGCTTGAGCTTCTTAACTTCTGGTTTGCTCCAAGACCACAGGCTGTTCATGTGGTAAATGGAGCATGCTCATATTTATCTTAATGGGTGTTTGATATTCTCAGATAAAGGGCATTAGGGAAGAGAACATATTGTTATAATTTTAGTGTATCTCCTTTTTTGTGACATTATTGAAAGTTTGTGGTAGTATTTCAGCATCTGCCTACACAAATAGTATTTAGCAGTGGTATTTTCAGTCACAAGTGCCTAAAATTAGTCCTCTAACTCTATATTTAAGCACCTAAATAGGTGCTTAAGTTTTTTTTAAAAGGACCAACCACAGCAATCTCCACCTATGTGAATGATAGCTTTACATGCTCAGTGCCTTTAACCACAAAAAAAAATATTTATGGCTGCTCTCCCAATCTGGCATCTCATTTGAAGTTTGAATATGGTGTGTCATAGCTGATTTTGCATTCAGCATCCAAATGCAAAGAAACAATAGCTGAGTGTCAATGCAGTTTATTCAGTTATCAAAGACAGTTGGTGCCTCTTTGGGGCTTCTGCTTAAATCATCCAGTAAAAAAAAACCACAATTCACATGTTTAGCAGTCTTAATGTAAAAAATACTATGTATTTTTGAATTAAGTCAGGCCCTGAAGTGTTTTCTGATTCTAGTATCACTTATCTTCTCCATCAAGGTGCACCAGCAGAGAGGGCAGCCAGGCTGTTATTGCTTTTACTGTATTCTAAACACGCACGAGCACACACACATCTGTATCTTCAAAATCTGCCAAAAGTATTTGTTGTTGTCTCTGAGAAGGAGTAATGCTCTCATGCAATGTGTAATTTATAGGCATTAGTTTTTGCTGCTTCTTATTATAAAAACAATTAATCTCATTGCAGAATGTGCGCTTAATTATAATTTGCTAATGTCCTTGTGTTTTTTAAAGTCAAATTTATTGCTCAAGTGTACTGCAGCCAATATAATCTGGTGACAAAGCAAGGGAATTAGCTTAAGGAACTGATTTTTCTAGCACTGAATTTTTGACCTGTGACCTTACACAAAACATTTTACCTTTTTCATGAGTCAGCTTCCTCATCTTTTTTTTTAAAAAATGGCTGGAGATTACTAGGTGAAAGATGCCATATTTTTATTTTGTTAAGCACCAGAGCACAGGATATATTCAACACATTATTTATAATGCATATCTCTGCATTTGAAACACCTCATCATATTTCCACTTTGAATTTGGCTTTATTTTTGCTATCCTTGCTAAACATAAACCACCTACACAGATGAAGGACACTGGTGTTCACAGTAGTCTAAACCCTATCAGTGATTCAGCCTAAAATTGGTGCTATAAGCAGTCAGTAGTCAGTGGTCTTGGGGCTCCATCACAACAAAGCAGTATGGAGAGTGAAGCCCATTTCTCTCTTGGCTGGTGGTCCACACAAAACTGACATGAGCCTGCTCTTGCAGGGCCTGAGGCACACGAGCTGTGCCCATGTGGAGTGTGGGTCTTGTCTTTGCTCCGCATCTGCTGTGCCAAGGGAGAAGAGAAGGTGAGGATGCTGTGCACAGTAGAAAGGAGAGAGGTCAGTTTTCCCTCCACGAGATGAGCTCTCTCTGGTTTGTGACAACTCCAAGTCACATGCTGACAAATCGGCGCTGCTGCTTCTGCTGCAGAGGGCTGTTGATGTCATGTCAGTGACTGCTCTCAGAGCAGCCCCCGGGGCATTGGAACAAACGTTTTCTCCAACTGTTGACATCTTGGTGGCCTCAGAAAGCTGGCCCCCTGTGGCTCGTAATGGGATGGTGGCAGGATGAGATGGAACAGGGCGTTTCAACAGACCAGTGCTGCCTTTCAGTTCTCGCTTGCATTCCTGCTCAGCTAGGTATGTACCATATCACATCACACATCTACATCCTGTGAGGCATTTGTAGTCGATAGAAATATATCTTTGATTGGAGTGTGCAAAGAAACCCCACTATTTTTTAAGCAAAATGGCTCTGAAGACGTTGTTTCACTGCCCACAGCATCAAGATGTTTTCTTTTACAGCTACGATTTGAGTACCACTGGGAGAACAGTGTATGCCCCAGGGGTACACATAAACTCCTGACCCTGCCTAAACTGTGTGGCACACAACACTGGGCACACATCAGCAACATTTTTGTGCTGTACCAAACCCTGTGTTATGACACATCGTCCAGTACTAATGTTGCAATCACCGGTCCTGATCGTTTCCTGCCAAATGGCAAACACATCCTGTCCTCCCTAAAAATAGAGATCTTTCCCACTGCACTGAGGGAAGAATCCCAGTGCCAGTACCAAACCGTGCCTCTCCACAGTCCCTTCAAGCCATAAAAAAAATTTCTCCCGCTTTCTTCGTGGCATGAAGCACAGTTTGGGAAATCTATTAGGGCTATTAATTTTGTTTCAGGGAGCGCAGGGGTGCTAGTGTTTTATTTACACAGTAGCTCTGCTCAATGGCAACATCTGGTTTTCAGCGAGGTTTCAGGGTTGGGGTTTTTTTTCCTCCATTTTCCAGCTGTGTTGACTCAAGTCAGAAGGCAGTCAGCCACTTGTGAGACTGAGGTCTCCAAACACTTAAAGAGCTGAGATGTTCTTTGAAACTCCTGGATCTTGGAAAATTAGGGCAGAATCTGACAATACCAATTTTTCCTCCAGAGGCTTGCAGCATTCACAGTTCTGGTTCCAGCCAGGATCAGGAAATTAAAAATCACGTGGAAACTTTTGGAGTGTTTTGAGGGTGGCTGTAGGTTACATCTCCACAGAGCAAAAAGTGCAGGAGAGAGACTTAGTTTTCCCAGGCCATTTGTTTTATGTTGTTCATGTATCGTGGAAGATGATTTACCTTGCTTGAGAAAACATATAAGTCAAAAGAATAAAATCTAGGCTGTCTGGAGCAAAGAATGGAAATGCAGCTTTGGTGTCAAGGCATTAACAATTCATTAGCCTTACCTGTCCCAGCAGTGGGGCCACACCAGACAGATACTCTTACAGCTGACACAGCTGCATTTCTCATGTGCATTATAAATCCCATCCCTCTGGGAATTTGTTGGCCAGGTGTGGCTGCCTGCCCGTGGCTGGAGCTCAAGCACAGCAGGGAATGGGTGGTCAGAAGGAACCTCCACGCTCCTCCCCTGCTTTCTGCTCCACTGCAGCCTGCACCCCAGCCTTCTCCTACCCCAGGAGCTGTGCTTCCCTGCCAAATCTCAGGGGAAGGCTGAGGTACCTGAAAAGCTGTGACTACCGGCAGGGTGGCTTCCCTGCCACCTCGTCCACCTTTGCTTCTGTCCTTGCTTCCAGCCCTCTATCCCACAGCGCTCACTTTGAATTGATCTCTCCTGTTTTCTGCTGCTGCATTCTCTCCTTTCCCTGCTCCTGCATTATTCAGCTTTCCTTCTCTGGCAGCGTTTCTGCCCCCTCCTGTTCACCTCTTAGCTCCCCATGCTCCATGTGCAGGAGGAAAACAGCAAGCTGTGCAATACGGTCTTGTGAGCCCTGAGTAATGACAGAATGAAAGGAAAAGGAGGGAAGGCAGCCTGAATGCTCAGCGTCTGAAAATGAAGTGTTTGCTTTTTCTGCGGTCAGTTTTGTTAGAGGTGCTCAGGATTCCTTGTTCCTGTCCCAATAGCCTGACAGAAGCAGGAGGCTGTGCCAGCTTGGGATGTGGGCTTTGAGTCCAGACTCTACCTCTCCGGCACTGCCCAAGCCCAGAGGAGCTTCACTGATGCAGCAGAAGTTTGCCTGGTGCCAAGCTGACCTAGCTGGCATGCATAGCCTAATGCCTCATATTTTAAGTATTTGATGTTGCCCTAACTCTTACCCCACTCTCAACCCTTTTTTTTTTTTTCCTGAAAAAATAGCCTAGCCGAACTGAGGTAAATTAGTCTGTGAAACAGGAACCGTTGAGTTGTTTTAGGGTTAAATTACAACTGTGTTGGTGTTTTCCATGCATGATTTTTCTTTTTTCTTTTTTTTTTTCTTTCCCAGACTGCTTGAGTCCTAAATTCCCTCTGTAAATCTGCTTTCTGTACCATCAGTTCTCAGAACAATGAACTGCTTGATATACCTGATAAGAGTTAACATGAAAAATTAATAAATCATTTGCTACTCCCTTCTCTTTTTTGCTGTAACTGGGTGTTGGTCTATAAAATGAAGGAAGTTACATTGAGCAGGAAGTTTAAAAATGCTTAGACAGATGTCATTAAAAAAAAAACAACAAGCAAAAATCAAACTTGGCTTCCTGCCAAGTGTCTGTAATTAAAATTACTCTTCTTAGTGAGAAAAAAGCAGATGCAAAGGGAGGTTTCCTGTCTCTCAAAGTAGGAAATACAAATAACTGTTAGTCTTGCCTTTGTGTGTGCATGTGTGCACGCATATGTGTTTGTGTGAGTGTACGTCGTGGTGTGGGACTCTGATGCTGATTTCTGAAGTGCCTTGTGATAGAAAACTTTAGTCAATACCGTGTGGATGGGTGCTCTATTACACTCTATGCTCTTTTTGGTCTCGTTTTTAAATTAGATCTTTGTTGAAAAAATACTGTATACAAGTTGTCCTTTCCATATTCCAGAAATGGCTGGTCTTACAGAAAAGAACAGTGAATTTCTGTGTATGGTGTTGAAGGGAGAACAGGATGTGGGTGGGTGTACACATGTGTATATAGCTATACTTATCTATGCACATCATATAGCTAGAGCTGATAGCTATATTAACTTAGAAACCCATGTAGTTAATGTTGTGCAGCTTTTTAGCATATGTGGAAGAATACAAATATATAACTGCTTCTATCAATATAACATCTTCTTTTTCAGTACCAGCATTTTTAGTTTGATGCCTTTAAGTTATATTTTTATTTTGTTTCTCTTCCGATGCACAAATTCTAAAACAGTCTATTATCCAAATCAGGCAAGTCTACCATCAGGAAATGTGCTCTGTGGCTCTTTTCTGTCACCACTGTTTGAAAGGGGGCTGATTCCTTTTCTATCCTATGACGAGATAGACTTAAAACTTAGCCAGGCTGAAGAAATTTTATCAATCCATTTACCATGTTTCTTTTCAGATGGTGCCCTGAAGTTTGTAGTTTTGTTTCCTTTTAAAAACAAGCTCTGTTTGAGGAATGGCAGACAAGGCATGGGCACACGTTCAAATGCTGATCCATGAGAATAAGTAGGTGCTGCCGGTGGCAATAGTGAGGGCTCCTACCTATTTGTGTAGTGTGCATTCCATATTCATATCTCAGTGTGAAGTGGTTTTCTGCTTTCAGCAGCCTCACGTTTACACAGGACAGATGTACTGTGTGGCTCTTCCACCAGCACTCATAACCAGCTCTAGTTATTGTATGTCTGCCTTGAGATGTGCCATGGCATAGATACAGTTCCCTGGCAAAAGGCGAAAGTGTCCTGGTATTGCTTATTCTCATCACTGTTTTGGGATAAATGGGTCCAGGGAAGGGGGTCAGTAGAACTGTACTGATACTGATGCGGAGTTTTCCTAATTTATTATGCCATCCAGTGTTTTTCAGCAGACCATGCTTGAATTTGCCTCCAGCTCTGAAAGTGAGGTATAGCCCCAGCCCCGTTGTACCAGTACAGATTGCTCAAATATCTATCAGGTGGCATATCAACACAAACGTGCTGTACACTGTACAAATACAGTACAGGGGGTAGGTGCAGGGGTGCAGGGCCTCTGTCTCATCTCAAGCACGTGAAATGAGGAGAAGTCAGCAGATAAGATCCCCAGTGTGTTTTTGGAACGGCCTAATTTTACTGCTCTTTTCTTCAGGACTCCACAGACACTCAGTTTCTGTTTGTGGGCTGACTGGGTTCAGTGAAATTAGTTTCCTACAACCAACAAGAACCACTACTTACATTGATAAACCCTGGCTGACCTGAGTATCAGAAGCTGGTTGGCATGCTGCTGCAGGGTGTACTGACCTTTGTAAACAATTCTTCCGTGATTTTGGCATCTTTGAGTGCTTCTGGAAAAACTTCCCTTGGAACAGATAACAGAACTTGCTTCTGTACTTTGAGTTGCCAGATTATCTGGCAAGAGAGCTGCTAAAAAGAGGTTCTGAGAACAGCTGAAAAAGAGCAAGTACACGCCTGCTGCGAGCAATAGAGCAACTGGTACCCACTGAGCAAGAGGAGTGTGACCTGGAAACAACCAGAGGAATATGGACATGCACCTCCTGTGGGTGTTGCAATGCTGTGAGAGCTGAAGAGTCCTTAATTACTCAGAGAAATATAGAGGGGCAAATCAGAATGGACAAGAACTAACGTCGGCTTTGGAGATGAAATCAGTTTACAAAAGCTAAGCCTAAGAATGCTGTTGGAAACTTTAGCACAGCTAAGCTCATGGTTCTTTCAGAAAAGGGAAGAGAAACATTTTAAACTCACAATCCACTTTATAGCACAGCCCAAGGCTATAGGTAATCCATCTCTAGCAATCCTACAATGTCCTCAGTAAACACATGTTGAAAAATAGCATTTCAACAAACCTTATTGTGTCCTCCTTGAAAAGAGATTGCTGTTTCTGTTGAAACTCAGAGATCCTGTGAAAAGGTAGGGAAGGTCAAATGCACAGCACCAACCATGAGAAATCCCTGGGTGCTCCTCCAGACCTGACTATACTCTTCTGGATGGCAGTTTGCCTACATCTAATCGGGCTGGGTTTGCAATTATGCCTGGTATTCCTGGGATAAGACTACCAAATGCACTTTTCAGAGGTGTCAGGTAGGTAGCAGGAGAGGTTTTATTTCTGCTTCCCAGGTGGGAAGGGGAGCCATGACAGGATTAAATGGCCTAATCTATGGCAGCACTCACAGCTCCCAAATTCTCATCTGATGCCCTGCTCTCCTAATCAGCAAATGTTAAAACTTTTGCTTTACTTTAAGCTGCTGAGCCATTACACAGAAAAGATAAGGCTGTCTCTGTTGTTGGCAGTGATGATATCTGCTCCTGTATGCTTCCCCCTGTAGTGGTGTGGGGTGTCTGCATTTGGGGAAATGAGCTGGGAGGGGAAGGCAATGGGGAGTTTTACTCGGGCCAGGCAGAAGGAAGACTGATCCTTCTTCTCTAAGAGTGTCAGATAATATACCAATGGTTTTCACTCTCGTGCTGCTCTGCTGCAGACAATTTGCAAGTGGAGAAGGAAAGCAATGCGGTTTTTTGTTGGCATCTTGACAAAGCGTTTTCACGAGCATGATTGCCCGTTGAAGATATCTGTTTAAATTCCTAGCCTGGGATAGCAAGCAGATTTGGGCAGTGGTTTGGGGCTGCATTTTTCCAGCCCCTTCACTAATGTTTCACACACGTGAGTCCAGGGACAAGTAGCAGATGCCCTGAGCAGGTCTAGCCAGCGCTTTTAGCTGAAATGTGTGTTTTGTGTCCAGCACATTCTCAAGGAGCTCTTTTGAGGAGTTCTAAGTAAACAGTAAATCTCTCCACAATGGAATTCAAACTGAGTGAATTATCAGGGTTAAAAAAAATATTCTGTTGCTTTCAGCTCTTATCTTTGTTTACCGTATCACCAAGGACAGTGACCTGCCTTTGTGCTCTAATCCTGAACTGTCAGCAAGAGAGACAGGAAGTGCTGCCTCCTCTATAGGCTCAGCATATAGGCTTAATGAGAAGAATAACATCTCAGTAGCAGCAGCTGTTGGTTTTGCTCAGTTTGGTTTATTCTCTTTCGTTGTCTTACTTCAGCAAACCTAGATAATCTTAGAGAAAGGCCTTTGTGCCAAGTTTCTGAACTCTAATTTAGTGACCTTCAGATGTTTAAACATTATTAAGACCAAGTCAAGCTGACAAAAGAGTCTATGTCCTTTTCATTTCCCACCAAGCTGAGCCTGTTGCATCCTGTGTGGAGCCTGGTCATGTACAGCACTCTGAACATGAGCCATCTTTCGGCTTGAGAGAGCAGGGAGGGCTCCAACCCCAAGGAAAATGCCGGCCCCATCCCTCACTATGGTGATGCTGGGTTAAAGGGAAGCTCCACCACGCCAGGGCCATGTGTTTAATAACTCTCCTTAATGAGTAAGAAATGCATGATGGAAAGAAGAATTAAATAGGGAAGCACCATCCAGGACAGAGCAGAGATGGGCTGGTAGCACTGCACACGATGGAGTGGCACTGCCTTGTCCCAGCACTGCCCTTCTGGGTGTTGGGGAGGAGGGGACATGAGGGCACCCCAAGCCTGCCTTCTACAGCCTGACACTGGCTGCAGGAACACATCCTATCTTCTGCTCTGGGAGCAGTTTTGGTGCATTTCTTCTTCCACGGGTCTAATAGCACTGGTAGTTTCCCTGTGTATCATCATTTGAGAGGGCAGAGGAGCAGGGAGAATTCCCATGGATCCCAGCCTTTATTTGGGCCACAAGGATATCAAAGCTAGATCAATCTTTGGTGCAGGTCCCCTAAACTTTAAATTGCAGCTATTTTTTCCATGCAAAGGTAGGCAAAGTGTGTGTTCCTTTGCTGGTTTGTTGCTGGTGTGTGGGTGAGTGTATAACACACATTACAACCATTTCCCCCCAGCAATTGCACATCGTAAGGCAAAGCTTTAATGGTGGGTTAAGTTCACTTCTTTATCTACACAGAAGAAATATGTAAAATTTCTGTTCCAGTTGTCTGTCCACAATATTGTTTTCCATTCAGGATTTACCTTTATTTTGTATAATATTGGTATTACCTGCCAGGATTTACCTTACTCTGACATAATTGTTGGTTTTTTTTTTAAGAGCAGGGAATTTGTCGTTAGTACCGTGTAATGATCAGGCTTTAAACACAAGCATCATATGCTGCTGTCCTCTGAGCATGCCATCAGTATCCACAGGGTTTATCAGTCTTATTAGGAGTGGTGAAGGAGAGGAAAAGACTTCCCCAGATTTGCTTGGGAAAGCTGAATCAGGACTTGACCTTCTGCTAGCAGGCCCTGTGGTTTTGCCACACAAGGGCTACTCCCCACACTCCTCCTGCCCTCGCAAGAATATGCCTGGAATCTGACCTCACATTTCCCACTGTCATGTTGGTATCAGCTGTAGATAAATGAAGCCTTTTGTTAACTAGTTCCCTGCTTTGCAGGGTGTTCTTCTCTTCTGCTTTAAAGAAGAGCCAGTGGGGATGTGGCACAGAGGCAGAGCTACATATAGGCACTGTCAGCATGGTGTTTGTAATGTACTGGACAAAGCATAATAATAAGACAATAAGACAAATAAGACAAGACTCCATTATAAGGAGCACAAAGAGGAATTTTCTATCAAGTCCACTGGAAGCAGGGAGCAAGCTGTTGTCTTCCCTGGCTCTTCAGCTCCCACCCTCTGTAGTACCAAGGAGCAAAAGTTGTGACATGCATATGCAGGACACAAAAAAGTCTTCCCACATCCTGACCTAGATAAATAGGACTTGGAATGAATTTTCTGACTTCAGAGCAGTGACACTATGAATCTTCTGAGATTTGAAGAATATATATAGAGAGAGTCATATTTATGCCACTTCAAATAGGTGGGGATGTGTTACAGAAAGTACACACACACACGTCCATGCACATGAAGAGAAGCCAGAAGTACTAATACCAATCTCTCTTATGCTCCATGATGTGAAATAGAAAGTGAAAGTGTTAGCAAAAGCTATGGGTATGGACAGAAGGGCAAGATGCTCTGGCTCTTTCGAGCTGTATTGCAAATACCTTGGGAGCTGAGGCAGGAAAAGCTGTGAGGTTGCTCCAGGTTGTGCTAGCAGAAGGCAGGTCGAAGTATGCAAGGGGTGCAAAAGAGGATCACATCCACTCACAGCTTTTATCAGCACGTTTCTTATAAGAGATATAGCTCTGGCAGAATGTAATCCCAAGTAACCCACTTTCCAAAATCTTTTCTTTCATAATTGAACCAATATCCTCCCCCTGCTTTTTTTGGTTGGTTTTTTTTAGTGTGAAATAAATATTATATGACTGGGACTATGACTTGGGCTGCCAAAATGTTGCATGGTATGGTTTAAACTAGACCAGCAAAGTTGGAATAGCAGCAACATGCCATTGGCTTTTTGATCATCCTGCTGGTTCACTAGAGAGTATTGTAGGTTTCTTTATGCACATAGAAGTCAAAGAAATAATAAGCACCCTTCATCCATCACATAGTCTCTATTTATACATCAGGGTAGGTGTGAGAAGCAAGAAGTCCTGGTTTGTTGTTGTTTTTTTTTTTTTTCCTTTTTCTTCCTGCTAATTTTTTTTTTAACTTTTTAATTAAATTTCTTCATTTACAGTTATGCAGCTGTCTGGGCTTCTGCCATAGATAAGTGGATCTTCATCTGACAGCAACAACCAAAATCTTTCTTTTCCCTCTCTCCCCCTCACTTCCTCCCTTCCCCACCTCCTCCCTAGTACTCAGCAGAAACAAAATGCTATATATAAACTCAGCACAGTTTCACCCCCAATTACTTTGTCTGCATGTTTCAATTTTGTTCTGTGTTGAGCTTTGCCAAGGTACCGAGTTTGGCATTTTCAAAAGAGGGTTGGAGGATTAATCCTTGAGGCCTCTCTTGTAGTAATGTTCCTCACACATCCCCAAAATGTATGCTGCTGTATTGTGTACTGTGGGTACTCTGAGGGGCAGCTCATGCTGGTCTGATGTTTATTCACATGAAATTCCTGGTGTTGTAGATTTTTTTTTTCTTTCTTTCTTTTTAAAAAAGTCTGCATGATTCTATGTGAGTGCTAGCAGCAGATGGCCAAAGGGCAGGCAGGGATGGCTCATGGCGTTCAGTTAATGGAATATTACCAGCATCCTGCCATCAGGCTGCAAGTCTCTGTTATTTGTTTTGTACTCTCTCAAATCACTCAACACTGAAGTCAGGTGTATAACCAGAATCTCATATTTCATTATTCAAACAAAAGACAACCAGTAAAGAAAAGAAAAAGGAAAGAAGGTTTATAGTTGAAGAGGTAAGACTGAAAACACGAATCCCAGTTCAGAAGCCAGAAGGCATATGAAGTTCAAAATACTGTTATTTGTCATAAATCTTGTGTGTTTTCCAGCCAATTTCAAAGTATGCTGAGGCCTTGCTCACAATGTTTGAGCTATCAGGACTGGTAATATATGCTAGCTGCTCTCGTTGTGTGACAGGCCCTTTACAGAAAAAACCTACAGCTGTGTTTCGTCTTGGTACTCAGAAAATCCCTCCCCACAAATTAGCCCTTTTATAGATATCTACAGTTCTTTGTGCCTCAATTCATGATAAAAAGGCAGAGTATACCATCCTTTATTAGGTATTTTATATGGGTAAAATTGCTAGTGAACCCCCTACAGAACACTATGTTTTATGCAATTTTCTGGCTTAAAAGCACTCTTTTGTGATGAGTGATTCTATCAAATGTATCAGTTCATGGGTGCCACCTTTGTGGCTCAGAGGTGTCTGGATCAAGTGGCCTCCTGTCAGGCCTGGGTCAAAGCCAGCTGGGTACCACCCTGTTGGCCAGGGTCCCCTGTAACCCAGAACTCTTGAGGGTCGATTCTTTTGAACTTTGAAAAATAAGGATAAAATACTGGGCATTAAAGTAGCATGGCTGTAAGTGAGATGACGGCACAGAAAGTGAGGTGTTGTGAATTTTTCATAATAAGGGTATTCTTGGAAATACAGAGGTAAATGAGTGATGTAGCCAGACATTGAGACAGGAAAGGGTCAGGTTCAAGAAGCAAAAGTATCTTTGAGAAGCAAGAGAGAAAGAACAGCAAATTGGTCTTCACACCAGGACTGTTGTGCGACTGTGAGGTAATAAATAAATAAAGGCTAAAGCAGCTTACTCATAAAGCAGAAGAAATCGTGACCAATACTTTCCATTTGCCTTCCCTGTAAAGCTTTATATCATCCTAAAACATGCTGGAAATGACCTTGTTCAGACTACAAATGCATTCTGTATTTTCTCACTGCTGACCCTGTGACTCCATCCTGCAGCTCTGTGAGTTGTGCTTTTGTTCCCTTTAATTTCCACGCGCTCCCAAGGGCCAGTGAGTAAGCACACGAGTGGGGGCTTTACTACCCCTGGCAGTACATGGTGCCCCCAAAACAACTGCACTTTCCAGGCTCTGTCCTCAGCTTCTGCACCTGGGGGTAGGTCCTCTACCTCGGGGATTCCTCTCTGTGCTAAAGGAGCCCATGAAACCTGTGGCCTCCTGAACTGAACACCACTCTTTTTTCTTTATAACCTCTTCTCCAATATGCATCTTCAAATGTCAGAAAGACCCAGGCCTCAGTTTCTTTTCTTGTCTTCTCTTCAGTTTTTGGGGCTCACTTGGACACTGATAACTTCAAAAAATTGCCAGATAAAAAAAATATCTTTTTTTTTTATTTATTTTATTTTATGTCCTGGGCTTAAGGACAGGAAGGTTCTCCTTGGGGAGGACCCAGTGGAGTTTTTCCACTGGTCTTTTTTTTTGATTGGAAATGTTCCCACAACTTGGATACAGCTTGAGTGTCATTACAGAGGTCCAGTTGGCCCTCCAATAACCTACTGTGCTTATCAGTGTAATCAGGACCAAGTCATTGTGAGAAGTAAATCATAAACAGATGGACAGTGGTGCCATGCTGCTCTACAAAGGCTAGAGGAGAGCAAAGACACAAAACAGCGCCAGAACATGACACCACCATGGCTTCACTAAATCTAAGCGTGAACAGGCTTAGGGAAAGTTTTGTATTCCCAGATGGAGAGTCAGGGAATAAAAGGAGAGAGATCCTTGAATAGGCATCTGCCAGGATTCTTTGCAGACAGCTTTATCTGAATATCTGGAGAAGTTTGTCGTAGGTTACTGTCAGAGTAACAGACACCCCTGCTCACAGCCAGCTCCTCACTGAGCTTGGGGTAGTGCATTTTGGGCTGACAAGTCGTGTTGGTTTTTTTTAGAGATCTTCTTCATGCACTGGAGGAAGAAAACACAAAAGCCATTTCAAGTGCTATCAAATTTTTTTCACTTACCAGTTGTAAATTGCATTGTTGTACCCAATGCAGTCAGAGCTTCCCAGAGGGAGCAAAAGAGGAAAAGGCACTGCATAGCTTTGGTTAGAAAATACTTTTTTTTCCCCTTTCTTTGTCCGTTTTTCATCTTTTCAGTTAAACTGCAAGAAGTTTCAACAGGAATGAACTTTTCCTTTGTGCCTTGTAGAAAGGCCACGTGCTAGAATTTGGAGCTAGGACTGGATGTGGCCTTTACCAGTAAATTTTATCTGTATTAGATAGGAGGTGCAGAAGTCTACGGCAAGGAATTGGAGCTTTGGCACCAGAAGCACTTCTTCACATTCTGTACTTTTAGTACCATCAGTTTCTCAAGGACAGGCTGAACATTGAGTTATGATTTTGGCAGCTGAAAGCAAACGAAACTCCTTTTTGTGTGAGTCCTATTTAAATGCTGTGCAATGAATTTCTTTCTTTTTTGGTCACTTTATGTCTATGCATTCAGAGCAGCGTTTGCTAATTTATGAACAGGAGTCACACCGAGGCTGAAAAATAAAAATCAGGCTAGTTATGAAGGCTTCACTTGGTGGGTGCTCAGCTCTTGAGGTTGTAAAGTGATGGTCTCGGTCTTCAGCACCTCTGCTGGCCCCTTGTGTGCAGGGGAGGGATTATTTACCAGGAGTACCTCTCACACATGCATTTGGAAAATGACCAACTAATTAATGTTTGCTAAACGCTTTGCAAGCCTCAGGGGAAAAACAACTATGGAAAGGCAAATTCTTATTATTGTTGTGCTGCACCTAATGTACGTTAGATGTTTCCAAGGCATTAGGCACTGCATAAATGTTGTATGGTATTAAAACTGACCTGCCCTTGTCGGAACAAATAATAATTACGCTGAGTGATGAGAGAATTTTGCCATTTCTCTGCTACGAATGTTTTCCTGTTTACTAAGTCAGAAAAGATCTCATCCAGCATTTGATGAAGCCAGTGACTTAAGCAGCGACTGGCTCGAGAAGGGTAAATTACAGAAACAATTTATTTTTTGTAAAGCTCTGATCTCCTCGTAGGCTGGACTGTGCTTTCCAGAGCATATTTCCCCAAACTGCGTGGCCTCGGGCTGAGACACCTCTCAGTCCACAAGGCTGCCACAGAGATGAAGAACAACCAAAGCCAACCTCAGCACATAGACCATAAGACAGCCTCTATTGCAGCATGAAAATTCATGCTGATGTCTTTTAATATAAACATAACATGAGGAAATGAACATTTGATTAAACTAAACACACAGGCCTTTTATATGCGAGGCCCTAAATTAAAGTACTGTCACCTCCATACAGAAAATACCAGCTGGAGCAGGAACAATTCAATTAAATCATCTGGCTCTTATGTGATACCATGAATGTCTACTGAGAGGGGGAAAAAGAGAAATCCCTCCTCTTTATTCCTGTAGATCTGCAGCAACCATCAAGGGACACTTCTGTAGCAGGAAGGATTAAGTCTTGCACGAACTTCAGTGGTTAATGTGCTTTGGACTGGCGACATGCCCTTCGGACAGACCTACCCCAGTTTTATAATTCTCTTTCTCAGCCTTTTGGGCCTCTGGCAATCCTTTCTCCTGTTTAATTTCCTCCTTGCTTCTCTCCCACTGGGATCTCTCACCATTCAGCATTTCTGCCACCCAAGTAGAAATTTTGATTGTGTCAGACAAGTGTAGAAAGAGAGACTTCAGTGCCTCGGTGGGCTGTGGAGAGAACCCGGGGCAGATTTCCTGGGGGCTGAGTGGTTTTTAAGGAGGCAAGAAAGAGGCAGTCTCTGCGCCTCTGATGATCTTAGCCTGCTGCAATGCATGAGCAGGGATTATACCACATCACAAATAGCTGGAGCAAGGCATGCAGTGCATATAGGTAGTGAGCCACCTCTAGAGGGGAGCTACTCTTCCCCACATAAGTGAAATAATGAAAATTAGCACAGTGAGGGTACTTATGTCCAAAACACTGCCTGGCCTGGCAGTGTCATCACACTGGGGAGCTGCACCTTCCTGTGGGACAGCAGAGCATCCCAGTGCCGCTTAGCATTATTTTATCAATTCTTGTTTGAGGGCACACACTTCTCTTGGCAGTCTGGGACTAGATGACGTTGACAAATTCACAAAACCTAAATAGCAACAGATTGTTTTCTCCTTTCTTTTTTGTTTGTAGCTTGCCTCATGAAGTATTTCCTTAGAGATTTTCTTCTTTTTTTCCTATCTTTTTTTCTTGATCTTCTACCTGATGGCACGCGTTCTGTTCTTGCTGATCACCATGTGTCAGTAGTAATGTAGGTGGAAGAGAATTTCTGACTGTTTTCGTTGCAGCTTTTATATTTATCTGTTTGGCTTTGGGACACTGTTCAGTTTCAGGAAGTATTTTATCTCACAGAAGTCTCCTTGTGAGCAGCGATGCTACAAAGACCCTGTTTAAGCATCGTGGAAGCTACTGGAGGTAGTGCAGGTCTTCTTCTGTCAGGAGCTGAATTCTTTGGTTCAAAAAGCAAAGTGACATTAAAGTGCATTGACATTAGTGTAACCTTATACCTTCTGGCTCTTTCACCAGCACTATTTGGTACATCCTTAGAGCTGCATTTCCCTCTCCCTTACACTGATCCAGCCCCAGGGAGTGGCATGGATTTGCACCAAAGTGATGGGGAGAATTTGGCTGCAAGGTCTGTGTGTGATGTGGTTATCAGTGTGAAACTGGTGCCCCAGTTTTTCCCACCAGCTCTGAAATCAGCCTGCAAATCAGCACCTTGCTCTGAGAACGGTCAGTTGGCTTGCATGGTAGTGGGCCAGAGAGAGGTGAGGGTGACTGCCAGGGGATTTGAGCAAAAAGCTGTAAGACTAAATTTGTCTGGCACTCACAGTATTTAGGAGGAGCCGGGAGGAGTTTGTTTGAGGCGTCTGAAGCGCTGAATGTTGTCACATACTGAGATGAGCCTCAAAGGAATTTTGTCAAACCCAGTGAGCAGCCACCAAGGGTGGGGGTCAGAGCCTGACAATATTCCATTTGAATAAAAAGCCAAGCAGATGAAAGAGGTGGCAGGTAACCCACATGGAATAAAGAAATAAATGGAAATCTTGGGAGTTCGTGTTTTGGATGGCTTTTTCTTGCTTTTGGGGAAAGATGCAAGAGGGGACAGAGCTGAGAACTTTAATGTTGATTTCTGAGAGCGTGTGAGAAGGCACAATGCCAATGGCAGAGGCTCTAGTGCTCTCGAGGTGTGCTCTAAAGATTTGAGAGGTGCTAGGCAGCTCAGAAAGTCTCTTTATCTGGAAAGTCAGGCATTCTGGAACTCAGGCTTGTTGTCCATTTTTTTGATTCCTGAACTTTGTCCTTGATTCTGTAGTCAAGAACTTAATATTTTGCTGGAATTTCCTGTAAACTTCTGTCACTGGAAGTGGCCAACAAACACTTGGTGATTTTAGGCTGGCTTTTCTATACCTTAGGGCTGTGATCTGTCTCCCAGAGTGGGTGGGACTCAGGACCTTCAGGGTCCTGTTTACTGAGCAGCATGGGCTGGTTCTGCCTGTGCCTTGGCTCGGGCATGTCTCACCTGGGGGCTGCAGACAACAGGGAGGGAGAATTTGCAGTAAGTATTGCATGAGGACTGCCTTAAGCATTTTTTCAGTGTTTGGTCCAAGTTCTGGGGATAAAAATAAGAAATTTTACTTCATCAGCTTTGTCCCTGTCCTGCTGCCTGAGCTTGTAGGGAGCCTCTAGTTTTGTGCTTTACGGGGGTTCCAGCATGTTGTCATAGAAGTGGTCAAACATGAGACCAGCTTTCTTTAAGCAGGTTAAAGATAGATGCCTGTTAAACCATCCTACCCCTTATTTTCATTGATCAGCATTTTGAGTGCAGTCTAGTCTCTAACCTTTCCTTTCCTGATAGAGTTGTCATGGCAAAGTTGTCATGGGGCAACCCTAATTTGACTTTCTTGTACTTCACATTCTTGAATTTCTTCCCCCTCTCTGAGGCCAAGTGAGGCACACAGACTCTAGTTCTGTCCTAGGGGTGACCGAAGAGAGGTCAAAACCACAGGCAGATTCTTTGATTTATTGGCAGCGTTTGATCCCTTTGATCAAGAAATATTATTGACCTGTTTGTGAATGGCTGTGGTCCGAGTAACCCATTTGGCAATTTGAAAGGGAGTGGGGTGAGAGTAACTGGGGGTGATGCTGGCTTTTTTTTTTCTTTTTTTCATGACTCCTATCCTATTGCTATCCAAAGTCTGTATTTTATATCTATAAGCATCTGTGCTTAAGCAGATCTGCACGTCATCTCTCTGTCCTGGACTTTGTCACAGCCACACCTGCCCATGAACCACTGGATTTGGATTGCAATTTCTCAGAAAGCTTAGCTGGTTCAGTATCAGGCCATGACTCAGCAGTGCTCCTTGTGAGGAATGTGGTCTCGGCAGGCTTTGCCGCTTCTGAATTGATTTCAGGTGCACGTCACACTCTCAGCCGCACAAAAGTTTTTTCTGATTTTTTTTTTTTTTCTGGATGCTGAGCGTCACTAGAGCATGGCCAGAAGGATAAGTGGAAATCTCTTATTCCTTGAGGTGTACCTCAAATTACCATTCCCAAAACAGAGGCAGTAGAGGAGGATGATCATCAGCTGCTTTGGGGGAAAGTCAGTGTCTCATCTTGAGCTGTCGCTGAAGATGGGTTCATGCTGGACGTTGTATGGAAGCAACTGAGGTGCAGGCATATGTTCCCTTCTGCTGACTTGGCTGTGGTGACACCAGCCACAGCCAGCAAAGAAGAGCCAGCAACTGGGAACAGAAACATCTCAAAGTGCAGCAGAGGGATTGGCCAGACCGCTCCTGTCAGCACTTGGATTCCCTTGCTGTTCATTGAGGAATTAAAAGTTAACCGAGGGCGGTGGTAAAAAATAGGTTTGCCTGCCTAGAAAATGCCAAAACCAATACTGAAAAGCAGAGGTGGATCTGAAGGTAGTTCTCTCTCTTGGAGTTTATATGGGGATTAAAACAGGCGTCATCCTTGTAGCACATAGGCAATTTTATAATCACTGCTGGTATTTCACCTCAGGGTACTCTGTGGGAGGAAGAATTAATTTCCCATCTTTTTCTAAGTAATGGAGGCTTGTGATTTTCTGTCAATCATAAAGGAGAGTCGGTGGCCAAACGAGATGCCAGAAGTGATTGAATAGTCTGGGACTGGTAAGGGTGTACTCCCTCACCTCCAGAAATCAAACTGGGGAAACATGCAGGCAAAGAAAGGCCACAAGATGTTACATGGCCATTTACCTCCACATCCACGGGAAAAGGCACTACAAGGTTGTGCAAGGTGTAAGAAAAACTGCTGTGCAAAGCAGTAGCTGCAAAATTAAAATACAGGATGTTTTATTATAAGCAATCCTCCCTCACACCCCTCATCTCTTCTTGTTAAAGACAGAAATCTTTCTTAGTGGAAAAAAAAAAAACCCTCATCTTGAGTACAAGGCAATTTAGACAAATTTTTTTCAGGGGGTTAAAATGGCATGTTTGCACAACATCACCCTCACCCCAGCAAACCTGCCAGCAGTTGATAGATATAAATAGGGACATTTAGGGAGAAAAGCATATTTACGTTCCTTTGAAATGTGCTTGGCTAAAGGCATATTTTTAAGAGAGGGAGTGGAAAAACAAATGGAAAATATTTTCTTTGAAAGGGAAAAAAAAGCAACAAACTGTCCTTCCTAAATAGAGATGCTTGGCTTATGTGTACTTTACACAGCTGCAGGTCAGACCTTGCAAACAACTACTAAATGAGGTCCAGCTACTTTGATGCTAAAAGCATGGAAGTGCCAATAATTAAGTTGCATCAGATGTAGGAAATGACTGATGTGTCTGTCATTCTCGTGATAGCAGAGTTCACTCTGCTGCCATTCGACTGACCCCTCCTTCTTTATGTAAGCAAAAGGAATTTTCTTCTAAGGAAAATTAGCTGGTTTTACACCTTTGTTTTGTTTTCTGAGCTGCTAATCCCCTGAAGGTATAGAAGCTATTTGAAAGAGCAAATCAAAGCTCCAATAATTTAGTGTTATATTATTCGTTGATGTATGGTTTGATTTAGTGGCTACTTATTATATCAGGTTACTATATAATTATCCTAATTATTGACTCCAGAAGTAAGTAGAGGGATTATGAGAGAGACAGGAAGGCTCAGTGGAAAGAGCATGGTTCAGAGAATCAAACACATCTCGGTGTGCTCTTGGCTCCACCACTCCTTTTCTCTGAGCCTGGACTCTTCTCGCAGCCAGCCTGGCCATGAAATCAGGAGGGATTGCAGGAACAGGAGTCAGATGCTGACTCAGGATTCAAAGAGATGCAGGAGAGCACTGTAAAAAGGTGAGGGGAAAGTTGTGAAAGATCACTGTAAAACTGGCAGAAAGAGTAAAAGAATGCACGCCACAGAGTGCATTTGCACTGAAGAGGGGAGCACCTCTGTGGTGGCCATGGAGAAAGGGAGCTGTGCCATGAAGACCTGACATTTGACTGCATTTCCAGCCTCTGCTACTGATTTCCCCCACAAAATTAGGCAGCCTCTGGATCGCTTTCTGCAAAACAAGGTTGATAAAAATCATTCTCCTAGCTTTGGTTTCAGCACTCGGAATTATTGGAGCACTCTTCCTTACACCATGGTTCTCACGTGGCATTCAGGCTCCTAGTCCTTTGTCTGACCTAAGCCAAAGGTTTGAGTTAGCAGGCACCAGTCCAAGATAAAAGCCATACTGAAAGGCTGTCAGTGCAGTCCATACTTCCTGTATTGATAATATTTGTCATATACTGACAAAATGCCTCATCTATTGACAAGCTGAGTTGCATCTTTTTCCCTGAGAGAGAAGCACACACACGAGTTCTACTCAGCCTGTGCAAATTACTTTCTCTGCTTCTGCTTTTCTTTCCTGAGCCAAAAAATGGGGATAATAGAATCTATTCCCTTCCTAGAAAAGATCAGTTGATGTGAAATGGTGCATGGTGGCTTAGTGCTGAATAAGTGGGATACTCTAATCCAGCAAGGTATCCTTGTTCTATTGTATGCCTTTTCTGCATACCATCTGGAGTTGTTCTCTGCTTAGTATTTTCAGTATGTACCATATGTTTTTGCATGAAAATTCAATAAAATATGCATTATACATGAAAAGTGCTGTAGTAAATAGAGGAAGGATGGAATCCAGTCCCCTTTGTGAATGGCCAGGGCCTCAAATCTTCATAAAAGGCTTAGTCTAGTCTGACGTCTGTGCTTTTCTCCAATTTACTCTGTGTCAGTCTTTAGGAGATGCGCTAATTTAAAACAAAACTCTTACTTTTTTTGATGAGCTTATTCGATGTTCTTTGGCTGCCCTCTGCTGAGAGCACTGAATAACACAGGGAAGATGTTCTTTTTCCAAGGAAGGTAGCTGTGGAAGAAATTCCCTGTTTGTCCGTGTGCTGAGTCGTGTCAGTTCTGCTCTTTGGTGTCTCTCGTTGTCTGTTTCTTGCCAGTCAGAGGGCAAAGTCTCCTGAGCTACAGCCCTGCTGGGTTGTAGTGCCCACAGTCCTTCTCAAGGGCTGGATGGCTTTGGAGGATTGTGAAGATGTGGGCTCAGGCATTGACCATTGTGAAAAATTAAGCGGCATTGAGCAGAGGCTGGAGGAAACAGACTTCTCTGCTTAGGCACTATTGCAGCCCTGCCAGGTGGGATTTGAGCTATCCCTCGGCACCTCCCTTCTTGGCAGAACAATTTACCACTGCGTGCTGCTCCTCATTGTGGTCCCAGCATCTTCCAGTGCCTTCTCCAGCCCTCCGCAGGCATCACAGCACTTCGCTTTATTTCTGTAGCTGGGAAATTGCAGAGGGGTCGTTCCAACACTAACAAGAGTAACTGGAGGACTTGCTGTTTCTTGTGAACAAAGTGTGAGCTGTGCTCTTGCCCTTGGGAAGAGACAGGGGTCCTGTGCAGATTTTGGTATATGTGGAAAACAATAGCTCTGTTATAGCTCTTGATGCTCTCTGTAATGACCTGCTTTTAATACTTCCTAGCAAGTTGATTTATTATTATACCTTCAGCTGGGCTGTGCACCAAAGCGTTTTGATGATGAAAGGAATGTTACACACACATTTAATTACTGCCCACATTTTTGTATAATTTTATCATTTACTGTTTTAGATGAGACATCAAGTTCTTCTACAGGAAAGATGCCCAGTAAAAAAATAGATGATTTAAAAGCTAATCTTAGATGAGTTTGGCACTTACATGTGAGAAAACATAATTGTTCCTTTTCTCCTCCCCTTTCAGATGATTCCTGATTACCAAAATGTGCAAGAACTCCCTTATCTGGACATGGTGATTGCCGAGACACTGCGCATGTACCCACCTGCATTCAGGTATCTTTTTTCCCCCTTCTGATGACACTGGATAGCTCCCTGGCTCTATAAAATGGAAATCTGCCCTTGGAAGACCAATGGTCTCTCAGTCTCTGTGCCAACATCAATACTGCTTTGTGCATTTGAGAGATATGATGTGGCCTCTTGAAGGAAAGCTGGATAATTCTGGTGTTTCTAAAGCACATTTTTACAGTGAATTGGCCAAGGTTGCTTCCTCACCATTCTTCATGTCCCCCAAGGTTAGAGGATGGAGCCATTTTGAGGCAGGTCTGGCCTTAGAAAGCCAAAGGCTGCTGCTTCCAAGTGCCTCAGGCTTGTGGGATATGCACCAAAACCCATCCCTACCCTGCTGCTTATTACATTTTCCCTCATCTGTGGAAGGGCTGCACAACCTGAAAGCTGTATTTTACATGTGTGTTTACTTCGGCCCATTTACACTTAGCACTACCTCAAAATAACAGAGCTAAACTAATGGTAACATCCATTAACTCTTGAAAGTTTTCTCCCAAATCACACATGACTTATTCTACTGTCTTGGTGAACTGAAAACAAGGGGAAAAGAAATTAGAAAACTGTTTGATTGTTAAAGCGCCAAGTTCTCACAAGCATAAATACAAATATTAAGAAATGCAATTTTTCAAAGTGATCAGCCAGTTGCAATGCTTCTCATGAAGCTCAGGGAAAAAAAATCAGACGACTGGAAAGAAGCCAAAGTTGAGCTTGCTGTGAGAGCTTTTGAAAAATTTAACCCATGACTGCAGGTACCTTTAAACAACAAAAAAAAAAGCTTAAAAAAAAGAGCTTCTATATGTTCAGCAAGATTGGAAGTCAAGGTATTTTTCATGGCCATCTGCAGGATTGTTCAGAGAGTAAATACCAAAGAGATCTGCTCCTGGGTGAGATGATGGGGCTTTATTATGTTATACTTGGGGTACAAGTGGAAACTGTTTTGCTGGGTAAAGTGACAGGAGTCTTTGAGTTTGGGCTGTATCACTGGGAAACAGTTGTGTTTATCAGATGGGAGACAGAACGAGAATGGAACAAAGTTCTTCTGAAGTTTTGTTTGGTGTTGTCAGTGCTGTTTATTGATCTGGCTTTTACTCGATGGATGTGGAATGGATAGGACAGCCCAGGGCTGCTGAAAGATGTTAATTGCCTATGACAAGGATAATGCTGAGTTAAGGGAAAAATCTGTAGCAGCCAAGTTTGTTATAAAATTAGTTGGTTTCATTCCTTTTTAAATGAACTTACTATCCAGAGAACTTTCTCCCCCAGAACTCAAGTTTCCATTATCACCAAATTCCTGTAAGAATGAGAATGTTTGTTTTGGTTTGGGCTGGGTTTTTTGCATGCTAGAGTTTTGTTCCAGGTTTGGAGCCTCTGTTATTTATTTCTCTATGAGAGAGGGATATGGGTGACAGTGCGGAAAGAATGTGTTTCTGTAGTGATACCAGACTGACAGCCCTGAAGCTGAAATCTTTGTTCAACTTTTTAAGCAGAGTGTGGGAAGCAGCAAAGGAAGTTCCTGCACATTGTCTCCCCCCTGTGCTTGCAGATGTAGATGCTGGCAGAAGGAATAGCTCCCAGACTGACACAGCAGGGCATCCACCCGGGTCTGGGCTGATCTGGGATCTCCAGTGACCACCCAAGCACCAAAAGATCTGGACAGCACCTACCACCACACATACAGACCCACACACAATCTTTTGTAAGAGACAAGCTGAGCTTTGGCAGGTGACTTCTCAGTCTTGTCATGGTGAGGTTCCTAAGAACACTTCTGTCACCTATCACCACAGAGTGGGAGAAAACTGCAGAGTTTTGTTTTTAACATTATACCTGTCTTGGATGAATGTATGTGAAATGTTTTCCAAGGCTTGTGAATTGGTTGTATTTCCAGAGGAGCACCAGCAGCAGAACACTCAGCCCTAGTATTAAAACCATCCCTTGCTAAGTTTCAGGTTCTGCACCAACTGGGGGAAGCTTCTCAAATAAATAAACTCAAAACTGTGTTTACTATGGTCTTTTTCCTGGAAGAAAATCAGCATACTCTTTTCACCTGTTATTAGAGCTGACTGACACTTTTCATTAGAAATTTTCATAAAAAATGAGTCTAAACCCAACATCTACAATAAAATAGCAGTTTAGCAGTTAGTGCTTTGGAAAACAGTACCCAACCAGAAATGCTTTCCTGTGAAAAGGGCAAAAGTCAACCATCTGGACTGAAGCTACAGACTTCTAAATGGAGATGATTATAACCTGAGAAGACACTGGCATCAGCAACAGTTGTTGTATTTATCTGTGAGAAAGTGTTACCCCAGAAATTGTTTGGTCAGGTGAAGACAGACACTTGTGTAGGTCTCTCCTGCTGTATTTTTAACCTTTATTAATCATCTGGGATGCATGATGCTGTTGCAGATTCTCTAGGGAAGCAGCTAAAGACTGTGTAGTGCTGGGGCAGCATATTCCAGCTGGAGCTGTCATTGAAACTGCAGTTGGACACCTTCATCACGACCCTGAGTTCTGGCCAGAACCTGAGAAGTTCATTCCTGAGAGGTATGTGCAGTGATGGTTTCCATCCTTAGGTTGAAGTCCTTCCTTAAGCCCAGAACCCCAACCTGTCCAGTGCAGGCACCAGATTCTGCTGCTCTTTCACAGCCACAGTCATCCACTTACTCAGCCAAAGCAGCATTTCCACCAAGAGGAGCACACTTGAATTTAGGCCACAAAAACATGTTATTTCTACTGAATCAGACCAGTGATGATAGGAGTGTATCCCACAGGAGTGAGGTTTGGTCAAGGTTTGAAGTGTGGCAGAGGTTTTCAGACCTGTTTCCAAATCAGATACTGTGAATAGTGTTGCTTCTGAGTGCAGAAATTCTGAAGTGGGATGATGTATTCACTGGCTTGGCTGTACCTAGGAAAATTATCCAGCTCCTTGCTGGTTTAGAGCACCCTTTTCATCTGGAACATAACAGTGTGGGTACTCTGTGAGTGGGGAACCTACCCCATCTCCCACTGCGAATTGTCTGTAAGTTAGGATCCTTGGTTCTTGCTTGGCAAGACAGTTTTACCTGGAGCATTTGTATCTTCAGTGGGTGAAACCCTGTCAAGCTGTGGTTTTATACATGCCCTGTGTTACAGGTGCTGGGCTCAGCTTACAGGGAGAGTTTCAGCTGATGTGGTTCTGTGTAGAAGCACAATTTAGTTTTGTGGGCAGCTATATTTTTAAACTGTTTTGTGGGAAGATGCATTTTAAGCTGCCACTACATTCAAAAGTTTACTAAGAAAAATGTGCCTGCTCCATTAACAACTGGGTGTGAGGCAGGCAGCCCAGAACCATCTCTGCCAGTAAGACAACAGTGTGTGGTGTAGGTGGGTTTGCCCAGTGCTCCTTCCGGAACAAATCTAGGCAAATGCTCCATCAGAATCTTTTGGCCATGAAGAAGAGCAGTGCCAGGGTTAGAGAAGCCCAGAGATTTTGCTGGAGAGGAATCTTAGCAGTAACTGGAAGCCTGGGGTGAGTATTTTTAGCAATGCTTATCTAGAAATGCTTTCTTAATTCTTAATTACTCACCACTTTAACTGTAGTATGAAAGGGCAAAATGGTCAGTGAGGGATGCAGTCCCCTTGACTCACACAGTGCTGTTTGTTAGGAACTGGAGATAAATTCCCTTTTGAACCTTTCCTGAGGAATGATCCGTAATTACTAACACTCTGCTCAGCTCATATAGTTAGGAATGTTAGCAGGAATTATAAAATTCCTACAGCTACAGCCTTCCCCCCAATATTTCATTTTGAAATTGGCCATAGGAGGAAAACAGAAGTAAAGAGAGACTTTAAATTTACTAGAATGATATATGGGGTGATCAAGGCAAGAATTGCCTGAACCTGTTTACATGGGATATGCAGCAGTGCTTTTAGTACGTAAGTTAATGGTCCCTCACTCTCAAATTAGGGAGAATTCAGTACTTTTTGAAGTAGTGGCTCAATCTTATTTAGGTTATCTAAGCATGGGGATGGAATTAGTGGAAATACATTATTTTTTTTTCGAAGTTCCAAATAGCCTGTATTACCTCTCATTTCTTTCTACCCTTCTTGAGTTCTCTGGACCTTAGTAGTCTAAAGTTCTTGAAAACTGAATCCAAAGACATGAGAGACTTTCATTAAAGACAGATTGAGGCAAAACTCATGACTCCATGTCCTCTCCTGAAATCACCAACTGACAAAGGCTGTTGGCCATAAGTCAATTATCATTTTACTTACGATGTCAGGACATAATCTATCAATATTCCCCTTGACCTGTCCATTAAGATCATTTGAAATAAACAGCTTTTGAGATTTAAATTAAAAACATGGAATCAGGAGCAAAAATAATTTCTTGAACTGGTTTCCATCTCTGTACCTTGTAGGTTCACAGAGGAGGCCAAGAAGGAACGACATCCCTTTGCATACCTGCCCTTTGGGGCAGGACCCCGTGGCTGCATTGGCATGAAAATGGGTTTGTTGGAGACAAAAATTACTCTGCTGAGGATTTTGCAGAAGTTTAAATTCAAGACCTGCCCAGAGACTGAGGTTTGTACATGCAGAGGCCTAAAGATCACGCTTCTTAACTCGAGGGGGGTGACAGTGTGTCTTGGGCAGGACAACTGATTTGCCTTTGTCGCTTCTCTTCATTTGGGAAAACTGCTAGAGACACTTCCATAATAAGGAGAGATGAGGCATGGACTGCATGTTTTAAGCAAAATGTGATTTCAGATACGTAGTTTTTCTAACAAAAGAAGTGTTACATAGCCCTGCCTTAATGGAGAGCAGTATGGCAAGACCACAGGCAAAATATCATAATTCTCAGGGGGTGAGAACGTGTGTACATATTTCACAGGATCTCAGCACTTAAGTATATGCCTACTGCTGTGGACATTGCACTGAGCTCTAGAGTTTACAGAGTTAATTTCATTCTGTTCACATCTACAGCATTCCTGGATAACCACTGCCTCAGCCTCTGGCTGTAAATCCTATGTAATATTATCCCACCACAGCTGACTGTAAAACAAGTACTTTACAGGTTCTACAGTAATCCTGGTCTGGACTGGTCCTCCAGCAAAAATGTCTGTCTGTATGTGGGGTGTCATACACACATAAACAAACACATACAACTGCACATAAGATGCTCTTTTCTCTTTCAGATTCCTTTGCAGCTCAAATCAAAAGCCACACTTGGACCAAAAAATGGAGTCTACATAATGCTGGAATCTCGCTAAAAGTAAATGTACATCCTGAAGCTTTCTGGAATGAGACCTTTGTTAGTGACTCACTGGGTATAATTATTTTTTAAAACTCCAAAGACATATAGGAGCCCACTGATGGTCAGTAGGTGTTTCCTCACTGCCCTCCACCCCACTTCCATTTGCTTTTCTACATCACACTTCTTTTCATTTATCTGTGAGAATGCTTTCCTCACGCTTTCCTCATGCTAGATTTCCACAATTTACAGCCATTTTAATTTCAATTCATTGTATGACACATCCTTCTCATGCACTTGTGAGTCCCTAGAGAAAGCCCAAAAAGCACCACAGTTAGACCAGAAGACCTGGGACACAGTGCACTGGATTTTTTTATGAACTCCACTAACAGTCAAAGCTGAGACCCCTGTACAATACTTAATCTCTGCCTGTGTCTGTAAAGCTGGAGAAGTTGCACCTCCTTCATGCTTTAAGTAATTTTAAATAGATTAACAACTTGCACTTGCACGTTCCATTGACATGACGGAAGAAGAACGAAGAGTGCCCTGGCTTACCAGTAAAGTTCCAGCAGCTAACACCAAAGAAATGAGGTGACAGCCATTTTGCTGGCTGCTGAACTGCTGTTGAAAAGGTGGAGACAAAGAAGATATGAATTTAAGGCAAGCAGGAGGACTGGAAGAAACTTAAAGATAATCAGAAGGTGTTGCTACCACATCTGCTCCATGGGAAGGCCTTTCCTTTGGAAGCATTGCAGTTGGCACCAGCCCTGTCCAGCTCCTTGAATCAAGGAAATTAAGAGCATTCATGCACTAGAGCTGGTGGCACAGGAGTGGAATCCAGGATCAGCAGACCCAGCAGCTCTCTTGCCTCTTTCTGTGACACTGGAGCAGGTCATGTCCCCAGTGCCTCACCCCCCTCAGGAAGGAACTTGTCTGATTGCCAGCTGCAGAACCATGGCTCCATTCAAGCTGTGCAACTGCACAAACATCTTCCCAGCCAAAACAGCCATACTTGCACTCCTCACATTCCCTCTGTCCTCCTCTGCAAAGCCTTCACCTGCCACACAGCCAGTGCTGCACAAGACACTGGGAGGGGACACAGCTGGGCCAGCTGGCCCCCACTGAACACATGGACATGCCATACCCTGTGGCAACGTGCTCAGCACATAAAACTAGGGGAAGAAGGAAGGAGGACGACATTCAAAGTGATGGCATTTGCCTTCCCAAGTCACTGTTACACCTGCTGGAGCTCTGCTTCCTGGGGTGGTGGACCACCTGCCTGCACGTGGGAAATGGTGAATGAATTCCTTATTTTGTTTGTGGTTTTTGCTTTACCTATTAAACTGTCTTTATTTCAATCCATGAGTTTTCTCATTCTTACAGTTCTCTCCCTCATCCTGCTATGGGGGATGTGAATGAGCAGCTCTGAGGGGCTGAGCTACTGGCTGGGGTTAAACCACAACAGCAGAACTGTGAGAAGAGATTGGTGCAGTCCCAAGATCCTTTTTTAAAATTCATTTATTCTTATATTTTTTTTCTTTAGAATTTTTGTATGTAACAAAAATTCTGGTGGCACTATAAATATAAGGATGCACCTTTGAGTCTTTGCAAGTCTTCACCTTCTGCCTGCTTGACATAGTCTGCTCGAGGGTTCCTTAGGTACAGCATCTCTCTTAGTGGTGTGCACAGGGAAGTGTTGCAGCAGCAGGAGGAAGAGACTGACTGCTCAGCTTCACTGCATTGATGGAGCCATCTGTTCACTGATGCCTGGCTAGGTCCCTGAGTTTCTCTCCAGCAAGCATCTTTTGCTGCCTTCTTCCCACATGCTGCCTGAACACTGATCAAATTACTGGATCTTGTTCCTCAGAGATTATCTCTTCCTTTTTCATGTAATTTTTTTTAAACAGATCTGTATAGGCAATAGTGGTGAAGTACTAACTGGGGAAGTCTTGGAATTGTTCCTTTTTCCATGGAGCATTTCTGGCATGCTAAATAGAAGTGCCCTGTTACAGACACACTGATTATATGAATTGCTGATGGAGTGATTGTTATTTGTTTGAAAAGCAATATGCTGTATTTAACTTAGTTTCTTCACATTATGCATCATTTTTCCCCTCCTAAAAATAGTGTGCTGGAGGCTGATTTACTCTGTAGCTTATATACACAGTTGGCAAAAAGCTGGGTGGGCCTTGCCTAAAAACTTCACACCTACCTGAATGAGCAGGAAGTTTATTCCATCAGAAGTCATCTGTCAAAGCCTTGTTTCTATTCCTTAAATGAATTAGAAAGTTGTCATGTGCTTTATTTTTGACAAAATAAGTCACACCTAAATCAAGCTTGTCCCTTTCTTTCCCATGAGTTTTGTATAAACTCTTCTTCCCAGTCTCTGCCTCTACAACTTGGGTGGTGTGGCTGGAGCACATAGCAGCAAAGACTGAGGCAGAAGTCATGGAGTACCTCAGTCTTCTTCATGTCTGGGTAACAAGAGCTCCTGTTCCCTTCTAGAGAGGACCCTCATTTTCCCTAGTCTCCCTTTTATCACCCACATACCAGCAGAAGCTTTCTTCATTGCCCTTGACATCCCTAGCCAGATTTATTTTTATCAGGGCTTGCTTTAGCTTTCCTAACCTGATTCCTGACTGCTTAGACAATTTCTCTGTATTCCTCCCAGGCTACCTGTCCTTGTTTTCACCTTCCACAGACTTCTGTTTTGTTTGCTCCTTATTCATCCACGAAGGTCTCCTGGTATTTTTGCCTCACTTCCTCTTTGTTGGGACGCATGACTCCTGATCTCAGAGAAACTCATCTTTGAATTTTAACAAGCTTTCTTGGGTGCCTTGTCCTTCCCTTTATTCCTGACCTGTAAGGTCTCAGTCAGCTCCTCATCCATCCCCAGGTGTAACCTAGTCACTGACAGAGGGTGACACCCCCTTCTCATCTCCTCTGTCCTTCCCCAAAAGCTATATTTTTGTATAAAATATGTATTTTCTTTCCAGCACTCCAGTCACAGGAGCCATCCCACCATGTCTCCGTGAGGCCAGTGAGATGACAGACCTGCAGGAGCACACTAATTTCTAATCCCATTTTTTATTCTGCATGCTGCATATACTTGCAGAGAGGCATTCAGGCTGGGCTGGAGTGACTGGAATTCCTTTGTACTGCTCTTCAGGTGCTCTCCTGCTGATCTGTGAACCCTCTCCAGGCTCTGTGCATCTCTTGCTGACACGGGCATCAAACTGGTATGACTGGGATGCATTGAGGTGCCTCTCCACCAGCATAATTTCAAATACTGATGCCACTGAAAAAAACCAGTCCTGAAGTGCCTGCAGGTGTGCGTCACATTTCATAGGCTTGGAAAATGAACCAAGAGTCTTTCCCATCTGCATCCACGTTGAACATGGACAGTATGTGTTCAAGTAAACTCACTTGAGTCTGTGCTAAGAGTCTTTCAACTGTTCTGCAGGCTTCTGGTTAGGAAGTGTTATGTGTTTTCACCTGTCAGTTTGTAACACTATGGAACAGAGAAATTATTTTTGCATCTGAAGTCAGATTTCTGGAAGCGCATCAACCCTTGTTCTACATGCAGGCTGAGACAGACAGCTACAGAAGACAAGAAAAAGGCTGCCAAGTTTCCAGTAATACAGAAAGAGCCCCAAGCCATAGTGTTCCTTCTCATTAATGTTGGTGATAGAGTCACCAGACAATGCACACTCCACCAGGACACTCAGTGGACTGGACCTCACCCTGGCTGTGTGAGCTCAGCAACACACCTACAGAGTGAGCTGTGCCAGGGATCAGTGAACCTCTGCAAGCACACATTTCCAGAAAAAAAGGCATTGCATTGCCAGCAGCTGTTCAAAACAGAAACTGATAATATCACTGCAATCATGGTGTGTTTGTGCACCTACAGAACATGGTCCCAAACCGATCTTGAGCAAAACTGGTTTTAGAATTATTTAAGGAAAACACTCTCATAAAAACAAACCACAAAACAAAACAAAAACCACCTCCAAAACAAAAGAAACACAGTTACAACAACAAAAAAACCACCCCCAGCACACTGTTTATACTTGCAATAGAAAAACATGACTTTATATCCTTAAGTAATGGTAACTATTTAGCATTCTGGTACAACGTGCTTCATTTAGCAGTAGTTGGGTCTAGGGAGGAACAAGGAAGCTGGTTTAAAATAATTTCTTTCCTCAGAAACAGCAAATGTGTTGTCTTGCATTGCTGAGCTGTGAGTTTGTTTAAAATTGGGCATGTCTGTGTTACAAAAGGGTTTTAGTCATTCTCTGACAGCTGATACGAAGCAAAGGCTGCTTGGTAAAGGAAAGCTTCTATTAAATATGTCTTCTGGTCTTTGTAATGATGACAGAAAGCTGTCAGTATAAAATGGTGTTTTTAATGAGGCTGCTGATAGAAAAAAAAAAAAAAAAGCTTTACAGCTTTATTCTTTAAAAATAGCATTCCTAGAAAAACAGAGTTGGGTGGCAGAAATTATGCTTCATGGGTTGCAAATTGGAACTTTATATTCTTACCTGGCATTAAACTGGCAGAATTTCCTCCCTGTGTGAGATACTTCAGGCAATGATCATCTCCTTATTTCCCTTTGTTAAACATCCTGGACATAGCTTCACCTGATACCAGACTCTTAACATGCGTTTACAGCAGAAAGCATGGTGAAAGAATTTAAATTGGAGTGCCAAATGTCTCCTGCAAAATGACATCAGGAACCTGGGGGGGGTGAGTTCAGTTAGTTCAGTTTCATGGAATTTGAGACGGATCAGGATTTCTGTGAAACCCACTCAAATTCTAGCCGGCGGAAGGCCGGTCCTGCACACAGGGTCTTGAATAGGAACGGTGGCCCTTTTCCCTGGGAAACTGAACTCACCCCCCCCAGGTTCCTGATGTCATTTTGCAGGAGACATTTGGCACTCCCAGGGCAGCCAGGATTCCTATTTGTGGTACCTTGGGTCTGGGAGAAATCCTGATCAGTCTTGAATTCTAGTCGGCGGAAGGAAACAAACGGTGTATCGAACACCTTAGCAGAGGGCGGCATAGCCCAGCCTAGCCCAAGCTATCCCACCCAGCCAAGCACATCCATCATAGCCCAGGCCAGCCTACCTAAGCTTAGTCCAGCCTAGCACGGCCTAGCCCACTCAAACCCTGCCCAGCCGAGCGCAGCCTAACCCAGCCTTGCCCAGCACACCCCAGCTCAGCAAGCATAGCCCCGCCCAGCCCACATTAGCCCTGCCCTGCCCAGCCTACCACCGCCCAGCGCAGCCCTGTCAGCATAGCCTCTCTCCCCACACCTTAGCACAGGGCAGCCTAGCCCGGCCTAGCCCATCCCAGCCAGCATAGCCCCGCCCAGGCCACACTAGCCCAGCCCCGCCTAGCCTCACCCAGCCAAGCCCTGCCCACCCTACCACCACCCAGCCCAGCCCACCTTAGCTTAGTCCTGCCTAGCACCGCCCGGCCCAGCCAAGCCCCACCCTGCTCACCACCCAGCGCAGCCCAGTCAGCAAAGCCCCTCGCACCACACTTTAGCACAGGGCAGCCTAGCCCAGCCTTGCCCATCCCAGCCAGCATAGCCCCGCCCAGCCCACATTAGCCCAGCCCAGCCTGGACCCGCCCTCCCACACCTTAACCCAGCCCAGCCTAGCACAGCCTTGTCCAGCTCTGCCAAGCCCAGCCAGCAAAGCCCCGCCCATCCCAACTTAGCCCAGCCCAACTTAGCCCAGCCCAGCTGAGCCTAACCCAGCCTTACCCAGCACAGCCCAGCCCACCCTAACCAATCCAAGCTAGCCCAGCCTAGCCCTGCCCAACCTTGGCCAGGCAAGGCTGGCCCAGTCTAGCCCCGCGCAGCTTAGTGCAGCCTGGCCCCTTCCTCTCTCCACCTGCCCAGTGACTCAGAACAACTAGAAATGGCAGCTTAACTCTCAGAATACAGACCGATATATCCAGCAGTCAGCGTGAGGGCACGGGGAGAGCCAAGAAAGTGAGTATGTACACTGTTTTGGGGGATGGGGGAAGGGACAGGGACACTTGTACCTCTACAGCAAGCCCTGCCTAGCTGATCCTGCTAAATGATTAGAAACAAGGGGGGCTCTAAAATTAGTTTACCAGGATTGTATTGGTTTTGAGAAAAAAAAAAAATCCTTACTTCATTTCTCTCCACCTTTACTGAAAAACTTCGTCATCTTCCAAATTTCTGGGAAAGAAAAAAAGCAAACAAACCTTCTGCATTCCTAGTGAGCTAATTTGGGCTGCCCGACTGAGGGTAAGTGATAAATTCTGGTTGAAGTGATAAAGTTCTAGGTACAAAAAATCTGCATGTCATGGCCTGCTTTTAAAGAAACACAGAATTTAAAATGGCTAATAACAAGTCTGACACAGGCGTCCCAGTCTGCAGGGGCTGTAACCAATGAGCTAGATTGCACTGAATATCTTGGCAAATGGCATCCATCAGAAGCTGTGTAGGGGAACCATGGTGCAGGGAAGATGACATACTGATACTCTTAAAACTGCAGAAAGCTTGGAAGAGAAACATGACAGAATTAATAGCTGGGAGCAGGAGAGGGAGGAGCAGCTGAGATAGCTGTAGGACCAGTGACAGCTACAGCCAGCTGCAGCAGGGAAAAATTACTTTTGAGGAGAGGATAATCACAATTTGTGTGCTCTTCACTTTTATCCAAATGGTTGGAGCAGGTAGAAGAGGCATTTAAGCCAAAGAGTAGTTAGAGGAATTGGTACTAACCTCAGGGGAATAGCTGAAATCCTGGAAGGGGCACAAAATATAAAAAGGTCCTGGGGCTCTGCACCCCAAGACTGCACTAAGACAAGCACGTTAGTGTAGCACAAGCTCTGTTCAGACTACAAGCACTTGAAAGGAGTACAGGGCACACTGAGTCAAGACCCTGATTTGACCATCTGAGGAGCATACACATCCATGGGAAACTCAGTTCCACCCCTGCACAAAGGCGCCTGTTCCCAGATCTTTGCTGAGCCAACAGACTGCTTTTAGCCTGTACTGCTATTTGACAAATAGGATGCCAATGGTTCCCAGCACTCACACGGCCAATAGCCCAGAACACAATAGTTGGTTTCCTGTTACAGCAGAGAAGGCTTTAACTTATTCACAAGAACAGGATAGCGAGTCAAATCGCTTAGAAGGTTTTAGAAAGGGGTTGGATGTTTGCATGGTGAAACAACATCCACAGCCATATTAGCAAGGATAAGGGTTACAAGCTCAGCGATCCTCATGCTACGGGACAAAATGATCAGTGGCTGGGATCACTGATCCAAAAGCAACAGCCCTTCCCTGAAGCTCCTTGTGGCAAGGTCACGTGGCCATAAGCAGACACTGTCAGAAACCAAATAATCCATTGTGAAGTGCTAGCTGGGCTAATCCTCCGTGTCCCCAAAAAGCTCCAGAGAGGCTAGGCACAGAATGAACCAAAGAAGAATCCTTGTACAAAAAATAAAAACCCAAAAGAAAAAGCTTTATTGGTATGCATCCTAAAGAAATGGTTACAAGAAATGGCCTTGGATTTATCTGTCAAAGAAACATAGAAACAGCTGTGCTCTCCCTAGAAAGGTAGTGGCCATGAGCAGATTCTTCACAAAACAGGCCAGCATGGAAATATACTGGAGGAAAGGAGGAGGGGAGCGGATTGGTATTCTGTTCCTCAACACTGGTGGATAGGCAATTTCAAAAAATTGAGAGGAAGCCCAGTAAGAACTTCAAGGTGTTTCTCCACGCTAAAACCAGCATTTTCCTTTTTACACAGCTCCTCTATGTGTAAGTGCTTGCCCACTCTGCTTTTTATAGAGAGCTGGGCAACTACAAGCAGAGCTTCTGCAAAGGCAAGAGACAGTTATCTTCATTTGCCCTCTCTCATCATTGATTCTGATTAGGTTTCAGTCCCCACTCAGCCTGTTATTTCTCCAACCCCAAGTATATTACTTGTTTATAATTTGTACTGCTTTAGGAAAAAAAAAAAAAAAAAAAAAAACTCAGCAGTTTTCAGTAAGAGTAAAGTCCAGAAATATTCCAAGACCCTCTTGCCAACCCAGTAGGAAGTAGCCATGTAGGAATTGGATCACCTCTTCTTGAAGCCATACTTTTTCCTTTCATAAAAAAGGTCTGTCTTAGAACTGCCCAGGTTGACAATCTTAGGGCAACCATCTCTCTGTAAGAAAAGAAAATGCAAGTTAGGAAATGGGCCAACACAGAACAACATCATAGTTGTAGTAAGTTTCCAGTTCCCACACTCCTTGCCCCATCCTCAACACATTTCAAACACCTCTACAGACAAATTGCTCTCCAGTGTTGGTTACCAGTAAGATGGTGGAATAGAGAAGAGGATGAAAGTCTTTTCAGCATTAATGTAGGACATGCTCTCCCTCGGGGCAGAAATGGAAAACAGCTCATATAACATCAACCATTTAATGAAAAGGATGCGCTGTGCCTCAAGACTGAATTCTTTCTAAATCAGGATGTGCAGGACTTCTAGGGTCCAGAGGGATAACCTTTCTCCTTCTTAGCCGAGAAGAAGCTTGCTGCTCTAGACGTCACCAAACCATTCTTGTGTTTAGGTACCCCTCAGCTCTAACAGCAGAACTGAATGTCAGATTTCTTGCATCCTGGATTGATTACTGCAGAGGCTGTAGGGTCAGCTACTCTCAACAGCTACACAGGTAAGTTATTGTACCCGAATTCCAATACACGGTGAGAAAAAAAGCGACAAGAAAAGCAAGGGGGAGTAGGGGAGACCTTCCTGAGAGGTGTGGTTGCAAAACCAAATCAGAAATGCACCTCTTGGTAAGTCTGGAACATTTGCTCATGGGCCACCTGAGCCCAGCATCTGCGTAATTCTTTAGGGCAAACCGTTACGGCTGGCCACAGCAGCTGTGAGGGGCCCAGCAGGCAGAGGAACACGTGTCTTTGGCTGAAGTACAAGCCTGAGTGCATTAGATTTAGAAAGCCCCTGGGCAGATGTCAGATGCTGTAGAAGCTGCACCCAAGCTGCCTGGCTCCCATGCCAGAGATGCAGTCCAGTGGGGAGGATCTGCATGACAGGAATAACAGGAGAGGTGGGGAACAAAAACCATCCCTCCTCCATGCACCTGCTATAACCCTTTTCTGGCGACTGTCTCCTTATTTAATTTTGAACCTCAATATGAGGTTGACTTGACTTTTTCAAGCCTTGCCTCCCACAATCCATGGAATCTGTTCAAATCTTGACAGCCTTATTGCAGGGCTCTGTTAATTCTTCTTCCACCTCCTCCTAAGGACACAGCTCATGAGCACCCTCCTTTCTCCAAGAAAAGATTACTATTTGCAACTCACAGATGTCCTGGGTGGGATTCTGGCCCATACCCACAGATCAAAGTGGGCTGAAACAATACTTCATTCCTTCCTCCACCAGAATAAATGAACCAAGAGTAACCAGGTCCTTTGCTTTGTGCCCAATAGCATTCCACCTCTGCCATCCGTTTTATTTGCTTTCTTGCTTCACTATCTTTTCCAGTCTTTCTCTGAGGATGATGAAAGTGCTGTGGCTGAAACCTTGGGCTGTCAAAGCTTCAGGTACAGAGCTCTGCCCATCTGTTTTTCTTATTCACATCAGGATCAGATATCATAATTATGACAGGCAGCAGCACACTTAATTTTTCTCCTTCTGGGCTTCCTACGCTTGTGCCAGCACTTTTCAATCCTGCAACAAATCATGTCAAATCTGCTGTTTCAGATCTGCAACTTCACATCTGCAATAACATGTATTTTTCTGCCATGGAGCAACTTTTGTCACTCACAGCAGCATTCACCCAGGTGTCAAAATACCCCAGACCTGAGTTACTCTCCTCTAGCTCTATGTTTTCTACTGTCCTCCCTGACAGAGCAGCTGGTTATTTCACACCTGAACCAAACATAAGATACAGGTGATTTTAGGTTATGGAAAACATTTGTTGGGAATCTCTATGAATTGATAAAAATAAAACCAGGCCTATTTTACTCATGACTTATAAAGCCAGGGATCTTTACTCCAAAGGCAAGTGAACAAAACTACTCTTTCTCACAGCATTTATAAAGCAGCAGGCAGCACCACCATCACAGCACTTATATCTCTATTTGGATATAGAGAAAAATTATGGTCCTGTTAGATCTAACAACTAAATTCAAATGAGGACCCGCTCCTGTTTTGGATTTGGCTGCAGGCTTCTAGAGAAAACAGGCACTGGAGAGAATTAAAGTAGCAACTCACTCAGCTGAGGACACTCCTGTAAATCACTCTGAACCACTCTCTCAGCACATTCTTCAGTCATTAGGGTGTGTAGAAAATTACACTTGCAAAGCACCAAACAACTTCTAACAGTCACTCTCACAGCTACCAGGCATATATTCTGGGATAGCATAACTGTAAACACCATGTTCTTGTTCCTCTGCAAAGTCTTGCTAATGCTTTGTTGCAGTTGATGTCCTACACACATTGTGTTGGGTTACTAACAGAAGCCTGACAAGGGGTGAACAGCTGCCTCATTTCATATGTGCCCATGGCTTTCAGCACAATATTACAAAAAGATTTTAGCTCTGGCTGTAGACAAAATGGACCATTACACCAAAACGCATTAGCAGAAAGAGATATATACAATACAGACCATTTCAGAAAAGAGTAAGAAAATATAAATTGTATCCCATTGAAATGATACAAGAAGCATCAAACATGAGAAACACAATTACCAGTGGAGCCACTGGACACTAAGGACCAACTTTACCTTGTTATTGAAAGGAAAACAAAGGTTTTGATTCCACGGGCCTTACAGTACCATATGTGCTCCTAACCAGTGGCTCATAATGGAGTTCTAGTGGCTCCTGCCACTGCCTTGCAGTGTCTGAAACATTTCTGACCCTGAGGAAACCTAGGCTGGAGCTGTAGTAAGATGACAAGCAAAGTGGTAACAAGCAGTGTGTGGAGGAAATGAACTGTGAGTGTGCAAAACAGTCAGATATCCTTAGAATGAAGAGTTACAATACCTCAAAATGCTTTGCAATAACCGGGACCTATCAACAGGGGAAAGAAAGGTTTGAGGTATCACAACCAAATGCCAATTGCCCCAGCACTAATTTTGACAGCTCCAAGCCCCTTAAAGGTAAGCATGGCTACTGTGTGGCTGGGATGGCAACTTACATCTTTTTCCTGGATGGTGCACTCCTTGCAGTAGTAGGCGTCGGACACGCCGGGCCCCCCGCAGATGACGCAGCGGCCCTGGTAGGAGCCGTAGTTACACTCGTCGCAGATGCGCACCAGGGTGCAGGGCCGCACGTACGAGTCGCAGATCACACACTTGCCGTCACCTGAGAGCACAGCCACTGGTTACACACTGTCCTTCTGGCCACCCCCGGGCAGAGGAAAAGCTTCCTCGTCATGTAACTGTCCTGTACGCTCAGAGACAGGACAGCCGAGCTGCAGAAATGTGCCTTGCAGGCACAGGGCTCAGCTCTTAGTGCACGCAGACTTGAGAGGAACAAGGCCTGCAATATCTGAGGGTTTTCTTCAATTTGGTCACACATCCACAGTCAAGAGAAGAAAACCAAAATTACTTCTTTGGGATTAGCCAAGGCTTGCTTAGATTGTACCACTACTTCTACTCTACAACTTTTCCTGACTTATTCACTTGCAAAAGAAAAAAAGCCAGACTGACAGAACTAGAATCCTTACCTGCACAGAAACAGCAGTGTAAGCTTCTCCCACAGTGCCACACCAACAAAGGTCTGGAGATACTATCCACAAAGAGACAAGAGATTGTACTCATGGTCCCTTTAATCTTTCATTTGTGAGAATGCCACAGAAAGGCCAGACTGGCATAAGCAGCCATTTCACAAACGTTGCTTTACACTCTCACGAGGAACTGAGTGAAATTCAAGTACTCACATCATACAGGCAAGAAGCCATCAGATGCCATCAGTGGCAGTTTATGCTGAGCTGGACCTTAACTCAAACACTGACTTATGGATAAAAAGTTTCATATCTATCACCAGTTCCCAAGGTATCTAATCCTGGCTCCCACAAACAGCTTGCCTAACCTCTCTTAAATCTCTGGCATGGCAGCCCTCAGCTAGTACCAACAGGAACCAGTTTCACTCTCTGGTGGTCCAGAAAACAATCTTCTTGCTTCAGACTGTCCTTCTCCCACTTTACTTACACTATTTTTGAGTCACAATCTACTCACCTCATTTTTTCCATTCCCCTACATGATCTAACAACAGATCATACTCTTTCTTCCCTCTCACAGCTAAGCATTTGATTCCCTGGGGTTTTTTCCTGCTCTAACTTTAGACATTTGCCCTCCATTTCTTCTTCTCCTAGATGCTAATTGGAACCTTTCTCGCGGTATGATGAAGCCAGAATCCCAAAATGCATTTTCCCCCTGCTTTGAAATGATCAGGATGATATTTTGTTATTACAGGTTACAAGGATCCAATGAAGCAGTCACTGCAGCCTCAGCCACTGGAAATGCTGGCAGCAGGTACACTAGAACTGCCTTTGTCTGGGAGTCTGTTTGAGCTTGCAACTTTTTAAGTATTCCTTGAGCTACAGTTGCAACGTTAAGGTAATTGTTCCCTTCTCAAAGAGCGACATCAAGTTTGTGGTTAAAGCAAAAATAGATTCCAACCTTCGAATGCAAACTGCATGCTCTAACCACAACACCATGTTCTCAAGCAACTAAATGTGGGCACTATACTTACATTTTTCACAGAGTCTTCCGATTGCTGGAAAAAAAAAAAGAAAAAAAAAATTATTTGAGGAGAAAAGTCTAAGTAACTACAAGCTTGAAAGTCAAATAATTAACTTCTGCAATGACCAGCCCTTAAAAAGATTAAAGGTGAAACCAAAGCAACAGTTTGAGCATAAATACAAATATTTATGATAAACAATATACATCCTCCTGGAGACATTTACCAGGACCAAAAATGCACTATGAATGCACAATGACACCCCTTTGCATTAAGAAAGCCTACATTCATCATCCCATTTCAAACACAGCCAGTGTTGACTGAAGAAAATCCTTGGCACAGCTTTTACACTGGTTTTGGAGGGGGGAATAAAATCAAGTGTTTGTTTAAAGCAGCCCAAACACCTTCTTTGCTTTAGAACATGAAGGTAGTTAAATGTATCTCAGAAGTCTTGTCACTTGCATGGGACACTCACAACAATGATTTTAGGAGCTTGGATAAATGCCATAAATACCGAGACTCAAAGATTAGATGTCAACATTCACAAAGACCAAACAGTGATTTAGCTGAAGTCTAAGAGACAAGTGATTTGCCAAGACACGACTTTTCAACATAGATAATTGAAAGCACTGACTATTCTAAAAAGAGATTTCCTATGGACAGTGCAACTGAATGTTTTGCGTTTACGGATCTTACAGAAAGCCGCTCGTTAAATTTGCTTTTCCAAGGAGTGACAAAAGCCTAGAAGGGATGCCTCAACTTCTAATCTTGTGTAGGAGATCCTTCAACCTTGACCCTAAATTTGACTCTGATACGCCAAAGATAAATCCCGTTATCTGTATTACAGGGGTAACCCGAAAGATAACTTCTATCTCACAGCCGCAAAAACGCTACCAAACGCTGCTGGATCCGTAACGGACGGCGGGGCATGGAAACAAAAGGAAAACAAAAGGAAAATAAAGCAGGGAGGGAGAGAGGGAGGAGCGGCGGTGCCGCCAGGCCCAAGGGCCGCGGGCGAGCCCGGCGGCCGGGAACACACTCGGGTGCGCCGCCGCTCGCCCCGCCGCGGGAACACGGGCGAGGCGACTCCGCCACCCTCAGGGACTCACCGACGCCCGCCTGCTTGCGGCAGAAGATGAGGTCCGGGTGGTGCTTGGCCATGGCGAGGCGATGGCCGCCCGGCGCTCCTCTTGAGGCCGCGCCGAACCCTCACCGCAGCTCCGCCCCCGGGTCCTGGAAGCGTCAGAGCGTCCCTGCAAAGGCGCCTCCTTCGGGCACGAAACCGCCGGGAGATGCCGAGATAAACCCTGCCTCGTAAAGGCACTCCATCTGCAGCCCTCCCCCGCCCAGAGGAGCCCCGCGGCGGCCGACGGCGCTGTCTCTGTGCGGGGTGTCTCTGGGCGGGTGTGTCCCTGCCAGGACCCGCCGGCCACGCCTCCCCGCGCGCGCCGGAGATGTCAAAGAGGCCGCGTGACGCCATCGCCGCGCGACTCCATCTTTGTCAGTGAACAAAATGGCGCCGTACTGCGTGCTGGCCGCTCGGCTGCGGGTGAGCGGCGGCGGCGGGCGGGGCAGGCAGCGGGCGGGACGGGCGGGGGGGATTGCGCCAGGGGCAGGGTCATTGCCCGCTGGGCGGCCGGGAGGGCGGCCGCACGCCCGCAGCCTCGGGGTCGGGCCGTCCCCGCCTCCGCCTGTAGGTCAGCGTGTCCCCGGTGCGGCCGCACGCCCCGTTTCCATAGCGATGGTGGGGCGCCCGCGGCTTGGGAGGCGGCGGCGTGGCCGCTGCTCGGGCCCTGGAGCGGGGCGTCTCCTGCCGCCGGGCCCGGCCGGCCGTCAAGGTGAGTGCAAGGTGAACGGGGCGCTGGGGACGCGGCCTGGCGCCGCTGCCTCCCCCGGCCGCCCGGACCCCGCCGCGGCGGGAGTCGCTGTCAAAGCCCGGGCCGGCAGGGCAGAGAGCGCGAGGGCGCGGGCCCGAGCCGGGAATAAAAGCTCTTTCCCCCGGGGCACGCAGTTTGCTTTCCCCCGTCTTGTGGTGCTTCCCGTTATAGGCGCGCGGCAGCACAAGGTGACTGACTCCTTGTTGTGTGACTGAGTTGTCTTTTGGCTACTTTGCTTCGAAAATGCTCCTTTTAATACGAACAGAAGCCCCTGGGTGTCAAAGATGCCAGCATCTCTGTATAAACGGGAGCTAGGAAGGCTGAAGAAGCAAGCGGGTCAGGCACATAAAGTGCCTTTTTTTCCAGGGGCCATGGCTCTGATGGTCTTGTCTGTCATGACCTCTAAAACTCACCTTTGCCAGTAATATGATCTTTGCCACAGAGATTGCTTTCCTTGAGACTTTGTTGTGTTTAATATCTACTCAGTAATAAAGTTTTCATGATCTTTTGAAGCCTGTCAGGCAAAGACCACATGCAATTTTCTGTTTAGGGCTGCTAAGGGGTAAAGAAGTCTTTGCTTCCCTGTCATAAATGCAGGCAGTGTAACTTCTCAGTTTGCCACTTGTGACCTTGACCAAGGTGTTCCCTTTTCTTAGGGAACTGAAGTAAGAATTTGGTTGCCTTTTAGTATTCTGAAAGTCTTCTGAATCTTAATTCCAGTTTTGTTATTACTGTCTTACTTTTAGAATGTTTTAGAAATGTATAGGAATCTTTAAATTTAAATGAAGGTTACAGAATAGCACCATTTCTGTTAGGTTGGTGTATTTGTTCTTAGTTGTAAAATAGTTTTTAGTTGGTACTTTGAACAGAAATGACTACTGATTAATTGAAGGCAAATCTTTTATTAGGGTAATAAATTGGTTCTCATTTTAGGGTGTGACATTGCATAAGAACAAGCAGTAATTTGCTAAAATTAATATTGCATGATGCAAAACAAAGATTGTGCTGGCACAGTCGATATGAGGAATTTAGTATTCCAGGAGGTTGTTGTCTATTATCAGGCTCAGGGTGCACATTTCTTCCCCCCCACCCCGTGAAGGACTAAATCTGTGGTGGTCATCAGCCATGCCTCTTTAGGAGGCAGGTTTTTTGCCCCTGTGTGGCAGCCTAGAGATTAATGAAAATGAGCATCACTGTGTCATGGCACATTTTACTGCCATTGGTCCTGTTTGCCTCCCATCCTGGAACGGTTTTGGAACTGGAACTGCAGAGAAAGCTTGCCTCTGGGGGAAATTAATTTGAATTAGCCTGATTTGGACTGACTGTCCTGTTTAAAGTATAGTTCTAATAGCCTCAAAGGGTCAAGATCTCTTTTCTGCCTAATTTCTCTTTTCTGAGGTAATGCTTTTAGTAGCATTCCATTTTTTGAACCACGTTGGCTGAAGATTGACTGAAAGGGAAGACTGTAAAGCTCTAAACTGCCTGAAATATCAGGTTTATTGAAGGTATTGTGGGTAAGTACTGAAATTATGCGTGGGCAGCTTTGTGTATCTGGCAGAAATGTCCACCAGGGCTCAACTGATCTTCAGAACCATTATTTTGGTTTCTCTTTGGAGATGGGTCTAGAAAATGAGCCTGCATTTACAATTTGATTATACCACACTGCTCTTTTTTCCTTTTCTTTTTTTCAGGCTGAGTCATGGTGAATGTTGGAAACTTGGCCAGTGTTCTTAGATCAGGGCAGATGAGGAATGATGGTATTTTGGGTTTCAGCTGGGAGTTCTAGGACAGAGTTCCCATACAGGAGTGCACGTAACACAGTTGCTACTCTTTTGAACACGAGCTTTTGCTCACTGGGCTTGTCTGCCTTACTGGCTGCCAAAATGCAAGTTACTTTCTGAATTCAGACTCCCCTTGCATCTGGAACATTCACTGTAATGAGCTAAATGCAAGATACCTACCTTAAAATCTGTTAAGAGCAGTGTTAGCTTCCTTACAGAGATTTCAGAAATAATGACTCATTTATTAGACTTGGTTTCTTCTGTCTTTTGAGGGAGCTTTCACCTCGTAAAATACCAATAGGCTTAGGAGCCCTGTAATGATTACTGCCATTCCTTTTACTGAAATTTGAACAAGGACACTCAACTGGAGTAAGGGGTGCAGTGCCAGGTGAGAAGAGGTCACTTGGCAGCTGCTTGGTCAGCCTGGAAATTAACAGTTCCTGGATAAAAGGGAAAATTTATAGATTGGTGGCTGCCTACTTCCCTTGGCTGTTGGGCTCTAGGGACTTGTCACTGCTTATTAAAAGACATCATGGAATCCCCTGCAAAGCACTAGTACATTCCCTCTCAGAGAAGAGTGAATGAAGCTGGGAACTGTCAGGCTTGTGACTTTTCCTTAATCTTGCAGTTCTGCCACCCCACTTCTGAGGATGCAATAGACAAAGGACAGGCATGGGAAATTGTCATGAGGGATATATTGTAGATTCTTGCTGAGGAGAGATCAGACTTTTGAACGAGGCAGTTTTTGCTGGGAGGTGGTGGAGCCTTAGACTTGCTGGGTGCCAACATGAGAACAACCATATTGAATCAGATTAATTCCCAACAGAAATATGGGATTAGATTTATATCCTGGTAAAATGAAGATATAAATAGGTGCCTTTTCAAATTCTTATGTAGAGAGAAAAGGTTCTCTAGTCTACTGAAGCTGATTGGTATGTGCAGTTATTCTCCCTGGGCACATTGGCCATTCCAGAAACAGACCATCCAGGCTTCTCCAGACCCAGACAGAATCCTTCACCTTAAACATGCTCTCCTCCCGCTTCTGGTAGCCTGAAGCTGTTTCAGCAGGATTAACTACATTGTATTGCTGATTTTGTGGTTTGCAGGTGAACACTGACATAATATTAGAAAAAATACTACATTTCCTTGGGCCATTTCATGAAGTGAAAAGACCCATAGACATGTATGTTCAAGCAGAAAAGATTTTACCTGAATTTTGTTTGAGAAGTTTTGTTGTGCCTCTTTTTGGAGCGCCCTGCTTCAGATTTCTATTTTAATCAGCTTTGGCCCTAGGCAATACTAAGATGCTGTGAAGCCTCTGCTGTTACTTTTATCTGCATATCTATTCTTCTTTATGATGAATTAAGAAGAAATTACTGGATTAAACCACAATACACTTCCTGGCCTGGCAAAAAGATTATTTTTCCATGAACAGTTGATTAAATACCTCAGTGGGTTTTTTTCCATCCACTCCAGGACCTGGAAACCGTTTTTATCTCATAAGACAGTGAATACCTTGTGAGGTAAAAGAAAAAAAAAAAAGCCAGAACAAAGCAAACATAAAAAGTTATGAGGCAACTAGATAAAGAGCTGCTTTGCCTACTTTGTATGTTAAACAGTGAGAAGCTGGGTGGTGCTTGATTTGATGTGGGTGGTTGTTCTGGGGGTTTTTTTTATTTATTTTTATTTTGCTGGTGGAAGAAGGAAAGGTTTTAAGTCTTACACCTGTGATAAGTTTTGGAAGTTCTCAGAATAAAGTGCATCACAGTGAAATTGGATGAGTGGGTTTCCCATGCACTCATGGAGGAGCAATGCCCTCTTTGTACCATCAGGTTCAGTTTCCTCAGATATTCTTTCATGACAGTGGTGTGCAGCTGCTGTAAGTGTGCACTGCTTCTACCATAAGCTCTTTGTATAATGGCTTAGGATAGTATGGTATGAATGCAAACTGCACCCTTATTGCTGGTGTGCTGACAGCAGTGTCATCTTGCCTAGCTTTCCCAAAATTTTTCTTGCAAAAGATACTAACAAGTGTTATCAAAAGGACAATAAAACAAGAGATTTGGCTAAAAATTGGTGATGTCTCTTTGATTGTGATTATTTCAGGCAATCTTTTCCATGCTGGTAACAAGAAAGCTGGAAAAAATATTCACAGGGAAATATTAAAATGCTTGAACAGGTTTAAAGAATTAATTAGGTTTTTTGACAGTGGTAAAAAAAAAAGGCAGTGGTAGGTACAATGATTGTGTTCTGAACAAGGAATATATGCAGTCACACATGCAAAAGGGGTGTGTACTGCAGCACTGCTACATTTATTAACCTGTACTGACCAAAACTTTGTGACTCTGAAGTAGTGGATGAATAGAAAAAGAGGGATTAAGCTGTAATAATGGGGCAGGAAGAACTCTGAATTCTTTTTCAGTCTGTTTCTAGACTTCTAATGCTGATGACTGAGACTTTGAAAGCATGTAAGAAATGCATGTGCCAGATCCTTGGAAGTTTTTATGGAGGCTGCTGTCTGACTCAGTTTTCAAAGCTGCGTGAGAGCTTTTAGCCCTGGGCACTGACCTGTCTCTTCCAGGTCAGGTGCTGTAAAGGTGCCTCTCCATAGCCTGCCCTTCTCCTGTGTTCCAGGAAACTGTCTGCCAATGGAGGCTGCCAATTGAAATTTGGGCTTTTTTTTTTTTTCCCCTGGCACTTTCTGATGGTGCATTCAGCTCACAGTGTAGTTCACTTGTCATGCAGTTAACTCCCTTGTAGATAAGTGCCGGGCTTTTCCGGAGAGAAAGGTCAGGGTGCCTTTGTGAGAGTGAGGAAAAGAGCACCTGGATCTGTGCAATCAGGCTGGTGGAGCCGATGGGATTTTTCCACACCCTGCTTCTACTGCTCTGTGTTACATTGTAGACCAGGCCTGTACACCAAACTCTCCTTGTGGAAATACAGTAAGTTTTGTAGCAGTATGGAGGGACCCTGCCTAGGAAACTTAGTACTGATGATGGAATGGAAGGGTGTCCACTCAGACCAATGCTGTGTCACCTGCCAGTCCTTCAGTGTCAACTCAATGCCAGCAAGCAAATACAAACCTAGGGATAGTTTGCTTTATTGTTCTTCTCCACCATGACTCTAATGTGTCAGGAGTAGAGTGCTTTCTTAAGAATAGGCTCGGCATTGCCTGAAAGCAGATTTCTCATTTGAAAGCATAAGGCATCTGGTGCAACAGATAAAAATGTGGAATAATTCAGTAAATGCTACCTGTTCTGGGTTACCCTGGTGTCTCACTGTTTAAGATCATATGCAGTGTTGTATGATGAAATCTATTTGGGTACTGTTAAAAACTTTGGCAGTTTTTGTGTTCCTCAGTCTGTAAAATCCCAGTCACAAAAACTGAAAAAAAAAAAAAAATTATTGATATGTTACAGAAACTCACTCTGCAGAGTTCCAGTGCTAACACTCTCCTTTTTTCAGCATGCCTTGAACAGTGGAGTACGACGCTACCATGTTGCTCCCGTCCTGTGCCAGCGGGCCAAGGTGGCCATGAGCCACTTTGAACCTAATGAATACATAAACTATGAAAAGCTGGAGAAGAACATCAACATTGTCCGTAAGAGGTAAGAGAGGAGAAGGGAAGAAGGGAGGGGTCAGTGTATTGAATCGAGCTCTGCAGTGACAGGAGAGGAAGAAAAAAATGTGGGGCCCTGGCACAAGGAATGTTTACCAGGGAAAGCAGCGCTGAACAGTGGCAGTTGTCAATACAGTGACGCATGAGTTGTGGTGTCTCCTCACAGTGGTGGGGCACTGCGGGAAGGGTTGAAGGATATGATGAAGCACTGCAACAGGCAGAGATCCAGGCCATTGCAGAGGAGGTGCTGGAAAGGGCTCCGTCATCTTTGTTTAATACTCTTAATGAGGAGTCTTCACATTGGCCCTCGCTTCTTTCTGGGCAGCAGCACGTGGGCAGTGATTGTTACAGGGTAATGCTTCTCTGCGCTGTGTCCTGCTGTAGGTGTTACATGGGTGGAACAAAGGGCTAGGAATTCATAGTATATGTAAACACAGTGACCTTAATCTGCTGATAGAGGCTTGTGTGCCTGCTAATTTGTCATTCCTGCTCCGCTTATTGTGGCAGTGGTTTGTATGACTTGTCCTTCAGTCTTTGTGTCCCTTGTTAAATGTGGTAGCTCTCATTTCAAGTTGTTGTGTTGATTTAGTTGCTTCTCAGAAGATCGTGCTACGTACATAAATAGATTCCTCAGCTGATACAGCTGCAGGATGAAAGGTCTGAGGTCACAAAACTCCACTTAGTTGTATTTGCTGTGGGATCTGGTATCTGTGAATTGAGTCTGACCTCTGTCTCACCTCTATATGTGCTGTCCTGAAGTATGACTCAAGAAGTGAGCGGTCAATGTTTTTTTCACAGTATAGGAAGATTAAAAAAGAAAGCATAAAATGACATCAGTTCATATGGTTTTGAACTTTATGAACTGAAACCCTTGTTTTTACCATGTGCCAGTTGATATTTCAGTGCTGTAAGACGAGCACGGAGGTTTCTGGGCGCTAATAGGTCTTAACAGTCTGAGCAATAAAGAGAAGCATAAAAAAATACATTTGCAAATGTTGAAGCACACAAGATGCAGATACTAAAATTATTCTCCCCAGGCTTGACCGCCCTCTGACCTTGTCTGAGAAGATTGTCTATGGACACCTGGATGACCCAGCCAAACAGGAGATTGAGCGCGGCAAGACCTACCTGCGCCTACGGCCAGACCGCGTGGCCATGCAGGACGCCACAGCTCAGATGGCAATGCTCCAGTTCATCAGCAGCGGGCTGCCCAAGGTGGCTGTGCCTTCCACCATCCACTGTGATCACCTCATTGAGGCCCAGCTGGGTGGTGAAAAGGATCTTCAAAGAGCCAAGGTCACTATTGCAGAGACTTAACTTCTGTCTGTTTGAAAATGTCCTTCCAGTTGAAGGAAGAGCTTATTTTAAATTTTGTTTTCCCAGAAGGACAGCCAGGAATCAGATATGGTAACAGATTGCCTGTGGTGGTCAGCACTGTTGGTCAGATGCAGCGAAGAAACAGACTTAAGTGGATTTTTGGGAGTTTTTCAGCTCAGATTAATCCAAACAATGGTCCATGGTTTAAAGGACCATGAATGTGGGAGAAACTAGTCTTAAGTTGTTAGTGATGGAAGCCCAGATCACATGTGTTTTGGAGAGAGAGCATATTCATCTAAAGGAGAAAAAAAAAATATTTCAAAGGGAAAAAAGGAAGTCAGATTACTCTATGTTACAGCATGGCAGTGTGAAAAACTTAATGAACATATGTTCCAGCATTGCACTGGTGTATCCTCTGAGAGGGAGGCAAGTAGTTACTTTCCCAAACCATTTGCTAGTGATTATCTGAAAAGCAATAACTGAATCATGTGCAGCTTTCATGGCTCATGGGTATAGTATAAATGTGTGAAAAAGTATGGAGGATGTTGAGTTTTATTTGGGAATTTCAAGGTGTTATTTGTCCAACTGCTGATTCACTGCCATTTTTAAATTTTACTCAACTGCTTTACTGCTTATTCCTCCCCAAATGAGCTCCTGTAATATAGAGAAACATTTATCTCTGACATACCACAATGCATCTGTAAAGGAAATCTTGCTTCTCTGAGTGGACTTAGCCTAAATCCACTGTCAGAGCCAGGAAGAATTGCACCTTGAATGTTGATACTAGGATTTACAAACAGTAAACAGGGGTCAACTGCATTGTAAGATTTTAGTCCATACCTATTCTCAGAAACTTGTGGTGTTGAAGTATCTGCTTTTGGCTTTCTTCAGTGGGCTGCAGTAAAGCAACTTGCACCACTCAAGAGTGATTTGGGGAGTTCTTGCTCTGCTTGTGTCACTCCTAGGTTGTGCCATTGACAGTTTGAGACTTAAACTAAATCAGGCAGCTTCTTTTCTCCCATTCACCTCCTGTTTTCCCCTTTCCCCTATCCCTGTATTTATTCTCAATAGTGCAATTATATTTGCTGCAACCCTGAATTGAGCCGAGTCCCTCCTTTGCCGTTCACACTGAGCAGAGCAAGTAAAGGTCCTGCCTTCTTCTGACTGGCTTCTGCTGCTGCCAGTTGGCACACAATGAATGCTGGCAGGCCAGAGGGGGGTTTGGATTTACTGGGGGAGAGATGCACAGACAGACTGGAATGACCCAACTCCCATGGAAAACAAGGCTTAAAGAGCTGCTGCTGCTTCTTGGGAAACTTCAGCAAATGTGTGCTGAGACAACTCTTCAGTTCTCTCCCCATTCCCTTCATTCTGAAGCTTAGCTGCATGAGAGCAGTCTTTAAGAAATTCTCTCCTTCTAGTGCTTGTCTTACCTACTCCAGCACTCTTCTGCCAAGAGCTGTTAGGATATAATAGTGTCATACTTCCTTGGCAACCATGTGTTTTCTCAGAAGCAATTTTCATAGTGTGACCTCCACCAACAATGGTGACAGTGCAGCAGGAAAGGCAGCATTGTGTGAGTCTTAAAGAGGGGACTTGCTAGAATGACAAATGACACTCACCAACTCCCCTGGCAGTGAACAACTTCCAGTTCCATTTATTAATCTTTAAAAATAAGGCCAGAATATTTATCTAAGGGATTTGAAATGTCTCCAAAGCATCTGTATAGGAAAAAGAACACCTGGTAGAGAAGGAAGGAGATGCTAGAATGAGGGATGGAAACAGGTTAAAAAAACCCCCTGAGAATAGGAAAGGTGAGCACAGCATTTTTAAATGCCTTATTGGCAGGGTTTTCCTTAAATTGTGCTGTTTGGAATTAGAAACTAAAAAAAGATGCTTTCAGTAGAGGTACAAGTGGGATGAAATCAAATGGCCTGTTACAACTGTCTGTCAGACAGTCTTAATCTTAACCTTTTGGTTTTAAAAAGTATGTGCACCTCCCTCCAGCTGCTGCAGAAGTGGGAAGCAAGCTGCAGGCAGGCGTGTGAGAGAGGGGAACATGTTTGAATGAGCTTTTGGTGGAAGAACAAAATGTGGTACTAATGCTCTGTGCTTCCCTCTGTAAATAGGATATCAACCAGGAGGTGTACAACTTTCTATCCACGGCTGGTGCCAAGTATGGAGTGGGATTCTGGAAACCTGGGTCAGGAATCATTCACCAGGTAAAGTGTGTGTTTGCAGTCTTTGAATATGCAGTGGGTCTTTTACCTTAGCGTGGAGAGAGAGCTCAAGTACAAACCCTTAGAGAATTTGGCCAGTTTAGGGAAACAACTTGCTTTGCTCAAGGCAGCTGAGGTTTCTTACTTGCTCTCTCTCAGCTATCTTGACAACAGTGGGGTTTTTTTTACAGGTTATTTTTGGTCAAACTGTAACCTGATGTGTGATTAGGTAGTGCCAACAGCATGCCGTGTGAATCACAGGAGCTTGAAATACCTTAACTGCTTGTGGGCTGGCTCCTCTTAGTACATTTCAGACAGTGTGGTGAGGTCATGAAGCTGGCTACATAGGGTTAATGTGAATTGCTTTTGGTGGTGAGGAAAGCAGCCTTGGGAACATCCTTTTTTTAGGGTCATTATGTATGCATTTAGTTCTGTAAAACCCAGAAGAGTTTATGAGGACGCAACAAAGCAGCACACTGCAAGTACTCAAGAGTGGTGGCACATAAGGAGTTGCTAGGTGAATTTGAATAAAATGCAAAACAGTTTCCAAGTCTGAGATTCTCTTGTTATTACACTTGGATCTGAAAAAGAATGTGATAGTCCCAAGATAACTTAGCACTTAATGAGGCTTTTTGTTTTTTTTAAAGCAAACAAAAACCATCCGCTGTCAGGATGTCCCTAACTTGCTTGTGGTTGGTTTGCTTTGAGTGTCCAGTAGTCATTTTTCATTTTTCCTCTGAGTCTCAGGCAGCAAAAGTTGAAAAGCAACATGAAGCAAAAGGAGTGGAGAGGAGAATGGATGATTGGTAAGCATCCTGTCAGCAGGGAACTTGTGACCAGGTGCAGTCAAGAGCTCTCTGCTATGTTTTCTTAGCTATAAAATGAGTTACTAAGGTTACCTTAACTTAATGGGATGCAACAGATGAACTCTTCAAAAGGTTATGGGAACACCTCAGATCATTTGTGTTCTGAAACCACTCGTAGCATCTGTCATGCAGCAACATGTATGCTGTGGCTACCAGTCTTCTCGTGGCTGACTTTCTCTGGCTGGAGGAAGCTGGTCCTGTTGTATAGCTTGAGTACAACTCTGCCAAAGTTGAGGCCTTGAGAGTGACCTTTCTCACACAAATACGTTAACGTGGCTACAAGAATATAAAGCTCAAAGTTCTGAAAGCAAAGCCTTGGTCTTTTTGGTAAAGGACTGCCTTAGTGCTGTTCAAGCTGTTCTGTGATGCATGTGCTGTGAGTTCTGTGCTTCCCAGAAAGGCTGTCCCTAGGGTTGGTGTGGCACATGTGCAGTGAGAAGTTCATTAGCTTGAGTTCTCTACAGTGTTGCGACCACAGGAATCTCGTTTTCTCATTGAAGAATGGTTTTGTGGTTTTGTTAATAGTTGAAAAGTGTTGCGTGGAACTGGTAGCAGCAATAAGGGAAGGGCAGCCTCTTGGTGTGTTGGTGAGAAGTTCTTCTATGTGATTAAGTTTTGGCTGGCAGCATGGATTGGGAGAGCCTGCTGGTATTCTGCTGCTGTGCAAGCACAGAGGCTACGGAAGGTCTCGCTAGCATTGGATAAGTGAACTGACTTGCTCATTAAGGTTCATTAAGCTGTTCATTAAGGGTATGGGGATTATGGAACAGACTCCTGAGCCCTAACAAAGGTAGGATCTTAGCAAAAGCCTAAACCGGAGGGGGAAAAAAACCGAGATTGATTTCTAATTTTGTTTATTATCCTGGGATGAGCAAGGATCCTGGGACTGAGACTTGGTACCTTGTTCTGTCATTACATCCTCCACAAGGAGTTTGAAACAGAAGAGAATTTCCATTCTAACCCAAAATCAGTTATTTTCTTGCTACTGAAATCTGCAAATACAGACTGACCTAAACTCTTGTTCTTGTCTTCTTTCTGTCTTCCCCCTCCTTTCCCATGAAACAAGCAAGAAAACAATCCATTTTTCTTTTCAGATCATTCTGGAGAATTACTCCTACCCTGGAGTTATGCTGATCGGCACAGATTCACACACCCCCAATGGAGGTGGCTTGGGGGGAATCTGCATTGGTGTGGGTGGAGCTGATGCTGTGGATGTCATGGCAGGAATCCCTTGGGAGCTCAAATGCCCAAAGGTAGGAGCAGAAGGAATACTAAGCTTTGGTGCCAAGGCTGAGATATATGATGTGTAAGGAGCTTGATTTTCAAGCACTGTGTATGTAATGCACCAGATATGATTGCAGTGTGACAGGAATATACCCTACAGGAGAACTATATCCTGTTACCTTTCTGACAGGAAGTGATGTCAGTATTGTTTTTCCCCCTCCTTGATGTTGTTCAGGTTATTGGTGTAAAACTGACTGGCAAGCTCTCAGGCTGGACTTCTCCTAAAGATGTGATTCTGAAAGTGGCTGGCATCCTCACTGTCAAGGGTGGAACGGGCGCCATCATTGAATACCATGGGCCGGGTGTGGACTCAATCTCCTGCACAGGTAAGTCAACACAGATCTCTGAGTGGAGTGTTGGTGGAGCTGGGTCTTGAACTATCTGTGAGGGCTGGGAAGGGAACCAGACAAGAACTAAATATTCTCCCTTAGCCTGGCTCGGCAGTTTATACATAGCAGACTGGAAGAGTGATGTAACAAGATAGCACTCCCTCTCAATGAAAAAGTGACCTCTCTCTATTAAATCTTCTGTAATTCTGAGAACATGGAATGGTTAATTGCGAAGAATCCTGTAAGATGATGTGTCAGGATAAGAATAAGGGTGGATGTATTCCAGTGTATACTTGGAGGGTGGAGATGTTTGCGATAAAGGAATGACGTTTTCATTTCAGCCTAAATAGGCTGTGAAAAGAAAAAAGAAAGGGGTTATGGGAATGTATGTGTGACAGCTGCTAAACAAAGAGCAGAGGTGCTGAGATGAGAAAGCAGTTTGTAACATGCAGTTTATACTAGCATATTGTGGCTCTTGGGTGCTGAATTTGAATTTGAACTAGCAAAAATTGCTGTTCTCTGTAATATGCTAGTTAGGACCAAATTACAAGAAATGTGTCTTCCTTTAGCTTGAAGTTTAGCCTTCAATCTGGACTTCTCTCAATTTGCATGACTTGGCTACAACTTGGAATACTTGTTTTTACAAACTGACAGCAATTTTTGATTTTTCTTCTATGAAATCAGAAGAATTTTATATCTGCTTCTAGTTTGTTAAATGTAAAACAGGAGCTTATACAGCTTCAGTGCTGTGTCCTTGAAAGGGATGGTTGATCCCTGTGCTGTCAGCAAATATTTGGGATTTTTTTTATTGTGTTCTGTCACTGGAAGCATTATATTCAGCCCATTAAATTCCTCACAAATGTCTGGCTCCTCCAGCAAAGATCAAAGAGATGATAGGGAGGGACAGGACATTCATTGCAGGTAGCAGGGACACTACTCACTGCTGTAAATGATTTGATGCTTAGTGCAAACAGGGGTTCCTTGTTATCCCTTCCAGTATCTGCAGATATCACTGCAACTTTTGGCTCATTCCTTCCAAGAGTATGGTCACAGGCACTGCATTGGTCAGAAACGTAGGGGGCTGAGGCAGCCATTATGTTGTCAGTTTCTCTCAGCTGTGGCTTTAAGCTTCTGTGGCTGACGCCCTGATCTCTCTCAGGTTTGCTGTCTTTTGCATGACTTTTGGAGAACTGGGTGGACTTGGACTTTCTGCTTTGATGCTGTGGTCTCTTCTCCCACTTCTGTAGGAATGGCAACAATCTGTAACATGGGGGCTGAAATCGGAGCTACCACGTCAATCTTCCCCTACAATGAACGCATGAAGAAATACTTGGGCAAGACTGGGCGTGCTGGTAAGAGGATTTGGGGATTGAAGTGGGTAGAAGTTTGGGTTCATGTGAAGGTGTATTCTGGGAGCAGTATGCTCCTACAGTCTTGTCTGATGTGAGTTTTGACCTTACGTGGTCCTGTAGGTCATCTGCTACAAGAAGGTAGTCTGTAGATGAAGTGGCTGGGGAATTACTCAGTGGACCCCCTGTGTTTAGTTGTTCTAGACTTTTTCTCCCTCATATTTGCTGCACTTTTCAGATCTTCCTTCTTTCTTATTCCAGATATAGCTGCACTAGCAGATGAATTCAAGCAGTACTTGGTACCAGATTCTGGTTGTCAGTATGACCAGGTGATAGAAATCAACCTCAGTGAGGTAAGGCTTCCTTTCTTCGTGCCACCTTGAATGCTGTGACGTGACTCTGCTTTTGTGCGAATGAGGACCAAGCCGGGAGTTTGATGCAACACCCTTGGTGCTGTGCTAGAACATGTGGAATACATTCCAGGCTGCTTCACTGACAGCTTATGCTCCAGGGCTCATGTAGGAGAATTCTACTTAAACAATTTCCAGATAGAGCTGTGAAAGGAGTTATTTGCTGCTGTGTTTGGGGGTTTTTTCTTCGCTACTGTGATTTCTGACTTTGTCACTGTTTCTTAAAGCTGAAACCGCATATCAATGGACCTTTCACACCAGACCTGGCGCACCCTGTGTCAGATATTGGTGCTGTGGCAGAAAAGGAGGGATGGCCTCTTGATATCAGAGTTGGTGGGTAGCATTTGCTCTTTCCTCTGCCTTCATACTTGTGGCATAAACATTGTTGTCTTGGGATAAGCTGTTGGTCACGTAGCTTGGGATCCAGTTTTTCCACTGCTGCTGTATGTCCTTTGACTTTGGTGCACTGTCATCTCTTCATGGCCATATGAATTTTCTGGGAAAAGCAGGGACCACATGTGCCAAGTGTGTAGGATGAGATCCAGGATAGTAGGAGGGATTTTGATCTCAAGAAGTAGACCAGGTTTTCTTCCATTTTTGAAACTTTTGAATGTTTGGATTGACAGGAATGTTACCCATTGAAGATGGCTTTTGTTAAAAGTCTGTGGTGTGGATTTGCCTGTTGCAGAGATTTGTCAGGAGCATGACTGTCAGCACTCCCAGCAGTTGACTGTTGAATCTTGGGACATAATAAAGTTAGTACTTGCTGTCCTGAAAAGCAGGCTTGCAAATTGATGTACTTGCTTTTGGGATGGTAACTTGTGGGCTGGCTTCTCGACTATTGCTGATGGAGTGGAGGAAGGAATGAAAAGAACAGAAATACACTATAAAGCTGTATTCCAGGTAGGAAGTGTACTATATGATAGTGTTACAAATAAGATACAGTTAGAGCAGCTGTAACTGGAAGAGAATTCTTATTTTGCTGCTTAGCACCAGAAAGCCGTCAGGATGGTATGTGTCCTCATATGTCTTCTTACTATAACAAGTAAGAAGATGTTCTTCTCTTTTCATCATTTCCTCCATTTCTTGCCATCTTAATTTGAAGCTTTTTCTGTCTTTGTGGAACAATACCTCTGTTTGGTTATTTGCTTAACCAAAGTGCAAGTAGGTGACACTCAGGTCTTGTAAAACAATAACCTAGTTAGGTTAGACTAGTGACAGGGTAGTGTGTTCTGACTGTGCAACCTCCAGAGCTGGTCATGGGGTTGCTTGTGACCACGGTGTACTGCTGGGAGGCTTGGCAGTATTATACCTGAAAGCCTTTCAGATTCCTTATCAGCAGAAAAAGTTTGTTGTCCCTTGTTTGTTCTTGTGGGAGACAGGTCAGGGAGAATCCTGCAAGTACCAGGTCTGCAGTAACCACCACCCTGTCTCTGTCACCACAGGCTTGATTGGCAGCTGCACCAACTCCAGCTACGAGGACATGGGACGCTCTGCAGCAGTGGCAAAACAGGCGCTCGCGCACGGATTGAAGTGCAAGTCCAAGTTCACAATCACACCAGGGTCAGAGCAGATCCGGGCCACCATTGAAAGAGATGGTTATGTGAGTATGGCTGCTCTTTGCACTTCCACACAGAAAGGGTTAAATTCCTCAGGACAGTACTCAAGGGGCCAGAGTTAACTAGTGGAGACCTCCTAAACTATGTCTTCACTTACTGCTGGAGGTGCAGCTACTGATGTAGTAATTGGTCTTGTGCTACTGTGCCTGGCTCCTGCCGTCATCTTGACAGTGTTTTGGCCTGTTATCTTTACTACCTGGGCATGTAAGAACAGGATTAGAACTGAACACGGCTGAGGCTGTTGTCAGGAACTGGGGCCCTGAGGAGATAACAGTATGCATAGCAAAGGATGCCCCATGCTTCTGGGATTCTGTAGATGGCCATGGCTGACAAAGGGCTGCAATCCACTTTTATTCCAGTGTATATAAAGAGAGCACGCCCTTTTGTTGGAAGGTAATTCCCAATTTAGACCAAACTTGTGGCAAAACTCATATGGGCTTTAAAAGGAACGTTCCTGTTGAGGAACCATTACCTACTTCCTTCCTTTTTTCTGTGCAGAAAATGTTGTTTTAATTAGCTTTACTATGTAGTAAATTTTAGATGCTGTCATAGTGTGAGGACCACGTCTTTGCATATGGATATGTCCAGCCAATGGCTCTTGCCACCAAGTGGCTCTTGCAACCAAGTCCTTTCAAGTCATACCTTTCCTTACCAGCTGCCCCCTTAATTGAGTTGTTTGCTGAGTCCACTTAGCAGGCACACACACTTGCCTGCACTGTTGCCAATTCTCTCTTTACATGGACAGGAAGTCTATAGAATATTAATCAGACCAGACACTGCCCTTCAGTCAAATGTTTGTAAGGACATTTCCATCAAGCTGGATTGCTCAAGTTGAAGCAGGTAGGGAATGGGAACATCATGGCAAGTCATCCTGTGCTCTGCCCCAGTGTTAACTTACAGTCTTACTGGGGTCAAACCCCGTGGATTTATAAAAGTGACTCAACTGAAACAAGGAAGGGAATTTTCTTAGGTTTGGTGCTTCCTGTTAGTGTCTTCTTCCCCTGAAAGACCAGCCCCAGAAACTCATTCCAGGCATTCTAAGGTGACAAAGTTGTTTTCTGCCCCTAGGCAAAAATCCTTCGAGAAGTTGGAGGGCTGGTTCTTGCCAATGCCTGTGGGCCATGCATCGGCCAGTGGGACAGGTAAAATGAAAGATGGACCTCGCTCTAGTTTTGTATCTTTTAGCTCTCAAAATGCTCTGTGAAGCCTGATTTGATTGTAAATACCACACACTGGTAATTAAATGTTTAAAAGCCAACTAGCCATAGCTGTCTGATAGGTACTGGAGGAGGCAAAAAGAAGTACTACAAATTTATATTGAGACTTTAGATGAATAAAGCTTGCAGAATGGTCACACATTCTGGAGGCTTTTTGTAGAAGGCGAAGAATGGGGAGAAGGATTTTTTTTTTGTCTGTGAGAGGATGGACTGAAGTTTGTATGGTCCTTTTAAAATAGAAAACGTGAATTGGTCCAACTTCAGTCATTGGAATGGCAGGGAGAATAATTCCCAATAGAAGGGATGGGAGGCACATTCTTACATTGCTTTATCATGACTGTCCATGGGATATACAAAGGCAATGTGCTTAGTTGATTATTGTTTAGATAGTTGAACAATAAACAATGTGGGTTGTGAAAACTACTGCAACAACCAGTGTTCGACGTGGGTTTGCATTCATTAATTTTGGGTCTGTGCTTAAGGGAGGAAAACATTGTACAGACACCAGCTTCTGTTTCTAAGATAGTGATTGCTGCCAAAACCAAACTGAGGGATTCTAGCAGTGAGACATCTAGAAGCAATATTCCATTTGGATCTGATCAGCATGTTTGCTTCTTTCACAGGAAGGACACCAAGAAAGGAGAGAAAAATACAATAGTTACATCCTACAACCGGAATTTCACAGGTCGCAATGATGCCAATCCAGAGACTCACGCATTTGTCACCTCTCCAGAGGTAAGAAACAGCCAGAGGAGGGGCTGTGGAATAGTTCAGGGCGCCTGCAGAAGAGGCCCAGTGTGCCTCGTTTAGTAGCTTGGCTGGTAGCTTTGAGACTTAGATGTAGACTTTCAGATGAAGTGATGGGAGGTAGAATATGCCTTTAAATTTGTCTTTTTTTTTTTTTTTCTTTCAGATTGTCACAGCCTTGTCCATTGCTGGCACTCTAAAATTTAACCCTGAGACAGATTACCTGACAGGAGCAGATGGGAAAAAGTTTAAACTAGAGGCACCTGATGCAGATGAGCTGCCCAAGCTGGTAACTGCTCTGTCTGGGGGCAGAGGGAGGGAAGACCTGACACTAGCAGTGTTTTATTTATACTGATGGAACTTACATGCACTGACCCCTTTCTTGACATGTGGTGGTAGAGCTAGAATGGGTGCAATTGCCTGTATTGGCTTGTTTTTCACATGCTGTTGTGAGATGGCTGAGGCTGATGATTTTCCTTTCTTCTTTGGAAGGAGTTTGACCCAGGCCAGGACACCTATCAGTATCCTCCCAAGGATGGCAGTGGGCAGCACGTGGATGTGAGCCCCACCAGCCAGCGTCTCCAGCTTCTTGAGCCCTTTGATAAGTGGGATGGCAAGGACCTAGAAGACATGCTGATCCTCATCAAGGTCAGAAATGACCAGCTATGACTGGTCCGCTTGAACAGGGGTTTGCACAGCAACTGCTAGAAGCTTTGGATGAGCCTTTGAGATACCTGATTCCCTCCCTACTACCACACTGTTACAGAAAGGGAAGCAAGGGTCTTCTTTCTTCCAGGTGTTTCCTTCTAATACTTCTTTCTGTTATAACTAAGTGACTCTTCTCCTTTGGGCTAGGGTTTGCTAATACCATGCAAAAGCAAGCTTGTTGCAGCATGTAATATGATCCTGCCCAAACCATGCATTCTGCAGAATTTGTCCCAGTTATAACCTGCATTGGAAAGGTGGATGGGTTCTTTAACTAGCATCTCTAATATTGACTGTTCTAAGATGTATTTTGTCTGAAATGAGGTCGTTGGGAACTTCTCATCCATCAGTATGCATGTTCTCTTCCCACTGTCTTTGAAGACACATTACTTCACGCTTGTTAAACATTGCAATTTGGTCTTTCAGTAGAGACATGGGTTTCTCCTCCCTGCCTGAGGTGAGTTAACAGATGGAAACTTCAGCTGATATGGTGAGGGGTTCTGAAATGCAACCTCTTAGGAACTGACCTTTGGGAACATTCCTGATTCTCAGTGACAGAGTTGGAGGTACTCCTACTCCTAAGGGCCATATTGCTGTGCAAAGGTTTTTGAAGGGGGCAATTCCTTTATAAGCACTTCAGAACTTACCAGTTAGAAGGCCATTATCTCTGGTTGGGAATTCTGTTCTTACAAGCTGAGAAGGCTTATGTGCAGTTTGGAAACTTAGAGGGTAACACTTGGCATCTTGTTGAAATTTCCCAGCAGGAAGGCTGAGCTGTAGCAGGAAGGGCTTAATTGCTTTTTTTACCTAACAACCTGCTGCTGAGGGAAGTGAGGACACAGCAGGAGATGTCATGGCTAATCTAATCTTTGTAATTTACCCATTGGAAAAGGGATGTTCTTCTTACCCAATGCATGCAGAATGAGCACTGTGTTCTGCCTTTAGAGTGCCTTGATTCTGTAACTGATGCACTTTTCTGGGTTTTGTGCCTTTAAAAAGAGATGTGATGCTCACAGAATGGGTTAGGTTGGAAGGGGCCACAGGGGGTCATCTGGTCCAACTTGCCTGCTCAAGCAGGGTCATCGTGGAGCACATGGCACAGGATTGTGTTCACATGGTTCTTGAATATCTCCAGTGAGGGAGACTCCATAACCTCTCTGGGCAATCTGTTCCAGTGTGGTCACTGCACAGTAAAGAAGTTCTTCCTCATGTTCAGATGGAACTTCCTGTGCCTCAGTTTCTGCCCCATTCCCTGCTGTCCTATTGCTTGTCACCACTGAGCAGAGCCTGGCTCCACACTCTTGACATCCTCCCTTCAGATACTTACAGATACTGTGAATGAGAGGTCCCCTCTCATTTGTCTCTTCTTAAGGCTGAACTGGAGATGCTCCAGTCCTTAATTGCCTTTGTCGCCCTCCCCTGGACCTGCTCTAGGGAGCTCCTTGTCTCTCTTGTACTGGGGAGCTCAGAACTGGACACAGCGCTCCAGAGGTGGCCTCACTAGGGCTGAGTAGAGGGATAGGATCATTTCCCTTGACCAGCTGGCAATGGTCTTCCTAATTCACCCCGGGATACCATTGGCTTTCTTGGACACATGGGCACACTGCTGGCTCGCAGCTTGTTGTCCACCATGACCCCCAGGTCTTTCTCTGCAGAACTCCTTTCCAGCAGGTCAGCCCTCAGCCTGTGCTGGTGCATGGAGTTACTCTTCCCCAGGTGCAGGACCCTGAACTTGCCCTTGCTGAACTTCAGACAGTTCTTCTCTGCCCACCCCTCTAACCTGTTGAGATCTTTCTGAAAGGCTGCAGAGCCCTCTGGAGTATCAACCACTCCTCCCAATTAATGCTTCACAAGTTAAAAGTGTTGAGGAAAGGTCAAGTACCTTACTCCATCCTGAGACATTCTTCTCTTCTACTACGCTTTAGGTGAAAGGGAAATGCACCACTGATCATATTTCTGCAGCTGGACCGTGGCTTAAATTCCGTGGCCATCTGGACAACATCTCCAACAACCTGCTCATCGGTGCCATCAACATCGAGAACGGCAAAGCCAACTCTGTGCGGAATGCATTAACCCAGGAGTTTGGCCCAGTCCCAGACACAGCCCGTTACTACAAGGTGACTCAGAGGGGACCAGAAATGATAGATCCAAGAGGAAGAACTCCTTTAGGCTCTGCACACCTTGCAAGGCATGGGTGTCATCAGACTAAATCTTGCCTCCTGGAATGCTTCACCTGTGACTAGTCTAATGTTTATATAAATTATAGTCTTATCCCCTTTATTCTTTAACACTAGGCTTCAAATCTCAAAAAAATGTCCATTTGCCCTCTGGACAGCTTGGCAGTCCAGAGAATTGGCTCTTTAAGTAGAGAGAAGTTAAAATTTTCCATATCCCTCCAAAAGTAGAGCAGAGGTCATGGCTGGTGCAAACACTGGTCTGGGTTAGCACGGTGGAAGGAGAGGTGGCAGGAAAAGATTTGCTCTGGATCCCAAGAGCAAGCCTCCTCAGCCCTTGGCAGCAAGGATGGCAGTGCCCAACTGCTGTGAAGCACTGAACTCCTTTATTTCTCTCCTTTCTCAGAACTGGCTTCACAGCTTAGCAATGTCAGTGAAGTACTGAAATTAGACGTGTGGGTGGGTATTTATTGTTAATTCCTCACTTGAGTGGCTGCACAAATGTAAATCTGTGTCTTTTGTCACAGAAAATGGGTGTCAAATGGGCAGTCATTGGGGATGAAAACTACGGTGAGGGATCAAGCCGTGAGCATGCAGCACTGGAGCCACGTCACTTGGGAGGAAGGGTCATCATCACCAAGAGCTTTGCCAGGATCCATGGTGAGTCAGGCGTCCCCTGCGGTGTTTGTAAACAGGATCTGTTCAGCTGGAGTGGAAGTGGTGTTTATACTTTGCCCAGGGCTCAACACCCACAGGCATGAACTGTCCCTGCTGACAGACAGCAAGGTGCCTCCTGTCAGGAGTCCTGTTACAGACCTAGTCAGATATGCCACAAGCAAGGAATATACTGATTTTGCTAAAAGACAGTCATTGTTGCCGGAATAGTACTCTGAGAAGCACTGGGCAGCCAGAAAGTAAGCCTGCTTCCCTGGAGTGGGGTCTTAAAAGTGTGGTTGGTGGTTTGTTCTCCACAGAAACCAATCTGAAGAAGCAAGGTCTACTGCCTCTCACTTTTGCTGATCCAGCAGACTATAACAAGATTCATCCTGTGGATAAGCTGAGCATCGTGGGCTTGAAAGACTTTGCACCTGGAAAGGTAACAGTCTGGGTGCCTTGTCATGCAGTTGGTGGCAGGCATGTACCACTGATTTGAACATGAGTGAGTTGTGTGCTTGTGAGGCAGCACTGGCACTGTTGAGCAGTGCAGCCTGCCAGCCAGCTGAGATACGGTGGGCTAAGAGATACAGGGCAGGTCAGAATCAGTGGTGTTCTGAACAGTTAAGAGAACTTGTTGACTTAAGCACAAATGTTCCCTAGAAGGAACTGCAACCTCACTTTTATGTTAAGATCCACCCTGAGCTGCAATTCTGAGTAGGAATTTTCCTGTGTGAAGTTTTAGATAACCTTCTTCCTTGAAAGAGAAGTGAAAATAAAACTGTCTTCTTCCTTTAGCCTCTGAAATGCATCATCAAGCATCCCAATGGGAGCCAAGAAACAATCATGCTGAACCACACCTTCAATGAGTCGCAGATTGAGTGGTTTCAGGCTGGCAGTGCCCTGAACAGAATGAAGGAGCTGCAGCAGAAATCAAGCTAAGTGCGCACAATGCCCCAGTGCAGTGGACTCGATTCAGCTTTGGCATTTTCATGAAAGTGCAATTCCATGCCTACTGTTGGAATAAATGTCTGATCAAATGTAACCATAGCTTCCTTCCTTTTTGTTTTGGTACTTCCTCTTCACTGACACTATGAAAAGGGAGTGCAGCTAGGCTTACTTTTGTCTTTTAAATTCCCCAGCTCCCTTTTTCTATTTTGGCTCAATTTCAGTTCTCCCACAGTTATTTATATTTGGAAATAACCAGTGAAGGTGGATTTGTCTGCTCGGTTGATTGTTTTCTGCCCATTCACTTTACTGATGGCTGAAGACTTAAAATGAAAATAAAGAATGTGACCATCTCTTCTGTCATGTGTTATTGCATTCATCATCCTAATCTCGTCATCGTTGCTGGAAGGGTGGGAAAGAACGTCTTGTAAATCACTGCTATATGGAGAAAAAAGCCTAATCAAACAGTACCTCAGAGTGGTAAAAAAAAAGAGCCCTCACAGTTGTCCTGGACTATTTAGCTCTTGACATTGACCTATTGCAGGCTCCAGTTGTGATTATGACCACCTTCTCCCCTACATTCCTGTCCGGGCAACAATGCCACTGTTGCAGCAATGACAAACTTGCAAAGAACACTTGCTGTATATCTGCTTTCCCAGCACTGCACTTAGCTTGTTTCCCAAAGCACAACTTACAGCAGGAGATGGATGTTGAGTCTGTCATGAGAACACCACACAAAACCACATTCCTACCACCTCACTGTATTCTTAGGAGCCCTGACCCTGTCCAAAAGGAGCTGAGCAAAACAGCTTACCTGGACCGTTTTCTTCCCCTTGCCCTGGCACTGCCCCAGAACAGCCTGTGTGGAAGTTCCTCACTTTTTTCACCCAAATTTCCACCTATACAAACAGCTGGGGAGTTTCTGCAAAGAGTTGGTTCTGCCACAGCTAGACGGGTGCATGTGTGAGCGCTGCTGCTCTCTAGGTGGCACTCAGTAAGTTTATTGTGTGCACAGATGGACCTCAGTTACTATGTGAACCTAAAGAATTCTAGGCTCCCTTTCAATTAGAGCACTGCACCAGGAATAACAGTTGAGAATTAAGGGGTTCTAACAATGCTGCACAAGGAGGGCACTGATGACTCAGGCTTTGGTTTCACAGTTGGAGGTTAAGCAGACCCTCTGTCCCAGGGAATTACAGCTCCTTCCTGCCAAACGTGGCTGGCTTTGTAATTATGTGCAACATCACTCTCTTGGCAATGGGCCCTGCATAGATTTTACTCACTGTTTTGTTCCGTCCTTTCCTCGTACTGCTGTCAGGGAGAGTGATGGCAATTGTTTGTCATTGGCTGTTGCCATAGAGCAAAGCATTGGTCTCATCTCTGTCTGCCTTGAAATCTAAGTAGCTAAACTGCAGGAGGCAAGTGTTTTCTTCCTGCTAGGCAGGAAGCTAATAGTTTCCCCACAAATTGTACAGGAAAGCAGGCTGTGTGGTTTTTATGATTTATTCCACTTAGAGTATTAATACCCCCCACAAACAACGATATCCCTTGCTCAAAGCAGCCTTGGTCCATTTCAGTCCATGATTTCATATTTTCAGTCAAACTCCTGCAAAGTTTAGTTCGTTCTACATAACTGCAGCCCACCCAAAAAAGTCATTCCATCTAGCACAATAAGCACCCTGTAGTTTTCCACACCTTCACTAAGCCTGAGGTACTCTTGGGTAAAAAGTCATTCCCTGTTCCTTCTGGCTGACTTCATCCATGAGTGAAGTTCTCATTCTTAGCAGAACATCACCACCACCTCCCCTGCTCTCCCAGCAGCAGAATTTTCCAGATCTCCAGAGCACCACACCTCTAGTAACTAGCCTTTTGCTGTCTCTTCATTTCCTGTCAAAAGAAGGGCAGGTTTCTACTCCTCTGAGATCAAGCTCCCAGCCTAAGGCATGGTACTTCTTGTCAGGTATTCTCTTCCGCCTTTACTCACTGAAGTCAACTCCTTCCTTAATTCAGGCAAGCAAAGATCTCCACAATTTTCCCTCTGGAGCAGGAGACCAAAGCTCCAGCTGAGTTTGTAGCTGCTGTGCTCAAGGCTTTTTGTGCCTGTAAATTTACTTCTGCACATCAGTGAAGATGTTTCTTGAAAGCAACTGTCTCTCTCTGGCAGCTTGGAAGTTGAAGGGAAAACAGAGAATGGCGAGTCTAATTCCTTACTCAGCTTCAGAGGTGCAGTGAGCACCAGCAGGGTCCCATTATTCCCCAAACATCCACCAGAAAGACACTCTGTGGAGCAGGCTGTGATGGCAGCTAACTGTTTGTCCACCATGACAGGAGGCCCAGGCCTGGCTCACTGATTGATCCCTGTTCACAGAGAGAAGACGAGAGCACGCAATTGTAAATGGCATAGAGAATAGAGAAAAATGCCTAAAAATACAACACCTCTCCCGACTAAGTTATGGAACACAGCTGCCACTGGTTCAGATCCACTTTTCTCATGCATTGTACTCAGGTAGGGTTTATGCCAGAACACTGCAAAGAAAGACTATTCAGCTGCCACATAAACCTTGATGTGTTGTTCCCAGCTCTGTACTCTTGATGCACACACAGTTTGCTTTAGATCAGCTTCCAGGGGGAACCACCGACAACCACTAAATGTTCCAGTGAAAACACTCAGAAAATAGAGCAACCACAAGAACAACCTCATTTCTCCCCTTTTCCACTCCTTTCGTTTTGTGACTCTGCTTCATGGTCAGCTTAAAGCAATCAGTTCTTTGGGAAAGGGGTACTATTTTAGACACCGAATAAACCACAACTCACAAGGCGGTAAGAATTAATGCACATAGTTACCACAAGAGTGTAGGGTGCCTCTTTCTTCTGGACTTCTTCTGCAGCATTTGAAGTGGAAGCCTCTGCAGAGCTTGGACCGGTCGGTGACGTATCAACAAACGTCTCATCCACGACTCGGAAGCGGATTTCTTCCCCAATGTCCATGTAAAGGTCGTGGGCCCCTTCTTCTGTCTCGTATTCCCACACCCACACCTGCTCTGCTTCATCACTGGCCAAGGATTAAGGAGGGAAACTATTCCGCTTGGCAGATCTCTCTCTGGCAGTTCTGAGAACAGCCTAGATTCAAAGCCTTTTCGCAGTTATTTCCCAAGCCGCAATGTGTGGTTCATCCTCTGTGCAGCCCAGGACCCCCATCTTTGTGATTTTCCTGCATCAAGCTGTATGCTGCTGGTCTACACATCCCCCCAAAAAACCCTAGCAACAGGAAAGACCCACAGACAAGCAAAACTCCTCAGATGCAAGACAACCTTGCCTACCACACTGAAGTACATCGGATGCACATGAATGCAGAGATTACGTGATGTGGTAAAACCTGCACTCTGTTCAGCAGCAGCCAAGACTGGAGGCAGGGATTACAACTGGGCAGGGGACACTGCCACTCATTTCTACCCGTGGGCACAATGATCCTGCAAAACCTAATGAGCAGGAGGGCCTGTCTAGCTGTGGTAACAGTCTGTGGGACAGAAGGGCTTAGCTTCTGCCACTGAGCACCTTCGTTGTTGCAGTAGTGAATGCCTGTTGGGCCAGCACTGCACAATCTTTTGAAAGGAAGTAGTAAAGTTATCAAAGGATACAATTTAGCTGGCTGCTGCAGGGATTCTGGTGGGATGACAATATCATCAAAGAATCCAACAGAAACTGCGGAGAAAAGAATTTGCTTAAGACAGAAACAATTATTTGCAAATGATGTTCCACAGTGATTCCTAAAATGCATTTCTAGGCTCATTCTCCTTCCTGTCTCAGGAAGGACATTGAGATGATGCAGGAATTATTCTTTGAGCCACAATGCTCAATTCCAACTGGCAGCAAAGCAACGACTCAGATGAAAGTACGTAGAGCAACAGAGGGCAGAGTCTTCATGCCCATTGGGAAAGGAAAAGGTTGTTTGGAACAAGAATGGAAATGAAAGCGTTCCAAGAAATGAGTCAGATGCTATAGAGGTCTGTGACAAAAAGAGCTTAGAAATCACAGATGTAGTATGTTAAATAAAGACCAATGTAAAGTTAGAACAGCTCCCACATCTCCCTTGAGATTTCATGATGTTGAATTTTAGCAGGGAATGGACCATGCCCAAATTCAGCAACAAAAGCAGGCAAGGTAACCTTATTGTCCTAATTTTACAACTGAGCAGCAGAGCTCCCTTGCATGCAACACTCCTAGAGGAAAGGAAAGCAACTCATCAATTATATATTCTGTGACTCTGGCAGCACTTTGTGCTCACAGACATTTCCTTGACATGTTTTCAGGTACAGGAAACAAACACAAATTTCCACACCACTATGGGAAGAATACAAGCCAATAGTTCCACTTTGAGAAAAACAAATTCTGTTAACTGAAGCAAGGAGAGGAATCCAATCTACACTCCAGACAGGCTTGCCTGTTACTCTTGGGCAAAAGGAAAAGGGAGTGTGGACAAAACCGTCGAGGTCAGGGGAAGCTGCCAGGCTCAAACTACCAAGCAGCCTCAGATCAGAGCACCACCAGAGGCCAGTCCCAGCCATTAACAAGCCCACAGAGGGCATTATTCCAGCCCAAATCAATGTCTCAACAGACCCAAGAAGTCTGCAGCTCACGTGTGCACCCCCCCAGAAGTTGCAGTTTACCATGGACACCATCCTGACTGCAGCTTTTAATCTGTCCAACCAGAATCTCGTCCAGGAAGGGATGGAAGACCACATAGCGGAAATGCACTTAAAAGAAAACAGATCATTAATGTTACAGCCATGTTAGTAAACTACAGTCCTCCCATTGAATGGCAGCCATTAAAACAAAAGCACACATCCTATATGCCCTCTAAAAGGCCAAGTTTCTTTTACAACTTCTTTACAGGTGCTGATTAGATAGAAAAACTGGAATAAGAGTTCTGATTCATAACTGGTTTGTACAAATTCTGGCAGCAGCTGATCAGCAGTACCCTGTTGCCAGCTCCTTAGTTAACAGGAAGAAAGAGTAAGATGATAAACATGGAGCATGGCCTCTGATTAAGTTGAAGTACAATGCTTCATGGTCAAGAGTATCAGTTGAAATTATACTTTCTGGTAATACTTCCGCCTTTTATGTTTGTCTGCAGTGCTGTATTTTCATTAAACGAAGTATTTTAAATCAAGTATTATCAGATTAAACAAGGTTCTCTAACAGAACTGGATTTTTTCCTCCAATCTAGATAAAATCTTTCTAACTAAGCACATGTCATTTATTATTACAAGAATGTTACACTAAGACAATCTCAGCCAAATGATGCTTCTGAGAAATTTAACATCATTTTAGCTTTACCTCCTCAGTGCTCCTCTTTTACATAAAACTAGGCAGTGCATTGAAGAAAGAGTTATTCCCAGACACAGCGGGATTTATCAAAGTGCTACCCCAGATTCTGAAAGCAGACTTTTTTCCCAAGCTCAGAGAGAAAAGTTCTCTTCTTTCAGTTCAAGGAGTAATTCTAAGAAGCTGAATGGAGATTAAAGCAAGCAAGAAGGCCTGAGATCCTCCTTCAGTACTAGAGAAGCTTTTACTTGCAGGAAATGAGTTCTACTGGAGTTAAAACTTCAACAAGGGGAGGCACATAGAGTCAGTGCACTTCCCTTCTAACAGGAGATATTTCATGGGCTCAACCTATGTTTGTTTCCACACTGTAAACTGAAACTAGAAAAATGCATCTCTCACCAGTTTAAACCCTTATTTTAACTTTAAAAAAATTAAATTTTCTTTGATGCACTTACTTCCCACTTTTACTCAAATTTGTGAAGAGTCAAAGTAAAGAAATTAGTCATTTCTTATTTTTAAAAAATCACTAGAAACGTGTGATGAACCAGATCTAAGTTTCAACAAACGTGTCGTAAAACTTCCAGCTAGTACAAGAGCATTAAATGCTGTGCAAATGCTGTATGTAGAAACAAGTTTCAACATCCTTGCTGGGGAAAACAAGCTTCAAAATTAAAAAAAAAAAAAATCAGAGAAATATAGACCAATTACTACAATCTATTTTCTTATGTGGAGACCTTAAAAATTTTCAACTAAATTAACCCTTTCCTTACCCCACACCTATGGCTCTAACTGTAGAGTAGAGATGGGCTGCTGGAGAAGGAGGAGTGGCTATTTAAAGTTGTATCTGTACCCAAAACTGCAGAAAAAACAGAGAGACTTTCACCATGTTCCTCTTGCCCTCCTAACAGGAACAGAGTGAGCTTAAGGTTGTTACTTTCCCTAAGGACTGAACTCAGCTTACATTTCCAGATTGTTCATTAACCTTCTGCAACACAATAAAACTGACAAAAAGCACTTACCTTTGGTATGTGATCCACCATCCCCAGGAAATATGTATGAGTCTTCCAGCTTTGTGATGTCATATAGACAGATGCAGAGCCCAACATTGTATACGACCTGATTAAAAAAAATAAAATAAATTAAGAGCAGGAAATCAAGCAACCCCACCAGGTAAAATCAGGCAAACTACGGAATTCATATATTATGCACACTTTTTCAAAAGGCAGCAACAGAGGGGTGGTAAAATGAGATGGAGGCTTATTTTGGAACACTGCCTTCAACACCACCAGCAGTGTAGGGGAACCCCAATCCAATTGTTGTGAGAGCACATTTTCACTGAGAAGAGAAACCCCTGGGGAAATTGTCAGTGGTGAGACTGAGCTGCCAAGACAGCTCCCCATTATTCACCAGCCTCACAGCCTGTTCAAATGCTAAACATGCTTTTTACTAGAGCTACACTCTGAGAAACCTCTAGGCTTGCCTTTGTCTTATACTATATTAGCTTTGGGAAGATCCAAGGTAAATTCTTGGTTTCTCTGCTACTTTTGAGACAGCTTCACTGCCTACAAAATTTGAGGCATCTACCAGTCACCAGTGGATGAAGGAAGACTTTTGCTTTTCATAACCTGCCTGTATAATCTGCTATTCACAACCCTCGATCCCTTCAGGCTGCTCTTTTGATCTCCTTTCACGTGTGCAGCTGCATTTTGAGTTTTGCATCTGCCTCTACGTTGAAAGGCATACACTAATCAGTCCTGGGGCAGCACAGGGAAACTGTGACCTCCAGATCCACCCGGAAACAGTCCTTATATCCTGCACCAAAGACCAACTTCTTACTGCCACCACGTATTTCAATTACTAACCACAGACCAAATCAGCTATTAAAAGCTTCGTTTCTTTTCCAGTATTACTGTTCTGCATGTGCTTACATAGTCTTTTTTTCTTTAAATACCCCACTGGATGGATTAGTTTGCATTTGTTCTTTAGACCGCATTTTGGATTGCTCGTTTTAACACAAACCAGCAGCTGCTCTCACTTTGCTCACTATGCTTCCATACTTCTCTACCCCATCTGGTGTCTCAGTATCTTCGCATTACAATATCAGCCATTAGATAAATGTCCCCTTTGAGATGATACGTGGCTGTCTCTTCGTTTACAGTCGCAGGGGATGGCCTTCACATCTAAACCACTCTGACACCTCACCCACGCACCTCAGGAGGCACAATTAAAAGGAAGAAACGCTCGGGGATGTTGTGATGCCCGCATCAACCTATACGTGACCCACGCTTTACCTTATTGGCCAATTTCTTGTTTAGCTCTTCAGCAATGGATTCGTTCAGTTTCCTTTCAAACTGCCAGGGAGGAATTCTTACTGTGTCAATCATCTCCACCAGGACAAACATGGTGGCGGGGGATGTGGGAGGGGGGAGCGAGGGGACGCCAACAACCTGAGGAATTGGAGCGCGGCGAGGACTGGGCTTTGGGAAGGCGGCCCAAGGCGTGAGGCGGCGCTCCGGCTGTCCCGAAGGACACGGGGCCGACAGCGGGCGGCGCGGCGGGGACACCCCCTCAGCCACCTGCCGGAAGCCGAGCCCCGGCCGCGCGTCACTTCCGGCGCCGCCGCAGCCAATCGCGCTCAGCCGGCGGGTCGCGAGCCTTGATTGACACGGGGCGGGGCGGGGCTGCCGCTGCCGCCATTTTGTCCCTCCTCAGGCGGGGCGGGGCCGGGCTGGTTTGGGAGCCGCTGTCGGCGGAGCGGGAAGGATCCGCTGATTCCCGGGAGCGGGGCCGGCCTGGTTCTGGCCAATATAAACCTGGAAAGGGGCGCAGCGCCCGGGCGCCCTTTGTAGGGCTGCTGTGTAGTTGCCTTTTCCCCCTGCACCTGCAGCAGGTGGGGCGTTTTCTCCCGTGCCACTGCTGGCACTTTCTTCCTCACGTGCCACTTTCTTCCTCAGCTGCGGTTGTTCTGATTTAATTTATCATTTTCGTAAACTTGAATCCAGACAGGGCTGCAAAAATCACAGGTCAGATAGGAAGGGACCACAGTGGGCCATCTGGTCCAGCCTCCTCGCTCAAGCAGTGTTGATGAGTAACACAGAGAATAGAAAATTTCAGATAGTGTTCTATGTGTCCTATGTAGATAAAGAATGCCTGCTTTCTAATGCTTCAGATTGTGTTAGAAAGCTTATTTTCCAGCCATTTTGGTATCGTGGTCATCCCAGAGCACATAGCACAGGAATTGCATGCAGAGGCTCCTTGTGTTCCCTCTCCAGTGAGGGAGACCACATCCTCTCTGGGCAATCTGTTCCAGTGGCTGGTCACCTGCACAGTAAAAAAAGTTCTTCTTCGTGTTCAGGTGGAACTTCCTGTGTATCAGTTTCTGCCCCATTGCCGTTGTCCTGTTGTTTGGCACCGCCTAGAAGAGCCTGGCTCCAGCCTCTTGACACCCCTCACATACTGATATGTATGGATGAGGTCCCCTCTCAGGGGCTGAACAGGCCCAGCTCCCTCAGCCTTTCCTCCTAACAGAGAAGCTCCAGTCTCCTGATTATCCTTACTGCCTTCTGCTGCACCTGCTGCAGGAGCTCCGTGTCTCTCTTGCACTCAGGAGCCCAAAGATGAAAGTCTCTGCGTCTGTGATAGCCATTTCTTCAGCTGTTTGCCCATGTCTCCTGAAAACCGGAGTGGGTTTATAATCCTCTTTGCACCTGGAAGTTCCTCACAGCTGTGTCTGCCCGATGCTTAGGTCAAGGTTCTCTTCAGGGACAAACTGCCACTATACAGAGCTGGAATAATTTGTGAGTGTTAATTGCCTAAGAGAAACCAACTCCCATATAATTTTTGAGGCCCCAGTGCATTCTGCAGTGAAGGAATCAGGGATAAGCAGCATGAGGGATGGCAGAAAACAAGGGGGTGTGCTAACGTCTGAGGTTTGTCAGGGAGAATGAAAGGAGGTTGTTTGAAGTGTGTTTAAAAAAAGATCCGCCAGGAAAACCAAACATCCCTGGCTGACAGTGAAAACTGCACTGTCAGCATCATGTCTTTGATGCCAAGGCTATGTGTGTCATCCCCCACGCTCCCCAGGAGCACATGGTGGGACAGTAACGAGCAGTTTAGGTAAGAAATCATTAGATCTTGAGCTGTCTGGGAAAGGGAGGGGAAGCAAGGTTGGAAATAACACTGGTTAGGCCTCATTAAGAGGATTCCTGTCTTGGATAAGGAAGTGTTGATCTCTTCTCAATAACTCTGTTTCATCAGGGTCTGTTGGGTTGTGGGGTTGTTGTTTTTTCAAAGTAAACGTGGCTGGTCTGCCCATGTTTGGCATTTTTGTATTAAATAGGAGGCCCAGAAACAAGATTTCTCTTGTCACCTGGGAAGAGCAGCATTTTTCTTGGAGCAGCATCTACTGTCTCAGCAAGGAGCTCTGCTGCCAGCACAGCAGACACCTCTCTATCAGAACACCTCAACCCAAATCCCCTTCTTGCTCTTCTTGTCCTACTTCAGGGAGCCTTACAAAGGCTCCTTTCTCCTGCACTCCAGTCATGGCTGCACTAATCTTGGCACAGCACAGTTCTGCTGGCACACATGCCGCATCCCTTGCCGTTCTGTCCTGGCCTCATGCAGGTCTGGCAGTGCAAGGTTTGACCTTTATCTAGTGCAGATTTTGCGGGTGTCTGTAGCTACTTTTTCAGAAGAGGGAATTGTTCTCCACTCTGTCTTGATGGCAGGGGAAGAAACAGCTTTGGTATCAGACAAGGAAAGAGGCTTAGGCGCCGTTTGTTTTGGCAGGGTGATCTCTCTGGATGGTTGCAGGTAAGCACTGTAGCGTTAAGTAGGGGCATGTACTCAGGGACTGGTAGACTGAAATACCCAGGAGAACATGGGAGATGGAGAGAAGTGGATTTGGACAGAGTCATATCATACTTCCGTTTCTAGCCCGTTCTTGAGCTAACATTTTCCCTGTTTCCAGTAACTGTCCTCATCAGGGTGCCAAATACGAAACAGACGCACCTTCTTCCTTCAGCCTTATCCACTGCTACCAAAAACTAGCTGTGTGAGCAGAAGGTCTGAAAGGCCTTGCTTCATACTGTTTTGGGCCCTGTGAGTGAGGTCTTTTGTGTGCTACAAAGTGCAGATACCAAGCAAGATGTGCAGAATCTCTCTCTCCTGTATCAGCTCTGTGCTTGGCAACAAGGATTGAATGCTCTGGGCCACTCCTCAGTAAGGGCAATAAGATTCCTCTTCTCTGTGCAGCTTTGTATTTTGGTGAAATATGCAGGTACTTTGATTTCACACTGGGGAAACTGAATTGAAATACGTGCAGAGAAAGCTGGTGATGGCAGTGTCAGATGAGCTTCACTGCCTCTGGTACCAGGCTGAAATCACCTCAGTCTGGCTGTGAGTGTCTCAGCCTCCACCAGTAACATCCCAGGCTGTGGGAAATGATTTCCAGTCTCACTTTCTTCAGGTAGCCCCTCCCTAATCCAAGTGGTCCGTCTGCACATGACAGATGTTGCTGTTCCTACCTAGGTTTTCTCCCTGGAAGAATTTTCTTAAGCGCCATCTTCCATGTTAAAATATAAACAAAAGCCCAATTATGCTCTGTAAAATAGGAGTGTTGCCTCAACTCAGCTAATGGTTATACTCAGAGTTATACTATATTTATTGTTGCTGCTGAAGTGTCTTGCTGTTGGAGATGATGTGAACAGCTTTGTTTTGCTGAGTTGTTTCCTTTTCTCCCAGTAGTACTGACATGGTGAATATCCAGAAATCCACAGTGCCTGTACATACCTTTTTACACTTAGCCATGAAGTCTCTAGAGTCTCTCTTAGCAGTATTTGGGCTCTTCCAGTATTTCAGAGCATGGTTCTCAGTTGCAGCATTGTTTTGGTGATTTTTGGTTTTTTGGGGTTTTTTTTTAAGATTTAGGCTGCTGGAATCCAAGGCTTACAGAAGAGTTTTTCTGTCCCTCAGAGAAAATACCAGACATTTCTCATTCTCTTGATTGTACAGGAAAACTGGAAAATAATACTTGAAATTACCTGAAGGATTGGAACCTTTGAGAAAAATGAAAGAAGCCTCCAAATTACTTGGTTTAAGAGCTCCTCTGTCCCTACATGCCCATAGCTTTTGGAGAAAACTGACTCAGAGATGCTAGGGGAGGTGAGTGGTAATTTGCATCTCAACAGTCCTGGCCCTCCTTTGATTGACTCCAAAGGAATTATGTATTTTCTCACATAAAAAGTCCTCCACGCTCTTTTGCTTCCATCTCTGCAGGCATCTCTGGCACCCCCACTCCCACTCTCTGTTTGATCAAAGATTCCCCTCTTCTCTTTTTATCATTTTTGCCTGCTTTAGACTCTCTGCCTCCTCTGCTGAAGCACATGCACAGAGTTACCTTCCAGCCAAACAGACTTTGGGCTCCCCGTGCCTTTTCCATCAAAAGCCTTTGTGTAGGAAAGCCAAAGTTGTCCCCCAAGAAAGGAGAAGCCATCTCCAGAGAAACTCAGAGTGGAGACTGAAAGCTGACTGGGGGCCTCCTACCTTTCTTTTGCAAAGTTCTGAAAAGTAGACTGGAGAGATAAGACTTCTGGTATCTGTAGGGTGTGAATGAGGCTTCTGTTCTATCATGGGAAACTCCTTGAAAAGCCACAAACAGCATGATGGGCAATGGCAGAACCCACTGAAACTTGGAGTTTCAGTGCTTCTTGGTGGCCTTGCCATGGGCAGTTCTCTTCTGCCTATGAAGCTTTTTTCTGCATTATAATTCATTGACAGGAGAGAGACAAGTGCTTTGTGATCTCATCCCTCTGTCAAAGCCCTTGGGACAGCCCCATATTGTAGCCCTGGTTTTGTGCCTGAGGTGTTTCAGTTTTCTGAAATTCTTTTCCCAGGGAATTTTCTGTAAACAAGGGACATGATTTTGTAAAACTTTGTTTTCATTCCTTTTTCTAGGAGGGACTTCTTGATGTCCGTCTGGTCTAACCAATGTAATTGAAGAGGCGCGTCTTTTTATCACCGATCAGATTGGTCTGTGTAAAATAGTATATAAAAGAGACACATGCCAAAAATAAAGGAATCATTTTCAGCCTTCTGAAGTTCAGAGTCTGTGTTGTCATAGTGTAAAACAGCATCACCATATCAACACCCAGTACCTGGATGGATGGAGGGATGGATGGAGGGAGGGATGGATGTGTTAGCGAGGAAAACTCATAATCATGGATGATTATGAGGTGCTTTATTGAGAGCTCTGGGAGTCGGGGTACAGACCCAAATCCAACTCCAACGAAGGCGCAGAAGACATGCAGTATTAAATTCTTTGTTACATAACTCTATGTCAATCATTAAACCCTCATTGTTCTATTGTATACACTCAAGCATGAATTTTGGTAAACATCTTCCCTTATGATTCTCATGATTCTAGTTTAAGATAATAATCACGTTCAGCTACCAACAATCGTTACAATTATATCATCTATCTTATGATGATTAGGTACAGTTTCACCCGACCTAGTAGAGGATAGCTTTATTTCTAAAATACATAGCTATAAGTACAAATCATCCCAATCCTTCCTCCTCCCCCGATTACCCAGGCAAAGTCATATTTGATTTGGTTGAAACAATAGCATGAAAGCAACATCCTGGTTGCAGTGGAGCTGAGGTTCTATTCCCCAGCTTTGTGGCCACAGAAATTCTTAACCCTGTCTTAACGGATGGAGGGATGGATGGATAGATGGAGGGATGGATACAGCCAGGTGAAGTAGTTATGACCCTTTCTCTTGACCCTGTGCCATGCCTTGTGGTTCCCACACAACTTGTGCACCACCCTGCAGCCCTGAGGGTTGTTTATGGAACAAGTCTAGTTGGTACCACCATATTCAGCTACTTAGAGTGTATCATGGAAAGAGTTTAAGGAAACAAAAGCAACCCTAGACCACCCCATGTCACAGGATGCCCGTAACAGCACCGACACTGTGCCATGGTTGTTTGGGGTTGTTGTCATTTTTATTCCTGGATCACAGACACTTGCTTGGTAAAGTGCTGATTGTTGACTACCTTTCTACTCCAAAATGAGGCTGATATCACCTAAATCCCCCCTCCCCACTTATGTCTGCCCATCCTATTCTTACCAGCCTCAGGGCCCTGGTGCTTGGCCAGGCAATCAACTTGAGTAATTAACTGTCTGTTCTGTTAGAAAGTGTTTCCTAATGTCTAACATCAGTCTTGCTCTTTGTAATTTAAACCCCATTACTCCTCAGCCTAATCCCCAACGGAATCAGCGAACGATTCTGCCGTTGTCCCACTGCCCTACACCTTAACTAGAGAAAGTCTCAGGCCGATTTATGGCATGGCCTCTACCCGCCTCCACCCAGGTGGCTCCGCTGAGCATGGTCACACAAGCACGGGGGAAAACAGGAAGGAAAGATCTTTTGGCACAGTGCTCTAATAGAAATGACACCCTTAGAAAGCACCTTGTGATGGCTGCTGTGAGCCCGGAGAGAGTGGGGCAGTAGGATGTGTTTGCGGCATGTGCCTCCTGTTCTCCCCTACCTCACCGGGGGTGACTGTGGTACCCAGGGGCGCTTGGGCAGGCGGGAGGAGCGGCTGCAGGGCACCAGTGACACTCGGGGTGGCAGGGGAGAGGTTTCACCCATTGTGAGAGGCCCTGTCTGCATCCCTGCCTGCAGTGCACACCCCCCCATCCTGCTGTTCCTACAGCCTGTAGGGCTGCCCCACCGCGTCCGGCCGTGCCACTGGTGTGCGTCACTTCGCGCAACCGGAGCGAGGCAGCCCCCTGAGGCCGACTGTCATCACCTCCGGCCCCCCGTACAGACTTTCTCCTTTAAGCCCAGAAATGACCGGGCTGATCCCTCCCACCTGCTCGCCCTCCCTGGCCCGGCCCTGACGTCAGGGGAAGGCGTGCGGATGCGTGTGTGTTCGAGGCGCACATCATCCACACATCAGATCCCGCAGATCCATCAGCCGGCAGGCAGCCAGCCGAGAGAGCCCCCCGGAGCCGGGCTGCAGGCGACACCGCTGCTCCTCGCAAGGCAGCGGAGGAGCGTCCGGCCCCTGGGAGCACCGATGCTCTGCAGAGCGCAGCTCCAGGGAGCCCGTCGCTTCTAAGGAGGTGAGTAAGGGGAGGCACAATGGCCACGCAGCGCGCCCCCGGCTATTGTAGCTTGAGATTAAACTTCACGGACCACCTTTTTCTTTGAAACCTGCTTTTGCCTTTTGACGATGCAGAGGTGCGAGGATGAAGCGTGACTTCCCTCCTCCGGTTTGGTTTTTCCCCCGCCAGCCTCAGGAACAATAACTCCCCTGGGGTGGCGGCGGCAATGCTGCGCGTCTGCTTTGGCTTGGGGGCAAATAATCCAGGGTTTTGCCACGGAGGGCTGAGCTCAGCTGGGATCCAGCTCTCTGATTGCCGGGTGAGCAGAAGGCAATTTGTGAAAAATCTGACTTATTAAAGTAGGCTGATAGTGATGGGGGCTGGAATTGGGATTTCTTCGGACCGGCTGCACTATTCCTGCCAATGGCAAGATAGATCCACAAAGGAGGAAGGAAGGACACAGATGAAGATGTTTGTGCCAGGTCTTTGAGCAGATGCTATGCTAATTAAAAAAAAATAAAAACCATCACAAGAAAGCAATCAAATCCTACAAACTTGGTATTTGGGAATGATGATTATGCATACGTGTTTTAACGGTAAATCAAGCCTCCATTATGGTTTCTCCCTTTGCTTCTCCTTTGCTTCTGCTTGCTCTCCCTCATGGCCTCCCTGAGAACTGGGCAGCCCAGCATTGACTGAGGGAGCCTTTTATAATCAATCCATAAGGGTGACATTCGTATTTTAGCGCTAAGCAGGCTGTATTGTAGGCGATACTACCTCAGCAAAGATCTCCGGAGTTGGGAGTGATTGGCTTAGCTGGGGAGGGGATGGTGTCAGTGTGCACTGCCCAAAAACCACCTAGTTTTATTTTTCCTATAGTAATTTGTCTCATCAAAGGGGTTGTAATAGGCAGGGCAGGTGAGAAAATTGCTTCGCTTGGTATTTAACGCTTAACACGATCTGGTAACCAAAACCAGAAGAGGGGCAGCTGAGAGGCTTTCATTAGCATCAGACAGAGGCAGCATTTATAAAAATCTGCCAGACATCAAGGCTGTGAGCCTTCTCCGAGGAAGGAAGGATGGAGAAGCATAGCCCAGTCAGTGTTGCAGTGGCCCTGCTTGTGGTGACCCCTGCCTGGAGCCATCGTGGTTCCCCGGCTGGTTCCTGCCCTTCGTGTCAGCCCCCCGGCATCTCTGCTGGCCACTGTGTTATTGTTGGGTCCCTCGGCAGGTGAATATGCCCAGCAGCCGAAAAATGGGATTTTTTGTTTTGCATTGAGCTCTGGGGACATTCTTATGCATCTGGAGGGGTGTAGCTCTTCTCTGTTCCAGCCTGTGTTTAGACAAGCTAGGTCTGGGGGGGCACCAGCCTCCCCGAGAATGGCAGCGGGCCCGGAGCATTGCTTTCTGTGCTCCATGGGGGGAGGAGATGGCTGTTGGCAGCTGGCTATGGACGTGGGGTGTCTTTTTGCCACACAGAGACCTTTTTCTCTACCGGAGCGGATTTAGAGGGGTAGAAAACATGACTCCTGAACTGGGGCCACTGGCAGTTGCAAGGGATGGAGAAAACGTGATGGAGAGTGGCGTGGAAGACCCCGTGCAGGAGACTGATGCGAAAGGCAGCACAGGGAAAATAACCTCCAGCTCCTTGGCAGTGGCAAGGGGGGAGCAGCGGCACTCGGGAGAGCCGAGTGTGTCGGCAGGCAGCATCCGAGCTGGGGATTTACAAAGAGAAGCGGCGGCGTGAAAGCGAGCTGCCCGTATAGGCGACGGTGTGTGGCCAGCCGAAGGGTCACGTCCAGAGCCAGAGCTTGACGGCGGCCGATAAAGCGGCCACCCATCCGCCTATACATCCCGGGCATCCCGGGGGTTCCAGGGTGTGGGAAGGAGCACAAAGAAACGCCGCACGGGAGGGCCGACTGAGCTAATTAAATATGTATTCCCCAGCCCGGGCGAGAGAGCGTCAGGATTTTTTTTTTTTTTTTTCCGCTGCCACTAATGAACGGGGAGTGACAGACAGAGGCTGCTGCCTCTTCAAAAGGCTCTTTACCACCTTCTAGAGGGCCTTGAAATGCTGTTTAGTTAAACAAGGTCATAGCCAGCACCCAAGACATTCTGTTCGGCTTTAAAGAAGGGGAGAGAGACAGTGATTTTATTTGATAAACCGCACACCTTTCAGTCGCTGCTGATGAATAGGGTACTTGGATCTCGAGATAAAAGCTGATGTGTCTACTGCCTGTCTGCCTTAATTGGCTTCGGTTTCCTGCCTCCGCCTGCAAGGGCTCCTGACTGTCAGCTCCGCTTGCTCAGGAGCCTGCCCTCCAAAAAATAGAAAAGCAAAGCTGGCTTCTGTTGACAAAGAAGACCCTTTCACCAGAGGGCTCTGGGGTTTGGCTTTGAGATGTTTTTTTGGGGGAGGAGGAAAGGTGGACAGGGTAGGAGGTGTTTTTTATAAAGAGCATCCTTCCAAGGGAGCTCTCTGCTTGCAGCCACTGTCCTCCTCGGCTCGGAGGACTGTCACCCCGGGAGACCCCCGGAGCAAAGCCACCAAGAGGAGACAGGGAGGAGCGAGGTGGAGGTCCAGCAGCGGCGGTGGAGGGTGGTTACGCTGGAAAGGCTTCCCGTGCCCCGCGGCAGAGCTGGGCTGCTGCAATCTCTCCTCTTGCTTCCTCAAGTGACCCGGATTTCGTCCCTGCGCTGCATACGCGTGTGGGGTGGACACAGTGTCATGGTGTGGGGTCAGCCAGGCCGGGGAGAGACTGGAGGTGGGGAGAGATGCGCTCATCCCCGGAAGGAATTACGGTGACCAGAGGAAATTGAGGAGAGAGTGAAAATGCCTCTCGTGCCGAGGTAGTCACTCCTTGTCCCCTGCTGGGGCTGCATTGTGAAGAAATGTTTGGGGAGAGGATGGTGAGGTGGAGAGCAGGGCGGGAAGGAGGACAGTAGAGGTTTTCCCTGATCTGCGTCTGGGCTGGGAGGAGAGGAGTCACTGGCAAAGATATACTTGTGTCCCCACTCTTCTCTCAGCCTCCTTTTGCCCTGAGTTTAATTTCCTTGGTCCCTTTGCAGCAGGGATTTAAATGAAGTGGAAGGTAGGATACGGCCCTGGAGTCCCCCACGTGCCAAAGCTCCTGTTCAGCCTCAGCTTCACCAAAGCCAGGAATTCAGCTGCTGGGCACCAAGGCTGACCAACAAATCTGGGATGCTTGATCCAGGTGCTGAAAAGGGGCAGAGTGCTGCTGGCTGAACGAGACAGCCTCAGCATGGCCCCAGGACAGGGATCTCTGCTCCAGCCCCTGCTTCGAACAGGAGATACAGCAGGCAGCTCCACGACATGTCCAGGCAGTGCACTGCCAATGATGGAGATCCCACAGCCTTGCTGTGCCCTGTCCCTGTGTTTATCCCCGTGAGTTGTCCCCCTACCCCAGGGCTTCCCCCAACTCCCCCATGGGCCATCCAGAGAGCCCTCAGAGTGCCTCTGGGGGATTGCACATAGCTCGTTCTCCCACAAGGAGCAGGCTCAGCTCCTGGGGGCAAACAGCAGTCCAGGAGGGCACCCTGTGCCCTGCCCTCATCTCCAAAGAGCAGACCATCTGCCTCCTCAGCAGTGCCACCACTTGTCCCCCATAACAGGGAGCCTTCCAGGGCTCCTGCGGCTGTGCTGGTCCCACAGGTGAACCTGGGGCAAACCCACTCTTAGTTGCCACTTCACCAGCCTTTTTGTCCCCGCGAGCTCCCCCTCCCGCACACCCCCTTGCCTCTAATTTAAATTTTGCACCTGGGAAACTTCCGTTTTTCCAGCCCCTTGTGGATGCCAACCAACTCCCTCAGCATACTAATAGTTTGCTCCAAGCATCATCATTCAGGTTAAATACCCTCCATTGTCCCTAAACCGGCAGGGGGACAGAAAGGCCTCCTCTGTGCAGGCGAGGCTCACCATGGTGAGGCCATTTTCACAGTGATGTGGCAGAGAACTGAGGGCCATTTCCCCCAGATCATCCCACTTCTCCAATTCTGACACCTCCTGGGAAAGTGACAAACCCTGCAGCAATGCATGGGGATCACACAACTTTTTTCAGTCCTCAAGTGGCCAGGCTGCTCACCAGCACAGGCAGGGCGGTCAAATGGGGGCACAGATGGGAGCTGTGAAGCAGTTTGGTGTCTGGTCTGGCTTTGGGGTGTCTCGCTCGGGTGCTCCCTGAGCCTCTCTGAGCTCCTTAGTCATGGAGGAAGGAGATGCTGAGCCTGAGCTTGGGAATAGGAGGAGATGCTGAAGCCAGGGTTTGGGGGAAATAGATGCTGAACTTGGGCACAGAGGCTGGTAATGCTGAGCCTTTCAGGCCAGGAGCTGAGCAGCCCGTGTGTGGGGTGGGATGTGGAGCAGATGTACCTGCTCCAGGTGCTGCACAGAGGAGAGGAGCCACTGAAGCAGAGGAAGGGTTTGGTGTGGGGGTGGGTGGGGAGCCAGGAAAGGGAAAGATGGTTTGGAGGGGTTTGCAGCCACAGCTGGAAATCGTCTCAGAGGGCAGGAGGAATGCTGTGACTTCTGCCTTGGAGTAGGACTCTGAAGTGGCCTTTATTGCCTGGGCCTGGGGGTGAAGCTCTGCAGGGCTGAGAGGACATAGCTGGCTGAGGCCTGTATGGGCAGCATCCCATGGCATAATCCAAGCTGGACAGGCAGCCGTGGGGAGCCCAGTTGCAGGCAGAGCCCCTGGCAGAGGAAGAAAGTGGAGGTGGGTGGGGGGAGCAGGAATTGCCTGGTCCCTCCTTGAAACTTCAGCTGCTCTAGAAATCTTTTCCCGTGTCCTTGGTGCCTGCTAATTTCAGAGTGGAGGTGACCCCCTTTTTTAACACATCCCCTCAGGGCCTTCGTGTCTCAAAAGGCCACGGTGAGTCAGAAAAGAAATTAAACATTCTCTGTGTTTCCTCATGTGTGCACGTATTGTCCCGAAAGATGCTCCGTGCCCCAGCGGGGTGGAAAAGGGCTGATGTGGGTACTGGGGAAGGGGATGGTAACTCCATGGGATATTGGGCTCCTCAGCTCCAGGTGATGGAAACTCCTGAGCATGAGGAGCTGTGGAAATGGGTGAGCCCCCACCCAGTGCACCCAAAGAGAGGTGCCCTCAAGCAACCCCTGGCATGGGGCACCCTGGGACAGAGGCACCAGCATCAGATACAGCAACTGACTGGAATAAAAATCAACAGAGCAAGGCCTTTCTGAGCAAGCAGCTGCAGTGCCAATCACACATCAGAGCATCTGGGAGGCTTAAAAATGCACAACCCCTCCTATTTCATGCTGGGGTGCTTCAGCAAGTACAAGAGTGCCCACAGTTGTGATTTCTCCCATTGGCAGGATTTCTGCTCCTTAGGGATTTAATTTCCTGCAATTGGCATGATGCCTTCAGAAACTGGAGTCTGATGATGGCAGCAGCAGGAGGTTGTCCTTGTGTAGTGGCTCGACTGAGGTGCCTGAGGGGCATGAGGGCTGCTGGCAGCCTTGCCACGTTCTCCTGGTGTTACTTCTTCCTGTAGGAATGTGCCTGGGTGGGCTGCAGCAGCTGCTGGCTGGGGCTGGGGTTGTGTCCTAAATCCTGTGGGGCTGAAGCAATCTCCTGTGCTGAGAAAACCTCAGACCCCTGACCTTGATGTACTGACCTGTTGTGTCAGCCTTTTTTCTTCACTTTTTTATAGAAATCTCAGGATGGGAGAAGTTCTCAGAGCCTGGGACTGGAGGCCCAAGCATGCTGGCATTGCATGGGCATCCTTCCCAAAATGGTCCCTGCCAGTGGCAGTCCACTGCTTTTTTTTCCCAGGGTATGTGCTTTTTAGTGACCTAATCTCAAATATGTGGGATTATGCTGGCAATTGAAAGGTTGAACAAACCAGGTTCTTCCCTTGGGATTGATTTTCTGGAACATTCCAAGTGACTCCAAGCTAAAACAGGCTTCCTGAGGCAATTCCCAGTGCCAGAGGTTGGCGTCCATTGCTGAAGGCAAGGCAGCATGCTCCCTGCTCCCACAAATGGCTGGAAACTGAGGGACAATTCCTGACAGCAAATTGTGCCAAAAGCCTCACAGACGGCCCTGTAACCCCCAGCCCCTTTTGCTCCCCAGGTCAACAGCAGCAGGCCCACAAGGCCTGGGCATCCTTTCTCCTGCTGCCTACCCACCCAATACCAAAATGGAGGAGCCCACCGACCCCACCATGTCATCGGACCCCGGTGCCCCGCCGGCAGTGCCACCCCTGCACTCCCCCAAGTCGCCTGTGTGGCCCACCTTCCCCTTCCAGCGGGAGGGCAGCCGCATTTGGGAGCGGGGCAACCTCCTGCTGCGGGACCTGCCCAGCCCCCTCCCCACCAAGAGGACCAGGACCTACTCGGCGTAAGTACCTGGCGAGTTTGGGACTGTCCACCTGAGCCGTGGTCACCTGCAGTGCTTGCAGAAGCCTTGACACCTGGTGCACTTTGCCAACGTGGTGCCCAGCATCACCTGCCCAAAGTGCTCTGGGTGGGTGCCGTGCACTCGGCCCAGAACCATTGTGTTCATAGCAAAATTCTCTCCCTGTCCCGCCTCCTGGGCAAATGCCACCAGTGAAAAAACCTTCCCTTTTCTCCTGTAGGACAGCACGTGCCTCTGCTGGACCCATCTTCAAGGGTGTCTGCAAGCAGTTCTCTCGCTCCCAGGGCCATGGGTTTATCACTCCCGAGAATGGCACTGAGGACATTTTCGTGCATGTGTCTGAGTAAGTCCCAGGGCTGTGTGGTGCTGGAAGACCCCAGGGGAACCATGCCATCAGCATGGGGCTGGGGACTTGTGGGCTGGGGTGTGGATGTCTCCATGGGATGGACATGGGTCTCTGCTTCTCCTGTACTCTCCATCACCTGTGGGTTTTCTTTTCCAAGGCACAGCTGGTGGGTCAGGTGCCTTCCTTCGTTCTGGGCGGTCTGGGGCAGGGGTCCATCTCTTGGCTGCGGCCCCACCGCCACCACCACCCTCTCCTTTCCTCTCCTGCAGCATCGAGGGAGAGTATGTCCCAGTGGAGGGGGACGAGGTGACATACAAGGTCTGCCCCATCCCTCCCAAGAACCAGAAGTTCCAGGCAGTGGAGGTGGTCCTCACCAACCTGGCACCCCACACGAAGCATGAGACGTGGTCTGGCCAGATCATCAGCTCCTAGGCGCCCAGGGGGTCACCAGCCACTCAGCCCCATGGAGCAAGCCTGCCCAGCCACTGGCAAGGAGTGTGGGGGGAGCTGAGGCGGTGGCGGGGCCGGGGCTGCCCCCAAACGTGCAGGCGTTTGCATTCAGTGTCTTTTATAAGGTTACGGTTTCCTTTCTCTGTGTGTGTTCGTAAGTGTCTGTCGAGGGGGACAGGGGAAGCAGAGCCCTCCCCGACTGTCCCCCAGCTCCAGGGGCAGCACCGAGCCCCATGTTCCATTCCTTGCTCCTGAGGCCATGGGGAACAGAGGAACCAGTCCTACACCCCAGCCCTCCAGCTCTACTGGGCTGAAGCAGGTGCTGAGAGCAGGAGGGGGTGGGGAGAGGCTGAGTGGCTCAGCTGATCCTCCTGAACTCCACTCTGGCAAGATGGACACCCCACTCGGTCCACAGTGGGACAGCAGCAGCGGGACATGCCCTGGTGCAGGGACAAAACGGGGTGGTGTGGGGTGGCATATCACTGTGCGGGGTCTGGGTGGCTGAGACCCATCTCCATCGCTGGCAGCTCACAGCACCCAGCTGAGCCACAACCCTCTATCACAAGATCTCAGGTCAGTGGTGCCGGGCTGGGGGGTGACTGGTTTACAGAAAGCAGAAATTTAGTTGTAAGAGGCGGACAGCTGCTGGCAGGGCACCTAGGGTGCTTGGTGCTGTGCCTGGGGGGCTGCATCTGGACATGGGGCAGGGGGCACTTGGCACCTTTGTGCTCCCCACTGCTGCCGGGCAGTAACACACTTTTCAGCTCAGTGCTGACATGGTTTTGGGGAGACGGACACTTTCCCCTCCTTCTCTTGCCCCCCAGCCCCCTGGGGACCCCCTTCCCACGCATGTGTGTATGTGTGTGCATGTCTGTAGCTTGCTGGGGTGGCGAGGGGCTGACGGGTCAGAGCAGCCTTGGCCATGGGGCAAGCGCAGCCACCTCCTGCCCCGCCCCTTGGTGTAGGCAGGGTCTTGTATACAAAGCACAAACCTTGTTTTTGGTCTTTTCTGCCAAACCCTGGCCAGGTGGGCTCACACAACCCCAGGGAGCAATGGGGCAGAGGGCACTGGGACAGGGAAAACACGCACTACACTGGTCCTGAGCTCAACCCCAGGGAAACGATGCTGATGCTCCAGGAATTACCTGCATCTTAAGGGGTTCAAAGCACTGTTGGGAACAATAGGGTGCCAGCAGGTCCCCCCAGCAGGACAGGAGGTGATAGGGAGTTCCCAGAGCACTGCACCAGCAGGAGCTGCTGGCACTGCTGGTGCTCAGCATGGATGGAGTGGGGCGTTTCCCACCATTTTTGCTGCCGCTGTTGCTAACAGGGCTAAGTGGGGAGAGGAGCAGAGGAAGGCTGGTGCCACTCAGGACAGCTGGGCCCTGTGGATTCAGGAGGACCACCCATGCTGGTGTGGGGATGCCCCAGGACCCTCCAGCCCAGCTCACTGCCAACCCAAAGCCTGGCTCTCCCGGGCTCAGACTCCAGGCATTCCCAGGACATGCAGTCAGCTTGGCCAAGGCAAACTGTTGGATTTTTTTTTTTTTTCTGAAATAAACTAAAACCCTACACTTGTTGGTGTTTTTACTCTGGTGTGGTTCCCACCTGTCTGACCATGTGTCAACCTTTGTAACATTGGCAATAAACCATTAAAAGTGACTTTCCCATGAGCCCTGCCCATACTGGCTCTTTGTCCTGTGTGCGTGTAGTCACAGTGACTCTCTCAGGTGAAGGACCTGGAGCACCCAGGAATTTATCCAGACCTCAGAACGGACTCACCCGAGGGGGCAGGAGATGTTCTACTCTGTGGGCCTGGGACAGGAGGCTGCTGCTCACCCTGAGGGGTGACCAGGAGTGGGGCTGGTCCCCCACTGCTGTGGGGACTTTGAAGTGTGTCTTGCCTGTTGTCTGGCTGCCTTTCAGCCCACACAACCCAGCACAAAGCACACAACTGCTTCAAACGGCTGCGTGTTGTGGCTTTAATGGGATTGAATTTAATTTTTTTAATATACATATCTGTGTATTTAAATATATTTCTCATTTAGCAGTTGTCATCAGCCAGACAGGAGCTGTCCATCTCACACTGATATGGATCCATACAGCAAGACAGTCCTGGGTGTGAGGCCTGCCACGTCTGCTTGCTCACATCCATGGGGAGAAACCCCCACTTACGCTGAGGGCACCCACCATGAGGAGCATCATGGCAAAGGTGTCTCAGGGACACACATGAAATGCCTTTCCCTTCAAAGGTGCAAGTCACCTCAGCCCCCAAGGCCACCACAGTGCACCACACCATCAGGGCCAGACCCGGCTCTTCACTCATCACTAAGCTCACTAGAGGTCCTGCTGGCTATGAACAGAATTACAGGAAAAATAAACTCCCCAAGACTCACACATAACCCAATCCACACCAAAACAGAGAGGAAGGAATCACAAAACACAATTCCATCATGAAGGTTGCAGTGGAGGGCCAAAACGTGTGACCTGTGAAAAGGGTATCCTGCATATAAGCTTCTCCAACAGTACCTCTTCTCCCACACAGAAATCTTCCCTGGGTAGGAAGACGAATTCATGGATTTGTTGGGGATTTCCAGATGCCAGGCAGGCTGCTGTGCTCATGCAAATGTGCTGCATCAGAGATCTGGTATGCTGTAGTTAGGGGGTGCAGTCAGGTGGAGGAGACAGCACCCCACCAGCTCTGGTCATGTGGTATCCCTACTCCTGTGGCCAGGCAGCAGTGCCAAGGAACTCTGCCCATGGCAATGTGGAAGCCCTGCCCTGGGTCTAGAACCACTGGTGTCTCTGGCCTGAGGAGGATGGTGGTGCCTTGTGTGGGTGGCAGTAGCCAGCTGAGAAACCCCTCTGCAGTCCAGCTGCCAATGGAAAATGGAGAGCCATGATGAGGAAACTAGGAAAAGGAGAAAAAGGGGGGAGAAGACAGGACCAAGAGACGGGGCAGTGCCGTACCAGCACGGATGGGGTGAGAAAGACTCCTGGGGAACAATGGGGAAGGGTTTGCAGAAACTTCCAATATTCTCCAGGTCCACAAACACCAGATTTGTGTACCCTGAGGAGCTACAAGCAGGACATCTCCCTGGAGGGGATCCCTGAGCTCCTTTTGAGCACCAAGTTTGTGACAAGTGTCACCATTGTGGCCACACATCACAATGTAACTGCTGGGAATAAAAGGACAACGTGAGGGAGAAGGTCAAAGGCTGAAGGAGAGATGTGGGTTTGTGACCCACGAAGATGCAGGGAGAGGAACGGGATACAGGACATCTGCACTGGACATCCTGTCTCCCTAAAGGTGAGCTTGTAAACTGAGTGTGTGGGATGATATGGGGGGAAGAGCAAGAGCAAGCTTGGAGGGCACTGCTGTGCAGGTACCTCCAGTAAGTAGCTCTATAAACCAGGTATGGCTGGTGTTGGAGCCCACTGAAAATGTCTCTGGCAGCAGGATGGAAGGCTGAGCACTGGAGAGGGAAGGGGACTTGGTCTGTTAGGAATACCCTGGGTAAGGTTTTATAAGGACACCTCTCTTATGAGAGACTGTGGATGCTGGGCCTGTTTAGTCTAGAGAAGTCAGAGAGGATCTCATTAATGCATATTTCAATCTCCATATCTCAAAGGCAGATGCCAAGAGGATGGTGCCAGATTCTCTTTGGTGGTGCCCACTGACAGGATGATGAGCAATGGCCATAAACTAAAACACATGAGGCGCCACTTCAAGATGAGGAAGAACTTCTTTACGTTGAGGGTGGTAGAGCACATCAACAGGCTGCCCAGGGAGATTGGGGAGTCTCCCCTTCTGAAGACATTCAAAATCCAGCTGATCACATTCCTGTCAGGGTGACCCTGCCGTGGCAGGAGGGTTGGACTAGATGATTTCCAGAGGTCCCTTCCAACCCTAACAATCCCCTGTTTCTGTGATGCCCAATGGACACAGGAGTGGGAAGACCACTGGAAAGCCTTCTTCCCCAAACTGTTCCATAGCACAAAGTGCCAGGACTCTCCAGCTATGCCAGGCAAGGTCTCACTTGAAAATAGAGAATAACATAGAAAATAAACTCTAGGTGTTTTTTGTAAGGTAAAGAGGAGAACTGGTTTCTTCATGCACCTGAGCAAAGCTCAGAGCAGCAGCGTAGTCATGTTAAAGCTATCATTCCCAGGTCATGTGCAGGGAGGGACTGGCACACTGTGGCATTGAGGGGAAGGACATGGTGACCTCTCCATTAGAAAGCACAGTGGTGCAACAAACTGGGATCTCGGCTACTCCTTCCTACCACAGGCTTGGAGCGAACAGCGTTCCTGGCCTCCTGCCTCAGAGCAGCTCTGGTGAGCACCTCGAGCCTCAGCAGCCCCAGCCTCTCTGGCCAAGGTGCAAGGGGGAGAGGAAGGTGAGCTGCACGTTCCCTCACGCACTAGTGTTAAGAGAAGCTAAGTGGAAGAGGAGACGAGGGAGCGCAGGATAGACACACACTCACTCTTTGGCCCTTTCAAATGCCTTCCGACCACAAAAGCATCTGCATCACCGCCCGCCACAGCTGAACTGTCAAGAGAGAAGTTTTCTCTGACGGCAAGGAGGGACTGGTGCCATGGCCCCCAGCCACACAAAGGGAGTGCTGAGGGGCTGCACAGCCAAGGACCCTTCCTGCCACCCACCCACACTCATGTGTTACATCCTGACCATCTCTGTCAAGTATTTTTTGGTCTACCCTGAGCAGATTCCTCAAATAAAGGTGCTTTTCCTGACGGGGGGAGAGGGTGGGACTGGGGCAGGGCTCCAGGGACCGAGCAGTCAGCACTCATTTGCTCTTTCTGGAAAGAAGATTTCACGGCATCGCTGGACCGTGTCCTGGGGAGACTGGACACTGTGTCCTACAGTGCGGGGATCATCATAGATTTCATAATCGTTCCCTCCCTGCAGGGGAATAGAAAATAGGGACAGCATTAGCAGGGTCTTGCCAGAACAACCTTACACATGAATCCACATTTTGCTCCGTCCCGTGAGGAGCTGGGCTTGCAGCCAGCGGCTGGGGAGGCAGGGGCAGGCAGGGCTTTGCTGGCCCACGGGAGCAGAAGAGGCTGGGCTGGGAGCTCTGCTCCCTCCCTCTTGCCTCCCTCTTCAGTGCCATGGGAGGAGCATAGAAAAGATCGGGAAGGTCCCAGCGCAGCAAAGCTTGTCCAGGAGCCTGGGTTAACCCCTGCCCTGCCTGTGGAAGGGATAGCAGAAGGTGGGATGGGCACATTTGGGGAGTAGAGGCTGCCAGCATCTGAGAAGAGCTGAATGGATGACCAAGCTGATCTACAGCAGTAAGGAAGCATCATCCTCCAGTGCTCTAGAGGTAAGGTGAAGCTGTTCCTGCTGTCGAGGAGTCCACTCCTAAGTTCTGGGGACTTATATTGTGGTTCATGCCGGCCACAGGATTGGCTGCTGCCCTCCCGAGGGTACTGGGGCAAGGAAAGCAATGCTGAGGTGGACCTGCTTCCCAGCACAGTGAACACAAGGTGATTTCCCCACGAGCCAGCAGAGCCATCACAAGGGCACTGCAAATCCACAGTGCACGGCAGCATCTTCCCCCTTCACACCACTAAAGGCTGTATTGGCACCAGTGGGACTATGGGGACCCATAGGACTCATGATGGAGCAGCAGGAGAGAAAGCAGCCGTGTGTGAGGTGAGTGGGGTGTACTCACAGGGGTTGTCTCATTCCCAAAGAAGTGGATGGTGTCAAATCTCTCGTCGTCAAGCACATTGAGGCAGTAGCGCTTGTCCCAGCCCTCTGGGAAGACGTCAAAGCTGATCATGCCCCCTGCCAGGAGAAGGGAAAGCATCAGGAAACGTGGTTGGGAGCTGGCAAGGGTGTCCCCTGCTCCTGGGATGGGCAGGAGGATGGGAGGGGGCCGGATGTCTGGGGGGAGCCCCCTCCCCAAAGAGCACCCACAAATACCAGCTCTGCCATGGTGCTCCTCCTTGCACATGGCTAGGATGGTGGCAGAGGCTGTTGCTATGACAACAGGCTGCAGTGACATCAGCATGGTTGGGATGACATTAACACAGCTTCCCTGCAGGCAAGCAGGAACCAGAGGGTTCTTGCCAAGAGAGGCATCTTTTGGAGGAAGATTTTGGGTCTTGCCATGCAGGTAGCACCAGCCCATTCTGTGTCCCAACAAGGGACAATGACCTCGGAGACTGGCACCAAACTCTCTCATAGGCTCCTGTTAGACATCACTGGCCCTTCTAAAACCACTCTGTGGATGCTCCTTAACTGTGCAGGGACTGGGGTCTCCTGCATACTGTCTCTGCACACTGATCAAGGACCAAGGACCTTGCCACGGAGGTACTGGGAACCTGCTGACATAATCAGGGCACGACACTGACATGTCATCTCTTGACACAAGCTTAGTGAGGGCTTCCAACATCTGGAGAGGCACCGAGTCATATGTGACCAACACACAGTGGCAAGGGAGCTTTCCCAGAGAACATGCATATGGACATGGACAGCCACAGCCACCAAGCGTTAACAAACTTCCCAGCCCTTGCTCTTAGACCAGGCAGAGTTTATCCCAGCACCTTTTGGGGGTGCTTGGAGGCAGCACCTTTCCCATCCTCTTAAGTTGCCCCACTGTGTCTGCAGGCTGCAGAGAGACTCTTGTCTCAGCACCAAGACAGGAGACATGCTCTTCCCAAAATAAAGCCTGCAACTTGGGGCACATGCATGTTTAGGTGTCACTCAGAGCCAGAGGTACGGGGATTTGAGCTGGTATGTGTGATCTTCTGCCAGTCACCTTGTCTTCTCCAAGCTATCTACAGGAGTATCCACCAGAAATCCTGGAGTTTCATACTCTCCTTCCTAAATAATAATCCTACCTCTCTAAGGAAGAGGGCGAGTAGACAGATAATCACAGGGTCAGTTCCTGCTGGAGGAGAGGCACCAACACCCCAAGTTGCTCAAATATCCAAGTCCTGATGCCATCCACCTCCCCTTCCTGGCTGTTTGGAATGTCCCTGTTGGTTTGGGGATCCTGAACCAAGCTTCCCTGTAGCCTGAGAAGATGGGATAGAGCCTATACGTCCACCTTGGAGCAGAGAAACTGGACAAGACACTGTGATAAGGATGACATCAAGTGCCCTGTGAGCTCAAGGAGGGGGATGGCCCCAGGCTTGCAGCAGGATCCAGCATCAGAGCAGGAGCCAAAGTTGGTGACATCCTCTTGTTTTGCATCCAAAGCCATTTACCTGTAAAAAACACTGCCTTTCACTGCATTCTAGCCATCTAAACGGAGCTGGGCAGCAGAAGGGGCTCCTGATGACAGCTGGAGCAGGTAAGAAATCAAAGAGAGAAGAGGTGGTGTGAACCAGCCAGCATTACTACTCGCCTAGGTAGAGCAGGGAACTGGGGGGCTGCAGGGCTTCCACCACCTCTGGGCCTTGCATCCTCCACAGCCAGGGAAAAGGCACATGGAGCCAGCCTAGCAGAAGAGCTATGTTCCTGCATGCCCTTTTCTCAGATGCCCAACCTGAGACATCCCACATTTTCTTTCTGGAGGAGCAGGGGGCCCACAGCTCCGCTTCATGTTTTTATACAACAGGCCTGGGCTCTTCATGGCAGCCTCCCAAAGCCCAAGGAGAAAGGCCCATTGTCCAGCTCTCACACCCTGTGCCTGAGGGGACACAGCAGTGGGGACCTTGTGTTTCTCTGCTGTGACAAACAGCACATGCCAGTGCTGGGGCAGCACAGGATGCCCCTGGCAGGATGCTGGAGGTAAGCGAAGGCTCTCAGAGAAAAGCTCTTGGAAGATCAGAGGGCCCAGGGTGTCACCCACTGCCGCAGCCTCACCACCCCCTGGCCCTTTGGCTGGGCTGCCACATGGAACCTTCTTATCTCACACCCCTGCAGAGGATCCTCTTCCAGCCTCACCCCCACAACTTACACACCCTCATTTTTCTCCCTGTCCTGGCCAGACACCCAGGATTGCTCAAGCCCCTCTTTCAGCTCCACACATTTGGTAAGCTGGCTGTCAGAACCATCCCAAGAAGCAGCCCTATAAAAGCCCATGGCAGGGAGCTGCAGTCTCCTTACTCCTTGTCATCTCTTCCTCTAGGAAGACAGATGTTTCCCTTGCAGCTAACTGTCCCAAGAAAACCCCAGAGCCAAGACATGCATCAGGCTCCTGTCTCATTCCTAGAGAAGAGTGCACAGGCCTGGGGTTCTGCTGGCCACTCTGCTGTGATGCTTGAACCAGAACAGATCCATGGGGCAGCAGTGGGCTCTAGTAACTGAGATGAAGGCAGGGATGATGAAGGTGGAAACCTGTCCGTGTGGCCAATTCCCAGGAAGTCTGCAGTGTGGCTTACTCTCTGCATCATGGATGCCAACATGAATCCCCTGTGCCAGCTCTCCACGACTAAAAGCTCCTTCTGCTCTTCCCAGGGTTTGCAGACACCCAGAGGGAACAGTTGGGATTCCTGCTCCCCTTCACAGAATTTTATGGGAAACATGATAAAGGCAAAGCCAAGGAAGCCCTCCTTGCTCACCTCGAGAGAAACGGAGGCCTTTGCCAGCAAATTCTCTCTGCAAGGCTGCCACAAACTTCTCCCGTATCCGCTCTTTCTGTGGAGGATAAGGAGAAAGAGGGAAGAAAAGAGGGTTTGAGTAATTAGATGTTGACAGTCTCCCAGAATCCACCGTAACCTGTCTGCTGCTTACGCCCTCTGCTCCCTTCCCACCTGCACTGGGCCCCAGTCCCATGCCATTTATCCAGCTTCCACCAGCCCTCCTGAGTGTCCAAGTAGGTCACCAGCTCACTCCACTCTGGGATGAGCAGATGCCTGATCTTTCTTGGCAATGAAATACTGCTTTAGTTTTCCACAGCCCAGTTCCTAACCCAAAGCCTCCAGTTTTGCTTAAAAAAGTCTCGCAAAGAGCAGCTGATTCCTCAACCCCAGGAAAGCTTTCCCAGGCAGAAACTGGTATGAGGATGGGTCAAATCCTCTAAAGACCTGCCCAGCAGATCTGCCATGGCCCTCCCATTTCGGAAAGCCCATTAGTTCCAGCTCTGTTGAGGCTGGGGAAGTGGGAGAGAGAAGACAGCTGCTGGGCCATCTTTGGGTACTGTAAATGAAAAAACACACTATTAAATAACTGCCTCATTCCCTGGGGCTTTCCCAAGCACAGGGAATCCTACTGGCCACCCCCTTGCATTAGGGGTCTCCAATGAAATCAAATTTCTTTCGTTCATCCGTGTCTTCCCTTGGGTTTCCTGGCTCCCAGTCCTGTCTACTCCTTCTTGCATATGCACAGCTTGAAGCTGGACCTCCCTTCCCCTTGGGAAGTGTGGGAGCACATAAGACCTGAGACCTGCAGCTGTGCAAAACCAGCCAAGGGTTGAGGGTGGCCCTTGTACCTTGTCCAGCTCAGAGAACTCGATTCGCTCTTCCAGGGTGCAGCTCCGGCCAATGGGGGAGATGTTCAACATCCCATTGCGAAACTCAATGAAGGTCCCTCTGTGGGTGGGCAAAGGCACAAGGTGACTGGGGCATGGAGAGAAAAACAACCTTTCCCAGAGCAAGGTCCCTCTGTGGGTGGGCAAAGGCACAAGGTGACTGGGGCAGGGAGAGAAAAACAACCTTTCCTGGAGCACGGTCACCTAGTGACGCTCTGCAAGAACATTTTGGGAGGAGAGAAGCCATGCCCACTCCTGGGTGCTTCACAGCAGGCACGTACCAAGCATCTGCTTAAGGTCCCAAGGAGCTCAAAGTTTTATAAAACGAGACTGTGAGAGAAGAGGAATAAACGGTTCCTCTGTGCCCTGGGAACAGGCTGGAAGCAATGAGCTTAGGGGAGATGACAGGTAACGTTTTCTAATGTTGTGATAACTGCAAGGACAGCTGTTGCGTGGCCTGGACCAGCTGTCTGATGAGGCTGTGGCACCTCTGCCCCATGAGGCTCTTAGGAAATGCTGTGTGGGCTGGGTGAAGCCGGCAGTACCTTGGGGCAGTAGGATGGCCCCAAGTGTAATTCATTGTTGATGTCTGGCAGCAGGCTGAGGAGCAATCAGGGCCTCCTCAAGGGACACAAATCAGGGTCTTTGTATCTCCCTTTTGACCCCTGCACCTTCGACTGCAGCCCTTATCTATGCCTGCAGACAGGATCCAGTTGCTGCTAGCCACCCTCACCTTGTGCTGGGGTCACTTCTCAGCCACTTCCTTGGTAGGGGGGTTGAAAGCACTGAGCTAGCAGAAAAACTGCTCCCTTCTTTTTGCTCTGGTAAAAACCCAGCTACTTCTGTTTGCTTACTGGGGAGTCAGACAGCTAGACCAGCACTGGTGGGACAGAAACAACATGGGATGGAAGCCCTTCTAATACGAAATTAGATTGAAATTCTTGTGCTGGAGAGGGAGATCCCCTCTCCTGTCCAGGACCCCTGAGCTTATTGTCCCTCCCAGCCCTGCCAGCTGTTTCTCTGTGATGAAGTGCTTCCCACTCTGAGTATGGAGGGAAAGCTCTCCCCCTCCTATCTCCTGCCACAGTGAGGAAGATCATGGAATGGACACACTGGCAGGGCATCCATTTCTGTGAGTTGCCTGCAGCCTGGGAGCATCATCTCTGCAGCACCAAGGGTTTGGTGGCTCACACCCCAGCCCAGGACTCAGGAGTGGCCTGTGGGTTCAAGTCCTGGCTTTGCTAGAAATTCCGTAAGCCTAAATCCACGGAACAACTTGGGAGCTGAAGCTCCACCAAGGCTGTTGTGTAACCAGACAGCAATGAGGCAACCAAACAGCCTTGAGGGTTCTGGGTCCCAGCCCATGCTTTCAGGGGCCTGTTCAGCTGGCAGTCCTGTTGCAAGGAGCCACCCTAGCCCCTTTCACTGGTCCTTGTACTGCCATGTGGTGACTTATATTAAGCAGCTAATCTGGATCACAGTTTGGCAACTTCTACCAAATTCATTTCAACCCAACAGCACACCTGCTTGAGTTCACTGTACAAACACAGGGGGAGAGCAGGAAAAAAATCAGCCACAGCAAGGGGAGGGCAGAGCTGCTGCTCCCAGCAGTCCTGGGTGGCTTGTGTTCTTGAAACTGTGATCTGAGGTGAGGTTGGACCCTGCACCCAGGCTGGTTTAACTGCAGGCTGTCTCTGAAAGAGGCCCTCCTGCTCCCTCCTTCCACCTTCATGACACAGGTTCTCTCTTTCTGTGCTAACAGAGTGAGCTGATCCAATGGAAGATTACTCTTTCTTGTCCTGCTAGTTGCCTGGTCTTCCTTCAGCAGAGGTGTACCAGCCCAGCTCAGCCTCTGGCTGATGGATCTTAAGAGGAAGAGCAGAGAAGAACACAGGGCAGGGAGCAGAACAGGGCCAGCCAGCAACACTGGGTTAGAAACAGTGTGGAACTTTGTGCTCAGGGGCTGCACTTCCCATCTTAAGATCCATTGTTTGCCTGGTTGGAAACATATACCACCAGTGATACCTGATGCCCTGTCCAGTAATAAGATGGTACCATTGTCCTCAATGATACACATGGTGGCTGCACCTTGCTTCCCAGGGAGGAAAATCCAAGGGGCAAAAAAGGAGGCATTATGCTAAAACATAGTGCAGTCTCTTCAGAACAAAGACACTCCTCCATTATTTGCCCAAGGTACCCAACTCAGGGAGACAGTGATCCTACACAGCGCCTCTGGATGCTCAGATAAAACCTGGAGCAAGACAAGCTCTGTAGCTCAGCTGTTTTTAGGACAGATCTGGAGCTCAGCACCCCAGAAATCAACGTCACGACTTCCACTCGCATACACTTGAGCCATTACCGTTTCTTGGGCAGCTTCAGCAGTGCCATGTAGTTGAGACAGAAGTTGATCAGATCCTGCAGCAGCTCTTCCCCCAAGTGGTCCTGAATGGCCTGCAGAAAGAGAAGGGCAAGTGATGATGCTTGACTTCCCACAAAGCCCACCTGGAAGAGGTAGCAACTGGGGAGAAGAGGCTGCCCATCTGCCTGGGTAGAGGAGGCACTGCTCCCCACGGTGCACAGGGCAGGAGAGCCATGGCTGCAAAGGGAGCTGGACGTACCTGCTTGGAGACCAGCTGCCCATTTTTGTATTGCACTGTGCCATTCTCTGCGAAGACGTAGTCAAACTTATCAATGACTGAGAGGGGAGGGAAAAAAGAGGAAACATTACTACTGCCTCGGAAAAGGGGCAAAAAGGACTGGGATCAGGACTGAGGGAGCCATCTTCTCGCTTTAGTCCTGTGCTTTCCACAGCTCCTGTGCTCTGCGAAGGGTCACTGGCCATCCTATACTCCTTGCTTTCCACAAAGTGGATGAGGAGATTATCTGCTCCTCACGGGTGGGGAGGTGACGCATGCAGGGCGAAATGACCTGACCGAGGTCATGGGCTGAATCAGTTGCAGGACAAAGATAAGGGCTCAAAAATGTTCCGCTTTCAACTACGTACGTGCTACTCTGCTCTCTGCTGTGCCCTCCCCACTGCCAGGCCGCGGGGGCGATGTGGCTACTGGTTATCTAACTCCGGCCCCCCCTGCAACCCAGATACGCAGCACTGGCAATTCAGCGATCAGCCTCAGCCGGGAATTTCTCGGCCTCCCTCCTCTAACGAAGTGGGAGGCAGAGCTTGGAGTCCAGTGGCGCTTGTCATCCATGCCGGAGACGGAGAAAACACAGCGGAGGAGGCAGGCGCTGCCCCCTTGCCCTCCCACTCCTCACTCTGCCCCATGCCCCCCACTGGAACGTGACAGGAACCTGCGGGGAGCCCACCGCGGAGCAGCAGGGAGGCGAACATTGCCTGGCGGGCGTGAAGCCGTCAGAGTTCTGAGGCAGCTCGTATAAAACCGGCGCCGGCGGCACGGACCGGAGCATCCCTGCCTGGCCTCCACACACGGGGAGAGGGAGCCAAGCAGCAGCTCCCGCCTGGGCACGGCCAGCCACCCCAAGGGCAGCCTCGGGCTTGGATCTGGGGCACAGGTGACCCCCGGAGACCTCGTCCGCCGCGCTCACCTTCGTCCCCTTCCCCCAGCTGCTCGGCTATCTTGGCATAGTCGGAGCCTCCCACCACGCCGATGTGCACCCTCTCCCGCAGCTCCCTCAGGAACGCGTCCACCTCCGGCTCGATTTTCTGGCGGGGAAGCAGCGGGTGAGGCCGCAGCCGGCAGGACGAGCTCCGCCTCGCTGCTCTCGCCCCCTCAAGAGCCCCGCGCCCCCGAGCCTCGCTACCTGCCGAGCCGGCGTCAAGGTGCCGTCCACGTCGAAGAGACAGAGCACCCTGCCCCGCGCCGCCGCCATCCCGGGCTGTGGGCCGGGGGGCGGGACCGCGGGGGTGATGGCGGCCGCCCGCCCTCCGGGGCCGCGCGGGCGGGCCGTGCCGCAGCGCCGGCCGCTCCCCGCCGCCCCTAGCAGGATGCGCTAAGGCGCCGCTCCTCAGCCGCTTCCCCGCTTCTGCTCTTTCCTTACATCCTTTCAGAGCCTGGAGTTTGGGACGGGGTGTGTGTGTGGCGCCTCTCTTCGTATTTGCTGTTGTTACTGCACCCCGGAACTGAGGGGCTGTGGGTCTGGATTGAGCTACCCAATAAACTCAGCTCCTCTGAGGGTTTCTGTGTCCTAGCGAAGGGGACAGCAGCAGCACGCACTCTCCTAGTCAGCGCCTCACCTCGCTTTTCCGATAGGATGCTGTTAATGTTTTCACTGGGGAATCTAAAATACCCTCTGCACAAAGAGAGTAGCTTTTGCTTTGACCTGCCTACCACTTACCTCAAGAGTCGCTCAGGATTTAGTAAGACCATCTGGTCCCACCATATTCATAGGGCGCCGTATTAACGCTGGCCTGACGCTTACAGCCGGCCCCGTATCCCTCTTCATCCTCCCCACCCCGCACCCCCACACCCCGGTCTCTGCAGTAATTCCTGAATTATTTTCCAAAATCAAAACCAACCTTTGTGGAACATCCAATGCTTTCTGCTCAACAGTTAGCTTGCATTCTCTCCCACAACAGTGCTCAGTGTGCTGAGCTAGGCTGGAACTGGGGAGAGATTTCTTCTGCTTTTAAGGTCTGTTTGGTTTTTTGCCTCAGGATTATTTGCTCCAGGATATCATGTTCTCCACCAGTTCTCCACCAGTTCTCCACCAGATTCCTCTCAAAAGGAATGCTTATTCAGGTGGCTTCACAGATTCTGTTTTGTTCTTGTTTGTGGTTTATGATTTTCCTGCTCCCACTCAGCAGCAGGGGTATGTACACAAACAATGTTAATAATCTACCTCTCTGCCATTGCCAATTGTCCATTTGGACAAGGTTTACCAAAATAACCTCAGCTACTTTCTGGGAAAGACATTCATTAAATCCACCAGGACAGCTATTTCCTTACTGTTTCTGTGAGCTGCCTCCACAACACAGCAAGTCAGGAAGTCTGGGATGGGTATTACATGTGCTAATCATCCCAGCACTGGTATTTCTGCAGAATCTGTGGCCTGGATCAGACCCTGGTTATGGGCTCCCACCTTTGGAAAGGTGGGACTCTTTTCTCAGACGCATGGAAGTTCCCAGAATGGTTTCATGGTACCCAGCTACTCTGTATGCAGTTGGGTGCTGAATTTTGAGTTTAGGGTTATGCTCATTTATAGGACTTGTCGAGGTGTGGTCACACATTTATCATCAGTTAATGTGTGGACACTTACTCCAGAGCATGAATCCTTCTAAGTGTGCCTATCATGGCATGCTGACAGGTGAGCAGAGGTGCCTTTCTGGATTTGGGTGCCTGAGTGCCAGAAGCCAAGGAAATGTTCTTCCACCCAACAGAGCTGTGAGCTAACACCCAAGACTCTCAAAGGACAGCTGTGGGGTCAGACACACAGTGAACTCCCAGGGTTTCAGCAATGCAAACCTTTATTTTTCATAAACCATGACATGGTACAAGGAGGACACTTCTCATGTCTAGGTGGAAGTGGTGTGGAGTTAGAAAACCTATGGTTAGCAGCACTGGGTTTGCTGTAGCCCAAGTTTCTCCATGGTCTTGTCTCCTGGGTGCTCCTACCTGCAGCTCATGCCTCTTGCACCGACATTACTGTGGGGCACCCTAAAAGTGGGAGCTGCTCTCTCCAGGCTCAGGTTCATCTCTGTGCTGCAAGGCAGCAGTACCACCTCGAGACACTTTCCAGAATTGGGTGGTCTGCCAAAATTCGGGACAGCATTCACATTTTCACACTCCCTGCAGTACTATCAGCTTTATGCTACCCAGGAGAACTTCCTGAAACATGAACTACCTGCTGTGCCTTCTCAGTTTGTCCTGCTCCTTTGGGGAGTCTCTTCATGTCGAAACGCCTCTCCCAGGAAGCACCTTGATGGCCATTTGATATCAACCGGTGAGGATCTGGGACAACTTGGTTTCCCTGGGAGCATAAACCCACCTTGTGCTGAAGTACACAGCTATCTACAACTGTGGCTGCTCCCTCAGCCAGGTTAGCTCTGAGAACAGGGCCACTGTGGCTGTTCCAGTTACTGAATAATTCGCGCTCCAACCACTCCTGATACATTTGCTTGATTGCCACTTGGATAGGCAGCAGCTGTTGTCAGGAAAAAAATCTGTTACCGGCAGGAAAGGCAAGGAAATTTTGTTTGAAGTTTACAAGGCAAGCGACTGTGAGCACTGGCTTACACTCAATCTAGAGCTGCCATTAAGGTCAAGGCTTTCCTTTTCATTTTAAAATGTAATTTTTAAGAAGTATTTAAAAAAATTTAAAATATCTGTTTCCAGGTATTTTTTGTGGGACCAGTACTAGTACTCAGTAGCAAACCAGCACATCTGAAGAACACAGCCAAACGCACCACAATCACACATCTCTGTTACAATCCCCTTCTGTTACAAGACTTCTTCTGTACTGCGTTGATACAGACTGTTACACAAACAGCAAACTGTGTGGTTTATCATTTGGATGCCATCAATAAGCATGCAGAAGGCTGAACCAAGCAGAATTAATTTCTTCTCCAGAGCCAGATATTTTAGGCAGCGCTACATAATCCTCCCCAATATGCCCTCTAATGCTCCAGAGGAACCCAGTCATGAAGTCTACTTCTTACTCTACTGCTTTTTTCCCTTTTGAAAGTAGCATCAAGGCAGTCAGGAAAATACTTTTTCCCCCTGTTAAAACTCTGTTGGGCTTCTTCAACAGCAGACATTTGACATTTCAAACCTGCAGTCTTAGATGACCAAGGGCTGAACAAAACCTGTTCTAACAGAACATCTTCATTCACCTCATCCAAGCTGTGTCAAGCCTCAGGAGTACGGTTTTAAATACTGTGGTACTTAGAGTAGAAAAAATTTCCCAAACTTAAGTAAGAGTATTGCCTTTGGCCAGTTCAAGCAAAGGGCAGTTGCCACCACTACTTCCAGTAACAGCACCTGGCACAAACTGGCTTGGACAATTTCTCATGCTGCACTTCCCAAGTAGGACCAGAGTGAAGATAATGACTAATGGTCAGATGCACGGGGCATCTGAATGAATGTGGGCACATGCATTCAATCAGAAAAATGTGTTGTATTTCTTTTTATTGTAATAGAAAAAAAAAAAAAACCCCACAAGTAAATCAAAACATCACTTTCAGCCTAAAGACATTATTTACATTTTTAAAATGGCACGGGAGAACCTCAGCAATACAAGACAGAATAGTAAGTGTGGGAAGAAGGGTCCTGTTCCCTTTCAGGAGTCCAGTTACCCTGCCCCTTTGTCCATCAGCTGCCTGAAGTTCATCACATTTACATACACTTCTCAGTCTAGTTTGTTTTCAGCTGGGTGGCACATTGAGGGAACAGAACTGCAATTTACACATAACCATCTTTGGAGAAAACAGGTTTCTTAAGAGTCCTACAGGGTACCAGGGTCTCATTACCCAGTAAGACCAAGCAAAGAGGATTTCCTCTTACAGTTCTTTTGCCACAAAACACAAGAGTAGGTCCTGAGCCCAGGAGCTCTTTCACTGTTGCAAACAATATATGGCTGAGTGAAATTTTACCCAGTGACCTTAAAGTAAGAGCATTATCTCTGCAAAGGAGCCGCTCAGGAGGGGAAAAGGCATATTGCAAAATGTAAATTTGCATTCACAGGGTGAACATTTTCCTTTTATTTCCTGCCCCAAAAGAATGCAAAACATACTGAAGTAGGCAGCCAAGCAGGAACTAGGCTGAGGACATCCAAGTGGTGGACATACATGGCATATCCTCACCGTTTAAGTGTGTGGGGCAGAAACCATGGCACCAGTGCTTCCATCACAGGCAGCTGTGCCTGAAGCGATAGTTTGTGGAAAGGCAAACTAAAGGTACCAAACGAGCACACCAAGATGTTGGTCTGCACTGTCAGCTCGAGTGTACCTGCTCAACTGAGGAAGCTCCAAGATCTCTTACATGATCTACAGCATTTTGTGGCACAGTCATGTGTGTATTAAGATGAAAGGCTGGTTACTCTTCACAAACATGTATGGGAAAAGACTGGAGATAACACATATAACTAGACAGGAAAACTAAGCTATGGCTTAGCAAAACCAAACACCAATCCTTCCTCCAGGAGCATCAAAAGGTACTCATAACTGACTTTCATAGAACGTTTTCTGTACACAGGACGCTTGGAGGGGGAAAGATTGAAAGCTTTTGTATAAAGCCATCTGTAGTAACTGCTACAGTTATCTCCGAGTCCAGTGCATCAAATGAAATGCTTAAGGGAGAAACTGATGGCACAAGCCAAGAATGACAAGGAAAAGAAGCCTCTGGGCTGCAGGGGCCACTACTGTGCACTGAGAGCAGGTGAACATGAAATAGCAGAATGGCCTGACAATACCCTATTCTCAGCTGTGTACTGGCTCCACAAGGTGCAGGGCAACAGAGTATTTGACAGTGACAAAATTGCAGTTTTCCTCTATTCCCAGCCCTCAAAAAGACAAACCGTTATAGTCCACACAGAGTAATAGTGTGATAAATTTATCAATCTGCATTATTCTAGGAGAAATAACCCATCAGAGGAAAGACATCTCCTTTAGGTATGTAAGAAGTTTCCAGTGGAAGAAATTTGAGATGCAGGACTGAACTTGCAGCAATACTTTTCACAACAAAGCACTGGACAAAGGGCTGTACATTTGCATAGATGCTTATTTGGCAGCATCTGGGATGTGCAATCCCCATTTACAGAGCATCAGCAGTGTTCTGGGGTTAGTCTGATGTCTTTCTGATATTCCTTTCTAAATGTAACTGCTACAAAATTGGTCAGGAAAGTAGTGTATATACATGCATGAAAAAAAAACATTGTGCCTATTTTTTCATTCTCCTTGTTCTTTCCCACTGCAAATAATTGCAAAGCTCTAAAAATCTTAAACTAGAAGATGCAGTATTGATATAATCAAAGGTTAATCTAAGGACAGAACTGCTTCTGCATGTACCCAAAGAAAATCAGCTGTTCCACAGAAAAGCTTAATTTTTCTCTTCCTCATTTTCTTTACATTTGGGGAGACCTAGCACTGATTTCTCTTAAAGAGAGCCCTGACGTGCTTGACTGCTCTGGAAAGAGCAGCACTATAAATGAAAGTTGGAACTCCTACTGTGTCTGCAATTGGATATTGAAGGCAGAATTGGTCCAACTGGTATTATCATGCAGTTGCCATGCTACTCCTGCCTTACTGTACTGTAACTCTGGCTTTGCAAGGGAAAAAAACCAAAACAACAACAAACCCAAATCAAGAAAACATAGTTCTTATGCATTAACAAGGTTCTGTCTATATGCTGATAAGCTTATGTGTGAGAAAAGGAAACATTTCATTTCATTTTACTATCACCTGAAATTTGTCTCTACCACTTCTGCTCACGAGATTCTGTTCTTTCAGCTGGTTCTTTCCCATAACTCTCGGATGTGACATTACAAGGCTCGTGGTAACCTTCAGCTCCAGGTTCCCTCCCACCACAGCAAATCCCACTGAATTTCAGGTGCTGGGTGTGCCACTGACACATGGTTCAGCTTCATCACCTTTCCCATACACCTGTGCTCACTGCAAATATTCTGATCAGATGAGTTCAGCTCTTCCCCTGAGCAAATGTCAGTGAAATATGCAGACTAATCCTGGGACACCTTCACTTCCTAGGCTACCAATACTTGCTCTGCTTTTCCTGCTAGATTTCAGCAAATACCCCCATAACAGAGGCACTGACAAGACAGAGAGATGTAAGTCTGCAAGGGATGGCCAGGACATCCCCTTATTTACTTCAAATTGTGTAATGGGCCGTTGAATGCTCATGGAATGGATTTCCACTTACCAGCACAGGAGTTATGTAGAAAGTGTCAGCCTACTTGGACAAGACAGCCTTTATAAATTAGTATAATACTATTAGAAATTATGGCAGTATTTTTGGTAGCACTGTCTTACATGCACCCTGATAAATTCTCTCCCCAGGAAATTTTAAAACTTGTCTTGTAACTTCTTTAGAGTTAATTCTCATGAGAAATTATGAAATAGAAATCTGGTAGATTCATGTTTAAAAAGGAAGAGGCCTGGTGAGGCTGGGCACACTGGGTCACTCCTGCTAGCTCTGTCCATTATGTCTGCTGAAGGTATTTCCTCCGGGTGGCTGGATCTGGATGGAGTCCAGGAGGGGCCTTAAAGCTTGTCCAAAAGGTCTGAGAAGGTAAAGAAATAAACGTCTCAAACAGTTTATTTGGTCAACAACTCCCATTTACCATTGAAGTGCACTCACTTCCTAGAGTGCAATCAAACCAACATTCTAGACGCAATTTTGAAGAAAAGACTTCCACTACAAACTAAAGCAAACTAATCTAACCTATTAACTTACTCTTCAATAACTAAGAAACTTAAACATGATTTTATATAAGGTAGTTCTGAGTCCTAACATGCCTAGACTTCTAACGTAACACTGTATGATACCAGCTCTCAGTAATTCATTCTACTTAAGTGTGCAAACAAAATCCCTGTTATGCAACTGTAGTGTTCCACTAAGTACATCAATATTGAGGCCTGCCAAAAGAATAGCCTCTAGCTTCCTTTAAAGACAATGGTTCAACACTCCCACAATAGTTTCTGTTGCAACCTGTAGCACCTGGTTTGCCTTTCAGTAAGACTCACTCTGTTACAAACTTTGATTTTGAGAGATATGAAGTGCTAAGAGTCCAGGGTAGAAGACACATCTATCACAAATAATGTTATATATATAATAACAATATGTTATATAATAACATATGTTATTATATAACATATAATAACAAATGTTATTATATAACATATAATAACAAATGTTATATAATAACAATAACAAATACCATTGTTATGAAAAGTAAGATCTAAATGATGGAGCTCACATCATCCTACTGGGATCCTCACTAGCTGAGAGTTTAAAAAAAAAATCATCTGAATTACCAGGCAGGAATTCTTCGTTTCCTTTTTTTCATATCCTCTTTTCCCACCCAATCATAGTTTTAAAATTGCTGCATTAATTAAAAAATTTATTAAATTTTTAAGGATTTATTAAATCCCTTTCCTGTTCACAAGCAAACTGACACCTCTGCTGCAATTATGCTTAGAAAAAGGACTTTTAACAGATACTTGTTGTCCAAGAGGAAAAAAAAAAAAACCCTTGCACTGTTTTCTGAAACTTTCCAAGCTTGTCTGGTCACATCTTAAAGACCATCACAAAATAGCTAGTTTAAGTTAAAGGCAGAAGAACCACCTTCTCCTGTCTTCTTTGGAACACCAGTGCCAGTTAGCTCTGGCCATACAGTGTTACAAGTGTTGATGTAAAGGAAATTGCATACTCTCCTTAATCTTATGCTGGTTCTCAGACAGATCTATCAGAAACTGGTACTGCTGGCTCTGTCAAATGTTTAAGCATTTAAACATTTAAGCATTTAAACCTCTGTAGCATGAAGCAGCTACAGAGAGGAGGGACATCCATACTCACGTGGCAAGAACTTCAGATGGAAGGTCAGTGATGTAGGAAGGGATTTTTTTTCCTGTCAGAAACTGTGCCACTTCATTACTGAAGGTGTTGCAGTTATGTTCAAAGAGGTTGTAAGACTCTCCTCTGTGTCGCAGAAAAGAAGTTGAAACAAAACCCCACAGATTCAGCAATAAATCTTACAAGCAGAAAAACTTATACCCTTAATGAAGAACATCTTACATTAGCACTTCCTCCCCCACTCCAAGGAGTTCTAGTGCAAATAAGTAAATACATGCATCAAATCACCCTCAAATTCAATTTTATCAGGGACTTTAATACAACCATTTTTGGGAGAATAGGTGAGGTCAGGTTTTTTCAATTAAAACCACAGTAGCAGTAACGAGAAAGTGGCAGTAACAGGAAATTATTGACTCTGAAAGACAGCCAGAACACTAAATATTGTGGTTTCCTATTCTTGTGAGAAGCAGAGTAGACTCTTTAACAGTCAACACCTTGTTTCTACTCATGTGAAAACTGGCAGCTTTACTACAGTGACTACCTATGACTCACTGGGCAAACTGCCATTTACTGAGAGATTTCATTTTCCCTGGTGATTCTCTTAAAAGCATTTCAGCCATTATTCAATTTTACAAAAAACACTGTGGAAGACTTCCCAGAAGAATGCTTTCCCAGCTTTGAAGGTAGCTCCTTGTGTGCATTGGTGCATCAGTCCAGTCCATATTTGAAGAGTACCAAATAAGAGAGTAAGCAGACAGAAGCTCTGTGAGCTGGGTTGGATTCATAACACCTTCCTCCCTTCTGCACCTTTCTGGTATACAGGTTTTGCAGTACAAGCTGTTACTCACCGGAACACAGATTCCCCCAAAGAGGAAAGGTATTCCAGAAAAATTTCTTCAGTGACTTCAGTGTTCCCCAGATCAACAACTGTGTCTGGAGGGCCAAGAAGTGTCCCTCCCTGTAAAAATGAACAGCCAGAAGATATTGTCAAATGATCAGGCTGAACTCTTTTGGAAGACTCTACAGAATAAAGCTATTATGGTTTGTCCAGGCACAAAAGATGGAACTTTTGATATGTCTGTCAAGCAAAAAGCCCTGCTGGCCTTCTTTGCTCTGCACTCAAGAGAATGAGAAGGAACATGCAACTTCCATTTCAGCCGGTAAATTTGGCTCTTTGGGCTGAAAGCTCTTAGCTATGGTAAAATTCTGCTTTAGAAACACAGTCCGTCCATTTTACCTCTCTAAGAACAAAAAGGTCTAAGAAAACACTATGGTTTGGGGCTTTTTTTCACTCTTAAGAAGTCTGCATGTAATACTTAATAATAGAGAATTGGACAAAGTGCCACTCTGGCAAACCAGCTGCAAATGGTGCTCTGGATAGATAGACTCTACCAGAAGAAGCAACCCCCCAACTTGAACTGATTTAAATTTAAATTTAAATTGAAACCCACTGTCCACACTCCCTTTACCCTCAGTACCCTGAGAAACCATGACAAGCAGCTGGCTTCAGCATCTGTCTGAATTTAGAAGTCTTTTGCTGCTTTTCTAAAAGACAGTAACACAAGCAATTCTGATCAGGTAACCCGATAAAAATGATCAGAAAATTAAGTTTAACTTACAGGAGCACAGCTGGAGATTCCTCCACTGCCATAGAAGAATTCATCCTTATGGACTATTATGGAGGTGTGCCTGCCACAGACAACAACAACAACAACAAAAAAGTTGAAAGAAAGGAAAAAAAGTAAATAGCCTAGCACATAAATCACTGTTAAATTTATGATCTCAAGGACATAATGAAGAGAATAACTGAAAAAAAAGGGCAATGTGTTTCTGTGAGTGGGAACAGGATCTGCTGGGACATGAATGGATATGGAAGCAATGGTTATCAAGCCTACTGTAATTCTGCAAGCAGTTAGGAAAGAACAGGTTTAGCTAAGAGCCCAGGCTTGAGCCTCTCTCAGCTAATGGGCTGAGGGTGAGGTGAGCTCTCAGAGACAGAACTAGCCCTGCTACCACACTGACAGAGACTTCTCCCTGGCTGAGAAGCTGGTCAGACAACCACTGGAGATGGATCAGTAGAGAGGAAAATGGATGGACAAGGAAAAACCGAACAAGACCTCTTCATGTGGTATCAAAATTCTTGGTATGAATTACAGGAAATTAGGGGTTTTTTTTTTGTGTGACTGAATGTAGATACTGCTCTTACATGACAGAAGACTTGATCCTGTAATACCTTCTTCCCACCCACTCTTTTACTCTCATGTTTGGTCATGCCTAGAATTGTAAGACAAATTGCTTGGGACAAGGACACTATCTTACCCTTGAAAAAGTACACAGGTGCACAAAACCACAAGAACTACTAACAACACCCTTTTCCATGGGGTCCACTGAGCTTTGAACAGAGTGGTTTAACTAGCACCTGACTGTATGTCATCTTACTGCCAATCTGTATTCAGAAACAAAAAGTGCCATTTGTCTTTCTTCCACAACAAAATGTTCTTAAGATCTGAAGCATATATAACTGCATACTGAAACTACTTCCTACACCAGTGTTTTACACACATTATGCAATTTAAATCTAGTCACTTACCAGATGCCATCCAGCTGTTTCCCTGTATGCAGAGAAAAGAAAAGTTATTAGCAATGTATTTTCCAGGTTTCAGCCTGCTTTTTGTCAATCACTTAAGAACCATGCTTATTATTTCACTATGACAGCAACACCAAAGATTTAATCCAGGGTTGCTTCTAAAAAATCTAGAATCTCTTTAAAATAACTACTCAATCCACACCACTGTTGAACTTCTTCCTTCTTGACAGAGAGGTTGCAATGCCATCCTATCCTGCTGGTGCTTACCTTCCTTAGGTGTTTTTCTACACACCAAGAAAAAAGCTTTTTTCCTAAAATTAAAGCATTTAATCAGGAGCAGAAGAGTTGAATTTGAGAGATTTAGTAACTGCAGGCAGCTGGCCAGCAGACTGTATTCAGCTGTCTTTTTCAGTAACTCATAAGAGGTCTGACAAACATATGATCAGTGGTGGTAGCCTCTATAATGTATTCCACTATTTCCTCCTTTCCCTCCCTCCCCTTGCCCTTAAAAATTAGTTTAAGTGGGATCTGAGGTAGAAAAGTACAGCACTGAAATTTATACAAGTTATAAAGCTCAGTGTTTTGCACAAGAGCAGCAAAGACTTGCTTCAGGCACCACTACACTAATAATATGATTGTGTCTGAGAGAAAAGGTCCCATTTAAAATGTGTTTCCAGTTCCCTAGAAGTAGAAGACCTAAACCTCTCTATTTTTCATGGCAGGATCTCAAGATTAAACCTCTTTCTAAAAGATCACTAGCTTTTACTGCTCTAGGCTCAATTGTTTTACCTATCATAACCTGAAGGTTTGGTCCCTGGTACCCTCCTTTTGGGAGCTTGTAGGGAACCAGTGCATTCTGTGGGAGATGTGATATAACTTTATTTCCTGAATAAGGTGCATAATCCCCAAAAAGCAGATTTAGAATAGAAAAACTGCGTGCATGCCAACATTTGGTACTCTCTTGAACCCAAGCACTAGACTGAGTACTCCTCTGCCACAAGAAAAAGCAATCCCTAACACATTTTTTCCACTCTAGTCTGAAGCAAAATAGGTATCTGCTTCAGATGAGGGTTATGGAAGAGCAGAGGCAGGGAAAAGGCTGTTGTGACAACAGAGACATCAGCTGAAGTGAGCACACATAGTTTTGAAGCAGGTGGACTAATCTGTCACTCCCATGGATCACAGCCAGGCAGCAACTACATTCCCTGTCAACCCATCACACAGAAACGTAGGCTTGGAGTAGGATGAAGGCCAAAAGAGAGTGGCAATAAATGACACAAGTAGAACAGTGTGTTGCAGTATCTTAGAAGCATCTGCTGGCCCTTTAGCCTGTCCCACCGTTGTACTTTGTAATCCTTTGGCCCTTGTTCCACATTCTCCCCGTGAGAGGTTTCACCCTGCACTCCAGAGCTGCCAGCACCCATTGGCCCTGCACCACAGGTAGCCTCTGGTTGGCTCCACCCTTTGGCTTTGCCCATTTAGCCTTCCGTGTATCTATTAACAAATTATTACACAGTTGCTCACGATAAGTAACTTTTTCACTAGAAACTTGAACTTTATCCTTCAGAGCAGAGAAACAAACCATTTCAAAGGCAGCATTAGAATTCTGCCTGTTCTTCGCATGCTAAATTGAAAGAGAACATCCTAGTATTGACTTTCACACACACCTGCAGCAAACAGTAACGAAAGACTTCCCAGAGAGTTGCCACCTTGTACCTAGATTCTGTATGCAGGTGAAAGAGCTACAGTAGATACTGACAATGTCACAGGTGCTGCCAGGACCTGCTTGTGCAATTACAACACCTACCTGAAAATATTGCAGCAAAGGCTACACAATGGGCTGCCGTAACAAGGTTGCAGCCCGCAGCTCAAGGGAGGTGACTCTGTCCTCCAGTTTGACACTTGTGAGACCACATCTGGACTGCTGTGTCCCCTTTTGGATCCCCACAGTACAAAAGACACTGACATACCAGGCTGGAGGACTTACTATACTGAAGAAGAGCTGAGAAAACTGCTGTGTGTTCATCCTCACAAAGAAAAAGCCAAGAGTCTGTATTCCTGTCTACAAGTACCCAACAGGTATGGATGAAAGGGAACCCTTGCTCTACTCAGATATGCACAGTGAAAGGCAACAGGTGCTAGCTGGAAAATGGGAAATTCACAGTTCAGTAGGAAGCAGGGAAAACATTTGTTATGAAGGTGGTCAAACACTGGGGCAGGAGTCCAGAAAGCATATGGGATCTCCACCCTTTAAGATACTTAGAACTCTGCTGTCCAGGGCTCTGAAGAGTTTGCTCTTGTTGGCTCTACCTTAAGCAGGACTTCTAGAGGTCCCTATTCATCAACGTAATTGTCTGATTGCATGTACAAAACCCAAGCAGAATTCAGGAATTGGACTCTGCTTTGGACTGCAGTCCAATGTTTGCTGCTACACAAGTCTGTAGCAGTCCAAAGGCAGCAACTGCCAGGGCAACAACAGAGGCTATAAGACAGCTTTTGGCAAGTGAAGCTGCCTATCTTCACAAGGCAGGTCTGTCTGTGGCTGCTCAGCTCAGTCAGTTTGTGCCAACACCGATTTGAAAATCTTAATGAAGCTGCAAACCCACTATTTCTCCTTGGCTCCTAGAAGTCATTAGCCAAGCTGGCACTGTGGAAAACACACACCGTATCTGCAGCACTGCTGACAATAAAGCATCTGTGGTAGCTCTCCAGCCTGCTGCAGACAAAATATAATCCCTTTCTTCCACTGGTGGACTGTGTTTGGTCAGAGGCAATGCAGGTGTCTTCAATGAAAACACTGCCACACACGGGGAATCCCCTGCCTAAGAAACCTGCCATTATTGGCCACATATGAATCACCCAGAGACATCCAAGAGTGAGAACTTTTGGTAAGCTGCTGCAGGACCTCAGGCTTCACAGCTCGCTGTTGTCATTTCAACTCAAACTAAACCACAGGGCAATAAACCAACAGCCATCAGTTTTTGAGGAACTCAGGCAGCTCCCCCTCCTGCTGCTCAGCAAGAATCTCAGTGTTGTTTGTATGCCATGTAAGAGGATTTGTACAGACATTCACAGACACAGTCATCTTCCTCCTGAAGTTTTGCCTCTGATGGGGATCCTCCTCTATGACTCTTCTTGCCCTTTCTCCCAGACTCAGACACTGCACAGAACAGGTGACAACTCATCACCACTGATGATAAGCTCTGGTAGAGCAGTCAGGGCAGCCTTCACTGAGCAGTTATGTTTTGCTTTCTGCTCAACATTACCCACTATACACAAAATATTTTGCCCAGAGCCTTTGAATGCTTGATATACACGACAGCCCCAACAGCATGGCCAAGCAAGGCTACAGCACTGCTGTGAGTGCTGACACAAGCTGTATCTGGGCCTTGCAGCAATGCTTTCCAATAAAGCTGCTTCTGGCAGCACTGTCCAGCTTAAAAACCAGAAGCTCAAGCTTGCCATGAACCTCCCCAAACAATCCTCCAGTGCAATAGAGCTCACATCCCATAGTTAATTGAGTGGACTGTAAGAAGGGATTGCAAACACTGTCCAGGAAACTGGCAGATATCATGTTTCCTGTTCTTCCACTCCTTCCCACAACACTCCAGACTGCTGTGGCCACTGCAACGTGGGTAGAACTGTGTGCTGGTACTGCCACCAAAACCAAGCCATTCACTGGTAACCTGAGGCTGTCTATTACTATATAGAGAAGTCCCATTCTCCACTAATTTCTACTGGAGCTGCAAAAGTCTTCACTCGATACTTGCAGTAAAGCTAATCCAAAGGATGCCATGCTTGTAACACAGAACAGGAGTGTCCTGATGGGATGATGCTCTTTTGGGCACTTACTGCATCTGAAGGGAGGGTATCAAGAGGATGGATCCAGGCTCTTCCCAGTGGTGACCAGCAACAGGACAAGAGGCAATGGGCAGAAACTGAGGCACAGCAAGAGCCATCTGAACATGAGGAGAACTTTGTTACTGAACAGGTGATGACACACTGGAATAATTGCCCAAAGAGGTTGTAGAGTTGCTCTCGGTAAAGATATTCAAGAGCCATCTGGACACAATTCTGTGCAATGTGCCTGGGATGACCCTGCTGGTGCAGGAAGATTGGACCAGATAACCCACAGTGGTCCCTTCAAACCTTACCTCTTCTGTGACTCTGTTACCCAGGAAAAACAGGGAAACAGCAAGATGCTAACTTGTTTAAATATTTCAAGGGTCAGGGGCTGTTGAACAGGAAAGGTCGGTGCAAATTTACACATACACACTTAATAATACAACAGTTACTGCATGTGGCCATACTATCAGGAATCAACTCTTCCAGAGAAACTGCCTAGGTGTCAGCTCAGCCTGAAGTAAATGTGAAGCAAATCAGCTTGGTTTGATCTGCATCCATTCCAAGCTAATGTGAGTTAAGCTGCCTTGTTATTGTCACAGACCATGACCATGACAAGCTACTGTTATATTTGTGAGAATTTAGGGGGATAGCCTGTCAGTCTTCAGAAACACGATCGCTATGATTTTTCAGTGTTTTTTTGCTTGTTTTTGTTTGGGGATGGTTTTGTTTGCTTATTTACTATTTTACTTTTTTATTTTCCCCTTGCTGATGAACTTCTGTGGCTCTTTCCTGAACATACTCACTAGGACCTGGGAGGAGATGCCAGTTCAGCATAAATCTGTGTGCTTAAGTGTCTTAAAAGATTCAATGTCTTTCGATAAGGCAGAGTATCATCTAGCAAGTAAACAAGTTTTTAGATCTGCTGCTTAATTTTTTTCTATAACATTCACAGATCAAATAATTTATTGGTGTTTCCCTGAGCCAGAAACCTATGAGAAAAAATGGAACACAAACAATTCCAGGAGCCTCAGCTTAGTCACAGGAACATGGAGAATGAAGTAGTTAGACTAGTTTCTTGTAAAATCAATTCAGGAGACTGTAATTGTTTGGATACAGGGGTATTTTGAACGAAGAAGCAAGCCCATATAATTTTAGAATACAATCAAACAGGATTACTTCCATGCTTAGATTTGTCTGGAAGGCCAAGCACAAGGGAGATTAGATGCTCACCAATCTTTTTTATCATCATAGTAATTTATTAATCTTGAGGGTCAAACAGCGTTGATTATTCCTGTGCATTTTAAATACCAAATGAAAGTGGCACTTGTATATTAATCCAAATTATTATTAAATAATCCTGAAGGGCAGAAGAATTCTGAGACATGTGGGAAGGAACTGTCCGTGCAGACGGGCGCTTAGTTTACCCCATTCATCCAACCCTCAGTGCAAGATCTACACCTGCTTTTGAGCTGTAAAGAAATAATAGGAAACTCAGTATCTTAACGATGTATCTGTGCTCTGCAATGGATATGCAAGGCCCAGAAGACCATAAAAGACTAAAAAAAAAAAAAAAAAAAAGTAGTGAACAGGCGTCCTGTGGAATTGGAAGTAATACTATTTGGTCAACCAACACGGGTGTTTCTAGCAGTGCATTGCTTTGCACATTTTTGTAATTTCCCTAGGATGATCCCTTAAGATTCCTGCCTTTTTAGAATTGAAAATTACTCTAGGCAAGCGCTTAGTCAAGCACTCTCTTCTGTCTGCTACCAGGGTGCTCAACCAAAGCAAAAAAAAACAACCCAACAGCAAAAAACCAGCAGCAAAAAAACCAACAGCAACACCCCCCATCAAAAAAAAAAAAAAAAAAAAAAAAAAAAAAAAAAAAAAAAAAAAAAAACCCAAAACAAAACAAAAAAACACCACCCCAAAACAAAAAAACCCACCCCCAAACCTAATGGAGAGGGAGGAGCCTGCTTCAATTCCCTTCTCCTTAAGGTGCCCAGAGAGACCCGGTAGGCTGTACTGGGAGAGGGTAATGCACGTGATTTTCATTAAATCCCCAGTAAATGCTGGGAACAAAGCTGATAGATTGTCACGCTGAAGCAATTAAAAACTGTTCAGAACAGATGGAGAAGAAGCAGAGAAACGTGCTGGCCTGGGAAAATGGAACCAAGCAGAAGGCACCTCTTTTCAGCAGTTACCTTTCACTCCAATTCCCTGTGGGCTGTTAAGTCCCTACGGCTGAATGCACCACTTAAAAAATTCAACCAAAACATACTCCCATTCCACTCAACGTTAATTTACACTACACTGAGCCAAAGCTGCTATGGCTAACCAAGCTCCCAGCTCACTCTGTGAGTCACAAAAGCAATAACCTCAGTTACAGGACAGGAGAACTTTGAGAGCTGCTAGACATTTTTCTTTAATTGCCTATGATGCAACAGCATTTTAATCTTCCTTAAAGACTTCTCTGCCTTTGGACATCTATTTCAAAATCAGTACTTGCGAGCTGAACTATTCTCTTTACCCTCCAAGAATCAGGTGGATTATGTTTTCTGTCTTGGCAACAGAAATCTTACTGCATTCAGGTCAACATTTCTTATTATATCACATAGTTGAACAGACAAATGTAGTCACAGACTGAGTGGGGGAGAGAGGACTAACAGCAGCTATTGAGAAGATGCAGTGTAGAGCAGTATAAAAATTAAATGTGCTGCTTCTGATATCAAAGGCAACTGAACTACAATTTTTGGTCAAGAATATTTCAGAATATTCACTAAATTACAGGAAGCCTACAGAAAAGAAAGAATAATAAAAGCAGTCTGGGTAGAAAAAGAGTAAACTCGCCAAGAAAAACAAAGACTGCCCAAGGCACAAGACTAAGTAACTCTAAAGCCTGCTCTGAATTGTGCTAAACATCTCTCCCTTCCAGATTTATCAGTAAACGAGGAAGACTGGACTCATCTCGCCACCACTGGACCCTCTCTACAGAATCACCTCTCTTCCAACAGAACCACGTCTGTCACTCCAGGAGGATTTATTTGGACTGACACCAACACCCTGACCAACAGGGTGTCAGGTGATGTTCTGACCCTGCCAGGGTTTCTAAGATTTTTGCTTGATTTGTTTGCTTGGTTGTTTGTACTACTACATTTGTATTTTTAATATTCCTAGGAAAGAACTGTTATTCCTATTCCCACATCTTTGCCTAAAAGCTCCTAATTGCAAAGTTACAGTAATTTAGAGGGAGGGGGTTTACATTCTCCATTCCAAGGGGGGAGCTCCAGCTTTCCCTGGCAGATACCTGTCTCTCCAAACCAAGACACCATCTGAAAGCTGATATACAGAGAAATAGCAAGAGTTTTTTTGTTGTTGTTCTTCAAGGAAAAAAAGGCCTATGCACGAAGTAACAGGAGTATTGTCTCAATCACTTGGCTCTTGGGGAGGTTTCCTAAATCATCCGGAACAGAGCTGAGTGTGAATGCACAGAAGACACAACTCGAGGGAAGAAAGAAAGAAAGAATGATTTGTTCTATGAACAATCACGTCACTGGATCCACACAATCTCTAATGTTCTGCAATCTGGATTGTCACTGTGACCATGCAGGCCTAGCTGGTCACATGAACACATCTGAACTCAGTTACCAGGCAGTCCTAGCGAGCAGCACTTCCTCTACCACCCCGAAGTGGTCAGGTTTTTAAGCTTTCCTTTTCGCTGCTCACACTCCCAGAAATTTACCACTCAACTATACCACAGGAACAAAATTTTCCACTTGCTGTTTGAATAGATTGGAAAGCACCAAAAATGAAGCCATGCACTATGCGTTTTTATGTGGAAATTCAGAAAGCTGCAAGATCCCAAGACTAACTTTGTAGGTAAGAAGGGAGCTAAAAAAACCTTTGTTTGATCTGTGTGAAGATTGCCATGGAGAAAATGATAGTGGCAACTTATCTCTACTACAGTCTTTGCTTGGACCAACACTTTGAAATAAGTGTGGGTAAATTCTACTCAACTGAAATAAGTCATGCACCCATGTAATCTCAAGATTTCTAACTCCTAGCACACGATAAAACATGACTGTTTAACCTGACGGGTGAAAAGCTACTTCCCTAAAGGCTACAACTGAAGCAACTCTGACCACACAAAAAGTTTTGAGGTTATCCAGCGCAGGAAACACACATTTCCCAAAGTGGTTGCTACTGTCCCGGCCAACAGAACACAACACACATGATCTCTGCACTATTTTCTTCTCAACTTTGCAAACCTATCATTGACCTGCATGAAACCTGATGCTAAGAATTGTCTGGGCTTTCATTTTAAGCTTGCAAGAAATCACAGCATCTCCTCATAGGGCAGATAAGCAAAGTGAATGCCAGCAAGCCGTAAAACAAGATTACACAGAGCCATTTGTTCAGACACTGAGCCTGTTGAGAAGTCTCATCCCACACAGACTGCTGGTCTGAAATGGGCCAGAATCTACTCGTAACAGGTATAAAACACTCTCTTGTGGCGTTCCTAATTCATGCTTCCAAAACTTCAAGTAAAACCTGTTTTCTTTCCATCTTAAGTTTCAGGTTCGGTTGGAAACGCAGAGAGTCTCGACGAGACCTGCAGAGGCTCCTCCGAACTCTCTGAAGGAGAGGGCGGATGGCCGCACATCCCCAGCCCGGCCCGGCCTCGCCACAACATGGAGCCGTCCGAACTCAGTAACCCTGTCAACAGCAGGCGCCTTGGCTCAGCTCAGCCTTCCTGCCACAGCAGCCGGGGAGTCGGGAGCTGAGCTATCCCTGCCTTCAGGAGCCGCCGGGAGCCGAGCTGTCGCCGACCTTCTGCGGCCAAGGAACACTTTTAATCCGCCGTTAGTAAATACCACCCGCACAGCGGCAAGGGACGGATGGGGGAGAGAAGGGGCTGGACCCTGAGCAGCCGGATCTGCCGCACTGACAAAGCTCGTCCCGAAGACAGCGGAGCCAGGAATCCTGCGGCCAAACCCCGCTGCGTTCCCAAGCACCGGGCCCACCCCGCACATGCCAAGCCGTGCTGCACCCGCCGGGCACCGCTGCCACCCGGTGCGCCCTCAGGGAGCCTTCTCCGGCGGGCCGCTCTCTCGAGAGAACGATACCGGGCGGAGACCGCGACCCCCGCGGCAGGAAGCGGCGACTTCGGCCCCGTTTCCCGGCGCGGCAAAGCTGGGCCGCGGCGGTCGGTGGCGGAACGCGAGCCCCCGGGGTGCGGCTGCCGGGGCGGCCCCGGTGCCCCCGCCGTGCTCTTACCCAGCATGAGGGGGCTGAGGCGCCGGGCCATGCCCTTGGACAGGTCGTACACATAGAGTTTCACGGGGTGCAGCGCCAGCGGCTCCTCCATAGGGGCAGGGGCGCGGCCGCCAGGCAGCAGCCGGACCCCTTGCGAACAAGGTTGAAGGGCCCTTCCCTCCGGGAGACGGACGGGAACGGGAGGAAAGGTCGGCCCCGGTGCCGGGCCCCGGCGCAGCAGCACCAGCCGTGAGGTGACGGGAATGGGTGACGCTACTTGGCGCATGCGCGGCCGGGCCGCGCCAGGCGGATCCGCGCGTCGGTGCGCGACAGCGCCAGGGGGCGGAGCTACAGCCGGAGGGCGGGGACGGACAAATCCCGCTGTCATTGGCTGAGGCTCGGAGCCGGGAGCGGAGCGTGAGAGCTCCCGCCCTCGGCTTCCCCGCTGCAGCCAATCGGCTCGGAGGGGGGCGGGGCCCAGCGCATTCCCGCTCTCGCCATTGGTCAGAGCTGTTCCGGGGGCGGGATGATCTGGCGCGCGGCTGTGGGCGGAGCGGGGCGGGGTTTTGTGGTGTGGGCGCTGCGTGTGCCGCCGGTGGCCTGAGCCTCTTCGGCAGCGGTGCTGTGCGGGTCATGGCCGGCTGGGGGTCCTTCTACCCGGGCGGGGGGCTGGAGGAGGAGGACGAGGAGCAGCAGCAGGAAGAGGAGGAAGGGGCTGAGACGGTCGGTAAGGGTCCCCCACCCTCTCACGGAGGGCAGCTCGGGGCCTGCTGCCTGTTTTCGAGCCTCCACGGGCGGAGGGGCCGCTGATAAAACTGTTTTCCCTCGTTCCGTAGCGGACCAGAGGTTTTCGGGCCGAGACAGCCTCATCTTCTTGGTGGATGCCTCCAAGGCCATGTTCGAGTCCGACGGGGACGCAGACACCCCTTTCGACATGACCCTCCAGGTAGCGATGCATAAACTGCTAATTGCTAATGGCAAGACTTTCACGTTCTTTACTGAAAATTATTTTCTTCTAATTTTGACCTGCGTGCGGTTTTTTTTTTTTTTCAGTGCATTCGGAATGTGTATACCAGCAAAATTATCAGCAGTGACAGGGACTTGTTAAGTGTTGTGTTCTATGGTACAGAAAACAACAAGAACTCAGCAGATTTCAAGCACATTTATGTTCTCCAGGAGCTGGACAATCCAGGTAAAGTGGTATGAAGTTTGTGTAAAAGGATGGAGTAAGAAATCAGTGCAGTAGCATTGTCAATAACCAATCTCTCTAAGAGAGCTATCAGAAAAGTTCTTGTTGCTTAAATCCACTGTTGATGGTTGTTCTGCTTTAGGGCAAATTTCAGAGGAAACTTCCAAAAGGGTCCCTCTAGAAAGCAGATTCAAGCGGCCCCTCCCCCTACTGGTTCGAGAAAAGATTTCCATGGAGAAAAAGTGGGAAAACCTGTTTATTTAACAAACAAAGTATTCACAAGCATTAAGAATGAATAATATTAAACAACAAAACCTCTTGCTCTTGTGAAGAGTTGGCAAATTCAGAAAGTCATTTTCATGGGGTGTAGCTTGGCTCACTCAGTCTCTTATCAGTCCCTCCTGCACTGGAAAATGCCACATCCCACGCCCTGGTGGGCCACAGCTGTGAGCTCCTGGTGCTCTTTGGGGCTTTTCAGTCCAGAGCAGGTTTGAACAGTTCCAAAAAAAAAAAAAAAAAAAAAAGAACCACAGTTCAGGGAACTTCTCTGCCTCAGCTAGCTAAAAGAACTCAACAAAACAACCTAACTAAAAAGCAAAGGAGAGCTCTCTCCCCCTGTCCATGCTGCAGACCACACAGTCTGTGAGAAAGAAAAATGTAGGGGGGCAAGTGCAGTTTCTGAAAACAAACTGCGTGCTTCTTCTTTCCCCCTTCACTGTTGGAACCAATCTTAAAGGTGCAGAACTTATTTCTGAGCTAAACAGTTGAATGGGGATACAGTTCAGCATCATAAAGTCACCCCATGACAGTGGGGGAGATGGATTTAGGTATTTATTTAAACCTTAGAAACTTCATGAGAGCCTAGCATTTTCTCTTAGAGTTGGTTCAGATCCTTTTCTGTGACTTTTCTTGTATTTTAATGTGGTGGCTTCACTTGCTGTCTGCTAAACCTAAGAGTATCTCAGTGGAACTCTTGAATTTTCGTCAGAAAAGTCTGTGTCTGTGCTAAGGCACCACAGATTCCAGCTGATGTAGACTATCACAGAATGGCTGAGGTTGGATGGGATTTTGGAGGTCATCTTGTCCAGCCCTCCTGCTCAAGCAGTAGCAGCTAGAACAATATGGTGGCTTGTTTGGGGTGTTCTGTCTTTGATTTCCATAATAATTTCTCCAATTCTTGAATGTCGCTCCTTCATTTTCTTAAGATTACATACCATCTGCTTGATAACAAGTGCTGGTTGCTGAACTGAAAGGCAGTAGGAGAAGTGCAAAGAATACATGCCAGTGGTGACAGATTGTCTAACAGTTGAGAGTCTTCTGGGGGAATTCTGTCTACAACTTTTCATAGCAGCCTTTCTCCCTGAGGACATTTGATTTCATTTTCTTTACTAGGAGGTGCAGGCTTAACGACACAGGGGCTTCTGAAAGAATTGTGCCTTGTCCTGTTTTCAGAATTTATTAGAGATCTGACAGGACTGCCTTAGGTTCTCCCTTTTCTGGCAGACAGTGTGTTATAGGTCTTGCTTTTCCATTTTCCTCCTCCTTCCCTGTTTGTCCTTTCTCCCATGTTAGAGGCAGTAGCCTTGCCACGTGGATAAAAATAGGGCAGGGGAAAGGTGAATGTTGTTCTGATGCCTTGTGAGGCTACCTGGAACAGAGGCTAGACAGTGTAAAAGGAATAAAGTAGGTGTTTATTGAAAGGCCTTCAAAGGATTCACCTTGGCAATACAAGAGCCTGGCTGTGGCTCCACTCAAGATGGATACCTGGTCACGAGTTTTCACACTTCTGTAAGTTTTGGTCCATTTACATATTGGGGTTAATAGTCCAATTACAGCTTGGGTTATGAAGTCCCATACTCCCAAGTTTGCTCTCCTCAATTTGCTGTTTATACTTCCTGGGCCTGAAGCTGTAACGGTGTCCTTGGTTCTGGGGCTGGAAAAGGATTGTTTTGGCCAACAACCCTGTGAGGAGAACTTGCTAACAGTTCGTATGGAGTTCAGAGTTGTATACCAATGCAGTACAGAATCTGGAAAATATGAAAGCTAAAACTTAAAGCATCAGTTTGAAAGGAGCAGAGCTGTGTATTTGCTGCCCCTGGAGAGCAGTGTGCTCTGGAGAAGGAAGAGATGCTATAGGTGGTTATTATGGAGTAATACATATTATCATATAATTATGAACATATACATTAATGGACAGATGAGAAGATGAAAGTAAAATAATAAAGGGAGAGAAAAACATTTTCAAATGAGATTTTGTAAATGCTATAGAGTTTAAGTGAAGGGCAAAGGAGGAAGCTCTGCAGAATGCAGTGGCTGAAAAATGAAAGCTTGTCTCCCATTGTAGAGTAACAGGAGAAAACAGAATCTGCTGTTAGACAGGTGGGAAAAGGAGTCCTAGGTGCGTTGAAGTAATCCTCAGAGCTGCAACAAGGCTGTGGGCACCTGGCCTGAATGTTGCTGTGCTCTGTGTGGTGATCTGTGAGCTTCATCTCTGCGGATTCTCTCTGATAATAGGGATGGGGAAGGAGGAGCTCTTCAACTTCCCAGCGTGCTCTGGAGATGCAGGATGCGTTTCAGGCTCCTCTCTTTTCTGTGGTGGTGCAGCAGTCTGCTGTGCCTCTGCAGCAGGTGCATTTTTGCTGCCTTTGCTGCTGAGCACTTGGCATTCAGTGGAGAGGGTTAGTAATACTTCAGTCCCTATCTGTGTTTCCCTTCCCCACAGAAAGAGCCCACATTGGTGCCAGGGCATTTTGTGTCCTCTTGGCCCTAGCAGGTGCTTTCAGTGGTAACTGGCTTGTGATACTGCAGATGTTAGGCCATGCTGGAGAGTTTTCTCAGCCAGGTGTTGGAAGGACACTGCCACGGGAGGTGCTTGGGAGCATTCCTTGGTCAGCTGCAAGGGGCCTCTGGCACATGCTTACAAGAGCTTGTGGTACTTCTTTCAGTGTTTCTAATGCATGTGAATGCTGCTGCCCCTCCAGGTGCGAAGTGTGTTCTGGAGCTGGACCAATACAGGGGAGAAGAAGGACGAGCACTTTTCCGGGAGAACTTTGGCCACAACGCTGACTATTCGCTGGGTGAAGCGCTCTGGGCCTGCTCAAATCTCTTCAGTGGTGTCCGAGTCAGGCTGAGCCATAAGAGGATCATGCTCTTCACCAATGAGGATGACCCTCATGCCAATGACAGTGCTAAAGCCAAGCTTGCCAGGACCAGAGCTGGTGATCTGAGAGACACAGGTCATTCTTTCCCCTTTTAATTTTAGGCACAATAAACGCGATGAGTCTCTGCAGCAGATGTTAACCGCGTTGCTAGTTTGTGATGGAAGAAGATGTAAAATCACTGGAACTGGGGAATGTTTCTGGAAGTTTCTAAACTAGAAATTTGTTATCTAATCTAAGTTAGAATTTGTGTTTTCTCATCTGGTATCCAGTGGCTTTCACTTGTTTTCTAGGATCTCTTCCTAGTTTGATAGTGTAAATGAGGATATGAGAGGGCCAAGAAAATAAGCTTTTTTTTTTTTTGTTACTGTAACATTTTCCATGAAGAGAATAATAACACCAAGTTAACACAAAAGGAAAATTAATGGTTCCATTTTGAATTAGCTGAATGACCTCAGCCTGAGCTCAGAGAGTAGACAGCATTAGTTCAGTTGTGTAGCTGAGGTAACCAGTGTTTTTGGAATTCAGGAGGTGTTCTGGATCTAGAAGCTGTGAGGCTTCCTTAATCCATTAGCCCCAAAACTAAGGGGAAGGGGATTTTCTGAACTTGTTACTCCTCCTTCTATGCCTGAGGTAAGATTATGTTTTACGGGAGCTTATCAGAGCCATTTCATATTCAATGCTGTCCAGATTGCCTTTTGCCCTAGAATCACTCCTTTCTCTAGAATATTTCATGTCTTGTACAGATGACAATTGGGAGCTTATTCTTAGTTAAATTATTTGTGTAGTTAGAGAAACCTGAAAGTGCTGAGATACGTGCTGGTGCAAGAAAAAAAAGCAGTTTTTCATCCTGCTCCTGTCTCTTCCATTGTTTCTAGGTATCATCTTGGACTTGATGCACTTGAAGAAGCCTGGAGGGTTTGATATCTCTTTATTCTACAGGGATATTATAAATGTAGCAGAGGATGAGGACCTTGGGATCCAAGCTAAAGAGTCAGAGAAACTGGAACATCTCATGAAGAAAGTACGAGCAAAGGAGACAAAGAAACGGGCTTTAGTCAGGTTTGTGCCTAGTTATGATACATCATTCAGCAGAGGCACCTGATGTTATTTTCAGACTGACTTTCACTTTCCTCTTCTGGAATGATTGGTCTTTTAAAGGCACCAGTGCTTACATTCCTCAATCATAATTCTTTAGTCCAAGTTTGGTGTTTCTTCTGTAGTTTCCCAGTTGTGGATGAGAAGAGCAGAGTGGAACTTTTTTTTTTTTTCCCCTCTGTTATCTCCTTTATTGAGCTTGGCCAGAAGTGATCATTTGTTAAAAAAATAATACATAATTGCCAAGTATTACATAAAAACTGCAACATAAAAAATAGTTTATAGTGAAATCTGAATGGAATTAGGCTTTTCTTTTGCCAATACTAACTTAAAGAATTAACCTGAATGTGAATGCTAGGTATTTTGGCCCATTATTAAATAGTTATATGTTGCCAGTATGTCTAGGTACTCATCATGGATTCACAAAGTCTTGATATTTCTAATCCCCTACTAAAAGATTAGAGGTACTTAAGAGAGATTAAAGGGATCTTGACAAAGCAGATAGAAAGTATTTTTGGAGCCACATGCTCCATAACAGTTGTTTTTTTAGAGAGTGAGTTCATAGCAGAATGATATGGAAGCACAGTAAGGGAATGAAATTCAAGGTCTATTTTTATTTTTTTTTAATTTTTTTAAAATATTTATAAAGTGTCCCAACCTGAGCTGTTATCACTGGTATTCTTGCTCCTGCTCCCAGCTTGATTTTCTTTTCTGGGAATGTTCCTCAAGTTTTCTAATAGCTGGGGAGGAAGAATCCCATACCAGTGATACTTTTTGCAAGAGAGGAAGTAGCATTTGTAGTAACTCACTCTTCTGCTCTCATAACTTGAACATCACCTCTCTTTTTAAACTTCTAATTTTTTCTCTAACATCTGATTTATATGTTTTCTTAAATCTTGGTGTTGTTTGTCTTAGTGGGGTTTTTTGGGGGAGAATTTTGCCTTTTGCACAAACAGCTATGAGAATTCATTGACATTACAATTGGGGTACCCTAATGAGGACTTGTCCTGTGCTCTGTTTGAGCATAGCTGCCCTTCAGTGAAAAAAAAAAAAAAAAAAGCTCAAAGAAATATGGTAAATTAGTAGTGTTTAGATAACTTTTTTGAGCAGAAATGATATTACAAGAATATTTTTATGCAAGTGAGATGACTCAAATGATAGTATGTTTCCAAAGATTCCTGTGATTTTGTGGGAGGAGAGCAGGAGAAGGTCAGAGGAAATAACTTAAATGAGGAGGTGATTTTAGTCAGCAGTACTGATTTTTCAGGAATCTCAAGTCTGTATCTCCTTTTACACACAGGCTAAATCTGCATCTGAGCAACGATGTGGTGCTTTCTGTTGGTGTTTACAGCCTTATTCAAAAAGCTCATAAACCATATCCCGTGAAGCTTTATCGGGAAACTAATGAACCAGTTAAAACCAAAACAAGGATGTTCAGTGGAAAAACAGGCAGCTTGCTTCTGCCCAGTGACACTAAAAGAGCTCAGGTAATGTATTGATTATGTGCCTGCTTTTTCCTGTCTCTGTGATGTGTGAGGGAGATGCCAATTCCCTTGCTGCTTTTGTTTATATTGCACTTTCAAGGTGAGATACAGAAATATTTGTATCTGCATGCCCCTGGGGAGAGGCTGGTTGTGTTGTGAGCTCTGCAGGGTGAGAGTGGGTTATTTCCCTAGCCTGACTGTCGTGGGAAGGCATAGCTGCTGGTGGATGTGCTGTCAGGAGCACAGGTCATTTCTTTGTGTAAGGCACAAGGAGGTTGTCAGAGCCTGACCTTGTGTGACCTTGTGCCATTGCTGCTGCTGTCAACTTTTGATTCGTGGGGAATGGATTCGGTCCAGTCTGCTAAACATACAGGTGTGATCACAGGGGAGTTGGAACTGTTTTCCAAACAAAAAGCATCTTACCTTTGGAGTTTTCTGTGTCATTTTTGTCTTTGTTTTGCCTTCCTGCTTGATAGTTTGGCTGGTGTAAATTAAATGTCACATTCTGATGAGGCACAGCTGTATTTTAAAAAAGGTTATGTAGTTGCTAGGTATACTCTCAACAAGTGTGCTTTGTGTCTTCTTCCATGTTAGTAGCTCTTAAAGTTGTTGTCTTATAATGAGGTATTAAGTCTATTTATAGTGGATATTAGTTTCTTGAAATAAAGTATAGGAGATAGACATCAGGGCTTAATGCTCAGCTTTCTGTTTGCCTTCAGCAGCTGGACTATAATACAGTTTTGATTTTGTGATACACGAGTGGTGCTACAGAAACACTGTTTCTCAGTCACTATTTCTGTGAGGAGTAGGCAGCTGACATGCATCTGCTGAAGCCAGTTTACAACTGGACAGGACCTCTGAAAGAGTCTGGTCCAACCTGGCCCAGGGCAAGACTCACAAAACCAGATCAGGTTGGTCAGAGTTTTTGGGGACAGCTCTGAAGAACTCCAGAGATGAGATGGGACAGCCTCTCTGTATCAGGGCTTAGCCATTTTCTTAGAAAAGTGCATTTTGCTTATGTTTGGGCAGAATTTCCCTTGGGATAGTGGTCACAGGTTGTCACTCGGCATTTCAGTGTGCACTACTCATGAGGGTTTACACTGTCTTGTCTATAACCTCCTTTTCAGTAGTGGAACACAGCAATTGTATCCTCTTCCTGCACTTCCTGCCCTGTCCTGTGTCCTGGTCCCCATTTTTTTTTAATGTTGGGAGCCCCATCATCTGCTCTTCCCTGGTTTAGACATACGGAAAGCGACAGATTGTGCTGGAGAAGGAGGAGACGGAAGAATTAAAACGGTTTGATTCTCCAGGTTTGTTTCTGATCGGCTTCAAACCACTCTCAATGCTAAAACACCACCACCATATCAGGCCCTCCCAGTTCATCTATCCCGAGGAGTCCCTGGTGAGAGGTAAGCAAAGATGGCAAGAGAAGATTTACCACCTTGCATTAGTGTGTCCAGCTGATTCATCATGTGTTTGAGCGGCATCATTGAATGTAAAAGCTTTGTCTAATTTAAAAACTTGCTAATGTTAAGAAGAAATGAATTAACTGTTGTTGCCCCTCTCAGCTGCAGGTATTTCTTGTTTTCTTCTGTAGCAGAAGAGCCAGTTGGCTTCATGTATACCTATCATAACAAGTAGCTAATTAAACAATGCAGATGTAGTCACAAAGTACTTGTTTTAGCCATTCATGAAAATGAAGGATCCCAGGACCTGACAAGAAGGCAAAGATGGTTAAAAAAGCCTAAACAAAACCAACCAACAACAACAAAAAAGAAAACCCTAAACCCCAAACCAGGGGAGATAATTGCCATTTTTAAGTCCGTATCAGCTAGGAGTGGAAACTTGATACTCAGGAAGTACGGCTGAATTAACAGTGCTTTACAGGCTTGTAAAGAGAGAAGGCAAGGTCATTTAGAACTGCTTTTTTTTTGCCTTTTTGTATGTATACATACATCTGTTTATCTAGAAATATATCCCAAACTGCACTAGTAAGAAAAAACCTTTAGCTCCTCGGTCTAGCAGTAGATAAAGAGGGTTGAGTTAGGACCAAAGGCTTTGTAGTGCCTGACTAAAGAACCCTTATGCTTATTTTCTAACTGCAGTTTCCTGGTTCAACCACTTTATTTATATGTCAGTCTTTCCCTGACCACCACATCTGGTGAAATACATCTGAGGCAAACCTGTGGCTTAGGAAGAGTACTGAAGTCTGAATTCTTAGTGTTAACTTCCACAAAAGGTCTATGATGTGCTTCTGTTGTGATGTCCCACCAAACAGCAACAGGCTTTGTAGATACAATTTCACAATATTCCATTGCACAGATGGTAGTGATTTCACTTCTTCCACCAGAAGTCTCACTGCTAGTCAGGAGAGACTCACTAACACTGTCCATTTTGAGTCTTCTCCCTTCCAAAATTTGCCTTTTTTTCCTCCACAGTAATGCACGCATCTCAAGGAAGTTACAGGTTTTGAAACTGTAATATCTAGGGTTATATTCCAGAACAAAGGAGCGAAACTATCAGTCTGACCAACCCACTCTTTCCTTTGCAGGGAGTACAGTGCTGTTTAATGCCCTGTTGATGAAGTGCTTAGAGAGGGAGACGATGATGCTGTGCAGATACACCCCTCGCTGGAATGTCCCTCCTCGCTTTGTGGCCCTTGTTCCCCAGGAGGAAGAGCTGGATGAGCAGAAAGTGCAGATAGCCCCTCCAGGTATGGGCAGAGATGCTGCCTTTCCCTGCATGATTGGATGTGGTCAGTGTAATGGTGTCCTGTATTGAGGGAAAATATTCCTAGTGCTACTTCCCCTTAAAACTAGGGAAAATGCTTTCCAACATTGATTTTCTTCAGTTTTGTCAGTGTAAGCATCTGATGTTGAATCTGTTTTTAAAGCCCCAGTCCCATCAGTGCTTGCTCAGGTGTGACCTGACTTAAGAGTGTTTTCCCTGCCTTCTACCTCATTTTAGCACATTCAAATAACTGATGTAGAAATGAAAAGCCTTTGTTTCCTGTTTGAAGACTAGACAGAATGTTTTTTTTCCTGAATTATGTTGTATCCTTGAATACACTGTAAAATACTAAATAATCTCACATATAGTGAGCCTCATGCCACGTCAGACAAGTGAGGAATGATTAGGGAGCATACTCCTGCTGTTTCGCATTTTTTCACCTCTTTAGCTGCAAAAAACATCTGGGAGAATGTAAAGTAGGAAAGTAACACTGCTTGTGCACAAAGTAAAGTATGTCAGAACAATGTGGGCAATAACTTGATTTTTAAACAAATCTTTTTCAAGCTCATACCCAGTAAGAGGTGGGAGAGGTGGACTGGTTGATGTCCTGCATAAAAAGGAAGTCACTGGTATCCAACTCTGAGTGATGAATTTAGTGTGAATGTCTTTCACAAAGCCATTAGTGATGCTGGTTACAAACATGGAGAGTGGGATTGAGTGTCATCCTGTAGACACTTGGAAGTATTATGGATTGCTGTTGTTAAGAGCAAAGCAGGTAGTTAGTTTGGAGTCATGAGACTTGGATGATAACTTATTGGTTTTTCCCATAAATTATTTTGAGACCGTGCTTCTGTGTAGCTGTTGTCTTCCTCCCTCTCTTCTGTACAGGTTTCCACGTGATTTTTCTACCCTACGCAGATGACAAACGTAATGTTGATTTCACAGAGAATGTGCCAGCCAGCCAAGAGCAGGTAGACAAAATGAAGGAAATAATTCAGAAGCTGCGCTTCAAATACAGGTACCTGGAGATAAATAGGGTGCAGGGGTTTTGGGGGTTAGATTTGTTTCTTTTTTACATATAGAATTTTTTTTTCCCCATCAGTTGCTAGGAAACCGAGTACTGGGTACTTATAGGTATTTAAGCAGAACAGAGGGGCCAAAGGAGAGGAGTTGTAGCACCTGGCTACACTTCTTTGGGTCTCTGGATCCCTTGTGTTCCAGCTACAACCGAGGAGCTTCTGATCATCCACCAGCCCGGGATTTTCCACCGTTCCAGCCTGGTGCTCTCAGAGTGCACCGAGATCAGACTGCCCCGGGCTTGGTGAAACAAAGCCCCTCGAGGTTCCTGGTTCTGTTGGTTATTAATGCCGTAGTTGTTGTTCGTTTGTTTGCCTTGTTAGACATGCTAGTAAAGAACTGTTATTCCTAGAACTGTTGTTCCTATTCTCATACCTCTGCCTGAAAGTCCCCTTCAATAATCATTTGGAAGGGAGGGGATTTGAATTCTCCATTCGGAGGGAGGCCCTGCCCCTCCCTAGCTGACACCTGTCTTTCAAACTGAGATGAGGGGGTGGCATGGGGAAGAAAGCACAGCCATCACTTGCTCTGTTGCACACATTGTTCAGCTGTGGTGTTCCTGAAATGAGTTTTTGATGTATTTTGATAGAAATTGCTTCTCTTTGCAGTAGCTTTGTCCAAGCTTTATTCTTAATCATTCTGGATACCCAGGCACCACAATGCTTTATGTAGCACGTTCTGGAGTTCTTCATAGAATTGCTCTTGTTCTCTGGGCTGTTGTCGTTTGTTGCAGAGATACCACATTTTATTGCAGTCCTGCCACTCTACAGCAGATCAGACCCAGATCATTTAAATTAGAGCACTTTCGAAAGAGGAGTTGGGCTTTTTTTTTTTTTTTTCCTTATAGCTGGGATAAATGCTAAAAAATTACTTTTGTGGGAGATTTTTTTCCCTAGGTATGTGGAAGCCACCGTAACTGTTATTAAAGTATAATGCCACTATCTCCTTTTGCTTCATACAACTTTCCAGCTCTCACACAGCATTCTTATGTGGTTGATACATGACAGAATAGTGATTCAAGCAGGTAAACTGAGAAGAAGAAAAGCAGTTCTGATGCGATGGATGGCTGTGTGGGGGAAAAAAGGAAGTTTTATTCTGAAATAAATTTGTGGCAGATCTTAGGTGATTTGTCTGTCTTCTTGACAGCATGCATTTACATTTTGGGGTTTTCTTGACAGGCCTGACACCTTTGAGAACCCAGTTTTGCAGCAGCACTTCAGGAATTTGGAGGCTTTGGCGCTGGATATGACGGAGCCAGAACAAGCTGAGGATCTTACAAGTGAGAGCTGTTGGTGGATGTGAAGGGAGGCAGGGTAGGGGACTTGTGACTTCGTTGTAAGTCAAATATGTACTACTACAAACCCAAATGTCTTTTAAGAAATATTTCAGTTATGTGCAGTTTCACTATGTAAGGTTCTGGTTGTGTCCATTCTGAAATACTGAAACTTTATTTTCTATTGCTGTCACGTTTATGGTAAAGAAAAAGTTGCTCATTTTACCATCCAAAATTAAAATCGAATCACTTTTCTCCTATGATGAGCAATTTTTTCTCTGAGATTTCTCTCTTCAAGATTTTCATTAATATTTCAGTCTGATAAATGGATCGAATGAAGAGAATTATTCTGCTGGGGGCAGTGCTGCCACCTGGTGAACTGGAGAGTTTCAATGTGCCATGACAGTGGGTCAGGAGGGAAGGGACCACAGTGGGTCGTCTGGTCCAACCTCCCTGCTCAAGCAGGATTATCCTACAGCACATTGCACAGGGTTAGTTCCAGGTAGTTCTACAGTTATTTCTCCAATGAGGGATATTTTACAACCTCTGTGGGTGACCTGTTTCAGTGCTCAGTCACCTTCCCAATAAAGTTCTTCCTCATGTTCAGATGGCTCTTCCTGTGCTTCAGTTTCTGCCCTTTACTTCTTGTCCTGTTGCTTGGCACCACCAAGAGCCTGGCACTATGCTCTTGATACCCTCCCTTCAGATACTTAGATGTATTGATGAGGTTCCCCTCTAAGTCATCTCTTCTGGAGGCTGAACAGACCAAATTCCTTCAGACTTTCCTCATAAGGAAGATGTTCCAGTCCTTTAATCATCTTTATTGTCCTCTGCTGGACCCATTCCAGGAGCTCCATGTCTCTCTTGTACTGGGGAGCCCAGAACTGGATGCAGCATTCCAGATGTCCAAGCTCTTGATAGTACCAAGAGCTGTAAATTTCTCGTTTGGGAGTATCATAATAACAAGTATTTGCATTTTTGCATGCTTGCAGGACACTTGCAGACTAGTTATTACAGAAGCACAGTCATTTCTGGTGATATTACTGAAAAACAGTCAGACTTGTTAGCACCAATGCAGCTTTAAGAAGCAGGTGTTCTTTATTCCAGTGCTGGATGCATGAGGGGTATCTCCACCAAAATCATGCCTCTCTAGTACAGAAAAAGCTGTTTATGTAGGTTTTCTCAGAAGAAACATACGTGTGGTAATCATTTTTCCAAAATCATTGACATGTGTTAGTTGCCTTTTTGTGCACACATTCTTCTGTCCTGGGGGTCTCTCTGGTGGTTGTAGACCCTGAAGTTACAGCTGAGCACTTGACCTCATACCCAGGTAGATACCTAGGCTGGCTCATATTTTGTGAATCCCTTCTTGATGAATGCTTAACATATTCCTACGGAAAAAACAAAGTGTTGTGTGGTTCCCATAGACTAATGATTTCGTGTATTTTTCCCATCAGGTGAGCTGATAGTTCATCGGATGACCCACTGTGGTCCCTTCCCTCCTGACCCACTGTCATGACACATTTAAACTCTGCCGTTCACCAGGTGGCAGCACTGCCCGCAGCAGAATAATTCTCTTCGTTAGATCCATTTATCAGACTGAAATATTAATGAAAATCTTGAAGAGAGAAATTTCAGGGGAAAAAATAGTGTTTTGAGCATTGTATTTTTCCCATCAGGTGAGCTGATAGTCCCTCTGGCAACAGGGATGGCATTGTAGACTTTCTTGTGATCACATTATTTCTGAGAAGGCAAATCTTTATCTTTTGCCAGTGCCAAAATCTGAACAGATGAGCCAGAGGCTGGGCAACCTGGCGGACCAGTTTAAGCAGCTGGTTTATCCCCCTGACTACAATCCTGATGGGAAGGCTGTAGTGCGAAAACAAGGTAAGTAATGGTGTTGCAGACACAAAATAATGTCTCTATTCTGAAGCCTCTGTTTACACAGTTTAAAGTCTCACAGTTTAAAGAAGCTGCTTGTGCAACAACTCTGCCAACCTCTACAATGAAGTATTGCATTCAATATTGATTCTTAGAGAGTAGAGAATATTGTGGTATCCAGTTGGAGAGTTGTTCGAGTGACAAACTGCAAAGTATAGGAAGTAACATGTATGAATGACTGCAGAATATGTATATATAATTTTAGCAACTGTCTGTTTTATGACAATAGTAAAATCACTCATGCTTTCAGTTTGTGTTGGTGAGGGAGCAGACTTTTATGTATGGGCTGTTTAGCAAGTTTAAGATGGGCATCTTAAGGGCTAAATGTGTAAGTAATGCCGAAGTCCATGTGTAATTTGTGAGTCTATGAAAGACTGCATAAAGTGTCAGCTGAGCTCTCTTTGGAATCATTGCATTCTGCTGTCTCAACGACAATCCCTTAAAAGTTTCATTTGGAGGGTGATGTTTTCATTAGAACACAAAGTTTCATACTTTAGTTAAGATCACTCCTATCAATGAAATACTGCATGACTTACGTATTGACACCCGTTTCTTAAAAGAAAACGTGGAAACTATGTCTGTGAGTGTTTGTTAAAGCACCATGTACTAATGGCCATTAACTATGATATGTGTAAGAAACATTGATGTCTAATTTTTAAAATTTTTGTGATCTAAAATGTATCTTTCTAGCTTCTGGTGGTCCAGCTGAGAAGAGGCCCAAGGTAGAAGTCTCAAAAGATGAGCTGAGGAGTCATGTGCAGAAGGGCACTTTGGGCAAGCTCACCGTAACTGCCCTGAAGGATGCATGTAGGTTTTTGGAGTTGAGGTGTGGAAGCAAGAAGCAGGAGCTTGTGGATGCTTTAACTGAATACTTTAATGAGTGCTAAGCTGGAGAGGAAGGCCCTGGTTTGCTTCCATCTGCTTAGAATTTTGATTGTCTTATGTGAGTGCTGTATCTGTTTAATCTTGCTATGAAAGAGACGGCAACTAAATGTTGCTCTGTCTAGCAGTGGAGAAACTTTCTACTTAGTTGTGAAACATCTCTGCAAAGTTGGATTCTGTTGACGGTAGCTAAAGGCAGAACTGAATTCCCTGTGAACTCAGGTCACCCACTGCACATGGGCAGAGTTGTGCCTTGCTGGTTCCTTAATAAAGTTGGACCTTATTTTTTGCAACACTGACTGTACCATCACTGCATCATAAAGACAGCAGAACTCACTTCAGTGTAAGAAAACACAATGATCTGTGTTAATGGCACCACATGAATTCAAGCATCAGGTTGAGTCTGTGTCCTAACAGAGGGTATAAATATGTATTACTCTCCAAAACGGCCAGTATCAGTACTAGTAGTCCAATTGGGTTCTTTTCCACCATCACCATTACAAATATTACCAGCAGATCTTAAAAATTAAAAAAAACATTACTGGGAAGCAGTATCCAGTCCCTTGGGCAAAAAGCTGGCATTTAACAAATCTGCACACACAGGTCTTTCATTTTTAAATGGTAATAGCAAAAGCTGGTTTAAAAATGGAAAACAAATTGCATTCCCCAGAAGGCTGTAAGCATTTATCCCAGTTAAATTACTGAGATGGCATAGAGCTTTTCCACCTCTCTGAGTGAGTATGAGTCAGGCTATTGTGCAGGCTTCTGTACTCAAATGTGTGCTTTAAAAATAGAAAATTAGCAAGTTGTGGAGAGAGCCCTTGTAACATACAGTATTTTTACTTTTTTAGTCAGGCTTACGAAGGCTGCAGCTGGATGTTTTGGGTTTTAGAGTTCCATCCATGGCATGCCCCACCTTTCTTGCAGTGCAAGATGACTAAAATCAATGAATAGTTGTTGCTTCTGCTTTAGGAAATTACTAATGGTGTAGTGAAACTCTTAAAAACGGTCTATGGGACACAAACATGGGATGCCTGAGGTGTCCATTTTGGTCTGCAGTGTTTTTTGTGTCCAGAGATTCCCACGTGTGCTCACAAGCTGTCCTGTGACCAATCTGTAATGTGGCAGATGTAGCAGAGCCAGCTGTGACCACCCTTCTGGCACTGTACTGTCCTAGCTCTGCCAGCACACTGCCCACTTCTACCTCCACACTTCCTCCAGAGAGCAGCTAGAGCTCTGCAGTACTGGAACTACATTACCTGTTACACTTCCAATCAGCCTGGATTCGTTATTTTTAATAAACAATTGCCTAAGCACTCAGTTTATTTTGCCCTTGGGCAAGGAAGTTACTGTAAATGCTTGTCTTAGCAAGGCTTGAAGAGTGGAATAGTGAGACTATCCTGTCTGTAATTCTGTGAATTGAATTCTGCAACTAGCCTTGTTAACATTGTCTCTTGGCTTGCTAACCCTCAGGCACACTATGTTCCAGGCTTTGGATGATTGTGGCATGTTTGTCTAGGTTATTAGCTCTGCCTCCTGGCTTCTTGTTGTTGTTTTTAATAGCAGGCTATCACATTAAGCAGAAGTTGAAAAAGGGATGGTGAAGGAGTGCTTCAGAGCAGAAAGACAGTTTTGCTTGCTCAAGTATCCTTTATTTCTGCTCCTTGTGTGCTTTCTCTTACAGCAGCTGTCTTGGTACAACAGGGCAAACTCTTGGCAAAGTTTTAGTTCTAAACACAACTAGCTCAACAGTCAGCATCAACAGAAGGGAACAGGAGCCCCTCTAAACCTCATACAAATAAGAGGATTCTGAAGGATTTGTATCAAGTTCATCTCAGCAAGGATTACTGCTATCAGCTATTTACAAAAACATACAAACCTGATGTCTTCAGTCTTTCATGAGCTGACTTCATCTGCTTGGGGTGTACTTACTAAAGGTAGGAAGTTAGTGCCTCTGCAGAAACATTACAGGAAAATTTATTTTCCCTTCTGCTATTGCACCTAACGGAGTGTCCACACTATTTTGATTTGTCATTCTACAAAAGATAACAGGTTCGATACTCCAACACAGGGCTTTAAACTTTTCTGATCAGAACAGAAGTGGATTTATTATACAATATGCATTTAACTAAAACTAGATCCATAAAGCCACCACTAATCCAGACTGCTGTTGGTGCTCCATGCTGCTTTTCCAGGACATGAGATGATACAGCATTCTCTTCATGAGACATATATTAATCTGAAAAATTACTTGTTCTCTTTTTCCTTGGCCATGATTTAAAAGGGTTGACCTTCAGCCAGGTGCAGTAGCTAAGAAGCACTGCAGTTTTTAAAATTAACCAGATGTAGGGTACTCATCAGCCACGACAGGCTGCTCTCTGCCATGTCTTTTGTACTTAACTTCCCTAGGAAGCCCAACCTCAGTGGTAACAGTCCATGCAAAGAAAACTGATGGAGTACAAATTACTGCACTGCAATAGCCTTTAGGCAACCTGTGAGCAGTTCAGCTTTACGAGCAGAAACACTCCAGTTAGTTGCAAGTACTTCAGTAAGAGAATGACAATTCATTTTAGCTTTGCAGCGTTTTTATTTTTTCTTAAAAAGTCAGTATTTAAAAATTAAATGAATGAGTTAAGAGAGTTCCCCTTGTGCACTGCCATAGGATTTCTGCTCCCTGTGCATCTCTTAGAGAAGCCTCTTGTCTGGTTTCAAGAACAAGGGCTGTGCTATGCACTGATCTTGGCTCCAGCTGCTGCTACATAGTAGCTGCTGCCTGCCTTATACCTGCTCCATCATTTTTTGACTCCAGCAGCCTTAACACAGGGAACTTTCTCCTCAATAGCCTAAACCATTCAGAAATGCAGAGTTACACCTGGTGGAGGCTGAAGCTTAGCAGAAATACTGCAACACAGAGAAAGCTGACAGGTGGCTTAAAAAAGCCCTGAGCAGGCAGACAGGAAGACGGTGGGGGGGACTATTTTTTCTGTACTTCTTTGAAACATAACATAGGAAACACACGTTGTACAGTCACTTTTCAAGAAATAATACAATGAGAATGAATGTGTCAGAGTGGAATAATAGAAAAGTGGGGGAATAGGAGGTGGAAGCACTTAAGAATCAAGCCATTATTTAACAAAACCGTGGCATTTCGAAAGGAAACGTTGATACCAAAACTACCCTCTCACCTGAAGCTAAACATAATTTCCCCTTAATTTGCACTTTCCTATTTCACACACACACACTCATGGGCACTTAGACCAATAGTCTTTCTATAGCTTGCTGTACGGACTGGATCTGAGGCTTCAGCTGTGACCCCTCCTTGATGGTGATGGAGCAGGCGATGACGGGCCGGGAGACGCCGCAGGCGCGGCCCAGGGCTTGCTTGGAGCGCACAAACACGTAGGGAACGTTCTTGTCCTCGCAGAGAAGAGGGAGGTGCAGGATGATCTCCAAGGGCTCCGCGTCCGCTGCCATCACAATGAACTCTGCTATGCCTCTGTTCAGTGTTTTGGTGGCTGTAAAAGAAACCAGAAGGGTCAGGCTAGGTCTTTCTGGAAAGCACACCTACTGTAAAAAACGATTTCAGGAGGTGTTGAAAGTGGTATCAGTGGGGAAGAAGAGCTAGTGCATGAGACATGGGTTCTAAGAGATTACTGAGTTTCTATCCTTGGAGATTGTGGGGTTTTTTTTTACAAGTTCGACTAGGTGAAGCCCCGTGAAACTGAAGGGAGCCACTATGTGAGCATGTTGCACTAGAGGTACCTTCAAGCCCAAATCTTTTTGGTTCTGAACTGGTTAGGCATCCAGTAATCCCAGTGCCATACCACTGCATGCATGATGACAAACCGTGCACCAGAAACACACTTTGGGAATCTACCAGAACTGCATATAAACGTGTAAAAGATTACAGCTAAGTTCTGTCCCTGAATATTGCCAAAGCAACCTTGAAGGAGGAGAAAAAAGACATACACCTGCAATAGCCAGATATATATAAAAATGAGTGATTCACAGCTACAGAGAAAAGACAGTCTTTACCCATGGCATCTCACAAAATACTTGTGACTCGTAGCACACTTTTCAACATGCAAGCCTCACCTTCATTGGCTCCCTTGCGTAGCTGCTTATAGTTGCAGGATTGCTGCACAAGATCCAGCAGTGTTTTGGTGAGCTGTGCATCAGCCAGTGGGTAAGCTTTGGGATTCACTTCTGCCTCACTCTAAAAGAAAAAGTAAAGAGTATTACAATAGGCGCAAAGGAGGCTTTGGTCCCATCAGCACTGCACAGGCATCGTGTCCACCACATATATTCATTCCTGGAGTCGTGTCTCATCTGCTCTGGCCGCATAGAAGAAACACCATTGCATTTTACTCTTGAAAGAGCAAGGATTCTTATTGTGTCAAAGAAAAGGGGGAAAGTAAGAAAAGTATGGTTTACATATAAGTAAAGAGAGCCCTCACAGTCTACACCCCACAAACCCAGCAGCAGTGCACTTACGGGGCAGTCTTCGGGCGTTTTATGCCACAAAGACTACACGAAACGAAGCGCTTCAGTGCAAATTAACAGACTAACAAAAGCTCCGAATAAATCGCCAGAAGAGCACGTATCGGGGCTGTTTCTGCAGACCACAAGTAGCTCCGACGCTGACACGGGCAGCGGGGCGGCACAGCAGCGAGGCCGCAACCGGCGCTGGCGGAACCGTGCTCCCTCCGGCCCCAGCACGGCGCGGGGGTGACCCCGGACACCGAGTCCCCCGGTACCGGCTGTCCCCAAGCCCGCCAGGCCCCGGCTCTCCTTCCCCGCCACCGGCCGCACCCCTGCCCGCCCGCACGGCCTCCACGTGCTGCCCGCCGCGGAGCCGGAAGGCGGCCTCCCTCTAACCCAGGCCCTCCGGAGGAACAGCGGTAGGAAGAGAAGAAGGAAGGATAGGAGAAATAGGAGGAAGAGGAGGCCGGGGGCCGACGCCACTCACCATGGCCGCGGCGCGGTCGCTGCTGTCGGCCCGAGCGCGCTGCGAGGGAAGAGGCGGGAGCGCTGCCGCGGCCGCCGGAAGGGAGGCGGGGCCGGGGGCGGGGCCGTCGTGGCCGGGTGGGCGGAGCCGTCGTGGCTGGGTGGGCGGAGCCGTCGTGGCCGGGTGGGCGGAGCCGTCGCCGCCGGGTGGGCGGAGCCGTCGTGGCTGGGTGGGCGGAGCCGTCGTGGCCGGGTGGGCGGAGCCGTCGCCGCCGGGTGGGCGGAGCCGTCGTGGCTGGGTGGGCGGAGCCGTCGCCGCCGGGTGGGCGGAGCCGTCGTGGCCGGGTGGGCGGAGCGGTCGTGGCCGGGTGGGCGGGGCCGTCGTGGCCGGGTGGGCGGAGCCGTCGCCGCCGCGGTGGGCGGAACCTTCGCCGCCGGGTGGGCGGAGCCGTCGTGGCCGGGTGGGCGGAGCCGAGGGGCAGCCCCGGCAGCGGTAGATGGCGGCGGGGCCGTGCGGCGCTCACGGGCCGCGCTGGGCGCTGCCGCTCCGCCCGCCGCTCTGCCTCGCTTGCGCCGTGGAGATCCTTGGCGACGGCAGCGCCTCGGTGGGCAGCGCCTGCCCCGCCACTCCTTCCCATGTGCGGCTGGGCTGCCGCTCTCCGGCGCTCGGTTTGAGGCCGGGGCCCGGCCGGTTTGGCCCTTGGCCGGCCGTGTCGCCTCAGCAGCCGGGCCCTGGTGGCCCTTTTCCCCTCAGGGTGGTGGGAGCAGCCGAGGGTCGGGCGCAGGGCTAACGGGCCGCTGTGTTTGATCCGTAGCTGGTGCGCAAGAAGCACGTCCTGTCCCGTGTCCAGGATGCCCTGGCCTGGCAGGCGCTGACAGTGGTCCAGCTGCTGGCACCAGATGAGAGGGTGTGCATGCGTTTGATAGGAACTCTCTTTGGTAAGAGCTCTGCTGAGGCCTGGTGCAGCAGCGGGGAGGAGGCTGTTACTTAATAAAACAGAGAAAATTCCTTTAAAATCATTATACTCATTCAGGATTAATAGAGGGACTGGCAACTTAAAACTTAGCTGGTGAGAGTAGCCTACAGCCAATTTCCTGCATAAAAAGTAATTTTGTTCAGCAACAGGTAGAACACGAACACAGAAAGAGAGCAACAATTGTCATGGTTTGTCTGTCTAGTGACAGTCTGTGGAGCATAGAAAACAGACAATCATGACTCAGGGCTGTGATATACTGTTTTAAAGATGAAACTTCCACATTAGTTCATTCTGTGGTCCATTTTAGTTGGAACTGGGTCTTTGTGCAACAAAGTAAACTAAATAGCTAATTAAATGCTTTAATTCTTCCTAGGAAAGAATGCAAACATCTAACCTTCTGCCATGACAAAAATCTGTCCAAGCCATGCCACTTGAGCATTTTATTACCATTTTTGATTAATTATTTCTTAGATGGAAGTTTGCAATGCCAGATTATTTGCATGCTTCCCAGCTATGGTATCTACGGCATCTAATTCAGGTACCTTTTGTTGAGTACGCGTGAAGCTGCCCCACAAACAAAGAAAAAAAAAAAAAAGGCAAAAGAATATCGAGGTGCCTGCCTCCATACTATCACCGTTCTGTTAAGTGTGTAATTACACCCTGCAGAAAACTGCCTGTCACTGATTTAGGATAGGTTAATTAATCTTCTCATTCCCCAAGGTGCAAGATTGGCATGTTTATGAAGCTCTTGCAGTTTTCCAAAGTATCTTGATGTATCTGTGAAGTCGTCCTGGAGAAGAGGGAGTGCCTGGCATTTTGCTTTCCTGAATGCCCTCCATCCTGGTCTCATGCCTCTGGAGTTAGATGAAGTTTCATACAGAAATCAAAGTGTGACCTTAAAAACGTGTTGCAGGATTTGATGCTGAATGTGCAAACCACAGATCTGTGTAGTGGGGTTTTTTTACACCATCACTTTACATTTGTAAAAATCCTTGTTGCTGTACAACTAAAACCTGCTGCTTTCTGGTGAGTCAGCCTCAGCAGAATAGTGTTCAGCAGGATGTCAAAAAATGTCTTTCTAGCAGGTCTCCGTGATCTTGTACTTCTCTTACTGGTTTCTGTTTGCATAGCAGGGAGATGTCTTTGAAATATCTAAAATCTTGATGGAGAAGAATTAATGGTCTAAATGAGGGATCAGCAAGGCAGGAAGGGAAAGGTGCAGGGTAGAAATAAGAGTGCCTTCAAAGAGCAGATATATCAGATTCCTTTAATTCCACCATCTCATTTGCATATCACAGATAATTCTTGTTCTTTGGGGGAAATTAACCTACAAGACGCTGTCCCTGCCTTGACACACTGAATAGTTCAAACAGTTGATTGCCTATAAATTGTGTTGTGCACATTTTGGCAGTTTTGTTAGAAACAGAACTTTATGCAGTTTTCATTCTTTTAATTGCACCTTTTTTTTTTTTTTTTTTTTTTTTTAATAGAGTGTGCACACATAATCCTTCAGAGTAGTGGAAAGAGTGGTGATTGTGGCCAATTCAACCCTATAATATATGGCCCTAACACAAAATACCCTAGAAGACAGGGATGCTGTGCTTGCATTTCAATGCTCTTGTCTGCTTTAATAATTCTCTGAGAAGAGAATTCTCTTTATGATTGGGTGGTTTGAGGACATCTTTGGGTTTTACTCTACTTGGTGTAACTTTTAGAGCAGTTGTAATCCCAGTCTAAGCTTGGGGCCACAAACAATGGCATGTTCATTTTCAGTAGAGCTTGGATGACCCAAGGGTTGTTTGGTGCAAGAATGTAAAAGAGACCCACCCAAAAGTTTGAGCAGTGCTGTGCAGGAAGTATTAATAGTGAATTCAGGAAAATACACTTGGAGAGAGAATACTGAAATAAGCACAGGCAGAAGAAAGAAGATTTAGGGAGGTGGAGTGTGGAATGTTATGTATGAGGTGGTGTATTTCAGATAAGCCTGAATTTCATGCAGCTAATATTGTAATGTTCAATAATGCTGTAAACAAATCTTTTCTGGAGTTACTAAGGATTGGGCAGATGAAGCAGGAAATAAGTAATTTCTTCACCTGCCATAACATTGCTTTAGTTGATCAAAATGCTGAGACATCGTGGAGCTTTCAGAGGGGAGGTAGTTTGATTTGATGTATTGAAACAAGTGATTTAGTGTGGCAGAAGTGGGGATCCAAACCATATGCCTGATGCTATAGGTTGGAAGGGGCTGGGAGTTAGAGTTTCTTGTCTGCTGGGTTGTAGTAGAGTGAGACAGTGGTTTATTTTAATATATCAAATCTTATGCTCTTGTTGTAAAATTAACTTGTGAAGTTATGCCTTCAGGTTCAATTTAATGTTGGAATAGTTTCCCGATGATTTAACCCTGGTGTTCAGATTTGGTTTCAGGTTTTTCAGTACTGTGGATGGAGAAGACTGTTCACAGTAACTGATAAGAATGGAGGACCCAAAGGACAAAACTCACAGCTGGGCTTTGACTTCCATCATTCTGGGGTGTTGTTTCAGATTTGTAATGCTGGATACACACAGTGAGATGTGGTGGTGGCAGCAGTTACATATTCCCTGACATGGGCAGACCCATTGACTTCAACTCTAAAGCACATAAAAAATTTGAAAGAAAGTGGAGTGTCTCATGTCCTTGTGTCCTGCTTATGGAAGCAGCTTTTGTGATACTCCCAGAGAACGTCCACCCTTGTCTGTCAAAATCAGGCTGGTGTCATGTGAAGCAGGGAAAACATACCAGTTCTGAAAAAAATAAAAAAATAAATCATCTCTTTTTAACAAGAAGGAATTACAGCACTGGTGATCAGAAGCAGGAATGAGTTCCATGACCTGTTGTGGTTTATCTTGTAGGGATGTTGCATTCTGTGGAAGACAGCAGTGCCCTGAACCTATTAGTTGAAGGTAAGAGACAAGTGCCATATCTCAATTACTGGAAGTTTGTGGTGGGAAGAATCTGTCTGGTCTGATACCTATTGTGGGATGCTCAGCTTCTCTGACACAGCTTCAGTGGGGAAGACCATATATATCCATGCAACAAAAATGAGTGGTCTGCTCCAGAATTCATGGGCAGGAGAGCGTTTGTTTAAACATTTAACATCTCTCTCACCAGTTTTGTGTGTGTCATGAATTCAGATAGGTAACAGTGCCTCAACTTTGGCATCTTTAGACCTGACCAAACTGTCAAAGCAAATGGAAATCTATGGGATCTACCACTTTCTCCTCAAGAGTACAGGGTATTTGTGATTTAGCTGTACAAGCTGGAGATTCCTCTTTGTGAGCAGTCCCTCATTTGAAAACTGAAGGAAACATCTGCAGGGCTGACAAAGGAATCTCTGCAGCCCAGTTAACTCTGGGCACCTCTGCTGAGTCTAGTGTTATCAGCAGTGCATTGATGCATTTCATGTCCAGCCATGAAAAGTAAAAGGACAAACTTCTTCCAGGGGGATTTTAGTTTTCAGACACTTGCATGAAATGGGGTTGAAAAGAAGAGAAGTCTTTCTGTCATGTTACTGGTCTGTTGAGACATGGATGCTCTCTAACAGAGCAATTTTAATTAGTGTTGCCTAAGTCTTGAAAGTTTTCAAAGTTTCTGAGGGTTTGGGGCAAGAAAGGGCTATTAAACCATCTATAAATCACCTGTCTCAGACATGCTTCTGTTGAGGTATGTAGCTCTGTAGCTGAAGTAGGTCTAGTATTGCCTTGAATATACCAAGAAGGGGTGAACCCAAAAGTCTCTGGTATTTCTTTTTAGAATGCTTTCCGAGGACATGAATCAAAAGTGTAGGTTTTCTAAATGAGTCATGCCATGACAGCAAGCTACATCCAAGATAGCCTTGCCAAATCCTGTGTAGAAATGTGTGCAGTGTCTCAGTAAAGGGGCTATTGCCACAATTTGATCTGCTGAACATTCAGGTGCCAGTTCTAAAAATACTGGAAGAGGAACTTTGCTTCCTGCAACTGGCCTGCTGGTATATGTGTGGAGGCACAGGCAGCCTGCCAGCATCAGGCAACTCCCTTGGGATTTCCTTAGGGAAATCTCAGGTGATGTGTTTTCGTCAACATAATTTCTTGCTGATTCCTCTTATTAGTACAGAGCTGGCAGAGTTCTTAAAGTTTCAGTGAACCAATAATTCTGAGGAGGTGAACAGCACCCCTCTGGTGACTGGCACCTTGCTTTCTGGTAAGGTGTGTGACATAACTGCAGTGGGGAATGGCTGATAGACTTCACTTACCTTAGTTGAAGGAGGGACAGCAGCTGAAGGAAGAGCTCTGAGTGTGAATCTAAAGATCCTCAGCAGTTTCAGTTCTGATCTCTTCTCTGGAAGGATGCATTTTTAGAGGCCAGTTTTCATGCAGTAGGAACCCTGGTCTATTCAATTACCATAATTTTTTATGCTTTTAAGCTAGGTGTTTTTTTCCCCTTTTTTTCCTGATTCCTTACATTTACTTGGCTGCCCTGAGGCTTTGTTGCTTGCAGCTCATTTCCATGTGTGGTTTGTAATGCAGCCAAAGCAGGACTGCTGGAATGATGGCTCAGAGAGCTTGAGCTGAGCTATCAGAAATAATAGTGCTGGGAATGTGGGAATGCTGCTGTAACCCTGCTCTCTCAGCACATCTGTGCTCATTTCATTTCTAAGCTCTTTGCTCACTGGTCTGCTAAAGCCCCATGGAAGATGGACTGTGAGTGCTCTGGTGTGTGCATTACTGATGATGTTTTTTCTGCCTAGTTCTGGTGCGGCTTGTTGTGGAGCTGAAGTCAGAACAGTACTTACACCGCATTTTGGGGGAAAGTCAGAAGGAGGTCAGTGAAGATGAGTTCTCTTCCCCTTCCTTCCAGTCTTTCAGAGGTAGAGGAATGAGTGGCCCTGCAAGGCTGGGATCACAGAATCACAGGATGGTTTGGGTTGGAAGAGACCTTAAAAGCCATCCAGTTCCAACCCTCCCAGCATGGGCAAGGACGCCTTCCACTAGACCATGCTGCTTAAAGCCCCATCCAACCTGACCCTGGATGTCCTAATGCCAGTTCCCCAGCTGTGATGTTGGCAGTGTTAGTGTCTACCATGGTGTTTTTATTCTGTTCTCATGATGCCTTGCAGCCATAGGGCTTCATGATACTTTTAAGAAGCTGTGTGGTTTCCTCAGATACTTCTTTTCCTACATTACTGTTTCAGTTATGTGAGGAGCTTTTTCAGCCTGTGTCACGGGCTCTTACTCTCTTCTTTCCTAAGTTTATGGTGGTCGCACAGGGTACAAATAAAGGGATGTAGCAAAAGTGGTAAGAAATTAATCTGGTTCATCTGATCATGTAAGAGGTGGAGGGGAGGAAGAGGAAAAGGAACAACAAGCAAGCAATTCCTTGAATTCATTTAAAGACATTTAAAGATTAAGTGTGGTATTCGGGGTTTTCTTGTGGTTTATCATAAGTGATGAAGAGGACCCATCCTTGGAAAAGATGCTGTTCTGGAAAATTATGCATCACTGAGAACTTGATGGTTTGGGTGCATTTCTGCCTTCGGACTGTGTCCTCATCAGTGAAACATTTTCCATCTCTGTCTCCTCTACAGCTGTGCAAAGCAACTACCATGAGAAGCAGCCTGCCTACATTTTCTCTCTTGGGCAAGCTTGCAGATGCCATCCCAGGCTTTGCTGATATACTGGTAGTAAAGCACAGTAAGTAGTATGTCATGTCCAACTGAAGGGTGGTCTTCACAGCCCTAGTACACATGAATGCATACACTCTTCTGTCCAGATGAGTTCATGAAGGTCACACAAGAAGCCTGTCCAGAAGTCAGTGGCATTCAGGCCTCCTAGGATACAGGTCAAAACCTCAGAACCTTCAGAGGTGGTTATTGTGCTTCTAGCCAGGCAAAAGCAGCCTCTGTGAACTGTGGTTGTGGGTCTGCCTCACAGGCAAGATACATTTAGTTTTTTTTTTTTTCCTTGATCCAGTGCTTGGGGGTCCGGTGAGCATGCTGAACTGTTTGTGGAGGGAGCTGGGATGGTGGATCTTCGTATGGTGAACAGGGAGCTCCACTAGCTGTTTGTTACTGTACCTCTGCTCAGAGGGACAGATGGTGCTGAGCACATCACCTAATTGTGGCATTCACTAACCTGCATACACCAGTCTGTCCCGTAGGCTTTTGCAAGTTTTCAAGGGAAATAGGTTGGCGCTTTTAAAATGTCAGTGAATGTTTGCTGTTCCTGTTCCTGCACTAGGTAATGTAGTGGATCATCTGCTGATGGGCTTGATGTACCCAAATGAAGGTATAAAGGCTGCTGTCTGCTTCTTGTATGGCAAGCTGTACTCCTCTCCTGTTGGCACAGAACAGCTCTCAGGACACTTTGAAGAAAGGCTGTGTGGTGTCTTCTTGAATACCCTGGGGCGTGCTCAGACAAAGGAGCTGCAAGTTAATTGTTTGGGTAAGGCGTTTCTCAGAGAAACTGCAAGGTGCAAGGGAAGGCTTAGAATGAGGAAGAAATCCTTGGCTGGTTCAGATGCTCTGATGTGGGTCGTTCTATAGAAGATCTCTGTGCTGCTTGTCCAAAGTTGTCAATCCTTTCTGTTAACTCGATAGCAACGAAGTGGCCCAGACCTGCTGCTGAGCATCCCCATGTTCCCTGATGCCTCACATTTGCTCAGCACTGACTGATCTTCAGTCTCTTCAGAGCTAGTGCTATGGCCTGATCATCCCTCAAAGTGTCTCAATGCAAATACTGTGCACGGGAAGATGGGTTTTGTAGAGCAGTGGGATGGAGTCTAAAAAATACAATCTTTAGATGTGGGTCATCATGTTAATTAGATATAGAGCTAATGTGGAAGGGGCACTTTCTTGCAGTTATCCTTCCAATTGTGTGTTTCAGCTATTGCTGGGGAGCACCATTTCAGCCTTTCTGACATTGCTTGCTTGTAAACTATCCAGGGAATTAATTTTTCTAGAAGGAGGCAAGCAGGAACTACATTGCCCCTCAGCTTATCTACTCAACTACTAGAAATAGATCGTGATTCCTTTGAAAGTAGAATTCTGTATCTCAGACGATACCCCTGTGAATTTGTACTGATGTGTACTGATTATTTTCATCAGTACCTGTAGCAGTGATCTATGCTGTTATGCTGAGGGAGTTTTTTTGAGTGTGAGTATCCTTTAGCTGAACACAGCTGTTTCTGTAAGAGCCTGTGAAAATAGAAGGGAAAGTTAAAGGCCTGTTCTCTAGGAAGTGTTCTAGGGAAAATGTCTTGTCAATCGAGTCACTGACTGCTTGGAGAAGAGTGCAGGTCAAGGGCTCTCCCAAGAAACAGTTTAAGGTGTAACTAACAGAAGATAAAGCAAGTAGAGGGCTCCTGAGATGCACCCACGTACATAGATGACTCTGAGAAGGAACAGAGAGCAGATCAAACCAGCAAAAAGTATCAGCAGCAGGGGGTTGCAAGACATAGGGGTCCATGGCAGTATCTGGGGACACAATGAGAAGATGCTCCCTAATCTGGAGGTGAGGCCCTCCAAGAGAGGAGAGGAAGTTTGCAACAAGTCCTAGTCTATAAATATTCGTGTGTTAATATAATCCTCACTGTGCTGCTCAGCATGGTGCTCATTCTTGCTCTCTCTTTTGCAGGTTTGCTAAAGGAGCTGCTGAAATCTGACCATTTTGTATCTATTCTTATGAATAATTCAAAGACAGAGGAGGAGACTGAGAAGCCTGACTTTTTAGAAGGGGAAAATCCACTGCCACTTGTTCTCAAAAAGGTGATTGTTGAAGTAGTAGTGAATTGTTGGTGCATGTAAATAATTTGCTGGCCTGTAATGAACCTTAATCTAAGGCACTGTATATATAAAAAAAGCAGAGTGTTCTGTTACCAACACCAGCAATAGAGGCTGCACTGAGAATTGGGGATACCTTTATTGATCACCTTTTTCTTCATTCCTGCATCCTGGAATGTGGAAAATTTTACTCCTGGCCTTAGCTGCTTTAACTCACTTACACACTTGAGGTCTGATACAGTACATGCAGCACCAGCATGACTAAGCCTGGGGACAGAACTCTTCTTACTCATGACTTACTCTGTTGTGGTTCTCATGTGCTTTTTTGAATCTCTTTGGTTCAGTGTTTTATTTTACCTTAGCAAGTTTAATCCGTGAAATAAATGTCAAAAGAGAGATCTTAACTTACGTTTTCAATTTTAAAAAGTAGAACAAACTGTTTCCTACTCATAGCTGCATAGCTGACTTCCTTTCTCCTTTTGGCTTTGGCTTCCCAACAGCTCTTGTTGACCAGAGATGAGATGTTACAGGCAGCAAGTTCTCACTGTATGGCTGCGGTGCTGGTTCACTCTCCTAGCAGATATGCTCCTGCTTTTATCCATGCAGATGTCCCAGGTGAATAAATCCAGTAGCAACTTAGTATTCATTTCCCAGTATCGATGCTGCCCCTAATTGTTTGGTTTAGGAATCAGGCTGGCTCCATGAAATCCTTCGATGGCATAATGTGGTGGCGATTTTATACTGGGTGATTTTAGGAGCAGGAGAGGAGAGAGTGTTTTCAGCTGGAAGTTTAGAAGCAGCTGTCACCGGGCACAATGGAGTTTCCACAGAGAAAATTTGGCCAAGTCCTTGAGGTCAAGGTCCTTCTTGCAGGACCTTAGATACAAACCAAAGAAAACTGGGGTTCCATCTCATTCCACTAAATATTGTAAGTTTGCTCAGATTTTGGTCTAGGATTTCGCTTTAGAATGCAGCTATGGGAGATGGTTTATTATTTCTCTGTAATCCCAAAAGACAGAAATACTTTCATGATACAAATTCTTTGGGAGATGTAAAAGTCACAAGGGAAAAAAGGTCACTGCATCTGTGCTAAAGCTTGCTTTGTGGCTTTTCATTTGTGCCAAAGGCTAGATCCACAATTCAGCTCCTTCCTACTGAGCTTGTGCTGGGAAGATGGCTGCCCGTGGGTTTCTGCTCTCCAGTCACCTCTTTTTGAAGACTAGCATACCCCTGAGCATCTACTCTATTCTCTATTCCTGCCATTTCATAGTACAGCCATTCTCCCTGTGGCTGTTGCTGTGTTTCCTCGTTTCCTTCTCCTTCCTCTGCTGTGTTCTAGGAGCAGCTGTGCCATGCTGTGAGCAGCCTGCCTCTTACCAGGGTGACCTTATTTGTGTGTGTGTTTGCAGAGTTCCTCTTTGAGTGTCTCTTGTGCAAAAATGAAATCCTCATCTGGTCAGTGTACTGCTGCTTGCTCCTCCTGACTGAAGAGCGCCTTTTCTTCTCCAAGTGTCACACCGTCTATGGTGAGTCATCAGCCTTTCTGACAGAGTGACTGCAGTAATTCTCCTGCCTCTGGCCGAATTTCAGTGCTTTATACACAGTCACAATTTCCAGTCAAGATGGATAAAGGACTGAAAACAAAACTTATCATACATATTTGTGATGTCCAGTGTAGCTTGAATTTATAGTGTCATTGTCCTAATGAGTTTCTGATGAGCATTAATTCATTATAATAACCAGTTATCATGATTGACACTCTCTAAGTAAATATTAAGTATTTCTGTGGATATGCCAAGAGTAAATTTAGGAAGAATGGTTAAATTCCTTCTGAACTTTGGGACTTACCTTCACGAGTGAAGGTTGAGATGTATTATGAGGGAGCTGAGTGAACACTCAACAGTTTTGGACAGATATTTCTGTTTAGCTTAGAAGAATAATGGTTCAAATCCTTCTTCCTTTTAAAAATTAATTTTGCTTCCATTCTGGAATCTGGAATGTTAAAAGCCTCTCTGTGACTTCTCTTGAATGTGTACAGGCATTGAATCTCTGGTGAGGAGTCTCCAAGGTGTCCTGCTGCTGAACAATGTGGAGTTGCACAAACAAGGGCTCCTGCTCTTCACTGAAATACTGAAACGGTAAGGGAGTACCCTGTCAGGCTTGCACAGGCAGAGTTTGGTACCCAAAAATTGATACTGTGGGGCTTTTGCCTTTTAAGATTTTCTTCCAGGATCAGATATCTACACACAAGACTTTTTGTATTTAAAATATGATGCTGAACAATCTCGTCTTCTTTATTCTTGCAAAGAAGGGCTTGATGGTTGTTTGTGAACCTCCCAGCTTGTCCTGTCTGTGCCTGGATCCACCACTATATCTTCTTCCTGCTTCTTTTCCAGTCAGGGAGGTGGAATCTCTTTCCAGCTGTAGACAGAGCAGGAGAGAAGGCCAGGAAGGTCTTGGAGTATGTGAGCAGGCCAGTTCCTGCTAAGTGTGGCTCTGTGACAAAACAAAGCATGCAAATTCCATGGCCTCTGGTCTTCTATCATCATCTGAGCTAAATTCAAACTGCAAAACCAAATTCTAGGCTGAAATATTAATGTCTTCTGTCACTTTTCCCCTCTTGTTTTCTACTAAGAATTAATATACACTGGCTTGTTTTTCTTCTGTGCTTCCTGTTCTTGCCTCTATGATCTTGTTCCTACCCTACCATGCTAGTGACAGAGCCTTGCTTTTGCCACTTAGATCCCCCAAGTGAGCCCTTGAGCAGAATTTTGGAAATGTCATAGTCAATTTTGTAGCAAGTGGCAGGGTGAAAAAGAGAAGACAAAGCAACAGTGCTAGAACGGTGTGGTGATGCCAGTGTGGGATCTGCCAAAAGGAGAAACCAGGATGTGGGGAACACTAATTACAGCATTTATGCTTGTAAAACAAAGAGAACACTCTGTGCAGTTACTATCATTTTCTTGCACGCCCATTCTGTTTTTCTGAGCTTTGCCTTAGAAATCACATTTTGTTTAAAATTATCTCATAGTGGGGAAGGGGATCTTGTGCTGGAACCTCTCATCTTGGTTTTAGCTTGCAGCTGGATTCTCTTGTGCAGGTCAGCCACACAGTCTGGTGAGGTCCACACAGAATGTACTGCTCCCCTTGGCAGTATGTCAGGAATGTTGGGTAGCTCTCCCTGGTCTGACCCTTGTCTCTCTCAGCATAATCAAAGTGGCAGGTGCAGTTTGGGCCCTGAAGATGAGAGACTGCAGGAAGCTGCAAGTGCTGCCCTTCACACTTTCCCCCCAGGCCCCGAAGATGTCCCAGTGGACCATATTGAAAGTGGGTTTGTATGTCTTGAATGGATCGGCAATACTCCTCCATCGCTTCCTCCATGCATGAATCAGTGAAGATTTTTTCCTTCCTGTTGTGTTTTACTTCAGAAGGTCAGTGATTAAAGGAAGGAAATACCCAGGATTAATAGAATTACCCAGTGCAAGTAGAAGCAACTTGGAAGGTCAGTGCATCACTTGTGGCTTGGCTCCTGATGCTTGAGTTCCACAAGTCCTTTTCCTGGTCGTGCCCACCTCACAGCTTTTTCTCACGGCAGAATGTGAGGTGGCTGCAAAAGCTGGGTTCCATCTCACTGAGTGACTATAAAGGATGGTTCTTCATCTGTTCCCTTTTTGCTGTGTAACTGAGCTACTAGTGTAATTCCTACTGAAGTTCACTTTTTCTTTCCAATTTCTGCATGAGAGCACGTGCTCCTGGCTTGCTTTAGTCAGGTACAACTGTGAAAATTCAATAACGGGGAATACTTTTGGCTCCCAAATCTGGCTGCTGTCATGCTATGCTGCTTTTCTTGCTTCACTTTGGAGGCACTCTCTGGCAGGTTGTTAGTGCCTCTTGTCTGCATGTAGCTGCCTATCTTCCCCCTGCCCTCTCAACTGTACCTGACTTGCCAGAGACAAATGAGCACAGTCTGCCATTTACACAGCTCTGTCCAATAATGGGATTAATGGCCTGTTGTCCCTCCATGCTCTCATGCTGAAGGCTCAAAGGTGTTGGGTCATATATGACCAAAATGCTCACTATCAAGAAGGATTGTCAAAACAGTTGGATTGTGTTTATTTTCCTGTTTACTTTTCGAGTTTTTGAAGGTTCCTGTCCTGGCAGCATCTAAAACTAGGAGTGCAGTGAGAGAAGCTACTCTCATGGCATAATGCTTATTCTAGGATGGTGATGTTTGCTTGTATACTTAAAAATATAAGTTGCTAGATGAACTCACAAATGCCAGAGCAGATGGCCTGAACATAAAGTCCTAGGCACAGAGATCACTATATTTTGCAAAGCTTGTTTTTCTTGTGCTTTTCGTGTCAGTGTTCTGGAGTAGTCACACAGTTATCCAGGCTGTAGGTGTTCTATCATGGTAGTGCTTCAGACTGGCTGAAATTTCTTCTTTATAGAAAACCCTCTACCTGCTCAAGTCCGAGAGTACCTCCTTGAGAGCAACCGGCTCTCAATACTGAAAAATGTGGCTGCAATCTCGTGGCTCAGCTGTCCATTTGCTGAAATGAGGGAAAGGCAGTACAGTTACCTAACTCTGACAATGTTCTTCTTGCTTACTTTGTTTCCTCTTCACAGGCAACCAGTGGAAATAAAATTATTTACAAACCGAGGTGTATGTATAGAAGCCATTGATGTTTTGATGGAGACAGTGAACTGCCCGGTGCTGGACGTGGCAGTAGAGGCTGTGAAAGCTGTGGCAGCTTTCCTGAGGTAGGCAGGAATGTATTTGCAGACTTTTCTTCAGATAGATCTGTTGATACCATCTTGAGCTTTGCAGTTCCCCTGTGGCTGTGTGGGTGAATGTGCTCTGCAGTGGGGCTTGTGGCTGAGGCAGGAGTGGGTACAGCAGAGCCAGCTTCCCACCCACCTCAGGAAAGCTGCCAGAGCAATGAAGCTGTGCCAAGCAGCAAGTCATTGCAGCAAGGATCTAGTGTTTCAAGCAGGCTTCTACAGCAGCTACTGTGGTTTTGTCACTCTGTGCCCCATCCAGATTGATAAGAATAATAAACATAAGATGCTGGACGGTCATGGGCTTCCTGACTGTAGTGGGAGCAGACAGAGCACTGAGAGTGTGTTTGGGCCTATGTGTGGGTGCAGGCACTGTTCAGATATTCTGAGCTTACTGTGCTCTGCTGGAGAGAAGTGGCAATGGCATATTTCCATCAGAAGAGCAATTATTTCTGATGCTGTTGCCTTCCTAGTGGAATGTTCTCAGCAGGGACTGTGCATCTTGTCTTTCTCTTCACCTGTTAAGGAAGGACCATCTGAGCTCCCCTCCAGTCCCATTTGAAGAGCTGCAGAAACTTTTGGAGGCAGTGCTGAAGCGATGTGCTGACCTTTCCCCATCACAGAGTAGTAAGAGGCATGCAGTAAGTCAAAAGTTGTTGCTTGTTGGTAGGACCAAGCAGGGCAAGGATGATCTTCCTAGGACACTGTGTGGATATTGTTCCATCCCTTCACTTAAACCCCCCATGGCTGTTGGTTCTCTGCTATTTCTTTTGGTCCTCTTGCCTCGAGATGGTGCCAGACTTAGAAGCAGATGATGCAGGTGAATGTTATCTTTCTAAATCAGTGAAGTTCTGTGAGACACCACTTGAGCATGCTACTCTCTTTGTGTCCAGTACTCCAAAGTAATTTGAACTTCCCCTTCTTTCCACCCTCACCTTGTAGGCTGCATTGGTCAATCTATTTTTTCAGCAATGAACATTTCTTGTTCTATGTTCAGTTCAAGAGTGTCATCATATATGCACTGTGATCCCTCAGCAAGGGAGTTAGCCACTATTTGAACTAGAAATCCTTTCTTGTTCCTGGCACCTGTAGTTAGTGTGATGTGCTGCCAGGACCTCTGCACCTGTGAGAGAAGCCCCAGGTACAGATGGCTCATGAAAAGACAAAGGGCTGAACCTTCTTGCTGTAGGCTTAGAGCCATGTAGGTTTAGATTGCATGCCAGTAGTGACAAGAACACCTCAATGCTCAAAGGAGTAGCAGAACTCCAAATTCTTGATGAATGATTTTTAGACCCAAGTTCTGTGGTACCAGAACTTCTGCCTGAAGAGAAGGCAGAAATGCTTTCTGTCCCATAGGCAGGTGTTGGCCAGTCAGTTTGCACACACACAGAGCTAGGTGTCCCTTTCAGAATTAGGAGCTTCATGGGAAGGAAAATAGACAGATACTGAAGATATCCAGGCTGTGTTGAAAGGGAGAAGAGGGGAAATGATGATATCTCTGCCAAAGTATCTCAGCATGAAATGGAGAAGGAGTTCTGAACTGCCAGGCGCCAGTGTGTAGCTTTGCCCTCCTCTGGTATTATGGAGAAGACCACCACCACAGGTTAAGACTTAAAGACAGATATTGACTTCCAAGTTGTTCCCAATTTGGGCAAATGATTAACTCTGATGCTTCAGTTGGCTTCATGCTTAGCTCAGTGGGATGCTGTGTGGGAACAAGAATTAGTACATGGACAGCTGCTTAAAACTCTGAGCCAAAGTAGAAGAACTTCTAAGATTCCATTGCTACGCAAGGAGAAGAACTATTCTGTGTTGTCTGAAGAGTATTTGGAAGAAAGAAAATTTAAAAAAATACGAAGTTTTCTGAGAAGGGTTTAAAGCTCCATTAGCTGAAATGCTTAAAACTCAGATTAGGTCAAAGCATGGTAATAGAGACTCTAAAGACAGGGCAGTGCAGAATTAGTAGCTCTGTAACTGTCCTCCCTAGGAAGAGCTGTTTAACTCTGTTTAAGCTGTTTAACAAGCTGTTTAACTCTGCCCTCTCTGGAGAAAGCATAGTAGTAAAATTTGTTGCGTGAAGGAGTGAAGTGAAATCTGTTGTTCCTCCTGCTGCTGTTGTCAGAGGAGAAAGCTATTTTTTCTGGAAGTAGACGTAAGATTTTAAAGACTTCTCTCCTTTAACAGGGCGATCTCCTATTCTCCGTGTCTCAGAGTCACCCAGCAAACAGAAATCTTGGTAGAGTTCCTCAGAGACAGGGTCAGTTCTTGCTCAATACCCTGGAAAGTTTCAGAAATGCATGCAGGTGAGGACAAGTCAGGAAGGTGTATAGGTGGGTGGTGTGTCTGTCTGTCTGTTCTCCATGTCTGTCTATTCTTCTGTCCTTGCAACTATGTTCTTCTACCCAGCCCCACCACAGAAATCATGGGTGGGAGTTCAGTGCATGGCACTGCTCAGTGAAACAGCAGACTGAGGGGAATGTGTTAACAGTGAAAATTTTGTGAGACATTTTGGATATGTCTCTCATGAAATTTGCCTGGGAACTATCAGTTTATTTAATGTCTTTGGGCTTTGAGGGACTGCTTGAAAATTCACCAAAACTGCTAATAATGTAAGAACGATTGGAAGGTACGTGTGAAGCCAGATTCCTATGTAGTTTCACTGCCAGAGGGGATTAAGCATTTAACAAATGTGTATCTGCTCCAGATGATGGCCTTGAATTTGCTCATGCCTGTGACCTGTTACTGAAAATGGGTTTACAGGCACCAACTTTACCTTTTTTTGCTTGATCAGGGCACCATTTGGAAACCTTAGCTGCACAGCACACAGCAGTAAATGAGTTTATGTATGAATCAGGATGAATCAGGATCAGTTTTTAAGGTGGTCTGGCCAAATTAGTTTTTGCCTTGCATCATTGAGTTGGCTGAGGTAATTCAGTCAGAAGCAGACATGCCTTTCTGCACTGACCCAGAGTCTTGGGGTGGTGTTGGAGGGCACTCAGGTTCTGTCATGGATTTTATATCAGCTAAATGGTCCCTTGGCTGATTTTCACAAGATTTGCTATGTTGTGTATCAGGCACTCCAATATGGCTGAAAACCAGTCTTGCCACACCAGAGCTTCCCACAGCAGAGGCTTTTCTTCACAGAAACTAAGTCTCCCTTTCCCAACATGTACAGTTGTGCAACCCTGATGACTTTTAATAGCTTCACTCAAAAAGTAACTGAGTGTGATTGCCACATTCCTCTGTTTCCAGCCCATTGAGTATTTTATGGTCCTTTATGGTGAAATCATTATTAAAATGTAGTATGTGCTGGCTTCCTTTACAGGGTGGGGAGGTTTCCTCTTTCTCCTCTGTTATCTACTGTGTGTTTGTAGGTTAGCAGTGGAATTCCAGGGTGACTTCATGGCCCAGAAGAATGCTTTCACTGCCCCCAACTCTGAGAGCAAAGACACACTAAGCAACTTCTCTGAGTTCCTGCTGAGGATTTGTGACAGCCTCTGCATCCCCATGGTCATGGTAGGATTTATTTTGAACTTGGTCTGTTCCATGGGTACCGGGAAAGGTGCTTTCAAGCACCAAGAGTGAGTTGCAGAAATGTGTTTTTTTTGGTGTTTTTTTTTTTTTTTTTGTTTTTGTTGTTGTTGTTGTTTTTTCAAGAGGGCACATCACGTAAACCGAGAACAACTGTGCCATTTGCCACTTTTCCACAGCCAAATATTGAGTTATATAGTTCATGCAAAAGGTAGTGTATGCTCTCAGAGGGTGCAGAAATTCGTAAACTTTCCATGTAAATGTCAGTGTCTTTATTCAGACTGTGCACTTCCATAACCTGCCTACCACGCTGTGGGATCTGTTGCAGCTCCAGATGTGTCAGAAAATGAAGGGTGCCTGAACTGTTGTTTCCCCTTCTGCCACTTTTTCAAAACTTGCCTGTGTCCCAGAAAGCAGCCACTGTTTGCACCTGCAATTTCATTTCTATGTTTCTTTCCTACCAGAAGGTACTGATAAGGCTGCCCAGCAAGGGCTGTATTAAGCATTGTGTCTCAATAAGGCCTGTGACATGATTTAGAAAGTGGAGAGCTGTGGAGACATGATTTAAAAAGTGGAGCTGTGGAGACTCATGAGTGCTTTAGTGCTCTGTACAGGCCTGTCCCTAAGACACTTCAAGGAGAACTGTCAAACACTGGGACTTTTGTTGTGGTTCCTAACATTTAGTAAAGTTTGCTTGTGCTTTCTGACAGGTACAGGTCTGGATTCTTGCAGTTGTTAGGAGCTTGGAGATATTTTTGTTGGTGTTTTCTTAACCGATCTCTTGGTAGACAGCTGCAGTGGCACTGCTGTTCTCCTCCCTGACAGGAGGGTGCACTGTATGTCCAGTTTGGCAAAGCTGGAGTCAGTGTGCTGTTTCTTGCTCATTGAACTTGGGTAAAAATCAATGGACTGTGAGAAAATTGTCCTGTGACCTTCAACAAGAGCGAGTTGAGTCATTCTGTCCTAAACAGTTTGGGGCTGGACTCTGCAGAGATTTCAAATGGCTGTGTTTGCCACTGCTGAAGTCATGTGCACTTAAACATGTGTCCCGTGTTGTATCGGAGAATTCGCCATCTGACCTGTAAGAGCAGTAACTCCCAGGACAATGTGGGCAGTAATGTCAGTCACTGTGCATTAAGGCCTAACTGATTGCCTGCTGGAATCCAGAAGAAGTTTCTCATCTGGTACGATGTCTAGTTACCAGCACAGCTCAGTAGTGCTGGCAGGGGGGAGTGTTAGTTGTGTTCAAAGTGCTCTCTGAGCCTGCTCTGCTGCCAGGCATTTTGCTAAAAGAACTGCTACTCTATTTGCTTGGATTTAGAAACCTGACTTTCTGGGCAGGCAGGAAGAAAGCTGCTGCCTTCAGTGTTCGTGCGCCTGATCTATTTGTCTTTCCACAGAGCTATCTGGAAAGGGCTGTCAGCCCATCAGTGGCAGAGGTTTTCATCTCAACACTCAATACCCTCTTCACAGTGGTGCCAAGCATGCGGAATAAGTTCTCCAAGAAGCTGGGTATGAGGGTGTTGTGGAACATGTTCTCTGTGCTCTTAACTGGTGGAACTTGCTGCTACTGCCTATTATTGAGGCAATGAGCTTAACATTGAGACTTTATGTGGAGGATTCTATTCTGTTATGTGGAGGATCCTATTACATGTTTATATGAATGTGAATAGAGTGCATAGTCATGTTCAGCAGGATGGAAAAGTTATTTGGTCTAGCAATGATGATGGGACAGGTTTTATTTTGTATAAGAATGTTGTGTCAGCTTTATCCTTCCCTCTGGAATAATTCAGAATTGAATTGGCTGTTCCTGTAGACAGGGATTATGCTGGAATTGTTGGTGGGATTTTACTATGTAGAAATCGTAGTTTAGTCTATGTGGGCCTTTTGCTTCACTCATCAGAGACGTGATGTGGACAATTCCTCTGTTCTAAACATGTAAAACTGGCAAATCTTCACTTCTCCTCCTGAGAAAACAAATGAATCTCAGATACTCCTCTCACACCCAAACTTGGAGTAGTTTACTTTCTGAGAGAATGCCTAATATATGTATTCTTACTGAAATGGCCTGCCCTCTTCACCAGTCTTGTATGGAGATGTGTGGAGGTGGGTGATTATGGAACCTGCCTACTCTTTTTCTTGTCGTACATGTTCTGTGCTCCTTTGACATTTTTGTCTTGCTTTCTGTCTAGCATCCTCATCCTTCATCCAACTGACACTGGAGCTGAAGGCCAGATTTTGCTCTGTACAGAGGTATTGTGATGTGTGCACTGTGAGCAAATTTCCAGATGGGAAAGTAGATCATGCCTTATCCAATACACCTGATTAGGCAAGATGAGCAGCTGAAAGACTCAAGAATGGTTGTGTCTTACGGAAGAATATAAATGGTTTCTGACAATGGAGGAGCTTGATGTGGGGGAAGGGAGAAGCAGTTTGGTAGGGGGTGGATGGATTTAACACAGCATTATGAGATATCTGTGCTCTGTTGTGAGTTGCACAGATGAAGTGGCCTGACTTTGGAGTAGTCAGATCAGTGGGTGTTCTGAAGAGAAGTACCAGTAGCATCAGTTCCATCTGAGCTCTGCCTTCCTAGGCATATACTACCACTGTTGTTCCTCATGGTGTGATAAAGTATTAGAAATAGAGGGAGGAGGATGACTTCAGTAGCAGGCATTGCAAAGGATCTCCTGTAGTAGAGGCAATGATTTCTAGGTTGAGGAGTATTTGGGGAGACTCTCTGTGGGTCTGCAGAGATGTTTTACCTCCTCATTCCTGTGACTACCTCATTAAAAAAGTTAACAAAACACACAGCACTCCTAGTCCAGTTTACTAGTGTGGAACTTTGCATGGGGGCATTTGTGGCTGTGAATGGTGGGTGGTGGGAGTGATCTAGGTTTCTGAATAGAGCACTGTGCTGTGCCAAGGATGGTGTGTTACAGATGTCTGGTTGTGTCCTGCTGTGCGAGGAAATGGTTGGAAAAAGAGAAATACCTGGAAATAGCTGTTCTTACCCTTTTAGGTAATATTTTGGCATCCTTCAGTGTTCATCCCTGGCAATGTCATTGCTAAAAAATCTGTGTTGTTTGCCAGTGGAATCACAGATTGTGAGCTACCCTTAAACACCTCCCATTCTCTGCAGTGTTAGGAGTCCTGTCCCTATAGAACTCTGTAGAGACAAGGAGTGATGGTTGTGAAAGTGCCCCACTGTATGCACGTTGACCCAAGGTCTGAACGTGTTCACTGTTGTCACTGCACACACCCACCACATCTGTGAGCTGACAGTCCACTGGGAGCCCATCATTTTCCAGGAAGCCCAGGTTGGCTCCTAGAGTCTTCTTGTGGTGGGGCAGATGCTTGTATGCGATCATTCAGTAAAATGAGGTTCTGCCAGACAGTGTGTAATATCAGAAGTAGGAAGTGGGTATTTCTAGCCTTCTTTACTGTTTCTTTCTGCTCTTCTCCACAGTAATCCTGTCCTGAATCACACCTGTTCCAGCTTCCTCTGCAGCTTATGCATGAACCTTTACTCAGCCACAGAGAAGAGGAGAACTTCTTCTCAGGAGGGCAAGTTTGGGGAAAGAAAATGGTTACTTCATTTAGTTTGAGGCCCTGCCACTCTCTGTTTAGGCAAGAGGTGAAAAAAAATTTAGAAAAGGACAAACGAGAAGGGAAAGGAGGACACACATAGCTTGACTGAGGGATTTTTTTTCCCCCAGCTTGTGTTTAAGCTGGTCCAGCAAGGACCAGCACAGAAAACACTCAGAAAATGCCTTTTGAAGAGTTTGGAACCCTACCTGAAAGAATGCATTCATCTGCCTACAGTTTTGTTTACATGGGGGCATTTATTAGCACAGCTGTGCATGCTGAACTGAAACAAAATTACTTGCCACACAGTCAGTCATATCTGCAGATCAAGGTAATTTTTTCCCTCTGGCATACTCTATAAAGCTTTCTTGTCTATACTGTTACTTTCCATAATAGGTAAGTCCCAAACAAATGAGATGAAAGTTTCTACGTGTGAAAAGCCCCTTTTCGCATTAGCAGTGGTTGGTCACCATACAGGCAGTATCAGCAAAGGGCTCAGAATCTCAAACAGAAGTGTTTTTTCATCTGTAAAGCCAGCTCTGTTAAAACAGGCCTCATACCACTATTGATGCTGAATCATAGAAGTATGCTTGATGTATGCACACTGTGGAGTTGCTCCATAGACTTTGCTCATCATTCCCTGCCTGCTTATATTTTTATTTCTAGAACAAGAGATATCTGAGCTCCTGCAGAAGGGTCTGCCTCAGTTAAACTACACCATTGCTGAAAGCCTTCTCCTCCTATCTGAAACCCCTGAGCCTTTCTTTTTGGATCAGTCTCTTTGCAGCCACCAGCAGTGTTTCATACTGCTCTTATACTTTGCCTACACCTTTGGGGACAGGTGAGCCAAGAGTATACAAAGCAAGTGGGTTTGTGGCCATTACATATCATGTATTGATGGGAAAAGCATATCTATTGTTACTGTTTTCACTCCAATCTCTTTCAATGCAGGTTTGTTCCAGATGCAGAATTATTTCTAGCTTTAAGAAATTTTCTCCTATCAGCACAGGACCATGGGGACTGTCTCCCTCCACACATACTCAGAGCTGCACTTTACCTCCTTGCTGTCTGTCAGGACAAAAGCAAAGCCCTGGACATGGTAAAAGAAGATTTCATTCCTATCTCTTGGAACCTTTTTGTTGAAACTAAGGTTTCTCCCCACTCACAATCAACCTTCTTGTAGAAAGTATTTTGGCATAGATGGTGAGCAGTGAATGAGTGAAGCAGTTAACTATGAAAATCCACAGAGGAATATAGATTTGACAGAATAAACTTGTGTATGTGTGGGAAGTGTAATCGCGTTGGATAGGCTGTGAATTCACATACAGAATATAATGAATTTCATAGCTTTGGTCTCCCAAACACATTTCCAGCCTCTGCAGCAGTCTTTCTAGTGTTCCCATATGGCCCTTGGCTATTGCACAGCTTTGAGCTCTTTATAAAGCCTACAAGTTTCTTAGCCTGTGTGATGCAAATGGGCTTCAAAAAGTGATGTTTAGCTGATGCGTTTGATTGTCTGGATGAAAAGGCAGTGCGACTGTTTCTCACAGTAAAGTCTCATGACTTCAGTATTAGTGATTTTTTTTTTTTTTTCTTCTCTGTCCCACTTCCCCTTTCCCTCTTACCAGAGGTCTTTGTCTACCACGAGAAGGATCCTGGATAATCTTCCAGATCTGAGCTTGGTCTATGTCCATTGTCCTCTCCTGCTGAATTTCTTCCTGCGCTACCCTGAACTTACAGGGAGATTTGGACACCAAGTCCTCCAACTCTGGTTTTCCTGGGAAGACTGGAAGCAGACTGAGGCTGAAGAAGCTGATTTTGGCATGTCCAATCAGCTGAACAGTGCTGACCCATTGCTTCCCATACTGAAGAGCAATTCCAGCATTCTGCTTATTTTACTGGTATGTGGCTTTCACAAGCATGGGCTGCTATCCTGGCCCTGATTTGGGGGGCTTTTTGGTTCTTAAATCTTGCAGTGATGTTGTGAAGCCAGGGATTTTGATACGAGGGGCCATGTGTGTATACACAGACTTCACCTGCCAGGGAAGGCTTATGTGGAAAATGGGAGTGTGCATGCGTGTTATCTCTTTCTCTGTCATCCATCTACTGTGACAGGAAAGGATCCTCTAAGAGTTGGCTGAAGAGGGATCTGAAGGGTCCTGCTGATGTATGCCATGAAAAACCCCACTCCTTCCTCTATCCAGATACAACTGGGTACTTCAGATTCTCCAGTGCCAGCCCTTGAAGAAGCTGTTTTGCAAATTTAACAGCAGTGCTTTACTACTGATAGATGAGAAGGGTATGATAAACAAGAACTTTGAAAAAGCAACGTGCAGAGAATAGGTCTGGAGGGCACAGCTTTCTGTTTGTTTTGAGGTTTTCATTTTGTCTGGTTTCAACTGGAAGCTCTTGTCAGAGAATTTTGAAGTACTCTTGAGTTTTGAGGACTGCAAATAACATGTTTTATTGCTCTTAAAAGATAAAATAAAGGTCTTGTGACAGGGAAAATTAATCAGTACAGGAGAGAAAGGGGCCTTGAAGTAGCAGGCTAGTGTGTTTGCCTTTAGCTGGTGAAATGAGCTTCGTTAACCCATGTAATCATGAAACAATCCGTGTCATGATGGCTGCTTAGAGGCCTTTTCTTACTTCCACTGCTCTCACCCTCCTGTCACCCCTCCCCATAAGTGGCCTCTTGTCCCATGACTGTTGAGGGAGTCAACAGTAAATATTTGCTAACTTTTCCACTGAAGAACATGAGATTTGCCTGTAAGGGCAAAAGCTAAGACACATGCTATTTCTTCTCCAGTCTGTTAGAGAAATTAAAACTAACTGTCATTGAGAAGGGAAACCCATGTCAGCAGATGGTAAAGAAGTAAGAGGAAGCAAGGCTTGACTCTGAGCGGGCATCCACTGGGCATTGCAGAACATGTTTGTTCTGATCTAAGAGGCTATGGAGTAAGTTTTAATATCCAAGGTTACTGAAATGGCTGTGTAATAAGTGATCAGCCGATTTTATCAATAAATAACTTTATTGAAAAATTGCCAAATGAAAATCTAAGAAAGCCACAAGCAAAGTTCAGCACCAAGCCCGGGATCGGTACTGGGTGAACCTCAGATCCAGCCTCTATCACACCGAATCCCCCTGTTCACAAAGTTTGTCTTTGCAGGGTCGGTTTTTATACAGTTTTTCAGCCAGAAAGAAGGTTGCCTCATCCTTTTGTCTATCTGGTCGCTGTTCCATATTCATATTTCTTTTCTGCCTGTCTGCCGATGAATAGTTTTCCAGGCAGGGCTGGATGTCTGATTGCATTTACAGGAACCAGGTATTGGGATGCACACCCAGGCCGATGTAGGTAAGATGTTCATGAGGTGTTCATCACTGGGTCGTTGGTAATCCCATCTTCAGAAGAGACCCATCTCCTTTTGGAGCCACCCTTCTTTCTATTGCAAACGTGCTGCTTCCCCTGTTCCCGGCAGAGGCTGCAGTTTCCCCAACACCTTTATTTCTTTTACTTGCGAAATGATTCTATATCATATTTTTCTATAAAACACGAATTAATCCCACAAAATATATCACAACTGACAGGAGGGCTGTCACGTAGGACAGTCCTTTCACAGTTGGGACACAGTTACAGAATAGGGTAACAACATCTAGGCATTCGATCCCATTGCATAACATTAATAAAAGTGATCAATGAGTTTACATATCAGGACAAATTAAGGAGGTGAAGTGTCCCATGAGGCTTGTCCACACTGTTACCTTTGGCAGTAGTTCTGGAACCTGTCACTCCATAAACTGAAGCAGGTCTGTCAATAAGCAAAACATAAACAGTTTCTCCCTTCCCTGAATGGTACAACATTCCTGCTTTCCCTTTTCTGTCTTGCCATGTGCTCTCGCAGAAATAAATTCATTTAGCTCTGTTCCAGTCTTTAAAGTGAGTTGTAATGAATCACAGGCTTTGACAATTCACCTTTCCGTTGTGGAAGAGCATAATCAATCTGAATTTAGATGGACTAATAAAACAGTGCAATAGGCAGGGGTAAATATATTCAGACATAAAGAAGACTTACAGGGTTAATAACCTAAGAATGCACTAGTGGAGTGGAAAGGCCTCTGCATGGTACAGTGAAACAAAGATCAATGTCCTTCCAAGGATGACTTATTTGCTTATCTCCTTTAAATAATTGTCTGGGTTAGATATAACAGGTGGTTAGTGACTTAATCTGAGACCTTGACCTTCTGGGTAGGAAGGAACCTGTTAACACAGTGGTGCCTTTGCCAGGACCACGAAGGCTGTGGCCATTGGTTCATGGCATTTTGTGCTCTGTGTGTTCATATGAAGGTGAATGTAGTCATGATGAGACACTGTCCCACTTGTCCTCTCCATGCTCCAAGTCTGAGGTGCTCTCTCAGAGAATGGAGACATTACATTACATTCTGAATGTCATATGGAGCAGATCTATGTCAGCAGAGATGATTGTGCAGACATCTCCCTGCCCTTTATTCATGAAGGTCTCTGGTAGAGGCAGGAATTTGGCTCAGAACTAGAGAGTTTTCCCCGGCACAGACAGCCTGTTCTTACCTTATTTTCTTTTCTTTGGGTATGGGGTCCCACAACCATTGCCTCTGCATCACTGAAGTCTAGATGCATTACTGCTGTGTGATAGGGGAAGGCAGCTGGGAGAGGCAGCAAGCTGTCCAGGCAGGCTGTAGGCTCTGTTGCTGATACCAGTCTCCTGTTGACCTCCAACTCTACCATTTGCAATGCAGTAGCTGGGACTACTGCAGGAAGAGAGGAAAAGTAGTGCTGACCTAATATGTGCTGAGATGGTCACATTATGTCAGCACTACCAGGCATTTTCTGTCTGATAATTATACAACTGCCTCTGTACATGCTGTGCAAGCGAATTTAATGTTATGCACCTCAACATGAAGACTGTGCCCAAATTAAGGGTACTGGCTGTAGGATTTAGCTCAGAGACTCCAGACAGAGCCCTGTAGTCAGGAGGAAGGCTTGGGAGCTGTGTACATGACTCTTCCCTTTCCTGTGATTGATTGCTTGCCCAGCTTATGTATGTTTCATGCAGTTTAGTTATGTTACTGCTGCACTTACAAGGCTGCCAGCCTTTTGAAAGTTAGGAACTGTGGACTGGCCCATAAGCTTGATTTTAGGCAAGCATATTTATTATGCATGCTGATTTTTCAAAACAACGAGAGCAGAGGTGCCACAGATTCTGTTCTTTTCTTTAGGTCTCACTTGTCTAAAGCTGTGACCTTAAATGTATGTTACCCTTACGCTTACAGAGCCAAATCATTCTTTAAATAGGATATTTACTCAGAGGTGCCTAACAGACATGAGACCACCTGCTTTATTCAGTTCTCTATTTAATCAGGACATACTTAATCTGAATGGTGCTTTATTAGGCTGTTTCCCAAGGCACCAGATTAGCATAATGGTATTAAATAGTGGTGACTTCTGTATAATCAGGGTAGAAAGGTAATATGTGTGTTTCTTCCTTTGCAGGACCTGGTCTGCTCAAGCTCTGTGGAAGTGGCTTGGAAGGTGTTGATGACTCTAAGGACCTTCCTGGAAAGAAATGAGGATGTCCTTGTCTGTGACCTCCTTCGGAGACGATTTTTACAGATTCTGCAGCAGCTGCTGGTAGAGAGCAGCTCAGCTACCCTACAAGGTGACCCTATCTCTGTGACTTGGTCTTGCTGTAAGATCAACTTGCTGTAGGGACACAGACTGGGATAAAGTGGTTTTGACCTGCAGATGTAGCTTCAGTACTTACCTGCATGAGGAAATTTATGGACTGAACTGTACTTATTTAGTTTTCTTTTTCAGAGATTAATTTTGAACTGAGAGCCTATTTTCTAATTTAGGTTGTTCTGGATTTCAAACCGTGATTGTTAAACTAAGGCAAGTTCTTGTATACTGCTGTCAGTGTTCAAATGGAGAGCTGTGCTGGTAAATCTTTCTGCTTGAATAGGGGCCCAACTGGTGGCTGAAAGGCAACCTCCTTTTTGCCTCTTCTTTGTGCAAAACAGCTTGGTGTGCCTGAGCATGCACAGTTCCCAGGACACAAAGACCAGGAACAAGGATTGAATAATTCATTATATTGATCCCCAAACAGGGACTGTGGTATCACCAGATCTTATAACTCTGTTAAATCTCTCAAAGGGAGCAAGGCTGTGACTGGGGGAAACCACTGTTTTCCTTACTAGCCCTGTTTGTGATGTTAGAACTGTTGTCCCACTATGAAAGGTGCTGTGCAAAGTCGTCTGTGTGCTTGAACTGAAAGAGTGAACAAATGCTAGGATGTCCTTGACTCCTTTAGGATAGCGACTTTGCACAACTTTTACTTGTTCCTGAGGGGGCCACTGATGCTTTTAACAGCTTTGCTCTGTTTCAAGTGTTTCGTTGTGCAGCAGTTGGGATGGAGAAGAAGGAAAGTGTTTTTGCCTTACCTCCAGCAAAGTCTGTATGCTGGAGAAGAGGAGGGGCATTGAAAGCAGGAGCATGGTAGAGCATGGAGCTACAAGCTCTGCTAGATCTGATCTTGTTTGGAATTGTGCACATTTGAACTTGTGTCCCTCTGTCACTGATCTATGGATGCTGGGAGCTGTGGGGAGCATGCTCCCTACATGGCTCATGATGGGTGTAAATGACCCCAGTCTCTTTCCCCTTCTTTAGCTCCTCCCAAAATGGTGTTGGCAGGATTCAGGTGCAACTCAGGCCAAACCAGACTGGCAGAAAGGGGATCTGATCCAGACGGGACTGTAGAGATGAGAATAAAGTTTAGGGCTCTGTGTGTGTGCGTCCTTATTCTGGAGCCAGAAAATTAACAATTCCTGGCACACTTTAAGGTACAACAGTTTGGAATTCACTGACAAGCTAAGTTATCTGTGCCGTTCTTAGCTAACAGGAACCTGCCTGTTTTGCTGAGCCTTCTTTTCCTGGTGCACCTGCGGAGCAAGGGCATAAGGGAGCTGGACAGCACCGACTTCAAGCTGCTTCACCAGGGTGAGTATATGCATCCATCTTCTCTCAGGGAACTGTTTGTTAATTGTTCCATAAGATTAGGTGCTTGCTCTTTGTCCTTTGAGAAAAGATTGACCTTGCATTATAGTAATGGCTGCTTTGAGATACATTCATGGCCAGAGCATTGTAAAGAGTTGTGGTAACTAATTCAGTTAACAAAACCCAGGTTCTCTTCTTCTTGCTTTTACAGTACATGTTTTGTCTGAAACCTCACAAAGTGGCCAAAGTATTCCCCTGACCATGACAAGACTTCAGGGTCAGAGACTCACAGGTTTGGCACATGACCACATGGCTGGGGTGCTTCCTGAATCATCTTTTCCTATCATCCTTGCTGTAACAATCTTGTGGGGTTCAGGTCACAGTCATGTCCTGTTAATCAGCTATCAGGAACCAGTAGTCTGGTGAAACTGGAATGTAGATGGAATTTCCTTGGAATGTGAATCCAGAGTATATGGCTCCCAACCAACTGCAGGGCTTGTCCACTCCACCCCAAAGACAAAAGAGCAAGCTGTGTTTCTTTACCATACCATAACCTGCTGTCTTGTCTGGTGATCCTTACTTGGTGACTTCTGCCTTCTTTCTTGGCTGTTGGAGGTTCATATAGGCTGTGAAAAAAGGATACTAGAAGGAAAATTCTGCTGCTCCATCCTCTCATCTCTTCCCTGCTCTGAAAAATTGGTCTCTCCAGCAGGCTTTGAAGGACTATCCCCTTCAATCTGAAATGTTTCATATCTTAGGGCTGCCTCTGCTGCCCTTGTAAAGAAGTGGCATTTCTCAGACATTCATTAGCCAAGGGAACTGGGGACATGGAAGAACCACGGCCTCTTTATCCCAGCCTTTTTAGCTGCTGTGGTTTTAGAACGCAGCTCAGCTTCTCCCAGTAGTCACAAGCTCCTTTTGCTCTTGCTTTCTGCTTTGTATTTTTCTCCACAACTCTCTCCATACTCCAGCCACCCCATTTATTCCCCCCTTGGCCTCCAGACTGTGTTCTCCAGGGGTGGATGTGCAAGACACTCTTCTCTAATGAGACCTCTTAGATGGAAGCTGCATGTTTTTGTGTGTTGGTGCGTGTTTTTTGAGAATTGCTTACTCAAATTGTAAGCTCTTCAAAAGATCTCCAGTGACAGTTTTCCTGAACCCTGTAATCCTGGCTTTCTCTCCCTGGCTCTTACTAAACATTGTTGCTAAGTGTTTGGTGCTTACAACAAACATGACATTTTACTCCTAGTGTGAGCAAAGGTGGTGAGAGGGGAGGAGCACAGCTCTCCATGGCTTTCCCCAGTCTGGGCACCACGAGAGACAGTCACATCGTTGTTTATGCTTGTTCTAGTACTAGACTCAAACTCACACTGTGGAAACAGATAACTCACACTGCAGTTCTTTTCGCTGTGATAACAGATAACCTGAAGTCCATTCCTCTGGATTCATTACTGCTCGATGTGATATATGCCCTCTTGTATATGCTTTTCAATTCCCTCCACTGCACTGTCCACTCTAAAGCAAACACTGTAGGGCAGATGCCTGTTGCTTTGTCTGTACCACTGTAGTAGTTTCAGGTTTCCAATTTCTGTTTCCTGAATTATGTGTAGTGGTTTGAGTGCCTAATAGAATTATTTACTCTTTTCCTGCTGTGAGAAAGGATTAGGAGAAAAGCAAAGCAGGCTCAGAATGTTAAAGGGTATAAAGGTAGGTTTATTAACACAACTGCAAGAAAGAGAAAAAATTAATGAGAATCAGAATAAAACCTTCAAAACACTTCCCCTCCCCCACAACTTTCCCTTCTCATAGGCAATGTATAGAGAGAAAACTTGGAACTCTAGGTCAGTTTACCACCTATAAAATAGTCTTTCATCAGTTCTCTCAGAGACAGAAGTCTCTTTTGGCCTGCCATGGAACTTCCCTCAAGACAAGAACAGTTCTCCTGTGGCCTTTTTAATTCTCACAAAAGCAGCTGCCTGGGAATCTGCATTTGTGAAGTCCCATATCACACAGCCTTCCCACAGCTCTGTTTATGGGTCTTGTCAAAACTCATGGGGAACCATTTTAATGATGAACTGTTCAAAAGCAGAGGTTTTCCTCATCTCTAGGGACAGAGATCTTTTTCTTCTTCTTGGGGGCAAAGCTTCATCTTCATCCCATCTCTCTTTCCCTGTTCAAACTTCTCATAAGATCACAGCTACTTCGATATTTGCTTAGTCCACCACAAATACCTCTGCTCATATGCAATCTGGACACTCTTTTCATCTCCCCAGTGCATATATCCATGACTTAAAGGGATATTCTAGTATATTACAGTCCATCATCATGACTCGCAAAAGAATTCCAGCCTGAAACCAGATTCCAGAAGGCATCTTCTATTCTCTTTCCATCTAAGATGTAACTCTTCCTTCACTGACTTTCATATCTTCATATTGTCTCTCTACATGTCTTTATTCTATCCTTCCTCTCACTGAAGATGGATTAGTGCTTTGCAAGTTTCATCTGTGCAAAGAAAGAGTTAACATTCTCCCAGGTCTGCAGAGGGCCATGATAGTGTTAGGCTGACTTGTTTCATGTGCTGAAGTGCTCTGTTAAGTTGGTGTCCTTGTTACACATGTTCTTTTGTTTCCAGTCAGTAATCTCTGTGGGAAATGCAGGCCAAGGGACACTGACCTCCTGCAGCCATCCTTGAATTTTCTGTACTGGACCCTTCATCAGACAACACCTTGTAGTCAACAGAGAGGTGAGGGAAGATTGTACTGATTGCTGTTAATTTCAATGAGGTTGTAGCTTCACAATACAATCAGAGACTGTATTCTAACTGTCTCAGCAGGTAAGGTGGATTTTTCCCCACCCAGACACAGCATTATAGATAAAGACCATTTTGTACTTTGGATGAGGTTTCTTAGGTTGAGGAGTTTGGTTTGGTTTTGCTGCCTTCTGATGATTCAAGAACTGGCTGCTGAAAGACAGAATCAGTGTATTTTTCTTGTTCATAAACACAGCAGTGGCCCTTTGGTGCCTAGCTTGAAATACCCTGGTATGGTCATAGTTGAAAAATTTAAATACTAGAGAACAGCTCTAACTGACCTTCCTATTGTGTTGTTAGCTGATTAGCTGGCTGAGCAGTTGCTTGAGCTTTGGGAGATGAATACCAGTAGCTGGACAGCCTTACTCAGATGACTACCTCACTGCAGCAGGGGTGTGCTCTGTACTTCTCTTTTGCTTGTTATGCACTTCTTTTACTCTGGTTTAACCTGTGCCATCCCATCATTCTCTTCAATTATGTTTCTCCCATGCAGCAGTGGCTGTGCTGCTCTCCAACGTGTCCTTGCTAGAACTCCTGCAGAAGGTTTTGGAATGCACCTGGCTGTGGTCTCCTCCTTCCAGACCTGCCTACCTGTCCTCTGAGGATGCCTTGCTGTGCTCTGGATGGCTCTTGGTGGCATCCCTTTTGCTTTATCAGCATCGCTACAATACTGAGGTTAGAACCACTCTAATTTTCAGAGTCAGCACATGGGTAAAATTTAAAAATAAGTGTGTGTAAATATATATATATATGAAAGTGTTTTGCTTTGGCTTATAGTCTGAGACATGAATCTCTGAAGAGTTAAAGAAGGGCACAAACCCTGCAGGGAGAAGTGCATACCCAGCCTTTCTGATCTAAATCACTTTCCTCTTCAAGACAGAGAAAAATACATTTTAATACCTTTTTCAAGGGAAGACTGGGGGTGGAAGGCACAGCTCCCATGTTGGAATCTGCTTTTTATTACTAAAATGATCAATAGTGAAATAGAAACTAATATTGGCAAGTAAGTGTTCAGTATTAGCAAGCTCTTATGAATGTGGGCAGCTGTCATTCTATTTGATGCTTTGCAGTCCAACAAGATATCTAAGCTGGAGTTTTCAACTAATAATGGAATTAGAACTTTGAAGGAAGCACTTTCCAATGCCAAAGGAAAATGTTTCCTTTTGAAATATCTACTCAGATCTCTCTTGAGGAGAGGAGAGAGCATGAGTTAGACGATGAGAGAGATGGAGTTAGAGAGCATGTCATGAGTTGTGAGCTCTGCTCTTGCAGTTATGCTCAGCAGAGTATACTCTTTGGGATTTGGTACACCTGTTTGCAGATGATAAAATCATATTAAGGACATGTATGCATGTGCAGAGAAAAGCAAGGGTTGGATTTCTAATGCTAAGGGAAGATGTTTTCCAGAAGACCAGCCCAGACCAAGTCTGCACCCGTTACTTCATCAGCATGCAGCCTCTGCTTAGGGCTTAGCGCATGATACTTGTACAGATTGTCAGCTGTGGAAATGCAGCCTGGCCCTGCTCTGTGAGCTGCTGAGTACAGCCTGCTTTCTCAGTTCCCAAGTCAGGGCTGTGTCTGGGGTTGTGCCAGTCCCAAACAGCATTCTAGTGTCAAGTGTCAAGTGTTGAGCTTCATCTGGGAGTGACGCTCTCCACTTGTATTGATCCTTGAAGTGCAATTATTTTAGTGGCTTATAAACCTGTTGCTTGGTTTTATCAATATCAAGTGGCTTGATGTGCTATGATATGCAACCCAGGAATGTTTTTGCACCAGAGATGAGGAAAGAAACTACAGATACAGCTGGGAAATGGAAATGACTCAAGACTGCTTCAATGTTTCTAATCTTCAGCATTTATAGGTGTCAGTGTTTCTGATCTTCTGCTGAAGAGGAAGAAGTGGAAGAGTCACTTCTCTTGCTTCTTTCTGCTGTTCACCGTAACTGGAGCTGCACAAAGCATCCTGGAGACTCTCATAAGAGTACCTTTGTGGCTGTGAATGTGAGCTGATGACAGGCTGTCTCCCTGAGCCTGCAGGTTTTTAGAGAACAGTGGCTTCAAGAAACAGCCACATTCATGTCAGGCTGATGTTAGTAGTGAGGACTTGTCTGGCCATAGCCAACTTACATCTTAACTGTGTTACTGCTGCTGGCTTTACCATGGGAATAAACAGGGCTCATGGATGGTAGGCTATTAAAGGCTTTGGCTTGTCAGTTTTAAAATGAGTAGCCACTGCCACCATGTTGCAGGAGCTACTCCTAGTTCTCTTGTGGAATATTTCTCTCTTCAGAAGAGTATTTAAAGGAATCAGCCCTGTGATCCTTATGGCTGCCTTCCTGTATCAACTCTCTGGCTTATTGAAGAGTTTGAACCCTTCTGGTGTTCTCTGAGGCTTCATGCCATTGCTCTTGAATGGCTCTTCTGTGAAGGAAACTATGTATTGCAGATTTCCCTCTGAAGCTGACCTTTCCTTTTTTACCTAGTTCCCAAGTCCCTAAACTCCTCTGCCACTTTCATCCATGCAATAGTTCCTATCCCTGGGCTCTTGGCAGGCCCCAGCTCCAGCAGGCTTCTAGCCACTCACTGCTGGGTTTTGGCTGCCTGGCTCCTCAGTCTTGCTGCCTGGCTCTGTGGCTAAGGTAGAGCCATGTTTGATGTTGGCTGTTTCTGCCACTTCATGTGCTTGGCAGGCTGCCAGCCACATGCCAGAGGTCCTGCATGGAGTAGTGAGAACAAGGCAAACAAGGTACACTGTGGTTTGGAAGCTGTGCAGCTCAAGCAACTAGTGGTGAGTGAAATGTGAAGGTCCAATGATGTAACTCTTCCTTCTGTGTTAGCCTCCTGAAACCCTGTTGTTGTTTCCTTGGTTTTCAGTGGTCATCATGGGGTAGTGTCTAAGAACTATAAGTATATAACAGAGCTTTCAATTTGCTCTGGACCAGCATCACTTTTTCTCTTCTATTTAATTCCCTTCTAGGTTCACCAGACACTCTCTGTAGACCTTACACAAGTCCTGAATGCAGTCATCTTCAGGAATAAGAAGCCAATCCTGCTGTTAGGTATTTTGCATCTGTTAGGAGGATTTCTCTGGAAGTAGCCACTAGTACCATGATACAAGCAACAAGGGAGAACTGGTGACTATGGAATGGGATGGTGGGGGTGCTGGAGGGAATATGGAAACTTGGGTCCATTTGACTTTGTAAATGTCAAATGGTGGTGAGAAAGGGCAAAAGGGAGCTGTCTGAAGTTCTTCTGTGTTTGGACAGATCTTCCTTGGAGGTTGGTAGTGACATCTAGAACTGAGTGTGAACTGTATTAGTGTCTCAAAGGAGATGAACAAGGAAACTCATGTTGCCATTCCTGTCTACAGCTGTCAGCAGCTGCCAGACAACTCTGAGCTATTAAGCTCACATTTTCTCTCATCACCCTCTCCCATGCTATTGCACAGGCACCAACGCACAGGGTAGAGCAGAGAAAAGCACTGACACACACTAATAAACATCTCCCTGTCTAGTGAGCATCATGCAGTTCCTGAGAGCTCTCCTGCGACAGAACTTCTCCTCCTCCCTGCTGGTGATTGTTGGCCAAAACACAGCCACAACTGGTATTCAACCACAGCCATCATCACTGCAGGACACTGCCTTGCACCCCCTTGCCACGCAGCAGGTCTTCTCACTTGTTGTCAGTCTGCAGAACCTTCTGGTGCATGTCCAGTTGCAGGTATATAAAAATATTACTTTTGGAACAAACAGTAGTGTTGGGCTTCAAGCAGAAACATTAATCTAGGGAGAAACCACCCTGTTGCAGAATCAAAGGGGCTGCCTGGTTTGTTGTTTTGTTTTTTTTTTCCTTCTGCCTGCATTTTCCACCCCTTACAGATGTGTGATGAGGAGGAGGGAAAATGCTCTTGCTGCAGCACAGTGCAGTGAGAAAGATGTAAATTGAGCTATGTGGTGCTCCCTGCTGCTGAACTGGGTAGCTGAAATTCTGTATACTAATGAGGATTTCTGTCTTCCCATCTCTCCTCTGCAGGGATGCCACATCCATAGGGACAGATGTGGGAAAGGTGTAACAAATCCCAGTCCAACCCCCATACCCCTGGCAAGGTGCTTTTGGGGGTAGTGAATGCACCAGCACACATTTAACTAGCGCAGTTGATGCTGGGCTCCAGGGGTAGTACATCAGTTTACATTTAATTCTTAGGCTATGTTAAGATCCTATCTTTATTCTTTGGAGGCTGTTACTTACTATTTTTTTAGTCTCAAAATAAGTAGCCCTACCTCTGTCTGGCTCCTTGATGTGACAGATAATTTGCAGCACATTGCATCCCTTGAAGGAGATGAAAGGTGTTATTTTCCTGTGCTGCATATTCTTCAGATCCTGGCATTTTATGAATTTTTCTCTTGCAATAGCTGTTGACTGTTTTGAGTTTGTTTTTTTTTTTTTCCTTTCTCTTGGTATTCCAGAAAGACTTGCTGCTCTCTCGGGCAGTGGTTGCCTGCCTAGAAACCTTAGTGGAATACCTGTATGTGAAGAACCAGGATGTTGGTAAAGTCTTTATGGTCTTTCTTCTCCTAGTTTCCCTCCTGCAGTGATTTTGAGCTCTTTGTTCTCTATCTAGTAGTGTTCTGGAGAAAATGTATAATGAGTTTATGCCAAATAAGAAAAAATATTTGTGTGCCTAAAGTTAATCTTGTGCTTTGTGGGATGAGATCACAGTGCCTGGCTCCTCTGCAGGCATGAGCCCTCACTTTAGATCTGGACACCAGGATGCTTTCCAGAAGGTAAAAAGTAGTTCTCCAACCCTGTAAGAGGGAAAGGTTTGGGAATGGAAGGAGAATAGGAATAGCCTTTGACTTTCAGGCCAATTGTATCAAACCTTTAGACCATAAACATATAGGAGGGGGGATGTGACCATGGTGCATCTTACAGTACGACAGTGTTGGTCATAGTTGGGCCCTGAAGGAAGGGAAGGGAGAACTAGGCAGCCTTAGGGAATGGAAGATGGAAATTTTGAATTTCAAGGAGTGAATTCCGACTTTGGTTTCAAGAGTGCATGTCAGACCTAATGTATACCATGTTTTCAGTATAACATAATGTGACTGTATTGTAGAGCTGGGGGAAGAATAGACCCTTCTGCTTATTGTCAACTTCCTGCCATGAAGTCCAGGTGCTGCCTCTGTTCTTAAACCAGAAAGTTCTCTGTACCCTGGCCTGTTCACTTCAGTTGTTTAAACACTAATAGAGAAGGGAATGGAGTGAATGAACACCAGGCAAAAGGAACACTGGTGGGAGAGAGGAAATGGTTGGATAAAGATGTAATACTGCAGATGAAGGACAGCCAGTAGCTGAAAGGAGGCTATTAAAAGGCTGGATTAAAAAAAACAGTTATGGGAGGGGGGCTCTGCTGATTTGGGCTAAACTAATGAAATGCTGCTGCAGCAATAGCTGAACCTGTCACTTTGGCTGCTGTGGTGCTGAGTTCATAAGGGCAATAACAAGAGCCTCCTTATTCCAAGCAGAATGAGGGTCATAGCTGTATTTGGCTGAAAGATGCAAGAACACTGGAAAGAGTCTCTCTTGGATTCTGCCTCTAATAGTTGACTCACCTGAGGCTTTCTATAACCCTCCTTTGATCCAGAGATATTTCCAAATGTGCAGAGCAGGTTCATGCACAGTGCTGCTACTTTCTCATTTTCCCCAGATCAAAGGTATCCCCCAAATATTTTACATTATTTTTCAGTGTTGTTTTCCTATAGAAAAAATTCTTGTAGTGGCAATAGGGAGGTTTTGTACTGCCAGTGGAAAAGAGACCTTTCTAACACTCTGGCGAGTTGCTGTAGTATGTAACAAGTTATATCAGCTGATCTATTTCTCCATCCCATGCTCCAAACCTGTAATAAATACAAGGTAATGATATTTTAATCTCAGCATTCAGTGAAAGACTTTGTGCCATCACAGACTTACGGCCTTACCTAATAAATATTATGTTATTGTGTATGTTCTTTCATAAGAACATTTTTTCTATTGACTGCATTGCCACTGTCAGCCTGGCTGGTCCTCATAGTCCAGTGTCTGATGCAGATCCAGGCTCAGTTTGTTCAGCTTCTGTTATAGGGCTTTCTTCATTAGCCAAAGGGTATTCTGCAGCTAAATTAAAACTAAAGTCAGGAGAGGTGTCCTCATACTGAAACCGGAGGGTATTATTTTTAAAACCCTAGGCTAAAGATATTCCCTCACTGTTTCATGACATACACCCCAGGAGAAGGTTTTGCTTCCTGTATCAGCACAAAGATGGACAATATGTATTTTCTGCTTTGAAAACCTATTAAGCTTTTGTTCTTTAGACTGAACTCTTGCCCAGAGAGTGACAGATTAAAAAGCCAGTAAAAACAGTGCAAAATATCCCCTTAGTGTTTCACAGCGTGGGGTCTAGGAGAGAAAACTTGAGGTCAGTACTGAACACTGCCCTTAGCTGGGTTCAGTCTGTCACTTGGGCAGTTTTACAGCTGTCTTTGACTGGCTTCTCCTTCTCTCCCAGCTCAACACGTTGCTTCGCAGCCATGGCACCGATTCCTGCTCTTCACACTACTTAGTGGGGGCCAGAAGTCCTTTCTGCAGCCAGAAGTTCTCAGGCTGATGACTTTGGTGAGCAGCAGAAGGGTGGGCTGTCCCCCACCTTTCCCAGTATGTTGGTACAATACACGTGGGCTGATTGTTGGTATTTAACCTGCTATGCAACAGTTTCTGATACTGTTGTGGCTTTGTCTGGGACTATATTCATGCCCTGTATTAATAATGATACTTTCATGTGAGCTTCCACAGCCTGCAGAAACTGACTGCTGTTAGTGAGCACCTCCTGTTCCTCTGGTGTTGGTAACATTTATTTATGTCATCTAGGACCCCTGGGGAAGAGAGGGGAGACTTGCAGAGAACATGCAACTGCTCTTACCAGTTAGGGAGCAAGCTGGCTGCTTGGCATTGCAGCTTGGCTCCCATCTGGACCTTACAGACTTCACTTTTCAGGGCAGGGAGTCAGTGCAATATACTACCCTGCTGTACGTGGGTCTGTGTGCTAGAGGGGGAATGTGGTCCTACCCAGCAGAAATACTGAGGATGTAGCTCTCATGGCAGTGAATGAGAGGAAGGGGTTATTAAAGTGAACCTTTCCCCTCCAAATATAAGATGGGTCTGTGAATATTTGCTGTTCTTACTTCAGTTTGAAAAGGTTACCTCATTAATTTTAGTTCTTTCCCAGCTAAAACCAAAATAAATCTGGATATAAATCACAGCACCATCAACAGAGGTACTTGCACTGATTCCATTAGGAGTGGTATAAAAATCAGGCCTGTAGTTAAGGTGCTGCAGTGATGGTACATAGAAGAGGTATTTGTAAGTGATGAGTCACTGTTGCACTCTGGGTATTCTACTGTTTAATGTCTCTGTTTTTTCCTTTGTTCAAGTTTTTGAGATATCAGAGCAAAAATATTATTTCTCAAAAAGAAATTAGCCAGATTATCCATGAGGCAGCAGAAGCCAACATAGCAGAGCTGCCTGAGGCCACATCTTGTGCTCTTCACCTCTTCCTTTCTCAGGTAAGAGAGCAGTGACTGCTTAGGAAAATGGGAAGGGAATCCCTAGGTGTTTGCTTTGGCCTTTGAAGATCTCATCACTCTGTGTGGAGATGAGGGAAGGAGTATGAAGGAACAAGCCCAACAGTTTTATGTTGTTCTGGAAATCATTCTTTTTTCTGACCCCTCAGATTCAGAGCAGTCGTTACCAGATGGAGCCAGAGCAGTCAGGGCTGATTCAGACCTTGCTGGATCGCCTCTTGGGACAGAGGGCCACTTGTGCAAAGCATCAGGACATTGTGTATCCTTTGATAGCTGGTGTGTGCGGCAGGTGTAACAGAGATGGAAGGGATACTTTATCTGCTGCTCCTTCTCTTGCTCCAACTGAAGGCAAACAAAATTGAAAAACCCTGAATGGTTTCTACACTTGGCTAACTTTGTATGAAAAACTTCATCATGTCCTAATCTGAGAAGATATTTCAGAAATGAGGAGACAGTTGGGATTAAAGATGGGCCTGTGTGCTGGGCTTGCATTCATCTATAAAGCAGGGGCGGTCTGATGGAAGGAGAGCAGGCTTGGGAGCCTCTGGCTTCAAAGCACTAACAATCCCTCTATTGATTCCCCTGGAGGGTGAGTAATGAGTTAATCTCTATTTGCATGTCATCTGGTGCCAGTATGCCCATGAAGTGGTGGAAACCCAAATATGACTCAGGTACTTTCAAAGTTTGGGAACCGCTGAGTGGAGTTATCAGATTTTATTCTGTTTGGGCCTGGAGTCCACCTCTGTGAACTAAATCCTCTTCTGTGGTGATGGAGGCAGAGGCCACTCCCAGAAGGCTTGTGAAGAAAGAGAGAACATGATGCAGTATTTGGTTTTTTTCTCAAACTTCTTTTTGCCTTCCTGTTTTCATCACACTGCATTGCCTCAGATATGTGGCAGTGATGGAAGCGGCCACGACAGTGATTTCCTGTGGGTGTGGGGACTTCCTTCACTGTGGGGCACTGTCACCAGCCATGTGTAGGGTACATGGTGGGTGAGATGTTTGTCCTGTGAGGAGTAGCTTGTCCTCATGCTTACCCCCAGTGTGGTATTACTGCTCTGTTGTGGGACACTCAGAGGGCAAGTTGTCCTGGTGGAGGCCATTTGGCCCCATGAAGTCCCTCTCCACTCCATTTTGCTTCTCTGTACAGGGATGAAGGAATTTGGATGGGAGGTTTTGTTACATTGCTGAAGTTATTTTTCATTTCTGACTTTTTTCATGTATTAAGAAACCTTCAAATTTTGGTGGTTAGGAAGGATCTTAGATCTGCACTTGAAGTGCAGCAGTGGGGCTACTTGAATTAGTCATGAACATGGAAGACAAAATCCTGTGGTCAAAATGGAGCTTTGACTTTCCTTCAGGTTTACCTATACTGATGTTTCTCACGTATGTTGGGAGTGAGATTCCATGGCTTGGGGAGGATTGTTTAGTAATGAAAGCCTCCTGTCAGAGATCTATCAAATGTGGGAATTCCCGTATGCCTTTCCTTTGGTTTCCACTCATGCTGCCAATGACAGGTGTCTGGGAAGTGTGGCAGTGTCCCTCTCACACATTGGAGATTGAAATGAGAAGATCCAGTGCAAAGAGCAGAGGAACAAATGAAGAATTTACCAGGAGACGCCATCCTGCCATTCATTCCCAGTGACTAGTAGGCAGAAGTTGGACAAAGGAAGTCACCTGTTGCTCATTTTGAGAAAAAGGTTTGTTGAAATTAAAAAGTTGTGTTACTGAAACGGCTCGGTTTCCCCTTCTGTGCGGAATAAGTCTTGGTCGATGCCATTCATCTGTCAAAATACAGATCTGCCTGGGGAAACGATGTCGCACAGGGATGCTGTGGAAGAGGCGCTCCGCTCACCCGCCTTGGCCGATGGGGCTGCGGGATGGGCCCTTTGCTCTGGGCTGGAAGGGGCGGTGGGGGCTCAGCCGGGATGTGGGGGGAGCAGATACGCTGCGTGTCCCATAGGGATGAGGAGGCTTCTCCCAGGTCACGAGCGAACCCTTCGACCACAGCCCAGGCGCCGCCGCCCCGCAGCCCGCGGTGCCCGGCAGTGCGCGGCCGGTGCCGGGGCGGGGGCTCAGGAAGTGACTCGGCGGGGCGGAGCGGCGGCAGCGCAGCGGCGGCATGGCAGCGCGGCGGCCGTGAGCGCCGGCCTCGGCACCCGCACCGGCCCGCAGGTGGGGGACCGGCGGGAGCCTTTCCGGGAGCCTTTCCCGGGAGCCTTTCCCGGGAGCCTTTCCGGGGAGCCTTTCCCGGAGCCTTTCCCGGGAGCCTTTCCGGGAGCCTTTCCCGGGAGCCTTTCCCGGGAGCCTTTCCCGGGAGCCTTTCCCGGAGCCTTTCCCGGGAGCCTTTCCCGGGAGCCTTTCCCGGAGCCTTTCCGGGGAGCCTTTCCGGGAGCCTTTCCCGGGAGCCTTTCCCGGGAGCCTTTCCGGGACCCTTTCCCGGGAGCCTTTCCCGGGAGCCTTTCCCGGGAGCCTTTCCCGGGAGCCTTTCCGGGAGCCTTTCCCGGGAGCCATTCCCGGGAGCCTTTTCCGGGAGCCTTTCCGGGAGCCTTTCCCGGGAGCCTTTCCCGGGAGCCTTTCCCGGGAGCCTTTCCCGGGAGCCTTTCCGGGGAGCCTTTCCGGGGAGCCTTTCCCGGAGCCTTTCCCGGGAGCCTTTCCCGGAGCCTTTCCCGGGAGCCTTTCCGGGAGCCTTTCCCGGGAGCCTTTCCCGGGAGCCTTTCCGGGAGCCTTTCCCGGGAGCCTTTCCCGGGGAGCCTTTCCCGGGAGCCTTTCCCAGCGGGGCCGCGGCAGAGCTGCTGTGGCGGGGCAGGAGGGCAGGGCGGGAGCAGCCCTGGGGCGGCAGCGGGGGACAGGGCGGACGTGGCCGATGCTCCCCGAGAGAGACCCGGGAGGGGCGCTCCCCCCGGGCAGCCGGAGTGAAGGGTGAGCGGGGCGGGTAGCGCGGCCCCGGGGCACATCCCTGGAGCCTGGGTTAAAGGGCTGTGCCCGACGGGCTCTGCCTGCCATCGCCGCCTGCTCGCCCCGCGCTGGGAGCTGCCGTGCTCCCCGAGGGTTCGCATCCTCCCGTGTGCCGCCTGCTACGTCCGCATGGCACGGCTCTGGGTGGGTTTTCCGCAGCGCGGATGCTCGGCTGATCCCCTTTGCAGCCCACCGTCCCTGTGCGATTGTCTTTACTTTCAGCGGAGCTTGCGAGAGAATCCCCATCTACCTGTGGCAGCAGCCACTCGAGCCCCTCAAGGTGCTGCTTGAACCCCTCTGGCACGACGGGAGGCACGAGGGTGGGCTGGGATGGACCCATTCCTGCTGGAAATCACAGCAGGAAATCGGGGCTGCCAAACCCTGTGGCACTCGAGCTTCTGGGCTTGGTGGTTGGAAGACCTTGCAGATGAGCAGGGGTAAATGGCCAGTGCTGTTTCAACTGAAGCCGCTGGTCCTGTAAGCCCCACATAGATATGCCCTCCTAGAGGAGTCTGAGCAGCGGTGTTTCACTTCTGAAGCTTTTGGTTCATCTGTAACAAGAAGCGAATCCTCATCTGGTTGTTGGAGGAGCGCCTCGGGAATGGATTTGTGGGGCAGGGAGTTTTCATTCCCTGTTTAGCCGCAGCATGCTCCTGGGGAAGGATGATGCTTTTCCCTCTACATTTCAGTGCCTGCTGAGGGGAAGTGGAGGGAGAGGGTGGGTCACGCAAAAGTTTTTCCTGGGAACCAAAGCATTGCAGCTTGCCTCTGCCTTGCAAGCTCATTAAGTGAATAAATCTCAGGGATGCTCGGTTCAGATGGGGCTCCTGCAGGAAAATTTATAAAGTAATTGAAAACATTTTAATGGGAAGTACTAACCGTCTATTACACGGCATCTGTTGTCACGTCTTTGGAAAAACACATCTAAATTAACAGGTTGGGAGACAGTGAGACAGACTGGTGGACTTGCTGCTGAAACAGCCAGATGGTCAGGGCTGCAAGACAGTGTTGGTGGAAACTCCTTTCCATCTTTAGCATCAGGCCAGGCCCTGGCTCCCTGGACTGCTCTGGGAGCATCAGGTAAGGCTATCTTTGGTAGAAATCAATTCAGGGAGGAGCAGGGAGGGAAGAGAGGAACAGCTCTGCAGTGTTTCTATCTCATCCCTCAGCGGGTGTGAAGACACAAGAGAGAGTTTGTGGGGAAAGCATGAAGGAACATCTGCAAGGAGCTTTGGCATCTCTGCTGTTACATAGTGTGGCCTGGAGAGGAAGGAATGTCCTTTGTTGTTAAAATGGGGTGAAATTGCCAGGGCAGCAAAAGAAAAATCTGAGGTGGTCCCACATGGCATCAGCAGCCCCAAGTTCCCTGGGGGTGAGAGAAACAGCTGGGCCCTGCTTCATTTTCACTGGCATGTTTTAGCCCTGATGGACAATGGCAAATAAATAGCTTTGATGTGAGAATGAGTGCCAGCAGATCAGATGAAAAGGTGATGGGCTTCTGGTATGGCACCTGGTTCTCCAGTCCTCTACTTCTGACTTTGTCCCATGGGACAATCTTTAGGGCTGGTGTGGGTGGGTCTGAATACATTTTCATTGAAAACATTGACCATCTCTACCCCAGCATCTGCTGTTGTGTCTCTGAAGAAGCCTGTCACTGTTCCGAGACTCAGAAGCAGCCAGGCAGGCTGGTGGACCTTGTGCTGCAGCAACCAGCTGGTTGGCAGCTGCTTTGGCCAAGAGCTGTGCTTTGCTCTGCTGCTGCCTTGAATTGAACAGTCTTTTGCAGCTCATCTTCCTTGTAGCACCTGCAGCCACCCAACTCCAGCGCTGGAAATGGGAGATGCTGCGGCCCCTGCCCTACCCAGACATGCTGGGACTCCCACAGGCAGCATGGCAGAGCTGTTGTGGGCAGCATTTCTGCTCTTCGCCCTCCAGCCTGGTCTGGAAGCCGCTGGCTACCTCCAGTGTTTCATTCCAGTTCTCCGTGAGCATGGCAAATAGCTAGCTAGTCCTTATGGTGGAATGTCTGATCTGAGGGGCAAACAGGAGTCTGGGTCCCCGGGCAGTCACTCTTTGTGGTTTTGCATTGCTGCACTTACTTCTCCCCAAGAACTTGGGAGGTAGTGAGCAGCTGTGGGTGCTCTGCAGAGGGGAGACCTGCACCACCTCGCTGAGCCAGGCCCTGGGTCATGGTTTTTGGCAGAGTGAAGCAGTCTCTTGGAAGATGACCAGGCTGGTAGGTCCAACAGAACATCTGGTTTCCTGGGCTAGAGAATTTTCCTTGCAGCTTTGTCTCGTTGGTGTGCTTTGTGGCATTCAGGATGGCTGGAATGTGGCTTAAGCCTCACACCACACTGGGAAGAGGAGACAGACCCCAAGCCTGGCATGGGGATTTGTGCTGCTGTCCTGGCTCTGCACCATGTCAGAAACATGGGGCATGTTGCTGAGCCCACACCAGGGGCAGCCATGTCTTCTTCAATAATGCTGTTTCTATTTACTCTGCTCTGTTCCTTTCCAGGCTTGTTGCCTTTTACAGAGCACAACAGCAAAATATTTCAGAAGGTTTCTCGTGTTTGTCTGACGTTGTTCCCCTGCCTTCACCAGGGGTATGAAGATGCTTGGCTTGGCTTTGGCAGGACGGGCATGGTGGAAGCTGCTGCTGATCCTTGCAGAGCTGCTGGTGCTGCCTACTTTGCCTCTTTCATGGGCTTGAAGTTGAAGAAATTATATTTGTTTAAAAAAGAAAAGTAACAAGAAAAGAACAAGAAGATTTGGTTTTGTTTCTGTGTTAGGGCACTGCAGAGACAGATTTGGCTGGGCAGGCAGACAAAGACTCAAGAGAGCAGTGGGTCATAGGGTGAGGTCAGCTCTGGTGGCCTTACACATCTGCCTTTCCTTTGGGAGCAAGAGGTGGCTCAGACAATGCCTCTGAAGGAGCTGTTGCTTCTGTAATCGCCAGTGGCCTGTGCTCAGCTCCGTGGAAATCTCGTGCCTGAGGACAGACCACTTTGAGTTCTGCTGCCTGGGGGCTGAGCTACTGCTCTCCTTTTCCAGGTATAGGCCTTTCAAGAGGGTCCTCATTCTCAAGGTCCTTTTCCTCCAGACGTTGACTTTGTCTGAGGGACTTTTGTGGTCAGGAGCAGCTCTGTCCAAGAGCATCCCTGCAAAGCGTCACATGCTGCCTGGGAAAGGACTTGTTTGGAGGGAGAGGGAAGTTAGCATCAGGTCACTCAACTGTTGTTTTTTGGCGTGGGACCTGCAGGTGGCACCCAGCTTATAGCGAGGCAAAGGGTCCAGGTACCAATACCCCAAGTGGTGAGGGGAGGTCACTGAACTGGTTGCACTGGGACTTGAAGGAGAGATGGATTTCATCCCCTTGGTCATCCTTCTCTTCCTTCCAGACCTGCTGTTGTGTTTGTTGGGCTGCTCTGCCTCACAAACCCAGCAAAAAGCTAGGAATTTTATTTTAATGTTATTTTTGGAAGAAGGGGTAGGACTTAATTTTTCTGCTGGGTCAGATGCCTTGGGGCTGGCAGTGCAAGCAGGTAGAGAGAGGAGGGAGATCAGGGCTTCACTTGCAGGGGAGAGCAGGCTGGCTGCAGCACCATGTGGCTCTGCTCTGGCCACTGTATCCCTCAAACCCCTCATGGGGACAAGGGAGAGATGGACAACAAGGACCCTGGTGCCAAGGGCAGCGTGCCATCGGTCCCCAGTGGCTTGTGTGACTTCTCCCTTTGGTAAGTCTCCTCACTCATCACTGGTTTTGTTGGTCTGTTTTCTTCCCGGCTACAGCGGCCAACATGGATTTTCTCATCATCTGTCCCTTTCTGCTGGCATTGCTGCTGTCCCAGGGCAGCTTCACAGACCTGGAGAAACAGAGAGTAGACTCTGGCTTGGAAATCTGTATCCTCTGCAGCCTGCCCTTCATGACCACATATGCACTAATGGTTACAGAGGCTGGAGGGAGTGCTTGCACAGGGAAGGGGTCAGAGACCATGGAAAGGGGCACAAGGAAGTAGAAACAAGAGGATGCAGAAGCATTGGGAAGTTGCTGCTTTGTCTTTCTGTAGATTGGCTTTAGCCAAGCTGCTGGGTTTGCTAACCAAGAGCCTGGCTTGGTGCAGGAGCAGAAATGGCAGTGATGCCTGTTCTTTCTGCTCCATTGTGCCGGGCACTGGGCACATTTTGCAGTTTGCTCTTGGAAGTGGCATGGCCAGCCAGAAGGCAGAGCACACCTGCACGTCTCAGTGCTTTGGGGTACCAACTGGGATGGTGGAAGAGGACTCCTTGTGGCACTTGATCTCCTCTGTGCCACAGGCGCTTTTTGCCCGTGAGGAGGTGGGCTAATGCAAGCCCTTCTTAGCACACAGCAGCATCCTGTGGTGAGCAGGCAAAGTATGACAAGATAATGGGTATGTGGAGACACACGGGGAAGGTGGCAGTTCATGTTTGTCCTGCAGCCCATCGGCCAGAGCATGGACTGGCAAGTAGCTCCCCACAAGCTCTCAGCATTGTTAAGGACCCTGCTGGGGTGTTCAGGCAAGGGGTTCCCTGGAAATTTGTGTTTCATCCTGGCTCAGGTGCTGCCCTTCAGCCCTCAGACACCTCGTGGAGAACTGGGGGGGCTGGTGTGGTGCCAAGGGGCCGGTGGAGGGGGGAGAGCAGCAGTGGGAGTGTGTCAACAGTGCCCTTGACAGTGCTGCAGATAAGAAGCTGTTTGAGGTGAAGCGCAAGGACCAGATGAATGCTCTAAAGAACTTGATCGAGCTCAATGACATCAACCAGCAGTACAAAATCATTGACATCATGCTCAAGGGACTCTTCAAAGTAAGCCACAGTGCAGGCTGCACTCTAAGCCCACAAGGGGGGGAGGCAGAAATGGGAAGGGTTGGGGGCTTCTGTGGGGTGTGTGGCAGTTGAGCTTTAGGACCTGAAGGGTGGATGCCATGGGGTTTCAAAGTGGGGCAGCTGTGGCAGCACCTCCAGTGTGCAGGGCTGGCCTGGCAGGACATGGCAGTAACCAAGGGCTCCGGCAGGTGCTGGAGGACTCCCGTGCTGTGCTCATTGCTGCCGATGTGCCTCCTGATGGGCCCTTCCCTCAGGATGAGAAGATAAAGGATGGTAAGTCCCCTCTGGTTTTTACTCTCCTCCTATTTCTGTTGCTCTGGTGCACCACAGACATTCTTCCTGGGATCGGCGCTGGGGTAGGTACAAAACCCCTGTGTATCCCAGGCCTGGGCTGGTCCCTGTCTGTTGGGGACCCTATTGCTGTGCTGATGAGGCTGGTGGCTGTCCCCACAGCATACTCCCACGTGGTGGAGAACACTGCCTTCTTCGGGGATGTTGTCCTGCGCTTCCCCAAGATTGTGCACCACTACTTCGACCGCAACTCCAACTGGAACAGCCTCATCCGCTGGGGCATTGGCTTCTGCAACTTAACGGGTGTGTTCGAGCAGGGACCCCACTCCCAGGTCCTGCAGCTGGTATGGCTCTTTGTCCCCTCTGCCGTGACCCCTCTCTGCTGCTGGCCGGTGGGGTGAGGGTTTGGGGTAGAAGGCAGGCAGGGGCCCCCCCACGTCGGGGGGCTGCCCTTGAGCTGAGGGTTGGGGGAAGAGCACAGATGGGACTGATGGGAGAGTAGGGGACCCTGGTCACACAGTTGGGGGATGTAAGTGGAAGGCACCACTCCCCAGTGAGGTCTCCTCTTTGCTCTGCAGATGGCTCAGGAGCTAGGAATCAGTGAGAAATCGCCCGATTACCGCAATCCCTTTAAAACGGACCAGTCGGAGGTAAGATGGCAGTGCTGCCAGCTTGCCTAATGGGCTTCACCATCTGTGTCTCAGCTCCAGGCCGCTGGCTGGGGAACGGAATGGGTGGCTTGGGGGAAATGACCAAAAGCCCCTGTCACTGAACGAGCATGGCTGAAACACAGAGTTCCCCATCTGTGGTCTACTTTGGGTACCTGGTGCCCTCTCTTCCCTTCTGTGGCCACCTGCCTCGGGTGGTCGAGACTCTGTTTGCCTCGTGCTGCATCTGTGCTCAAAGTTCCCTGGAGGCTTGTGCGTTGGCTACGGGTGTTTTGGAGGGGTTGTGCCTCTGGGAGGCTGCGGGCGGTCCCCATGCTGACTCCTTGCTGTCAACCCACAGTTTTTCCCCAGTGCTGACACCTTTCAGAAGGCACTGCGGGATGAGGAGAAGAGGAGGAAGAAGGAGGAGAAGCGGAAGGAGATCCGCAAGGGCCCACGCATCTCCCGCTCGCAGTCGGAGCTGTAGCATGCTGGGACTTGTGCCTTGAAGTGGGGGTGACACCACTGGGACGCAGAGTGGTTTGCTCCCTTCTTAGCAGCCTTGGGCCGGTGCCTGGCTGTTCCCTTTCCATTTGTGCTGTGGGTTTTGTTTTGTTGCCTTTCATTTTTGTTCACTGGAGGTTGGGTGGTGGTGCTGGTGGGTTGCCCCAGAGGGGCTAAAGTGGGATACCCCTTCTGCAGAGGTAAAGCACAGACAGGACAGTACTGGGGCTGTCCCCTGGTCAGGGTGTTGCTGTCTGTGGGGAAGTAGGATGTGGGGGACACACCTCTGGTGGAGCCCAGGGATCCCTCCTCACTGCAGCACACCCCACGCTGAATGTGCCTCCTCCAGCATGGGTGGGCTGGGGAGTGCATAGCACCAAACAGCCTCATGAGCAATGCTGCTTCTCTCAGTTTAGCTTTTCGTTTTGTTAAACGGGTGATCTCATTGGCATCCCCACTGGGTTCTACCTGGTCTCTGCACAGCTGCTACCTCTGCCGGATCAGACCTCCCCTTTTCCTAGTGGCTGTGTCACTGAGCTGTAACACACCTTTCGTTGTCCAGACGTAAATGAAAATGCTGATGGCAGCTGTTCCTGGCCAATGGCATCCCGTGGCCACTGCAGGTCATTCCTGCAGGGAAGTAAATGCCCGGTGAATTTTTGGACAGGAGGAATTTCAGTACTTGGCCTCTTTGCAGCCAGTCTGTTGTGCAAGCAGTGCTGATGCTGAAGATGCTCAGCCCTGAGCCACTGAGAGCCTGTTCTGCAGCCCATGCCCCATCTCTTCTCTTTTGGCCTTGTCCTCTCTAAATACGTCCCCGAAGCCCCTTCTCAGGGGACAACCAGAACAGGGCATGTGGGAGGGAGCCAACTTGAGGGGCTGTGACCTGGGCTGCCGTGGGGGCAGAGGTGAGGGGCTGGCTCAGGACTCGACACAGCCACCGTGTGATTCCTCACCTGTGCTGATGGCCTCACACCAGAGGAGGTTCTTGCGGAGGGGCCTTTCCCAAGGAGCGGCTGTTCTGTGCCGGGCTGGCGGCATCACAGCCTTTGACTAAATGGAATCGTCCCGATTGTTAAAAAATTTTTTAACAGCAGAGCTAAGTCACTCCAATGGAAGGAGGGGGTGGCAATGGACGCATTTGGTTTTTCTTGAATAAAATTGACTTTTTTTATTATTATTACTTTTATATATATTTTTTAAGTAGAAGAGTCGTGGCTCTTGCTCCCGTTCCCGGTGGGAGTGGGTGTGCGCCAGAGAGCATCAGGGCTGGCCCCTTGGGATGTGAGGGTGCACGGGCGCTGCGGAGGGAAGGACAAACCCCACGCTCTGTCCACCGCCGCCTGGCAGCCGGTTTTTCCGCCGCGCGTCCCGGCGGCATCCCGGGCTGCGCGCCCCGCCCGCGTTTCCCGTGGGCGGCGGTGCCGCTCCCAGCCGCGGCGAGGCCCCGCCCCCTCATGAATATTCGGCTCGGGGGCGGGGCCGGCCATGCTAACGGCAGCTGCTGATCGCTGACGCGCCATCACACCACGCGCCGCCGCGGCCGCCGATTGGCCGGCGGCGACCTGGTCTCATTGACAACAAACCGCGGGGGGCGCGCGCGCCGCGGGGGCGGGGGCCGGCCCAAGATGGCGCGGGGTCAGCGGCGCCCGCCGGCAGCGGCGGCAACCTCCGCCTGAGCGCCCGCGGCGGTGGCGAGCCCCGCGCCATGGAGGGCGACGAGCTGGCCGCCGAGGGCATGGACACCCTGACTGAGCTGGGCGACGAGCTCACCCTGGGCGACATCGACGGTAGGCGCCGCGAGAAGGAGCGGGGGGTGGGGGTGAGGGCGGCGCGCGTGGGCTCCCCACGCTGCTGAGGGGAGAGCTCGGGTCTCCGTGCGCGGGCCCGCGGCTGCCGGGCTAAGGAGGCGTGGGTGGGTGTGCTCGACTGTGCTTCTGGAGTGTGTTCTGGGCGCGCTTCCCACGCGGCGCGGGCCGCCACGCGTGCGGGGGACAGCGGGGATCCTCTGTCCCGGGTGGGTACGGCACTCGCGGAGCGCGTCCCGCCGGGCAGCACTCGCTCGGCGGGCCGCCACGCGTGTCTCCGCTGCCGGGGGAGCGCTTCCGAGCGGCGTTCGTGCGGCCGCCGCACGCCGGGAGTCGAGGCCGTAGCCGCAGGAAGGCGGTGGGGATGTGGCGGTCCGCAGAGCCCCGGGGCCGGCGCGGAAAAAAAGGGTCAGGGACGGTCCTGACCGTGACCCCCTGCCCCTGCTGCAGCTTCCCCTCGTGTTTCCTCGCGGCGCTCTGAAAGTAGGGGCTAAACGACGGCTGAAGCTGTGCCTCCGCTAGTGCCCGTGGGAGGCCGAGCCTTCAAGCCCTCCTGCATCGATACAGCTCGAACGGCTTAAATTTCCCATTTTCCCTGTCGTCTTTAAACTGTACTGCATCGCTGGCACAGCACAGACCTGTGAGAAAACCCATTTTCCGCCGAAGTGCCTCGAAATGAAGCGCCTGCGTGTGACACCTGTTTTATGTATATTTTTGGCGACGCCAAGCAGCTCCTGAAAAACCCCATTTAAAATGACGTTTCTTGGTGTGGTCTGTGCTGTAGGCTGGTGGAGATGAGCTTCTGTCTTAGCTCACTGCTTTGCTCTGCTGTGATCCCAAACAGACCTCAGTTTTGGGGGTGTCCAAAATATCCTTGTTTAGCAGCTGGGAGATAAAATTTTACCAGTACTTTTAGATTTCTAATTGACACTGATTTGCCGCATAGCTCGGGGCAAGATTTATACTCCTTTTTTTCTTTTGTCATAAAAGAAGAATGTATCTTGTGAGAGTGCGATGGGCTTAGTTATTGCTCATAAAGTTTGACGGTGCACATTTGAAGGTGGTGGTTGCTGTTGTTTAAGCGCTACATAATGAATTTCTATATAAAGGCTGAGACAAATCGATGAACCCAGCCATGGCTCTGAACTGAGGTGTGCCCTGGGAGGTGTGATTCAGAGTGATGAGTAACTTAGGAAAACCAGCTTCACTTTCCTCCCCACCTCCAGGGGTGGATTTTCCTCGGGAAGGAGGGGGGGAGATACATGGTAATCCTGCTTTTATTGTGCTCCAGCTCCAGCATTCGTCTCAGGATTTGAAATTTTGCAAGGATTTTCATTTGACTTTAAAGTCCTCTTGTGGATATTCCTCTCCCATTCAGACTGAGGGGCTCCTCACTGCCCGTTGCGTGGATTTGGTGGTGGATGTGCTCTGGGATGCCAGTGCTCACTGGGTTCATACTTCAAGACAGGGCACAGTGGTGGCCAGAGGGCCCCAGTGCTGAGCCCAAAGGCTCTGCCTCTTCCCCCAGCACAAGCTCCTCCACCAGCCACGGGCATCTTCCTGCTGGCAGGGCACTGCTGGGTAACATTTGGAGCATGAGGTCTGAGTCAGCTGGAGGTTGAAGCAGATCAGGGTTCAGGACAGACAGGTTGTTTCTGTTGAGGTTGGGATCTCTGCTGCTTTCTGTTTCTCAGAGTACAGCATCTCCAGGAGCATGAGAAAGAGCAGCCTCTGTGCTGGAGAGCTGAGCCACCACCTGGAAGAGGCAGCTGACACCCAGCCCTTGCCTTTCTGCCAGGTATTCAGGCCCTGACCTGATGAAAGCAGCCCTTGGTGGGTTCAGTTTTGGTTTTGTAATATCTTGTTGACATTTTTTAGCCTTGGGTTGGGCTGGGATTTTTTTTTTCTGCAGTAAGGTCACTTGCTCTGCTTTAGGGCCTGAGACCTCTCTGGCACAGCGGGTGCAGGTGCTCTGGTGACACTGGATTTGTCACCAATGGCTCCAGAAGCACCTGAGGTTTCTCACAGTCAATGTAGATATTCTGATTTCTGGGTAGGCGAAGGTCTTCTAAAAAAACAGAGACTTAGATTTTTGGTGTTGGCTGTTTCTCTTGCTTTTAATTTTTTGTATGTTGTTATTAGGAAAGCTCTTGAGTCCTTTAAAAGAGGTGGGTTTGATCACCTGGCAGTCTTAATTTTTAAGAATTAAACTTTAGACTTTCTGCATTTAGTAAAAGTTCAGATGTCATAAAGATGTGATTTAACTTGTGAGATCAGGACTAGTTTTTAAATAATATATTAAATCTCCAGCATTGAACACAACGTTCTTTAATGTTGTGCTTGAAATTTTGTTCTTATGCTGCAATTAACTCTTCCAAGCAAATCTCATCTGACTTATGTTTATTCCCTACTTGCAGTTGTGCTGTCTGATAGTGAAATAGCAATACCTTCAAATGCAGATTTGGGAAGGTAGTTTGGGTTATCAGTTTTATCGTGGTGGGGGTTATTTGGGATGATCTTAGCTGAAGTCAGTTGGAATGTGAAGAGCTGTTTAATATCCATCTAGATGTTAATCTTTAAACAACCCTCCATGCTCTGCTGGTGTTTAGTGAGAGCCAGTTAAGGCAACACGTGAAAAAAAAAAACCAAGTCTTTCATTCCTCTAGTGAGGAGTGGAGATAAGGGTGTGGTCCAGCTGGTCCCCGAGGGTGGCTGCTGCCTCACATTGGGGGAACTGTGTGTCCCCACTTAGTGTCAGGATATGAACAGGTCAGGAGGACACATCTCCAAGGCTCCTCCCTCCAACAGACTCTAGTTCTTGAGAGCAGTGGTCATGGCCAATGCTGAAATTGTGTGTGTGAGGGTGTGGAGGGATTGCTATCGAAAGGGAAGAGTAGCAGTATCATAGAAATAGGTTGAAATGTGTGTTGAGGGAGCAAGAGGCTTGGAGGAGGATTCATCCCTTAGCTCTGTTTCAAACAAAGGAGTGTCAGACAAATTAATTAGATAATGTGTGGGTGGCATTTCAGAGAGCTGAGCAAATTAATAGCCCTCATTGTTGGGACATCATCCGTGGAAACTTCTTGTCAAAAGCTTGCTGCTTCAAACCTGCTTCATAAATCACAGCAGTGACATCCTTTGGGGTTTGTGAATGAGAAAGGTCTTGGTGTAAGGAGCCCTTTGCTGTATTTTTTCCTGTAAATCAGAAATCCTACACCCATAATTATTATTTAGTTATAATCTCTCTTAGGTTTGTGGGTCCCCTCTTTTCCTTTATCCAGATAAAAAGAAAAAAAGACTTTCAGAAAACCATGGAAGAGCTGGTGCAGCATGGGCAGGTCCTGGGCTGGGGAAGAATGTCTGATTCCTCACACCACTGCCTGCACACAGATCAGGGAAAGCATTCATATGTCTTAAGGTGCCTAATTGGATTAAATTGGATTAGATGGAGGGAAGAGGAAGCTTTACTTATGAACAATGATCTCTTGGTTGTGAAATGTTTTCACTGCTGGGGGAAAGGCCCATAGTGTTGCAGTAGGAGCCTCTTGATGTGGGTTTGTAAAATCCTGCAGGAGGTGGGATGGAGAGAACCTGTTGTGCAGTGATTGTAGGTAGAAAACCAACAGAAAAAGTTATTCTGATGTTTTAAACACGTGCATGGATTTATCCTGCTACAGTTTTAGAAAGTGGTGTTTCCTTTCAGGTTTTCCCCCCAATTTTTGTTATGCTTGTAAGTAAAAAAAAAAGATAAGATGAATTTTTATCCTGTCTCTTCCTTTTCAGATACTCAGTGTGGCAGTACAGATAGGGGACTCAAAAGCTCCCAAAAGTTGGGTGAGAGAATGGTTAGTGCTGAAAGTGTGGAGGTGCTTGGTTGGTTCTTTCTGCAAGGGTTAGACTGAAGGAGTGATGGAAAAAGACTCTAATATTTTAGATAATATATTGGAGATGGCTTTAAGTTCTAATCTGTGCTCGGATCTTGTTGTCTGGGAAAGTGTTGTGGGAAGGTCTTACTTTTCACCCTGAACAGCAGCAGCAGTGCTGTGCTGCTGGCCACCTCCTGGTCTCTCTCTGGAGGCGTAGCATTGGTGTGATGTGTTCTCTGAAGGTTTTGAAGGGCCCAGAGCTCTCTTCTGTGCACACACATCATAATTCCATGCTGTAAATGGCAGGCGATAAAACAGCGCTGAACAAATTTTCTCCTATCTTACAGAGATGCTGCAGTTTGTCAGTAACCAGGCAGGAGACTTTCCAGACCTGTTCTCGGATCCCTTGTGCAGCACCTTCCAGGGCAGCGGCAGCAGTGGCAGCGGCAGCAGCAGCGGCGGGAGCCTGGAGCCGCAGTTGCAGCGGCCCTACAGCCAGGTGCAGCTCCAAACCTTCCCGCCACCCCCTGCATCCCCCCAGCTCCAGAGCCTGCCGGTGAAAGCGGCGCAGACGACACCCCCAGCCCCTCCACGCTCAGCCCCTGTCCTGCAGCCGCGGCCCTCGGTGCAGCCCCAGCTCCAGCAGCAGGCTGTCATGATTACACCAACGTTCAGCTCTGCTCCGCAGACCAGGATTATCCAGCAGCCAGTCATCTACCAGAATGCAGCCACAAGCTTCCAAGGTACTGCTGGCGGTGCTCGGGCTGCAGGTGTGCCTGATGCACACCAGATTTCGGGATGCTCAGGCTGTGGGTGTGCCTGGTGCACGGTAAATGGCATCAGTGTTCAAACTCCAAGTGCATCCTCAGCCAGGATGAATCTGACGATCCTTTCCTTGTGATAACTGCTTGTGGGTTGTCCCTTCTCCTGCCTGCATGGCTTTGGAGTTGAGGAGCATGAGAAATTGTCAGGAATGAGATCTTAAGTGTTTTTGTGTGACCTCTTACTGTAATTGTTGTCTTGCTCTTCTCTGGCCTGGCCTTCTGCCCTATGGCTCTTGGGAGGTTTGAGAAAAGATGTATTAAAACGTTGTTGGCAGCCCTGTTCTCCCACTGGTGGGTGCACTGGGCAGATCCAGTCTGTCCCACACAGCAGTCTGGAATGAGCATTTTATCTACCAAACTCTGGAGCTCAGTACTTGCACTGAGCAGAGACACCTGTAGGAATATTCAGCGTTCCTTTGTGAATACCAGGTGACTTGATCCTCTTCAGTAGGTCTTTACTCTTTACATGACAGATAGGATCCTACAGTCCACCAAGACCAGGGGGAGTGGGAAAGTACAGGTTGGATGTCCTGTATAATGCCACTGAAGCAGAGTTGAAGCAGAGTCCTGTGCTATCAGACTAAAGTGTTTTGGCTCTATTTTGTCTTAGCTGATCCTCTGTGCCTTCTGGAAAGCTGCTATTTTAGGTGCAGTGTCCTCTGGCAAAAGGCACCAAAGCAGCTGGAAGCTTCCCAACATGTGGGATGCTTTAGATGAATGCTGCCTATTAAGAAGCTCTGGGAGGAAGAGTAGTGATCCTAGGAGCACTTCCAGGCTCTGGGACGGAGACGTGTGTGTGCGTCTCTCTTGACCATTTCCGACATCTCTTGTGCTTTTCAGTTCTCCAGCCTCAAGTGCAGAGCCTGGTGACGTCCTCCCAGGTCCAGCCGGTGACAATCCAGCAGCAGGTGCAGACAGTGCAGGCCCAGCGAGTGCTGACACAGGCTGCCAACGGCACCATCCAGGCCTTAACGCCAGCCACCGTCCAGACGGTTGCCGCGCCACAGGTCCAGCAAGTTCCGGTAAGTAAAAGTGTGGAATAACGCAGCAGAACAAGAAAATGCTTTTGTGGATCTGGTCCTCTGGCTTGTCTGGGGAGAAGTGGTGAAACTGTAGGGCTGGTGATCCTAGGATCCTGGCTAGGATTGCTTCTGCACAAATGTTTTTAAACCTGAGAGGTGTTTCTAGCCAGCCTATGTCCCAGAAGCATTTTACTTCATGCAGATCGTGTGTGAGAGTGCTTGTTGTGAGGTGTGATGTGACTTCTGGGCAATGCTTGGCAACTGTTTTCAGTGAAACAGTATCTAAATGCAGTCTAAAATAATTTTTTTAACTCGGTACTGCCAAACCCAGTTGGAAGCTTTACTTGAACAGGCTTCCTTCAATTTTCACCTGCTTGTTTGCATGTCCATCACCTCTACCACTTCTTATAAGGACTGGTTGATACTGGAATGTGTTCTTCTAATTCTTCTGTCATGTTTTTTTTTTTAAATCGTTTTACTGTTAAAGTACCATGCAATTTCTTTTTCAGTCTTGTGCATCTTTGTTATTAAAGAAAAATGCTTGTCTATAAGATTCAGTATGACAAAATTGCTGTGGTTCAGTTGTACTGTGCCATTTCTGGTGTTCTCAGTGAGTCAACAAGGTATTTGAAAGAAATAAAAGCAGAATAACTTAGAGTGGATTTTGATCTGCTTGATTTTTAAAGGTACAGATCCTCTCAGTGAAATTGCAGGGACACACTACTATGGGTGTTTGCCAAAGCAGACTGTCCTAGCTGTATTAGACTGAATACTCAGACAGTTAATGTAGAGAGCTAATTATAGGTGTAACTGGAGAGAGGAAAGCAGCTTTTCCATCAGCTCTTTTGTGTTTTTACATACTTGTGTACTTCTGGTGAGTGATTTGAAAACCACTGTCCTGGTGGTTCCTCTGCCCCATTCTGTCCAGTGCTGCTCAGACTGTCTCCTGCGTAGAGTTTGCGTTGGGGCTGATGGAAATCATCCAGGTGATGCAGGGTGCAAGTCAAAGAAATACTCACCCTGCTCTTTTGCCAACCACTGAGTTGTAAAGCTATTACAGCTTTGTCAGTGCTTACGTCTGGCTACTGAGATCAGCAGGGAGATATGTGCCTGCTCTCCTCTTCACCTGTAATTCTTTTCAATCTAGGTTCTCGTCCAACCTCAGATCATCAAGACGGATTCCCTGGTCTTGACAACCCTGAAAACAGATGGCAGTCCTGTTATGGCTGCAGTGCAGAACCCAGCTCTGACAGCACTCACTGCTCCCATTCAGACCACAGCTCTGCAGGTACCTTATGGATGTCCTTCCATCCCTCTCCTCACTGATGTTCTTTCCTATTAATGTAAGGAAGAGGTGTGTGCTTTAGTGCTCTGCAGTGGTGCAGACAGGAAGGGGTTTGGAGGCCTGTTGTACACATGTCCAGGGCGAGTAATACCTGTTTCTGTCAAGGCTAAACACACAGACTGTGCTGTTTGGCAGCCTTCCCATGGCCAGTAAACAAAGACCAAGGGCACATTTCTGTTTATTTTTTTCTGGTACTATAAGGAGAGGAATATGACCGAAAAACTCAGTCTAGTTTTTAACTTGAAGCCAAAAGCTAACTTGCTCAGAGTACCTGTGAAACTTCCTTTTGCCCCTCAGTAGTGTCTAATAGTAGTATATTAAATTAAATTTCTTTTCAGAGGGCATTTGCAGAGAGGATTTGTTACAATCATTGGAAGTGGCAATTGTGCTTCATGGCCTCCACTTCTAATAAAGTCTTAGAAATTTATGCTCCCAAAGAAACATTTATTGTGATCTTGTATGTTCTGAACAGATATCTTTGTATAAATATTTACTGGGGGAGATAAACTTGTCAGCGTGATCCAAATTTTGACTTATTTTGCAATAGCATGGTATGCTTCTTAGATACTTATTAGCAGCCAGGCTAAAATCTTCAGTTAATCTGCTTGCTTTTAGAAGATGTTTTTACACATAACATGAGGCCTACGAGGTTGTGTCCATCTGAGGCATGTTTGAACACATTGAAATTAGGTGGCTGTTAGCCAAGAAAAGGTACAAGACTTAAATTCACGTATTTGTCAAGTTCCAACTTGAAGTGAAACTAAATTTCTGGTATCCCAATTAGAAGACTATTTCAGAGTTGAAATAGTTTCTGAAATTGCTTATGATTAGTTTCTTCTCATGGCTAGCTGCTCTAGACTAGTTATTATTTGTCTTTTGACAGAAATAACTCTTACTCTCCGTAGCTACTTGCTTCTCTGATCCTTGGTGTGCTTCAGAGAACACATGTGCCTTTCTAGTTTTTGCTTTGCTGGATTAAGCAGTCTAAACTTACTTTCATTACAGCTGTCCTAGGAGCCCCTCTGTGCAATTCTTCTGGTGGGATTCATCATATTTTATCTCTGAGTACATGCTGCTTTAGTTTGCTGTAGATGATCTGTCCTACATCTAGATCCCCAAGTTTAAGTTTTTCCATTCTGCTATATATCACTCATTAGTCTTAGTTTCTCATATTAAGGCATTTTTGTAGCTTATGGGGTTTTTTCTTCATTTAGTCAAATTCAGATCAATCTGAACTGCGTTTCCCAAGCCAAAGATTGTTTGTCCATAGTTGGATCCTTTCTAGCATTGTCATTACTAGTGTCATTGGAAGTAGTGTAGGCTGTTGCTGTTTTCATGACTATTTGTCCAAAGAAAAGGTGAGTTTGGACACTTGGAGTGTAAAGATTGTAGGAACAAGGAGGACCTTTAGTCCCTTTCTCTGTTTAAGTGGATGAACAGAGTATAGTACTGGGAGAAGTGTTGGTGAGCTTGGAGAACAAGAGATGTTCTTATTCCACAGTGACCAGCGTGGGAGCCAGAGGGACGGATTTTTCCTGTGTTGCTGTGCCAATGCTTGTGCCAGCTAAGAAAGATGGAAGGAATTTGGCATCTCACACGTTTTCTGAGCTGTACCAACTTTTCCTGATTCTTCTTTGTTTGCTCCTTCTTCTTTTGCCATCATAAACCTTATCGAAATTGGCTGATTGTTCTTGACACTTGTTATGCGTGGTCTTTGTAGACCCTTGTTGGGAGCAATGGGACCATTCTGACCACAATGCCAGTGATGGTGGGACAAGAAAAGGTGCCTATCAAACAAGTTCCTGGGGGTGTCAAGCAACCCGAACCACCTAAAGAAGGAGAGAGGAGAACAACTCACAATATCATTGAAAAGCGCTACCGATCGTCCATAAATGACAAAATCATTGAGCTGAAGGACCTTGTCATGGGGGCAGATGCCAAGGTAAAGATGGGCAGTAAGTGCAAATGGGGTGTCATAAATACTTTGTCTTCAGGTGCTCATTTGCTCTACCAAATGAAGCATTTGGGTATATGTAATTGTTAGTAGTGTGCACACATGTATTGGGGTGAGAATCACTTGTGTTTGATAATTGTATTCAGGAAGGGTCATCTGTAAAAATATTAATTTTACTATGCTAGTGGTAAATAAGCTACACCTTATGCATTTGTTCTTGTATTAAGTCTAACTTGAAATAGGCCCTCTAAGTAGAATATCCCAAGTGGATGTTTTGATAACTCTGCCAAACCAGATCTTGCTTCAATTAAGTTTCCTTTTCCATTTGACTTGCAGTAAGGATAAGGGTTTACAGACCTTTTCAATTTATTTCCTTTTGACATTGAGCTGTAAAAAAATCCTCCTTGCTCAAGTATTAGAAGCTTTCTCCCAGCACATATTCCGGCTTTGTTCCTGCTTGCTTTATCTCATTCTGGTGAGGTAGGCAGTAGTATTCTTGATACCTTCTGTGACTACTGCACAAATAATTGCACTAGTGAAGTCACCTCCTGTTGCTGGAAGTGGAAGCTTTTAAAAACATGGGTAGTGTGCAGTGGCTTCATAGTACTTCTGGCTTGTGTTTAGAAGATAAACTTGCCCACTGCTGCTGGAAGCAAGGATTTGCATGGAGATGGCCAAGCAAGTAAGGCAAGGAGGGAACTACTTATCTCAGAATTTAGCGGTGATCAGGCAGCAGCTTGTTCTATCCCAGAACTGATCCACTTCATTTACAAATTGTGGTACTTCCAAAGGATTGTTTCTGGTTGAAACCTAGGTATGAACTCCATTGTAATTTGGATGTTAATCTGTTTCCATTGTACCCTTTTTTTACTAGATCTTTGAGAGAACCTATCCTTGTGTTCTTTGATACCTTGCCCACAGAGCATGCTCTGATAATGGTTCCTTTGCAGCTGCTTGAGAGATCCTTTATACACTTTTCTTTCACCACATGATACAAAGGGTTGTGGTAATTCCTGCAGGCAGGAGTAATCCTTTGGTACTCTTAATATAAACTGCTTTTTGTACATTTAATTCCTTACAGATGCACAAGTCTGGAGTTTTGAGAAAAGCCATTGACTACATTAAATACCTGCAGCAGGCTAACCATAAGCTGAGGCAGGAGAACATGGTTCTGAAGCTGGCTAACCAAAAAAACAGTAAGTTGTGGAGGCTCTGTTGCAGAGGGGAGGCATTCAGCATGGATGTAGGATGTATCTTGCAGTTTCTTATCCTTGGCAGAGGTTATATTGATAGTGGCCAGTGTTACTCCAGATGATAGAGCCAATCTAAGAGCTACTGACGGTGTACATAATGCACTCTGATTTTTTCAGAGCTGTTGAAGGGCATTGATCTGAGCAGTCTGGTTGACAATGATGTAGATCTGAAGATAGATGACTTCAACCAGAATGTGCTGCTGATGTCTCCTCCAGCCTCTGATTCAGGATCCCAGGCTGACTTCTCTCCCTATTCCATTGATTCAGAGCCAGGAAGCCCACTCCTTGATGATGCAAAGGTATTTGTGACTTTAATTGTCAAGTTCAAAGTATCTCCTTCAGGATATGAAAGAGCGAGAATTTAAATTCTTGTTCTCAAGAGTGGAACTAGCAGACATCTGGCAAGCAGATTTGTAGGGCTTAGAGAGCTGTTGTAAGGATGAGAAAGATGCATGTGTGTGTTTTATCTTTCTTAAAAATATTGAGACTGTTTCCTGAGCTGTATTACCTGAGCTGTACCTTAGCTGCTGGAAGAACTGTGCTTATCATTCAGTCCCTGTACAGTCTCTGTGGACTTGCAGTGCATGTTTATTACCCAAAGAGCCCATGGCTTTCCAAGATACGTATTTCCAAGATACATATGGAAATGGATGCTGACATCAGTTGTGGTTAATGAGACCAGAAGCAATCAGAATAACAGAGCAATGTTAGATGTCTTTGACTTAAGAGTTTGTTTTGTGGATATCAACAGAAGTCTGTTTTCTGGGAGATCCTCAGAAGAGTAAGGGCAACAGAGGTTAATCCTAGCCTAACCCAGGGATACAGTTACAGTTAATACCTGAAATGACTGGACACAGAAAGAAGTTGAAAGCAGTCATATAATTCTGCCATATCTTACTAAGCTAAGAGAAGCTTTACCGGAGTTCTTGCTCACCTGGAGTTCAAAAGCAAATTTATACATGTTCTGTTTCTCCTTCTTCCCAACCCCTTTCCTTGGCGTAAACGTTTTTTTGTGCTCCATAATGGTAAGCTCTGGGTTTTTTCTCCTTTTTGTCTCCATTCCTATTCCCTTGAAGGTTAAAGATGAGCCTGACTCTCCTCCTGTGGCGCTTGGTATGGTGGATCGCTCTCGAATACTCCTCTGTGCTCTCACATTCCTTTGCCTTTCCTTCAATCCGCTGACATCTCTCCTGGATGCCCGTGGAGCCCCTGAGTCCGACAGCCTGGTGCGCCACGGCTCCGGCAGGAACGTGCTGACGATTGACTCAGGTAAAAAAACAGGATGGTTTGGGCCACAGAGGATGTCCAGCCTTACACCATCTCCTAAAACCCACCTGCAGCTGCAAAGACTGCCAGCCACGAGGTGGACAGTCACCGTGGTTCAGCAGGATGGGTTTGTGTGTTCAGGGAGTTGTACGACCTTTGTTTGATGGGTGGGGAGGGGCGGTAACTGCAGGGCAGGACATGGAAGGAGAGCCAGCTTGGATATGGCTCCAGTTCACATCCAGTGTTCTTGCATAAAACCAGCCATGGCTCAGTGTGGTCAGGTTGAGGTGGCACCTGTTTGTAGCCCAGCAGCCTGGGCTTTTGGCACAGACCCTTGAAAAGTAGTTCAGGGTAAGGGGTGTCCTCCTGTCTTCACCAGTCTTTGAGGCATGTTCACTTTGTTTTTAAGGTAACTGACTGATTTTTGTCACTTAATCATAAAGTATTGGTACACTGTTTCTATGGAGTCTTGCAGTTGGCTTGTTGATACACTCCTTCCATAAAATTCATAATTAAAAGGACAGCTTAGAGAATTCATAGTTAAAAGCACAGCTTAGGGGAGGGTGAGGGATGTTGTAGGCATGCAGTTGTTTTCCTGGCTGGTAAGTATGGTTCCTTGGTGTCACTTTGTAGATTTAACTAAAATTATAGAAAATTATTGGAAAATTATGCTGGAGTATTTAGTACCTGTGGGTGTGTCTTACAGAAAAATCAGAAGACAGCTCTTGGAAAACTAAGTGCTAGTTCTTTGGTTTTTTCTTTTAATACATCAGTCTTGTAAAAATAATCATTTATTTGGGAATGTTGAGGGTTGGAGTTCAGATGTGGAGGTGCTGGTATAGGTGTTTCCTGATTGAACTGCACTCTTTGCAAAAGCTGATTAAACATGGGCAAGCACAGCAAGACATCCTTCATGGTCCATGTTCGTCATGTTGCCAGATTTTTGGTATCCAGGTTAGATTTTAATTTTCTCTTTTGGGATATCCACTGTAGATGCAGCTGGTTGGTTTGGTTGGATGATGCCCACCCTAATCCTGTGGCTTGTGAATGGAGTGATAGTCTTGAGCGTGTTTGTGAAGCTCCTTGTGCACGGAGAGCCAGTGACCCGGCTTCACTCGAGGTCCTCGGTCACCTTCTGGAGGCACCGCAAGCAGGCGGACCTGGATTTGGCACGGGTAAAGTTGACTCGTCATTTCACATTAAATGCATCTTTTTAGGTGGGATTGAGAGTAAATGTTCCCCAATGAGGCAGTGGCTTGGCACTTGCAAGGGCATGGTATTCCTTGAGTGGATCATCCTGTGTCATTTCAGGGAAGCTGTTGCCAGGTTGTTCTGAGCAGATTCCTGTCCTACTCAGTCAAAGTTAGTGAGGAGCTCTAGAAGAGGCTCCTAACTTCTGTCCCTGTTGCTAGCTGCTTTCGTGTTGTATCAATTTTTGGCAGCAACATACTGGGTTTTGTCCAGAATCTGGTCTCTGCTGTGTCTGTCTGCTGTCCTCCAGCCTCTTGGAAGTCCTCTTTATTATTGAGGAAACATTTGACTTTTGATACAGGGACCCTTAAATTTCCATGGTGTTTGACAAAGCAGGAAGCTCTTTTCATCTAGTGCTGCTGTGTCTCACAGGCAGTGCAGAATCAGAACCACGTGTAGAAAGTATGTTTAGGGCCAGATTTCAAGCTAGTGTAAACTGCTTGCTTATGTTTTCAGTTTCTATGTTGATGTTCTTCTGTTAAAGACCTTATCCTGATTTGCATGTCAGTTTGTCTTGCTCCAAGTGCCAAGGAGGTCCCAAAGTGTCTCTAATAGTAATTTTTGTTGCCGAACCTTTCATTGTGTTATTTGCAGGGTGATTTTGCTGCAGCTGCGTCAAACTTGCAGACTTGCCTGTCAGTACTTGGACGAGCACTGCCAGCTTCCCGCCTGGACTTGGTCTGCAGCCTGTCCTGGAATGTGATCCGCTATAGCCTGCAGAAGCTGGCACTGGTGCGGTGGTTGCTGAAGAGGACTTCTCATCAGTGGCGGGCAAGGGAGGCCACTGCAGGATTCGAGGATGAGGCCAAGACCAGCGCTCGGGATGCAGCCCTAGCGTACCACAAGCTCCATCAGCTCCACATAACAGGTGGGAGCAAAGGTGGCAGATCTGCTCTCTGGCTTTCCTGAATGAGTAGACTCAGAGCTGATCCTGGAACATACAGGAACAGCACTACAGCCTCTCTCCTCTGAGAGGGCTGCTGTTAGAAACTAGCCTGACAAATTTTAGGAGCCACTTAACAAAATACAGCAGGTTTGTGCAACAGTAGAGCTCTGTAAGAAAAGCTGAAGCAACAGCAATGTAAGCTTCTCATGTCAACAGGTTCTTGTTGTTTCTTTAGGATAGTAGCCCTGCAAATTATGGTAGTATTTAGTAGCTGGTACTACTGATTAAAAATTGACATTTTCCTGCTCCTGCTGGTACAGGTAAACTTCCCTCCAGCTCAGCTTACTCGGGCTTGCACATGGCATTGTGTGCTGTGAATCTGGCTGAGTGTGCAGAGGAAAAAATCCCACCCAGCACAATGGCAGAAATCCACCTGACGGCTGCAGTTGGCTTGAAAACCCGCTGTGGAGGCAAGCTTGGTTTCCTAGCGGTGAGTTGTGTTATTGTCCCCGATCACACCCTCAAGCAGAGATCTAGAAAAGCCTGGAAGCTGGCATTGCTGTATCTTGGAGAGGGCATCTGCTAGCGCTTCAATTATAATATGACCTGCAATTATGATATGAGCTGTAATTACGATATGTTTGTCCTTGGTGGTGCTGCGCTTTCCCTAGATACTCTTCTCAACCTTGTCCTCTCCTTTCACCAGAGCTACTTTCTAAGCCAGGCTCAAAGCCTGTGCAGCTCGGAGCGAAGTGCCATTCCTGACTCCTTGCGTTGGCTGTGCCACCCCCTGGGACAGAAGTTTTTTGTGGAGCGGAGCTGGACGGTGAAGTCTGCTGCGAAGGAGAGCCTGTACTGCACACAAAGGAATCCCGGTGAGAGACGCTCATTTCCCAAGCGTGTGGCATCCCAGCGCTTTGAGCCTGGCTGTCTCTCTGCACTCTTATCTGGGACAAAAGCAGGTGTTATGTTTGAGAGCATGTTCTTTTGTCCCCACCCTGCTTGGGGTTCTGATGGGTGAGAGGGCAGGAGGAGCTGAGACTTCTCCTCAGCCTGCAGGGTCTGGCTTGCCTCCCATTGTATCCTGTGCTGTGTCATACTGCTTGTCTCCTTTATCTGCTGGATCACAACCCAGAGGTGGCCCTGAGTGTCTGGGGAGTGGCTTTGGAGACCAAGGTTTATCCTCTGCAGAGCAGTGTCCTCACTGTTTTGTTGGGAGACTGAAGTGCCAGAGTGATCTTTGGCCAAAGGCTGCAGCTTTGCAAGTGGATTGAAAGGATAAAAAAAGCCCTAAAAACTTAGTCTCTAAATCATTCCATTAGTTTCTTGAGAATTTCCCTCTGCTATTCTTCCTCATGCTCTTTCCTACATTTTGATTCTTCTTTCTGAATGTCTTGGGAGGTGTCTATGGTGATATGCAAGTTAAATGGTTTGGTTTATCCTTCTTTAGCGGATCCCATTGCACAAGTCCATCAGGCGTTCTGCGAGAACCTTCTAGAGCGAGCAGTGGATTCACTTGTGAAGCCTCCCACTAGGGAAGGGGTAGTGGGACAAGAGGAGGAGGAGTCATGGTGAGTATATGTAGCCCACTGGGCACTGCTGGCCACAGCAGCAGGCTGTGAGGCAGAGCTCATAACCACTGGCCCAGTGCTCTGGGACAAACTGGGTGGTTAGTCCTTGTTAAAGGCTTGGAATAACCCTAGTCTGACCTCCACAGTTTATTAGCAGAGGAAGCTGTGCTCTTTGTATTAAGACCTCTCAAGTCAAAGGTGAACCTGGGTGTGGTGGAGATTTCTGGTGTTAGCTGGGGTAATACTGGTTGATTGCTCAACTAAATGGATGGTACTTTCTCTGCTGAGACAAAGTTTAATGTTCAGGAGGACTAAAATTAGTATGCACCTACCTCTTCTATAGACCAGGACATATGTCCAGGGCTTTTAGAGCATAAAGGTCTGGCATGCCAGAGAATCAACCCACCGGTTTGCTACTTTGTGCATGAGTGTTCTTACTGTGATATTTACCTGCAGTAAAGAATCAAACAAACGTGTTGCAAGAGGAGGAAAGATGATGTTGAACATAATTGTCATTGTCTCTAAGCTCTGACCAAATGAAATGGGAAAATAGGTCGGAAACAGCAGCTTTTTGTATTGAACCTGCTTCCTGTGGAAGCAGGACCCCAGCCTTTGCTAGTAATTCAGCTCTGTTTCTAGCTGATCTCCAGATATACTGGTGCCGAGCAAATGTTACATACATCTATGGGAAGCTCTGTAAGGATCCAGTCCCCAGAAAGTGTGGGTAAAAGCCTCAGATGGGAAGATAACCCAATTTCCCAACCTGTGTAGGAAAAATAGTGTACCTTTAGCTTTGTTTTTTTTCCCAGTCTTGTCTGTTTCCTAGCTGAGAAGGAGCAACAGTTTGGTTTAATTGCTTGCGATCACATGCTGCTGTTGAGGGAAGGTAGCAGGATTTGTGTGAAGGGAGATGGATTGTCACTGTACTTGTGGGAGGCCTGTCTCCTTATGGGAAGGACTGGATTTAGTGAAATAGCGAGCTTTTTTGTCCCACTCTAGGGATGGGAGCTCAAGACCTTCGTCTGTAGCATGTCCCAGTAAATTAGGTCATTGCTGCCTATGCTATTTTCTCTGGCCAGTGCTGAGACCATGCTGTCACTTCCATTTGTACATGTTTGCATATATGCAAATAATCAGATAAGTGTAGTTCAGCCTCTTTTGGAGGCAGCAATTGAAAAGGAGCCTGTAATCAACTTGTAACACATGTCTATGTTTGAGGTGAGACGAGGTTAAATCTGGTTTTGTGCTGGTGGTCATGAAAGGGGAGCTGTGAAGCTGTTCCTCTTGGAGTATCACTGCATTTCTACTCATGGGGTGGTCTCTTCAGTCCAGCAGTGTTGTGTTACTTGTAGAGCTTGAACTGTCTTTGTGCTTAATGCTTAATTTTGGGTCAGCACTGTTTAAATGTGACTTGTGAACGGAGAAGCGCCTTAGCATCTTCTGTTTGACAGCATAGCAAAGATCTGCCTTGTTCCTTGTTTCAGTGAATTCTCAGGTGCCCTGGAGTACCTGAAATTGCTCAACTCTTTCTTGGACTCAATGGGAAGTGGAGCCCCACCCTTTGCCAGCAGTTCTGTACTCAAGTCTGCCCTGGGTAAGTCTGGCAGAGCTGAAGCTCTTTTAGATGCAGGGTAACAATACAAACTCCCTCTCCCTACCACCCCTCAAACTCTAGTCAAAGAGAAATGCAGCCCTTGGAGTGAGGCCTGATTGCATGCCAGTGTGGTACCACAGCTCAGACTGGAAAAAAGTGATTAAGAAGGCTCATGAATTTGGCTTTGTGTTCTAATGCTGAGTGCCCAGCCAGGGACTGCTGCTATTTGAATTGTTGCGCAATATTTTATTTCCAGTCTGAACCCTGTGCCCTCACCTGAGAGCTCACTCCTAGCAATGCAAAGCGAGAGGAAGGTGGAACATATAAACAAACACAGCAGCATTGCAGCTGAAGTACAGGAAGGGTTTTTTCCACTTAATTACCTACTGAGCTTGGTTGCCCCTGCTTTCACAGTGGCTGTCAGATGTATTCCTCAATCTCCAGAAACTTGCAGCCTCTGCTGTAGGCAAGCTCTGGGCATATATTGGGAGGTGCTTGTTTTGGTCCCTTGGTGTATATTTAGTGGGACAACAAGAATCCCTCTGAGGCACGTGCTCATCAAGGCTGGGTTGGTAACAGGCTGCTGAAGTATTTGTTTTGCTTGGTGTTGGTACAGACAGCACCTGGCAACTCAGTGGGATGCTGGTGCAGCTTTAGACATAGACTAACTGCTGCACCTAAAATGCATATGGCAAACATAGTAGGAAATCTGTATAATTATTTTCTTAAAGGAAAGTGTGTGCTTGGGTCAGCATTGCCATAGAACTGAAAAGCAGGTTAGAGTAGCAAAACATACGGTCTTTGGCCCTAAGTAGGCTTTGGGAAGTTTTTGAGGGGATGTTAAATAATGAAGGAAATTATATAGGAAACCTGGTGTACTGTCTTGATGGTGATTAGTGCCAATCATGAGTGTATATATGAGTGGAGTTGTTATTTTGGGGTGGTGGGTGGAGATCATTGCCAGGAAGGAAGTCAGCAGATTTCTAGACAAGTTGGTGGGATACATTCTTGTTGACAAGATACAAACATGCCATCAGAAACTCTGCTTGCAGTCAGATGTAGGATGTTTGCGTACTGCCAAGCTCCTTTGTATTCTTGCAGCACATTTCAGCGTTCACATGGACAGCTGAACGTGATGGCTTTGGGCTCATTAGCATCAATCCCAGCAGAAGGCGCTGGCAAGGGCCTGTGATACCTGTCTGCTTCTCCAGGTGTGAGGGAGCCAGGTGTGCTCTCCTGGGCTCAGCTGCTGGTTCTGTTTTGCAGGTCCCGATGTGGTGTGCCGATGGTGGTCAGCAGCCGTGGCTATGGCAGTCGCTTGGCTCAGAGGGGATGATGCAGCTGTGAGGTCACATTTTGCAGAAGTGGAGCGCATGCCAAAGTCCCTGGAGATGTCAGAGTCCGTAGGCTTCATACACTCTTCAAACTGCTGCTCCTTCTAAACAGGAGTGCCTGCTTCCCCTAATGCTGTCCTGTAGGGTCACACCTACCTCTGCCCTGGATCTGCATGTCTCTTGTGCTGTGCAGGTGCTAGTGTGCTCAGCAGTTCATGTGTAGGTCAAGGCTTGCAGACGAATAGTAAAGCTGTGGACTGGAGGTCACAGTCATAGTTGCTTCTTTAGGAATGTCTTTTGGCTTTGTTCTAATTGTATGGTCTCCCACCTTCCAAAATCAAACACAACTCACATAATGATGGAAAGGATGGTGTCACCATCTCTGTTCTTTCGCACTAAAGAATCTTTGCCAGCTTTCTCTCATTTCTCTGTGCTGTCTGTGTAGGTGAGGTACAATTGCCATCTTTTTTCTGTCTAAGGACTGATGATATCTCTTGAGGGTGGGAGAGTGAAAACTGATGCTGTGGCAACATGACATGGTAGTGTTGAAAGCAACCTGCTTTCTCTTTCAGGAATGCCCTGGTGAAAGCTACCTTCTATATGTGTAAAGCCATGCAGGCCTCTCTGTCTGGGAAGGCAGATGGACAGCAGAGCTCCTTGAGTCACTGTGAGAGAGCCAGCAGTCACTTGTGGAACAGTCTCAACATGAGCAGTGGCATGTCCAGCACTGTCCTCAACAATGTAAGCATTATAAGCCCTGGGATAACACATGGTCTGTCTTGGTTGTGGGGTTGGTCTTGCTGCAGGTGTGTCACTTCCCTATTGTAGCTGCATTCTCCATTCACTCTGTGTATCATGGGATTAGAAGGGAGACTTCTTCCCTATCCTTGAAAAGGGCATTGCCATTATTGTGTTTCTGCTACATGTGGGAGCCAGAGTCACAAGTACAGTGTCATCTCCCTTGGCACAGTGTCACCTCTCGCTCCTCTTGTGCCAGTAGCTGTCACCCCTTTCTGGTACTTTCACCACTTTGAATTTGGCCCTGCCTAGATGGAAAGTATCCATCTCTCTCCTCCATGTCAAGTTGGTGATACCTGTAAAACAGGACGTCACTAAGTCGAGTCTGCTCTGTTTCAGGCCACACTCATGAATGTTTGAATCATCTGATACGGAAGCGTGACTATGCTGTGCTACTCCTGAGTTTGTGTGGGGCTTGTTTCTCTTCTTTCCAGGGTTGCATAAAACTGGAGCTTCCCTCCATGGCATATGGGACATGTTTCTGGTCCCTTTCGTCGTTGCTGGGTGGCAGCTGTAGTGCATTGTAGTTGCATTGCATGTTGTGGCAGTGACTGTGCAATGTTTCTGCAGTGCAGTACAGAGGCACTCTCCGTTCAGCAGCAGAGGCTGAGAGCCCTCCCAGGGCCGGGAGCGGTGCTAGGGGGCAGCAGCAGATGGGGAAAAGGGGTTTGGCAGCCCGCTGTACCGAGACTGCCTCTTTTTTTCTCTGCAGGTAGCATGGCTGTCTTTGCTGTTTCCCACTAGTCAGTGTCACTGTTTGGGCAGGAAAGCCTTTGCAGGAGGCTGTTTTTCCGTGGGATCAGTTTGTATTTGTTAGCATTGATCCCAGTGAAAGGTGCAAACAAGGACACATAACATTGATGCAATGTGCCCTTGGTATGTGTTTACTTGAGGTCTTGGTCAAAAGATGCCACTTGGGCAAAATGCAAGCACCTGCTCCCTTTGCGTTGTCGTAGAGTGACACAGCAGGGAGGGGAGCCCCCCAGGTGGGCAGGAGCTGCTGTGTCTGCCTTCCCATGGGCCATGTCAGCAGCCATGTAGCTTGTTCCTCACCCAGCGCTACGTGTTACTAAAAGTGTGTTCCTGGGCATCTTGGCTCTTGCAGATGATGCAGCTGCTGGCCTGTGACTTGCTGCTCTCCCTCCGCACCAGCCTGTGGCAGAAGCAGGCGAACGCCAGCCAGGCGCTGGGCGAGACCTACCACGCCTCAGCCCCTGAACTGACGGGCTTCCAGCGCGACCTCGGCAGCCTGCGCCGGCTGGCCCACAGCTTCAGACCCGCCTACCGCAAGGTGATGGCTTGCCTCCCGCCTGCTCCGCCTCCAGCTTGCCTACAGCCCTTCCTGGGGCTGATGGGAAGCTGGTGCCCTTGGAAACGTAGGGTGTATGTGAGCTCGTGTGGTTTGGATATTGGGGTGGGATGCTCTTCACTACCAGCCTCTGTACTTTCTGTTGCTGGGTGATGAGGGAGGCTCCCATGGGAGTTCAGTGCATGTGGAGAGGTATCCACTTTGGTTTCTGCATAGAAAACCATCTAGTACATGTGTATTTCCAAATACCATGGCATCCAGTCTATTGAGGTGGCTTCAGACTGGGTCTGTTCCTCTGGGGAGTGTGGCAGGAAGCATCCTCAGCTGTGTTGGCTCTGCTGAGTAGCTGGAGGATCAGATGCCTCCTGCATCTGTAGAGCCCTAGGTGCTTTTCTGGGCATTTCCTCGCTTCTGTTCAGTTCATCTAGTTTTATAGCCTCTGTAGGGGAAGTAGAGTCTAATACTTGGACATGAGAGTTATCGTGGTATTATCCAATCTCTGGATTTCAAAATTGGAAGCTGTTACCAAAGCACTGTACTAGCAGCATAAGTGGAGAATCTTGCCTGGATCACAGTGCCAAAGTTCGCTCTCAGATTTTTCTACGCTGTTCCTTGGTCTTAATTCTCCCCCTTTCCAGGGCACTCACAGTTAGGTGTCAATTTTTTCCCCTTCTCATCGTTGTCCTGACCTGCAAATTTCCCAGAGACAGGTGGAAAGATGAGCAAGGAGCGTGGAAATGGGTCTCTGTTTTTGTCAAGGTGTCAGTGCTCTGCTCTTGAAATGTGGTGGGTGGGGGATGACAGTGCAGCCACAGCGTCGTCCCCGTGCCAGCCCACCTCTCATCTTCTATCCTTCCTTCCCTTCCAGGTCTTCCTCCACGAGGCCACTGTGCGCCTGATGGCAGGTGCCAGCCCTACCCGCACCCACCAGCTGCTGGAGCACAGCTTGAGGCGGCGCACGCCCCAGAGCAGCAAACAAGGTCAGCCCCAGGGCTCACGTAGTGACCCACTGCTGTAAGGGCTGGGAGGGGACAGCGCTTGGGCAAGGCGTGGGGGCATAGATAGAACCTGCAGTGTCTTCTGCTGTGTCAGGATAATGAGCTCCCGTCAGCCTGTGGCTCAAGGCAATGCTTCTGCCATGTTCTCTACAAGCCAGATGACATGAGCTGCCAGCCCTGGGCTGGAGCTATCGGCGAACAGACTGGAAAACATTTGCCTTCATGAAGTTACACGTGCGCAAAACTTGGCACTCTGGGGTTTGGAGCAGTCAGTGCGAAGGCAGAAGCTGGGGATTCTAAAGGGAAGAGCCAAAAGATGAAGGATGTAAGGGAATGGGCAAATGGGCATACCAGTGTTGGGATGAGCCCTGGGAAGTGAACTGAAAGGAACTGTCTTTATAGAAGATAAAGAGTGACAGTTCCTACCTGACTCTAAGTCAGAGTTTTCTTCTCTCCTAGTCTAAAGGCCTCCAGGGTGCCCCCTGGTCTTGGCTCAGCCAGGGAATGCCAGCCAGAGAAGCCTGTGCTTGGTGGTGGCAGTTGAGTTGAGCCTGTGTGGTGGGATTTTCTCATGCGGATGGTAGCTCTGTTACAGGTTTTCTCTCTTTACTGTTTGCTCACAGGTGAACTGGACACGTTGCCGGGCCAAAGGGAGCGAGCCACAGCCATCCTGTTGGCGTGTCGCCATCTCCCCCTCTCCTTCCTGTCCTCGCCAGGCCAGCGGGCAGTGCTGCTGGCCGAGGCCGCCCGCACCCTGGAGAAAGTGGGGGACAAGCGCTCCTGCAATGACTGCCAGCAGATGATCATCAAGCTCAGTGGGGGCACGGCCATTGCTGCCTCCTAACACTGGCATGGGTTCCCTTTGTGCAAAGACAGCCTGCTTGAGCGTCAGCCTGGACTTCCCTTCTGGAGCTTAGAAAAAGTGCTAGGTTAGGGCTGTGCTGGTGGGAAAGGGAGGGAGGGGTTTGGGTTTGATTTTTTTCTAAACTTGCCCCAGGTTTAGCTTTACTAGCCTCCTTGCTTGTTCTCAGGCACTGCAGCAGGAATCTGTCTAGTTGTGGTTTTTGTCACTATGCCTGGGGCTGTTGAGAAGTGCTGCCCTGACACAAATCACCTGTCCCTGCTTGGGAAAGAACCCCACAAGCCCATGGCATAGAGAAGCGGCACATCCCGTGTCTATCCTCAGGGGTATTTTGTTCCCTTTCCAAACACCTCTGCAGAAAGGAAATCTCTGGGGAGGGCAGAGGACGTGTTCAAGCCTTGTCCCATGGGGCTGCTTGGGCCTAAGGCTGTTCCCAAAAGACAGGGGAAGGCACCAGCTTTCTTAGAGTAGCATGTCAGGAAACTGCAGCCCCCTAGACCCAACTTACCTAGGTGCTCTGGGAGTATCGCTTGGGGCCAGTACTGCCTGGAAAATTTCTCTACAGTTTTTATACAGGGTTTTTTATAGGAATGTTTGTGGCTTTACAAAAACATGGGGAACAATGCAGCCGTTTTTCCTTCCCTTCTGCTTCATGCATCTTTTCCTGTGATAGCTGCCTCTGGTTTTCAGCAGGGGGTGAGTTTGTAGCAGCCTGCAACAAGCAGAGCCTGACAGAAGACCTTGGCATCCCTGGTCATCTGGTGTTGGGGCGGGGGCAGCAGAGGTGGGCATGCTGTGCCCTGCACTTGGCATGAAGGGTAAATGCTTCTCTGGTGCCTTTTTGTTGATGTAGAAAAACAATTTTTAGAAACAGCTTTTTTATTTTAATCAACTCCCAGTCCCAGAACTTGTCTTCAGGTATTTTTCCTTACCTTCTCCAACTGCTCCGCACCTGTCGCAGGATTTGGGAGGCACTGGTTCAAGGGTGCAAGTCTCCCTGCTTTGTTACTGTTGCTATTTTGAGCAGTTTGATTTGGAGGTGTTGAATTGCCTGTGACTTGCGGGGAGTAGGAGGTGGATTTGGGACAGTGAGAGAACGGTTTGCCCTCTTTCTCTCCAAAGAAGTGCAGAGTGGTTGCCCTCTCATGTGCATATGTGAAGACCAGCCTTTGGCAAGTGGGCATTGCTGTTTCTCCATGTGTACAGCCAGGATGTTCATGTTGGCAGCTCAAAGCGTTTAGATACAGGCAGCCATCCAAACCCATCCTGTCCCAATCAAGCCTGTACTGCCCAACTCCTGCGGACTTGGACTATTTTGCAAGAAGCTTTTACATGTATCCAGCTCTTGCAGAGAGGCCTGAGCTCCTTCAAAGTGAGAGGAAAAAGATAGAGGTTTGTGGTTTCCCTTTGCACAGAGTCTTTTGGCGTCTGGGACGGCCATTTCATGTGGTACAGTAATTGAACACAGGTAATGCTAGTCCTGGAGTTGCCCAGCTTCAAGAAGATAGAAACTGGGGCCAGGAGAAACCCATCTCCCAGGAGAGCCTGTTCCCAGTGATTGTGGTCTCTAGCTGTGGACAAAAGCATGGGCACTAGAAGGTGTTCACCTCCCCCCCCCAACTTTATTTGGGGAAAGCTGGTGGACCAGCTGCAATGGCTGGTACTGTCCTACTGCCTGAGGTGTCCCTTGCTTCCTGGAGACAGTGGTTGGAGGGGGACCTCACTGTTTGAAGGGAAGAGGTTGCTCTCAAGAGTGTCCAATCAGTGTAGCTCTGGTGGCAGCAACTTTGGCTTTGAGCAGGTACCCTCAGTGTGCAGAACAGCTCTTGAGTTTGTACACATTTTGATTGGTCATTCCCAGGTTCCCTAGCTTATCAGTGATCCTATTTTGGGAGGTAGGTTGCCTCTTCCTGATTTTTTTTCCTCTTCCATGGCTCTCATGCTGTCATCTTGTCATGGAGTTTTTTTCCTAAAATACAGAAACCCCTTGCTGTGGCAGCCTCTGAGTTATCTTGCATTTCTCCAGGTCTGCATGTAGCACGTGGACAGTTCTGTGCTTTAGTAAAATCGGAGATAAGGCTTTGGGAAAGCAGTGATGCCGAGGTTTCACTTTGTCACTGCTGGTAGTCTGAATCCTGGGGGCTGGGCCGCAGGGAGTACTGGCTGGGCCAGGAGCTGGGAGAAGCTGTTGGGCTGAAACCCAGGTTGTGAATAGCAGGGTGAAGCACCGAGGGTCCTAGCATGGCTGATATGATGTATCTCTGCCCTCTCCAGAGTGAGAGATCTTTGCGGTTTTTTTCTACACTGTTAAAAACTTGCTGTCGATCTGTCCCTACAACTTTTTTTATATGTGTGTGTGTGTGTGTGTGTGTATACTGTAACTTTTTGGTTTGTGGGTGGGAGGAAATTGTTTTGTGGGTTATGTGAAGAAAGTCTGTTTATCCACATGGAGTTCAGAGTAGGGATGCTTTGTGATATGACATGCAACTGGTGGTGGGGAAGTTCCCCAGGGAACAACATACCTGCTGTCTGAAAGCCCTGTTCCAGGGCTTCTGAACATCTGTTACCTAATAAAGATGAATGTTACCACCACCTCCCACCTGCCCTCTTTCACTTAGCTCTATTCATCCCACCTAGCAAGCTGCTCTTAAGCAGAGGTGAGCTTGAAAATTCCTTTAGAAACATAAGACCTCACAGGCACTTCGGGAAGCTGTCAGTACATTGTCCAGATAACCTAGAGAACAGAACTGTGTGGCTTGCAATGAAAGTCCCTTGGTGTAGCCAGTATGGTGTCTCCATGCTCCTCTGGAAGCATCTCAAGAGGACGATGGCTTAAAGCAGAGCCAAGCAAGGTGGAGCTGGGCCAGAATCCTGCAATTTTAGGACCTTCTCTGCGGGAGGGAGGCTGTTACCTGACCTTGCTTTAGAACAATGTCCTTTCGCTCCATCTCTTTGTTTCTCTGCTCCCCCTGGTAAAACTCTGTCAGAACCATTAAACTTCAGACGGAGATCTGGTTTCTGTGCAGCTGCTAGAAGGGTTTTGCAGTTGGCCCTGGAAGCTGTGTTCCCACCATATCCTTTATCGCGGGCGATTCCCTGGCCCTGCGGGGGCGTGGGCTTTGTGCCCTGCTGCCCCAGGGGAAGGGTTTGTGAGCAGTGTGAAATCCCCCAGCCAAATCGTATCAAGGCCATACAGTTTAATGTGTTATTTATTGATAAGGTGGAGGGTGGGGCAGTGGGGAAGGTCTGGGGAGGGAAAGGGGCTGCTCAGGCTTTGGTGGCAGCATAGGGACGGTGTTTTGAATCAATTGCTGTTCCCGGCACCTGTTCCCAGGCCGGGGTTGCCTGGCCCCAGCAGCATCTGTTCCCAGTCTGTCCAGCACTGGCCCCCATCCCCTGAGCAGGGTACGGCTCCGCCAGTGTGTTCCCGGCTCAGCCTCTCCCGGGGGTGGGCTGAGAAAGCCTAAACCCTGTTGCCCGGGTGAGCCCCTAATGGCTCCTCGGTGGTGAAGCGCCCTGGAGGTCCCCGTGCCCGGGTGCAGGAAGCACGGCGCGTCTCCCGCTCTGCCCAGCGTCGCAGTTGAAGTCCTGTGGTGCTCTCCTGTGGTGGGCAGTCCCCTGTGGCACTGTGGCCGTCAGACGGTGACCTCGGTCTTGCTGTTGGTGGCGAGGTGCCGGCCGTGCTGCCCGTACAGCGCGGTGGAGGCGCTGAAGGCCTCGGCTGGCCCCTCAGGGCGCAGGGCGGCCACGGCGGGCCGGCGGGGGCCGCGATGGGGAGCCCCCTCCCAGCCCCCTGTGAAGGCCGGAGCCCCCGGCGCCTTGGAGCCCTTGGGCAGGGGACAGCCCTCGGCCAGCAGCGGGGGCTCGGCTGGGAAGGTCACCGTGCCGGCGGGCGCTGGCTCCAGCCCCCCGAACCGCCTGTAGAAGTCCTCGGTGGCGCTCTCTGTGGAGACAGGCGTGCAGTGTCACCCCTCCAGGGACAGCCCCTTCTGCTGACACAGGGGGGCAAGGGAGGGTGCGGTGGTGGAGAAGGCTGGGATGGGGCTGTAGGAAGGATTCTGGGTGCTTATTGAGTGGAGGTGATATCGGCAGTGAACTGGCTGGGCAGTGCTTTTGGGAGATCCCGGGGGAATCGATTGCTGGGGCAGTGCCGTGTGTCCATGTGGATCCTGAACCCTGATGGGGTAAGCAGTGCTTCAGGTGTGTGTGGGATCCTGGGTGCTGGCTGACTGGAAATCGCAGTGTGGATGTGTGGGGGACCCCCAGGCACTGACTCGGGTGGGCAGCAGGCTGGTTGGAGCGGTGGAGGAGCTGCAGAGTTCCTGCTGTGAGCAGCCACCCCAGGAGTACTGGGAAACTGGGATGCTTGTCCCGCCTGTGCCCCTTTGTGAGCCCCGTGCCCCTCCTCACTCGGTTTTTGCGGTCAACAGGGTGCATGCCCCCGGCCACCATCCCACCCCACACGGCAGCGGCACTCACCTCCAACCTTGAGACTGGTGTAGGAAGTGTAGTCCGGGGCCGACAAGGCCAGGCTGCTGGCCAGCGGCAGGCGCTTGCAGTGGCTGTGGGGCCGCCCCAGTGAGGGGGCGATGGCCACCGCGTTGTTCAAGGGTGGTTTGTCTGGAGGGGTGGAGATGGGTGGGGGGCTCAGCAGTAGGCTGCGCCCTCCCGCTGCATTTATTCGCTTGAGGGAACTTACTTTTCTCCACCACACCAGCGCCTTACCTGTGCTGTTTCTGGGGGGGGCCCGGGACAGCCCCTCACCCAGCGGGACCTGCACACCCCCCATGAGGCTGTCCATGTTCTCAGAGGGGCTGTGACCTGGCTGCTTCAGCAGATCTGTCAGTGTCCTGGAGAGGGGGTGAAGGGCTGTTAGAACAATATCCTGCTCCCCTGCAACCCCTAATGCATCCCAGCCCTGAACTCCACTTTTTGAAGGCAGAGCTAGGCAGCCTGGGGGTAGGAAAGAGCCACCGGTAGGAGTGCACCCTAGAGTTGCACCCAGGCTACTAATCCAGCTTTTTCAGGAGGGCTAACAAGTCTAACAACTAACTGGTATCTGGCTGGGTCTGAGCCCTCCGAGAGCCAGGGGCATCAGTGGGTAAGAGTGGTGAAGGAGATGCATGGCTTGGAGCGGGGTGAAGGTAAGATGAACTGAGATAGAGGAAACCGATCTGATGGAAGCTGGAGCAACATCTCTGGGACGCTCCCCTAGAGTGAGAGCCTGGTGGAAGAGGGGAGAGAAGGCACCACCTCCACTCAAGTCCCTTCCGAAACAGAGAAGACCCCAAGGAAGGGAATAGAGAGGCCACTTGCGCCCCTTTGGGGAAGGAAATAACCTAGTGGGAGCCTCTGGCGCAGGCGCTGTCTGTGCATAACACCCTCCTTGTAAGTAGCAGCATTAAACACCATTACGTAAGATAGAGCCTTATTTTGATTAACATTCATGGATAGAGATTCTGCAGTCCCACCACAGCGCGCTGGCAAATGCCAGAGCAGGGCACGCAGGCGATGCCTGTGGGGCACAGCAGCCATGCCAGAGCAGGGCACACTGGCAGCACCAGAGTTGGGGTCACAGCGGTGATGCTGGAGCAGGGCATGCCAGCAATGCCGGAGCAAGGTACACCAATGCTGGTGGTGCCAGAGGAGGGTACAACTGCAGTGATGGAGGGAGCACGTTGGCAGTGCTGGAGCAGGACCCAGCCACATGCCACTGCGGCCTTTGGCAATAAGTCCCAGGACAGGGTGGGATGCTCCTGCTGGCACAGGGCTTTGTGATGAAAAGACACACCATTCCCCCTGCAGAGACCATCCCTACGTGACTGCACGAGTGCAGGGGCATCCATTCAGGGCTTTTTTTGGCTCGCTAATCCCCAGCTCACTGTCAGCATGCCTCACGCCTCGAAGGCTCTGGCTGGCTCACAGACGCACACCGTGAGCTGATGGTTAGCGAGTGGTTGGATGATAAAACAGCAGATTAAACTCAACATGCATAAATGCAAATTGGAGAGAAAGGGGGGAATAATCCTGGCTTGGTAGATGTGTCAGCTCATGGCACCAGAGTGCTCAAAAACCTAGCAAACGTGATGCTCAGAATTTCCAGGAAAAGCTGTGAGAACAAGGGAAAAAGCAATGAATGGTCATAAGCATACTGGGGACCTGAAGGAGCCTTTTCCCTCCCAGTTTGGGTTCAGTCAACATCACAGGGCAGGGGCAAGAGCAAAGCTACAAGGAAGGGTCACTTGCCCTGTGGGTTAATTTCACATCGTGCTTGGGAAGCTTAATCTCTAGATGGGCCAAGAGAACCCTGATAGAGCTGAAGAAATTGAAATGAGCGTGGAACAAACCCTACCAGCTGACCAGCTGGAAGGCAGCTTGGCGGAAAAGGGCCTGGGGATCCTGGTGGACATCAATTTGACCATGAGCCAGCAGAGTGCCCTTGGGACAAAGGCGCTGAATGGTCTTCTGGTCTGCATTAGGCAAGGTGTTGCCAGCAGGTCTAAGGAAGGCGATTCTTCCTCCCTGCTCAGCAGGTAAGGCCACACCTCTGGAGTGCTGGCTCCAGCTCAATACAGGAGAAGCATGGACGTACAGGAGAGAGTCGAGGGAAGGGACACAAAGATGGGACTGGAGCATCTTTTATATGAGGAGAGGCTGAGAGAGCAGAGACTGTTCAGCCTGGAGAAGAGAAGGTTTTGGGGGATCTTATCAAAGTATATGAGTATCTGAAGGGAGGGTGCAACAAGGACAGTGTCGAGCTGACAAGAGGTGACAGGTGCAAACAGAAACAGGAAATACTGTTTAAACAGAAGAAACAACATGATTTTTTCTTGCAGGAGTAGTTAAATGCTTCACCAGGCTGCCTGGGGAGGCTGTGGCATCTCCATCCTGCAGCTATTCAAAGCCTGCAACTCCCCAAGAACCCTCCTGCAATAGACTGACCCAACCAGGGTTGAGTCCATGGATGCTGCAGTTGGAGAAACCCTGGGCACAAGCCTGGGTGGGCAGTGGGCTGTGCCTAGGCGGGGCAGGGAGAGGCAGGTCCCCTGAGGCCATGGGTGTGGGCTGTCAACTCAGGCAGCTGCCACCCTGTCAACTCCCACCTTCCCTGGGGTGCACTGCTCACCAGCTCCTCCCCACTGGACGCTGACTACTCTTGCCTGTCCCTGGGGCCAGTGCTCAAACAGGCTTGTTTCAACAGGAAGTTCAATGCGATTTGACCTGTTTTTAAAATTATTTTTTCTTTTCCTCGGGTCTATTTATGAAGCTTGAGCAATCCTCTGTCTATGACTTCTCTCCACATAAATCCATCAATGCTCTTTCTCATGAACGTGCCCTGCGTGCTGACTGCTCGGGGCATGTAGACAATCATGATTAACAACAACGGCTTGAGCAGCAATTAATTTGCTGTTTTGCTAAAGTGAGAAGCGTGCACGAGTCCCCAGCAGCAGTAACACTTGGATATAACCTGCCCTTGCACCACGAGTAGTGCCACTGGCCAGGGCTACCAGTAGGGCTCTCATGGGCTGCACCCCTTCCCTGGTTCATGCCCAGGTGATGCAGTGCAGGGAAGGTGGACATGGAGAGTGACACTGTGGAGGAGCTGTTGTCTCACTGAACATCATCTTGGGGGTTTTGAGCCTCAGTCTGGTCCTGTGGTTATGGGGCTTGAGGAAGGTCAAGCCACATCTCCCTAGGTCACCTGGTGGTCTGCGTCACCAAGATGGAGCTGGAGAGCAGATGTAGCTTTAGACCTGCACCGCTCATTTGCAAAAAGCCCTGATGAAGGGTACCACTGCGGCCTCCATCCACTCTCTGGCCATGGATGCAGGGTACATGAGCCCAGGTGTGCAGGTGGCTTGCCACCCAGCTTGCCTGAGCGTTAACTGGGCGGCTATGCAGCCACCTCCATGGCAAGCCTAGTTCTGCTTAAGGCTGCAACAAAGATGCCTCAAAGCAGCCTAGTGCAAGACCTGAGACCAAGCACAGAGGCAGATCCAGAAGCAATAATGATAGAGGCCAAGAGAGCTTCACAGAAGCCATGCATGAAGCACTCAGTGCTCCTGGTCCATCCCCAAGGGATGTGCCTGTGTGGGAACAGGACACTGACCTGGGCACAGCAGCCCAGCCCAGGACGTGACTCACTTTTGGGAGGCCCAAGCCCCATACCTGGCAAGCCCAGCAGGAGACAGTATACCAGTCCTGGAAAAGGGGCAGGGAGCAATGGAGGGGAGACCAGAGCACAGCCTGCAGAAGAGAGGAGAGATGACAGACTGATGGGGTGAAGTGACATTGCCATGAGCTGGAGTGAGCCCTTGTTGGGGACACAGAAGGTGGCAGCCACTGGATGGGTGGAGTGATGAGGTTTGTACCGAAGCTGCAGCATTGCAGGAGGCAAAGAGTATGCTGCAGCCACAGGTGAGCGCCCCAGCTGGTCACACCACCTCTGCGCCCAGTGAGAGCCTCATCTTCACCTCTCAAGGGAAACATGTCCCACAGCTTACAGTGTGTCTGCTCAGGACAGGGGTTCTCCATCCATGCAACCGAGCAGCACAGGCACTGTGAGACACCTGCCTGGTGGGGCTAGTACACTCAGGGATGCTCAGGAAAGCTTGGGGTTATCAAGGTGTCTTTGCAAAATGAGAGATGCAGCAGAGGGTATTGGAGCTTGAGCCAAGTGGAAATGAGCATCTCCAAACATTACATTCGGTCTAGGAACAGACTTCCAGGTCTCCTTCCCAACTGGAGCTGGATCCTCTTTCATCTCCCAGAGAGCCAGGGCAGCATGTCGCCTGAAAACACTTTTTCTGGGTCTTAACCACTACCTGCTACCATGGACATCAACTCTTGGCATGGCCCTGGGCTTGAGCACTGCTGGAGAAAGACCCAGCATGGCTGGATGCATAGTGGGGCCAAATTTGGGGACCCCAAACAACATGGGGAAACCCAGCGAGTGAAAAGCCAAAAGTGAGCGCTCACCTCTACTGTGGCTGCCAGGGCACCTGCTCCTGACAGCGGTTTTGTCCCTCTCCAGAAGTCCCCCTACTCTCTAGGAGGCTGCTCCTTGTCCAGTTCTTCCCATTACGTTGTTCACACTAGCTCTAAAATTGCGATTCCCACCCAGAATGTTTTCTGGGGCATGTGCTTGCTCTCAGTGTAATGGGCACAGACAGATCCTGGAGGCCCCCAAGGACCCAATGTCCTCGGAGATCCGGGGACTGAAGAAAAACAAAGGCAGGTGTTCCTGACTCAACGCGGGGTTTGGCCAGGCTAAGCGAGTGCCGGGGACAGATGCCAAGCATGAGCCGAGCAGGAAGGAGAGGCGATTGCAGGAGCTGTCATGAGGCCCTGCAGCATGAAGGCGGATGAGGACGGGAGGACAAACCAGGTAGCTGCAGTCCCTTGATGAACTTCCCTGGGTGAACCAGCAGCCAAACGCATGAGGAGAAAAAGATATGTTGGAGATGGCCAAGGTGTGAGGGTCTCAGGACAAGGTGGCACAGACTCAGGTGTCTCCACCAGGGAGGAGCTAATGGATGTTTTGTACCTGGTCACTCTTCTTGGGTTTGGACGAGGACCAGAACCATGACAAACGACATCTGGAGATGCAGAAGTGGTTGACCTTATCCCCTAAGCAAGAAACCTGCAAGCAGCAGTGGTGGGAGCTGTCCAGGGCAGCATGAAGTGCTCCCCAGGAGCAGAAAAACCCCAGTGGGAGGGAGAGACAGGAATGGAAATCAAGATGACAGTGCAACAGGAAGCTGGCCCAAGGCCATGATGCGGTGCCCAAAGAGCAAATGAGAAGCTCCTACCTGAGGCGCCGGGAGAGAAGCAAGGTGGCACTCCCCGTGCCTTTGAGCCATGTGTGGGTACATTGGCAAGGCAGGTAGAAATAGTCCTGTTGTCTCAGAGGCACCAAGATGAAGCATATTCCCACAGCTGCTAAGGCACAGTGGAATGAAGGAGACAGCATCCCTTTTTGGATGCTGATGCCAAAGCCTTTGGCACTGTCTCCACCAGCCCAGCACCCAGGAAGTCATGTCAGCCTGGTGTCTTGCCTGGTTCCTGGGGCTCTGCACCTGATGTACCACTCCTGGTGACTGCCAGTCACCATCCATGTGGAACCAGAGCTGCTCACAACTTGCACAGAAGGACACAGGACACAGAAGAGGCAAGACTTCTCCTGACTTCTGCAGTGATGTAAGTGCCCTTCTGACTTTGTCCCTTAAAGGTGGCCGAGAAAAACTTGCCTTCACCCGATCTGTGTGCTAGTGCCTAAAAGATCTGTGCCTTTAGGGAGAACAGGCACTTATCTCTCCAAACTCAGTGGGAAAATTCAGGCTTGCATGAGTTTAGAGGTGAGGGGGAACAAGGGGAAACACACGGCTCCAGCAGTGCACAGTTGAGGCTACCCACAGAAAACACCCCTGGTGAGTGGCTGCAGTCCCACCAGCATCTGGTGGGGATGGCAGGGGATGAGTATACACGGGTCTGCGTGTCCCAGGGTCTGACCCCTCCCTGAGCACAGTATCTCCTTCCCAAGAGGTGGGGGGGATGACCAAAAAAAGACACGGTGGAAGGGGAGTCGGGAGGCTGGCAGAGGCCGTATTGATCCTGTCAAGGTGCCAGCACTTCCTCAGGCAATGCGGAGGGAGGCATGGGCATGTAGCAGCACACAGCCAGGCTCCCCGCCAAGGTGGGGGCACAGCATGTATCCCCCCAAAACTGCCTCTTGTGTCTCAGGAAGATCCTGTGACCCTCCTCTGGACTCAGTATGACCCTCCTCCAACCAGGGGTGATCAGCCTCTGCTCCCCTGGCTGGGTGAAAGAAGTAGGATAGGTCTGGATTTGGGGTGCAGCACCCAGTGGCTGCGTAAGTCCCAAATTGGCAGGGGAAGAAGGGTGCCCCAGGGAAAAGAGAGAGTGTGTTGGTGCTGGGATTGCAATCAGGACAGCTGCCTGATCATCCCGATGAAATAATTTCCACCAGCCCTGCTTTTCCTTTTTTTAAAAGCTAAAATCCCTTAACAAAATGGCATGAAAGTGGATTTCTCTCCAGGCTTGATGTCCTCACTCCTCCCTGGGAAGATGCAAAGTTGAGCCCCAAAATGGGGAGATAAGCCTGTATTGGCAGCGGGAGGGAGAGGGGAAGATGCACCAACAGCCACAGCAGCAGTACAGGAGTCGGGAGAGATGCAGGGGTTCTCCAGTGCCAAAGTGTGTCTGACACCTTGACCTTCCCCCTGCCAGCCCTTTGCTCAGCTCCAGGAGCGGGCTGAAAAGCAAGGGTTGGAGCCACAAGGCATGAGCTTCAGGAAGAAGCTGCCCAACTTTCCACTGGAGGGTGTGCTCCAGGAGGTATAAGAGCGTGGTTGCCCCTTGCAAGGGCAGTGTCCCACACTGGTGCACAGAGCAAGACACCAGGGCACACCCATGCGCACACACACACACACACACACACACACACATGTGCACACATGCACACGGAGTTGGCACAGAAGCCACAGTGGAACTGTCATTGCCACCTCATTTCTCCCAGCACTGCGAACAAGGCTGAGATCAAGGGGACTGCAGTCCAGAGTCACCCCACACAGAGTGGGGTGTCAGAGCCGGTCTCACCTTCCTGGGACATTTGGAACCACAGATTTGTTGGAGGGGGGAAAACCACATTCTATAGCTCACATGTCACCCACCCCCACTGGCTGGTGGGCTGGCACTCCAGGGCCAGGGACATGCCTCCTCAAGAGACAGAGCAGGTCATTTTGAGAGGAGATGGGTGTACAGCCACCCTTCTCGTGGAGGCTGTCCTGGCTGCCAGCTCACCCTACTAGGTTAGTGGGCTACAGCCAATTCACCCCCTGGTGTCTCAGCATGCTGGGACAGGGATTTTAGGGCTTCACCTCACCCTCTTGGCAGTCCCAAGGTGAAACCAGGGCTGAGTCTACGCAACGGGCTAGGAACATGAGCTGCCACCCATGGGGAGACGAAGTGGGGAAGGTGGGGGGACTGGACCCCTTTACCTGGAGACGGTCATCTCTGTCTGGGGACCCTGTGCCTTCTCCAGGCCCAGCTTGGTGAAGATGCCCACCAGCACCATGATGGCCACCACACCGCAGATGATGTATACGATCATGTTGGTCTTGTCACGAGTGGGATCCTCGGGGGTCTCGTCCACCCGGGCAGGTGGCTGGCCCGTGTTGACCCAGTTGGGGGTGTCGTAGTTGGAGCAGCCACTCTGGTCCAGCCGCCCGGGCTTGAACTGGCAGCAAAAGCGGTACCCGCAGGTTCCGCAGCAGTACTGGTAGATGCCGGCGTTGCAGTTGAACGGCGGGTCCCACTGCCCCATCACGTCGTAGTACCCGCGGCAGCGGTCCCCCCCCGATGGTGCCTCTCCGGTGGGCGCGGGGACCGTGGTCTCCGGCGGCGGTGCCTGGCTGCTGTTCCCGCTCTCCCCAGGCCCCCCGGTGCTGGGCTCGCCGCTCCACACCCGGCCCGGCTTCAGCAGCACCAGGCAGCAGATACCCACGACGTAGCTCGGCTCCATCCGCCCGCGGCTCCGGGGGGTCATCCGGGCGAGGAGACGAGTTAGAGCCACTCGCCCGGGACCGGCTGCATGGCCGCCGAAGAGCCCCGCTGGAGGAGAAACGGACTGGAGAGAAGGGGGGCGTAATGGAGGGAAGGCAAAAAAGGGTAGAAAAAAAAGAAGTGAGTGGGTAAAAAAAAAAGTGCGAGGGGACGTACCCCCTCCCCGTTTCTCCCCAGATCGGCCGACGGGCAGAGAGGCTCAGAGCAGGGGATGAGGCGGGCTGCACGGGAGAGCCGCCGCCTCCCGCCGGCCGGGGAGGGGACGCGGCGGCGGGCGGCGGGAGCGGGCGGGCGGGTCGGGCGCCGGCGGCCGCCCCATCCCCGCGCCGCTGCCCGTGCCTCCCGGGACCGCGTCCGCGCCGAGGAGAGAGAAGGGAAAAGCGGCAAAAGCCTTTCGCACCAGGGCGGGAGGAGCAAGAGGAGCAGCAGCAGGAGGAGGAGGAGGAGGAGTGCGGGGGAGAGGGGGAGGGAGCCGGCGCGGCCAGCGAGGCGCGGGGGGCTCGGCTCCCCCGCCGCCTGACGGCCTCCCGAGGAAACCGGAGAAGGTCCTTCACCGAGTCCTCCGCCAGGCTCCCCGCCGCCGCCGGGCGGCAGGACTCCCGCCCTCCCCGTCGGGCAGCCGCCGCGGGCGGCCGGGCACGCGTGGCACCGGGCACGCGTGGCACCAGTGCCGCGCTGCCCGCCGAGCCCCGAGCACCGCCGAGCGCCGCACGGGAGCTGTGGGGCCGCACACCGGCACTTATTGGTACAGGAGGGGTGTATGCTGGGGGGGACAGAGCCCTCGGGGTGGTGGGGTGCCCTTCTGCAGCCCCTCAGCGAGGGGACACTTAGGGAAGGGGGGAGAGCAGCAGTCCCGGCCTCTTGTGAACATCAGAGCATCTCCCAAGGGGAGCTGTCGATGGGGGGCTGTGGGATGGGCAAAGTGGGAAGCTACTGGGGCACTCCTAGAAAGTCATCCTCCACAGTCACAATGATTTTCAGCCAGTCACTGGCTGGCCTTGCGTTTGGACTTGGAAGTTGAGAGTCTCTGAGGAATGTGCGCCCACTGCTCTGGTGCCAGCCATAAAGGTGGTATTCATCCTCACTGCCAGCTCCTCTTCCCTGAAGGGCATGATTTGCTTTTCCTACTCTGAGGCCATTGGGGTAAGAGCAGGGTGGGACAAACAGAGGGGCCGTCGGGCCCCTTGCCCAGCGCTAACACATTGTACAGCCTGTAACAGGGGTGGTTGGGGTGAGGAGCGGTGACATATGGGAGCTGTGGCTGCAGCCTCATCACCTCCAGACAGATCAAAATTCCTGTAGCAGGGAAGGTCAGCAAATCCGGCATCACCGCTGTGTTCTTGGGCACATATTCCCTCCATGCTCTGTGAGAGAGAGGATGAATAATGCATTGTCTTGTCTTGCCCTGTTGGTACTCTAGCCTTGGGGATGTGGCTGCTCTTGGGCTGCGTAGTGCTGACACGGGAGACCCCAGCTCCCAGGCAAGTGGTGATGGAGGTGGGATTAAAATGGTGGAAGTGGGATTAAACAGGTCAGGGAGGCTCACCTCCCTCTGACAGATGCCTCCTTCAGGCCAACACTGAAGCCCCGTGGACCAGCCTGTCCTCGGGAGCCATGCCTCACCTGCCACATCACAGGGGGCAGGCTGAGGATCTCACATGGGATGAAACATTCCATCATCCTCCTGTCTGTGCATCATGGCAATCTGCTATTTCAGGCTGGAGCTTTGCACAAAAAGCTTCCCACCCCATTGAGGGTGAAACGCTTGTGTGTTTTGCTGGGGATGGATTTAGAGGATAAAATATCCTTTCCCTATTCACCAAGTCTGAGCCCTGCAGGCCCCCGGTCGCTTTCCCATCTGGAGGTCTGGCAAAAGTCAAAAGCATTGAAAGCATGGATGAGGAGAGCAGCTGGAGCCCGGGACGTGTCCGATCGGCCCCTAGTGCCTCAGCCTAGTAGAGGTCCATTAGGTAAGGTAGCTTGTAGCCTCCAGAGCCTCCTGAAAGATATAAAAATCTAGTGAGGTGGAAGAAAACTGCTCGTCTCCAAAAGACACACTTTCCCTGCATCTGGGAGGGCTCTCTGATGAAAGGCCCCACATCGTCTGGAAGTTGCAGACACGGGGGTCGTTACCGCTAATAGCAAAAGCAGCATCAGCCTTGAGAGAAGCTGCGCCAGCAAAGTTTGCTGCTGCCCAGGTAACGCCAGCAATCGTTTCCCAGGCACCGGGTGATTGCTCCCGACGTGTGTGCGAGCAGAGTCGCCCCGGGGGCCCGGAGACTTAACAGGCAGAGAGGCACAGACTTTAACAGACTTAACAGGCAGAGCGAAAAACTGGCTAAAATCGGCGAGTTTGCTGGAAAATGGTTGCCTTGCATGACCTGGGAGAAAGGAAGCGGATTTAAAGGCGAGGAGGGAGGGTGTTTACTGAGTGTGAAGCAGCCGATTTTAAAGGGTTTCTGGGAGCAAGAAGGAGGGAGGAAGACCGCTCGCAGGCGTTAGCTGCGTGCATCAGCCCAGAAGGAAACCCAAGCCAAGGGCATGGTGCTGAAGAACAGCCGCCCCGGCGCGTAGGGCCGGCCGGGGCTGGCTCTGTGCAGTGTTGGCACCAGGGGCTGCAGCCCGCAGCCCCGCTGAGCCGTCAGCTCATCTTTGTCAAACAAGTGACCCAGCCACTAGCTGCATCCCCGAAAGGAGGGGGTTGTGAGAGGGAAATCCTGTAGCCCGGCACCTACACTCTCACATTATAGGGAAGCAGTGGCAGGACCCGCAGGAAAAATTCAGGTCAGCAGGGACCTCCGGAAAAAAAGGAAAAAAAAAAAAAAAAAAAAAAAAAAAAAAGAAAAAAAAAAAAAAAAAAAAAAAGCTTGCAACATCCACAGGCACTTCTAGGGATGGGGATCTGGGAGGAGAGCTCCATTAAACTTTGACCACCAGCCTTGGAGGATGTCACGTAAATATTCCCTGTAGTGACAATGCCACCCCGACCACAGCAGGGTGTCTCTGCGCCTGCAGAAATAGGATATACAGGCAGTTCAACACTGAGCGGGGAGGGATACGCCGAGCGCTGACACTGTAAACAGATTGTTTCTGGCAGGGCACGGTGATCTGGAGAACCAGAGAAAGATCTCTCTGTCACAGCCAGAGAGCCCAACAGGCCCAGATCCCCACTGATCATGGGGGTGTAAGCCTAGCAGAGCTGCCAGGATCTTGCTCGAGGAGGAGGAGGTAACCATCACCATCATCAACGTGAAGTAAAGCCCTGGGAGCCCCCCTGAATGTGGAAGGATTTGGGGTGCAATCAGCTCCTGAGAAAAGCTAGCCGTGGGTGTTTGGAGCCCCAAAGCTATCCAGCCTCCCGGCCCAGGGAATCAGAGACACTTTCCCCTGCCAAAGTTATTTTTACCATGCAGGACTGAGCTGGACTCAGGGCTAAGGGATGAATAAGGGAAAGGGTGCTGCTGCAGGGTGGACGCCCCATCTCGAAGGGCTGTGCTGGGATAGGAGGGTTCTAGCACCTCATGCTTGTGTGCTGAGGAGTGCTGCCAGAGTGGGTTTTGCTGCTTGCAAATCAGCAGCTAACACCCGACATCATCAGCTATGAAAAGCTGAAGGCGAAGGAAGGCAGTCAGGAAGAGCTTCCAGCGTGTGCTGCAACACTGTCCCCTGCTTGGAAGCAGAGGAGAGGCAGAGCTTCTGCCACCATCCCTAGGGGTACATGGGACATGTGCATCCCCCCACACCTCCCACCATTCCCCAGGATACACCAGAGAAACCTGCTTCCCTCCGAAACTTCAGTTACTGAAGCTGGTTCCGTTCCAGCCGGGGCTAGAGCCAGGGAAGACTCTCCCCTTGCCTTTGTCTCTGTGACAGAAATTTCTTTGGCCATCAGCATCCTGCTCAGAAGTTCTGAGTTTTATGAGACCCATTGTCTAGGACTGGGATGTGGGACCCCTGGACTGCAATTAGGGACGTCTGGAGTCAAGTTCTGGGCTAATGTTCAGTAAGATGCTACTCCCCTCCTCACATTATCATAGGCTCAATGGGTTAGGGAAACCAAAGCAGATCTTGGGTTACTGGTGTTGGAAATCTAAAGCAGGGGAAAGTTAAATGCACTGGGGGAGGCACAGAGATGAGGTGGCTGAGCCCAGAGCAGCCACCATCCACCCTATTTCCAGCCCAGTGTTCACAAGGGTTTTATTCTCTTGCCTGTGCTTGATGCTCTGGCTGTAAAACGGCTGTAAAAGAACAATTGTGCCTCATAACGGCTTATAGAGAACACAGAAGCATATGTGCTTTACTATTACCATCATAACTGCAAACATTCAAAAGTTGAGATTTGCAAGCTTCCAGCTTCCCAAAGGCGGCTGGATTTGAATCCAAATGACATCCAGAGGAATGAGGAGAAAATCGGCTCAAAGCAAAGGCTTATTTTTAATTTATGTTGCAGTATGGGCAAGCAGGATCTGGGCTGGAAGCCCGAGCTCCCTCAGCTGCCACTGTTAGAGGGCAGCCATGCCTTCAGATGCAGCACAAAGGTCCATGAGCATCAGCTGTGACCCCCAGGCTGTCTGCATATGGACTTTGCATTTAGGATTAAACTTGGAGACAGTGCTGGTAAATGCTCCCGCTTTGCAGGCGCTTGGTACCCATCAGCTCCCTAGCTCAAAGGTTTTGTTGATGCAGTCTGGAGGTTGTGTTGGGGATGGCTGCAGAGTCTTTGCAGCCCCCTTTACCCTCATCTGAGCTTCAGGGCACTCAGTGGGATGTTGGACCCAAAACTGTCCCCTCGCTGGTGCCTGCAGGCTGAGTAGGAGCACCCCAGCCTCAAACCTCCTTCTATGCTGGGCTTGTGCGGCAGGTCCCTGCTGCTGTCCTGGGTGGACCCTGAGTATTCCCTCTTTTCTCTTTAAAGGAAGTTTCTACCAGTTTTTCAAGCAATAAAAAGCCATGTAAACAGCTGGAAGCAGCAATGCACAGCCCAGCTTACTCAGCAGTGCAGTGGCATCTCTGGCTACGCTCTCTCTCTCCACCCCCTCTGCTCTCACCCCTGACCACCCCTCGTGCAACGCTCTGATTCAAACCACGGTCATTTAAGGCACAACGCACCTAAAGAGAGAAAGGACGCGAGCAGCCATTGCAATGCAGAACATCCTTAAGGATCAGCGTAACAGCTGTGTGCGAAGGGGGGCTCTGCTGCAGGCAGGATGGGAGGCAGCGGGGCCAGCCCCAGGCTGCTTCAGCCGACTGGGGAGCAGTAAAAACCAGACTGCGGCAGCCAAAGGGACCCAGTGCTTCCCTTCCAGTGCTTGAGAACCTGAGATGGTGGTGGCGGCAGCGAGCTGTCGGGGTTTGCTGGGATGGGGGATTTAGGGCTCCTGTTCCGGCGGCCGGGGCAGGGTCTGCAGGGGGAGGCCATATGGTCGGGAGCAGCGTGCTGCGTCCTGTGCCGGCGTCAGACCGGCAGCAGCGGCAGAGCCTCTCCTCGGGAAGGGCGGCCGTGCCAAGTACAGGCTCTGGCACAGGTACACTCAGGTGCTGCGGGCGGCTCGGAGCCCGCAGGGCAAGGTGGCTTGGCCAGCAGGGCAGGATGCCTCGGTGTAAACCAGCTGTCCCTCCTTGAATCCTCATGCCCTGGAACAAGGAGGTATTTGGGGGCTCATGACCCCCACACGGCACAAGTCCAGGCCAGGTGGATGTAACTGCGCGTGTGGTTGTAGTGAGGTACGAATGTTGATGAAATCTTTGCTTCTACAAGACCAACGTTTTGACATGGAAACAGAGGATGACTGGTGGAACGTTGGCAGCAAGAGGACGTCCGACTCCCTCTCTGCCAGCTCTTCCCTGTGCTGGGGGACAGGCTCTTCCAGCAGAGACTTGAAGGGGCTCAGCACACTCCTCCTGTTATGATAACCCTTTTCCAGAAAAGGCTGGCTCCACTGGAGCCCAGTCTACTGGGCTCCTGCCCTTTCTTGAGATGCCAAAAAAAAAAATCAGAGATGTGTCCTGAGAAAGAGGAGCTGCAGGCAGATACCGGTGAAGGCTTGTGCACAGAACAGGACAGAAAGATCCTTAATTAAAACCAGAGAAGGGCAGAGAAGAGAATCAGTTTTGCTTTTCCAGTGGAAGAGAACAAGGGTGAGAAGGTGAAGAAAGCACAGAGGTGTGGATGTTCAATGCCCATGCACCACCTCTGCACAGAGCGACGTGCTGCCTTTGGGATCATCATTTTCCTCTGCCTGCCCTTCCACGGGCACTAATATGTGCCAAGCTGCCTCTTCCCCTGTGTAGCAGCAAACTGCAGGGTCTCTGTACCCTTGGCTTCCCAAGAGTGTCCCAGAATGGATGTACTTGTCCATTGACGTCTCTTTTCACCGGATTACAGAGGAAGGGAGAGGGCTTTGCTATCAGAGGGCTGGCTGTGAGCAGAGCCCCCTTGCCCACTGGGAGCCTGTGGGCTTTCAAGCCAGCTTCATTTTGGCATGATCCACCTCTGCAAGTGAGACCTACTGAAGACTGCCCAATCCTCTTAGTGGCAGGGATTTGCTTCAGGTGTCCTGCCATTACCCTGATGACATCTCCTTGTGCAATAAGCCCCTGTCTTCTGGGAGACTAAAAATCAAGCATGCCACTTTCCACCCAGGAACTGTCCCTGTGCCACGCCGGCAGCAGCCTCACTGCTGCAATCAGGAGTCACCTTGGTGCTCCTACCAGATATGTCATTTTCCTTCTGCCTCCCAAATCCCCGCCCAAGGACAGGACAGATGCCACCAGCAGCAGGGATTTCGGTGAAACTAGTCCTGTGTTTTCCACACAGGAAGAGCAAATTAGAGAATAGCTTTGAGACTAATACAAGGACAGCTGGTGGGTGCATCCACCCAAGGGGAACAAAAGACCGGGGCACACTGAAAACTCCTATGACCAGGGATTCAGGAGAGTCCATGGCAAATCTTTGGGAAAAGAACAGAAAAGGAAAAAGGCAAGATATTGGCTCCCAACAAATAATTCCTGAAGGTCTGTGTGAGGTTTGCAAAGTGCTGAGGCTGGATGAGGGGCTCAGTAAATACCTGCAGAACAGGAGAAAAACTGAAAATCCGAAAGAGAGATGTATGTGGCTATAGACAGGTCTAAGACTGCACCATTAAAAACATGCCAAAAGCAGCAGAGAGGGATCAGGGTGGGGGAGAGCAGGTCTGCTCTCACTTCTGCAGCTGTCTGAGTGCAGCAGGGTCCCAAGAGCCCTCCTTGCTGCTCTTGGCCTCATCCTTTGCTTTCTGTCCCTCATGCTCTGCTCCAGGATGTACCTTTTGCAGGCTGTCGTGGTTTTATATTTGCTAAATTTTGTTTATTAACTGGGTGATAGGATTTGGGGAGAAAAGGCCAAGACAGGCACAACTTAAAGGTAAAAACAGATAGATTTTTATGAATATACACTAAAGAAAAAGAGAAAAAAATGAGATATTTTGAGACATTCAAACACCTTCCACCCCCCCCAAACTGTTCATTTTTTCACTCACTACAGAGAGAAAACTATGATTTTCAGTCAGTTGCTACTATTTAAACATGATCTTATATCACCCTGGGAGAGGAGCCTCTCTAGAGTTATGGAGAACACGCCATAAGAAAAGGTCTGGTGGCTTTCAAGGCCACAGATCTGCAACTGCCTGGAATTTTGCAGACTCTGTGCAGTCTCACCCGTATAACAGTTTTCCACGCTGTTCATGGGCTTCCACATGTTTGGGGTATTATTTTAAGAAGGCTTTTTAGTATAAAACAGGGATTCTTTTCTATTTCTAAATTTACTTTTATTTTAAAAGAAATAGAGACCTCTTTGTTCTTTTCCAGGAGCCAGGGACATATTCTAATTAAAATTCTTAATTAAAACTTACGTATATCAATACACACAACCCTTTGGCTAGAACTTGCATTCCCCCAAGCAGCATTAGGATATTACAAAAACAGTCTGGTTTTTTTATAATTTACATCTAGAGAAGTCCAGTCAGAAATGTCCTCTTCTTTTATTCCATTTTCTAAATAGTCTTTTTCAGTTCTTTTACTGACTTTGTTTCAATGCTGTTTCTTTACATTTCAAATTACTCTGTCTTCCACGGAGGAGGGAAAAGGGTTAAAGTCTTTGCCCAGAGTTTTTTTCTCTGCAGAGGACTCCTGGAACTTCAAGGCCACAGGTGATGGTGGGGGGAGGAAGGAGGAGAGGCAGCATGCTCAGCAACGCTGATGGACAAAACCTCCTCCACCCCTGGTCAGATCTAAAGTGACTCAAACTCAGATCAGCTCCCTGGAGCTCCGGAGAAAAATTCTTAAAAGTCTCTCTTCCTTTGGACCAGCGGCTCTGGCAACCAAAGCCCAGAGCACGGCCACCGTGGTGCTGGCGCAGGGCCAGACTGATGCTCTGAAGTCCTCCTCCTCCTCTCCCCATTGGAGGGGCCGGGAGGGGACAGAGGGGACACAGCCAGCCCCTGGCCACTGTCCCACAGGCAGGGTCCCTGGGGGGCCCAGCCCGAACCCCAACTCACGAGATGGTGTTACCTTTCTGGTGGCTGGAAAAGGAAAGGAAAAAGTAACCAGAACTTGTGACTGAAGACTGTGTTTTTAGAGGCATAGAAACACTTTCATTCGTCAGCCAAGCTGTCAATCACAATCCATGCTCTTGTGAACTCTCTTGTGAAAAAAAAAAAACCAAAACTTTTCAAATTCATGCTAAACTACTACACAGGCAGAGAATGATCCCTGCCTCGGCTGGAGATGGGTTGTGGCTGCTGGAGCAAGGGGGGTAAATGCAGGGATGTGGCCACCCCGATTAATTTTTAAAGCTTGTCAATATTTGTAACAACCAGTGGAGGTAATAGCAAATATGAGGAGGAAAGTAAACTCTTGGCATCCACCAGCAGCGGGTTTCTTCTCTACCAATAGCAACGTGGAGACCCCAGCAGGCATGGGCCATGTCCAAATTAGGTGCAAATACTCCCATCCACCATCCTTTTTAAGGATGGAGCAGCAGGCAGACATGGGACGGATGGCTCTGGCACCACTGGAAAAGGGAAGCCATGTGCCGAGCTACAAGCTGGGAGAAGAGCTTGGCCAGAGGGCCCCTTCCCCAGGGTCCTGCCTGGGGCATGGGAAGAAGGAACCACACCCTGGGCTCAGAAACCAAACTGGCTCAGGAACCTGCTTCCCAGCCTACCCCAGAGATTCTATGTTAGCACAGATGCGTCACTGAGCACAGCATGGCCAGAAGCATCTCCTGATTTCTGCTCCCTTGGCATCTAGGAGACTGAGACCAGACCCTGGGCCTGTGATTTTGGGAGGCATGAAGGATGCAGAGTGATAAAGAGTTGCAAATGCGGGAGCTCTCTTGCCTCAGTTTGTCCCTCTTGAGTGAAGGCCGGAGCCCCTGTTTCCTGGGGAGGACTGACAACTCAAGGCTGCTCTAGGTAAAGTACTTCCAACACTTCAGGAGAAGGAGAAAAGCCCAGACTTGCACCATCCTGCAGTGTGAAAGCAGTACGTGCATCAGAGATACCAAACAGCTCTTTGGAGGGGCAGGGGGTGTTTTAGTATTGATCTCACATTTAGATGTTTAGCTCACATTTCCAGCTTGTCCTTCAGCTCTGAATAGGAGGCTAGCTGGCTGCATGGTGACAGTGGCCACCAACAGCCTGCGCTCCTCAGGACCAGCGGGAGAAGGGGTGGCCAGGTTGGTGGTGGCGGGGAAATGTCATGCCTTGCTGAGCAACAGAATTGCTAAGACAAAAAAAGCTCAGTCTTGAAAATTAGCAACACCTGAGTGGCCCTTCTGCCTTCTTCGACTCACCGCCAGAGACATTTCCCCTTTGCACTAGCTTTACCTCAGGGGACGGATGCCTCTGCAAGCCATGCTGCCCTCACTGCCAGTCTCATGCCACTTTCTCCTCCCTGGCCTGCCAGAAAGGCTCTGTGGCTTTAGAAATCAAAGGAGCTGCAGCTCCAAAGTCCCTGCCAGGTTCTCCACCCACAAAAGTGCCCATGGGCCTCTGCCTTCATCAGGAAGGTTTCTAGTCATCCTTCTCACAGAGAAAAGACTTGAAAAGGTAAAATGAGTGTAGCCTAGAGGTTCAGGAGCCAGAGATGAAATAAGAAAAGTTCCAAAACTTCACTTTTTTCCTTCTTTCTCTTCTACTCTCACATACACAAAGTTTTTGGCTTTCCGCAGGCCTGGCTCCTGCCCTGAGGTGCCTGAGGGTAACACTGTGCCAGGGCCTCCTGAGAGAGCTGCTGATATTCTCCTAAGAGAGCTGAAGGGAGGGCTTTACAGTCTCCTCCTGCAGCAAGGATGCTTTCCCCCCGGAGCAGGAGAGGTGGGCTACTGGCACCTACTCCACTCTCCCTGCATTTGGTGGGGGTCCCAGGCAGGCTGCCAGCCCTTCACTCTCCGTCTGGCTCACATCAGGGTGTGGAATCCCTTCTGCACAGTGTGCCTGGAGCTGTGGCTCCTTTCTGGGACATCTCTGGATGAGCACGTCCCCCTCCCTTCGCCTCTTCCCCAGGGCAGCCAAGCCGCGTGGCTCTGTGCGAGCGCAGCAGGAGGACAGATCTGAGGAGACAGGGGGAAAATGAACTCCCTTAAATGTGATGGAGGCGACTGCCTGGTTCTGTCAGCCATTGTCCCCTCTGCCCCCCTCCTCCCCGCACCCGGCTTGTCTCCTGCTGTTTTGCTCTCTCTCTGGGTATAAGATGTCACAAGGATTAGGCCCAAATCTCCCTGGGTGCTGCACTCGCCCCATGCTCATCTCTTGAAGTCACCTTGGAGTCGAGCGCTGTCGCCTCCAAGCCAGGATTTGGCCACAAAGGCAACTGCAATGGAAATCTCACCCTTGAAATGCTGGGTGAGAACAGATGTGAAGCTCTGTTGTTACCCTTCAGGAACAAACCATTTAAAATGGTTTAAATGGTGACCAGCTAGCACTGCTGCTGGAGAGGGTCACTGCTTACAGAATCAGCTGGGCTGCACCAGCGCAGTGGGGCTGGAGCCAGGGGAGTGCTCAAGCGGAGCCATGGTTCTAAACCCTTCCAGTTTTGCTACAGTACCCAGGATGGTCATCAAATGTGAGTTTGTGAACCATGGTCACATGTGCACAATGGTCGCAAGGTGCACAGATGTGTGAGGCAGTGAGCACTGGGAGTCATGGCAGTGATTGGCACTGTCCAAGCAGATCACCATGGTTTTGGGGTCATTGCTGTCAAATGATGTCATCGTGTCTTAGACTTGCTCCATGACCTTGCTGGCAGCAGATGCAAACCTTATGGACTCTCCTAGTGAACCTCCTCTCCTTCCCAAAATGGCTCAGAGGGGCCATACCTGCCCCCAATGCCTCAAAGCCATCCCTGCCACCCTGTACCCATGCATTTGGGGTGTGTGAGATGGATGCAGCTTTCCTGCTGCCCCCTTTCCCCTGTGCATCCATCCACGCCAACACACTGCCTCTGCCACCATCGGGGCAGCCACCTTCCTCTCCACTGTCCCAGGAGACAAGCCCTTGTTGTCCTGGCACACAGCAACTCTGCTCTGGGGCTGCATCACCACCAGCCTTTAACGAGGAGTTAATTGCAGCTGCCTGGGCCAGGGAGTTCTCTGCTGGGTCTCCAATAGACTTGGCCAGGATGGAGTGCAAGAGGAGGAAGAGTCAGTGCTGCCGGTAAATGTGCTCCAAGACAGACAGCGAGGGAGCGAGGGCTGCCGCATCTTTATTCCCTGTTGACCCATTTAAAGCAAGCACCGGTGACTAAGGGAGCTGGCAGGAAGATAAAAATATCTCCCACATGTTCACTAGGAGGCCAGGGACAGAAATAGGGGTGCCGTCACCTCTCCGGTGAGTGGCTGGGGTCACACAGTTTTGCAGTCCCAAAAGTGGAGTCTTCAATGTCTCTCACAGCAAACACAGCCACAATGGGGTCTCCTCTGCTCAGAGCTTCCTGTCACACACTATCCCAAGGGTCAGCTCCCTTGCAACCTCCCTTTCCTTCCTTGGGGCTGAAGGAATCAAAAAACAAACAAACAAAACAAAACCAAACAGAACAAAACAAAACCAGAAAACCACCACCACAAAAAAAAAAAAAAAAAAAAAAAAAACCAAAAAAAAAAAAAAAAACAAAAAAAAAACAACAACACCAAAACGAAAACAACCAAAATCAAAGGCAGAGGTTCTCCCTTACTTCCAGCAAAAGGAGGAAAACATCACACAAGGAAATCTTCCCTGCAGACCTCAGCCATGCAGTTCACTGCACTGCTGCGGAAATATCTGTGTCACTGCACACTCTGTTGGGGTCACATGCCTGTGGAGCTATGCCCCACTGCAGCCAGAGAAGACAGATCCTGGAGTCTTTCTCACCTCTCTGGCATAAACTGCTCTAGACACTGCATTGCCACCTCATGGGAAAACACACACGATTTCCTGGGTTGGCAGCAGGGATCCAGTTCTGCCTTCCTGGCCCCTCCACACTGGCACACCTGGGAGCTTTTACACTTCGAGTGGGCTCAGTACACAGTCTCTTTGCTAGCAAGATGCGGGAGACCAGCAACCATATCTGGTACCTGGTATTTTATTTGGTCTTCTTCAGGTCACACAGTTCCCTGCTGCTTTATTAAAGACATCATTTGCAGGCAGAAAAATATTGACCGAACCTGGTTCATTAGCAAACCATAATGGCTTAAACCAAGCAAGTGGACTACAGCAGATATCCCATCCACTTGTCTGCATTTAACAGTTCAGCAAGGAAGAAAAATCCATGCAGCAGAGGGCTGTGCCCAGGCTCACAGAGAGCACCAGGTCTCCTCCAGGGATAGCACAGAGAGGTGTCACAGGGAGGTGTCAGCTACCTTCCTACTTGGTGGGTACAAAGCCCCTGGCCAGGCATGGGAACAAGGGCTTGTATGGGCCAGGCATGGTTACTGCCACCTGTGGGTTCAGACTTGTGGGGTTTGCTAATAATTTGATCATAAAAAGATGAGGGCTTGGGATGAGTTACAGCAAGGGGCTGTCAAGCTCTAAGCCTCTCTCTCTTCATTCATCCCAAACTCCCTGTCAGGGATAGAGAAGGCTTGCAAAGCAGCAAGCAGACAAGTTTCTCTTGCCTATGGCATTCATGGACAGATACATCCCCAAAATCTGGGCGAGCATTAGCAGGAGACTGAATGTTGAGGCAGAGTTTTATGGGCACCAGCCAGTTGCACAGCATGCTGAGTGGGCAGCATCAGAACCCAAACACTGCTGCCCTGAAGGACTAGCTTGCTGAATATATCCACCCAGATCTATAAGTAGACTGTGTAGGGCAATGCCTTAGTGCTAGTGGGGGTGTAAATTGTCCCGTGTGGAGTTAGAGTTATTGGGAGAAGCAGTATCTGCTGAAATAGGCAGTGCTGCTTACTAAATCTGTAATTGTAGCTCTGGCTATATTTTCATCTTTCTAATAATATGTGCAAATATAGTAAGGATGAATCACAGGCTTCAGGCTTCAGGGTTGGTTTTTTTTTTTCCCCATTCTTTCTCTGCAAATCCATCATGTGGGGGAGAGGGGCTGGAAGAGAAAAGGAGCTCAGTCCCAGGAGAGATCCTCTCCCAACCAAGCTTAAATCCATCCCCTTGCACCTCTGTGTGCTGTCAATCCCAGCAAGCAGTACCTCCCACTCTGATTGCCTCCACCATTTCATCCCTGTAGTGTAACATTCCTGCCCAGGAACATTTCTTTCCCAGGACGCTCCTGAATCATTCCCAAACCAGTGGACCTGTCCATCGCTGTCTGCATCCCAGGACTTGTACATCCCCACATCTGGATTTGCCTGCTGGGAATTTCTTGCTTTGTTGCAAGGACCTTTTGCAAATGTTAATGCTTTCCTTGCGCTGGAGAGCTCTTCAGCTGATCTGCCAGAACACATTTCACATGCTTCTCCTAAAATTATGCCCTTTGCTTTTGCTGGCGTTCAAGCTGAAGCGGAGCCCAGTCTGCCAGCGGCATGCAGGGAGAGCAGCGAGTCGGCTGCGCTGGGCTGCGGGGGCAGCAGAGCGAGGGGTTAAGCGCTGCCCAAGTGAGCGATTGCTGGATGCTGGCTCCTGGGCAGAGGGGACAGCAGGGATCCGCGTGGACTGACCCTGTTGCTTGGGCTCTGTCAGTGGAAGCTGGATCACAGGATCCCTTGAGCAAGGCAGGCTTTAACACTGTCCCTGTGACAGCACAAGTGAACCTGAGTTCAAAACACCTCACAATTTAGGCAGGAACATTTTAGCGGTGGAGGGCTCTGGACTTGGGCTGAAAGCAAGGAATGAGCTAAAGATAAGCTCCTCTTAACGTCTCCAAGGGCCAGAGGTCCTCCCACAGTTTCTCTCTACTGGAGCCCATGCTGGGCTGTACACATTCCCTGCACAGCATTTAGCCATCTCCTGCATTGCCACTGCTGCTCTCTGGGCCAGGAGCAGGAAAACTGGACATGGCCCAGCGGGTCCCTGCGGCTGAAGGTGCAGAGGGGACAGGCTATGACGTGAGAGGCAGCCGCTGGAGAGGTCAAGGAGATCTCTCCTGAGCATGAGGTCAGTGCTCAGCTGGCTGCAGTGGACACTCACTGTGTCAGGGGGAGGTGGTGTTTAGGGGGGCTCTTTCACTGCTGCTCCTGTGGCCATTTGGCATCAGAGCTGGAATGGGGCTCAGGCAGGCAGGGAAGTGCTGGGGCATAGGGTTCCCAGCAGCACTCTGGCACAACCTGCTCATGCAGATGGACACGCCTCTACACTTCCTGCATCCTCCCAATCCCCTCTATCTTCTTCATCCCTGCATCTATTGTATTCCTCTCTGTGTGCTCTGCATCCCTCACCTCTGACCACATTCCTCACCTTCTACCACATCCCCCACATTGCTCTGCATCCCTCAGACGCTCATGCATTCTTTCATCTTCTGCATCCCACCACAGTTTCCATAACTTCCCACATCCCACACACCCCCTGCATCACCTCATTCCGCCACCCCAGAGCATATGAGGCTTACAGGGAGCTTGCAATTACCTTAAACTGTAAATGAGGACATTTAGTGTTTACCGTCCACCAGTAGGGTTCCCCCAAAACATCCCTGTTGGAGGGGATCCGGATTCTGTCCTGCCCCTGGCCCTCCCCAGCCAGTGCTGGCTGTAAACAGCCATGAGTATCATCTCTGTGGTTGAAGCTGCTTAAGTGCCTCTTAAATGACTCACTGGGGATTTTTTATTATATTTTTTAATAACTCATGATGTCACTACAGGGCATGAAGTTTGCTTCTCTGAGTTTGTTTTCCTGTTCCCTTGCAGAGACAAATAATTGAGGAGCTGAAGAGCAAACCATAAACCCAGAGAGACCACTCCTGGGAATACACTGGGAAATGTGTCACCCCAGAAGCATTTATAGATTTAATTTTGATATTAATGGTGAGGGACAGGAAGAATGACAAAAGGGAATTTTTCAGGAGTGTATTAAGCGAGTAGGAGAAGCTGGGGCTGTGGCTCTGAAAGGGGTTTGGGAGAGAGATAACAGGTCACTTCTTTCCCCTCATCCCAATCCACTGCTCCAGTTCTTTCTGACTGCCCATGGCAGGATTTTCCAGTGCCAAAATGATGCTCCCTCTCATTTGCATTCACACTGCAAATAAGCTAGGACCACCCTCAAGGGAGGGCAGTGGTGCCCATGACGGGCCAGCAAGGGTGACCTGCTCATTCTTCTCCAAGGAAGGGGACTGGATCCTCCCTGTCAGGGTTGAGGTCCTTGTCACAGAATCACTGAATCAGTTAGGTTGGAAAAGACCTCTGAGATCGTCAAATCCAACCTGTGACTGAACACCATGTGAACCAGACCATGGCGCTGAGTGCCACGTCCAGTCTTTCCTCAAGCACTCCCAGGGACGGAGACTCCACCACCTTCCTGAGCTGCCCATTCCAATGCCCAGTCACCTTTTTTTCTGAAGAATTTCCTCCTAATGTCCAACTTAAACTTCCTCTGGGGAAGCTTAAGATCGTATCTTCTTGTTCCGTTGCTGGCTGCCTGGGAGAAGAGACCGATGGTCTTGGTTTGGGAAGACAGGTATCTGCCAGGGAAAGCTGGAGTTTCCCTTGGAATGGAGAATGTAAACCCCCTCCCTCTAAATTACTATAATTTTGCAATTAAGGGCTTTCAGGCAAAGATTTGAGAATAGGAATAACAGTTCTTTACAAGGAATATTGAGAATACAGATGGAGTAGTACAAAAAATCCCAAGCAAACAAACAAAAAAATCCTAGAAACCCTGACAGAGTCAGAAATACGACCTGATACCCTGTTGGTCAGGGTGTTGCAAGCAGTCCAGAGTAAGTCCTCCTGGAGTGGCAGATGTGATTCTGTTGTAGTAGAGATGATCCTGTTGAAACAATCTAGTGATGGTGAGATGAGTCCAGTCTTCCTCTGGAAATCCAGTGGAAAAACAGGTCCCTGGTGTTCCTTGGTCTCAGTTTTTATCTAGGTAGGAGAGGTTGGCTCCCCCCACTGAGTGGAGCATCTCACAATGGGGTAATGTTTTCAGTCATATGGTGAGCCTTAATGGCCCATTAACAGCAGATATCACCCAGAGGGAGAATGAGTCATGGAAGAGATAAGGAACATTGCTCCACCTGGTTTTAACAGCTGCCCATTAACAGAAGGCACCCGCCCCCTTCCCCAGGAGTTAAGAGGAATGGGTTATACAAGAGATAAAGAAAACATCTCCCCAGCCAGCTTCAACAGATGGAATAGAATAAACATTTTTGGTTACATATTGCAACCTAAGACACCGACCCTCATCTGGCCACAGCCTCCTTTCAGGTATTTGTAGAGAGTGATCAAGTCACCCCTTAGCATCCTCCTCTTCAGGCTAAACAACCCCAGCTCCCTCAGCTGCTCTTCATAGGACTTGTGTTCCAGCCCCTTCTCTTCAGCTTCATTGCCCTTCTCTGGACATGCTCCAGCACCTCAGTATCTTTTTTAAACTAAGGGCCCAGAAGTGGACACAGGAATCAAGTTATGGCCTAACCAATGCCAAATACAGAGGAAGAATCACTTCCCTAGTCCTGCTGGCCACACTATTCCTGATACAGGCCAGGATGATACTGGCCTTCTTGGCCACCCGGGCACACTGCTTGCCATAGTTGATTGACATTCAACTAGATGTCAATCCGTACTTCCAGGGCCCTTTCTGCCTGACCACTCTCCAGCCACACTGTCCCCAGCCTGTAGGTCTGCAGGGGGTGGATGTGGTCAAAGTTCAGGACCCAGCACTTGGTCTTTTTAAACCCCATATTGTTGGATTCAGCCTCTTGATCCAGTTTGTCCAGTCCTTCTGCAGAGTCCTCCTACCCTCCAGCAGATCGAAACTCCCCTCAACTTGGTATCAGCTGCAAATTTGCTAATGGGAAACTATTGGACATCACTGGAAATGCTAACGGAGAAGGCAAACTTTTTAGTTAAGGAAAACAGCTTTTTTTTTTTTTTTTTTTTTTTTTTTTTAATTATCAAAAAAACTTTTGCAGTGCTGCATTTAAATCACCAGCTTTAAAATTATCCTCACTTCACAAGAATTAGCAGCCTTACCAAATATTATTATTGTCACAGAATAATAATGGCAATTATTTTTGGTGGAGGAGGAAGATGATCTTTAGTGCATCACCCCCACTATAAACCCCTATTTAAATCGCCGTCCTGAGCTCAGTCTTGGCCACAGTTTTTGGCTGCAGGTGCCTTCATCCTGGAGTTTTGGCACTCCACAAAATGCTGGCACTTCTCAAATCAGGAAGCGACATCTGGGTAGCGGGACCCATTTAGACTGCAACCCCCGTAGGGAAGGAAATGAGAAAGACATCTGCATCATTGAAACCTTACAGGACAGCAGAGTGTATAGGAGAGGAAGATGGGGGAATCTCCTGAGAAATCCCACCTGCTCTTCCCTGCCTGCAGCCCTCCTCCCAGCATGCCTCCTGTGGCTGTCACCCAAACCCTCACACTTGCCCATTGATCCAGGCTCAGAATAGCTCCTCTCAGCAGCCAGGGAGCTGTGGCTAGCTGACACTGGAGACAGCAGATGAAGGACATGGGGCTCCATCCCCTTGCTGGCAACCCCCTCCTTCTGCACCCCTGTGGCTGCACCCTGGGCTCTCATCACAACCCCCTCCTCAGGAAAAAGGGAGAAAAAGGAAGAAATAACATAAGGCAGGAGAGGGAGGGGAGGATGCAATGCAGCTTGGAGCAGGGCAATCTGCACTATGTGCTCTAGCTCTGGCATCAGCCACCTTGCTGCCCAGATGACCCTTTTGGGGGGGTCCAAAACTGGATCCTTACTTTTGGGGATCTTCCACACCCCGTGTCCACTTCCACAGCCCTTTGGGAATGCCAGCTGCCCAGCAGGAGGAGAGCCCTGCACTCCTTGGAGGTGTCCCTGGGAGTGAGGGGGGGATCAATCCCTATGACAGCGGCACCTTGAAAGGACTGCAGAGGCTCTCCCTGCACAATCTGCCTGTCACCACTGATCACTTCAGGTGTCACATAAGGTTTGTGTCACTAGGAAAGATTCTACTTGCCTTGCTAGCTGTGACCAGGATGAAGAATGGGTTTAAAGTTACCCCACTTGCTGTGGGAGAGGAGGAAGTTACCCCCCAAAGCCCACAGGGTGTGCAGGTTTGCCCTATGCCTGCCTTGGGCCTTTTCTTGGAGCATCCTCTGAACAGGGCCAGGCTCATGCCGTAATGCAGGGCTGAGCATCCTCCTCCACGAGGCTGAGCATCCCCCTTACCTAGCATAACCCTGCATCCCCAGAGTGCTATGGGGGTGAAGGCCTGGCCATCCTGAGAGCATTTGGGACAGCTGCTAAGGGGCAGGAAGGGGGTTTCCATCACACCACAGTATCATCTCTCTGCCCAGGTACACCTGCAGTCCGGCAGGTAGCTCTAGAGGCAGGTGGCATCACCCCAGGTCTGGGGTGGAAGGGGCTGTGTGAAAGGGTTTGGAGTGGGTTTTCTGCAGGTGGAGTTTCTCCAGGCAGGCAAAGCTGAGTGCATTGCAGTCCCTGTCCAACTGCTCCGGTTGCCAAGGTCCAGTTTCGTGTGGAAAACCCAGTGTGGTGTTTTCACAGTGATGGGGAGAATGTGGGGCTGTCCCTTGGCCAGCTCTTTCTGCCAGGAGAGCTTCTGTCTGCTCACCACAGCTGCTCAGGTGGTTTTGGGCTTTCCCTCACCTTATACCCCTGGGAAGCTGCTCACTGATCACGGCCAGCAAAACCAGGAGCTCTGGGGGCAGCCCCAGGGGAAAGCATGAGCCCACAAAAGCAGGGAGGAAACCCCCTCCATGCCAGGTACCCAGGCAGGCACTGTGCCACCTCTCACAGCTCCCTCAGCACTCTAAAATCCGGCTGATTCTGCGGGCTCTGTGTGTGTGTGTGTGTGCAGATATTGTGTTTGAAAATAACCAGTGCAACATCTTAGCCTCTCCCTGGTGCACCTGTGGACTGAAGTGATCCTGACACTAAGCAAAGGAAAAGGAGGCTGATCGAAGCTGAGGGGTGTGGGTTTTGTTTCTGTTGCAGTTTTTGTTGTTGTTGTTGTTGTTTGGTTGGTTTTTGTTGTTTGGTTTGTTGTGGGGGGGGGGGGGAGTTTGGTGGTTTTTTGTTGGGTTTTTTTTTGTGGTTTTATTTTAATCTTTCTTTAAGTGCGAACACCATCTGTCTCCCTGAACTCCATCGGTGCTTCCAGTCCCCAGGCAGCTTCGTTCTTCCTAATTACTGTCATTAGGCACTGGGTAGCAATTAGGGAGGGATGCTGATGAGCCGCATCAGAAGGCTGTGGTCCCCTGACACATCGCACAGGGAGCCGGCCAGCCCCTTCTCTCCAGCCCTGGCCTTTTCCACCAGGGGAGCTTGCCGGGGTAGCACAGCCTTTTTGGCAGAGGCTGACAGGGAGAAGATGAAGAAAGGAGGTGCTGGCTGGCAGGTCCGTGTCCTGGAGGACGCTCAGAGAGGCCTGACACCACTGGGAATGGGCTGCTCGGGGGAGCAGGAGCGATGGTCGAGGTGCTCAGTGCTGTTGGGTGGAGCAGCAGCTCTCTGTGCCTCTGGTTACCCCACGGGTGTGCGGCCACCAGCGACCCTTTCTCCTGGGCAGCCCAGAGGCCACGGTGATGGGCTGTGTGCTCGGAGAGAGTCAGACCCGGCTGTCCGCCTCCCGTGTGGCCCAAGTGGCCACAAGCCTGCCCGGCTATCCCTGGTCCCCCTGGCTGCCTTGGGGCGCTGGCCGCCGCTCCCCGAGGTGTGTGGTGTCAGTGCCACCTTGTGGCAGGCGCCCCGGGACCGCTGACCTCTCCTTCTGCCGCAGCCTCCCGCGGAGGGACGGTCCCCGAGGTCTGCGGGCGCACCCTCGTGTCGCCACGCCATCGCCGGCACCGGGATGTGAGCGGTGGGGAAGGCTCCCGGGGGATGGAGGAGATCCGTGTTCTGCAGGCAGGTGATGGAGTGGCCACACAGCTCCGTCCTTGCGGAGAGCGGGGCGATCAGAGGCTGCACCCAGAGACAGACGGACCCTTGTTGGACGTTTGCCATCGGGGTGTCACTTCACGTGTGGGATGGAATGGTGGCCGCTCGCCCTGCCTGCCGGCAAGGCCCTGCCCCTGGAGGGCCGAGCTGGGGCTGCGGAGCCGCCGGGGGCAGCTTTAGGCTGGAGGAGTTGGGCTGTGGGTGAGCTGTCAGGAGTCTAAACTGGCGGGGGAACCAGTAATGGGAGTGGAGAAGAGGAAGCGAGGGAGGAATGGCTCACGTTGGAGTCAAGCCCATGGCATTGAGAAGGGTTCGGCAGACGTGACTGGTGGTTGCAGAAGACCCTTGGCCGGGTGTTCCCTCTCCTCACCGTGCCGTGCACTGTTGGCCAGCTGGCTCCTGCCTCTAGGACCATAGATTAAAACAAACCCACATCCATAGGTACACCAAGGCTTCTTTCCTTTAACACCAGCATTTTTGGTGAGACTTGCAGGAGCTCAAATATGCTCATGACCTCTCCAAAACAGGGTCAGCAGAGTTGAAATGTCTAGGGAAGTACTGAGGTGATTTTGCAGTGAGGAGGGTTTTAGCCTCAATTGCTTTCTCTTGCCCAGGGGTTTCCTCAGACTTTCCCCTGGCTCTCTCTGAAACCCCATGCCTCTGCAGCCAGGTGAAGCTGGGCTTCACCTGCCTTTCTAGGCAGTCGTGCAGGCAGCGGCATGGGTGCCAGGCTGAGGAGGAAGCACAGCTCCTGCCTCACAGAGGGAAGTGAGAAACTGCTGTGGAAAGTCAAAGACAGGCAACATCCCCACACCCCCCCCCCGCCCCCCCCCCCAAAAAAAAAAAAAAAAATACTTTCCCCAGTGCTTGTCCTAATGGCCAGCTCCTGGCATGGCTGTGGGGAGATACAGGTGGCCAGGCTTGGCTGGTTCCCAGCTGTGCAGGTGGTCACATATAGGGAACATGTTGATAAAGTCACTGCCAGGGGAGCCTCTCTGGCTCAAAGCCCTGCTGTACCCCAAGGACCAACATGCTGGACACCCCTAAAGCCAGGATGGGGACCCCATTCAGACCTCTGAGCATGCATTGACAATGGGTTCACTTTATTCTTTAATTTCTACTGCAATGTTTTTCGTCTCTACTCCCTTGGCTCTCCATGCAGACATGATGGACAACCCTTTGCCCTGTACATAAGGATGGAGAAGCACACAGAGCAGGTTACAAATCCCTCCCAGGCAGATTGGGCAGAAGGCGACCATTTCCCCACTACAGCTGGCAGTCAGGCAGACACAAATGCAGAGAAGACACTCCACATGCCATAACAGAAAGGAGATCCAAGGGGCACTCACTGGTTGAGGAATACAGTGTTGATGCAATTGCCGCTCTGTGCGCTGCAAATGCCAGTGGCATCCCATATGGGGGAGATGCCTGGCTTAAGCTCCAGCAGAAATGAGAGCAGAGGTCCTTACCTGAGCAGAAAGAGGGGCTTTTTCAATAGGATTTGTATGGGTGCTTTCTTTTTGAAATTCTCAGATCCTCTGGGCTGGGCAGTGCATTCAAAGGGCTGGGCTGCTGCTGTCACCGGGAGGGAAGTGGAGGTGGATCCTGGCAGTTCTGCTCCATTTCTGTATCGCTCCCATCTCCTCTGAAACAGGTTGTTCTGTCTCCCAGATGCAGTACTTCTAGTGACAAAACATCCCCTGACCTGGCTCTGGCTCTTTTCCCCACTCCAGATACACAAATGTTGTTTGAAGTTACTTCACAGGATTGGGTGCGGAGCATGAGGATGAGAATTCTGATTCATGCCATGCCAAGACCCCCTCTGCAAAGGGCAGCATGGCTGTTGTGGGTAACTGGGACACCTGCCCTTGAGCCTCTGCAGCTTCTGCCACAGGTGTCTGGAGCCCCAGGAGACAGTCACTGGGCACATGGACCACCTCTTCCACTATGCTCAGCCCCAAGGCTGAGATGGGGATCCATCCCATCCTGGATCATGTGGAGCCTCAGTCAGATGAGAGTTCACCTCTCTTGGTGTCTTAAGGTCTGGGAGAGGAATTGTGGTGAGGGATTTTGGCCTTGGCACCTGTGGCAGCACCTGTGATTGCCTTTATGAGACAGATGCCATGAGTCTGGCTGCAGTGCTACAGGCAGAGGAGAAGAGAGGTGGTCACCCTTCAACAGGAGCATCTGTCCTGCAGCCCCAGAGAGAACTCAGGCTTGGGCAGGAAGTCACCTTCCCATCATCAGAGGGACATCACCTCCACACAGTGCCTCCAGCTGAGCCTACTGGCAATACAGCATTCGGTGGCCCATTAGTGCCTGGTGTCAGTGTCCCCACACCTTGCTTGGCCGGCTCTGTTCAGTGTCCAAAGCCTCTCGGATGAGGAAGCCACCTCATCTAAGAGCAGACCCAGAGATGGTGCTTCATGTAAATAACCCCTCAAAGCACTTCTAAGTGACTAACCACCTTCTCCAGGGGCTTCTCACCCAACCCAGAGTCTCTGTTCAGTCAGGGGGCATCAGCTGCTGTCATTACTCAGAATCAGCAATCCCACACTAAAGAGTTCATTTCCCAAACAGAGCCCTTCCTGTGCTTTAAACCCTCTTACAGGCAGGTGAAGAAACCCATCTACGGGGAAATGCCTGGGGTCAGCAACACTGGCCAGCTCTGGCACACAGGCAAAGCCTTGACGACATTCTCATAAATTAAGTCCTGCCTACGCTCACGTCACTCCCTGACTGCTCTTGTGCAGCATGGAAGCATCCATCCCAAGTGACACACAGTTTTTCTGCAGTGACAGTAAGCTGAAGTGATGGTTGTCTGGGGCTGTAATGACAAGTTCAGGGAGCTCCTCTGGACTAACTGTCTCCACTGCCTGCCCCTGGTCCTTCCTAACTTCAGGGACTGTAGGTCAGAGCAAGGACAGATTTTTTTTCCCCTCTTCACTGCTTGGGAAGACAAAATTTTTTCCTGTCTCCAGGGTACCTGGCTGTGGAGGGCGTTCCCATGAGTGCCAGTGGATGCCTGCCACTGTATAAGAGAGCCCTGAGGGTGGAAAGACCTGAGTATCACAGAGTGCATAAGAAAGGGTGGCAGGACTGTGAACCGAGTAGATGCTGGCTGTGCCTTGCTCCATATGGCCTCAAGTCTCCTTTTATTGAGGTCAGTAGCAAAAATCGAGCTACTGCTGTGTGGGATATGGTCCTAAAGTAACTCCTCTCTGTTTCATTTCCCCCGGCAGTTTCTGGTGTTCCAGCCCCATGTTCCCAGCAATTGCCCATCCAGCAGGAGACCTGTCCAGGCACAACGGCTGCCTTGCAAATGGCACAGCAGTTCCAGCCACACTCCATCCTCACCGGTTGTGTCTCCTCTGCCTCCTCCCAGTAGTTTAGCTGTGGCAGCTGTCAACAGTTCATTGTAACTCAGCATGATCCACTTTGGCTTCCTCCAGCATTTACAGGTGTAACTTGAGACTCAGCACAAAAAGGACAGTCATCTTAAAAGGCTGATCTTGCTAAAGGCAAAACCTGGTTCCCACAGAGCTCATACCCATGGAAGGCTTTGCTCATCCCAGGAACAGGCTGTCAGTGTCCACGGGGACTGGCCAGAGCACTCCAGCCCCATTCCCCTTGCCCTCAGATTCTTTCCTCTCTGGCACAGTTCTGGGTGGTTTTGGTGGTGACCAGCGCTGTGGCCCCCAGCTCAGTGGCGGGCAGCGGGAAGCTGTGATTGCATTCTTCAGGCTGGGGGTACACAGTGGAGAGCAGAACAATGTCACCATCAGCATCACCTTGGCAGAATGGCCTCTGCTTTGCCCTGGCTTTCCTGGGTGGCCCTGGCATCTTCAGGCTCCCATCAAGATGCAGGCATGGGGCTGGGTTCAGGGCACCATCTCCCTCTGGCATGGCGGGGTCCGGGCTGGGCAGGGGGCTGGCAATGTCTGTGTTTTCTGGGAAGGGACAAGAAAAGGGGGTTACTAGGCTCACGGAGTGGGGTCAGGCAGGTCCCAGGGAGACGGTCCTGTCCCTAGGGGAGAAAACAAGTCTGGAACAGGAGGAGTCTGCAAGGTCCCCACACCTCTCCTGCTGCAGAATTGCTCCTGCTTACAACCGTTGGGCTTTCCCCCCCATTAAAAGACAAGAGGGAAAGGCTGAAACTTCACTTCCACTTTGAGCCCTCTTGCTTAACCCTGCTGGCAGCAGAACAGCCCAGCCCATAGCAGCTTGCCCTCCCCGACCGCCTCCCACTTAAAAATAGACTTGTTTACACACTTTGAACACAGCCGTGTGCCTCTAGCCCCAAGCCTCCTGCCATATTCCACACATCCAGGGCTGCACACTGGGCTTGCTGTGGTGCAGCCTTGGGGGACAAGGGGGATGTGGACCAGGGTATGCAACAGGAGACTGAGCAGTGCCTCCAACACTCCCCATAATGGCCAGATCTCTCTCACCACTGGATTTTTCCCTTCTTTTTCACTTTTGGTATTTTTCCTAGGCATGTGCGTCACGGGCTGTCGCAGAGCAGAAAGGCCCCGGGTAATGTCCCCCCAGTCTGAGTCACCATCCGGCACTGCAAGAAGTGTGCAGGCAAGCCAGGGCACAGGGACCAGCTGCCCCACTGTGGACACCCCCCAGGTCGTGGGGCAGTGCTGAGTGCCAGCATGTCTGTGTGGCAGCCCCCCTTGGGGGTTCTGGGGAGCCATGCCCCCTACCTGGGAATGGGGAGGAATGAAGCCAGGCTAGACCACTTCTGAGAAGATTGTTCAAGGCTGAATCAGTGCCATTGCAGGGGCCCCCAAGGGAGGAAAGAGCCGGCCCAACAAAACGGGCCATCGTGGAGCACTGTGGCCTTACTCTCCTGGAAGTACCCTGCTAGGAAAGGCTCAGCCCCATCCCTTGAACCCCAGCCCTAATTTTGATGCACGATAACCCAGTGCAGTGCTGCAGTGTACTGTCAATGGGGCTGGCCCTGACATCCCACTGGGGTCTTTGGGATGCATGTTGGAAGATGCTAGGCATCCCAAGCACGAGGAACAAGCTGGGTGGTCCACACAGGACTCCCATTGCAGCGCCACAGGGAGAGGCTGGAGCCATGCCCAGGTGTCCACCACTGCCCCCATGACTCCCACTCCATCCATGGTCCTCTGGCTACTCGGGGAGAGGGCTCTCACAAACCAGTGAGCTCACAAAGCCACTCACCAGTACTCTGTACGTGTCCTCTCTGGAGAGGGGATGGTGCCAGGACATGCTTTAAGTAAACAAGGCACAGGGAGGCCTGGCAAAAGGAGGGATGGCTCAGCAGGGTTGTGCTGGCAGTCAGGTACAGGCACATGTTCCCAGGGAATGCAGGACACTGCCATCCAGATGCCCCAATATGCCATGGGATGCCTGCAGAGCTGATGTTGAGGTGGAGGAGCTAGCCTGGACAGGGATGTGCCTCGGAGGAGCCAGCAGTAAGTGATCCCATCTACCCCAGGGTCCTCAGGGTGTTGTGAGAAAGAGAGGAAGAGGTCTCCTACCTTTGTCCTCTTCATCTGCTGCCTTCCTCTTTCTCCTCCACTTTCCCATCTTGCAGGCCAGGAAGCCACAGAGGGTAGCCAGAACCAGGATAAACCCCACCACCACTGGGACTCCAAAGATTAGAAAGGTGCTGGTCAGGGTGGTTTCCAGGGTAGGTTCTGCTGTGGGACGAGATGCCGGTAGTGTCAGGAGGGGGAGAGCTGAAGGAGGAAGGAGGGCAGTGGCATTTTTCACCTGGCTGGCCGGCCTGGGGGCTGCGGTGGCAGGCAAGAAGTGTGGCACTTAATTGTGACCCAGCTGCCACCAGCAACAAAATATCCCCCTGCTTGATGAGACCCTTATCCCACTCCCTGTCCGTGGGTGGTAGGAGATGAGAGCTTCCTGCTCTTCCTACAGTCACCCCTGGGTCAGGTTGATCCACCCTAGGGTGCATCATCTGACTTCTCCCTACACCATGTTCCTCTCACTGGAACTGGCTGCCCTCTTACCCCCTGCTTTAGGTGGAGGCAGTGCACCATCCTGCATTGCCAGCTCCATAGCCATCCTCAGGGGATGGTGTCTTCCACCTGCCCACCCCTGGAGTGCCCCCAGCCTCCTTGGCCCACCACCATCCACCCCTGGGGAGCTCAGACTGCAGCTGCCCTTGTCCCCTTACTTGTGTTGTCCTTGAACAGGTCGGAGCACTTGATGCATGACTTGGTCAGGGTGTCGAAGCACTCAAAGGAGAGGCAGGAGGGGGAAATGGCAGCTTTTCCTGATGAGGACATGGCAGAGTGGGAGTGAGAGCCCAGCTCTTGCATGGCATAGCAGTGATGGGGCCGCTGGAGTGTGAAATCGCAGCGCCCCAGGCCCCGTGGCAGAGGGAGATACAGTCTGTCAATTTGCGTTGTCTCCCTTGGGGCTCACAATTGCTGCGCTTGGCCTGGGGCGGATCTTCAGCAGGGAGGAGGAGAGCAAGCGACCAAGCCCTACCCCTGCCTGCCTCTGCAACGTGCCCTCAAACTACCCCTCTCCTCCAAAATATGCTTCCGAAATCCCCGCAGCCCCTCGTGTGCCTCAGCCACGCAGCACCTCGTACCCAGCGGTGTTGTGTCCCAGGCTGACCTCCTTGATCCTCACTGCTCCTCTGCCCACCTGCATGTTGCCCGCAGCCCAGGCACGTCCCCCAGCCTGCACCTTCCTTTGCTTACACTGAAGAGCCCCCTCGGCCTCCTCCAGTGTCCACAGGAGACTTTCCTGTGCACAGATTTTTACAAGGCACCATTGCAGAGGCACAGATCAGGCTTGGATTGAAAATGCAAAGGACCAGAGGAGTGGAGAGTGAAAGGGCACTGATGATTCCCCATTTAAAAGCTCCCACTGCCCCGAGGACACATCCTGCCAGTGACTGCTCTGCAAGTGGGCCAACTGTTGTACATTCTCCACTCCCACTGATGGTGCTCTCCATCACCTTGCTCTCTCCATCCTCTCCAACACAGACCTAGACCTGGGGCTCCTCAGCACCATGTCTCCTTCTCCAGGGTTCAGATCTGGTTCTGCTCAGTAAATGTGCAGAGCATGGGCAAAGCAGGTCACACCAAGCAAGCCTGGTCCTCAAACCATCAGAAGGGACTAAAAAAACCCCTTTAATAGTCTTAGGCAATCCTGAGCAGGAGAAATGTTCTGCCACCAATTCCCATACGTCAAAGCCTGATGTTTGGGACCTGAAAAGATGGATTTTAGTGCTGTAGGTGGATCTCTTCCATTCCTACTGCACAAAAGTCACATCCTCTTTTTCTTCACTCCATAGGAAAGAAAGGGGCCAGCCACAGTTGTTGGCTGGCTCTCAGCTGAAGGAAGCAACACTAGTGACCTGCCCTACCCAGGAGATCCCTAATAGGACTTTACTGCTGGAGTCATGTCCTTCCAGCAGCTACAGCATCATCTGGACTCCTTCTAGTGAGGCCTCTACTGTTCACTGTCCTGGATCAAGGCTGGGAGAGGAGGAGGAAAAAATCAAAAATGTACTCTGGCTCAAGGTGACAGAGCACCAGGTGCCCCCACTAGGCAGCTGAGGTCCTTTGTGACAGGCCTGAGGACTTGGTCCCTGAATGTGCCTGCCCCTCACCAGTGACTGTTGGGCAAGTTGAGCCCACAGGCTCCACATCCCACCTCCTGAAGTCCTGAGTAGGGTGCAGTCACCAGCTCCCCATGCTAGATCTCAGCTCAAGTGCAGTTCTTTGGTACCCCATGCCCTACAGGGGAGGAGCTGCCCTACAGCACATCTCCCTCCCTGCCAGCAGCATTCCCAGAGGATAGTTTGCATCATAGCAGTGGCAAAGCAGCCCCAACACAGACTCAGCCCCACCATGGACACTGCAGGACACCGAAGTCCCAACCAAAAACTGGTCACTGCTCACCAGTTCTACACCTGCCATGATTTCACTTCCCCTTCCAGCCAGTGTGCCCAGGTGCTTGCTCCCTCACTCCTGTGCCATGCCAGCAGGAATGGCTGCCAGAGGGTTGTGGGCTGAACTGAGGAGCTGTGGGAGGCAGGCCATTCTTGTGCTGGTGGCTCAGTTATTCCCACTCCATCTTAGTCAAAATAAATCTCCCCAGCTGAGTGGGGGCATGCCAAGCACTTCCCTCTCTCAGCGCAGTCCTGAGCCACAAATGGCACAGACAGCTCAGCACCCTCTGCCTCAATGTGTGCCATGAGCAGGCTGTGCTTGCCCTGCTCGTACCTGCTGGGGAAGCTGGGTCAAACAGCTCTCCATATTCCACTTAAGCTGACCCTCTGCCTCTTGCACACCTCAGGTGAGGACGAGGGCATGGGAGTTGGAGAGACAAGTGTCCAGCAGCAGGGCAGTGGGAAGGGATGGAAAGCTGTGATGAAGTGCCATGACCCACAGCAGGGGGGGAAATAAAAGCCAAGGCTCACTCCAGTCCGCATCTGAGCTCCACATCTGAGCTTGGAGAGACCCGGCAAGGAGAGGGCACCTGGAATCCCCACTGTCCCCAGTAGGCAGCTCTCAGAAGTGCAAGTGTAGGGTCTAGGGTTGAGAAAATACCTTGTCTTGTGGGCTGGTGGGGTTGAGGACATGCATGAAGGCAGAGGATCCCCACAAAACATCCATTGCTCTGTCAGGATATCTATCCCCAAACCACCTCCCTGCTCCAAAGGCTTTGCTGTTCCTCCTGCCCTGGGGTGTTTCTACCTGCTCATCTCCTTTACCTGAAGAGGTATGCTCCCCCATCCTTCCCGTTTTCCTCACCTCTCAAATGCCCCCACTGTAATTCCCCCATGTTGGTCATCTCTTAGAGACTCCTAGCCCCTATTTCTGTGGGTCCTACCACAGGACTGTCACCCTGTCCCTCTTCCTCCTGTCTCTCCTCTCTGCTTGGCCTAAAGTGCAGAGTGGGAAATGGTTCCCAGTATCTGCTGTACCATACTCACAGATTAACTCTGTGAGCTCTCCAGTCAAATATGCACACTGGGGAAAGCCCAAGCCAAGTAACCTGCACAGTGCTTTCAACATGGAGGGCGAGATTTACAGGAAAGCTCAGGAGCCAAGAGATCCCATTTCAGTAGACGGAAAGAAAACTTGACGTTTCAAATGCATGGTGGGGAGCCCGGGGATGGCAGCGATCATGCCCTCCTGTGAATGAAGCATGATACATGGAAGGATGTTGCAGCCTCATTGCAGCCACTGATGTTACCCTATTCCCCGCTACATTTTCTCATCCCTCTTTATCATGCTCTACAGGTCTTCCCTGCCCTCATCCCAGATTGTCTGCCTCCTCCTGGGCCAAGAAGACATGTTTGAATTTACACATGATAATGCTTACTCAAGGAGAAAACCAGTGCTGACTACCCCTGAAGCACTCACATGTGGGCCTGCTGATGAGCATAGCCCAGGTTCTGGGCATCAGCTCTCCCCCTTTTCCTTTGCCCCATCTTTGCCTCCCCTACCCTTAATGACTGTGATCATTTTCGGAATAGCAAAAGTTAAAGCTTGGTGAGTAGTTTGAGCTGTTTGTGTCTCAGAGCTGAATACGCTTGATAATCGCACAAATGCATAATTAAAGAGCAGAAAAAATGACTCACTGGATAAGGAAATGCGCTTTTCTTATCTCCTCTGCAGAGAAATGAAAACCTCAGGAGCCTGGGTCTCCAGCTAAGTCCTTTTATAAAACAAATAAACCAGAAAAGGTATCAAATGAGCAATTTAAGTATTATGTCTTCATCTCAGAGCCAGGCAGCTCTATTTCCAGTGCCATTTGCTCCCATCCTGCACCTAGAGGGCTGGCTTTGGCTGAGCTCAGCTCAGATCAGCTGAGATCCCTGGGATCCCTGGGGGGGACAGGGCAGTGCTGGTGCTCCAGGAGCATGGAGATTGGCAGTGGCCTGCAGGGGCTCATGCACACATGAGTGACTGGACTCGTGTGAGCGGTTCCTCTGGTGCCTGGAGTAGGTGAAGTGACTCACGCACGCACTTGCAAAACCGCATGTAGCAGAAAATATCCCCCGAAAGTTCACCTTGTGCTCGTGCACACCGGAAACCCGAAGGCTTGTCGATCAGAGAAGCTGCGAGGTGTTTACTAAGCAGACCCAGTTACCTCAGGACAAACCTCTGACAGGATGCACCCAATGCTTCAGGAACACCTCGGCACAGCCTGACACCTGCCCTGCATTCAGATGATCCAGTAAAATGCCTTGGCTGGAGCCAACCCCCAAAGCTCATTCAATGCCTCGTCCCAGCACCCTTTCCCAACACGCCTGTGCTGGCTGGTGGGAAACATCTCTTCCCAAAAAGTACCACTATGGGTATTAGGAGGAGATTTCTCACAGCTCCAGCATAAACCTTCTCCTCGGGATCCACTGGAATCCTTCCTAAAGCCAGGTGGGCTTAGGGACAAAATCTGGGAAGATTTAGGAATAATATGGGAAACCAAAGGTTTCAAGAGATTCACAGTCACTCTAAACCTGAGATGCCTCTGTAGGTTCTCTGCTTCCTATAATGGGGGTTTGTAACCCTGCTCAGCCATCTGCATGGGGTGTTTGGTGTGGAGCAGTGCCCCATCCTGTTGAATGGAATTTGTCTTCATTTGTCTGGTCATATTTATGACCCTGGAGCTCTGCTTGTTCACAAGGCTGAAGCAAAAAAGGCAGGTGTCCTTGCCTCCCTCTGCAAGGGGCCTTGGACCCCTGCAGGGATAACGCTGAACACCCAAATGAGGCTTCTCGGTGGGCTGCCTGTTGAAGAACCTTCTGGGTTTCCAGAAGGGTGGGTCGACACTTCCTGAGCTCAACCTCCCTCTGCCCATTCCCCCTCCCTGATCCACAGAGCCCAAGAAGGACACAGCAGCACAGAGGACATGGGAAAAACCTCCCTTTTCTGATCCAGGCCTGGAGGGGCTGAGCCCTTGGTGTCCCCTGGTGGGGAGGAGTGAGGGGTGTTTCCAGTCGGTGTGCTGGCTGCTCTTGCTGCTCTGCAGAGTGTGAGGGGCACTCAGCGAGTCTTGGGTCCCTGGCTCTTGCAAGCCCCCACCACACACACACCATGAGCAACACAGCATTAGCTGAGCCTGGCTCTTCTGCCTGGATGTGAACAAACAGTACTCAAACTCCCTGCCCACTCTGCCTTGCAGCAGGGATGCTGCCCCCACCCCCATCCCGAAGAGAAGTGGCATCTTGTCTTGTCTCCCTTGGGCAACTTGGGTGACAAGTGCCCCCCGTTTGACCTATGGCTGTTCATAGGGAGTGTTCATGTGCCACGACAGGGCCAGGCAGCACCTCCAGCACCAAAACAGAAACCAGTGGCTGAGGGTGATGTGCTGCCACAGGAAAAACCTCTGAACAGGTGGGTTCAGCCAGATCAGGCAGCCTTTATGCCGGGGCAGAAATCTCCCCAGTACTCACAGTGGGAAGGTCCCCCACTGCACTCTCAAGGCATGAATCTCCAGCAGATGACTCCAGAGGCAAAAATCAAAGCCACACTTGCCCCAGTACCCCTACAACATCCTCTGGCTTCCCACAGACCTTTAAGTCCAGCCTGGTGTAAAAAGACCAGAGTGATTTTACTTGCACAGGCTTGAGCAATGTTACGAATTTCCATGAGTGTATTAAGGATGCAATGTTGGAAGAAAACTGGCAGGTGGAATTGCCCTGTGCAATTCCTCTCCTGGCTGGCATGTGGGCACAATGCCTTGGACATCCTGCCTAAGCCCACAGAAGAATCAGGAGTGCAACACACAAAGTAGGGAACGAGATAAAGCGGAGGATGAGGAGCTGCTGCAGCTGCAGGACTGAGGAGGTGGAGAGTGACTGCCAGCAGCCCTGTTCCATATTCACCACCCCTGAGGATGAACTCCAAGGAGCCTACAGGCAATGTCTGTTGATCCCCTTTGAAGGGGAGAGCCCTACTCACAGCTCACAGGCATTCCCTCTATAACAGCCACACCAACTTCTGAGCCTTTGGGGCCTCAAAGGCTCCAGCTGGAAGAAGGAGGGAGATGCTATGGGGAGCAAACGGTTCTGCCAAGGCAGGAGGATTTAATCTCCCCTCCCAAGATCCCCTCCCCATTTCCTATCATAGTGTAAGCACCTATGTGAGAGTTGTTGCCCTTTGCCACAGTCCCCAGGGAAGGCTGCCTGTCCACCCCCCTGGACGATCTCCTGGCCAGCATAGATCTCTTTCCCTTCCACATTGCACCCACAGCCCTGCAGAGGGCTGGACCACTAGAGGATGCAGGCAGGCTTCCAAGGGGCTGTGCAGGAACACAGCATTTCCCATCACCCAACCTAAAAATGTACATTAAAGGCTTAGGGCAGGAACAGCTTTATACCCCCTAATAATCTTGTCTCTAAGCTAGATAACTAGGACTGCAAATCCGTGGTGATAATCACAGCCACCATGCCTGCAAACTGTCCCCCAGACCATTCATCTAGCTTGATGATGCTTTAAAGAGACACATAATGAGAATAATCTGATTCAAATCCCCTCCTGCTTTTGGGCAGCAGAGCAATTCAGACCCCCTCAAACTCCTTCCTCCATGACTTGTCTCTGTTTCCCCTTCTTATATGAATCACTGGGGTTTCCTTTTCTTTTTGCATTACTATTTTAAATCTTTGATATGACCACTGCAATCAAGATTCAGTCCCTTTAGAACCTAATAAATATGAAATCAGACTCAGTTTTACTCATAGCCTTATTATGGGATGCTGGCCGCTTCTTCAGCTCTCACTTCGGGTGCAGGGAACATTGCAGCCTGCTTAAAAAAATCCTTCCTTACCTGATTCAATCAGAACCACTTACAGGAGATACACACACACATTTCAAGCTTGGCAAGAGAGTCAAGCTTTGGGAAACAGAGAAGATCTCAATCACACTCAGCTTTCAGTGCAGAGCAGATGGCGAACATTCTGACTACATAATTTATAGGACGCCATCACTATGTATTAGTCCCATACAGCAGCTGAGCTCAGCCAAACCACAGCTCATGCACACTCAGGGGGACTCCCGCAGGTGACGCCCCACATGCAACCTGGGTAAGACCCAGGTTTTGGAGAAAGCACATGCTTCATGTTTCATCTCCTTTATAACACAGAGCAGAAGATGCAGTGCAGCAGCCCTTGTCCCAGAGGGTCTTCGTCTTCCCCCTGGACTGGGCAAACGCTTCCCAGCCTGCAAACTTGTGTTTGAACTAGGTCTGTATTATACAACAGCTGTGTGCAAGCAAATCCCCACCCCTCCCCTGCAAGCAGCTCACGCAGCAGCATGATGGATGCCAAGGCAGCCCAAGGCCAGGTGTTGGGGTTTGTTTGCACTTCTTCAGGGCTGCCATGCCATGCTGGCACAGCATGCTGGGGGTCCCAGTGCCCAAAAGGGATGTGCATCACCAATGCAGCTCAATTTCAGCAGTGCCTAAACCTCCCTGCCCTGCCTTTCGCCCAGACGCACACACAGTGGGTGCAGTGAAGGACGTGTAAGTTAGGAGGGAGACTTGCTCAGGGTGGCCAAGTTTGGTTGTAATAAAGAGAAAAGGTAAAAAGGCAACATCAGGTTGAGAAAACACTCCGTCCAGAGCAAGGTGATGGCAGGTCCAGCCTTGTCTCCAAGGTTGCAGAGTTTTCAATCCCCTGCATGGCTAAAAAAATTCCTGGAGATAAGTGCACAAGATTGAGCATTTACAGGTGCCTGGTGTGCAGGCACAGAGTGACACTGTGCTGTCCCAGGGCTTCCTCAGCTCCAATGCCTTTGATCCTCTGCCGGTCAGCATAACAGCACGAGGCACTGAGTCACCCCTCAGTCCCACAGGAGAATTGAGGATTAATTATTTGATTCTGGCACGTTCATTCTTTAAAGAGAGATACTCCAGTGCCACACGAGCCACAGGCTGTTACTGAGCTGTGGCAAATGCAGTCCTGGCTTCATGTCTGTGATCTTTGGAAGAGCAAGAAAAAGAAACAGCAGTGGGGGGAAAAAAATTGAATGTTCACATTGAACCAATGCTGATGTCAAAACTAGGAGAGTGGCCACCACAGAGGTTCAGGAGAGCTTTGAGCCGACCACTGCAGACAACAATAGTGCCTCAAGGACTGTCAGCCCTCAACAAATACCTAAGGTGTTTCAACAATCCGAGCACAGGGCAGGAGCAAGGCAGGCCCACTCACAGCACGGCACTGTCACCTTGTCACTGCATGGTGAGCACATAACAGGGCAGGAGAGCTTTCATGGGAAGATAAAAAAGCAATACTCCATACTGACAGAAAACGGGAAAGCCTTCTTAACTTATTTAATGCTGGCTGGGCTTTTTAGTTTTTTCCAACATGCCTGAGCACGAGTGCTTCAGCTGGCTCTGGCACAGCTTGCTGTGGTGCCAACAGGGTGTTGAGATCCAGAAGCTAGAGCAGACCCTGCACCCCAGGGCCATGTTTCCCAAGGGGAGGTGTTCTCTCTCGTTGTTTTTGTCCTTGCCCCACCTCGGTGCTCCTTCCCGTGACACGCAGAGCCCATGGGGCTCTTGTACCCAGCCCGCAGCTGCACCTGGACCAGTGGCGAGGAGTCTGCCTGCACGTATGTAAAACACGGGCTCTCTTTCACACACTGCTGACTTCCCTCGGCAAAGGAGGCGGCGGGGTGGGGCACACAGACACCGTGGTTTCCCTGCCTCCTTTCAGAATGCCCCAGCACACGGTAAGCTCCAGGGGGATGAGGGATGTGACATCGCAGCACGTGGCAGCTCTTGCAGAAGGAGCCTGTGGCAAAAGAAATGTGGCCCAGCACGGGCTGGGAGCCCCAGCTACTCAGCTGCCAAGGAGTCTGAGCAAGTCACGTCACTCCAGAGTCCCTCGTGCCTGACCTCTCTTGCACACCGGTTCTTCACAGCCAAGAGAGCCCCTCCCGCACAGAGCTGACCCGAGGGGATGCCTTCCTGCCTAGCACCACCATGCTGTATTAATATTTAACAGCGAGGAACAGAGCCAGAGACTTTGATTTCCCCACTGGCCAATTCAAGGATAATTGAACTGTGCAGGGAATTTCAGCATTTCAGGGGGTGGTTTCGTTCCAGTTCACACCAAAACCTAACCATGCTTCAATGCCTTATGAGGATTGCAGCCAGTTTCAGGCAGCCTCCCTGCAGTGGAGTCAGGCATGTAAGCGGCGCAAAAATGACCAATCTCAGGAGGTGCCCAGCCAGCAGGCCCCACCAAACCCTCCCCCACAGAACTTAGGTAAAGAGGGGAAAAAAATGAGGTTTTTTGAATGTTTCCACTCAGTTCCAACCCAATCAACTGTGATCCCAAAGTAATGTCAATTTGCCCTCATTACACACCCCCAGTGGAGGCACATCCTGCTGTAGAGGCAGAACAAGTGAGGCACAGTGATTTTTCACGTGCATGCCCAGGGTCATGCAAGAAATCAGCCACAGAAGTGAAACGCATCCAGTGTTTTTGGCTCCTGCCTCTGGGCTGTGCCAGCTATTGCTTTCTCTTGCATATACATCACTTTTCCCCATCAGTGAAGGACAGCTGGCCACTGAATGGAAAGTGGCAGTTGTTCAGCAGCCCACAGCAACACCACACACCAGCTTAGGCTGGGGAGTGGAAGGAACAGAGTGCAGAGGAGACTGCCAGGGGATCTGGGCCAGCTGAATGGAAACAGAGCAGCTGGAAACCAGCCAGTGCTCCTGCAAAATCAAGACAAGTTAAAAACCCCTCAGGAGAAAGCCTCTTCCTTGCTTTTGGCAGCAGAGCAGAGCTGACCTCTGCCACAGCTCTGCCAGTCAGCTCCAGGCAGCAGAGCATGAGTCCCTTCTTGTCCACCACTGCTGTGAACAGTGGTCATGATGAGAGCAAGCAAGGAGCTCTTACAGCTTGACCACAGCTGCTAAACACCACTGGCATAAGCCAGCCACTCCCTTCAAACTACAGGTCTTGGCAAGCAAAGATGTCCAGTTTTAACCTGTCCCCAAAGCAAATATCAGAGGTGGCCTTGAATCTAAAACTCTACCACCACTTTCAAGGTTTGGAAGGGACAGATATATTTCCAAGGTAGGATTTATCTCTGATCTTTGTTCCAGGAACAGAGATCTTTTACTATGGATACCATTTCAGTAAGCAGACTTTCTCTCCCATTGGTATAGACTGAACATACTGTGTTTTATCATGCTTAAAAGTTGGTCTGATTTAACTGCTGGTGCAGCAGAGACAGTCTTAGAAAACCTGGCACAGTGGAGAGCTGTAATCCCACCAGGTTAGGCCAAGCAAGCCAGTTTGTGCCAAAATCTCTCACAGATCACCTCTGTGAACCGTTCAGCTAGCAGGCTGAGGATGGAAGATCTTCTTCAAGGGACTGGATTGAAAATGAAATCCTGTGGGTCAACCTGGCGTAGCAGAGGAGACCATATGACAACCTCATTTAGTTCCATCCCCCCAAAAAAGCACTGTGAGACCAAAGCTTACACCAGTGTAACTGGTATGAGCTCTTCTGTTCTAATTAAACAGCTTTTATTCTAATTTTGCTGATGTAACTGACAAACAGAAACACATCCACAAACTGAAACAGTCAAACCAGCAATGCTGACAGGTACTTTCACCACGGAGAGGGGGATTCCTCTTTGAAAATCTCCACGGGGATAGGGAACTGAGGCAAGAGAGAAGAGAAAGCAAGTAACTTCAAATGTTTCTGTTAGTTTAGATTTCAGTCAGCTTGGCAAGCTCTTTCATCCAACACAACCTGAGTAACTAGCCATAATTCAGCTTCAGGCCTTCCATGCCTCCATCCCAACCCAAGTACTTCTTTCACAAGACCTTTATCACATATTAGCCCTGGCTACTCCATCCAGATGAAAGACATCCTCAACTGCCTTGTCTCCTCTGGTATAAAGGGCAGTGTTATGGCCTGTCTAAACTAATAGCTGACAGCTCCTAGAGGTATTTACATAGTTGAAGATGTAGCTTTAGATGTGTCCCAACTACTTTGGGTTGTAAAACGTGATGGACCTGAGACACAGTGTCATATTCTTAGGTACGCTCCACTTCCCCTGCCAGTTCTAGTAAATACTTTCTCCTAAGAGTAAGAAAAATATTCGCTCCAAGGTGAAGCAAGATGCTGTTCTTAAGGACCTACATTTTATTATGTACCAGCCGAGATACAGCCACCTGTAGGAAGTAAAAGCAGCATCTTTCTTCTTTGAAAGTAGTAGAAGGGAAGAAATACCACATCTGAAACATAACAGTGGAAAAAAAACCTGCTCGAAGGCGCAGAAATGGACAGTAACACATGTGAGTGACTCCAAAGCATTCTGGTTGGACCAAAAAAAAGTTTCATTTTCACTAGTTAAAAAAGCACAGTGAAATTACACTTGAGCCCAGAGGGATTTAACCCGAGTCCATCGGTTACTGGAGTCCACTAATAAGGAGAGCAGCCTAGGAGATGGAAAAGTCTCCTTGCCTTATAGGAGTTGCAGAGGACACATAAGAGTGGCTCATTTTATTCCACTTCCTCTCCTTTCCTCCCACAGACTGCACCTGCACATGGAGAACAAATTGAAACCAGCCTATTCTAAGCCATGGTCTCCTTTATTTTGATGGACTCAAAGCAAGAGCAAGGCTGAGACAGCATAAACAACACAGAAACTTGTTTCTTGGCATGATTTTCCCCTCTCTGGCAGCCAAGTCCTGGCTAGTACTTCAAGATGGCAAAGCTAGCTGAAAGTAGGGCATGCCCATTAAGCTTCCAATCCTCCTTACACAGCCACGACAGTTTGCACATGTCTTTCTCCTTTGGGTTTTAGCCAGAGTCCAGCCCTTTTGGGCATCATAACACAGCTGAATGGTTTAGCTCCTTTTGTTTCAGCTGACAAACACCCTAGCCCTCCCCCACCAGCAACAATACAACTGGAGCTGGGATTTGTGTGTCCTCTGAGCAAGGATACAGGCTTTGTGCCTTGCTGAGCTGTCTTTGCAAGGACTGCCAACGCTCACAGCTGATTAAGCCTGCAGTTCTGCTTTTCCTGCTCACAGACAGATGTCAGAAACAAGCTAACCGAAAAAGTGCACACAGCTAGAGTTCTGCACTTTGTAACATTAAAGCAGACTATTAGGGATTAAATAAATTAAACCAGAGGGGAGCTTAACATATTCTCTCTAGGCTTTATTTCTACCTGGCATGCAATTTTGTGTAAGAAACATCCCAGTGTTTCAAAAAAAACCTGTATTCTGGCAGGTGGGTCAACTCAATGAACAGAAAGGGCTGTATTTGAAAAGCTTTTGCCACCACCACATGGTGGAAGCCACGAGTGCAGCAAAACAACTAACTGGGAGTTGGAGCTGCCAGCAAGGACCAGCATACCAGGGCCAAGTGGGGCAAGCGTTTGCAGGTTTTAGAGCTTGTGCCACATTGCTAATAAAGAGCATATAAATGTGTGAGTAGTTACTAAGTAAATTACATATTACTTATTAAATTAGAACTCTCTTAGTGACTTGCAGTAAGCACAAGGCACAATTTACTGCTGGTCAGAACCTGTTAGTAAAGGGATTATACACAGCATATGCCAAATCAGCTGAGACAATCCGTTTTCTGTGTGCTGCTGTGGTCTGGTCTTCTGGGTTTCACCTCTGGTCAGCCCCAGAGGCTGCATTACTGGAGCTGTCTTGGGTTTGACAAGTGAAGCCTTTTTCTTCGAGGTTCTAAAAGAAAGCTAAAGTGCTGGATTCATTATCTTCTTCAGCCCCTTCCTTACCAATTAGGTACCAGGCATGGAAATAGTGAGTCCTTTGCTGGGCAGATGCTCACACAGCTGGATCATTAATGCCAAGTGCAGTCCATCTAGAAGCTGAAGACCAGCCTTCCTTCCCATTCTTATCTTGGTGGATAGACAACCTGGCAGCAAGGTTTTACGTCAGACTATGGTGCTGCATTTCAACTGAAAGACAGCAGGAGCCTGCTGCCTCTTCTCTGGTACTTTGGAGACAGTAGCCTGTTCTTCTAATATTCTCTCAGTAAAACACGTAGCTCCTGCCCACTGGCCTAGTGGAAAAAACTCAGACTTGATCATGAAATAGGATTCAGATATAATAATGGATAGGAATCCCCAATTCAAACTGCCCTCCCATCTGTTATCCACTGAAGAGGAACCAAACTTTTCTTGAGAGGTAAGCAACCAGGAACAGTTCTGGATGAGTGCTCATGACAAATCACACAAAAAAAAGCTTCCCAGTGTCATTCCAACTGCGGCAGCTTGAATGCCTGAGTGAAAAAAAAACCCTGATGAATGTGTCTGAAGTATCACAATGAGAAGCTAATCATCATCAGAGCTCCTCATTAGCGAGACAAAGGACAAGGCAGAAACTCCCGGGACATGACCAGCACAGATCTGTAAAATTCGCAGAAGTCGTTGAGCAGTAGCAACTCGAATCCCTTCCAACTGGAAACAAAATGGAGAAATTATTTAAACATTTGAAAAGAAGAAAAGCAACGGTAAGCTTTGATAAAAGAAAGAACCAGAGCAGGCATCAAGTGGCTACCTAGAGAAAATCCCAAACAGGCCCATTTACTTCCCTAATGTTAAGGAAGGTACAGCGTTGCCAGCTGCAAGTGCTGAAGGGCTTGCCAAAGGCAGGGATTCTACCCGCTGGTAGGGAAGCAGTCTCTGAGGATGCAGTGATGAGACCACAGAAAAGTGAATTGTGCTGCTGCTGAATGCCAAACTCTCCGTCCAGCTTTTCAGACCAAGCAGATAATTGGAAAGAGTGGCATATCAGGTGGCAAAATGGTCAGTGAAGCCACAAAGTTTGGCTGACACAAAACATTACATGGGCAAGGGGGTCACATGGCAAATAACATCTCACAGGGGCACCCAGGAAGAGAAAATGCAGTAAGGAACAAGTGTACTGAGGCTTTGATGTTTTTTGTTAGCTTAGGCTTGGCTTCATGAGGATTTAAAGTAGCACACGAAGGAACAGATTACTAGAAGACTCATTTCAAGGACAACCAGACTCCTGTACCTCTACCATTTCTGTAGACAGTCTGGTCTCTGACACTTATGAAAGCCAGTAGCATATGTATTTATTGTTATATATATTTATTGCTAATATAATGATATTTCTAACAATCACGGAGCAGTGGAATTCAGAAAACCCTTGAGATGTCAAATAAGCACCTTACCTCCAGCTCACAGAATAGCACAGGACTGCAGTAGGTTTTTCCTAATTTATGGATGGCATTTGTCTCAATGCTGCAAGCATTCACCCTGCCAACTGAAAAACCAGTTTTCCACATTACAAGCCTCATAATCAGCGATCAGTGAGGTAAAGTTTTAGGAAATTCCGCATCCACAGAACAACCCAGAGCTAACTTTGAGAGCATAATAGAAGGTAAGTCAACAGTGCAAACAGAATGGTCCAAGTTTTGAAATGGAATTAGCACAGAAGTCTTTCCTAATACTAACAACAGGAATAGTACCACATCACTCTTCACGTGACATTAACATTCTGCATAGGGGATCAGCACACCATCAGCGGGGCAGACTTCCACTCACTTACCAAAACTCTTCCTGGCTCATATGGTACCACAGAGTGGTCTGGTCTCCAAGGAATCCCCTTCACCAAGAGAGCCATAACACAGGACAATAATGCTAGGACTCCTTCTCTATCTCAGAATTAGGCCTCCTGACCCCAAAACTCCAGGGACAGCACCTATTTTCCAACACAGAGCAGTACAGCCTGGCCCCTCCAGTTGCTCAGAGCTGAAGCAGGGAGGGTACACAGGAAAGTACTGGGAGACAGAAGGATTAGAGGCACAACAGGGTCAGACAGTACCCAGCAGGGATATCAGTCTTGTATTAAAACTATACTTCATAGTTTTGTAGCTCATTCATTTAGATTCTCTTTATTACCACAGTACCATATACATCTCACTGCTCATTAAGATTATCATTAAGATAGATCTGAAAGAGCAGATAGAACAGACTTCTAGAGTGCCAAACACACACATAAAAAAAAAAAATCAATAACACAAATCATATTCAGGGATTAGGGACAGAAAAGAGAGGTCTGGCTGGCAAAAACAAAAAGGAGAGAGCAAGTGAGCATGAGAGAACCCTGCTTTATCTAGGAAAACAATAAAAAAAAGGCAGAAGAGTTCAGAAATAATTTAAACGAAGTTTCAACAAAGCCACTGGTTTCCTTTAGTTTGTTTCAAGTTAAGTCAGTTGGTTTTAAGAAAACCAACAGTGAGTTGTGCAGCTGGAAGAGGAAGAAGAGGTGCCATACGTACCCCCAGTGACAAGAAAGCATACTTTCCCCAGGAAGAAGCTGGCATCCACATAGGCTAGGGATCTTTCAACATTCTTCAAGCTGTCAGAAAAGTAAGTACAGACAATCCAGTCGGACAGGGAGGTTAAACCAGTGCAGCAGGAGGACAACAGGAATAATTTTCAGAAGCACAATTAGAAAACCAATGATGTTAACATCTGCTGATTTGTGAGCTTGCCAAGCTTCTGCTTTATGCTAAAAGCATGACATCAGAGACCTCTGTTATACCCACAGCTGTTTAATAACCTATAACATATCCTTTCAACACAAGACTCAACAGTTAGAGTTAGTTTGAACAGCGTCCTCCATGATTTACAGACACTAAGCATCTGAATTCATTAATATCCAATGAAACTTCAGCACCACTTCGGCTCTTTCAGGAAGCGCTTGCCCACACATTTCTGCAGCACCATCTGTGCTGTAAGTATGCAGCTGGGCCTGTCATTTTTGGTAAATGAGAGCCCAGGATCATCAGTCACAAGTTAAGTAAGTAATAAAATGCTGACTTCTGTGCCTTTACTTGTGGCCTGGGGAAACAAGTATGATTTCTACAAAGGCGAGCACAAGATGAGAGAAAAGGGATCAAACCCTGCAGACCTTTCTCTTTTACCTAGTGACATCTGTAGTGCTGATCCCACTTGACAAGGAATATCAGTGAATTGAGGACTCAGACACAGCCACTTGCTGGTTATTGGGCAGCACTGGCCAGTGCACATCAGACTTCTGCATATTATAGAACTTCACAGCACCACCAGCACTTCCACCTGATTCTACAGACAGCATCTTTCCAAAGTTTAGTCTGTATTGTCACATATACTGACCCAGAAATAGATTCTGCCTTCTCTGCTATGGCAACTTAGTGCACAACAGGCATGTTATTGGACAGAGCAGTTCAGTCCTAATCCCCTGCTGGAGGCCAGAAAACCACTGTATGTATTACTGAGTTCTTCCTCCACAGCAAGTCTTGGGTTTGAAACCCACTATTCAGCAATTCCAACACAGCAAAAATGTGGATTTAGATATCAAATGAAGAAAGAATGTTAGTCCCTCCCCTCCCATCTTTTTGCCCTTCTTTTACCTGTACTTGCTCTTGATGTCAATCATAAACACAATCAGGTCTATCCTGGGTCGGAGATGATCCCTCTCTGAAGGTAAGGGGAGGGATGTAGCAAGGTGACTGAAAGATAACAAATGTGCCAGTTTAAACAAAAAGCTTGGCAAGACAGTATCCACTTATCCATAACCTCATAACCACTGTAGCAAGTTACGAGGAAGCCTGCTAATTACTAAATATGTGGGCATTGGAGAGACATTGTGATTGTTTAAGTGGCACTCTCATATTTTAGGCCCACTCATAGTTGCTGACAGGCACAGTGGTAATTGCTAGATGAGGCTGGTTATAATGGGACGGTTATTAGAGCATAACAAGACTCACAGAAACATTTACTCCATGCAGATCTGTATGGCAAGTCATTCAATTTAATTGTTACAAAGACTCCTTTCTAACAAAGCAAACCCCAATTCTTTACTGGAATATTTTGCTGCTAAGTTTCAGCTAAAATGCATCAGTGCTTTTCTGTCACATTCGAGACATACTGCTCATATGCTCACACAAGAGAGGTGACCTTTCCTGGTACAGAAGAACCTTAAACCATAAATTTGTCACTAGTACAGCTTTATAGAAGAAGTTATAACTCAAAAAGGGCTTCTATTGTATCATTACACCCCCTTTTAACCCTTCTACTATGTCAGGAGCTACTAGGTTAGTTTAAGCATGGTTCTATATGGTACCACCACTGCTAACTAGAGCTGTTGGAAAAACTACAGGATGGGGCTTTTTGCGTCTCTTCCCACTATAAAAGCCAAACAACCACGAACAAGTAACAACAACAAAAAACCAAGGAAACCAACCAACCAAAAACTCCACCAAAAAAGGTTTCAGCAGTACATAACTGGACCTTCCACAGGGAAGAACACTATCAGGACCGCATTTTTGGAAGATGATCTTAATTTAAACTGGACAAACAAACATCCCAGAAGTTCAGTCACTCTCACAGTCCACTTCCTCTCTAGAAGCCAAAGAAGAAACACTCATTCTGGTCTTCTTGGGGAATATTACTTCTAGCAATTCAGTCTCAAGGACTTAACAGCTTTCTCCAGCAGCCACAGACCATGGTATACATTTCCTTCTATTAATCCTAAGTAGTTTGTGGTTTTGTTTGCTAGTCTCCAAATAAAGCTGCTTTGTTTCTTTCATTTATGGAAGATATGATTTAATAAAAATATTCTGAAACTAACAAAAGAGATGAGCAAAGTGAGCTTGAAAGACAAACTGGCTTATTAAATTAAGATGAAATTTAGGGAGACTCTTTGATGAAAGTATCAGATCTCACTGTCTCAGGAGAAGAAAAAAGCGACCCAGAGAGGCACTGCATTATTTGAAATTCTGCTATATTTAAAGCACCATGACTAGATGATGTCAGCAGTCTCCAGATATGAACTGCAGAAGCCTCCCCCCACCCCAGCAATAAGAGACACAAAAAGCCCAAACCCTGTAATTCTTCTCCCAACAGCTGTAGCTGACAGGTAGACCTGGTCAGATTAGATACCATATTTGTTTGCAATGTGTATAATCCCAGAGTAACACATTGCGGGGAAAAAACCCCACAGACTTTGCTTTCCTAGCAATATTTACACAGGGATGTATCTTGCTCTGTGGCATGAGCACACAGTTCTGTGCCTTTGGGCAGTTGCCCAGCTCTAGTACCAGCAGCCATCTAGTTATGGCACTCCACAGGTCAGCAGAGGCTGCAGGTTTCACATAGAAAATGGGGTAATTCATTTACTATTAGTTAGCACAGACATCCAAGATGCCACAATCAGAGCACTTACAGTCACTCTAATTAGGCAGCAGAACATTAGCTTGGGTGGCTTTAACTGCATAGCCATGGATTACAGCAGCAAAATAACACAAATACCTTCTGAAGACCTGACTAAACTTATTTATTCTTGGCAAGAGAGCTGTCAAGGACATTTAATCGTTAAAAGTTAGTTAATCAAGCTTTTAAGACAGGACATGTCATCTGGCTGTTATGAATAAGGGGGGATGATTGGCTCATGCAAATGAAAAAGGGTTGTTGAGTACGGTGGGGAGAAGTTTTGTTGGGGTTTACAGCTCTTTAGGTACGTATTTTTGTTGTTACAGTACAATTTTGATGCCCCTTGTAAAAGGCAGCAGGGAGTGAGGGGGCGCTTAGGAGACCTGAGAGACTAACATCACATCACCCATGAAGAAATGAGAAGGGCTCTACCAATTAGGAGGACATCTAAGGACTACATATGAATATTAACGAGGCTCGGGGTACAAAAGGCGGAGACGCCATTTTGTGAGTTCAGCCTCTGGTGGGCAGAAGTCCCAGCAAGCTGCCAGAGCTGCTCCTCCCTTTGCTTTGTTAACTTTGCATGAATTCAAACTAAATTTTATTTACTCATTCCCGGCCGGGTTTTGAGTCGTTTATAACATGGCTAAAGCTGAAATATCAAGTGCATCTCAATAGCTTGAGGAGGAAAAGCACGTTATGTGCATACAAACCAGAAAACAGCTACAAAGAGCATCCCAAGCAATAGACACCTTTCAGAAACACTTGTTCGTCTTGCAAGCATTGTACCCGTCCCGTTTTGTCCCAGGATGTTTAATTTCTGTCTGTCAGGCGTAGGAAAAAAAAAAAAAAAAAAAAAAAAAAAAAAAAAAAAAAAAAAAAAAAAAAAAAAAAAAAAAAAAAAAAGCGCGTTGCTCTCACGCCTTTCCAGTTTAGTAATCAAACATCCGTGCAACACGCAAAAGGCAAGGGTATGTGCGTGGTGAACATGAGTGTGGGGAACGCTTCCTCCCCACAGCTCGTTTCCAAGCCTGCCCTGAGGACAGAGGGCTTTGCCCGCTGAGGATGCGGTCACATCTGGGCAGTGGTGCTCTCTAGCGTTCGCAAGAGCAAAGTGTCTCTCCGACTACAGCTCCCACTCCCGCCGCGGGGACGGAAGCCGCGTTTTTAAACCGATGTGGGCGCATCGGGAATCCGAAGCGGAAGCTTCCCGTGAATTCGGGTCACAGTCGCTCGGTTTGCACCTGTCGGAGCAGGTGGCAGCGGGCCCAGTGCGGGCCCGGGGCCGCAGGCGGCGCATCCCGCTCCCCACCACTCACATGCTGATGTTGAAGTCCTTCTTCTCCCGGAGGATCGCCTCCGCCAGCTTCTGCTGGAGCTCCTCGTCCGAGCCCACGATCTGCGGGGGGGAGGCGAGAGAGCCGTCAGGCACAGCCCCCGCCCGCCCGCAAACTGGCACATCGCCGCCGGACAGCCGGGCCCCGCACGGCGGAGGGCACGGGACGGGCGGCCGCCCACAGCGGGGCCGGGCCGCGAAGCGGCGCCGCAGCCGGACCTACCAGGAGGACGCCGGAGTTGAGCGTGGGGAGCTTGTCGAAGGGCCGCAGCACCGCCATTTCCCGCGGGACACGGCGCCGTCGGCCCGCCGGAATTCGAACGGCGGCCGCGCTCCGCCTTGCGCCGACGTGCAGCGGCGGGGCCGGGCCCGGGGCCCGGGGCGGAGCGGCGCTGGCGGTCGCGGCCGGCGGCAGGGGGCGCTGCGGGCCCGGCGCCATCGCCTCACGGCACGGCCCGGCTCGGAAGGGTCCCGCTCCCCGCCCTGCACAGGAGTCACGCCACGGGCCCCACGGGTCACACCGTGTCCCCGGCAGCGTGGACCAAACGCTTCGTGGATTCGGTCAGGCTCGGTGCTGTGACCGCTTCCCTGGGGAGCCTGTTGCTGTGCCTCACCACCGCCTGGGTGAAGAAACGTTTTCCACTATCCAACCTAAATCTCCTCTGGCACTGCTTCAGGCCGTTATCCTGGGTCTTTTGGCTGGTTGCCAGAGAGAGCAGTGCCTGCCCCTGCACTCTCCTTCACGAGGAAGTTGTGGACTGCAGTGATGCAGGGGTTCAGCGTAGGGCCCCTCGGAGCACACAGGCACCACACGGTGTGACAGACCCCCAGGGACAGCCAGTCACCATAAAACCCTGCAAAGCAGCGCTGTTCCTGTGGCATCCAGATATCCCAGGGATCAGCTGGGCCTGAGGCACCCACAGGCAATACTGGAGGGATGCTGAGGGGGGACACTGGCCTTGCCTTGGCTGTGCAGGGGGATCATGAACAGCCCTTAGCTTATTTGGGAAGCGGAGCCCTTATTTCCAGGGCTGTGCTGCTCCTTGGCCCTTGCCATGAGCTGTTGCCCATTTGTTTACACAAGACTGAACAATAGCAAAGGCTTCAGTAAAATCCACTGTCTCCTTATACTGCAGTTTATCATGTGAACTAATACAGAGAATCATTAGATTGAAAAGACCTCTAAGATCATTGAGTCTAGCCATTAACCCAACACTACCATGTTCAAAACAAACATGCCCCCCCATGCCACACCTTTTCAAATACTTCAGAGATGGTAACTCCAACACATGCTTGGGCAGCCCATTCTACTTCCCAACCACCCTTTCAGTGAAGAAATGTGTCCTAATATCTGGTGGAAATCACCCCTGGAGCAGCTTTGAGGCTGTTTCCTCTTGTCCTACCGCTTGTTACCTGGGAATAGAGACCAACACTCACCTGGTTACAGCCTCCCTTCAGGGAGCTGTAGAGAGCAAGAAGGTCTCCCTAGAGTCTCGTTTTTTCCAGGCTAAACAACCCCAGCTCCCTCAGCTGTTCCTCATAACACCTGTGCTCTGGACACTTCATCAGCTCCTTCTCTGCCCTTCTGTGGACATGCTCCAGCACCCCAATGTCTTTCTTGTAGTGAGGGCCCCAAAACTGAATACAGGATTTGAGCTGTGGCCTCACCAGTACCAAGTATGAGGGGAAAAATGTTAACATAGTTAATACGCTGTAAAGACTGCTTGATAACATAGCTAGGGATGGGAATTTCCCTACCACTGTGCAGCAGTAGCAACTGGCTTTGCACACTGAATTATTCTGTGTGAGGTTTTGCAGCAGCTCCAGCAGGCTTGACCTCCATCCTGCCCCTTCCTGGGTGCCTTCCCCCTCACCTCCCTATCTGGTCAGCCTCTCCCCGGCACAGTGCTCTCCTGCTTGTAATACAGGCAGGAAGAGGCCTGGGCAGAAGCACTCCAGTAACAACAGATAGCCTCAGGTTTTCCCATTCTGAGGTCAGAGCAGGAGGATGACATGCAGTTATGTAAAACCTCAGAGGGTCCAGAGTGCCTCAGTGGCCTGTGGTCCACCTTGCTGCATCTCCTGATCTTTGTCTCAGCCCTGAGTTTGGCTCTGCCTTAGTGTGGAAGGGAGTCCAGAACCCATCCTGCTGCCTGCTGGTGCTGGCTCTCCCTGCTCTTTCAACCAGGGGACCTCCAAATTGGAGGAGATGTGCCAGGGGAGAAAGAAGGCTGCAGGAGAATGAAGACACATCTGCCCCTCTGCAACAATCTGGAGAGGGAAGGCAAAGGGGAGAGAGACAGGGTTAACGAAAGCTGACGTCACATGGCCGCTGTGGCATTTTTGATCTTGACAAAGGAAGACGGTTTCCCTCATTGCCAGCATGAGACAAATTACAGGTGAGGCAGAAGAGATTACAAGATATTTCTGGCTGGTTTTGAATTTGGTGGGGGGAAGGGAGGATGAATTCAGGGCAGATGTGTCCTAAAGATGGGAGACAAGCAGATGCAGTAAATGACAAGAGCCAGCTCCCAGGCTGGGGTGATGTAGAGAGCAAATAGAACAATGTTCCTTTTGGGCTGCTGAAGGTACGGAAATATGTTAAAAGCTCTGGCACCCACCTAAAAGGTGTTTGTCCTCTTTCTGCCTCCTGTTGCCTGCCCTCTGGCCCCACTGAAGGACCAGGGTCACTTTAGTGTCTGTGTTTAGTGTTTAGGGACATGCTTGCTGTGCCCTGCTGCTGCAGACTTCCATCTTCTCACCATTCTGGTGTCTGTTGACATTCAGTGGAACCAGGTGAGCTACCACTTATCTCACAGTTAGAAAATAATTTTTCATGGTAGAGGATATTGTAAGGAAGCGGAGACTTGGGTTGACAGTGTGCCTGCAGCTCTTGCCCAGATCTGTAGGTTGACAAGGAAGGGAGGGGAGAGGGATGACGTGGTTGGTGCTGGAGGCCAGGGTGTATTTTACATAACCCTGTGTGACTGTGTCAGGTTGTTTCACCTCTTGCTGCCTCATTTCCAGTTTGCAAAGTGGGAGTATTAAGTTGATCCCTGCTTCTGAATGGTGCAGGAGAGCTGAGATGGGTGTCAGTGCACTGGCCCAGAAGGGACAAGAGCAGGGAAGGAGAGAGCTCCTGATTTTACTCTGAGGGCCATTGTACATTGCTCTCGTAGCACAAACCATTCCACAAATGGGTAGAAGTTTATTGCAGCCAACATGAAGATGTTCTGATGCTGCCAATAAAACCACAATTGACATCAGCCAGACTTGGCCTGGCCATCACCAGTGCTCCCTTGTAATGGGGCAGCTGCTCCTGCAGCAGGACCACACCAGCCAGTACAAAACATGTTAAAAAGCACACCTGGTCCTCATGTATCCATGGCCAATTTGCTGTATGATTCAGCCAGTGGCCACATCTCAAGATATTTTCTCTCTGGTTTCTCTCTTGGTTCTCCCTGAGCAGCCAGAGGAGCAAAGGAGACAGGCTTTGGAGATGGTCTAGAGAGGAGTGCTCACCCCAGCGTGGTCCCAGTTGTCTGAGCGACTGCTCTCAGCTCCTGCCAGCCCCCCAAAATTATATCATTTGCAGCAAATGCAAATTATTAGAGACATTAATGACATTTTCACATATGTTGCTGGTAACTTCTGCTTCCTCTGGCAAAAGCTCTTCATAGCTATTTTTAGACGCAAAGTAAGTCAGCTTTTTTCATTCTGCTCTTTAACTCACTATACACATTTCATTAGTTTTTAATCAACTCAGTAAAGTTTCATTAATGGGTTTCCTTTTTCGAAGCTGCAGTAGCACCCAGAAGGTGGGTTAGTCTGCTTTCCCACTAGACTATCCCCAACTGATGCCCTGCCATGCATCCCGTGTGCCTTCTGCATCCTGCAGCAGCTCCCTCACCTCCAGCAGCTAAGCTGGGAAGCATTTCTGTGACCCTTGCTGAAGATTTGTCTTCTACTGCAGACCTCAGCAAGTTTGATGAACTCCATCTTCTCTCATGCCTCTGCCTACATTGGGAGAATAATACTGGGAGACTGGTGTTGTTTGAAAGACAGGCATCAACCTGGGTCTGGTCATCTCAGAAGATGCTGATAAAAGGCTAAAGGACACTAAAGAACAGTGAAAAAACTTGTTAAGAAAGACTTGAATAACACTTAACCAGCCCTGGGATTGAGCTGATCTCAGTACATTGTTTATGCTGTGATTTACAGACATGCTACAAGCAGGAGGTATGTCCCCAAAGTTGCCTCACCATCTCCTTTTTTTTTTTTTTTTCCAACCAAGGCTTTTGTCTCTTGTTTTGAGAAAAGCTTAATGATTTCTGCTCTGGCTGTGTGGCCCTCTCACATCAAACCCAACCCAATGTTTGCCTTCATCACGCAGGTGAATTTGTTGCCCAGAGATATGGAGGAAGTCAGAGGTTTGGTGATAGGCAGGTGTCCTGGGATGAACGGCTTTGAGGGGCTCAGTGTGTGCACAGACACTCAGAGGCTTCCTCCACGCCAGGTGAAGGGGGCTGGAAGGGCCCGAGGCAGCAGGCAGGGTGATATGCACAAGCTTATGCCTGGAAGACCTAAGTGGAACACAGCAGCCTCATCTAGGTGAAAGCTGAACTGCAGCTGAAGTGTTTCCATGCAGATGGAGCTGCACTGGCACATTAGTCCCTGGAGCTGTCTCACATCTTCAGGCTCTTGTTGGAAACCAAAGGATGTGACAGCACCTGAGTGCCCTGTCACAGGCAGCAAGCACCTGTGTCAGAGGCATGGGGTCTTCAGGCATGTCCCAGCTCCAGCACCACAATGCCCCATGTCTTTTTCTTGCTGTGTCCAAGGGTGCTTCAGAGTCATCTGGGGGGATTTGTGCTTGAAGCAAGAGAGGCTGCCATGTTGTGACCTTGCCCACTGCTGTGATGGTGGCTGCAGAAAGGTATGATCACCATTCCTTGTCACATCCTCCCAGTGTTTGCATGGCAGGGAAGTGAGCCAGAGGAAAAAATGACCTCGTGAGTCAAAACTATTGCTGTTCTGGGGTTTTGGCTGCATGAGCAGCATGCTGGCATTAAGCCCGAGCTTAAACCTGGGAACAAGCTGAAGATTGGCAAACACACACTGGCTTTGATGTGTGCCCTGAGGTGATTGAGAACAGAGAGTTGGGACACTTGGGTAGGGACAATGGGAGGAGCTTACACGTTGCAGCATGAGGATGCCTGGCCTGTCGGGCTCTACTGAGTGCCTGCAGCTTCACCACTGACCAGTCACCCCGATAAATGAAGTGTCTCCTACCTTGTGCCAGCAACCACTGATCTCCCTCTCATTATCTTTGCACACGTGGAAAAGGGTTTTCCTTTTGCCCTCTCAAATGGACTGGCTTTGCCTGCCCTTAACATTGGCTCTGAGAATGCAATAAACAACATCCTTCCAAAGTTACTTTTAAAAATATTTTTCTGCAATTTCACAGGTTTCTCTCCCAGTATGGTCAAAACTGTGGGGCTTGTGTTTTCTGCCCCCTTGCAGTGGGATTAGTGAAGCAGTTATTGTGCTGATTGTCAAGGTGACTGTCATGTCTGAACTCGATTAAGTTTAAAATTAAGGCAAGATTGCAGGCTTCACTCTGGCAATCATCTGGAGTGCCCACCTTACAGGGGCAAACCGAGAAGCAGTTAACTAAACCTAATGGACCTGATCCTCCATGCAGATATCTTACTAGGTATGGAGGGCTTGCAAGGCCTATACTCAATGCTTCTAAGCTGTTACAAAGTTATATCAAGGAGAAGTAAGGCTCAGAAGGACCAAGAGAGGATGAAGAGGAAATCACAGAGCATACCAGTTAGCTCCCACAGCTCCATCGCAGCCTTGTCTCTGCACTGGTGGATGAAACCCTGGCACAGACCAGGTGACAGACCCTTTCTGTGCATTACCCTTGGAGCTGGCAAGCACACATGGGCTCTGTCACCATTGACAGGCTGGCTTGGAGAGAGGATGAACTAAATTGTGGCTGAAACACAACCTACTGGGAAGTAAGACCTCAAATCTCACAGCTCCTGGAGTGTAGCAGACACAAATTCAGGTCTCATATATTTCAGTGGATACTATTAACCTGCAAACCTTTACAATAACCCACTGTAGCACATCTTCAGGGCTGTTAAGTGTCAAGAACTAAATGGGTGGAACTGGACAGCACAGGCAGGAGAGCAGGCAGTTCTTTGGGCTGGAGCCAGTTGTTTGATTTTGCTAAATTTTTTTCGTATTAAACACTTTCTGGGCCATGGTGAAAATTTCCCCTTGTAAAAAAAAACAACAAACCAAACAACAACAACAAAACCCTAATATGAAAAAAAAAATCAAACCAGCTTGCATGTCCCGATTTTTGTGCTGCTGAAAACCTGAAGATGTTTTATTAAAACATCTCCTGTCAGCAGTGGCAATGACAGAACTAGCAAGAAAAAAGCAAGAATAGTACTTCAGACAGCATTGTTTTTCTGTTTCCTGATGGAAGATTCTTTTAGCCAAAGTGTTAATTGTTTTAATTTTACATAAAATTAAAGAGAGTACAGGTTAGTACTCCCTGAAGAGAGTACTAACCCCCTTGCCTCCTCCACCCCTCTCTCTCTCTCTGCCTCCCACCCACTGATGAAAAACCACTCACCCCCAGTCCCTGGGCTGTACATGCCAGTAAATCTGTGGAGACTGAACATTCTGTCCATTTCCATCAGCTCGAGCTCACACACGTCTGCCCCAGCATTCCTGCTCCTCCGGGCTGCAGCCGGGCTGCGGATGATGCGGGAGGAGAGACAGCATCCCGCGGCCAGCTCCCCCGTGGCTCTGACCCGGGTACCATGTGCAGGTGAGCTGGGGAGGCTCGTTGCCATAGCGACCGCTGCTAAAAAATGAAAAATGCCCCCTCCTCCCCGCGCCGGGATGCAATCGGTTTGCAGCCAGTCGCTATTGCGTGTGGGGGGGAAGGCCGGCGGTGGGGTCCCCCGGCGAGGCTGCAGCGGGGCTGACATCGCCAGGGAGGCGGTGGGGGAAGCCTCCGGGAGTCCTGCTGGGCAGCGAGGCCACGCTGCTGGCTGCCTGTCCTTCCCCTGCCCGCCGCGGCTGCTCCCGCCATCTCTCCCACCCTGCCTGCCTCCCGCCCATCCGCCCCTGTCGCCTCCCGCTGTCGCCCAGTTCTCCCGGAGCGAGGTCCCTTCTCCCTGGCACTGCCTGGCCGGGAAAGGAGCCTGACTCATCCCGGCTAGGAGCCGGCAGATGCCGAAGGGAGCAGTCTCATCCCGTCGCTCTGCACCCGTGGAAGAAGGTAGGTGGCAGGTGTCAGTCAGGGCAGGTAGCGATGCTTGCTGGGGATGCGGTGCATGGGAGTGAGGTCATGTCTGAGTCCCCAGTCATCAGCAGCTCCGTGCCCCAAGCTGCAGCCTGCCCCAGGGTGCCCAGGTCTGGGGGAATCTCCTACGGTCAAGGTGAACCCACGGCTTGTAACGCTGCAACCCAGGTTGTGCTCGCAGCCGTGCACACGGGAAGGTTTTGTACCCAAATTCCCCTGTGTTCAGGCATGCTGCTCCCAGCCTCCCCCAAGCAGTTTCTGCCCTGCCACTTGCAACATGCCCCCTGGGGCTCCTGTCACAAGTGTACCCACGGCACCTCGGGGGCAGTGGGAGGTGGCATAGGGGATTCATGGGTGACATTGAAGGCAAGAGGCTGGAGTGAGGTGTAGCATGGGTTTAAAAGAGGTCAGGCAGCTTATCTATAGGAGACACAGTTTTGGATGGAAGACCAAGGACACTTTTGTGTCTTTGGGGGGGCATGGATGTCTCACTGCAAAATGACTTGCTGAAGATCAACTGGGTCCAGCAAGGTTAAGGCACATTTAATATCTGCAGAACTGTTCCAGAAAGCTGACATCTTTATATGAAACTCCTTTTTTCAGTATTTGCAGCCAAAATCTGCTCATGTGCCTGACAAAAGCAAGTTTGCTGCTTCTCCAGGCCAGCCCTGCAGAGGCTCACCTCACACCTCGCTGGCCAGGGTTCCTTGGCAAGGAGACTGGCTGCTCCCAGTGAGCATCTCCCACTGCACAGTGGCTGATGTTGTGGATGGATCTCAGGTCTGCTCACAGACTTGTGCTGAACCAAGGACCCTGAGCCCTGGCAAAGCAAGACATGAAATAGAGGTGCAGGAAGGGAGGGCTCAGTCCTGATCCCAACCAGCTCAGACTGGGAACTCAAAGGGGTGGTGGAGTGTCAGGGGTAGCAGATTTTCCCTCAAGCAGGAGGTGAGAAGCAGCTATATTTACCCACTGCCTAGCTTTAATCACTGCCAGCAGGGCTGGGGGCAAGCAAGCTCAACCCGCTCTGTGGGGAGGGAGCAGCACTGACACACTGTGCAGCAGTCCCAGGAATTACCCCAAATGCATTGACCTCTCCCAGTGGATGAAACGCCTTCATGTGCAACCAAGTATGAACACTAGGTGCAGCAGGGCTGTGAGGAGGGACTTGGCACTGCTGATGAGGCAGATGTCTTGTGATCAGTCTTGGTGGAGGTGTGTTCTGGGTGCTCCTACTGCATGAGCTTTCTCTCCTTTTCTCTGGCAGCCATGCCCCACTTCTTGGATTGGTTTGTGCCCGTGTATCTGGTGATCTCCATTCTCATCCTGGTGGGCTTTGGAGCTTGCATTTACTACTTTGAACCAGGACTCCAGGAAGCCCATAAGTGGCGAACACAGAGGCCAATCACGGAGCGAGACCTTCGGAAGACACTGATGATTCGGGACAATCTAGCCTTTGGGGCGCCTGAGGTCTGACAAGCTGCTCATCACAGCCAGAGGAATCTCTCCTGGATAGGCAGCAGACCACAAGCCTCACTAGGGATGGCAGTCCTGCCTTGGTACAAGTGGGGCTGGTCATCACTCTGCACTGTGCTGATCTGGGTCTCATACTCATCACACACCATTCTGCCCCTTTGCTTCTTAGTCAAGATTTCTGTGGCTAGGGCTTCCCATGTGCTCACAGCTCTTCAGCTAGCCAAGGACTTCTGCTCCTTCCCATGGCCAAGACTGATGAACCACTCAAATGAAATATTCCTTGTTAATCACCTGAGTTTGAGCTGCCTGGCATCTTAATAGGACCTTCAGCAGGAGAGGTACCAGGTTTTGCAGAGGGATACAGAACCTTGTACTCCTATTTCCTAGGTTAAATCTAACACAGTCTAAGTCCAAGGGGTATTTTGGGGAAAATAAATGGGATTTCAATACAAATTGTATTTGTACAAGCTCACTGTTGCTTCAGCTGAACTTTTTCCAGCACCCGTTCTTGGTGCTAGGATGGTGAGCTTGCCAAAGGTTTGTGCAGAGGGACCAAGGGCTCAGTGAGCCTCAGAGACTGAATGCCTTTATCCTTGCTAAATGCACACCCCTTCTGTCTCTGTTTGGGAGATGGAGAACATCCATCCATCCATCCATCCATCCATCCATCCATCCATCCATCCATCCATCCATTTCAGATGCACCACATTCAAATTAAAGCTCTTTATTAAAGAGGTTTGTTCAAGTCCTGTGTCAAGCTGAGAACATTCTGCAGCTCTCCATGAAGGGGTGCTGCCAGACTTACCACATGAGCCGCTCCTGATCTGCCTGACCTTCAGCTCCTCTGTCGTGGAGGGAGATGGTATAGTCTGTGAAGCAACTTGCACTTGTTCAGTCCCCTGCACTGCAGAGCCCTGCAGCTTGGAGAGGCTCTTCCTTAACTGTTTCCCAATGAAAGCTGTGAAGCATCCCTCAGCCCCTTTTTCCTGCATGTCTCTGAGAAGGAACATTGAGCCTACCATCTAAATGGGCCCATTGTACCACCTTTGCTTTCTGGACCTAAGCCATATAATGTGGGTCTGGCACAAAATCCCATGTTTATAGACTTTCTGCACTGTCGTGGGAATGACCAGCCACCAAAGAGCTGTATGAAGCTGTGACACTGGGGCTGAGAGGGATATTTCCATCCTCTCTTTCCCTGCCAGCCCAGTGCAATGCCCAGTGTGTACAGGGAGGTTTGAGAGAGCAAGGAGCCTGTGGCAGGAGGTTGTCTCCTCTCCACCCACCCCAACATCCACTCTTTGCAGGCACATAGGTGCAATGGTGCTACCTGTGAATGCTCTGGACACAGAGTGATCCTGTGTGCCCCACTTGTGCATATCCCAGGTATGTTAGCTGGTGCCACCATCCTGTGTGCACATCTGTGCATCCTGTACCATCACCAGCCAGTATATTGGCAACCCACATCTTCAGCGTCCTTTCATTGTCATGGCTCTGTGCTCTAGTCCCCAATGGCTCCTTTCAGCAGCAGGGGTTCCTCAGGCCACCTGTGAAAATCTGCCACAACTCCTGGCTTGTGTCACTCAGGCTCACCTGTGAACTTGGGAGCAGGAAGTTTTCTCCTCCGTTCCCAAAGAAAGAAGGAGAGTTCATTGGGCTGTTGTGAGTGATTTATACAGAGAAATGCAGTGAGTGGGATTACTCCTGTGCCCAAAGTTTTGCTTTTTTTTGCAAAAGCACAGGTGCAGCCTGAAAGTTGGTAATTCTCTGGGGACTGAAGTTAATTTTTAGCTCTCAGGAATGGATCAGGACATCCTGCAAATATCCTGGGTCTTTCTGGGACATTTCAACTACCAGACTGCAATCGCATTACCATTCCTTTCCATACCAAAACCAGGCACACTGGCAGGAGCTTTCTGGCTCTGTTTCAGACAGAGGACAAGTCAAGAGTCCTTTTAGTCAGCCAAGTAACAGAGACCGTGATGCAAGCACCCTAACTGGGGAGTCTCACCCAGCAGGGAAATGCAGTGAATGGGATTACTGCTGTGCCCAAAGTTATACTTGCCCTGGGAAGCAAAGACTCAAAGAGCAGGTGGAGTCTGAAACAGATATATTTTCGTGACTTGGAGCTGTGAAATGGAAATGACAAGGGGCTGAGTTGCATGGTCTGATGCACCCTTGCCTGCATGGCTCACATTCCCTGCCCTCTGGCACAGACATACCTCCAAACACCAGCTTGGAAAGCTGCTTCATCACCTTGACTCCCTGATAGGGTGGATTGCTCTGTGAATGAATGCAGCTGAGCTGTGGAGTAGCATAAAAACTTCTCCACTGGAGCTGAGGGGTTTGGAGCAGTCAGGAAGAAATTAAACTATCCCTGTGGGAAAGGGAGCCTGCACTCACAGGGGTCCCCTCTCCCCTCCTTTGTGTCTTCCTCTGCATGCTGTCATGCCTGTTTTGACCTCCACTCTGCCCATAACTCAACGCAGAAAGAAAGTCAGCAACCAGGTGAGGGCTGGATTAGAGAGAAACTAATTGTTCGTGTTATCTGGCTTATGTTTCGTGCTGTTTAGTCCTGCCACAATCAGCATTAAGACTTTATTGTCAGCAGTGTCAAAGGCTTCCCAGGTGGAAGTGTGTGACAAACTGCATGGTCGATGCTCTATTTTCCTGTTGTTCCCCTTGGGAGGTGCCTCCCTCTAGCTCTGGGCAGGCAGGAGGAGTAGTCTGCAGTGAGGTTTCCTTTCCAACAAGGTAGGTCTCTAGCAGCCTGGCTCTTGTGCCAGCTACACTGCCAGGCTATTTGAGAATAATGAAGCCAAAGGCAAACACTGCCTGAAAACTGAGATTTTTTTTTTTCTCCTCTGTGGGATCTGTGCAGCCAGAAAGACCTCAGGGGAGAAGGAAATAGTCACAGATACTGAATTAAATGCCATAAAAATCAGAGAAGATACTTCTCTGTGCTGTATAACACTACACAGTATCAGGTTGGGTTTTTTTCACGTTTTCATTTTTCTGTCTCTTTGCCCTTGAGAAGCAGAGAACTCACACTGTCCTGAGCTCTGCCTTTTACCAGCATTCCCAATGGCTTGATATGGGTCCTTGGATGGTGATTCCACTTCCCTCAGGCCTGGTCACCTGAAGTTATGCAACCATTGTCCCTGCCATGCTGTGGGTGCCTGTGTCACCTTCTCTTTGCTCCCACTTGCCCACCAAACCATTCATATTCTCATCCCATCCCACCAAAACACCTTTCTCCTTGTTTACCGTATTGCCCTTCAAAGTCTCTTACAGTGAGGAAGGTGTAGAGTGGCAAGCTGAATCCCTCTTGACCTTGAAAATGCCACAAAGTTGGCAGAATTAAGAAATAATCATAATGATGATAATGAAGAAGCAAAAGATAATCAGAATAAGGGAATGAAGCATCAGCTTGGATGAACAACCAACAAGTGACTACTGAACTTGTGCACAGCGGGATATAAGCTGTTGCAATGGAATATGCCATTTGAGGGGAAAAGAACTAAGAGAGCAAGTGAAAGCATTTCAAAAATTCAATTATTTTTATTTTATTTTTTTCAATCACACCTTGGCAGCAAGCACAGGCCTGACCTGGCAGGTCTGCATCACTCCTCTACCTCCTGCCACGGGAGCAGTGCAAGGGGGTCGTGCTGCGGAGCTGCCCGTGCCGGGGGGCTGCTGGTGGCAGAGGTCAGGAAGGTGCTGGGCAGGGGCAGGAGTGGCCACTCAGCGTGGGAGCGAGCCATGCAGGCCACAAGGGCCTCATTGTCCCCGCCGGAGGCGGGCTGGCCGGACAGGGCTGGAGGTGGGAGCTTAAGCATGCGAATGACAGCAGCCGCAGGGAGCTCTGCGCCCCAAGACACCGCAGCCCTGGCCGCAGGGACAGCCTGGCCGCAGGGACAGCCTGGCCGCAGGGACAGCCTGGCCGCAGGGACAGCCTGGCGCTCCCTGCCCTCGCACCTCTGCCTCCAGCTCACTGCCGGCCGCCATGGAGGAGGAGATCGCCCGTCATCGCAGCTGCCTGTCCGCTCCAGGGAGCCCCGGTGGCCCCAGGCAGCCCTCAGGGCGGCGGGACAGTCCCCTGGGTGTGGCCGGCCCCACGAAGCGGAGCTGCCTGTCGGTGACCCTGCGCCGGGGCGGCGGGGCGCTCCCCTGGGAGCGGCTGCGGGGCGCGGCCCCTGTGACGCCGGTGTCTCCTCGGCCCCGGGCCGTGCCGGCCGAGGGGCCTCCGCGACGCGGCGGCTGTGACACGGCCCAGGACACGCCGCTGGCGAAGATGGGGCTGTCCTGCGCCCCGCCGCGCTCCGGTGGGTCTCCGCTGGCGGGCTGGGCAGGGAGAGGGAGGCGCCGAGTGCTCCCTTGGCGATGATATGGAGCCCAGCATGGGCAGGACCCTTCAGGAGATGGGGGGGGAGGATGGGGACTTCCTCCCCTTGGAGTGATTTTCTCTTGACCCGCATCAGAATCATGGGTGGGCAACAGCTGGTGGGAGGACAGTCCGGTGTTTGTGAGCCTGGCACCCAGCAGGAGGCAGGCAACTGTGGTCACCGTGTCAGGAGATTTTCTGGGTGCCGGAATGCCTGTCTGTTGGAAACCAGCCTGTCCACTGCTCAGCCTAGCTCGGGGTAGCTGCTGACAATTACTTCTAAATGTTCCTGTAACCTGCAGTGGGTGCACTTTTCTTTTTGTCCCAGAGCGCTGCAAAAAGAGGAGCCCCAAACCACTGCCAAGTCTGCCAGATACCCTACAGCCTGGCCTCCACCCAGGGGGATTGTCTTGTGGTGGAGGAACACATGGTATACTCCTGTCATTCCACTGACTGGAGGGTCAGAGCATTCCCAGATGCTGGTGTCCCCACACAGCATGACAGGGACACAGTGCCTACTGGGGCCAGGGCTCACAAAGGTAGAAATGCGAAGCGGGGAAAGGGCAACCCCATCCAAAGATGCAAGCCAGAGGCATCCACACGGCTCTCCAGGCACGGGCACGTCCACAGGACACGTGGAGACGCTTTGCCAGAGCACACGGGGATGTGACCTGTGTACCCCAATATGGTCCAAGTGACCTGTCCCTGCCCGTCACACACCTGCACAGGTTTGTACACACACATGAACGCAGAGGGGACCGCCTGGCTCTTGCCTCTGTGCCTTGGGCTGACAGCCAGGAATCACGGTGCTGAAGGAGAAAAGGTTTCTCGCACTTTTCTGCGGGCAAAGCTGAAGGGCAAATAGCTTTTGATGAACCAAAACGTTTCCAGTTTCCTTCCTCTGGAAAAGCAGAAGGAGATTTTGCCATCCCGTGATCGCAAGAAATACCTAGGGGCAAAAGAGCACCCTTTCTCAGGCTCGCCGGAGCTAAGCTGTGAAGGGTTAAACATGCCCCTCCCTAAACAAGCAGAGATGCTGAAAAGGCCGGGGAATTGGGAGGGAAAAGGGCAAGAAAAGGCCTGCGGGGTGTGGGTGCGCAGTGAGGGCCCCTCCAGGCCGTGGGGGCCCCATCGGCAGCGGCCCCTCCGGCGCCGAGGCCGTGCTCCCCCCGCGGGTCCGGGAGGCTGGCGGGGGCCTGGGATGGAGCCGAGGGAGGGTGCGCGAGGGGAGATTTTGCGGAGATGTTTAATATTCAGGTCACATGACGATGGCAGCAGGAGCAGCACCAGCATCCCCGCTCTGCTGAAATAGTCACTGGAGAAGGAAGGGGAGAGGGGGGAGAAGAGGACACGGGGAAGACAAAGGTAAAAGCGAGTGGAGCCTTGGAGCCCACCGTGCTGCTTCATCAGCGTCAGGCTAGAAAAGTGGGGGGAGAGCCATCCCTTGGGAGAGGATTCGGAGACAAAGGAAGCTTCATGTTCAAAGGTAGGATGCTCTGGGCTTGGCAGGGCTGGGTAACGCCAGGGGGACACCGCTGGGGCTTTTTGCGCAGGCATCCTCCAACGTGCCCCCACGCTGCCCAGCTCTGGGCACGGGGGAGGGAGAACCCCGGAGGGCAGTGGGGGAAATCGGTCCTGGCTTTGTCTTTCTTTTTTTTTTTTTTTCTTTTTGGTGGCAGCAGTCTTGTCTGAAGGAGAAGGAGCAGGGCTGATTGTGGTGCTGATGGGGAGTAGCTAGTCTCAGTCACTGCTTTGAAAGAAAGGGATAATCCAGCTGGGGAGTGTCCATAAACTCCTCAGCACCTGGTTTCTCCCTTGCCAGTGACATGCAGTGGGGATGTCCTATGCCTCTCCTTGAGCCTCTGCACGGAGCCAGCAGGCGTGCAGGCAGGGGCACGGGCAGCTGTGGTGGTGTGGGCACCCTGGTCCAGGGGTGCTCAGCATCCTCTCGCCTTGTGATACAGCTGTGCCACCCAGGGCATGAGCTGGGACACGGGACAAGGATTGTACGGCTGGAGAGCAGCACCAAGGGCATGACTGGGGCTGTGGTGGCTGGGCTGGGGATGTGCCCGGCTCCTTCGCCTCCAGCTTCTGCATCTCCAAAGAGGCTTCAGCATGCACTGCCCTAGATTTCACTGCAGCTGGGCTCTTGCCCAAGCCCTTCGCTGAGTGCTGAGGGGAAGAAAGGTTGCTGTCAGGAAGGCTGTGGCAGCCTAGAGGATTGGGATGATCTTCAAGGCAGGCAAAAAGATCTGGTAAGAAGAATGGTTCTGTTCTGTACTTTGAGGTCAGGCAGTACATCCAGCAGGGCTCAGCCATTGCCCTGCACAGCTGAAAGAAATGCCCTGGGGTCATCATGGGAACTGAGGAGGGAAAGGTGTTTTTTCAGGGGAGAGATGCTTAGTCCAGCACCACTGCAGATCTGAAGCAAGGAGCAGGTACTGATGCCTGTGAGCTCCAGGGAGGCTGTACTACTGAAGCAGCGGCTTGCTTTCTTTCCTAGGAACCTGGGATGACCCTTTGAGGGCCTGCTTCTGCCAGCCACCTTCAGGTTTTGAACCCATCCCTCCTCCCTGTTCCATGTCTACAGGGAGTGGGACTGTGGGTCCAGGACTGCATGGGTGAAAGGGGATGGGGTGAGATGTGTGTGAGGATCGCTGCCTCCAGCTGCAAAGGAACAACCTTGTGCTACACCAAAGGAGAGCTACAGCGAGGCCATTCATGTGTTATGTGGGGGTTAAATAGCTTTTCCTTGCTGGAAACTGTTTTGTGGTGAGCACTGTTTGCAGCTCTCCCTCCCTCTTGCCAGACAAAGGATGGGAAGGCAGGGGGAGGGGATGCAACAGTATCTGGGTTATCAGGACATAGTAGATGTCCTGATAGTAGATGTCCCCACTACTTGAGCCCCTGAGGGTCCTGCAGGGCCACCCCATCTCCACACAACTCCTGAGAACATCAGGGCATTAAGGGTGAGCTGCAGTAGTGGTGTCTACTGCTGGCCACACATGCCAGCCTTCCAGGAAGAGGTTTTGGGGTGGATCAATGGGTGTCAGAAGCAGGAGCTAGCTGGGACCATGGGGACCTCTCTGGGCACTCATTCGGGTTCTGCCTGTCCCTGCCTCAAAAGCTGTGCTGTCTCTTGGTCCAGTCACATGGAGCATCTCCTGTGAGCCAGATATTCCCTAACAACCTAGCCCAGGGCCACTTCCTACTGGATCTGAGCAGCAGGGGGGTATCGCCAGCTACAGCCCTCTTAAGTGAGCTTCTCAGCACACAGAACAAAGAAGCAGTGAAAATGAGGGCCTTGCAAACAGCAAGTGTAAGTGGTTAACCTTGGCTGCCCCTCTGTTTATTGTCAGCTATACCGGCTGTAGTGCCCTCTCATGCATTCATTACAGGGGACAGCTGCGAGGGCTATGGGATATGTCCAGGACACACAATGCCACCCCTTGACCAGCCACTCAGGGTGCTCAGGAGGCTTCCTTGCAGCATTAGCTTTAGTGCTAAAACAGAGCCACTCCCAGGTGAGCAGGGAAGCATGTTTCATGTCTCAGGGAGCCTCTTGCAGCTCTGGTCCCAACTTTTCACACCCTGCCCCGCCCTCCCCCCAGAAGGCTGTTCCTCAGCTGGCTCCTTGAATTCATCTGTGAGAGGCAAAAGGTGAAAAGTCATGTGCAGAAAGATGAGCCTTGGGAAAAATTCTGCAAAATGGGGGCTTCCCTGCCCGAGGCTGTATGGGAAGGAACCCTACACAGAGAGGAAGGCAAGTGACCTAGAGGACAAAGGTAGATGGCTTACCCTGACACCTTGAGTGTTCTGATATAAAATCCAGGAAATACATTTAAGGAGACTTTAGGGTTTTCTACAGCTGCCCAAGAACCTGAATCTGAAATACCTGCCCTAGTCACTGCAAGCTCCTGGCTCCAACAGTGAAGCTTGCAAAGGAATGGTCTTGTATTATGATGTCCACAGCAGTTACCAACATCTGCTGGCTCTGGGCGTGCTTTCCTTGGTGAGACTGAGGGATGAGTTATGAACCTCTTAGTGAGCCTTGAGGCTGACAGCAATTTCCCTCCTTCCTTCTCCCTATGTAAGAGGTAGGGTTGAAGGAATAAAGGAGAGGGCAAGATTCCCTGAGGACAAACTACCACCTGGGCAGTGAAAGGTGCCCACATGGCCTGTGTCCTGCACCCATCCCATGCAGCTGCTCAGCTGGGCTTTCTTCCCACCTTGACATGTTCCCTTCCACCTTTGGGGTTTAATTGCCCCCACTTACTCCAGTAGCCAAGTGCCTCACTGAGGCCGCAGAGCCCTGTCCCGAATTCCCTCAGCGTTCCGTTTCTCTTTGTTCTCCCACTCTTAGTCCTAGGTAGGACCCCAGCAGGGCTGTGTGGGGTGTACATGGAGAACACTGCAGCAGCATAAGGGACACGGCACAGCCCCACAACCATTATACAGATGATGTGGGCAGCCTGGGAGAGGACAAGTGAAGGGCAGAGTGCAGGAGAACTGGCTGGCCTGGCCCCCTGAGCTGTACCAGAGAGACGGACTCTCCTGGCTGACATCAGGTTTGATAAAGCTGAAGACAGACAACAGGAGCCTCAGGGGTGCTTCGTCAGCAGGAAAGGCGCATACTAGTTGTGATGGGTGTAAGAGAGGATTGCAGCTGAGAAGCACTTGGCTCAGCAGGCTGCTTCCTCCAGCAGCTTCCTGGCGGCGTGAGGTGCTCCAAATTGCCAGTCTGATTCAAGCCAATGGTCCATCTTGTACTCTGGTACCCCCGGGTGCTGCTCGCTGCTTTGAGAGAGGGTGATGATATTCCAGAGTGCCCTCACTCAGTGGGGAAAAGCAGGAGGGGTCCATTCTCCCACTGACCTCTCCTGTGTGGGCAAGGTGCAGCTGAGGTGGCACAAGAGCCTTCAGATGTTACCCACAGTGCGGTACATGAGTGGCTGTGCCACCATCATCTCACACAGAGGAAAGCTCCTTCTCCTCAGTTTAATATAAAAGACTTCCCAAGCAGTGAAAAGGAGCTGTGTGGAGGCACCCTTCTCCCTGCCAAGGGTGGCCCTTCCACAAGGTCTTTCCTTAGCACATGATAGTGGGATATTACAGCTTGTAAAAAATGTGAAATCCTCGCTGTGTAGAGCAGCCCTTGTGTCAGCACCGGAGCTTTGATGTGGAAGTGCCAGGGTCCACATTCAGCCATGGAGCCTGCTGCAGCTTAACCCTGTCCTTGAACAAAATCTCTCTGTCCTCTTGTCAGTCTGTCTCTGCCTAGCTTGACAAAGCTATCACAGGGACCCCAGATTGGTGCCATCAGTGTCTCTAGCCCAGTGACTTCTGAGTCATTTGCCTTGCAAAGAGAGGCATGTGTCACCACCAAATGCTAGTTGCCCGCCTGGCTGCTCGTGTCCTTTTCTGCTGTCAGTGGATTCTGATACGTGGAGAAAAAATTCTGCCAGAATGATGGAAAGGGATAATTTAGTGTGAGATGCTTGAACTGAAGTGGCATCCAAAACAAATTAAGTACTTACCAAGCAAAAATGCATTCTGTCTCTGTCCTGGAAAAATAAACCTCTAATGAGACAAAGCATGGAGAGTCAAGTAATAAGAGTGGGAGAAACTCTGTTTTGCAGCTGGCTTGTATATCAGAGGTATTTGATTCCTGTCCCCTTCATCTTCCTTTCCAGATTCATCCCTCACACCTCACTTCCCCACCAATTAGAGCTTTTCTTCCATGCCCTGTCCTCTCCCAACCTCTGCTTCCTCCTAGCGGGTTGGAGCTACTCACTAATGAGACAGAGATAAATGCGTGAGGCCTGCCACTAGCAATGTGTGCCATTACCCAAAAAAGGGTCAGGAAGGCTGGAAAGCCCTCAGGGTTTTCTTTTTACCTGATTGTTTCACATGGAAGAAGTGAGGAAGCAGAGGTGAGAAGGGAAAGATGCAGATAATTCATTTTCTGATCATGATGATTAGTTTCTTGAGTATGACAACAACCATTGGTCTACGGGTGGGAGGCAAGCACAGAGATTATGGTCATGCTTTCACTTCCACCACTGCCTTCCTCCGAGGAACTCAGCCTGTGCCCCACAGCCAGTAATGCAGCCCTCCCGGGCAAGGGCCAAGCTGGCAAGTCCTCATGGTACGTCCCAAACTCTCTTTCAATGCTAGGACTTGACACATAATTTTTTTTAAGTCTGTTTCATTGCAAATTTTATGGTGAACTTGGAGGGGCAAAACACTGGTGATCCTGTTGGGAACTGGGAGACTAAAATAAGGAGACACCTCTGGAGCTCTGGGTACCTGATTATCAGCCCAGCTCCTGCTCCTGCTGTTTGAAGGTAGCCATCAATACGCTGCGTTCTCAATGAACCCCACTTCACCTCCCTTGTCTGGAGTGGTACACAGAAGAGTGTGCTGGAAACTCAAGTAAATGTTCGCCCGTGATGAATTTTACTACTAAAATCTTGATGTTCAGTTATCCTCAATAGCCCTTGAAAAGGCTGCTCAAAGCTGCCGTCAGCCCGTGACAGGTCAGCAAGGAGGCTGTTGTTACACCTCAGTGATGATTTTTCAATTTTTGTCCCCATGCAGGATCAGTGGAGAGCAAAAACGAGGCAACCATGTCTGAGCTGGTCCCAGAGCCGCGACAAAAACCAGCCGTACCGATGAAACCCATGGGCATCAACACCAGCTTGCTGGGCTACATCGGCATTGACACCATAATTGAGCAGATGCGCAAGAAAACCATGAAGACAGGTTTTGACTTCAACATCATGGTTGTAGGTAGGCAGAGACCAGCTGAGGCACTGGGAACCATGGCTGGGGACTGTCCCCTGAGGTCAGGTGGGAGAGCGAGCCCTGTGGGGAGGGCATGAGGGAGCAGACAGAGGTTGCTCTGAGGGAAAACAGAGCCTGCACAAGGCCAGGAGACACCTCCAGCCCCTTCCTCTGCCAGCCTAGCTCTGTTCCCTGGGCCTGCTGTCATCACCAGGCTGTGGCAGATGTCACAAGCTTCCTCTCTGCAATCCTCAGGTCAGAGTGGACTGGGAAAGTCAACATTGGTAAACACCCTCTTCAAATCCCAGGTGAGCCGCAAATCTTCAGGCTGGAACCGGGAGGAGAAGATCCCCAAGACAGTTGAGATCAAAGCCATTGGGCATGGTAAGAGCCAGGCTGCTGTGGTGGAAGCAATACTGATGCCTCAGCATAGTCTTGCAGAAGATCCCAGCAGTCTACACAAATAATTCTTTGGTATCAGGCAGCCCTTTCTCCATAGGAAGCTAAAGGACAATTTTAGATGGCCTCAGAGACAGACAAGGTTTTTCTTAAACTGGAATGCCCCTGATGCCACAGCCAAAAGTGAGGGGTAGAAAAATATTTAGAGAAATTTCATCGCCTAAGATATTAGTCTGCAGTTGTGGTTTAAGCCTTGCTGTAAGTAATTTTCACCTGCAGTTACATTTAATAACCTATACAAGTTGCATTGTTGGGTCTCATCCCAAATCTGGTGGTGCACACCTCCTGAAAAAGCCTCTGCACATCTCCTATGATGGTGCAGGGTAAGGAGCATCCTCTCAGATTCAGGATGATGCGTTAGAGGGGAGAAGTGGTGTTAAGGTAGATACTACCTTTGGGCCACAGACTGAGCACAAATTGACTTTCCTGTGGCAGAGTGGTGTAAGGTGGCTTTTGTGTAGATAGTGCCAAAATTTGGGATCAGACATGCAAATGAGGGTCATAACGGTTGAGGCATGACACAGCCTGGTCTGGTCATGCTTGCTGGGCAGGGATGAGGGCAAAGCTGTCTTGTTCCCTTGTGGGACACAGAGACATGTTTCATGACAGAGCAGGTCCCCAGGGAGGAGTATGATTGTTTGCAATTTCTCCCCCAGTCATTGAAGAAGGTGGTGTCAAAATGAAGCTGACAGTGATTGACACACCAGGATTTGGGGACCAGATCAACAATGAGAACTGGTGAGTTTTACAAGGTGAAGGCCTTGTGTCCCAGAAAGGGCTGAAGTTAAGATGGTATAAGTGACTGTCATCTACTTGGCCCTTGAAAGCATCTGGGATCTTATTCCACTCAGGGGCCTGATAATGGGGCTGTGGGACTGTGAAACCATGGGTCTGTATGTGTGATTGGGGCCAGACACATATTACATGGTGAGTGCTTATTTCTGTGCCCAGTTACAGAAACTCTTAATCATCTGTGCTGATGGTGAGATGCATGAGGTGGATTTTTTCTTTATGCCTGAAACTGCTTTGCTGCTGTCAGAGCTGGGAACACTGTAGGCAGGAACACGAGGAAATAGGTACCTATCTCTTCATCTCTTTCTCCTACTTCAACAGCTGGGAGCCTATTGAGAAATACATCAATGAACAATATGAAAAGTTTTTGAAAGAGGAGGTGAATATTGCAAGGAAGAAAAGAATTCCAGACACGCGTGTGCACTGCTGCCTCTACTTCATCTCCCCTACGGGCCACTCGTATGTACACAGTCCCCCATCCTTCCTCCAGCCCTTGGTACCTCTGTGCCAGATATATACCCTACACTGCTGCACCTCAGACATGGATCCAGGGATCCTGCCAGCAGGGCTGGCCACTGTTTAGCTTAACTTTGGGTGCTGTGGGGCTTGAAAAGGTCTAAGATTACAAGAGCGGGAGAAATGCCAGTGTGTTTTTTGGGAGAGGGCAGAATGGATGGGAAGAAGGAGATGAGAATATGGTGGCAGCAAGCAGGGTATGTACAAGGGAGGGTTCACTGGCACCCTGATGCTTGGACAGTTACTAGGATGGGTATTAGTGAGATGGGTATGAGGGACAGTTATTAGCAAGGAGGGTAAAAAGTAACCCCTTTCCATCTTGTTCCTTCTTGGGCTGCAGCTTGCGGCCTTTGGACCTGGAGTTCATGAAACATCTCAGCAAGGTAGTGAACATCATCCCAGTTATTGCTAAGGCTGACACCATGACCTTGGAGGAGAAGACTGAATTCAAACAAAGAGTGAGTATCTGCTCTTCTGGTTGGGATCCATCCCCGCCCTTGTCTTGGAGGCGGGAGAAATGAGTGGGATCCTTTTCCTGGGATTGCAGTGCAGTCCCCAGGGTGTGCACAGAGTCCAGTGCAGGGTTGGTGGGTAAGTGCTAAAGATGCAGCTGTTTATATCTCTGAGGGCATCTGTTGTGATATGTTCTGTCATGGGAACTGGAGAGCCAGACTAGTAACTGAGGTTGGGAGGAAAAACTCATCATTGCTGTCCCGTGTTCTCACTTAACTGTGCACTTCCTTGGGACAATCCCTCCAGCTTCTGCCCACTGGAACGATGTCCCAGATATGTTTACCTGGCCTTGCCAACTGCCTTCCCTTCAGGTTTGTGCTGCTTTGTGCTCCAAAATGTCTCTCTGCTTAGGTGCGCAAGGAACTAGAAGTAAATGGGATCGAGTTTTATCCCCAGAAAGAATTTGATGAGGACTTGGAAGATAAAACAGAGAATGACAAAATCAGGGTAGGAAACATTTTATTGTGGGAGGGGAATGGGGGAATGAGGAGGGCACCACATTTTGTTCTGCACTTCAGCATCATTGCCCTCACACATCAGAAATAAACTTTTTAATCTCCATTCCTGTGGTAATTGCAGTGTCTCCAGGGATATCTATAAAGCAGAGTAAACCTGTGAACATCTGCACAACCCTATGGATCACAGAGTCTCCTGCACTGTGTGCTCTGGAAACAGATAGTTTCTCCCTGTGCTTAGAGATATCTGGGTCCCCAATAGCCTCACCTACTGTCCTACTTTCCAGGAAAGCTACACCCTTTACTCCATTTCTGGCTTTCCTCAGTACAATTTCAGCCACTAAATTTGATGAATGTTCATGTGGCTTATGGGGAGAGATTATTTGAGTCCTGTCTTTCTATTGTGAAGAATTAAAATCTGGTGAGAAATATTCACCTTGAGCTATCTATATGAGCAGCTCTGGGCTGACAGATCCTCTGTTGATTATACTAAGGTACTTCCTTTCTGGTCATTGCCCTCCTCAGAAATTCTGGAGATAATGCAGAAAAGCTCTGCCCCAGCTCTGGAGCCCTTAGCACTGCTGCAAACTACCCACTAAGCTTGTTGGGGTGCAAGGACACCTGGAAAGCAAGAGTCCAGAATTCTAGGGATAGCACTGAGGGGTGAAAAGGACAGCCAGTGAAGTTTTGCTCTGGAGAATCTCTTCCCTCAGAGAAGGCCTTGTGTTTATTGAGCTGAGAGGTGGAAAGGTGGATGGGGAATCATGGTGGTGCTGGTCTCTGGAATGGGAATGGGTTCAGTGGATCTTACCACGTGTCTCTCCCCAGCAGGAAAGCATGCCCTTTGCAGTAGTGGGCAGTGACAAGGAGTACCAAGTGAATGGCAAAAGAGTCCTGGGCCGGAAAACACCTTGGGGAATCATTGAAGGTAAAAAACCTCTTGTTTATGGGAGCTGGAAGTATTGTCTGCAGATCACAGTAATAGACAAGGGTCCAAACAGCATGTCCCGTGGCTACCTTCCCATCCCATTTGTGACAAAATGCTTGAAACTAAGCAAAAGGAGAATTCTCAAATAGCCGTGCCAGGAGGGAACCACCACGGTCAATATGGTGCCACTATTACCACCTGGCAGAAGCTGGAGCCACTCTGAACACCATGGTGTGTGAAGCTAAGCTCCTGAGGTTGCCTTGGTTTTCAGATGACATTTCATGTGTGGCTGCTCAGCATCTCTTGGTGTGTGTCCTCAGTGCTCAACAGTGTGGCGTTCAGACAACTGTCTGTCCTTTCTGAAGTATGCAAGCTCTACCCACTTGGAACCTGCCCCCATAGCAGTGACTTTCCCATGCTCTATAACCACAAAGGGGCCCTTGAAAAAATCAAATGTAACAATTGCTTGCTTTCTTTTCAGTGGAAAACCTCAATCACTGTGAATTTGCTCTACTTCGGGATTTTGTCATCAGGTAAGGTCATGGTCAGGCACCAGTTTACTTTTGATGAGCTGGGAGTCTTCCTGAGATCCACTCAGAATGAAATAGCCGCTACTAAAAGGGAAATAAAGTAAATTTCAGGCAGTGAAAACTTACGTGGTGTAGGGTTGGATTGAGTTAAGGGGTGCATACTCTATTGCCTCCCTTAGTGACATGACCACTATGTCAGGTAGGTGCTATTTTTCATGTATGAGCTGGATGCCTGGAGAAAAGCAGGATACTACCACCCCTCTCAAGGTTGCAAAAATTCCCAAGGGAATTTTAAAAAAAAAAATCCCACTAGGGTTGCAAAAATTTTATTTGCTGCTGACAACAGGTCAGTAATAAAGAGGTCACTACCACATCCTAGACTGTGTTTCATTCCAGGCTGAAGGATGTGCTGGAACATGTGGGCTAGAAGTGAAAAGCTTTCATTAAGCCTTCATATTTCACTAAGCTTTCATATTTCATTAGCTTTCATCATCCTGTCTTATTTCTACTCTGTTTCATGATGTTGCCTCATGAAGCACAATTTCTGCAGGAGAGCTGTAGATCCAAGGTCACTTCTCTTCGCAATAAAAACAACACAAAAAGTAAGAAAATAACAGAAACACAGTTCAAAACCAAAGCCCTGTGGTTCATTCCACTACTGGGTATGGTGCTGTTGAAACATTTAGCCAGCTATAATGCTTTGACATCATCCTGCTTTCCTCTTCTTGTTCTGTAATACCTTCTGCAGCAGAGGGGCTTTTCTAAAGTCTTTCAGTGAAAACATCCTACCCAAATGATCATCTCCAAGTCTATAACAATCCAAGTCCCCAGGCTGTCTGTGGAGGTTAGGGATGATGCTCACAGCAGTGTTCTGCAGCTTATGATCTGCAGTGAACCTGATACACCTCCTGATGCTTCCTTGTCTCACCACTGCTTCAGATAAGTCCCAGTCTGCTCTGACACACCAGGATGGCCAGTGGCACAGGTGTGAGAAGGGCAGGGCACTGGCAAGCACAGCCAGGAATTTCAGCCCATGTGCTGCATTCTGCCTGTGTATTCTCAAATGCTGATGCTCCAGCTCTCAGTTGTGTATGACGGTACCCATGCTATCCGTGCAGAAAGAGGAGTAACAGTAATTAGCTGAACTGACTGACTGAAAAAAATCTTCCATGTATTTTGGGGAATAAAATTATCATCAGAAGAATAATACTTACTGTACTGATATTGGCTGTCATGTCCTCTTTCCCAACCCACTTTGTCCCCTGCAGGACCCACCTTCAGGACCTAAAAGAAGTGACCCACAACATCCACTATGAGACCTACAGGGCCAAACGGCTGAACGGCAATGGAGGACTGCCGCCCATGACTGTCGAGACAGAGGAAAACCATGAAAGTAACCTGTGAAAGACCCTCCTCCTCCACGGTCACCTGATGGCTCTGGATAGACAACCCACCCCTGCTACCCCTGACTTAACCATGGGCCTGTCTCTGAAGCATGTGGCACATCCTCCGTGGGAGTGAGAGGATGCAAGTGTGAGTGTGTGCGGGCGTGCATGTGCCTCCCTGTGTGCCAGAGAGGGACAAGGGCATCTCCCCCATCCTTCCCAGAGTGTCCTCATCCTCGGTTTGTTTGTCACACAGTGGACTGTCCGTCAGCTTCCTTTCTCTTGTTTCTGTGTCTCAGCTGTGTATCTTACCAGGGGGAAATAGTGTTGGGAGGGAAGGATTTCTAGGGGCATGGATTTTGGAGGGGGGAGGTATGGGGCATGCTGTGGTCCTGTTTTTATCACTTGGAGACATGGCAAGGAGAAACTCCGGGAGAGATGGTGGAGTCGATGCATGTGTGTTTCAAGAGATGTCAGCAGAGATTTCTCTTGGATCTTCCATGGATGTCAAGGCAGCTGGCTGGTCTGAGGGTATAGTGGCCTGGCATTTTTTTCCCTTTTTCTTGCTGTGGCTTCCCAAGGGGAAATGACAGCTTGGAACAAGGTAGATGAGAGAAGACTGGCATGTTTTGTGGTTTAGAGCAAGTGACTGGTGGGAGGAGAGAGATTTAGTTCTCAGCCTGTAGTATCTATTTGGGAAGCATCAAAGTACTTGGGGAAAACTGATATATTTTCCAAAAGAAGCAAAACCAGAGGAAAAAAAATGTGTTCCTGCTGCAGAGGGTGCATTTACCCTGCCCAGCACTAAGGTTAAAAGCCATGCTTGTGTTACAGGCATTTGATTCCGTGCAGATCAAGCCAATCTGTGCTGGGGTCAGCCCAACTCATGGGATCGCCCCATGCCCCTGCTGCAATCCCCCATTGCAGTGCTCTCTCTCCACCAGCACTGAGCAGGTCCTGGCCAAACCTTTCTCCACAACATGGCCCCTCTGCTATGAGAGCACAGAGAAGACAGTGCCACAGGGGGTCCCTGCTGGGACCTCCCCCAGGGACAGCTCCACTTGACATAGCACCTTGAGGATCTTGGAGGAGAGCAAACAGCCATGGATTGAGAAGCACGGGGCCAGGGTGGGGGCAAAAGAGATGCCTCTTCCTCATTCCCCTCACTGAGATGGCTGTATTTGCTACTGCAGCAGTGCTGTTCCTGTGCTCTCTTACTGTCCCATGTCCTCCTCCACTCCTGTGCTTTTGTCCTCATTCCCTTTTAGCCCTCCATAGCTTCCTTCCTTTCTTTCCCTGTCTCACTTTCTCTGTTTTTTATCCTTTAAGTCTCTCCTTCATTTCTCCAAGTACTTGAATATTCCTCTTCTGCAGGCTGTTTCCTCCCTCTCCCAAGCTCTCACACCTTCTTAACAATGTACTTTTGTGTCCTGTTGACAAGCTGTTGTTTTACCTTTCCCTGGAGGGGATGGGGAGGGAAGGTAAAGACTTGTGAACAGAAAGAGGCACAGCTTTCCTGAAGACACATGCTTGTGTCTAGCTGGTGTGTCATGCTTGTGTCTTCTGGGTGTCCCTGAGCGAGGCTGAAAGTGTCAGGGCTGTCTGGGTAGAAGGAAGGAGGGGAGAAGACCAGAGATGTTCTGAGGTTGGCAGCGTCTGCCTGTCTCTGCATGTCACATGGCTGGCAGGGGCTGTCCCCTCCAGGAGAGTTGCCAGCCACACTTTAGCTGCACTAAAACGCATGTGGAATGCCACGGCCTGGCATGGCAGCACTGCCAGTAAGGGGATGTGAGGGGGGTTCGGGGATGGGGGTTGGAAAGGCTGGCACTGGAGGGAGGAAGAAGAAGAAAACAGCAAGTGAGCAGCAGAGGAGGACTCAAGTCAAACTTGATGTTGGTTGCTGGAGTTGTATGGGGGCCAGGGCTGGGAATAGGGTTCTCCAAGCCTTAGCAAAAGTGTCAGGAGTGTATGTCCATCTTGTGGCTTTCTCTGATGCTGTCACTGCAAAGCAAAGGTTCTCTCCACTCTCACCTGTCCACACAAATCAGCCATTCTCAGCACCACTAGGATGTGAGGGCTCTACCAGCATTTCCCAGTCCTTTAACCACCCACGTTCACGGCTCCTAGTGTTCCTGTATGCAGTGTGTGCGTGCAGCCTTGCACAGCCTTCCCCCTGCACCCAGCCTCCCCAGTCCTGCAGGGAACAGGAGCCTTGTCACTGGTGCCAGCATCCACACCATGGACCCTTGCAGAAACTGTCCTGCCACACTGGCCCTCCTCAGCCCAAGGACTGAAAGACGTGAACCTCATCAAGGACACCACCAGGGCTCTGCTTCTTCACAGCACTGAAGCACAAAGCCACATTCCATCACCTTCACCCTGGGCTACAGAATAGTAATCTTTATGACTTTTGGGCCCAGCCAAGGGTTAGGACAGAGACACAATGCTGCTCTGCTTAAAGAAAGCAAAGCAGACCCATGCAACAGAAGAGAGAGACTTTCCTTTGCCTGTAATGTGGATTTCAAGGACAAGGCTGTGTATTTTGCCCTGTAGGTTTAGGAATTTTTATTTGTTTGTAATAACGTGGTTTTTACACCCTGCTCTGTAGTTTCTTGTTGGATCATAGACTACTTCTAATGGATCCGTAAAAGCTTGCTGAGAAAAACAAGCTCAGGTACTCCTCAATGCCATCTGTTCATGCCAATATCCTACCAACATCCCGTGTACCTACCAGGAAATCTACAAATGGCAAAGACAAAAAAAATCCCTCTCGGCACGACAGCGGGAGATACTGTTGGGAAGAAGTGTCCGTGAATGGATAAGATGGGAAAAGCCTGAATCGTGCGCCACCAGCTGAGTTCCAGGATGAGCACAGCAACTCAGTTGTTTCTCTGAGATATCCCCTGACTGATATTGCAGAAGGGAAGAGTCTAAACCTTACACCAGAGATACCCACTCAGCGCATTTGGAGGCTCACTAACTGTTCACCAGATAAGCCGTTCGCCAGAGAAACTTTGCTAAGCATGGCAAATCCTGGACAACTTCCACTGAGGCAGCCCGGGCACTGAACAGGCGTAGTTACACTGAGCAGAGAGAGCCAGAGGAGCGAGCAGGTCTGCATGTAGGCACCAGTGTCTGTGGTTCGTTATGCGGCGCGGCGCGGGGCGGCCGCGGGCCGGGCGCGACGCCCCTTACCGCATCCCCGCCGCCACGGGCGGCCATTAAACCAACCCAGCGCCGCTTCGCTTCCGCCTCGCTTTTCTCTCACTTCCGCCTCGCTTTTGCCTCACTTCCGCTTCGTTTTCTCTCACTTCCGCCTCGCTTTTCTCTCACTTCCGCCTCGCGCGCGCCGCCGGCCGCGATCGCCGTGGGGGGCGGGGCCGGGTTTGGTGTGACGTCACTGCCTCCACAGGGTCAGGGGCGGGGCCAGCGGGGCGAAGATGGCGCTGAACAGGAACCATTCGCAGGAGGGTGGTGTCGTCATCCCCAATGCCGAGAGGTACCGGGGGCACCGTGGCGTCGGGCGGGTCCTCCTCGCCCCCTGTCCCCTCGTCAGGGCCGGGACGGCGGGGCCCGGTGGTGGGACGTTCTGGCTGGGGCGATCCCCGTTTCCTGCCCGGCCCTCAGGCCCGGCTCGGCCTGGGGTCTGCGTTCCTAAAGGGCTCCTTGGCAGGCTGGGGGCTGGCTGGGGCGGGCAGTGGGCAGCAGGCTTGGCTGGAGCCCGTAGAACTGCCCCGTCTTCACCGCGGAAGTTCGGGGGTCCTTAAAGCCTCTCCAACCGGCGTCCTGTGTCAAGACTGAGACTGCCAGCGCTTGTAAAAGTCAAGGAACTGGGGTTTTTTTAAGGTCGTGCACTTAGTGACGCCAGAGAGGCAGAGACTGTTTGAGGTATGAGTCTTGATCACTTGAATTCGTAGTTAAAGGAGTTGAACTCAAAGTTGCTCTGCGCGGAGAAGCACCTCTCCATGGAAGCACAGCCGGCTGCTCGACGCCTGCCCTCGCCTCGAGTGAGGATTGACAGACCACCTTAACAAACCTGGGTTTGGTCTCGTTTGGCTGCTCCCAGCATCCTGGCAAGAGAAAGTCCTAGGAACCCGACGCCCAGTAAAGGATCGAAGTAAAAGGGTCGAAGGAGTTGGTTTGGGTCTGGTGATCAATAGGAAAATTACATTCCAAAAATTTGCTGCATCTTGTGTTGAGTTTGGAGCAGACTCCTGATACTTCCATGAGGAAGGTTCTCTGACATGCTGAGCTCATGCCAGTTTAAAGGAGATTTCTCTATCCTTTGAATTCTGGGCTGCATCAAAAGCAGCATGGGCAGAAGATCAAGGGAGGTGATTCTGCCTCTGTGTTCCATTCTGGTGTGATCTCACCTGGAGATCACACTGCAGTCTGAGATCACAGTGCTGCATCCAGCTCTGAGGTCCCCAACATAAGAAGGATATGAAACTATTGGAGCGAGTCTGGAGGAGGCCACAAAGTTGGCGAGAGGAATGAATCACTTTCTCTGTGAAGACAAGCTGAGAATTTTGGGGCTGTTCAGCCTGGAGAAGAGAAGGCTGTGTCTGAACTGGGACCTCATTGCAACCTTTCGGTGTCTGAACGGGGACCTACAGGGAAGACACAGAGGGACTCTTCATCAGGAGCTGCAGGGTTAGGACAAGGAGTAATGGATACAGGGTGAAAGGGGAGATTTAGGTTAGACATTAGAAAGGAATTCTTGACTGTGAGAGTGGTGAGGCACTGGAACAGGTTGCCCAGATGAGCTGTGGACGCCCCAGATTTGGCAGTGTTCAAAGCTGGGCTGGATAATGCCTTGAGCAGACTGATCTAGTGGAAGGTGGCCATGGCCGTAGCAGGGAGGCTGGGACTAGGTAATCTTTAAGATCCCTTCCTGCCCTTGACATTGGCTTCAGATCATAAATCCATACATTCTTTGAGGTGCTGCTCAGTCACAAGTGAGGACAGTGTGGCTCCGCAGGGTGCACAGCCTCCCCGTGACAGCCCTGGACAGGCATGCAGGTGCAGACTGGTTCAGCAGCCCTAGTTACTCTCTGTGGTGGTGGCTGCATGTTATTGTCTTGTGTGAGTAGCTGCAAAGCAGTAAACATTACAATTACTACATGGAAATTCTTCCCAGTGAGGCAAAGGGATGTGAAATGCTGCTACAAGACGTGATTGAGGGGGTGTTCCGTTAAGATTAAAGCTGTCAAAAAGTTGGTTGTATTTAGCTTAGAATATATATTTCCCCATTGCATTTTGGAAATGTAAAGAGCTTTGCTGTCTCATGAAGTCTGTCCCTTCCAGCCAGTCTGAGAATCTCCATCTAGCTCAGCTATGAAGCAGTGTGCCAGTACAATTTCTTGCTTACGTTGTTTTTTCTCATCAAAATTAGATTTTTTCAGTGTCTTAATTCTGAGGTAGCTGGATTTTTCATATACATCTACAGTGTTCTTCTCTTCCCTAAAGAGCAAACAGCCTGAAACTAAAGGGCATTTGGTGGTTTTTCCATATGGTGGCCCTGCAGATTCCTCCATTCCCCAAATAATTGCACATTTTCCTAACTCGGACTTCTACAATATGCTGAGCAAAATACATAAGGATTATTTTAGATCTAGCCTGTTCAGGCTTGTGCTGATTTAGGGGTTTGTCACTTTGTTTATCATGCTCTTGAACCATGAAATACCTTGGAGTCTTCTGCCACTGTAACACGCTGAAGGTTTATCACCCCCAAGGTTCTTTTGTTTATTCTGCAGATTTTCTTACTATGTGGTATGTTTAGATTTGCACCTTAGAGTCAGTGACATGCTTTCCCAAGATGACTCTTTTTTTCCTGAAAATATGTTTAATTTTTCATGCACCTCTATACCCTTGGCCGTGCAGTGTTCACAATTCTTATCTGGGTTTGTGTCATTAGGAAAGTCTATTAAAGTTCCCGTAGATATCCAACAATAATACCTTTATTGCTGACACTGGTGACTCATTGTTTCCTTCCTTAACATGTACTGTTTACTGCAAAAACTTACTAAAGTCACATGAGGCAGGGTCAGCAATGAGGGTTTCAGTGCAGCCACTTCCTCAGTTTTCACAGTGGGTGTGGTGTTACAGCAGTCTTATTTTCCAGGACAGTGGACTTGATTTGAGCATGGGCTGGGAGGATTGCTCTCAGATTACACTTTGGTATCAAGGGGATGGTTTCTGACACCTCAGCCCTTTTTGTGCTCTGATCTTTGGCAGAGTGGAGTTCCTCAGTCTGACACCTTTGGAGACAGAAACCCCCCAGTATATTAAAGGTGTCTTTTACAAAGGAGGAGCAGGGCTTGTGTCAGATGAGACTATGAATTCTTCCAGTTCGCACAGATCATCCCTCTCTGTTCAAAGTCAAACAGCAGGGGCCACAGCAGGGCTTTGGGATAATATTCAGAGTTTTGCTGTGTGATTCCCTTTGCTGTGTGATGAGGGTATGTGTCAGAGCTGTTACCAAGTTTGTCTCTCCAATCTGTCTGATTTCCTCCTGCAGTGTCCTCAGACAGTGTAAAGATGTGGAGCTCTCCTTCAGTGACGTGACAGGCAAGCCTGAAATCTTCAAAGGCACCAAGAAAGGAATGCTGTATCTCACCCCTTACAGGGTAAGTCTGATGCCAGCAGGGTTGCTTCTTTCTCAAGAGATCTTGTAAACTTTAAACTTTAAACTAGTTGATGACAGAAGGAGGGATTTTTGTTGTGGAAGGAACCACTGACAGCACTGTGTAGGAGAAGGAAAGGTAGAATACCTATGTCACAATCCCAATCACCTGCAAAGGCACACACAGTCCTGGAGATCACTGTCTAGAGAATATATTTCATATAATGTTTCAGTCAGTGATACTTCGTTTGCTTAGTTTACCCTTAAAAAGCAGAACAGTAAAAATCTGTAAATGTGCAGGTGTGTTTGAAGTGGTTTATTATTTTGGAATGTACATGCTCAGGTGAGCGAGCCATGTGCCATCAAATCTGTTGGGGATCCCCAGTATTAAAGCTGTGGAATAATTCAATGCATACTCATATTAGAGGTTAAGTTACCCTCTTTTTGGACGCTGATACAAGAGCTCCATCATCACTCTCTCTATTGAATTCATGTAATTCAGAAGCATTCCCTGCTGTCTTGCAGATGATCTTTGTGTCCAAGGGCAAGGATCCTATGCAGTCTTTCATGATGCCATTTTATTTGGTGAAGGGGTGCTCGATCGAGCAGCCTGTTTTCTCTGCCAACTACATCAAAGGACAGATCCAGGCTGAGGCTGGAGGTACGTGCCAGTGCTTTGTAGATTGAGCTCTTCCCAAGCGTCACAAGGCTTTTTTTGGTGAGCACCAGACCAGCTTATGTGCGCAGGAAAGGCATGTAGTGTGTGGTATAGCTGGTGTGTCCACACTGAGCGAGGTAACTCCCCTCCCCTGCACTTTAGGGCACTGCTGCCATGGTACATTCTGCCCCCAGGCCAGGAAATTACTTGCCCAGGATAACTTTTGTTGAATTTTTGTAACTTCTGTCTTGCTGTGTGTATCATGTTTATTCAGTTTCCCAATGTTTTCTTCATTTTCTCCTGTCTTTGACCTGGAAGGGTGGGTAAATGACCAAGGCACCAGTCCATGTTATTGATGCACAGAATTAGCATTAGCAACCACTTTTGGTTTTGGGGAAGTCAGGAGCCCCTTGGGTAGGGTTTGCATGGATCTGGGAGTCTGCTGTCCATCACTGATCTAGCTTTGATCCTAGTTTGATTGGGAAGATGTGGTAAGACTTAACAGTGGTGTTTATGACCAAACATGGGGAATTGCAAAAGATAAACAGGGATTGGAAACATGGCTTCTGGTTCAAATTTCTTCCCTCTGCAGCCTTTTCACAAGCATTTTCATGGCATCTGAATTGTTTCAGGGTGTTGTTTTGGGGTTTTTTTGCTTTCTGGTTGTAACAATGTTTTAAAGTGACTTGTTCCTCAGGGGATTGTGGATCAGCCCCCTTTCTTGGGCTGAAGTCTTACTAAGACAGTGGTTTTATAGAGGTGAATCTCCAAAGAAATTACTTTATTCATGATAGATACTTTTGTTATATTTCTGTACTTTATTTCTACTTCGTCCCCCAGAGACTATCTCTCTTGATACTAATTTAATTAGACAAGGAAGATAAATCTTATATTAAATTACACATATTTTTTTATTAAAAACACCAAAACCCAAAGCACCTTCCACCAAAAATCCAGCCAAATCCAAAAAGCCCTAAGAAAACAAAGCACTCTTACTTAACTTACAAGACTTCACCTTGAATTTTTTTCCTGAGAAATTGCTATTATACCTCAGCATTTAATAATCTGTCTGAGCTCCTATGTGTCAATGAGATTAAAGATATTGCATTTGATTTAAATCCTAGCTTGACTTGCAGATCCTGATCTACAGTTCACTGAGGATATCAGTAAAACTTCATCTGAGGGCTTTCAGTTAATATCCTCAGTGAAAAATGCTCGATCTTGACACCATTCATTATTAGGTTCTATTAAACTTTTCAGGAAAGAACAAACCTGCCATATATCTAGAGTTGGCTGCTTCTACATGACTATAACTTTCAAAGGGTAAAAAATTAATTCCTGATCCTCTTGAGATATTATTTTGGAAGACATCTGATAGCAGTGCCATGACTCTTTCTCTCTGGTAATAGGATGCCAAATAGTTTTGAAATAATGAAGAAAAAAATAATTGAAGCATAACCAATTTTGCTGTCTTGGCTGGTTCTGAGGAAGTTAATAGTCTAATTAAATTCTAATTCTCTCTCCTAGGTGGCTGGGAAGGGCAGGGGACATTTAAACTGACTTTCAACAGTGGAGGAGCCATTGAGTTTGGACAGCTGATGTTGAAAGCTGCTTCTAGTGGTAAGTGATTTTCAGATCCTGTGGTTTCTCCATGGTTGGCTGAGGTAGTAAGCAAATTGCTCTCGTTCTGAACTTCATGGGAAGAAGGGTACCCTAGGTGCTCTTCCACAGCAAAGTATTTTTTCTTCTTTCAGGGGAACTTTCGGTTTCCCTTTCAGTCCTTTTTATTTATTTCATCTCAGTCCTTTGTGCAGTCAGAATATTCTGGGGTTTGGGCTTCTGAGGTGGATCACCTTTTTCTACAGAACCTTACTTCTCCTGGGAAAAAGTTGAAATATGTGACGGTGAAAACTTGCTTCACTTACCTACTCTCAGCTCCCTTCTAAAGTAGTGCAGTAAGATGGGGAAAGCTAGTGTGCACGTTTGGAGAGGGGAAAAGCAGGTTTCAAAAAAAACATTTTTTTTTAAAATTTTCAAATGAAGGAACAAGTAGTTTTTTTTCTGATAAAGTTTTCTTTTTAAAGAAATATGTGTTTTAAAATGTACTTGTTTTCAGAAAGAGAGTATATTTTAAAAAAGAAGAACACGTTGTACTGCTACTTGCTTTAGAGTGGTCTTTTCTTCAAGCAGTAGGCGTTCTGGCGTAGGACTGGGACCTGTGAGGGGTTATTTTTCCAGCTGGTTTCCTTTAGCACTCTGTGCCTAATGTTTTTCAGGCACAGTACTATGCCAGGACTATGTAGTGAATCTAGATAAAGGGAAACAGTGCTGCGTTAACGGGACTATTTTCATTTTATTCTGTACATTTAGTTTTAAGAGAAGATGTCTGACTTACTTAAACATGTGCTCCTTAGCTTCCAGTGGCGTTCCTCTGCAGAACCCTGGCTATGGATACAGCTCTGTTCCTGGAGGATGTGCACCTGTGCCTCCTGCCCCTGGGGGCTATTCACCCCTGCCGGGAGGCTACGCTGCCCCACCACCACCAAACGGACCTTATCCCTATGCCCCGCCTCCAGGGAACGCCTACGGACCTGCTTCCCAGCCCATGGGATATCCATATGCCCAGACTCCAGGTGTGGAAGTTGTGTACTGATGGCTGTGTGTGATATTAGCTGTGAAGGAATCACTGTGGCACAGTGAGGGTTACGGTGAGGGTTACTGTCTCCGCCAAGGATCCTGCTCCTTGCAGGAATCTGTCACATGCTGTTGATCACATCTCCTGCTCCTGTTTCTCTGCATCGCTTCCCCCTCCTTCCTTATTTTGATGCTCTGTGCTGCTTCTGTCTGCTCTCCCAAATGCATCTGCTTTCCCCCTAACCTTGACAACATACACTGACCTTAACAACTTAACACTGTAGTTCTAGCTACGTGGAAATGTGGTTTGCAGACTGTGCTGCTGCTTGGTAGAGAATTATTGCCTGCTGACATGACAGACATAAGTAAATTCTCAAATCCCTCCTGTGTGCATCCCTGCCAAGCCTGGAGAGTTTCCCTTACCACTGCTCTTCTCCCCAGCTAATATGCTAATGGGCCTGGAGCTCTCTCCTCTGTGTCCTGTGGTGTGTGGTCCAAAGCATCAGCCTGGTGTTGTCTTTTTCAGGTATTTACCCACCACTTCCAAACATGAACCCCGTGTACATGCCATCTCCACCACCCTACTCTGGGGCACCTCCTGCAGGACCTTCAGCTCCCCCAGCCTGGGTGAGCCCAGGAATGCCAGGTAAATGAGATTGGGCAGTTGCCAGGGTCTGGGTGCAAAAGGGTGCCTGGGGGCTGAGGGTGGCATGGGCACAGCATGGGGTGGAGAAGCTGTTGTTGCAAGAGCTCCAAGTCTTCTCTAGGGAGCTGCTCAGCCTTGCACTGCACAGCTTGTGGCCCACCCTAGGCAGCTTTCTCGAGCTGCTCTGAATTCTAACCCAGCTTGCTGCAGTTCCTGTTGGCTCCTTGGGCCTTTCTTATCTCCTTGGAAGAGGTGAGACTGGGGAGAAGGCTCTGGGGCTAGGGCCATTTCCTCAGATATTTAAGGTGGCTTTTCTTCCTTCCTTTCCAGGAGGCAGTAAGGCCATGGAAGCTGCTTCCAGTGCATATTACAACCCTGCCAACCCACACAATGTGTACATGCCCATGGTGAGTACCATGCCTGGTCTTCATGTGCCTACTCCCTCCTCTGTCACTAGCAGAGATGGTGCTTTGCTTTCTTAGCAAAGTCTAGTGTACCTTCATTGTGCATGTTGAACATGCACAGAAAGTATGCATTCTTCTGGGAGGGAAGCTCCCATGAAGAAGGCTGGTTAAATTTTCAGTCAGCAAAGGAGAAAGGCCTTAAGATTGATCAAGTAACAGGCATTTACTACCTGTCTTACTCCTAAAGGCATAACAGACTTGCATGGGCACAGAGAAAGCACGGAGCTCTCTGCATCCATTGGGCCTGAAAATGAGAGTTAAAGAAAAATAGGTCACTTAAGGATGATGACGTGGGTTTCTGTTTTGCTTTCTTTTTGGGCTGCATGGAGACAAGGAGGTCTCTTACTGTTCAATCAGTGGCAGCCAGTAGGTTGTCTGTAGCCTCCATCTGGTCCATGGCAGTCTGGCTGTGCCCTTCACTGCCTTGCTTGGCTCTGGTGGGCTGGAGACTGATGGAGCAGCAAAGCTGGCCCTCAGCCCAGGGTTTGCTGTCTGCTGGGTCAGAGCTATGAGCTTCAACAGGGACAAAGACCAGGAAGGGAAGAGAGGATGGCATTTAAAACAGATGAAATGGTCCATTTGCAGTAGATCATTGTGTGAAAGACAAGGTTCACTTTCTTAGAAAAATCTATAAGTTTAATAAAAAAAAATAGACAATTAGGAGACAGAATGAAAACAACTACAGTTTCTCGGCCGAGGGTGCCTGGCACTGAGGCTAGCCAGCAGCACACCTTTTACCCTTTCAGATTCTATGTTTAAAGGATCTCTGTGTTACATTTTCAGTAGACCCTAATGCATGATTCAAACATTTTCTTTGGGTTTGATCAGTTTCAGCTATCCCAAATCGTTTTATCTGGTAGATCCGTCTGTAGGTGGCTCCACTCCATCTGGTAACATGGGTCTCATAAATTCTTTTCCTGAGGTTTCTGGTTATTTTCATTTGGATAAGAAACAGAAGTTCAGCAGTCTTTATGCAGGAATGCAGGGTGACTCTCCCTACCTTATGGTTTGGTCAGTTTAGATATTACAAAGAGGAAAAAAAACTAGTCTTTTTACTGTTAACACTGTTGCAATCAGAAAATACACATTTGTCACCTTTCTAAACTCTGTTAGTAAAAGATAATACAGTACAATCTTCCCACATTATACATTCCCACATTATTCATTTTAATATTTGTGAAAAGCCAACCATATAATATGCATTTATAACAATTTGTTACCTGGTTTTGAGGGTACTTTTTCCTAGAAATATTATGGAGACAGCATGCGTCATGGAACATAGCTGATACAAGAGAGGAATGGTGTGATGAAATGACAGCTTAAACCATATCACTTGGTTCTGTCTGTAGCTCACTGCAGGGCACTCATTTCTGGTGAGCCAAGCCTGCGAATGCCTGCAAAGAGCTGGGCATAAAACCTCGATGGTCGTTGACTCTACTGTATCTCTCTCCAGGATCCCCCACCTCCTTATGCACCTCCTGAGGACAAGAAGAACAACTAACAGAAAGAAATTGCAACCAGCCTCCCAGATTCTCTCTCCCTGGAGACTATTTGGCTGTTAGTACCCCTCAAGTTAGCATATCTCTAGATCTCTGTTTCTCTACAATATAGTGCTGGGCAGCTGAGCCCTCTTTAAACATTGAGTCAGTGGCAATACCAGGCAGAACAACAGCACTTTCCTACTTACTCGCTTAATATCATGGGGTTGAAGGACTAACTTTTGCCCTGCCATTGGCCTGAGGAGAGAGATGGACTTCTTTCTTATTATTAAACTGCATCACATGACTTATCTAGGACTAAAATGTGAAGGCTCTGGGATCTTGTTGGAGTAAAACAACTTGGAATGCCAAACTTGCGACTTCTGAAGCACTGTCTAGGAAGAAAGGTGTAGAGAGCTATGAGGTTCCCTCTAGATCCTCAGGTGCCCTAGAAAGGTGTTAAATTTCCTTAAATTCTAGGGCAGTTCAGTGTGAGATGGGACTTTGGAAATCCTGTATTGTGTTGGAAGTATGTGGCATCCTGGACTAACCTTGAGGGGTGATGACCTTGAGTGCATTTGAAGAGACGCTGAAGCATTTGGCTGCACAAGAGGGAAGGGGATGGGTCCCAATCAACCTGTCTTCGTAACCATTGGATTGAGATGAAAACAGAGGTGTGCTCTGATGTGAGCAGGCCCCATATCTGTGCAATGATCCTATGTCAAGCAGCCATTCCTCAAGTGTAGTATGAGTCAAGTGCTGCACGCCTTGGAGTAAAATGTTACATTAGGCAGATGACCTGGCACTGGCTTTGTCAGGAGCCAAGTCCTGTAGCCCTGGCTCCCTCTGCTGAGCAAACTTGCACTGTGTGCTACCTCCACAGGGGAAAACTGGCCTTCATCATTTCCATCAGCTGCTGGAGCCAGGCTGTGTGTGCCCACATCTGAGCGTCATGGGCAGGTGGGCACTGGAAAGCCAGAGTTGGATACTTACAGGTGCAGTGCCCTCGGCTGGGAACTGCTGTCTGGGTGGGAGTTACTAATGCTTGGCTCTCCTGCAGAGACTGGCTGCTCAGCCAGAACCTCTCCTTTTTCCTTAGGACATAGTGCTGTTAAACCTGCTCTGAAGAGTCTAGTCTGGTGGCGACCCTTGTGATCCTTTACATATAGGGTGATTGTACTTCTTCCTACAGCCTCCCTGCCTTCACAAGGAGGGGGAAGGAGTGTTTTCCCTCTTACTTCCCTGTATGGCAGGGCTCTCCTGCAAGTCAGGTTTGCACAACTTAAAAGTATGAATTCCTAAAGCCGTTCCAGGTGGGGGGAAGTAAGTTTCCTTATCTATAAACACCTTTTCTGACTGAAGAGATACTCTAACAATATTTAAAAAAAAAATCAACCATGAATGTTTGTAACTTTTTGAATTGCACTTTAATACAGGAGTGTTGATACCTTTATCTGCCAGTTTACTGTTGTGTGTGTGGTGTTGTCCTGGTTTAGGGCAAATTTGGGAGGAATCCTCCAAATAAGGTCCCTCTGGAAAGCAAACCCAAATGGCCCCTCCCCCAACCAGTCCGGGAAAAAAATTCCTTGGAGAAAAGTGGAAAAAACTGTTTATTCAACAAAGTGCCCACAAGCATAAAGAATGAATAATATGAAACAATAAAACCTCTTGTTCTGGAGTAGATGCGAAATTGAGAAAGTCCTTGCCGTGGGTCAGCTCAGCTCGCTCAGTCCCTCATCAGTCCCAGTCCCTCCAGTGCTGCTGCAGAATGCTGAAGTCCAGGGCCCGGTGCTCCTCTGGGTTTTTCAGTCCAGAGCAGGTTTAAACAGTTCCAGGGTATCTTGGTTTGGAAGGACCAGTATCTGCCAAGGAAAGCTGGAGTTCCCCTTGGAATGGAGAATTTAAACCACCACCCCCACACTTTTTTCCAATTATAAATTTGCAGCTAGAGGCTTTCAGGCAAAGATTTGGGAGTAGAAATAGCAGTTCTTTACTAGTATGTATAAGAAAGGAAACAAAAACAACAACCACAGCATTAATAACAAAAGCAGTACCAAGAACCTCGAGGGCTTTGCTTTATAGAACCCAGGGCAGTTTGGTCTCGGTGCCCCTGGAGGATCCTCAGAGCACTAAGCTGGAACAGTGGAAAGTCCCGGGCTGGTAGCTGGGATGGCAGGGTGTCCCAGCAGGGCAGGGTGTCCCAGCAGGGCAGGGTGTCCCCAGCAGGGCAGGGGGGTGCAGGGTCACACTGTAGCAAGAGGGGCAGTGCTGAAGAAGCCGCGACAGCGGGGCAGAGCTGGCCCAGCTCCAGCAGGGCAGCAGAGGAGCTCAGAATTCCAGGGCGAGCAGATGATGGTAGATTTCCCAGGACTGGACCCCTCCAGTGACAGTGAACTCTTCTAGCAGTGAGCAGCAACCCAGCCGTTCTCTCCCCAAATGCCAAAGAGAGAGCGAAGCTGCTTTCACCTCTGTCCTTTACCCCCAAAACTCATGTTATCTCCCCCTCTGAGCTTTGGCCATCCCTTTGTTTTGGTCAAGCACCCTTTAAGTACCCAACACTTCATCTTCTTACTAACTTACAGGGAAAAAAAAATCTTTAGAGTAAAAAAGGAACAAACCTAACCCACAACACAAGGGAGGAAAAAAACGTCCAGGGAACTTCTCTGCCACAGCTAGGTAAAACTAACTGAAAACAAGGAGATCTCTGTCCCAGTGCTGTCCATGCCTCAAACGAACACAGTCTGGAGAAGGAATGTGTAGGAGTGAACAGTTTCTCCAAAACAAATTGTGCACTTCTTCCCCCCTCTTTGCTCTTAGAGCTAGTCATAAAGGTACAGAATTTAACATACAGCATAAACAGAACAGATGATTGGAGATACAAGCATCATAAAGTCACCCTAGGACAGTTGTGTTGACCTTAATTCTTGCACACTGCACAGAAGGCTGGAATGAACTACAACTGCTACTGCTGTTCCCTCGGGTCACCTGTGGGTCAGTACATCTCTCTCCCTGGTATGTGGCAAAGCCGGACCTGGAATCAAGTAACTGGAGGGAGTGAAGAAGGTGGAGCTCATCCCTTTGCTGCCTGGGAAGGGTGGAAGGCTGGCTGGTGCCTTTGGTTGTGCCCAGGTATCCAGAACTGGCACATGTTCACAACCCATCACTGTATGTAAGCAGGGGCCATGTCACCACACTGCTACTCACTACAGCTGCATTCATAGCAACTCTTCTATGTACATTACACCAGAGGGAAGGCCTTTGAAGTCCTTAAAAGAAACTCCTCACCAGCAATTTTTTTCTAGCAATGGAAAAATAAAATACATAATAAGGAAAATGGCACTTGACTATAGACTGTAAAATCTGTTTCCCCTTGTGCCAAGGAATGCTGCTGCCCTGCTGAACATAATGTAATCACTGGAAAGCCATTTCTTACTCTGCATCAGTCCAGTTTCTGACAGGAAACCAGTTCTATTTCCCAGCATAGTTGTCCCTGTTTTGAGGTAATGACCCTGTAATCCTACATTAACCGAACAGCTATAGCTAACAACACATGAGACAGTCTGTGATCTACTTCCCTTTATTTCAATCAATTTCTCTCAATCACTCCTCAAGAACAAAGCCAGATCCTTGTTTTGTTAGAAAGTCCTTCCTTACTAGAACTGCAAGCGTTGTGTTCAGTATCTTGACTTGCACCCCAGAGAAAGTTTCTGGAAGGGGCCAGAATCAACCATTTGGTCCTTCAGGAACAAGAGTGGACAGATGACCAGGAACCCTCCCACAAGCAGAACTGAAATAGAGAATTATTTTTTTTCCTAATCTAAAATGTGGTATTTCCCCAGTCTGAGGCTTAATCTCATCACCTAGAACTCCTCCATAGGTAGTTTGCTGCATGTAGGTGAAGCAGTTGAGGGTTTTAGAAGTATCCTGACATTTCCAGTTGATTAGTGCAGGCTCCTCCTCGGGATAGAGCTGTGGATGGAAGGGCCCTTAGGAGAAGAAGCCTTTCCCTGAGAAACCCTGAGTTTTCAGCCTGCTGGAGTAGGATCCAGTACTCCTTTTAGCAGAAACTTCCTTCTAGAGAAAGGATTCCACTTTCCTCTTGGAGGCACCTGTGACCAACTCCCAACCCGAAAGACCACCTCAACTGAGCATCAGCATCTTCCTGTCAGCACTCCTACACAACATTCTGTGGCTCTGCAGTTTTTGGTGTGTACCACAGCACGGCTCCTGGGCTTGTGCATGGCTCATAGAGATTTTTGCTCCGCTCTACTGTAAACTCCTACCAGAGGGGCTTTAATACAATGCTAGCACATACACTAGAGTGCAGTAGTGCTGACCTCTAGGATCATGGCAGCAGGACCAGGCCTGCAGGCAAAGCCCCACTGGACAGGACTATTATGCCTCCAAGAGCTCTTGGTCCTGGTGGGGATACGTGGGAGAGATGCAGCCCTGTTGAGAGCCCCTTATTCTAAACCAAGCTGATTATAGCACAAGAAAGAAGGTGACCAAGTCTGATACTTAAGGTTAATTGCCATCACACACTTGGGGGGGTGGGAGGAAGGGAAAAGGGGATGTCACAACCCTAGGAGATACTGAAATACCCAAAGCCTTTTTACAGGTGTAGTTCAAACAGCCCCTGCAGCAGCCAGTAGTACCCAGCTCAAAGCAATGAAGTTCTCAGGTGTCAGAGCTGACAAACTTCAGTAGTGGCTGGACTCTACTTGTGTGGCATCTTCCACAGGAGGATCTCAAAAGGTTTTGCAATCACCAAGGCACTACACCCTGCACACCCTTAAGCAGTGGGCAACAAGGATTCCTGATTTATGCAAACAGAGCAGACATCATCAAGCTGGTACCAGGGGATGGTCACTGCCTAGCACTGCTGGGCTCACCAGCAAAAGACACTTGTGCAGTGAAGAGCCACGTGCCCTGGGGTCTCATGGCTTACCCTGGCACTGGTCCACACCCCATCCACTGGGCCCTGTCACAGAAGGGCTGGGTGGAAACCCTTGCCAGGGGCTTGCTGTCTGACAACGTGCCAGGGTTCTACCAGGAGTGCCGTGGGACGGAGATACCACATCACCACTCCCGAGGGGTTAATAATGACTGAAAAGTTGTCTGCTGTCTTCAAGGCCCCGATCATCTTCCCGACATACACGTCTTGTACCTGAAAGAGAGAGCTGGAGTTACCAGCAATTCCAGACCTTTCATCTTGGGCTTCAGCTGTGGTCACTGACATGATATAGTGGGACAGGGCACAGCAGTTGGCAACAGAAGAGTGACCCAGTGGGAAGCTGCCCCTTCATCCCAAAAGCATGGAGTAAGAGTACTCCTTCTCACCCCCTCAAAAAGCATAGAGATCTGGGAAGAGGGGGATCCATGTGCCGTGGGACTGCCCTGCTGTGCAGTGTCAGTGGGGCTCACCTCATACACAGCATCCTGAGGGAAGTGGAGTTTGGCCAGGCTGGTGGTGTAGCGGAAGGGCATATCTGTCCTCCGGCTGAAGAACACAAGGGCACTGGCAGCCTGGGACAGTGGGCGCACAAACACCTCAATGTGCGATTTCTCCTAGGGGTGGGGAGAGGTGGGTGAGGCAGAGCTGCTAGGAGCAGTATAACTTCTGACTTTGCCCTGTGGGGCTGCTACACCAGCAGGCCCACAACTCCCACAGCTCTCCTGCTCCTGTTTCTCTGCATTGCTTCCCTCCCCCTCCTTATCTTGATGCTCTGTGCTACCTCTGTCTGCTCTCCCAAACGCATCTGCTTTCCCCCCTAACCTTGACAATCCTGCGGCCCTGGATTCCCAGGGGATCCTGGTTGATCTGGATTATCAGGCGGTTCTGCAGGATCTCCTTGGCACCGGGGGAGATGGTGCGGAGATCCGTGGACATGAGGAGCGGAGCTGCCATCACTGTCCACAAAGCCATTTGGGAGCGTGACTGCTCGTGGCTAAGGCCGAAGTTTCCGATGATGAGCTGGAGGGGAGACGGTGAAAAGACGGAAGAAGCAGAAAAAGGTTAGAAACCTGTCTGCTTGTCACCCGCAATGCTGCTTCCTGCTGGGAAGGAATGCACAAGGGAAACCTCACACACTTTTGCTTCCCCTTAAGTAGTCCACCACTATTGCCACAGGCACCGGGAAGATCTCATCCCTGCTAGCAACATACATTCAAATGCACTCCTTGACACCCTTTGTTTCACCACTCTTTGCCTTCAGGCTGTGCAGGGAAGGACAAGAACACCTAGAGAACTTGACAGGTAAACTCAGGTGATGAAGGGCTCATCGCAACCACGGGGTTTTTCCCACAGCTTAGCCAAGGGCAACGCCAGCTTTGCCTCTGCAGCAACAGGCCTTCTGCTTCTGGAGCTCTTCCTCTGCCCTGCCCCTAAAAGGGGGGATCCCTCATCCCCAGACAGGGTCAAAGCACCCACCCCCCATCCGCACCATGTCTGGGTCGTTCCAGTGACCAGGGCCAGCTGCTGGCTGCAGCACATCCTGGTTTGTGAAGAACCAGTCCACGATGGAAAGTACACTGTCCCAGGAGTCCTGGATGTCATCATAGTTACGCCACAGGTTGCAGATCTCTGCCAGGATGGTGTAGTTCACCTGATAAAGAGAACAGTGTCAAGCAGGAGAGAAAAAAGAACTGTTCTGCAAGGTGGGGGAGGCAGGGGCAGCACTGTTGAATTGTTGAGAGCTGCACTGTCCAGCAAGTGTGTGAAAAGCAGAGGAATCTGGAGAAGGGTGATGAGGGATGGGCAAGGAGGCAAGACAGTCATATCCCACTATGTCTGGGCACACCCCAGTACAATAGGATGTCTGGCAGAACAACCATAGAGGCCACAAGGAAATATGAGAAGCTGTCAGCTACGAGAATGAGAGCAGCTCAGGACTGACTCAAAAAGTGAAAGAAGAAATACATGAGTGCAACCAATTCTCAAGAAACACATACTAGGAAGATTATCCTATTTCAAGCACTGAAACCAGACACTATTGTCTCACAACAAGACTGTCAGGACCAACCCCCATCATCTGAGTAGGATGGAAAGGATATGCCCCAGAGCCTTCTTCCCACAAACTCCCATCACCTAGCCATACTTGGACACCCAAGTGTCCCTAGATGCCTGGCAGGAAGGCCACATTCCCTCTGAGGACCTGCAGCACCATCCTGGAGTGAAAAAATAAGTGGTGTGTAACACCCTGCTCCTGGTGCTCCAGCAAGAGCTCCTCCAGGGCACAGGGGAGACGGGAACTTGCCAACAGATGGGAAAACCCTTACCTTGGGGGGAAGACCCCCTTGATATGCTGGCCAGCTGCAAGAGTAGACAATGGGACGGCCTGTGGCATTCAAGGCCCTTGCCATTTCTGGGTACCCTTAGGGAGAGAAGATGACAACAGTGAAGGGGGTGGCTGGCAGCAGCCCATGTCCCAGCAGCAGCCTTTGTCCCAGCCCACCCAGCAAGGGGAATACCAGGCTAGCCTGGCTTGCGTCCTTACACCAGCTCCAGGGCACACAAACTCCCACCTCTTTTCCCAACAGCTGCAATAGGAGACACAAGGGAAGAACTGGCTGGCCAAGTGTTGCTGCAGAGGGCCAGCTGCCCCAACCCAGCAGCAGGAGGAGGAATGCCAGAGGCTGGTGAACTTTTACCCTTTGCCTGCTCCTCTGCGGATGAGTAGCACCCATCCAGCTTCAGCATGTCCACACCCCACGCTGCAAAGGTCTGGGCATCCTGCTTCACATGTTCCAACATGGTGCCTGGGTAGCCCCCACAGGTGAAGGTGCCCAGGTCACCATAAATGCCCAGCTTCAGGCCCCTGGCATGGACCTGTGAGGAGAGCAGAGCTGCAGGAAGCAAAAGAAGGAATCCAAGGTGTCTCCCAGGTACCAGGGTGTCATGGGTTGAAACAGGATCTCTCTGCTAGGATCTTGGAATTCTATGGAAAGGACAGGGACCTATGGGCGGGGGGGGGGCAGGTTTTGGACTGACATGCAGTTCTGACCATTCAGAAAACGGAGGGTGACTTTTGGGAATACGCACATAAAAGCTGAAGCTGGGTTGGAGATTTTCTCCTTCCCTCCTGTCCAGCGAGCAGGTAACACATGGGCAGCTGAGGGGAGCCCAGCCTCGGCCCTGGCTGCCCCCAGGGTGGCCAGATTGAGACTTTAAAACTCTACCCCTTCTTGGAGATGACAGAAAAGGCCAGATTGGAGACATGTGAAGGGACAATATGGAGATCTCAAAGTTAGTAAAGGAAGAATGGCTTTTAAGTGGTAGAGGTGATGAGTTGCCTTGGTTCTAGGCTGAAAATCTCCTCTGGATTTTGGTAACAGGACAATCTTTTAAATCGTGGACCATATAAATTGGGGAGATGATTTGCGGATTTGAGCAAAGGTATCTGTGATGAACTGAGTGAACATTTTTGTGCCCTCATGAGAGGTTGAACAGAGCGACTTGGGAAGAAGCTCTCTGCCAATGAAGAAGTGAGAAGACCATCCCTATTCCCTGAGTTGAAAAAGATCCTTTGTTTTTGTTTTTTTTTAAACAGCTCATTTTTAAAAGGTGAAATCCCCAATTTGTGAAATCCATGGCCCACAGGTAGTCACAGGAAAGGCTACATGATATGGGAAGTTCTACAAATGCAGAAGTCCCCTGGGTGGGCTGCTTTTGTGTGAAAGTTACCAAACCACAGGAGTGACTTCTCTCTCTCAAAGGCTGAATGAAAAACTGTTTTATAAGTGGTACTGACCTGGGGTTCTGAGTTGTGTCTCCTTATGTTGTTTGTAGAAAATGAACAGTTTGCAGTGGGAGAAAGGGTTGGTTTTAGAAATTAATTTGTGTTGTGTTTTTTTTTTTTCTTTTCTTGTTTTCTTCCCTTAGTGTATCTTAATAAAATCTATCTGGTTTTTTGCTTCTAAGTTGAGCCTGCTTTTTTGCCTTTTTCTCCCGGGATCCTGTCTCTCAGTTAGCACACAAATTCGGCAAATGTAAGATCACCACATAAATGGTGACTTGGATTAGCAAACCTAAACCTCAACACAAGGTCCTCTATTCCTTTCCCCGCCATAGTGGCATGGGGACAGAGATCCCCAGTGGCACTCACATAGTCAGCCAGAGCTTTAATTCCGCTGGGAAATCTCTTGGGGTCGGGAACCAGCTGTCCTGCTGCGTCCCGCTGCTTGGCAGACCAGCAGTCATCAATGTTGACGTACTCGTAGCCCAGCTCTCTCCAGCCATCCTCTGCCAGCCGGTCTGCCATCTCGAAGAAGAGCTGCTCGCTGTGGATTGAGGAGACATAGCAGGCTGTGACCCTTCGACCCTGTGCCTCACCAGGTGAGGTAGGCAGAGGGATTTGAGGGTTAACTGGGCGCTCTGGAGGGCTCCCCGGACCATAGGAGGGTCTCCAGCGCTCCCATTTAAACCCTGTCTGTGTTTATGGAGCTCACCGAGGGAGAAGCGTTTCCCCGACTGCCTGAAAAGCCTGCCCACAACCTTCAGCTCCGAGGGCTGTCCGCCGGGCCGTCTGAGCCTCCCGCTCCCATGCACTATCCAGCCCGGGGTCCCAGGGCCGCAGACAGCGCCAGAGCCATCCTGGGCCTGAAGTTCGACCAGACCGAGCCCCAGCCGCTAACCTGATGCAGTTGCGGGGATCCGCCTGGCAGTCCACATTGCAGCGGAACCTCTCCCAGGACATCCAGCCCATGGGGGGAGTGCGCGCCAGCCCGTTCTCCAGGGCCACGGAGGGCAGCGCCAGCGCCAGGACCAGCGCCAGCCCGCTCAGTACCATCGCCTGCATCGCTGCCACCGGGTCACAGCGCGGCTCTCCGGGCGCCCGGCCGGCCCCACTCACATGATGCCGTCCGCATCAGCTGACCGACCGCCCCCGCCTCCCGCGCCGCCCCATTAACATCGCTCCCTCGCGGCTGCACCGTGTCAGCATCTCACCCTGTCCGGGCTGCGCCCCGCTGCGGCTGTGCCCCATAGCTGGTACCCATCAGACTGCGCCCAGCCCGTGCTGCACCCTATTGCAGCTGCACCCCGTTATTGGCAGCCTGTCACCGCCGCCTCCGAGCCTGCTGCACCCCAACAGTGACTCTGGGAGCGGGGGTTTAGGTCCCCCCAGGCGGCGGCCCCGCAGAGGCGTCGGGCGGAGGCGGCTCGGGTCCGGCTGCGGTGTCCCCGGCCCCCCCGCTCTCCGCCGGCGGGGCGGTGCTGCCGGCGCGGCGGGACGGCCCCGGCGGCAGGAGCCTTCCCCCGCCCGGCCGCGGTAGGGCCGGGCTCGTCCGCACCGCCGAGCAGGAGCGGCCGGAGGTGAGCCGGGCCGGGGCCGGGGTCCCGCCGCCGCAGGGAAGGCGCTGGGGGGCCGGGGCAGGGCGGCGGCAGGGCGGGAGCGGCCGCGGGACCGCGGGGGTCGCAGGCACACGACGAACCCACGCACGGAGGGGCACACACAGACACGCAGCCCCATTGCAAAGGCGTGCGCCCGCACACAAAGACACAGAGCCCAGCACGGCACACGTGGGACCCCCAGAGCCCCCTCGCGTCAGGGCAGGCCTGGGCTGCCCCGGCTGTCCACAGCCTGAGTGTGCAGGCTGAGAGCCCCCCAGGGCAGAGCCCCTGCAGGGAATAGGCTTTCCTGGTGTCTGATCGGGGTCTTGGGCATTTTTCAACTGGGGTCCATGCCCCTCATATCGTCAGCCGTGTCCCACAAGCCCTGATGGGAGAGAGGGGCTCCGGGAGGGATTCTGGATGGTGCTCAGCAGTGGGGAAGCTCCTAGTGCCCGAATATGTCCTGGGAGTGGTGGCCGTGGTTTTCTGCATATTTCTACGTGTGAAGTTTTAGCCGTTGGAAATCCTTTTGCAACTGAACAATCCTCAGAGGTTGTGCTGCTTCTGTCCTTCAAGGCTCTGTTCTCTTTGCCTTGCTGAGTCGCCTGCCACAGAGCCTCCACAAGTGAGGCACTGACAGCTTCTACAAAACATTTCTTTTTTTTCTTTTAATAACCCCAAAACAAACCCAGTAGCCAGAAAACAAACCCAAGGAGCACTGGCCTGAGCTGGAGCTCAGGCTTTGAAGCAAGAGCATGTTACCCCAGTTTTGACATCCCAGTGTAGGCTTGCCTGCACTGAGGACCCTGGATTTCTGGGGTGGGAGTGATACAGCTCTTAGCTCTGTCAGCTCTGACAGTCCCAGTCTGTTCTGGTTCATAACTCCTCCTTCTTCATCCTTTTCTTCCAGCAAAGGATGGTGTTCATCACGCTGAAGCTTCAGATACCCCCAGCTAGGGAGCAGCCTGGCCAAGGAGGACAGCAAGGGTTTGCAGTCTGACCTGCACAGCTGGTATGGCACCGTGCACCCCACTGCTGGAGAAACTGCTGGAGCTGGGAGTTCTGCTGCCAGGGCAGATGGTGGGGTGGGTGGTCCTGCATGGAGACAGGGAGTAGGGAAAGGGAGCAGAAGTGTAAGTTCCAGAGCCCTTGGGTCTGAAACACTCTCCTTATCCTGCCTTCTAATAGAGAGCAAAATGAGTGCCTTGCAGGCAGAGAGGCAAATTTCTTTGAAGTGTCCCATTAAAGACCAGCAAAGTAGGTCAGTTGTGGAATAAGAAATGAAACAGAGGTGTTGGTGTTCCCAGGAAAGGCAGGTGTCTGGGTGGTGAGGCTCTGGTAGTGACCTCCTCTTTGCAGCAGCAAGGAACCAGCCTGCCCTTTGTAGGGGTACCTGCTGGGTTAGACGCTGTCCTGTATCAGCGGCTGCTGGAGTCATGGCTGCTTTTCCCTGGGAGCAGGATCAGACCTCTTCTGATGGGGCCAGTGACATGCTCCTCACACCAAGAGAACCTCCTCTTCCCCCTCTCTTCATCTGCACCTAGGTGGGGCGATGAAGCTGAATGAGCGGAGCGTGGCCCACTATGCCACCTGCGACTCCCCCGCTGACCACGCCGGCTTTCTGCGCAAGCGGGTGGAGCGGCACCACCACCACGGCACCTCCTACCAGCGCCGTTGGTTCGTCCTCAAGGGCAACCTCCTCTTCTACTTTGAGGAGCGGGAGAGCCGGGAGCCCGTGGGGCTGGTGGTCCTGGAGGGCTGCACCGTGGAGCTGTGCGAGGCCGCCGAGGAGTTCGCCTTTGCCATCCGCTTTGATGACGCTGGTGCCAGGGCTTATGTGCTGGTGGCCGATGGGCAGGCTGCCATGGAGGCCTGGGTGAAGGCACTCTCACGGGCCAGCTTCGACTACATGCGGCTGGTGGTAAGGGAGCTGGAGAAGCAGCTGGAGGAGGCCTGCAAGAGCTTGGCTGCTTGCCGTAAGTCTCCATGGAGGTCCTCCTCTTCCTTCTCTGGCAGGAAGAGGCAGCTCTCCATCCCTGCCTTGCAGCCTCTCCAGGAGAAGCCCACCACCCTGGAGAATGGCTACTCCACATGGAGTAGTGGTGGTTGTGCCGCTGGTGGGGCCACCTGCACTGACCCTGATGAGGGACAAGCGAAGCCCCCGCCCCTGCCTCCACGCCGGCGCTCGGCCGCCGGCAGTGCCACGGGATCCCCAGCACGTGGCCTCTCCCCGGCCATGCTGGAGAGCCCAGTGTCACCAGAGATGATCTGCTTCTCCAAGCTGCACAACTGGTACGGGCAGGAGATCGCAGTGCTGAGATGGGAGTGGCAGGAGAGGCAGAAGAGAGGACATCTGTGACTGGGGGCAGGGGACACAAGTCACTGAGCAGCTGATGCCCAGCATCCTGTCCTGCATGCAGGAAGAGTGAAGTGAGGGATGCTGCTTGCCCCCTGCCCTCATGAGTGGCTGAGTGTGCAGTGTGTGTATGCTTCACTTGGGAGGGACTCGAATCTCCTCTAAACCTCACATTTAATTTCCATGAGGCTTTATACAGCCAGAGAGTGTAAAACGCCAGGGGAGCCGCCTTTATTTATACTCTCTCTGCTGGAAATAGGAGCTGCCCAAATCAGCACATATGCAATGAACCTCAGCCAATGGACTTGGCCACTTGCTGTCCTGACATGGTGGATGCTCTGAGTGTTTCCTCCGCTACCTCTCTTTCACCACTTGTTTTTTTTATTTTCTTTCTTAGTGTGGAGGTTTGCTTTTGATCAGTGCTTATTACTGTCTGTGGTCTTGTGCCAAAGTCCTTCTGCCTTTGTTCTTTTGCAGCAGATAAGGCTGGGCTCTTATGAAGTGCCTCTGGCAGGCCACTGGCCCCAGTGCATCCCTCCAGCCTTGTGCCTTTCTCATTACAGGACATGTAAACCACTGCTGCTGTTGCTGGCCCAGCAGCTGGGGAGTTTGCATTGTTTTTTTACTTTCATCTGCATTAACCCTTCTTTCAGCTAAATTCTTCAGGATGGATTATCATGGTCTTGCAACTGTCTCTTTGTGTGTTCATACTAAGCAGCAAGCCTGAAATGGAGACACAGAGCTTGGCCTGAAGCCACACTGAGGACACCAGGAGCTCCCCAAAACTGATCTGGACTCTGTCAAGTGGTAACCAAGCCTGCTATTATATCTGGTTTAAGGTTTCCCTGTTCCTAAACAGGGATGCTAAAGCCTCTTTGCCTGGGCAGGAGAAAATTTCTCAGCCTTTGCTTAGACTACAGCCCCTGCAAATGCCATAGAGGGCTCAGTCAACTCATTGGGTTGCTTGCCCATGAAGGTGTCTAGAGCTACACTCCTGCAGGGCCTCTCTCAGTACTGTGGCTCTGCCCAGCTCCTGGCAGTGCTGTGCAGTTGGAGGAGAGGCTTTGAAGGAGTGGGGAGGGAGAGAGGGCTAGTCTCAGGAGGAGACGTGAAGGTGTGGGAGTGAGTTATGGGTGTTGGCAGTGTCTGGGCTTGCCTCTCCAGCATCAAAGCCATATTGCTGCCTTCTACCAAGCCTGCACCTGGCCTACTGGCACTTCCCTCTGATTTCATGTCAGCATTGCTTGGCTGATCTCTGCAGCACATCCTGTCCTCCCAGCAGGCTGGGAGGGCTGCAGGAAGGCACGCCTGTTGCCTCACTGTGGAAACAGACTTGTCTATCAGTAGGTCAGAAACCTTGGCCACAAGGCACATGGTACAAGTAGGTGGGTGCTAAGTCTAGCAACTAGAACACCCTTGGGATGGGGTTTAAAATTTTTCCTTATCTAGTTGCATGCTTCCCATCTAAAAATGTTCAACCTGTTTTTTATTGCTCTGTTTCATTGAAGAGCTTTGTTAGGAAAGCAAAAGCCCACTTCAGGTCATGACTGGCTAGAACCTTTCTGGACTTAAACACACTTGGCTTCCTACTTTGCAATTGCTTGCAGAGATAGCCAATGCAGAAATCAAATTAATTCTATTAACTCTTGATGCCTTTTAAAATATTTCTCTGGTAGTTTTGGATGATGAGTTTCCAGCCTCCTGCCTAATTATGGCTCGATGGTATATTAGAGGAAATCAGATCTTAAATTAGGTATTACAAATTACTTTGGGCAGTGAGAGTGTAGCCTTCACTTGCGAGCAATGCAGTCCAGTCTTCTCTGGTTCGTGGTTGTATAACTTCACAGTAAGGGTCTTCAAGTTTGGGAGGATTATTTTTGTTCTGCTCTTGTGAAAACAGTTCAGAAAAAATCAGGAGCAGGCGGCCGTGGGGCAAGGCCCTGGCCTCATCAGCAGCTCAGCTGGTTGGACGTAGGGGCCATTTCTGCCTCCCTACCCTGCTGCTTGAAGAGTTCAGTACTGCAGCATTCCTGGCTGCAAATGTGTCCCTTTTCCCATGCCAGGGCAGCAGCATCAGGGGATTGCACTACCTGGTGCCTCCTTGCTCTGAGCATGGGTATTTTGGGACCATTTCCTGCATTTTCCTGTGGTTATTTTTTAATGAAATACCGAGAGAATATTCCTCACCTCTCAGATTAACATAAATGAGATTGACACTAAAGGCTCAACTTCCAAAACAAATCAAAATGTAATGGCAGTTCCTACAGGAGAACTAAGAATTGGGAGTGACTTGAAAGGGAAAATAAATTAACAAAGCCAGTTCTGTCAGAACTGAAACTGCAACAGTATTATTCATTTAAGGGCTGTTTCACTTTTAAGAAGCTTAGTTTGTTTTAATAAGCCAAGACTGTGCCCATAACACTACTAAAGAGCTTATATTTAGTACTTTAATCTGTCCCATTCAAACGGCACAATTTCCATGCTACCTATATTTGCATTAGCACATATCCAACTAAATCCCAAATCCTGCAAATGAGGCACCACTCTGCTTTCTGTCTGATTGTGTTTGGAGTAATTTTGTGCTTTATCCTGCAGTGCTGGTAAGAAAATAGCTGAATCCTGATCCACATTTATGCTTAGCCCCAGTCATCCATGCCTGGTCCTTGGCTAGGTCTCCAAAGATACTGTGTGACTTTGGATGCGCTTGATCAGGGTTTCCTCACCATCCCACTGTTGTAGCAGGGTTGGCCCTTTTTGGAGTGAAAAGGGCCATAATTGGAGCAATGGCCAAATTTGTATGGGAGTACAGGATTTTTAATGACCACTGCCACTTGCTTCATCAGGCAGAAAGCACCTGACTGCTGCACTGCCTCCTCAGAGATGGGTGCTATCAAGCCAGCCCAGCTGAATTGGTTGTGCTGGCAGTGCCTTTGAAGCAGCCCCCAGGCAGGAGGTTGGGATTTCAGCTTCCTGAGGTTGAACATTCAGGTGCCTAATGGAGCTGCCTGTCTGTCTTTCTGCAGGCAGAGATTGTTACAGGAAAGGCAGAGAGTTTTCACTGCACATGGTTCCTGGCAGCAAGATAAGACTGATTGCCATCCAGGGTTTCTCTCCTGCCATTCGTGTTTGGACTGCTTCACCTCTGCCTCCACTTTTCCCTTTTAATTTTTAAAAATAGAGAATGTCTATCTGAACAGGTTCCTTGGCAAAGGGGGAGCTGAACACTGAAGCTGAGTAGGTACTTTTCTTAAAGTACTGAAGTTAGATCCTTTTCTAAAAGTTTTCTTTAGTGCACAAGCAATGAGAGAAAAGTGCTAAAATTTAAAAGAAATTGAAAGAGGAAGGTCAATGACCTTTATGAGCTGTGCCGAGAAGGGCTCCCAATCCTGCTAAAATAGTTGATTAAAGCCTTACATTTTTTTTTTTTTTTGAGGCTGGCCTTTCAGATTTGAGCCCATGATATATAATTTCTGCACATCATTTTTTTGGTAAAACTGCTGTTTTCCACTGAGTCCAGATGACGAGTAACCCGGAGGTTTTACCCGTGGCCACTCTTAGCCACGTGGTGGACAATCATGACCGAGATCAGACATTTCGTGTTACAATAGCTGCTGCACTAACAGTGCCTGGGTGAGCCACCCCTCAATGTTACCTCGCTCGGCTGCCTTGGCGGAAAAGCTGAAAAAAAAAAACCCCGCTGAAATGAAATCTTTCACCAGCAGCACCAAACTTGTGTTCTCTCCGTACCTGGAAAACACTACGAGCAACTCCTGCCTTTCCAAGTGCTTCTATTTTTAGGTAGGACGTCTTCTTTTTTTTCCAGGAGGCGGTTTTGCATGTGCTTTTGTTTTACTCGTATTATACGTTGCATTACATTGTTTATAGAGTTTGTTTTACACGCGGAACTTGTATTACGCATCTCATTGTTTACATTGTTTAGTTTGTATTTTACGCCCTGAAGCCGAATAAACCGGTTCGATTTGTAGCCCGTGCGCTGCCAAAGGAGCCGTGAAAGCCCCCGGGCGTGTCTGCAAGGGCCCTGCCCAGTTTAACCCTTTTCGGGAGGCGGCTCCGAGGAACTCCCACAGACCCTGCGGGGCGTGGCCTCGCCCGGCACATGCGCAGCGCCGATCTCGCCGCCTCCCCGCAAGGCTCGCGAGATCCCAGCTGACGCCCGGTCTCGGCCGTGGCTGGCGGCAGACGGGACGATGGCAGCGGCAGCCGGGCGGCTCCTGGTGGCGACCGTGGCTCGCTCGGGGCGTGCGGGCTGGGGCGAGCCGTGCCGGGCCCGAGCCGTGCCGCTGGTGCCCTCCCGGAGCGCCACCGTCACCCGCAGCGGCGCCATTTTGCCCAAGCCGGTTAAGGTGAGTGAGGGGCGAGTGGGCAGGGGCGGCCAGATCGCCGCGGCCGGAGCGCTGCTGTGGGTTGGGCACTGGGGATGAGTGACAGTGCCTGGGGCCAATGAGCGGGGGGCTGTGGGCGGGGAGGCGGGAGCGGGTCCCCGAGTGGGCGGGGCCCACCCTGCCCGTGTCCCTGGCGTCCCCCCGAGCGAGGCGGCGCTGCGGTGTGAGGGGGAGATGACACCCGCCTACGCACCGCCCTCGGTCACCGGCGACCGCCTCCCCCTTCCTAAGGCACGGGTGTTCCCTGCCCCGGGCTCCCCGCTCGCTGCTGCGGGTGTTTGTAATACTATTACACTAAAACAAAGCGCGGTGCGGTGACCGGGGTTGGCACTGGGGACGCAGATCGCTCTTCGGGCCGCCTCCCGGGCCCTCCGCGCGACTGTGGAGCCGGGAGTGTGCCCGTTCAGCCGGAGTGCCACTTGCTTGGATGTAAAGATCCGCTTTTTACAATCGACTCCTTGCAGACGCCCTTCGGCCTCCTCAGAGTGTTCAGCGTCGTGATCCCTTTCCTGTATGTTGGTACTCAGATCAGTAAGAACTTTGCAGCCTTACTTGAAGAGCATGATATCTTTGTCCCAGAGGATGATGACGACGATGATTAAAGGGTATGTCATAAACTACACCACCAATCTAATTATTTGTGCTTCCCGTTTGGCTTGGGGCAGGGAGGAGAGTCTCAGACAAGGAAATACAGCCAGCAACAGCTTAAAAGATACACTTGCAGTTAAACACATGGACACCGATATGCCTTTGGCTGTGAACATTTTTGTTTTGTACCAGAGTTGGCCAGACTGGTATCTGCAATCTTCACACCGTGCATTTCTTAGAGACTGGAAAAATTGATGGTGTTCTAGATCTTGTCAGCTGAATCAGAAATAAAATATACTCAGTGAGGGTCTATACTGCAGACAACAGAGAGGCTCGAGTGTTCCGACATTACACATCCAAAGAAGGACGACAGACCTGAGGAGGGGTCTGAAGCACACCTGTTATGAGGAGTGGCTGAGGGAGCTGGGGCTGTTTAGTGTGGTGAAAAGGTGGCTCAGGGGAGAGCTTACCATTCTACAACTATCTGTAAGGAGGCTGTAGCCGAGTAGGTTTCAGTGTCTTTTCGCAAGTAACAAGCAACAGAACAAGAGGAAATAGCCTCAGCTTGTGCTAGGGGAGGTTTAGATTGGATATTAGGAAACATTTCTTCAGGGAAGTGGTTGTCCAGCATTGGAGCAGGCTGCCCAGGGAAATGGTGGATTCACATGCCCTGGAAGTGTTTAAACGAGGTGTAGATGAGGCACTTACGAACATGATTTAGCATTGGACTTGGCAGTACTGGGTTAACAGTGGGACTAAATGAACTTGAATGTCTTTTCCAACCTAAACGATTCCATGATTTTGTTCTGTTTGTTTACCTGTTTAAAGGTCTTCTCTTAACTCAGAGAATGACTCATTTAAAACAGAATCTCATACTGTCTGAAATTCTGATATTTGTTCTGAACCCATCAGAACAAACTGTCTGGTGGGTGTTACAACACTGATCTCTGGAGTAGTTGGGACCATTCAGACTCATTGCAGAAAGGAAGAGTGGAAGTAATTCACCTTCATCTGCACTATGCTACACTTTCTACCATCTTCTATTAGTCTGTTTAGCTTGCTCTTGTGTAAAGATTTGAGTTTGGGTGTATTTGATTCTTAATAGAACAAAGAAACTGTTCCAGAGAAATTGTTGTAAATAATGTGGATTTATAATTGGCTTGGTGGATGTATTCCAGTTGATAAGGGGTTTTTCAGGATGCACTGTGCAGCTAAAAGCTAAGACTTAAAACATTGCAAAGACTGCACTGGCCTGTTGGAAACTCCCTTTATGTAAACCCCATCTTGTGTTGTTTTTGGGAGGAGGATACGGACTGCAGCTCAGCAGTCTTATCTGTAACAGCTTGTTTTTCTATTTGCAGCACTGGAACAGAAGAGAAGGGAGAAAGCCATTGACAAAACAATAGTTCCAACATCTGTCACCTGTGTTTTGTCCTTCCTGAAGGGGACAGGGGGCTTTGTATCCCCTTTTGCCAGTGAGTGTCCTGCACATCTCTGTATGCTGGAAATCTGTAGATCACGGTTGAAGGAAGTGCTTGACAGGCCCTGCGTCCTTGCACACACATGCTCACCTTGTCAAAGACTGCTTGGGATGCCTTTTGTTAGCAACATGGGAAGAACTTAATTAAAGTTGACATGTGCAACTTTGGTCCTGTGTTTCTATACATTGTTTGCCTGTATCCTACCGTTTCTGTCTTAACTTTTCTATCTCTGTATGTCTGTTCCAGTAGGGAGTCTCTCCTCATGCTCCTTTTCTCTTGAGTCCTTTCAGTAACTCAGTACTGATCTACAGGACATGTGGAATCCTAGGGGAAGCAGCAGCCCCACAGCACAGCCTTGTTAAAGAATGAAGTGCACCTCAACAATGGCTCTGTGGTTCAACAACCTAGCAGCTGTATCTGCTGGGGACTGTGGCATTAACTTCACCTCGCTGAAGCTGACAGCAATATCATCAGAGAGTTTAAAACTTGGAGTGGCTCTGGTCAAAGGTTGAGATCACGAGTTGCAAATGAACTTGCTCATGTGTTTTATAGCATTTAATCTCTGAACACTGGCTCCAAATAGCTAATATTTCCAAGGTAGTTCAGTACTTCCTTCTGAAAGAGCCCTAATGTATTTGTTTTCTTCACTGTATTAATTTCAACTCCTCTTTTCATAAAAGTGTTTGCTATTGCACTTAAATCCTTGCATAATAGATGTAAAAGGTCTTCTCTGCTGTTACAGCACAAGAAGTGTATCTTTGGTCACATCACACCAGCTGTTCTCTCAAAATGAAATCTTGAGAGGTTGGTGAATTACTTTTCTTAAGCCAGCATTGCCCCAGTGTCTCATGGTTTTTCTGGTCACCAGATCTGGCTCTTGACTGCCCACTTCTTCCTTCCTTATTGGTGTTGCAGTTGAATTGGGAGCAGCGTGTAGTTCCAACAGCCACATTTGTTCCCTTATTCTTTGGCACAGCTTTTAATGTTTGCTCTCCAGCATGGCTACTGAGAGAAAAGGGAGCCTGTAATCTGAGTAACCTCAAGAGCTGTAGCTAAAGGTTCTTGAGTCACTCGGTATCTGAGTTGCCCCCTCCTTGCCCCAAAGCCACCTGAGAAGTGGTTGTTCATCTGCTCTTGGGAGCCAAACTCTATGTGCTCCTGTTTTATATGCTGCCAGAATCCTTTTCACTGCTTTGTCCCACAGTCCCTCCTGACTTAGTTAACCTTGTCCTTAAAAACATGCCAACCCTGGAGCCCCAGGGTACCTGTGTACACATTCCTGAGGAGTGCTGTGTTACAGTCCTCATGGAGAAGAAAGCCCCAGTAGTTACAGGATAAAAAGACGTTTATTTAGGCTGGGGAAAAAAAAAAAAAGAAGTTTGAGTGTACTACAAACATCCAGTGCTGGTCACATCTGGAAGAGCTCCAGCACCAAGTTACTTGCTGAAAACCTGTTCTGTCTGGTGAAAGAATAAATTCTCCTTATCCCTCTCAAAAGGGAACTAGTAATTCCTGATTCAGTGGATGAGGTGATGGTAGGACATCATCTCCTGCTAGGCTTCAGAAGTTCTTACAGAGCCTTCCTATTCTAGAAAACAGTACAAACCCCCTTTTCCCAGGAAATTTCATTTTACAGCAGAGAAAATGGACTCTGCTGATGTTTTAATGCACAAGGATTTATTTGCCTACTGGATTTTATATATTTTCTGAGAAACTAAGGAGACTAATGTCTAATAAAAAACACAACGTCAACAAGCATTGCATTGAAATTGCAAGACACTGCATGAGTACACATGTACCTCAAGCACAAGAATACTGCTGTGAGTACGGTGGATTTTCTGAAGGCCTGCCCTTTTCCTCACAGAGCCAACATCTACAGATGGGGCTGCAGGCTAAGCACAAAGACCCACAGCCAGGTTGTGTTGTGGTTATTCAGCAGACACCCCAGGGCAAGTCATGGGATAAATGTCATCCACTGAAAATACACACTGGCAAAACGAGTAAATTACAGCTCTTCAAACAGATCATAACCACTTGCACATGCTCTGAATTCATTCAGTCATTACGCTCCTAAGATGCTAGAGAATCTCTTTGTATGGATTTTTTTCTCCTATTGTATAGAACTTTATTTGTACTATAAGGCAGGTAGACAGAGTCAGTTTCTCAGGGATTGTGGCCTGCATAGAATCTGGACAGGAAGTCTTTAGGTTGAGGGGTTTCCGTCTCGTGGAAGTACCTCATGACGTGAGTCCTCTGCTTCCAGACATGAATGGTTTCTTGAAGCTCCATTTTCCCCTGCACACACACAAAAGAATTTCAGACTAGTTGGCAGTTAGAGCCCAAGTCTAATGACAGAGTACTGTGAAAGTTGTGTGAATGCACTTAAAAACACCTACAAAAATAACAGCTACATCAACAGTTCTGTATTACAACAGCCTGCACACACCACCTACACTGTGACACAAATAGACTGTTCCTGCCTTGGGACTTAAGTTGATTTCTCTGCAGCACAGCTTCCTAGCCCTGTGAAACAGGCAAGAGACTCTGTGTCCTTAAAACCTGCATTGTTTCTCTCCTGACCAGCCAGCAATTCCATAAAATCCTACACAACATTTTAACTTTCGAGCACCTCTACTGAATTTGGGTGAACAGCAACACTTCAGCTGTAAAATTAACTGCTGCCAAGAGCTTTGCATCAGTATCACTGCCACTGAGACAAGCAACCTCTTCACAATTCCATTCTTCTGTACCAGTTTTATAGGATGGTAGCACAGAGCAAGATGAGACTGCCTGAAATTGCCAACTACCATTCTATCTAGAATTCTGTTTCCAAAATTTTTCATCGTGTAAAGACAGAGTAATTGTCTTGACATGCAAGAAACAAAACAGGTGAACATAACAGTCCTTGTTTGGAAGCTTTCAGAACTGCAGAGGTCAGTTACTGTTACTCAGACACATTTTGAAGCCTGTTGTGCTGATTATTGCTTTGAAGCAGACAAGTCTCTCAGGCCTGTAACACCACCAGATGTGTTAAAGAGTTGGAGTGTTCTCCCACCAAAACCTGCTCCCCACCAAGTACTGACACTGTTATAAATGAGATTCAGTGAAGAAAAGCATTTTCCAATCCAATGAAGTATTGTAGAGAGTAGAAAGTTAATTTTTAATACTAAACTACTGAGCAGCACGTATTTTCCCTTTCTTTGATTGCTGCTGTTAGAAAAGACAAGCAAGCAACAAAAATAAAGAACAAACTTAGTATTTTAACTGCCGCTTTGCTTGGCGTACACTTGCTGAATTCTAAAGCCACCTGATCCCTTATCAACAGGTTTGCTGACACAGATACACCAATCAACTGCAAGAGACAACCACTCCATAGACAGGCTGATACAAAGTTGTCCCTCTCCTCTGTTCACACTCGCCACCACACCATCCACATTCTCTGCAGCTTCAACAAATCAGAAGTAACTGTTTGTACCTTAATAACCAGCATGTCTATCACGCGTGGATCTGTAACGTGAGCATTCTTCATGAACATCTCTCGCACCTTATTACGCCCCTGTTTCACCGTGATGTCCAGCTGGTACAGGTGCACTAAGAGAAACACAACACCTACTGCGGTCATCCACGTCACTCTGCACTTGTTCCACCGGCAACGCGCAACTCAGCCCTAAGAATCGCTACATTGTCACAGGTTCATGCGATGCCCTCCGCCTTCACCAATGTCATTAAGGCCTTTCCGACCTTGAGCCCGCGCGGCAGGCCCCGTGTCCCTCACCCACCCGTGTTGGGCACCTCGCGGTACCAGGCTCGGTACAGCTCCCTGACGCGCCGCTTCGCCTCGGCCAGGTCCCGGCTGAAGATTGGCTTGACGGCGGCCGACACCGCTCCCTTGCCCGCCACCGCCATCTTGCCGCAGCCGCCACCTTGCCCGCCGCCCGCGGGAACGCGGAGGGCACGGCAACTTCCCCTATTGGCCGGCTGAGCTGCCACTCCAGCCTTCCGGGCCGGCCGCCTCCCATCCGATTGGCCGGAAGAAACGTCAATCATCACTGCTGCAAGGGGTGGAGCAGCCGGTGGGCCTGCCCGTTTTTGGCCCCGCCTCCTGAGGGCGTTGGGTCCGCCCCGCCCCTCAGGGCCCGCTCCTCCCTCAGGGCAGGGCTGCGGCTGTGATTTGGGACGGTAATTTCGTTCCTTTTGGCCCAGAACGGCGCAATCGGCTGCAGTTGGGTCCTGGAGCTGGGTGTCCTCTCGGTACACTCTTGGCATGCTAGAAAAGACAGTCCCTGCTCTAGCTATACCCACGTTTTTATCCAAATAAATATACAAGTGCCTGGGCCCCTCTAAAGTTTAATTCTCTGTAAACACACTTAGGTATGTGCTGGCCACTATAAATCTGCCCATGTTCAGGTCAGTGTCCTTGAACAAACCAGAAAAATAACGCTGAAATGATCTTGAAAGACGCAGGTGTGGTGCTGGGTGTGAGGAGAGAAATCTGAGGCAACAACAAAGAAGGGTGAGAAAGAAGATTGCACATTACTTTTATTTTTTCAAGTTGTTTTGTAGATGAAAAGCATAAATGTTCAGTTCCTGCTGAAGTTCAAATCTTAATTTTGTTAATAAGTATTTGTATAATTCAGTAGTTTCCAAAATTATTATTACACAAAGTTACTACTATACACGGTTGTCCATAGGAGTTCCTTTGTGCTATTGTCTTTTTAGATGTGGTAGGGGAGCTAATGCTAATTTAAGCATCAACATATCTCTACATCTTGCAAAACAATTTGTAAGGAATATTGCAGGAAGAAAGAGAAAGGTAACTCTGAAATCTATGGCCATACAGTTTCAAACAGTTTAACTCCATCCCTTTGTGAGTTCCAAACCTGCCCAAGAGTTGACATTATGTAATGCCAAAAAAAAAAAAAAAAAAAAAAAAAAGTTTTAATTAGAGGAGACAGTAAATCTAAACACCAGGATTTCTCTTTAAATGTGTTTATCTAAATTTCTGTATTTCACAAATGACCTTCTTCTGCGGCTGAAACACCATATGGATTATTCATGTACTCCTTGGTATTTACCCCTACTGAAGGCATAGTGTGACCTAAGAGTTGTCAGGATTAAAACTTACTTTCTGTGAGGCTATAAATTGAGACAATTGAGACAGGGAAGAATGAAGGGGGCATGTATGTCTTGGATGGTAAGAGCACTACTCTTAAACTACATTTTAATGTCACCTTGTTGTTGAAGCTGAAGCTCTCTCGTCTGATTCACGAACCACGAGTAGAATTAAGCTAAATAAGATATTGGCTTAGATCCTTACTTTAGACAGATGTAGTCTTCTGCACAGATTTGAGATTGAACCTGGCATCATCCTGCCTAGACCTGCAATGTTTCTGACAGAGCTTGGGTGGCTGGTGGTCTGTGAAAAAAAGAAGAGTAGTGTGCACTTATCTTGGGAGAGCTCGCAGCAGGTATGGGTGTGGGGAATTCGTGAGTGCAAAGTGACTGTCCTCCCGTGGCCTGGGCTGGTCCTCAGGCAGCACAAAAGTGAATTTCTGCAGGAGAGTGGTAAAGAAGAGAAAGAGCTCCATCCTGGCCAGCTGTTCTCCCGGACAGGCACGCCGACCTACAATAGAGGGAATAGGAAGTGTCTAATCGATGCTAAGAATTACTGCAGGGGAAGCAGATCACACTCCTGCTGTGCTTCTGACTTGCAGCTGGATCCAACCCTCAGATTTACCTGCTGAGAAGGGCAGGAAGGCCTCTGGTTTCACAAATTGCCCCTTTGCATCCAGGAAGTGTTCGGGGTAAAATTGGTTTGGTTTCTCCCAGACTGTCTCATCCTTCAGCACAGAAGACAAGTTGGTGATGATTGTCGTCCCCTGTTTCCACAACAGCAAACAACTTAAGTGAGAACAGCAGCGTTATCTTGGCACAAGGGAACAGTGCTGGTCCCTCTTTAGTCTCCCATCTAATAGCACCTATTTCCACTTCTGCAATCTTTTTCGGTGAAGAGGTAAAGCAGAGCCCTTTTCCAGTGGTGCCTGCCCTACACTCAGAAGCATCTGAACTTTTTGCAATTTGTATCTTTACAAAAGCTGTTGCATGCAAATGCCAATTTCACGGTTACACAGTGGAAACAGCCTCTGCTTCTCAGATCCTCCTGGGCTTCTTTTATAGCTGCAGAGAAAAAGCTGACTGACAGACTTCAAAGCCCAACTTCGCAGGGACCATGGAAAATCTCAAAGCTTTCCTGTTTCACATGTCAAGGTTCTAAACGAGAGGAGATACCACACGGCTACAAAAAGTACAAAAATATCCCAAGCTTGAATTCTGCCACTGCTGCCAGGGCAGCTGCCTGTCACAGCAGAACTGGTCTGAATGCCAATGGCATTTGAGTAGCTTCAGAGGTTAGAATTTAACTGCTACCATCTCAGCAAAGCCAGTAAGTTGAATGCCTCCAGAGAGCCTGTTAGGCTTCTTCTGACAGGCAATGAATATCACAGCTCGTTGAGAGGAAAGGAAACCTTTGCACTGCGCTGCCACTGCCAACTGCCAGCTGCAGTCGCGTCCCCATACAGCAAGTGTCAGCACAGAACACAGACACATGTGTTGATCTGCTTGATTGTAGCATTTCAAAATGTCCTATTTTAGTGCTCAACAGTGACTGTAATTGGGGCTAGATGTGCAACACTGCAGGGTTGGATGGGATCATCCCCACCCCATGCCTGGCATCTGCACGAGGAGGGGCTGCTGTATTGCTTATCTGGTCATAGTTACCTTGGGAATAAAGAAGCCTTGCAGCTCGGTGTCCCGGTATGTCATGTGAGGTAGCCCAACAGGAACAATATCCCCACAGCGTTGCACTTCATGGACCACAGCATTAGTGTAAGGCATGTTTGCTTGGTCCTTCATGGTGGGGGGTCTCTCTCTGCCAATCACTTTATCAATCTCTGCCTGGACCTTACCTGGAAGCAGAACAGATAAAGAATTAGAGGATCCTTAATTAACCAGAAGCAGCTGGTACAAGCTGAAGGAAGACTGGCTGCATGAGACTGTAGGCACTGTGCGAGAACAGGACAAGCAGTTAGAGATAGAAACAGAAACCAGATGGGAAGGCATTTTTCAGTTGCCTGGTAACTCTGTATAACTCTTCTTTGCTCATAGCATAAGCGCCTTGCCACTTGCCACTACCTTACCCCTCTTCTATGCAGCTTGAAGGGTACCTGGGCAAACAGCATTAGAGAATTTAAACCAATCAGCATCTATTCCAAATACTGGAAGAGGCTACACTGACCACTGCAAGTCCCCAGGTGAAGCCCTCAAAATGAAGGCAAGAGCAAACTTGCCCTTCAAACTCCAGTCTTTTTATCACAGCTACCCCCCTGCCAGGACAGCTGTTCAGGAAGCGTTTCTCCTGTGTTTCTACTAGACCAACAATCATCAAAGCTGTTCCTCATTGTAAAATCCATGGATTGCTGCTCCTCATTGTGAAATCCTTGCAGAAAACTAAGTCTTCAAGGGAAGAGGCTACACTTCTGTAAGTAAGTTTCTGACTTACTCTGTATTTCTGGGTGGAGAAGCATATACAGCAATGCCCACCGGAGAGAGGTGGAGGTGGTCTCAGAACCAGCTGTAAACAAGTCTACAGCCACCAGACGAAGGTTGCTGTAGTGGAAACCATTCTCTTCAGCTGCCTTACCCTGTGGAGAGACCAAAAAAGTGGGTGATTTGAGCTAGGGTATTTGCTGGGCGAGAAGACCACTGCCCAGAGAAGTGCTGAGAAGCACTAGATAAAATTTTTAGCATGTGTTCCTGTTTTTCATTGGGATAGTAGAGCACAGCAACAGTCTGAGCATGACTGATGTACTCTGTAACCCTGTTACCTCCTGTACTTGAAGGTCCTCAGCCACCTCTGGTTTACTCAGAGAAGAATGCTACCCCTGCCTTCAGGACAGAAGTTAACACCTTGTGCACTCAGCTCAAGCAAACAGCAGGCCCTTGCCACTCACTGTAACATCTTCCCCCAGAGGAGGTGGAACACAATTATTCAGGTTTGATCAGATGATAAAAGACACTGAGTAAGGAGGAGGCTGCTTGACGTGGCAAATGCAAAATTATCATTATTTTAAGGGCATTATCTCTAGCTATGCATTACAGATTTTTGCTGCTCCTGCCCTGGTACTTTCTCACAATTGGGAAAAAAAAAAAAAAAAAAAAGGATCAGGGTTATCAGGTTAAAGGATTATTGCTGCCTATTAAGTCTGTAACACCACTTTCAGCAAAACTGGTCTCTCATCCAAATGCTAATTGAGCTCAAATTTGTTACCATATGAGATATGACAAGCTCTCTGCATGAGTTCATCTGCTTGTCTTTTCTAATCCTTTTTCCACTTCCCTTTCCTAGGGACTAGCTTCAGTTAGGTTATTCTGTATATTTAGATGCTATTGTAATATGGACAGCAATTAAGGCATTTAAGATTCAACTGCTATTCCAATAAAAGATCTCAGACAAGGGAGTTTGGGACTGACTTGACCAAAGTTAACTCAGGAGAGAGATGTATCAGACTGGCTTATTAGGTGATGTTAGTGAACGGAAGAGAGATATGAGAGGAGGCAGCATGGTCAGGCTCACATCCACCCCCAAGCTGTATTGCTCAGTGCAGTGTAACATGGGTCATGTTGCTCTGCCCATGTGAGCTGGGGGGTGCAACGCGTGAGCTGGAGGTCCTCACACCCACAGCATGGCAGGTTTGTTATGCAGTGCAGCAGTCCAGCCTGAGGACTTGGATCGTGGAAGTGATTTGCAAGCAGAATTTGCTAATATTGCTCATCTGGCACTTGAAATTTAGTGAATCCATGTGCAGAAACATACGGCAGATGGACAGGCTTACCTAAATATCTTTGATTTTAAACAGACTTCGTGCCTTACTGAATTCAAGGAAAGATTCCTTTTAACTTGAGTGAAGTTCAGATTTAGGCTGCCTTCTGATAACTAGCAAACTAGTTCTTAGCAAGCAATTAAAAAATATATATTGGAGACACTAGTTTCAAGTCATAACTTGGTTTAAAGGCAGGCTACAGATGGGGCAATGACACCAAAAAGTCGGTCTGTTGCTCCAGTTTTGTGACTGATTTTGAGGCATCAGTCGTTGAGGCACTGACATTACACTGAATCTTGCATGCTGACTTGTTCCCTGGTGCAAACTTAGGACAATTAGTGAATTCTCAATCATTGCCTTTTAAAAGCCTTCAGATTTTTGTAGGCTCAAAAGAAGGAAGTTCCTAGATTCTAAAGGAAATGTGAAGGCAGAAAATGGAAACAAGAACATCAGCAGATAATATGGTGTCTTAAGACAGTAAAAGAGGCAGGAAGAATACTTTTCTTCTCAAGATACAATGTGGAATGAAAAAGTAGGAAATTAGTTGGTAAGAGGTTTTACGCAGTTCTATGAGGAAAGTCAGCTTCACAAGCTTGAACAGGCTAAGAAAGTATTCCTGACCCCAGAGGATCTGCTAGTGTCACCCTACCTTCTCCATTTCCTTTAAAAACACATCTGTGAGATCTCGGGTGTAATCAGGGTCCCAGGTCTTCATATGCTTATCTATGATCACATCTATGAAGTCCATTAGCTCCTTTTGTGCTTGAAAGATTTTCTGTGGCACTCCAGGGATGCGCAGCAAAACGGGAACCACATTAAGAAGCTGGGATGTGAGAACCAGAAATAGTGAGAGAAAAAGAGAGAGAAGATATCACATGATGCAAAAAACCCCCAAAATTATGAAAACCCAATTCCCTCAAGCAATAGGGGACAGCTTCTTACAGCTTGTGGTTTACCTGAGGCAGGAATCCAGTTTCTTCATTCAAGGAATTTTGAAACAACTGTGACAGCTTGTTGAATGTCTCATCCTTGTAGTCAAAACGGTCTCCAAAGACAATGGTGCAGATTATGTTGCAGACAGCATTATTTACAAGAACACGTATATCAAAAGATTTACCTGAAAATGGAAATGGAGACCATGCAATGAAGCTCAGCAACACCAAACTGCTGGACTTGATCTGTCAGCAATGAGAATACACAAATGCCACCTTGATGACACCAGGAGAAAAAGCCCCCAAACCACTCAAAGCATCATACTAGAAAATGAAGATTATCTCATTCTTACTAATATTTGGTTGATCTGTGTTTAAAGAAGAAAAGTCTCAAGAAAAACCAAGCTTCATGGTTGTTCCGTGACTTGACAGATAACACTTTGTTCTGTGTGTGGATAACAGGTGGTGAACTTCAGCTGCACTTTTATTGCATGTGAAAATATCAATATGTTCCACTAAACTTCATAAAGTTAGAGTTACTGAGCTCTGGGAATAACTCTGTTTTACCTCTCTATTTATAATTTCCTATTTGCTTACTGTTTCAAATGGATTAGTGTTATGGCAGCCCAGCTGTAGAAAGCAGACATGGCTCCAAGGAGTGCACATAGACTAGAAACACTGCGTTTGCATGGGAAGAGAGCACTACATGCAAACAGGAGTAGCTGTAGTATTACTTCTTTCTACATCACTGTATTGACTTTTTCTGTGATTTCCCCATCCTTGTGGATGTCACAAACCTTCTTCAGACTTGACTTCAGAACAAAGAAATCCAGCTTCCTCTACCACTCGGTCCTCCAGGGATTTCTTTCCCATCCCAAAGTTCCTCAGCGTAGTGAGTGTGAATCTCCTTAGCTCCTTCCAGACATGCCCATATCTTGCTACAACAATCCCTGGAATTGTGGATGAGCAAGAAATGTCAGATATCTGCCTTGTACATCGAGCAAATTTTGCTAGAGAACAACAATTGTGAGTCTGGAGGTACAGGTCTGTGTGGATAGATGAAACAGTCTGACCTTGTGCAGCTTGTTCAGACAGCAATTCTGAAATGGATCGCTGCACCTTCTAACGCCTGTGCATGGCTGGCAAAGGTGCAGGGGGGAATCAATGGGAACAACAAGGGTTGCTAAGGATAAAGGAATCCCTCCTCCAAACCATTCAGCAGTGTTCCCATAGCTTGTGTGAACTGGGTAGCAGCTTGTGCCACCACATAGTAGCTGAGGATGTAATGTGGGTAGGATGCAGGAAAGTACTCTGTCTTGAATGAAAGTCACCTCTTTTTTTTTTTTTTTTTTTGCAACAACTCACATGCAACATTTTGCATAAGCATTTTGTCTTACATAAGCACTATAAGCACTGATTTGTGGGTGTTGGGAGCTGGCAGAAAAGTTGTAACACTTATAGTGTCCTTACACAACTGAAGAAGTGTGTGCTTGCTGCAGCCATACTGCAGCCTCTAAGGGGAGCCCCTATTAAGTCAAATCTGACTTTGTTGCCACCAAAGGATGCCAGACATACAAGGAGGTTGACCAGGGGGACATGCAACGGTGCACTGGACTGAGAAAATCTTTCCCCTACCCAGTCCTTCCCATGCTAGTGCCATCAAGGAATGTCCATTTTCATGGGAGTTACCTTCAGAATTCTTTCCATAGCCCATATGTTCATATATTGCAAAGTGCGGCCGGTCAGCAAAGTCCTCCGATTTGTGGACCAGGGCTTCCTTCACTGTTTTATACCCATTCAGCACCACCAGGTTGGTCCAGCAGTTCTGAAGACTGAAGATGTTTCCAAATTTCTTCTGAAGCTGCCAAGATAAAAAAGCATGTCCCTAAATATGAGCCGAGTGTAACATCAGAGATATCACCATATCCTTCCTTAGGGCCTTTATTTATTCAGTGAACTTTGAGGTAATTTTATTGAGAGATCTTCAGGTGATCTTTGACCTTTATCTTTGCAGTGCAGCGGCTCTGAACAGTGCCAAACAGCAGCTATAGCAGGGGTCAATGCCCTGTAAGTGGAATACACCTATCCTGGCCAAACTGTTGTCATATACATTGTGCAAGTACTTTTAGTTTTGTCAAGAACCTTTTTGGGGATTTTTAAAGACTGCATGCTCAATAATGAATTATTTCCCAATGTTTCTATTTATTTTGATCTGAAAGACTAAGTGAGTATTGAGTTAGTCTGCTTCTGTTGAAGGAAATATTGATAATTGAGTGATATGTAATTTTTATTTAAAGATGCATTTGTACCTAAAGATCTACCCAGAGCCAGATTTCTAGAAACACAGCTGGGAAAGGCAACTCCACACTGGAGTTTCAGGTCAACTTTCTCCCTAAAAGGAGTGGACACGTCTAGTATGACTGGTAACTGGCACACACCCTACATCTGCCGTGATCTCTAAGCCTCATAAAGCTGAATCAGGCTGGCTGCACAGGTAATCCTGTCAGCCATACACTGGCCATGAGAGCTGGCCATGGAGCAAAGTCTTCTCCAGGTAGACTAGGCCTTTAACGGGATAGAGACCCCAGGGAAGGCAGGTCAAAGCTCCCCCTTGTCAGGAGCACTGAGCAAAGCTCAGAAGCATGTTTTTCAAAGACTGTGCAATAGTAGCAACACCCCATAGTTTTCTTTTACTTTTTTCTGTTTTGTTTTTTTTTTTTTCTTGCATGCTAAGATTCTTGATTTCTGCGCCATAGCATTGCAAGGAATTGAAGTACTTAATACTGTATTTGCAGTAGGGTTGAAAAGGGAATTAGCACTTCATTGGCACTAGAAATATGTCATTAAAAATGATTACTGGTCAAGATTGTGGTTAGCATGACCCTGCCGTGATATGATTTGAAAATGGTAAGCTTTTGGACTACATGCAAGTAAATAATACAAATGCTATCTTTAGTTTCTCCACTTGGCAGGTTTTGGACAGACAGCTGAACAGTGCTGCCCTACAAAAGAGGCCTTTAGAGTTTGCAAGCTGAAGCACAAAACACCTGTGGTTTATGTGCTGCAAGCTGTGAAAGCCGTGCTTTCCCTTTGAGGAAAGCTAAGCTCTGACTTTGAATAGGAAGCTACTGAGATTTTGGGTGTTACGGCCGGGGCAAATCCCACAGGCAGGTCTCTCTGACTAAAACTGTCACTTGCCTGCAGGCATGCTTCAGCAACTCGCAGGGAAGCCTGCCATTCCTGCAGCCACATTCTTAGCCCACAGATATTTGTTCGTCTTTCCTTTTTTGTATATCCTCGGCTCCTTTGCCTCCAACCCTGCCCACATGTTAGGCTGGCAGCCAGCTCTACAGCAGCACCTATAACTGGGGGCACAGCAGTGGTCTCCCACTGAGCTCAAACAGAGATGAGAAGATAGAGGTTGGAAAGTGTTGGTATGTGATTATCTCTTTATCTCTGCAGGTCAGGTCAGTGTCCTTAGGCAGAGACTTGCTTCATCCTGGACTTTGGAGAGAGCATTGCCCTTCAGCTTTATGCAAGGGTAGTGATACTGAAGTTGGCCAAAAATAAACTTTCTCATATAATTTGAAGTATTAGGAAGCAGGTATTCTTTATTGTAGCACTGGACTCCTCTAAGAAGAACAAGTGTCATGAAACTTTACAGCAGGGTATTTATTCCATCATCATCATACATATTCATTGCAGCATGCTTCCCAGCTACTTTTTTCCTAGGAATTTTCCTAGGACTTACCTGCACGCATCTGCCTCCTACAGGAAGTCCTTTTATGGTCCTAGAGGGTCATCTAAAGGTGTGTCTGGGAGCACTACTCACTGAGTACTTCAATACTACAGGTGACCTTTCCTTGAACCTTTTCTTTGGTCATGTGCTGTGTTTCTTGTTACATAACTTAACAAAACACCCACTATATTCCTCATTATCTGTTTATCCACTGTTTCCAGCTATGTTTATCATCCTGTGCGCATACTTTTACATTCTTTTAAAATTTTTTTGCTAGTTAGTCTTAAAGTTCTATCTAGCAACTTCAGGGGAAACGAAAATTCCTATTCTCTGTGTTATGTATACCTGCAGCTGCTGCCAGGGTGTGACCCACCCCTCCTGGGCCCACGGCGGATTGTATGTGGAGTGTTCTGTTCAGGGGCTGCACTCACCTGTCTGAAGGAGTGGTGGGGGTTGTGGAAGTCAATGGAGAGCATGGTCCCGACAAATGGCAGCGAGGTTGGGCCGGGTGGGTAACGGCTCCACTTCTTTCTGCGCTTCATAAAGTCAAGCAGTAAAGTAAACACTGTAAGAAAAATTGCCAGTATAGAGATGTTGCTCCAGATGGATGACAGCTGGGACCCCAGCCACAGGAGCAATGCCATTTTGTAGCCTGTCTACTCCTTGATCTTCCTCCTTTGACCAAAGACTGTCGCTGCCTCCTTTTGCCTAATATCTTCTCCTATCTCTGACTTTCTTGCCCTGACAGCTGCCCCTTTCTCCTTGCTTCCTCCTCTTCCCCACACTGGCTTTTTCTGCTGCTCCTCTCTCCCTGCGATTGCTGCCTTTTGAAGGCGAAATTTGGCTCAGACTGTAAGCTCCTCCTCTGCTCAGTTCAGCCTCAGGGGAGTGGTGATGACGTTCATCCCCCCTCCTCCTCCTCCTCCTCCTCCTCTTCCTCTTCTTCTTCTTCCTCCAAAGCCGGAGCTCGGGGGCGTCTATTGCTGCTGAAAATGATGGCTGGTACTAACAGTGCCATCAGTGGGGCAGGGCTGGGTGAGCCGTGGGTGTTTGGGTGCCTTCTCTCACAGACAGAAGTTCACAGGCAACCAGTCTTGCTGCATTCTCGTGGGGCGATTTGGAAAAAGTTTGTTTAAATGTGTGTCACCTTCTTGTTAGTACAGGCAAGTCAAGGAAGAAGCAGCTCCTAAACACAGATCATACAGGTTTTTATTTGCAGGCTAAGGATAGGTTCCATAGGAACTTGAGAAAGTTCAGGATAGATCAAACATTCCCTTACAGAAAGCACTTAATACAGAAATTAGCCTAAAACAGTCACTTGAGGTTTTAAAAATAATTTATGTTTCTAGGATTAAACTTTTTTATCAAACTCCAAATGTCAGTCAGCGCAATGACCTCAGCTTTTGTAGAACACAGCTCAGCTACAAGGAAGAATTCACATGTATTGCAAGGTGCCTTGAATATCCAGCCTTTGGGGCAGCAGTAATGCCAACCCAATTATGGAGTCAAAGTATTCCCTAAGGAAGCACAGCTGTATGCTCCTGGAATCTCTGCCATCGGAGATCAATAAACCTCGCTCTTACGACAGTCAGCTCTAGATAAAAAGAAGCAGTAAACTCATCACAGCTTGATCTGTGATCTCAGCATGATCGGAGGAAAACCTCCTAATGGAACAGTCACTGCAACAATGATGGAGAGCTCAGACTGCAAGGCAAGCTCAGCACCTGCAAAATGCTGAGCAGGCAAGCTCTGGTGTGCAGCCAGGGCCTCAAATGCCCTTTCCCCTGAGAGGGGAGGCACCTCCATGCTCATTATCTGTGTGCTGACATGAGCTTGCTGGAGTCTCCACAGCAGGATCTTGTTTTGGAAGCATCATGACTCAGGGTTCAGGGTTTGTCTCAAGTAGTTTTAAACAAACATGTAGAATGGGAAACCACTGGGGAAATTACCAGCTCCCACACAACGGCAGAATTGTGATTTCTTTTGAGTTACACACACATGCTGGGGTAGTTCTCACACCTGGAGAGCTGCCACAATGGGCACAGTGTCTTCAGCAAGAACAGGCTGGAAACAGTGAGGAGTGGTGGTGTGCTGTGAAGAGGAGTGCCCGGGACTTGGCCATGGGAGAAGTGATGAGCCATCTGAGTGCCTGTGGACAAGGAGACGGTGGCAAAGTGCTGTGGGCAGTGTTGTACCAGGCACTCACTACAGGCTTCTTGGAAAAGGAGAGGAAGTCAGTAGAACTATCCCACACAATCACAGGCCTTAGGGCTAACTCACAGTGTGCTTTAATTGAAGGGCTGCATGGTCAAGCACAACTTTCTTGAGCGTGTCCAAGACTGCTTCATGACACAGATGATTGATAAGACAACTGGAGGAGGTGCTGTGCTGGGTTTGTTGTTCACATATTAGGAAGAATTGGTTCAGGATATGATGGTCAAGGATAATTTGCCTGCAGCGACCATGAAACTGTGAAATACTAAATCCTGCAAGAAATCAGCAGTACAAACAGCATTACTGCCCTTACCTGCTGGAAAGCAGGTTTCATTTCATCCAGGGATCTCCTTGGCAGGATCCCAAAGGGAGCTGCCCTGGAGAGTAAAGGGGCCCAGGAGAGCTGGTTGTTCTTCGAGGGCAACCTCCTCATAGCATGAGATCAATGTATTTCCTGGACACTGTAAAGCCTTTAACACCATTTCCTACAGTACCCTTTTGGCTAAATCAATGACATACAGACTGGCAGGGTAGCTGATAAAGTGGGTGGATAATTGTTCAGACTGTGAGGCTCAAAGAAGTGGGATCAACAATACAGAGTCCAGCTGGTGGATGATCAGCAGTGACATCCCTTAGTTGTCTATACCGGGGCTGATAAAGTTTAGGTTATTAACATGGCTGATGGGACACTCTTGGTAAGTCCAGCCTGGGAGAGCTACCAGAGCTGAAGCCTGGGAGTTTGTTGGCTTTTGAGTACCCACCACATTTAAAACAGCTCTAGTGTGAGGTCTCAGGAGACAGAGTTGCAATAGTTCCCTACTCAGTGGGCTGGCTTGAGCAGGAGATGGTTGAATGATGAAAGGTGATCAAGGGCTTCCTCCTACACTGATTTTCATGACCCATGCACTCAGATGACAGTGGAAAGATGGGAGATCTGGTCCCAAGAATGTCGGTGGATATGTCCTCATCACCCCACCAGTAAAAGGATGTTACCTTACCTGTTTCACTTTATTTGAGCTCGACCTTTATGAACTTCAGCTGATAAATATCCACCTAGGTCCTCTCAGTTTTGCTTACCTTGGCTAAAGCCGAAGGCTGTTGGACTCCCATCATTCACCTCTTGATGACTGATTAGAATTCAGGAAGTGGATTTAATTTTATGAGCATCACCCTGGAAGGCCAGCAGAATAGGAGCTCTCCAGCTACTTTGCTTCCTGTGGCTCAGGCTTGACATAAAGTGACAAAGCTGCAACCTGAGAAATGCATCAGCTTAAGAAAAAAACCCCTACACTGACACTGACTTCCCAACTGACATCTTTCCAAAAGGTCACTTGGTAAATGATCTTTTCCTACAAACTTAACAGCTTCTCCACTTTTGTCTAGTAGCATGGATGGCCAGTCCTGCAAAGAAGTGGAACAACTGCTATAGCTTCATAATTTCAAAAGAACAGTTTTCAAAGCCAGCAAAGAAACAATAGACAACAAATCTCTTTCTGACAGAGAGGAAGAGAAAAGGGTAATTATTCTTCTGATGAATGAAAGATCTCATTTGCATTTTTTCCAATAAAGTAATATTTTGAGCAACTTTCAAGTTGGGGAAAAACCCTCCAAATCCATATATATTAATTTTAGCTAACTGCTGCCCTGCTGTGCTGGGTGCATATCTTTGATTGTGCACAGTCAATTTAGAGACAAGCTAAGTGGAATTACAGAAGTTGCATGCAGACATCACCATCATTTGAGAGAAGATACTGAAATACAAAGAGAAAGGCAGCTTTAAGCTGCCATTGCAAAACAAAGCATCAAGACGCAAGATAATGAAGGAGTTGCCTCTTTTTTTTTTTTAGGCTTTTTGTTGAGCCTTTTGGTCCATATTGTCCATAAGATCATATTTAATTATAATTACATGCTATATTTCCTTTTTGAAGGAACCTCCCTTTATTCAGTGCACACAATTAGTGATGATCACTAATCAGGTTTTAATTACATCATTATTCTTCAAAGTCTGTTTTGCCACCTACTGTTCACACGCTGCCCATGAAGGTGGTTTAGATGGGCTTTTCCACAGTGGTCATCTGTGCCTGCATGGGTGAGGAGCAGGCAGTCATTTGTCCCCATAGCATCCCTCTGAGTTGCCACCAATGGAGGAAAATTACCTTCTGAGTGTTGGTACCCCAGAGAAAAAGTCTAGAAGGTGCCACACACAGCTGTCCACACATGGCAAATGCCCAGCTCCCCACTGAGGCTGCAAGCAGGTTCTGCAGATCTTCCTGCAAGGTCACGACTTTGGACCCTGGACATGGAGGTTCGCAGATTAGTGCCTGTTTATGAAGACTGCTGTTTCAGTAATTACCCAGCATCACATACTCCTCTCTCCACAAAAGTGGGGTGAAACCCTTCCAGTGGCCAAAGAAACACTCTTCCTTCCCTCCCTCTTTGCTTCTAGCCTGGAACCAACGAGGAGGCACTGGTCACATAGCACAAATATTTCCATGAACTTTCAGAATATTTTGTCCAAATCCCAACAGGCTGACTGCTTTCCCCTTAACGCCTCAGATGTAGATGGACACAAACCTCAGCAATTTTTCATTCTGGAGGAGTAAAGCCTCTTGGAACAACATTGGTTAGTGTGAAGCCTGCTGCTCTCATTCCCTCGCTATTTATCTCCCAGGCTGCAGCAGAGCTGGGGCTGGTGAAGACCCCAGAAACCTTTCCTGCTTGGTGGTCTCTTCAAAGCCCAGAGAACATGGTTTAGTTTCCCACCTAGTCCCAGACTTCTCTTTTGATCCTTCCTCCACCTCCATTTTTCAGCACACAATCTCTCTTTGTTACATGGGAGCATTGGTCAGAGACAGAAACTATAGGATTCATCAACAAACAGAGTGCTTTGTTGTTTGAAACCTTCTTATATAGGGGATTCAAATTCTCCAGCTCATTGGCTGGGGTCTTGACACCACCCAGCTCCTTAGCTAGTGATATGTCTGCGTTCTGGATTGAACATGATTGGCTGAGGTCACTGAGTTCAAGTCTATTCTATCATTGCTCACCCAGAGTCTTGTTCTACTTCTTTTCTAGAACGAGCCAGGCTAGCTGAATTGGGTTTATGTTATGGCCAGATTTATCTTGTCCAGCTACAGACCAGCTGTGCTGCAACACTCTTTTGCCTGTTTTGCCTTCACTCAGATGGCTTCCCTCTCAACCATTTTGGTGCTGGAAGGGGCAAGGGGTGCATGGCAGAGACCAGCTTCACATTTGTCATTCACCCTTAGCAGCCCCTGGCAGCCAGCAATACCCACCACCTGCTCCACTCAGACATCTCGGGGGAGTTTTAGAGGAAAAACTGAGAGCTCTATCAAGTGCACACAAACTGGGTTTTCAAGTGCTTGTAACACAGCCAAGTTTGAGCACACTTTTAGAGAGCTGGGGCAACGTGTCTTCCTAACAGAAAGCTGCCTCCTGTCAAATTTCATGTGTAATACTTCAAAGCATTAAACTGAGAAAGGAAAATATCACCAGAATTTTTTCCTAACAGGCGAGGGAAAGGTCAGATAAACAATGGATTTTTAAGAACGATGTCAGCCTCAGACTGTAAGGGCTGAAAATCGAAATGATAAGAGCAGAATGGCTTTGTTTTGACTTGACGTTTCACAGAGCTCGAGACGATCCTGGACTGAGCTCACACGTACACGTAACACTGTCCAGCAATGGTTTCACCAGTTCCGCAAGCCCAGGGTGGTTACAGGCCCTAACCACAGCATTCTCCTTATGTTAACTGGGGTTAAGCAGAGATGAAAGAAAGCTGGCTTGGTTTTAATTGCCACACTCAGGTTCTCTCACAGGCTAAAATATTCTCAACTGTTACTTCAATCTGAGTAAGCCAAACAGAGCTCAGCACGTGCAATTTCTAAGCCCAGTGCGGGGAGGTAATGAATCAGCGTGCTGCTTTGCACAGGTTGTGGTTCCAGCACTGGTCCAAAATGCCTCCTAAAGATTTCATTAAACCTCTGTGACGTGTCTGAGCTCTGGGAAGGTTCTTGCTCGTTCAGAAAATGACTGGTAGCAGTTGCCTTGACTCACAGTCTCCTGTGAAACTGTCAGAAAAATACGGCTTACGCCCCTGATACCGTAGGCTGTTGATTTCTCTCAGCTGCTGGTTTTGGCTTCCTGCTTTTTAAGCTTCTCAGAAGCTGTGAATATATTGCTTTTCTTTTCATATTTGGTTTAATACCTTTATTAAGGTTTTTTAAGGGGTTTTCCTTTGCTGTAATAAGAGCATCATGAGGATTTTTGGACACTGCTACTAGCTAAAACCCTGTTATTAATTTTTTTTCCATAAGAGATGCATTTAATTCTCTCCAGAAAAACTCATCCTACTTTCCTAAAGTGTGAGATCAGTGGATACCTTTGAAGATAATGGTGTAATTAAATCCATGTATTGGAAGCCAGACAGAAAAAAGCATCTTGGTTTAGTTTCTGTCATTGATTTGCCCCGTGACACTGAGCTATGACACTGATCGGTCAATAATAATTTAATTTGCTTATATTTTTCCTGAACTTCTGGAGTTGGAGATCCCCTGGTTGTGATTTGTGCATATTTAAATTGTGTAATTTAGTACCAGAATATAATAAACTTTTAACAGCTTTCCTATTTACAAATTTGTATATGAAGCCTACAAATTCGTGTATGTAACGGAAAATGCAGACAACAATATAAAACTTGTTTTGCAAACCAGCAGATTGCTGTTGGAACATGCTTTCTCTGAGACCTGGATCAATATAGAATGCATTTTAAGATTCTATTTTTTTTTCTGTGTTTTCTATGGCTTTAATTAGCCTGGCAGAAATAATTTCCTATTCCATGAATGTGATCCTGTATGATTCTTCTACTTAAAGGTTCTGAAGTTGCCAGGAGAACAGCATTGACTTGTCAGGGCACAGAGCTGGGCTTTCACATAACTATCTGGGAAATATCAAATACCTGTTTTAAATATTAGTATTTTGTAAGGAAAGAGCACAATGTGTCCCAGCACTAACTTTCCCACAGCAATGTTCATGAACCCAACATGCAGAAGATGCAAAAAAGCTAATACTTCTACCATATACATTTCTGGGAACACGGACTGTAGAAAGTGGATATTCTCTTGGATAATTGTCCTGGTTGTACAATTTTCTTTCCACTCAGATATTGTAATGATAAATATAACCACATTTCTCCAAACATTAGATATGCAGATTATATAGGTGATTTATATGTCCCATCTTCAAAAGGAAGGTATCATAACTTAGCAATGCTGAAAATTTGTTTCCAGTAAAGCTGTTATTTAATAAACAGTTCTTCTGTTTAAACTTTTCAAGCATATACTTGAGACTAGCTTCCAGTTAAATTCTTCTAGTATTGCTCTTTACACTGTGCTTTTAAGATATTTTTTTCTAAGTATAATCTGAAGTGTAATATAAATATAAGGAGTCTGTCTTGCCTTGAAGTGGCTTAATACACTGACTTAGTTTTAGAAAACCTTTCAGTTTGAGAATGGAATAACATTTGCCTTTCTGTATCCATGTGAATAAACAAAGGAATGTTACATGAAATGTCTTGTGGCAGGTCCAAAAAACCCCCCAGAATGGAATTTAGATGCAGAAATCAAAAGTTCTTAGTCTGGAGGCATTACTGATTATCTGCTTACCAGGTAAGCATATACTTGGTTTTCCATTGTGCTTTTATTCTTTTGCTTTTTACTGTCTCGGATTTCAGATACTGTGAATGTTAATATTGACACAGTAATTTTGATAATTATTTCATGCTTGGTCTGTTCAATATCTGGAGACTAGCCTTCACCATATTTCACTCTTCAGAGAAGCTTATTATGTTAGGAAGTTTCAGACCATGTGTGAAATGGAGGCTGATTTAAGAACTTTGTGAAGTTTAGTAACAGCTATTGCTTTTTAAAAAGAATATAGAAAGAATTGGCTCTGTGCCACTTTTTCTATAAAGCCTGAGTAGATAGTGAACCTTCCCCCAAGTCAGAATACAAAGCTGTAAGAACTCCTCAGCATGATGTGGAATCAAACTAGAGCTTCCATCTATTATGACTGTGGCCTAGCTACCAGACTTTGGCTGCATCATTTAATAAGATGTATTAACTATGCTTTTGAAGTAGCACCACTGTATAGAAAAGAAAAAGTGCTTCACTGAAATAGTGACAGAGTAGCCCTGTCTGCAGGGCCCTGCAGTCCCAAGGCCTGCATTGGCCAGATATTGGGTAAACTTACAGTTTTTCAAATGAGGGCTTGTTATCCAAAGAACCCTTAACACAGGCTACAGTCATGATCTTTCTTGTTCTCCCTGACTGTCCCTGTGACTTTTCAGTTCTTGAAAGAGTGGCAAGCAAAATGGTGGAAAATTGTACTATACCTTCATGATTTATGTCACTTGCTGCGAAAACCAAAGCTTCTTTCAATCAGAAGAGGAACTTGAACCTGTATATTCCACTTCGTGAACAGTTTTAGGGGCATAAAGAGAAGGGGAGAAAACAATAAAAGAAAAACCTCTTCTAAAAGGAAAGAATAAGCTGTGCTCTATTTAAAAGAACTGGGATAGAAGGAGCCTCTGTTTCCCAACAGGCAGAGATATTTTCTGTCAAGTATGGGTGATTCAGCTAAGCAGGGAAACAGTTGTTGGCTGACCATCATTTCTTTTTTCACAGTATACTTCATGGCTCAGAGTCTGTTCTGAATTACGGGACTGCTCCATGAATTTTGTGTGCTTTAAGTCTCCTAGCATGGAAAGTAAATATGTAACTTTTAAGTTTTTAAGTCAATTAGTGTATATAACTCAGAAATTATGTACTTGAAAAGGGAGTTAATTCTTTATTTCATCTCTGGTTTTCAGTCCCAGTCACATCAGCAGTTACAGCCTGAAGATTCCTGCATTATTAAGTCTCTAATACAGGTAAATTTACTTGGGCAAAAACTCTACTAAATATCTTCTCAAACATCTGGTCAAAATGTAATATAAATTATAAGAAATTAAATGTATGGTATAGAAAAATACTAAGTAAAGAAAGAGGTATACTTGTAAAGGTTCTTTGTAAAACTTATTGTATAGTAAGCTTCTTTAAATGTTTCATTCATTGATGAACAAGGAATTTCTGGCAAAATTCAAATATAAAAAGGGAGTTTAGAGATGGTGGAAGCAGGGATAGTTAGCCTGAGAGGAATACTGAGCCGCCCTTTGGCATGCAAAGATATGTCTGTGAAAGGCAAAGTCCACTTGTAGTTGAACCTGAGAAATTATGTCAAAAGCAGCAAGATAAAGTTCTTGAGCACACAAGTAAGCAAAAGCAGGAGTGGTGGAAATGTGAACGTGCTGTTGAATGGACAAGTAATCCCTTTCACTTTTATTGTTTTCACTTTGTTTTATAATTTTCTCTTTTTTATTTTAGCATTTAATTTCCTCCATTCCTTCTCCTGTCTCTTTGTTCACCTTTCTCCTCTGATTTTGGGATTTTATTTGGAATGATTTTTGGCAAGTTGCAGTGCTTTTCACTGCATCTCATTTAATCTCAGTATGTTCGGTTGTAGTTCACTCCATTTGCAAATTTTCTCGGTTTTTTCAGTTGCATTGTATTTCATCATATCTCCTTTCCAGAGTGTTTGTTAGACTTTGTTCTCTGGTTTCAAGATTTCAATGAGGATCAAGTGGGCAAGCTTAGGTCCATTTCCCTGCACTTCAGGTCATTGATGTTTTCAATTTGTTTTGGAATTTTCTCTCCTTTTTTTAGCTTTTCATTCCTTCAATTTCTTCTCCTTGTTTACCTCTTTGTTTACCTCTTTCCCCTGATTTTGGGAAATGAGGCAAAGTGTAAGGAGCTTGCCAAAATTATACTCATTGAAAATTCTGCTCATTGAAGATTATACTCATTGAAATCCTGAAATCAGGGAATGACAGGAATGGACAGGAGAAGAAAGGGATTAAATGAAATGCTAAAAAGCAAAAGAGAGAATTCTGAAACAAAGTGAAAACAATAAAATGGTCTGGCATGACACAAAATGTGTGGAAATGGACCAAACCTTGCCAAATTGCTACTCAATGAAATCTCGAAATCAGAGAAGAAGGTGAAACAACCTGAGTATGGTAGACTTACAATAAAATGAAATTCAATTTAGAGGAATAAAACAAAATGCTAAAATGAAGTTATTGTAATCAAATGTAATGAGATGACATGAAGTACTCTGCTTTGTATGCATTTTGGAGTTGCAACATCCCTACAAGTCTAGGCTTTGTGGTTTTCAGAAGCCTAACCTGAAACGTAAGCCTAAACCTAAGCAGTTGTGCCTGAGAGGGCAGCACTCAGCTGGCTGCTAGCTCCATTTCCTCACTTCTGTAATGTGTTTAATAGAGCTGTTTACTCTGTTGTGACAAAGAACCTACAAGTTTTGGTGCAAAGGGCATTAATGAGCACTGATACCATAATTACTACAAAACAAAGATATATGTTTCAAATGATCTCAAACAGAAATTAAAATAGATAAAGAGCTAATCTGAAGACTCTCTTTTGTTCCAAGAAATGTCTAGCTATGATCTTTTTTTTTCTGGCAGAGGGAGTTTTTCACAGGAAGAATTTTGCTGCTGTTTCCATGCCTTGGAAGGATAGTCAGGGATGCTGCCCTTTCATAGTTAGGTCCTCAGTTTGGTTATTTATGAATAATTAAAAAAAAAATAAAATAAAGTGCTAATCTGGCTGAAAAGAGAACTACATTTTTCTCCTGTGCTTATGGCTCTCAAGAGCAGGCAGAACAACCTCGGCTGATTCTGTCTCCTCAGAGGAAAGTCAGATTTCATGTTTCATCAATAATTCTCTGTCTTTTCAGTCCAAGCTCATTAGCCTGCTTCTGATGGCTGCTGAACATTCCTGGCTTCCCAGGAAAGAATTCAGAGCAGCATGTGCTCAGCACATCTCAGAAAGAGGAGATAAAGAGAGGCATTGCTTCTGAAGCACACTTGCTGTTACCATTTTCTTACAGTCAATAGTGTAAAAGTGACTATCTCTGTTTGCATCACCTTCCTGCTGGCTGGGCGGCTGTGATTGCTCCAATGGTAAGAGTAAAAATATTCATGTTTTGGGAAATTGGCACATTATCTGCTTCGTTGTTTAAGCATGTGCTCAGTGGTGCCACAGCGATTCTTTCAGTGCACGCTGTTAGCTCCTGCCTCATTCAAGTTACACACGTATTCAGCACTGTGAGCACGTGCTGTCACTCAGCTCAGGGCTCCTTTTCTCCCCTCATGCTGCCACATTTGCACAGCTGGTTTGCACGGGATAACTCCTGTTAGGTGGCCTGTCGCTGTGTGACACCGTGTGACAAGGTGTGCAGACTCGTGCCTCTCAAACACTCTCTTTGTGTGTTTGCCTTAGGCCAGGGCTGGCGGATTCAGCAGATTGTAGAGAAACAGCAGAGCCCTGCCAAGTCTGGGGCCCTGCTGGGCCAGTCTCTCCAGAGGAAGGGTAGCAGGAATCTGCTCCCCATATGTTTGAGACTAACCTGTGGGGAATTAAAGCGCAGGACATCAAACACGAGTAACCATGTGAGCAAACCGAGACCTCACTTTTTCCCACCTGGGCACAGATGGCTGATGTGAGAGGTGCAACCCACCTTTTGTGGTGAAGGGGAGCAAAAACCTTGCAGGCAGAAGCGACAGTGCAAATTTTCCTTAGTTTAAAAAGACAGTGAACACAGGTTCAATGCACTTGTATGAACTTGGATGTTTGCTGTAGCTAATTGGGAACCTTGCCTAGCCCCAGGGTCAGGCATTTGATGCTGTGTGGCCAAGCACACAGCACTGGACACATCAGGCTGGGTACATCTGAACACAGGCTGACAACAGACACCTCTCCAACCACTACAGACCATTGCCAGATTCTCCTGGCACTCTGTGGAAAACAAAAGACACCCCTGGCTTTGTTCACTAAAAGATCAGCACAAATCCCAACGACATCAATGCTCTTGTCTTACTCACAGGCACCCAAGGAGCTTTTAGGGACAGAAATTAATTGTAAGACAAAGTAGTGACTGGTAGAGAAATCCAAGGGCAGGAGGAAAGCAGTAGGAAAGACAACATGGTCTGGACAACAGACTGTCACTGGCAAAGGCACGTGTGGTGACAGGCCAGGCTTAACTGCAGAAGAGGATGGGGCTGCTGCTCACAGGGCACAAATTGACGATTGTTTTGTCAAGCAAGTCACAGTCTCCTGAATTCTGCCCTTTGCTCTGCACCCCATGAAGGAAAAAGATGATGAGCAGACTTTAATACCAAAAAAATAAAGTAAAACTAACATCAAAAATAAAATGTGCATATGTCCTCGCAATTTTTATCCTGTTGATATTAATGCACTAAACTGAAAATACTCAAGCGTACAATTCTGATTATCTAAACCCCCTGCTAATAATTTCTGAGAGAATAGTGTGCTTGCTAGAGTATAAAGTTTATTATTTTCCTATTTTCATAAATAATGCAGCAGCAAGCTCTCATTAACAAATTTTCATGGTTTTAGCTGCACTTTTTCTGTCATGATAAACAATGACTTGAATACAAGTTAGCATTTAGAAGTTTTTCTGAGTGTGCTGGAAATAGAAGATTGCTGTGTGTTACTATGACAGTGAAAAGGGTGTTGTTTATATTTGATTTTTGTATGATGCTCCCAATGATAGTTTATACTTAACAAATCTGACTATGCATTAGAACTCAAATGGTGTATTTTATATTTTTTGTAGGAATAGAAAGCCCTTAAATAACTTCCATTTTGAAATATTGGCACAGTTGTGTTCACAGATGAATTAATATCAGTGGCAGCATACAGAGTAAAATAGAAATTAGAAATTATGGAAGTGCATGCAAGACCTTATTACTGGGCTTTCAGTTTGTCAGTTAACTTTGGAGCTCCATACCAAATGATCTGCAGGTTACTTTTGCCACTAGTGCTTGCTACATTTTCACAGCAACCATACCTAACAAGCTTATTTTTATGTGCTTATTTGTAACTGTGCTTTTGTGTCAACAAAAATACTCAATCTTATACTCAGGAGGTATCTGTACAGGAGGTATCCACAGGAATGAGGAAGGATCAAAGGTGATGGCTGCAAGAGAAACAGAAGAGGAAAGTATTTTTGCAATTTTTAAGCTACCAGAAGATCAGATGGATGCTGAACAACATTACAATGCCACGCAGATTGTAAGTGTCAGGGAAGTGCCCTGGAGGTGTTGGGGCCTGTTCTTTTCCTTCTGATGGCAGAACAGCAAGCTCCTTGACATAACCAACTTCCCCACCTGCACAGAAGCAGCAGCTTCCTAAACCTGCTGAATCCCAGGTTCCTTGGGAATGGCTGTGTGGCATCTGCAGTTCAGAATGAGGTGTCCCTGAGCACCAGCAACATGCCAGGCTGAGCTAGCCATGAAACATGAATGCTTTATTTTGGGCTGCTTTAAAAACCACAAAAGCCTGAAAATTTTCAAAGCCATGCCACAGATGCAGATGACAAACCTTAGTTCTCCTATGGACTGAACACAGGCACTATGTATGTGAGTTAAAGCCTTTCTGCAGCTCTTTTCTCATTTCTGTTACTCCAGGATAAAACATATTGGCTCATATCCAGAAACAGGCAAAGGCCTAATAAAAATCCTTGATTACTCTGTTTACGTAATTACACTTCATTGCCTATTTCAAAATCAAAAGCTTTTTGATTTGTGTTCACTTGGTTTTCATCTAAGGCCTAATACCTGGGACAACCTTTGCACTTAAAATTAAAGATCAGCTACTATTTCTAATGCAACCTGTTTTCCTGTGCAAGTCTTTTGATAGTGAAGGGCACCTCCTTTGCTGACAGCTTTGTGGCAGATGGATCCTACCATCTGCATACACCTGTGGAAACAGAACCCACATGGGTTCCTACAAGCACACCTTACTGCTTGTGCTGCTGGAGGGAACAGCAGCAGAGGGAAAAGATGCCAAGCCCAGCCAAGCTGACTTCTGTGGTCCCTGCTGTGAGTGTAAGAGCTGCCACTGATCTCACTGTCTTCTCCTGGCTGGTTGCTCTGGAAAAGTGGCTTCAGATAGACACCCTCGGGTCAGAGGTGCCTCCCCTCAGTGTCACACAGCACAGGAATTTTCAGCCAGAAGCACAACGGGAATGGAAAGGTTGCAGATCACACAATAGGCCAAATAACAACAAAATTTGCCACCAAAAAAAGCGTTCAGAGTGCAAATGCATCCACACCTCTAATTTGTTGCTGAGAGCCAATGAAAACAAGCCTCAAGCCTTCTCTTTCCACAGGGGCGGCAGGCAGGCAGCAGCACTGCCCTCCCTGCCAGAAAGGCAGGCCGTAAAAATCTCCTCTTGGACAGAAATTTTCATCTTCTGCCTCATCTGCTCTGACTCTGCCCTACAGATTACAAAGGATGCTTTCTCATACGCCACACACACAGGAGGTGCACACAAAAACTTTCGTGAAATCCTGCTATACTTTCCCCATAGAGCTGGTGGAGCAGGCAGCGGGCTCAGTGAGAGCCAGGACAAGGGGCTGCGTGTCATCCTCCAGCTGCTATAGACGGCCCCTGGCCAGTCTCCAGCCGCTCGTCCTCTGTCCCCGGGGAAGGAGCGCACGGGGTTTGCTGGAGTACGAATTTAGAGCCTTAAGGTGGCAGCACCAGACAGCCCCCAAGGCCGCGTCCGCAGCTCTGGGCCGGCCGGGAGCTGGGAGAAGGACAAAACACCGAGGGCTGCGAGGCGTCCGCGACTGAGGGAGGCAGAGGAGGCTGCGAAAAGCTACGGGCTGTAAGAAGGAAAGGGGGATCGGTCCCGCTTCCCTCAAGCAGGCTAGGCTTGACTGGAGTCAGGATGAAGACCTCCGTCTTCACCTGAACGCCAGGTTTGCAGGAAAGTAGGAAAAAAGCAAGCAGAGAACTAGCAGGGAATTCCAGCTAGAAGAAGTAAAGCTTTGAAGACTCTGGTCTTTTGAGGCTCTGGTAGCTCTTTCCCAAAGGCTTCAGAATGCCGGCAGTGATTTACACTCCCCCTTCCTCCTGGCTGTGGAGCGAGGGATTGAGGCATAGCGCGCTCCCTGCAGGAACTGGATCCAGAATAAACGCCCATTGCTGCGCCAATTCCCCAAGCTACTTTGGACAGTTGCACCAAAGCCCTGCAGGTGTGCTGCGTTTGCGGATTAAAACCACTGCTAAATATTTTCAGGGATTCATGCAGCCTGACTATTGTAACCTGTCACACCACCATGAAGTGCTGATTTTATAGGGAGGGTGGAGTCAGATTCTTCTCCAAATGGCACAGTGACAAGAGGCAAGTCACAAGCTGTAACAATCAGTACTGTGACTAGATACGAAGAATTGCAGCTCCAAGAGGACAGCTCAGCACAGGAACAGGGGCCTAGAGACGGTGTGCAGTCTCTACCCTGAAGATTTTCAAAACTTGATTCTCCAAAGCTTTGAAGAGCCTGGTATAGTTCTGAGGCTGGCCTTCACAAAGCCATCAAGTTGGAGCTTCAAGAGGTGCCTTCCAGTCTGTTCTACAATAGGATTTCCAGAGAGCTTTAAAACACAAATGTAGGTGACAAGTAAAAATTCCATGTGTATCCTGTTTGGAATAGTCATGGCTGCTGGATGGGATTCCTGATCACAGACACAGTTTGAATTCTTATTTCATTTTTTGATCTAGAGCAGGTATACCTTTGCAAACACTGCAGAAAAAATCTTCAGTTTTGGAAAAGAAAAGGTTTTGAGTCTGAAATAAATGTTCTGATTCTAGAAAGGAACAAGAAAGAAGAGAGAGAGAGAGGGGGGCAGAATTTCAGGACTTTAGACCTGCTCGGATGATAAGGACATGACAGGCCAAAAATCCAACTGGAGAAGTCAGTGAAGTGTAACAGCACTGCAATCAGTAGACACCCGATACCAAGGCAGTAACCTCTGCATGAGCCTGGAGGCACTGGGGCATTCTTTGCTGCCTGAGGGACAGAGACCAGCTACAGAAACCCTTGATTCCACATCAGGGTGAGAGGGAGGGCTCCTGCTAGGCTACAACTCCAAAATAGAACCCTTGAGTTACACCACAACAACCTATAACAAATGGGTTGAGTTACCTGCGAGCAACACAGACATGCAATACACAGATTACCTGTAAGTAATGTGAAAGATGGAGAAATGCAATGACATTTCGCAATCAGTGGAAATGAGAAGTGTCGCCACCTGTTCATGCCTTTCATGAACCCTCACGGGCTCTCAGAGTGCCACAAGACTTTTCAGAATGACTGGAGATGGTTGTCTGCTCTTTTTGCAGCAGGCTGCAGCAGAAATCAAGCTCAAAAACATGCTCTCAGTTGAGGCAGAAGTGAGAACGAAGTGGAAAGACAGGAGATGCCATATTGTGTGGCTGTGAGAAGGTAATTTCAAGGATGAGCATGTTGGAAGCTGTGGTCTAAAAGTACAAAGCCTGCTTACTCCATGGAAAACGTTTGGGTTTGGTTTGTTTTTTTCCTGTTTCATGTATACTGCCTGTTTCCCAGACATAGGCACAGTGCCTTGTGGGACACTGAATCATGACATTTTAGTTGCTCAAGTGCCCCCTGAACTCGATAGACCTTACCTGTTTTTTACCACTCCCATCCAAGGTCATACAAACGGTCAATTAACATTTTTTCTCCAATAATGAGCCCAGCTTTTCCCAGTTACTGGCAGTCTTACAGTCACTGTTGCTGATTAGTAGTGTTTCTAATAAGAATTTGTACATCTTCTGATCCATTAATCTTCTAGACAGCAACAACTCTGTGCGGTTAAAAAGATGTACCTTCTTTCCCTCTTCTGAAGCAGACCACAAACGCAATGCTTCCTAAGTCCATCTTTTACATTTGTCATAAGGAATGTTTATACTTCCGCTTTAACAGCATCTTTTTCAAGTCTTTTGTGTTCCTGTGGCAACATGACACTGCTGGTTTCAGTAAAAAGGAGAGGTGCAGCTGGAGTCAGCCATGAGGACTGCAACCCTTGATGTCCTCTTTAAGGCTGCAAGTGCCCACTTCCATCTCACAGCTCTGGAAACTGCTTCTTCTCTGGGCACATTTTGCTGTCATGTAAAGCCAAGAATGATTAAAGCAGAATCAAACACAACCCTGGAAATCTGCTTAGATGCTACAAAATTGGGCCATTCTGTACAGCCTTTGCTTTTGGTTGCTGGAAAAGTCTTCATCAGCAGTATTACAGAAACTTGGCTTATATTCTTGCAGAGTGCAGCTCTTTGGCTTCATGCCCAAACAGGCACTTGTATTTTTGCCATCTATCACCTATCTATATACCTATATCACTATATACCTATCTGTACAGGTAGTGATTCCTCCTCAGAAGTTTCAGCCACAACAGGACACCAGGTGACCAGAGAGACTGCAACATCCAATTTATACAGTGACCTTTCTTACACTGGTTTCCAAAGCAGCAAAATATTGCAACACCCAGGAGTGTTACGTTAAATTTGTTCTTGATCTGTGTACAACACCGTGCTTTCTTGCCTGTTTGAAATCCACTGGCCCTTGCCAATTCTGAATTTCACAGTAAAGCACTAAACAGTCATTTGTCCACTTTTCTGTATTTCTTCTGACTACGAATGCAAACTGTGAGATCTCTCTTATGTGCAAGTCACTTCAACTCCAAGATGATGAGAAAATGCACGAGAAGAAGTAGATACTGCTATGTCCCATAATCCAGGTGGTTGTAATCCCGACAGCCTCCAAAGTTATGTCCTCAAAATAATCTGTAATTTCTAAGAATCTAATAATTCTATTTCTCTTCTGAGAGGGAACCCAATTCAGGTAGGCAAGAACTTGGATGAAAGTCCAATTAAGTTTTTGTCACACATGCTGTGAAGTGTACAGACTTTCATTTTTTAACAAAACCATGAGAAGTGGTAACATTTCTTCGATGAACTGGCTTCAGCTCAGAGGACTCTTGCTATGCAAATTTATCCTTACACCACCATTTTTATTTTTAATGTAAACACCTCCCAACTCTTTCCCCAACAATTTCTCTGCCATTCTTTGCTGCTCCCCATGGAAAGATGTAGCACTGAAAAGCAGCAATTTTAATAAAACTCAGAAAACTGTTGCCGTGCTGTTTATCACAAAGCCAGAGAGTACCAACCTCCAAACGTACTGTGAACTCCAAGTTTGGCTGTCAGCAGGGGTAGCTACAACCCAAAAGCTCCTAATGCAATACAGGTGGTATTTGCAGGTAACCTGGCCATGCCCATGTTCAGTAGCACATGCAAGGTTTTAACACGCCAGTCTGAATCCTGAACCCCAGCTAGAGTGGAATATTTCTTTCACAGGGGGTTTGCTATGAGCTAGGAAACTCTTTTTCAAATTATTTCCATGGGAGTTAAGTCTCTCTGGGGCTGCAAAGAAATACCAGCTTTCCTAAAGCTGGCCAGGTAGGGTCAAAACCTTGAAACCACAGCGTTAAAACTGAGTTAAGCAATAAATTGCAAGAAACCTCTGGAGGATGAAGAGGGAAGAGAAGCAATCTCAGCTCTTGGTATTGCCCTGCGGAAGAAGCCAGCAAACAAGCAATGCTTTCCTTCCAGTTCAGGCTAAACACACTAAACAGGAAAACACAATAAGCAGGAAGTGGGATCCACTTAAGAAATTAAATCCTGCAAAAAGGTTCTGCAAGCAGCACTCTCTTCACTTTCCAGCCAGATGACAGAGCAAACTCCACCAGAAACACAGACAGAGCGAACAATTAATCAATGTAGGGACAATGACAGCAACTATTTCACTGACCTTTGCACTCTTAAGGAAAAACCTCGTTCTCTCCTTCGGAGCATTACATAATTTCTGCTGAATCGCCAGAAATGGGCAGCTCACGGTGCACAGTATCTGCATGGAGCCAATTTTTCAGTGATGTGCATTAGCCAAGCTCTCTCTGGCCTGCAGCAATGCCAGGAGAAAGTACCAGAGTGTTACCACTCTCCCACAATTTTTTTGTAATTGCTTTTGTCCTCTACCTTTTTTTGACTAAATTCTCTGACTCATAATATTCTGCCAGAGCTCCATCTCAAAAACCCCCCCCAAAAAACCCCAAAACAAACAAACAAACAAACAAACAAAACCAACAAAATAACGCCAAACACGAAACAAACAAAAAAACGAAACCCAAACCTAAACTTGTTTGTTGGAAATATTTCACAGCCCAACAAGAATCTCGTCCTGTTTCACAACAGGGATTTCTAACCCAAGTCTAAGATTGCAACTACTCTTTCAGCATCTCATAGCAAAGTCAGTAAAACCACATCTTTCTGTTTTCTTGATCTGCAACTGAACCTGGATTACCTGTGCTCTTTTTCAGGTAATTTTTAACATTTAAAAAAATTTCTAGAGCAATGGTGAATTATTCATCCTCAACCATCTAGATATCCTGTTCCATTTCCAAAAGTATGATATTTACACTTAATTTTCTACATTTTGAGATAGAGGACTGCTCCTTTCAGTCATTCTGGTAAGTCATGGACTGGATCAGACAAACCAATGCTGCTCCCCTCTACCAAATACTTCTGTAATGTCCAACACACCCAGTGCACTCAGGACAGCACAGATAATTCCTGATGTAATAACTCAGTTAGTAGGCATGATAACTTATAAAGTTTATATCCAAGTCAGCTCCAAAAGTCCCCCTGTAACTGTGCCAGTTTAAGGTATTATCTTTCCTAATAGATATTTTTATGTACATTTCTGCACATTAAATAGTCAAAGTACCAGAGCTGTCCTTAAACTGCATATATCTCAACAAACTTCTGGTTTTTTAAATGCATGTCCCACCAAAAGCGTATTTATCTTGCTATTTCCTGGACTCCATAAACTAGATGTGCACCATTCTTTAGCAGATACTGCACCCTCAACCCCTGAATTTATTTCAATACTATCAAACATCATCAGTTTGTCTTGTTCTAAGCAATTCAAAAGGTTCAAGAATGTCACAACCCAAAGTGAAACGCCCTCTCATACCTCTGTGGTACAGATTGTGAGGCTGGCCACTGCCTTCTGCAATGGCAGCTGAGATGGCCTTTTCCTGTGCTGTGGTCTGTGCCTCAGATTTCCAAGCATGGATTTCACATGCAATAAATACATACAACAAATGTATTGACGGGAGCTCCTGATACCAAGATCTGCTCTGTACACATCCCAGGGCCTCCAGTAGCTCCTGCAGGACCCCCTTGATCCTGGCCATATCAACAAACATCCTCTGCATGTTGAGTCCATTCCATATTCTTGATGGGAATCAATCTTCTTCTCTGACCTGGTGTAACAGTGCTGCCTCACGCTGGTTAGCTTGGAAACGCTGCTAAACCATCACATTCAATTCCAGCACACTGGTGTAAGTCTCTCTCAAGAGATCCCAATGGGAGTCAGTATGGAGAAACACTTTGAAAACGAGCTGCCTTATCCAAGCTCTCATTAGTTCAATCCTCATCCAAACAGGTAATTCCCAGGCAGGTCCCAGGCCACTCCTTCTCATCTAGACACAATCTCTTTTAAGGCTCTGCTGCAGGTCATTTCTGCTCCACAAATTCTGAATTAGCTGAAACTTCCAAACCTTTTCTTTCCAGTTTGGGGTATCCATGAGGTCAAGCTGTTAACTGCTTTGCAGGATGGAGCAGGTAAATGTTTTGTGCAACAGCTTTCACAATCCACTCAGCTCTTTGTATTTTCTCAGCCAAAAGAAATTTCTATTTCCAACAGGACTTTATGACTCTTCTGGATCATTTCCAAGTTCTCCCAAGAAGCCATTAAACATTGTTTAAATTCCTCCTCAGAATTAGAATCACTGTTTTAGAATCACAACAGCTCTGGTTTCAGTGAAGACTTGACCTCCAAGTACAATCCTGCCCTACTGGAGAGCACCCCTCACTTCTGACCACAGCACTGGGGGCGTTAAGACACAACTGAGCTGAAGGACTTTAAACACTTCCCATTGAGAAATACTTCCCATGGAGTCAACTGTGGTACCATTTCTTTATTTGCTCTATTCAACTCCCACTACCTTCCAACCACGGTGCACGAGGAAATACTGAATCTCCATACTTGCCACAAACCATACTTTCCCACATGGAAAACCTCCAAGGCTCCCTCCCAGCAGCTACCCAAAAACCTGCTGCCTCTGCTGTGACACCACCCTGAAGAGCCAAAGTGAAAGTGTCACATTCAACAGTTCCAGCACATACTGTTCTGCTGTCATGGTGCTACATACAGAGTTGACTCTTCACCAACATAAAATCAATGCAATTAACAGGAACTTTTTTTTTTTTTTTTTTTTTGAATGTGTAGTACAGAACAGACACTATGAAAAAAAACTATTTTTATTCAGTTGAAAAGAAGTCATTTACTCAATCACATTAACTAGGCTAAAAATTACTTTTTTTCTGACTACACCAGCAGTTAAATATTTTCAGCACCAATTCATGACACATTAGTGACATTTATCACAACAGGTCTATTTCTTAATGTAAAGGACATACTGACTTCAGTAGCTGCTACTGGAAAAGGAGTAAGCAGAAGGCTGCCCTTTCTTTCCAAATATTTATGAGTGAGAGTAGCAACTTCTAGAAATAAGTAACTGCCAAATTATCTCCCAAATCTTTAAATTGATCTTTTAAAAATAGAGTTAAAATAGATATCTTAATATGAGCTATCATAGATTTTATATTTATGAGCTGAATACTCCAAAATGTGAGTAGTTGAGCAAGCATCCAGCACATAACTTTTAAAATAGTTCTTCCCCCCCCACAATATCAACCCCATTTTTTATCCATGTCATGCTGGTTAGATCCCTATCTCTAGTGACTTCCCAGTAAACACCACACTGTTTGATATGGCTAGGATATGCTACCATCATCCTATGAGTGAAAGAAGTCAGTGACCTGGTGAAATACCACCAACTCACACGAACAGAAAATTCACCAAGTCATTGGTTTGTTAACCTCAAACATCAAACGAATCCTAAGCTTTAGTTTTTCAAAGCCTTTGTGGTCTTCCTCTTGCTGGGCCAGCTCAGAAGGTCATCGCTGAAGGCAGAACTGATGAAAGCAAAGAAACCAAAAAGCAGCAGGTAGTACTGTCTCTGTCCTTTCAAACAAATCAAGTTCGCACAAAACAAAAGGAGACAAGGTTAAAATGAAGTTTATTAGTTTTTTTGGTGTTTTAAGCTTTTTTATATAAAACTGTTTGTGAAACAGCTATTTTTATTCCCATGGCAGAGTGACCCCTGAAAGATGCACTAACTCCTTTCTTAAGGCCTTAACAAGAAAAAAAAACCTTTTGTGGTGTTGTTGTTCCTAAACCCCAAATGTTTTAAAATGACGTAATTTACAAAACAAAAACAAACAAACAAAAAACCCCACACAGAACAAAACAAAAAAAACCCAAATAACCATATAGTGTAGGCTGTTACACTGACATTCCCTCTTCCTTCCACAGGAAAAGCAAAAACATTAAAAAAAAATAAAAAAAAAAAAATAAAGGGTCAAGTGGATTTACCCCAATCAGTTTGAAGATACATTGACTCCACCAACATTCCGACTTCCTTTTGTTCCTCAATCTGGCAGGTAAACCATGTCTTCCTCTCACCTGCCTTCCAAACTGAAGGCAGCTTTCTTGGAATGATCTGGGGGTCACGTTGTTGCCACACAGGGCGGAATACTCCCTTCCCCTGCATGGTACAGGTGTTCCCACACCAACGAGGTGTATGGGACTAGCAAGCAGCAGCCACCTCTCACTTCATGAGTCTGCAGATGCTGTTCAAGCTTACATTGCTAATAGTGTTTCTCAAAAATGGAAACCTCCCTACCCCTCAGACACAACTACTGACACCAAATTACCTGCAACCCTCCGAGCCTTCCTCCCACATCCTACAAACAATTTATCAGTATTTTGTTTGCCTTTCAAAATTGGATTTCATTGGATGTTGTGAGAAAGAAAGCAAGAGGAACAGAGACAAGTCTTGTTTGGAGTACTCCCAGTTTTGCTGTTCTTTCCCACAAAATGTTAGGCTCCACATACCTTGCATTAATTTTGGATTTAATATTTACTTTAGCTATAGGTTTCTTTTTTAATTTATATGGGGATTTTAAAATTTTAATCAAAAGCATCAAAAGGGATATAGCGCACCTTTCATTTAAAACAAAGTCTTTCAAGACTAAAAAATAGATCTTTATATATATATATTTATCCCTCCCTCTTTAATACCCCCCACCTGTTTCCTTTTTCCCCCTCCCCTCCCCACTGTCAATATGGAGATTGTGTCCATGGAAACAGCTGGTTCAGACTCCTTGGTCAGATTCTGTGATGTCATCAGTCTTGAGTGTGATGTAAGAATTTATGAAGGAAGTGCTGGCATTGGCAGGCACGTTGAGAAGGGGCATGGCTGCACAGTGGGAGAGATTCCATTCAGTCACGAATGTCCACCGCTTTTTATCTCAACAGCCTAACCTGAAAAACAAAGTCAAAATAATATTGGAATGGTTCCTTCCCTCCATTTGCAAACCAGCCCCCTCAGGCTTTGGAAAAACCCACTCAGCAGCCTACCACAGCAGCAACACCAAGAGCTCCTTAGTTTTGTGGACTGAAAACAGATATACACAACGGCAAGTAGTTCATAAAAGCTAATCCACGTGACAGAAAGTCTTAGTTTAACGACTAGCAAAAAAAAAAAAGAAAAAAAAAAATTAAACAAGGCCAGTTCTGAAGGAAGTCTGGGACGACAGGACCACAATGGCACAGCACTCTTACAGAACCTCTACCTTCAGCAGCCAGGCAGGAGCTCACTCACCTCATGTCCACTCCTCCCACTGACCGTGAGGATGGCAAACGGGGGCCAAGTGTGTCCCAACATGGTGACAGCTCCTGGGCTGCCCTGAGGGACTGCACCTAAATGTTTCCCTACGGGTCACGCTGCTTCCATCCAAAGGTGGTTTCCAGTGAACATGGAGCAGACAGTGAAACTAATATCAAAATTACAGGAGTCCAGGAATCAAACCTGGGAAATGGCCAGATTTCACCAGCTAAAGGTAAAGCCGTGTGTGGCTTAACTAACTGAAGGGCAAGTGAAATTTCTTTCTGCTGCTTCTTTGATCTAATTTTCGTATTATAAAGACAGTTCATGGAAGGACTAAGCTTGTGATGTCTTTCAAGACAAATGTGGAAATATCCAAATGCTTGGATGTTCTCCCTGTCCAGAAATTCTATGAGGTGAGAAAATGAACTTCAGGAGTTTGCTAAGTTGGTGGAGGCTCAGTTCAAAAGAGAAACTACAAAGTTAAAATTTAATTTCTCTGAGTTATGGTTCTCATTCTTCATCTGCACAGAGAGAAAGCAAAGCTTGAAATAATGTATTCCTTTCTTCCCTTATCCCATAACACAAGTGAGCCCAACAGCAATTTATTTATTTAGTAGGGTTAATTACTGTGATGTGACTTAGATAAATCCCTTCCTTCAAGCTAGTGAGCTTGGGAAAAGGAAAAAACTTGCACCATAAGTGATGCATATGGAAAGCAGTTAACGGCATTAGAGGTGTGTCTGTGAGCAGAGTAACACCCCCGTTTGCTCACAGCTGGCAATTAAACTCCAGGAACCCTAAGTAAGTGTGATGCAGAAGTCAATGCTGCTCTGATCATCAGCATGCCAATTAGATTATACTCCAGTAAGCCCAACTCTTGGCTGCAAATATTCCCCATCCAGGGTATGCCATGCTTAGGGTGAGTAAAGAGTCAGGCAAGTACAGAGAAAAACCAGACGGGCAACGGTGCAAGCACCAGCTGAAGAAGAAAGGGGAAGGTCCCCAGAGAGTTCAGGCAGCTGCCCTTTGTGGTTTCATTACTGCACAACTGAAAGAGTGTCAAGGCTGTGTTGCTGTCTCTGGCTCCTGTACAACTGCAGCTTGCCCATGCCTGGAACTGGTCCAGAGCATCAGGCATTGGCTCAGGGAAGAAATAAGCTCACACAGAGAGAGAGAGAGAGAGAGAGAGTCCTGCCTTACTTCTGGACAAGATCCAGAGCACCAGACTCACTGTCACAGTCACTCTCCAGATCTGGACTTGATCCAAATGTTCTAGAGGCAACTGGCTCAGGGAGAGAGAAGCAACAAAGACAGAATACGCTGACTTGCCTGGATGTTATACAACATGCAGGATTTTTCTTAACTTGCTAGGCCTGGGAGTGAACCAGGACTGAAATAGCCCAATAATCTCACAATTGAGTATCCAATTGAGTATCCACTGTATCTTACACTAAGGCCAGCAGAAGGGCAATTCCAGTACTGCCTGGACTGCTACAGAGTTCCCCTAAAGTTCCTTAATTACCATAGTAGTACAACGATTTTTTTTTTTTTTTTTTTTTTTAATAATTGGATCTTTTAGATTTGTATGGCTTTTATTTTGGAATGCAAGATCAGGTTGGAATTGGAGAACCTAATTTTTAAAGCATTCTGAACATGGAAAGGGGGTGGCTAAACAGGACCTTCTGGTAAGAACTACTTGAGGCAAAAGTGGATTTGGAAAGAAATGATGCCTTAGAGAGGTATCTACAGCATACAGTGAATACAGTGCAGAGATTCCACAAACCTGCAAGGTCTTAAGACATTCCTGTGCAAGGTCTTAAAACATTCCTATGATATATAAAAAAAGAAGAAATAATGTAGGGAACAAAGCTGTGTAAAGGTCTCTGGGACACAGTAATGTTCACCAGTACCTTAAAGGAATGACCCAAAAATCACCAGACTTCCCCAGTGTTAAATAGCCAGAAGAGGCACCTTGGCTGTGGGACTCTTGTCATGCTTTAACGTTGAATTACATTGCCTGTTACACTTTAAGGAAAAGAGAAAAGCTTAAAGGAATCCCAGTGACCTTTACCATGGAAGGAGAAAGCTACTCAAACGCTGTTTACATGGTAACTGTTAAAACTGTTAAAACAACACGCCAAAGCCAAGAACAAATACTATTAAAAACAAAAAGTCACAGAGGACAGCTGAGCTAAACCAAGTCAGCAGCCAGTCTACAAAATGGGACACTGCCCATCTTCTGCTACTGCACCAAAACCCCACAATCTTCCAACTAATTTCTCATCCTTCACACAAAACACCACTAGAAGTACTTCACAATTACTTCACTTGAAAAATAGGAAAGGTTTTAATTTAGGGGAGGTGCCTGGGAAGTAAGGGAACGGCAATGAGGGAAGAGGATTACCATCAGCAGTTCCAAGAACTGACATGAAAGAGCAACTTCCCCTGCATGACTGCAAGAAAAAGACAGAGAAGCAAATAGCCCGAGTAAGAAATTGCAACTGAGTAGTGAAATGAAGGCAAGAGACCTTCTTGGGCTGCAGTTTCATGGAAAGGGAGCCAACAAGTATTAATTTGAAACCAAACACTTCTTTCATTTTAATCCACCCTGTTGCCTTTGAACTTCAATGTACTCGCAAATGAGTAAGAAATAGGAAATCTCAACCTCATCCCATTCCCTGGGTGCTAACTCCCACCTCAATGCTACTCCCTCCTTGTGCCAGAGTATTTTCCCAGCCACACAGGAAACTAGATTAGGAGAATGACCCAGCTTTGATGCTAACATGGCAAAAAGCTGTTTCAGACAAATTGAATTCCCCACCAAGTTCACGCCTGGCTGCACGAATGCTGGGCCTAGACGAAGGAGGAGGCAGGAAGGAAGTGCAGTGAGGACCTTGGGGCACAGTACAAAGTTATGGAATTGTCACCACTTCTGGATACAGTTCTATCTTCTATGGCCTATGTCTGTTGGCAAAACTGAGAAAAAAGCTGGACTACAAGAAACAAGTGGGCTCCTGCTAAGACTAATTTACTTACCCCTGGATCTATCCACGCTTCCAGAAAATGGGAATTCTAGATTACAATAACCCTGAACTCATCAATATTATTTACTCCTTACATACAGAATTTAGGATAATTTGATGACTTTATACAGAAGCTTACTATTAACTACTCAGACTCACAGAAAAAAAACCCTTCAAATCCTCATGGACGTGATACAAAAGGAGATTTCTGCCACTCATTTAACTAAGAGAGTAACCAGGCAGTTGTAACAGCTAACGAGCTTTGCCTTTCACTGTTTAACAGAAGGAACTGCTGCAGAAATACAAAAAACTGAACAGGATGGTAGCAGAGAAAAAAAAAATTACAAATTTTCTGAATACACACAAAAGCACCTCGATTTCTCACAGAGATGGGGAAGGCACTGGAGGTAAGCCAGCAGGTGGAACTGGAAGCTCTCTCCCACTCACCTGTGCTTGCTTTTATATCCATTCCCAGGAGTACACTTCCCCCCTCACCCCCGCTCCGACTGCTCTGTGCTGAGGCTGCCTTTCACCATCTTGTTCTGCAGGGAAGGAAGAGAGCAAGGAGGGAGGGGCTGACAAACCAGCAAGCCAAACAGAGGAGGAAAAAGAAAATGAGGGACAAACAGAAGACAGGGGTAGGGAAAGGGAACATACAGAAAGTGAGAGAGAGAGGGAGAGAAAGAGAAGTCAGTATTGGAGCCAGAAATAGACTTTTCAGACAGAGTTTTCCCCGAGACAAAAGCAGATAATTCCACAAAAGTAGAGTCTGAGATATGAAAGCCTGGTTAATTTCAAGAAACAGAATTTAACAGAAAAAGGTAGAAAAAGCTGAGAAGCATCACTTTAAAACTGCCCAAACAGATGGCTTAAGACAATCTAAGACAGCTGAGCCACCAAAAGGTGAGGTATCCCATTTCCTTTATGGCCTCTCCATGGTTCAGCATCCTCATCAGGTCTGTTGCAACCTCGCTTGCTGTGATGCAGACAGAGCTGGTTGGATCTGTGAGAGGAACCCTTCAAAAGATGATAGTTTTCAGAGAGTATTTTCCCCGTGATAAAAACTGATATTTTGCATAAGTAGCACATTCAGGATATGGATGGTTGAAGCATCAATCCTGACAGAAGAAAATGGAAAAGCTCACTGGGGAGCACACAGAAAGGCAGGACCAGTCCCTCTGGACTTAGCTGGCTTATGCCTTAAGTGCCAAGCACAGTTAATGAGGCAAGGAGCACCTTTGCTCTCCAGGAGCCAATTACTGTGATGAAGTGTATTTACCGGTGTGAGGCACAGACTGCCAAAGGGTAAGAGGCCCTGTACTGGGGGACTTAATGCTGGAGATTTATAAAGCTAGCTCTTCCACCCATTAGCTCCCAAACGGCAGAGAGAGATGAGACAGTCACTAACTCGCTAATAGTGTTAAGCTGGTGTTACCTAAAAGCATCACTTTCAACAGATTAATCGAAAAATCTTTCTTCTCAATTGCTCATACTCATATCATGCAAAAAAAAAAAGATGCAATTTGTTCTCCAGTCTTTCTAGAGCAATGGTTTTCAGCCTTTCTGTTCCTGCATTGTCAATGTCTGGAATTCCCCTTACCAGCCACTACAATGGAAGGAGCAGAGCGAGCTTATGTTCTGCCCTGCAGAAGGACTGGGAACAAACCGGTAATGATTAGTAGAAACACGCGGTGAGGGTGGAGAAAGAAAGCAAAGAAAACTGCTTGGCTTCAAACAAATTACTCCTGTCTTTACTAAGCAAAAGTCAAGAAACTTCAGTGTCAGAGAAAGGCTGCTGGTGTTGAATTTCTGTTTGTGACACGATGACGAAAGTAATCTGCAGTGGGATAGTTCTGAATAGAATTCAAACTTTTATTGCCTCCTGAAGATCCATTATGAACTGAATTGGTAGTTGTCTCCCTCCCATCCCACAAGATTACTTTAGAAATCCATGTGCCTTTTCAGAATTTTCTCTGGAAAGCTGAATTTTTGCCTGAATTTAAACCAGTTCTCTCCTTTCATGGTTTGAGCACCATCACTGCAAAGTGCTCACATACAGCAGTAGTGACCCAAGCCATCTATGTAATACTGTATTTCCCTGGAATACTTCAGACAACAGGCAGCAAAAATAAAACAGCCTTCAAATACACAAACCTCCGTCATGGTTTAACCCCAGCCATGCTGCGATTATCTTTAGTCATGTATCCAAAATTGAGCAGAGGGTGGCATTTCCGCAGTTACGTTACACAGTAAGGGGAGCTCATCCTTCCTGTTTTGGCTTGGCAGGATCTGCAGGTTCTTGTAGCATTTATGTGTTAATTTAAGCTTGCTGTACATTGTCAACATTATTCCACTGTTGTGCAGAATAACTTATTTTCTTTTATATAATGAAAAGTAGGTCAATTCCGGATAAGAGCCTGAATGTGCACTGAATCTTCCAGTGCATTTTAAATACGTGTGCATAAATACATCATTTTGTGGTGAAACACCCAGAAAGGAGCATGAGGCTAATTCCTCTGTGTTTACAAAAGACAGATTAAGAATAACCTGTGAAAACAGAAGACCATGAGATGTCGGTCTAATTCTAGGCAGGGATCTAGAAGAACTAGACAAGAACTAGATAGAAACTAATCCCTGCTAGAAAGCAACACAGCTCTTTCCTATTATCAATTCCTTTTCCGCATAAGCCGTCCAAGCTCTTGCACAATTCCTGTTGTATTTAACTGGCAACAAGAACAGTTGTTTTTCTGGATACTTTTTCATCATTTAAAACTGGAAGACTGGTATCCACAACCTCCCAGGGATGTATCCTCAAGGGCTGGGAGGGGTATTCCCAGCACTGTATCCCATTACTTAGGGCTGCAAGAGAGTATGTATTGTCTACTTCATCTCTTTCCACCACTGTGTGTGGAGGCTCCAGGGACAATTATTAAGGATGCCCAGACTCTGGGCAGAAGCAGCACAGGGGTTTTCTGAAGAACCAAAGATACACAGAACAACCCCACAGATCCACCGAAGGCTGAGTGGTTGGATTCAGTCCAGTTACTACTGGTAAACTAGAACAAGATGTTTCCAAAAACCAGGAAACTTTTTCAAAGAGTCATTTTTCTTCTTCCTTGCATCCTCAGTAAATCCAAAGAGAAAACCTGACAGTTCAATGCAACATTCAAACAGGAATAGTGAGCAATATACTGGTTCTATCACAGAATTCCGGAAATGAAGTTGAGCTTTCTGAAGAGTCATCAAGGATCTAAAGAAACACTCAGCAGATGGAATAAAAATTTTATCTTCTTTATCTTGGTATTCTTCTTGAGTTGATGTCTGCCCCAGAATACACCACAAGAATATATCACAGAATAATTGAACTAAAAGCATTTCTGAGTACAGACAGTATCCAGGTAATAAGATTACTAATCCAAATTTAGAAACCAGAAGAGGGCAGCAAAAACTCAGGTCTAATCCAGGAGACGATTCTTACCTTGTGCTTGGGGCACCTCACTGAGAAATTCTCTTCGTTTAGTAAACAATCTAAAGGAGGAGAAGACATCAACGTATTATTTTTTTAATGAAAACCAACTTGAAAAATACATCACATGTGGTAATCTTGCCTCACAAACATACATTTTTCATTCAAAGATCTCTTGTAGGAATACTTTGTTATTAGCAGGTTGATTCCTTCCACCCCCAAAGTTTTATCAAACAAAATAACTGAACACCCCACATGACAATGCTGCTCGGATTACCAAGCAACCCCGGTTTTCCCAATGATCTTATGCAGTAAGAATGACAACAGCGAGACTACAAATCCTGTATCCCAACCCCTTTCCACTATTCCAGCCTTCTTTGCTTTAACACAAGAAAGATGGATACATTCATCCAATCTGAAAAGACAATCCCTGCATTTCACAGTACAAATGCTGCTTTTCCCCCTTAACCTAAGGCCATGCCAGCATCAGGGGAAGAAGGGCTGTGTGTCTAAGTATGGGTGGACACGGTTTATTTGCAATCCCAAATCCTGGTGATAGGTTTACACTGTGACACTATGTCTAGTAGTCTGGTCACCCATGCTGCTCTTAGATCTGCTTCCACGAATCCTATATGTGAAGCTTCTATAATCTAAAAAGTGTTAATTACTTTTATATTTATAGATTTATTTATATTTTTATATTTATTATATTAGTTAATTATTTAAACGTACTACATAAAGTCAGGCACCTATGTGGAACTGCTTATTTAGGAACAAATTAAGTAATGCTGCCATTTGAAGAGCACTTACTTAGCAGCACTGCTTCTCCTCGCATCCCCCCTCCCAGAATATGCCCCTAAGTGATGCAAGTTGGCAGCTCTTCAGCCACGGAGAAAGCAGCACTCCCCTCAGAGCACTCAGCTGCCTCCCCTGGGCACCCTGAACTGTAGGGTCAGCTCTCAACCTGCCCACATGCCTGATACTGGTCTGTTCCAATCCCCTCTTGCATCAGAGGCTGACCCAAGGCTGTCACCTCATCAGCAGGACCAAGCACCGATCCCCACCTCAGCAGGACTATCAACTCCGCCCCAGAGAATTCAGCAAGGTGCTTATGACCTCCTGCCTGCTCCAACACACCCCAAGAGCTCACAGGTAGAGAAGCCCAATGGTAACTAGGATGTGCTAATTTAGAACACTCTTAAGTATGTAGCATAACCAGTGCTACCTGCTGTTTCAATCTGCTGGAAGAATTTAGCAGACAGCAGGAGACTGGAACTAAAGCTTGAAGGAAAAGCTTTCTAGATACCCAAGCTTTGGCAGAGCTTCCCTCTGCTATGGAATGCCTAATGCTTCAAAACGAATGCCTCTGGCCTGAATCAAAGGGAAACAGCATGCAAGAGGCTAAGTTACTTGAGAGAGATTTTAGCAAGGGGAGTAAAAGCCTTAATCTTGCCACAGATAATTTCAAATGCAGCATTAGGAAATCACAAGAAATAAATAAAATGTCTTCTCATTATAAGGGCAGGAATCATACATTTAGACTACAGCATGAATTATCACTGCATAATACAGCAATCATCAAAAATACACAGAGCAATCATCGCAAACATACACAGTATGTCAGAACAGAATGGAGTTTTCTTCTTTGTTGGAAACCCAACATTGGTAATGAATGCTGTTCTTTAGCTAGTACATCAGAAAGGAAGATTGTACAAGGATCAGGAAGAAGTGCCATAAACCTTGTACCTAACGCCTCATCTGTGTATGGAGCTCTATTTCTTACTAAGGTCAGCATTTTTGTTGCAAATACTAATAGCAGATCCAATTAATAGCAATTTTTGTGGTTTCTGTTAAAGGACTACTATGAAAAATGCCATCAGCACACTGTAGAAAATCAGCTGAATACAAATAAGGCAGAAATTGTTCATCATTACAAAGCTGGCCTGGGTTTTGGTTAGCAGTTCCAAGTATTTTATATAACAGATTATGATTTGTCATGAAGTCAGCAGACACAGAGCTATGATCAGCGCATTGTGGCAGAAAGGGAAAAGAACTGAGACTTGTTTCAACATTTTTTTCTCCATAAAGTAGTCAGGGAAAATATAAAACACTTTCAATAGAAGCAATTATTCTTCTGTAAGCTTTATACTTTTGTCTCACCCTCTGTGTTCTGCCTGTTACTCATCTTTAATGACACTTGTGAAGACACACAATTTCTGTTCTCTGAAAATTCATTTTATTTTGCCATTAATCTTTTCCTAATTTACAGTCAAAAATCTTTTGTAAGTGGAACTGCCTGCATACATGTTGTAGGGACAAGCGTGCTGCAACCATCAGGATCTGACTCCAGGTGGGGAGGAACAAGCAGAGGGAGAGGATATAAAATTACAGAAAACAAAGATCCTGTTTCCATGGAGACATCCCTAGGACTAAGTTATCTTGAGACTCCTCACATCAGAGGCTCTTCATAAATTTGGACAGACGAAAGCCAAACACAGACGATGTTAACTACAGTACTTCCATACAAAAATTACTTACGTGGCACTAGTGATCTTGATTTTTATGTAAATGGACAAGAAATGTTCAGCTTTCCTACACCCTATATTGCCAAAGACTATTTTCTATGAAAGGAGATTAAAAGACAGCCTGAATTAGGCTATATGAAAGCATCCATATGTAGAAACTAGCAACTTAGGAAGCCACGTGCCTTGCACAGCAGTCAGTTAGCAACAGCAGGGCAAAGCCTGCTTCCTCACCAGGGTGGGATTGGACACCAGCCACTGAAGCCAGAGAAGCCAGAGCCCAGGTCCCATCCCGAGACTGCCTTCAGTGCTGCAAGGAACTGAAGCTGTTTGACACAGTCCAGCCTCCAGCCATTTCCCAAAAACGTACTGCCTTTCATGAGGCACAGTAACAGACAGGTACCAACTTCTAACACACATGGACACAAAGGCAGAAAGGCTTCAGCTCACACGGCAACTGCTTTGGAATACAGCACGGGTATTTCATCTCAACTAAGGCATGGTCGCTTCCAGGAATTGAGACAAACCAAGTGTGTATGACTCAACATACCCTAAAAAACACTCTAGCGAGTGTTTTCTGTTTGGCTTTATTTTTTTTTAGATACAAACTCAGTCATACAGATTACAAAAGCCTGAAAGCCCTTGTAAATGTTAACAAAAACTTCTGAGAATTCAGAACATATCTGTGACAGATCCTAAAAACAACAAGGTGGAATCATCTTTCAAGCACGAGAGCAGGATGGTTGACTTCAAAACGGAACTACCACTGAGCTCAAGGAAGCTGAGAAACACCTGTACAGCTTCACTACAGAAAGACAGGAGAAATGCAAAACCAATAAAAAGGGTTTACAGGCAGACAGCAGGCTGAGCAAAGAGAAAAAAATGTTGACTTGTTTTTCCAGGAAGTCTACATTTTCTGCTTGGGCATAAATGAAAATTGGGTCTTATGCCATATAGCTTGTTTATTTCTTTTACTGATGTATTGGAAGAGTGTCTGTAGATTAAGACAGCTTGATTACACCCACAGATAATACTAACTGCAAACAGAGTCTTTTACTGTCACACCATCAGGCTGAAATTTTGAATGCTGAGGATCTACTTCAAGCTGGGGCTCTTCTATTTGTTTTGGTTGAAAACTTCACCTGAAGCAGCTGATTTCCTTAAAACCCCTTCTTGGAAAAAATTATTCTGCCCATGTTAAACATCCCAGGATTTTTTTTTTCTGAAAAGCTCTACAGTATCCTGATTTTCAGTAGGAGCTGGATTTTATCTAAGGCATGTCCTTCCCAGCTACCACAAAACCAGCAAACAGAACTCCTCAAAAGGCGATACAAGGGTTTTCATGTGTGCCTCCTCAGAAGAGGCTTGTCAAATTTTAGTAGCTATGTCCTTTTAAGAATTCCACCAAATATAGTTCTGTTTGGGGGTGATCAGGCCTTTCCTGTGAATGAACCTCTGCCCTCTGATTCAGACACCAGACCCAAAAGCAGTGAAGCTGTCAGGGGACATTTCTAAGACTCAAGCAACCCAAAAGAAGAAAGTGACCATTTCAAAACTGCAAAATGGGAAGCCCTAGTCCAGCAGGCAGAAGTGAAAACAGTACCGAGAAAGGCCACCAAGATACAGAAAGAATGGAGGCTAGTAAGAGACCAGTGCTACTAGAAGGCAGGAGAAGGGAATTAAGGATGAGTCCAGCAGGGGGATAAGACAAAGAATTGATTGGAACAGGGCACAGAAAGGTGAAACAGAAAATATAAAGGACAGTAGAGAACAAACCAGGACTAGCAGGGTGATGGTGAGACAAGGAGCCGAGTTAGGAGAACCAAATGGCAATAATGAAGCCCAGAGAGGAAAAAGAACTAGAAACAAGAAAGGAGAGGAGAAGGTGAAGTAGGAGCAGAGAGGAGGAAGCCAGATTGAGAGCTAGAAAACCAGACAAAGCAAAAGTCAGAAAGAATTGGGAGGAATTGGGTCTCACTTTTACTGGAATAAAATCTGTAAAGAGGAGTCTGAGACCAACTAGACAACAGGCCTGTGGCTGGTATGAGAGGCCAGAGTGGAGAACATATCAGACATACAGATGAAAAGGCAGAAATAGATAGGGAAATGTATTTTAAAAAGCACCAATGAAATCTTTTGCTCTCACTAAACCTTACCCTTCCTGGAGTTAAACCAGAGACTCACCAGTTTTACCAACTCCTCCATTATCCTTAATTTTGTAAATATATTTATAAAACTCACAGTCCAAGTATCCCATCTCCATGCAGCTCTTGCAATTTATTACTGCTGTATTACTCAAAGGAGGGAGATTAGCTTGGAATTGTGCACTCTGACAGATGGCCACATGACAACATGATGTCTCATAACAAAATTAAAAGAAAATGAAGTAAGCATAGCTTTGGAACTTGAACATAAAAAGCTACTCTAAAAAATCTCACAGGTTGCAAAGTCAAGACAAAAGTGAAAAAAAGCCAAAATTAATCTAACCCAGGTCTACATATTATATAGCACACATGTTACATTTAAAATGGCCTAAATAGTATGATTATATACTTGCTTTTGTACATGACACTGCCTCTTCCATGCATGATACAGAACTGCTCTTGGGAATCAGTCACAATAGTTCAGGATATTTCTCATTTTGGAGGATCCTACATTTGCTGAAGTGCAATAAAGCTAATATATCTGGAGAAAAAGGACAGTATCTGGATTTTGATATCTGAATTTAGAACCCAGAAAATGCTACATACTGTATCTAGTAAAACATGATAGTAAAGAATTAAGGCTTCAAATTATTGGGAACATTAGCTATAATTTATTTTTGTTTTTTCATGGTATTGAAAATGGCAGGTGACAAACCAGAAACAAATACATACTAAACAAACACAACATGAATGTGAAACTGATTGGCAATCGTGTCTCTCAAACACACTGTACAAAACCAAGTTTATTCATGTTCATGAAACTCTCGGGCATGACAGAGGTAAACATCATGGGAAATTTCCCAGTTCTACTTTCAGAACCAAGAAGGAATCACCTGCAGTAAGTATGACACACATCCAGCAAGGACAACATATGTTCCTGAATGATTACCTCTCCATCCTACAGGCTGAGGTAGGGCCTTATGAAAAGAGGTATTAGCCTTTAATTAGGTGATTACTATAAGACAGATTCATAAAAGACCAAAATTACACTTAAATGGACACCTTTATTTCTGGTATTTTTTGAGTATGTGATTTTTGCAACCTGAATAATCTTCCATGTGAAGTCAAGGGTTCTCTGAACTAGTAGTACTGCAGCACTAGAATATTCCACTGCAATATTAATTTAATAATAACGTTCCTATTAGAATAAAATGCAGATCTCCAACAGGGTGGGACTTGACAGTGAGAGGTGCAATGCAGTAATTCAAAAACGAGCATTTCTACTTCAAATACTCTAACATCTGGAAAATAGCATAAAATGGGTGGTGAACAAGTGGGTTGCTGTGGGATTGGAATAACAAACAGGAAGCTTGCAATTATTTTCCAGTCTAGAGTTGTAATCTTGAATCCTTTCCTGCTTGTTATCAGATGAAGTTTTGTATGACAGGAGAAGTGAGTTACAAGGGACTGGAAAAGTGGGGTATTATTTACTCTGAGGTTGGATTTTTTTACCCAAGAACAAAGTTTATCTCCATGAAAAACTGTCTTTATTTGCATAAACCCCAAACTCACAAGCCCATGCTCACAGCTGGAAACAGCACCATCCAAACAATTAGTTTGTCTAACGATGAAAATAGGACCTACTCAAGAGACTGACCAAACTGCTTCTTAGGAGGGAGAAGGAAGGTTGAGCTGCAAATGGTACTGATGATTCTACAACCATGAACACGTGAAATTATTACTAGGACCACCCACAGGAGTGTAACACCCTGAAAGAAGAAACCCCGTGCTGCTTACTTACACCTTTTAACAAAGGGTTTCTATTTTTGGCAAGAAAAGAGTGATCAGTTCTCGCACTGCAGCCAAATTTCAGTCACTGTAGCTGCACTCCCCCAAACCAGGCTTTTGCTGCTCTTTCAAGCAGATTCCTTTTCATTACAAGCTCCATCTTGTCCCAACGTGTTACTGTACGCTGTTTATCTCACGCTGTTTCTCACCATTTTTATTACTTTATCTTCATAGTAAGAGAAAAACTGAGAGGGAGTTATTTGTGAAGTACCTCAGAATTCAGTGTCGTACGATTTGAGTAATTATGGAACACAGTTAGGGTGTCATTTGTTCCTACCTGCATCGATGGCACATGGGTAATGGTATCGGAAGGAGCAGCCTTTGTTGTAGCAGCCTAAGGTGGCTCCTGGTTCCTGGCAATAGGAACATTTCTGAAAGGGAAACCAAAAAACAGTAATGAAGATTGCAGTAATTCTTCTGAATACCTGTATTTTCCTGGGAATTTTATCAACCACATTCCAGCACAATTTTTTTGACAAACCATGTTAAACTCTATCTTTCTACACTATATAAATAAAGGCCTTTCAAACAGGTAACAACATAAGCTCTTTCAGTCCAACATGAACTTTTCAGCTGTGCTAACCAGGCAAGAGATACAAATGTTCAGCCATTCAGAAAGAATTTGAAACACTTCTCAAATCTGTTTTACTGGCTCATGTGTCAGTACCTGACAATGCCATCACTATTAAAACAGGAGGGAAGAGAGTGGTTTTGAATCTACAGCAGCTTTAAAAGGAGAATTAGCACAGCAAATAATGATTCAGAAGACACCACCCCAAAAGCAATTTGGTTCCATCATTCTCATTATCACTAGCAGCTGAAGAAGATTATGGCCAAGTTGAATATTTTTTCACAGGTGATCAAAAAGAGTTCATTTTTTGCTGCTCAAAGAGCAGCAGAAGCTGCCATCATGGGAAAACAACTCATCATCACAGAAATGGCACAAGTCCAAAAAAAGCACTTGCAGTACAACAAGAATGCTCATACAGTTATTGTCAAGGTAGCTCAGACTCATCTGGTGACCACGTTCAATTTTCATTAGTCAAATCCTATTAGTCAATGATGTATTTGACTATAATATCAGCCATTTGTGAAAGTCTCTCACCCATTTACTTTCTCCTGAATGACTTAAGAAATGACCTAAGGAAGTAATTCTAGAGCACATCTCATTCAGCCAGCCATTTTATTTTTTGAATGTATACACTACACACTATTTTTGTTAATCTGATTCTGATGAAAGCTGATTTCTGACAGGTTGACATTTTTCCCTTAAAAAAAGATATAGCTATACCTGGTAGAATTCACCAAATGCTAGGAGACGGCTACTATTTACAAATTAAAAAGTGATTTAACTACTGGCAGAAAACAAAGAGAGGAACTACCATAATTTCAGAGTCGTCCTCGAGAAAAGACAGGAATTTTGTTTATTCTGCTAAACACAACCAACACCATAATGAGGACTTGAATATTTGATACAACTCACTTTGAATTCAGGCTGTGAGAAGTTGCCTTTGGTCCCCACCTGCACACAGAGATGACGACATGATCTAAAATCACTGTGGCTACTGGAAATCCAGTGTCAAACTGCACCGCTCTGCTGCCACTGCCAGCGTGCTCCACCTGTACCACACCAACACAAGCAACAGCTGTGCTCAAGCCAGCAGCACACCTGGCACTGCTCACAGGGATGCTCACTTGCTGACACGGCCACAGCTCCTGGATCACACGTCTTCAATCCCTGATCAGCTCACACGCTGCAGTGGAGATCTGCAGAATAGATGTGGCCAAAGCTAATAGCCACAGCAAAGTTCCTCCTCACTCTGCATAGTAAACTGATTACATGATTTCCAAACCCTCTGAGAATATCGGACAGTTATTGCTCTTGCTGCTATTCTGTGCTATGCAGACATGACTTTAGTTTGTATTTAAATGCCTGAAGGAAGATGAAAGCAAAACTAGCTCCAGCCATAAAACAGGGGGTCCTCTTCAAATCAAAGCAGATGCAACTAACAGAAAAGCTTGTGAGACGTCAGTTTGCGTGACATCTACAGCTGCAGTTTTGAGTAACACCTTCTCTTTATGGGTGTGCCAAAGCATCCTGAGACTGATCTTCAGTGCTTCCTACTAAATCATGTCTATCATCCAAGCACGACAAACTACTGCAGTATTTATGATGCAAGGGAAGTGTCCCTGAGGCCTAGAGAGACACACACAAGCAGCTTATTATTGCCTGTCAGAACATGAATGCAAGTTTCCAAAGATTAAAAAAAAGGCTAAACCAGTATTGAAATGCGCACTGAAATATATGGACCGCTAGTCAAACTGCAACGTAATTTGCTCTCCCCATGGGAGTAAAACCAAACTTCATCCACAGAAAATGTCTTTTCCTGGCTCTGAAGTCAACCCTAGAAGGATATTATGTACTGGCAGTAGTCCCAGATTCACCTATGCCAAGTACTCACAAAGTGCAGCTCAAGGAGTTCTGAAACAGAGCTCTGTACCTGTGTACTTTATTCTCACTTTTAAATGTGTCTGACTGGGATTAGTTATTCAAACAGGACAGAACCAGAATTAACTATTCTTTTTTAATGCAGATATGAATTTCTAGTCTTGTTCCTCAAAAGCATTCTGCCCTCCCCACTTTATCTCATCTTTTACGTACCATCACACTGTTGCAACAGAAGGTCATTCTCTCCTGGAACACTGTGTCCTGTGCAGAGCAGTCAATAAGAGCATAAGAACTACAGCAGCAGAGACTGAACTGCAGCTGTATAAAATATTTCTTAAAACTAAAAAGGCATGTCTTAAAAGACTATGCTGTATGATACAACAGAAAACAAGACCTCTAGCAAAATTTGATACTTTTCCAAAAGTTCATTTTTTGAACTTATACTTTGCTGCACCTAGCACGGTTGGTGTTGCTATTCTGAAAATCACATTCTGAAACATGACAGGCATTCTGACAAATTTTCAGCGGAGAATGGATAAAACAGTTTGTGATTTTAGGAGTGATCAGTGGGTAAAAGCGGGTAGTTAAGGTGCCAGCGTATACATCAAGCCTTCACTGCCCCTTTTTTTTTAGTCCGGCAGACCAACAAGATTTTACCAGGGTTACCTGTGCCGTGCCCACAACAGCAATTCCCCAGTGGATGACTTTGCCACTGATGGCTCAAGGCAGAGATCATCTGCTGCTGCTGGCTCCCCTGCTGCTGAACAAGTCTCCGTTCTGACAGATGCTTCTGCTTTTCACAAGCCACTGACAGTGTAATGGCCCCATTTCTTCTACCTCCCGGGACCCCCAACCATCTGCTTCTTTCAGGGGAAGCTGAGGGAACCACACACACATTCGCCACTCTTTTTTTCCGAGCTCTTCCTTCTTGACACACCTTAGTGACTGAACAAAGCAGACAGCCCTACAAAGCTGCATGGTTCTCAAACAACTTACAGGTCTATCGCCTTATCTTTGACAGATCATCATGTAGTGCCACATGGTTTCCAAATACACCCAGGTGTTCCCATGAAGAAAAAAAAAAAAAAGCCAAGACCCCTCAAAATTTTTCTGGATTGTCTCAGTCTTCTTTTGCAAGACATTGCTGCTGTGCCTTAAAAGGTAAAAAGATGCCTGTTCCTGCTGGTACCTTCTGTGGCTTGGGTTAGAACCCTCATCTCACATATTTATGCTTCAAAACAAAAAATACGTACACTACAACTAGGAAACATTCTAACACCAAAATAAAACCACAGAACTTCTTACAAGGAAATGTGTGACTGCAGCATAATTACGACTAATTGTTCTCTTCGTCCGTGAGCAAATTTTCACCCAATCTCCACCATCCTGCAGCCATTCGCCAGCAGATGGTAGCAGCCTGCTTGTCACTTGTAAAGGAATTACAGCATTCTTAGCCAGGGAAACAGCATTCCAGCTCTCCTGGGAAAAGAAATTCCTTTCGCTCAGTAAGCAAACCTGCTTACTGCTTAACCTCCCCTCCTTGAAAGAGCTGAAGGCTGGTACTTGGAGTGTCCTCCCAATGGGACTTGCCAATGGATAGTAATCGTTGCCAGGCATCCAATAAACTCTTGGCTTAAATTTAAAGGGGGAAAAAAAAAAAAAAAGAGACCACACAGCAAAGATTGATTCATAAGTCCTATCTCCACAATTCATCTCTGGCCACAAGGCACATATATCTCACTTAGAATAGGCTGGAGAGACTGAAAAGTGCCATTTAGAAGAAATGCTCCATCCCACGAACTAAATTACCAATAGCATTAAACCCAGATACATTGTCTCTACCTCTCCACGCTATTAGCAGCCCATTTCTTCCTTGCTACAGCTCATCATTCTGTGTCTACCAAAATGAACTAACAGCCAGCCTGGAAGTGTGAACGGCTGGGGGACAGCTACCACAGCAGCAGCAGAACAGCTCTGATTAATTTAAAATGCTACAGCACCTACCAGCTTTATTTCTTTTGCTTTATGCTTGGCTTTTTTCCCCCTTGCAATCTGTATTCTTTCACTCTTCTGAGACCACACTGCTATATGTAATCAATAAGAGTACGTTTTTGAGTACCTTCCTTTGCTTCCCTCAGATTTGTACCCAACTCCACATAGGTGTTGTAACATAAAGATGTCCTGAGCTACCTATCTTCCTTCTCCTGAACAAAGCTCTTACTTGTGAAAACCAGTGTCCCAAGCTGCTCAAGTAAAGCACTCACCTGGCTCACTTTGGCTCTGCCCTAGACAAAGTATTCCTTAGTACTGGAATCTGACAGTGGACATGGTTTCACTGCTGGAGGGATGAAAGCCGCCGATTAGCCCTTCCAAAATATTCCGGGCAGGAGCAGGAACAGTTGCTTAGAGGCAGAAATTAACTGCTTCTAACACTAATGGAAGGTGTTTTCAGATGTCTCCTCCGCTATCTTCCTTGCTGAACAATTACCAAACCGGTTTACACAAGGACATTCACAACAGACACAACAGGATCATATTTTCTGCTGTCTGTAATACAAAGCATCTTTTCTTGATGAGCGATGGTCTTATACTCAGACCTCTTGACTTCCTCTCTTCCAATGACCTGTTGTGCCTTTGGTCTGTTTTCTTTCTTTCTTTCTCCTTTGCTTTCTAGGCATCTCCTTGTTTTGTCCCTTCTCACATACCAGTATCAAGAATGCACAAAAGGAGTAAAACGGAAAGCAACAACTGAAGGTTACTAACAAAGCAAAGCAAGCGAAAATGAAATACACGTGGCATTAATTATACAGGTACAAGTATTTGCTTTACATGTTATATGCATTTCTCATACTCTCTCTTTCTCCTGTTTAAATTACAAGCTTTTAGGAAAATAATTGCTTCTGTATAATTGCACTGCACAAATGCAGATGTAAGATAATGAGGACTTCAGAGTCAGCTGCAATATTAGGAAGGAGGGCCTTCTGACTATTTCTGATTAAACAGTTGGCAGGCTCAGCAGAGGCTCAGATTTAATATCCAGGCAAAAGGGCAACAGAAACAGCAGGCAGCCGCATTCTCTTTCCTGGAAAGTGGGATGCAGAGAGACAACTTAATCCAAAAAGCTACAAGAAAAAAAATAAAAGTAAGTAAGCGTGTGTGTCTATATATACATATATATACTGCTTACTACAGGAGAAAGAAATCAGTGATTTTGGAAGACTTCTGCAAAAAGGGACCAAGATGAAAAAAGCAAGGTGGGAAGACATTTTTAGGAAACAGGAGAGGAAGAGTACTTCCACTCTGATGTGCAGATACTGGCTAATGAAAACAATTGTTTATGTGATTTGGGCCAGGGAAAACAACCAGTACTGAAGGATTCAGAACTATTAATTGACATTTCTGTACAAACAATTTTAAGTTATCAAGAAAACCAAGCACGGAATATCAGTAGAATGAACTCCACAACTAAAAAGATAAAAACCTTTAAACTTGCATTATAAAAAGGCATCTCTTCCCAATGATGATTTACTCCTGTAGCAAGCAAATCAAATAAATTATAAAGGGTAACAGCCCAGAAGTAAAACTGGACAGTTTCTTCATGTCAAGAAACTAAGGACAAATTTAGATTTCAAGATTTTAGCAAACAGACAAATCAATGATCTGGAAGATGCTATACTAATAAAACTGCATTAGGAAACATAATAAAAAGAACTGCAGTGCTGCACAGGCTGCTGAAGCACAAAGAGAAGCTGCAGCTCAAAATGGATGGCATAGAAAAAAAACCACACAAGAAATCCAAGAGCTGGAAAATGTCTTAAAAATGGAAATTCCTATTCAATACATATGAAACTGATTATGCTAGAACAGAAGCACTTGAAATTAAGAGCAGAGCATTTTATTACCCTCAACAAGAAGGAAAAATAGGAAGCAACAAGAACAGAAATAAATAGTTCATTTTAACTAAGAATGGCTTGCCAGCAAGAATTTTAAGGTCCTATGTATAGGCAATTAAGCTATGCAACTGCACTTACAGAGACTCTCAAAAAGGAGGGTGAACAGTAGAGATGTGAAAACTTGTGAAGTTTGTAAAATTATCCAGGGTAGCCAGATCTCAAAATGGTAGTAAAAAGCTGCAAAACCATCTCACAACCGTGGATAACTGTATGATAAATGTACATGAAAATAACTACTGTTAAGTGCAAAGTGATGTATGTGGTGAAAATATTTTCACCTATGCATATACATGATCACAGATTCTAAATTAGCTTGTACTACTCATAGGAAGGTATTAGTAGTCATCCTAGACAGTAACATGCAGTCCCCACAAGCACAAAACAGGACAGCCAAAACATAAGCAGTTATTGAGGAAAGAAATCCATCATGAAACTCAAACGTTCATGATGTCTGCCTGTTACTCTTGTAGTAGCCTGACATGGTAATATTGTGTGTGGTTGATCCTCTTAAAGGAGTACAACTGATCAGAAAAAATGGACAAACTACAGAGATAACCAGGAATGTAAAGAACTTGTATATAAGAGAAATTGAAGTATTTTGGAAAAGAGGGAACTGAATATAACGGAATATAATGGAATGATTCTTAGCCATTTCCAAGACGGAAGAGCAGGTTTAAATGTAACATAAACCTGGTTTTCTTTTTCACTCAGGTAACTAAAAGTCATTGCCAAAGAATGCTGCACTGGCTAGAAGATAAGCAAGTTTAAAAACAGATTAGACAAGTTCATCAAGGACAGGTATGCCTCTGCTTGGTAAACACAGGGATACCAAAGCTACAACTCTAAAGCTGTGGTTGCTGAAAGGAGGTAGAAAATATGCAACTGTCATTCTGCACATGCCTAGTTTACTACAAATCTCTGAATACGTGCAGTGAAGTGGTAAATACATGACCACTGCTGGGGACAGGACACCACAACAAAAGGTACCTTCACACCTGTCTACAAAGGCAGTTCTTGTGAAGATCAAGAGGTAGGATTGTGAAATTCCACAATGAATAATGAAAAAACCCCCACGATTATCAGAAAGAACATGGGCACCAAATAAATACTGTTTGGCTACATGTTTTTAAGATTCTTCACTTTTACCTCCCTAAGAGGAAGGTAGAGCTAAACTGCACCATATAAAAGACTGAAATTGAACCTAAGTGATGAATTCATGTTCACTATTCCTTACAAGCCTGTTTCATTCACTTGGAGGAGGGATCAAAGGCTTAAATGGGCACGAGTACATGAGACTGCTGAAGAGCCAAAAAAAGACTTGAAGGGGGACGAACCCTTACCTCCTCTTCCACACAATGGAAGGAGAAAAAACCCAAATGAAATAAAGACCCAGTGTAACTGAACCAGAGGAGAGGTTAGGTCCTTCAAGAGTCAACCAGTTGCTAACTAAAACATGTTCAGCAAAATTAACAAAACCAGTAATTTTAAAGGGGGCAGCAAAAGCACGTTTAATTTCAGTTAAGTATATACCTACATCACCATTTCATATTTTAAAAGGAATATTAAAATAATACATAGACCACCAAGTCCAAGAAACCAAGAAATTTGTAAATCTTGTTTCCTTTGATGCAAAGAGCCACCCAAAATGAGAGAAACATTTCAGAAAACCACTTGTAAGTACAGGGATTTGAATTTGCCAAAGTATGCAAGTCTAGCAGAAAAAAATTACACAGTTTATGTTATCTTGACTATTCATTTGGGGAATTAAACATGCAACAATAAATGCAATTTAGTTACAAAAAGGTCTGAAAGATAGAAAAGCAGACTTAAAAGAGGAAAAACGAAATTCAAATTTTCAAGCAGTGATTATGTGATAAGGACACAGAGTTGTGGGAACAGCACAGTCAGCAAGAGAGCATTTACTCCACTTGGACTTTCTACCAGGACTAGACTTATTTCCCAGCCACCTTGGATACAGATTACAGGAAATATCTAAATATAGCACAAATACCTATATAGTGCCAGACCTACCAAGTACAGTATAAAACAACAGCATGCAGTTACCTTAAAAGAAAGCAACATCTCCATCATAATCAAAGAGATTTTGGATAAATTAATTACCAGAAAAGCAATAGCTTTGAGTATCAATGTCTGGAGTGATATTAAAAAGGAAAAAAACCAGACAAACAAGAAAATGCAACAAACTCATGGATTTCAAGATGTGAACTGCACAACAGAACCAGCTTTCATCTAAAGAAAGAAAAAAAGAGATGATGCTGAGTATTTACCAAAAGGCTCAAAACAAACAAACAGAAAAGATTGGTTCATTAAAGACCCAATCACTACATTATTAGGAGCAGTGGATACGACAGACAGAAACAGAATCTTTATACAGGCTTAAAAATAAGAAAATACTTTTTCATGAAAGCACACTGTAAATGGAAAATATTTTGACAAGGTATTACATATCTATGCAACCTGACAGGAAAAAGGAATGCAGCACAAACCCACCCCTGTCCATGACTCAAAGACTTGTAACACTGGACAGAAATACACCATTTGTCATTACTTGTAATAACCCATGCAAGCCTTCACCGTAAACAGAGCCCCACTGTGCAATACACTTGGGTAAAAGAGAACAAAGCATTGGTGGATGCAAAGGGATGAAATAGAAACAGTGAGACTGAGCATTGGGCTGAGTCCATCTCAGCAGCAGGCTAAGCATATCCAGTTATTCCGCACAAATCCCAGACAAGAAGGGCTTTGAAGAAATGCGTGAAGAAAAACAAAGGTAAACGCGCAGGGTTTTCAAAGTGAAGCATTTAATTTAGGAAATTATAAAATTGGCCAGGGTGTACTGATTTGGAATAAATCTCAAGTTCTTGAAACTGAAAGAATTAGAAGCAGCAGGATAAAGGCAGATAAAATAACGATGAGTACCTTATGTTTGAAGCATAAGAAAATAGGAGGGGGGCAGATGAATGTGAAAGTAGTAGGAATGTGAAAACAACCGTTTAGAACAACAAATGTTTGTGACAGTATTCCACCCAAATTGCACTTTACTAAGAATCCCAATTCTTAAACTGAGGTCTGAGAAACCACTCTTGCATGGTCAAAACACATTTCACTGCAAGGACAGGGGAAAAAAAAGTACAATGATTATCTTACTGGAAAATAAATAACTTGTCTCTAGAGAAAAAAAGGTAGCAAAGAAAACTACTACTCAATACCATAAAAGAAAGAAGATAGCTCCCCCAGAAAGCCACAGCAGCAGTGGTTGGTAGCAGAGCTCCAATAAGGAGTAAAAAAGTGCACACCAGTATTCCTGAGGTCACTGGTGGCTGTTGTTACCACACAGAGGAAAAGCAGCAGAAAATGAATCCAAGAGAACAGGTAAAGGTGCAGTGTTTGCAGAAAGAGAAATGCCTGCAAGTTAGTAGATGTATCTTTAGTGATAAACTGCCAAGTAATAGATCAGTATTAAAAAAAAAAAAATTACCATCTTATGAACTACAGGAATAAATCATCAATCACAGCTGAGGGAAAGTAGACAATAGGTGCACATTGATGGAATGTCCTCAGGTACACAGAAGGTGCTCTAGGTAAAGTAATACTCACCAGCCAAAATTTTGAATGGGTTTAGAGAGGAATACGTTATTTCATTATTCAATAATCGTCAGGAAAAAAACCCAAACCTACAAACCACAACAATATACGTGCTGCTTGAACTGCCCACTGCAATAACAGCTACTGTTTATGAATTACAGACTGGATTTATACATGCAATAAACGTGTCTGCAGACCTGTCACAGACAGGACACAGGAGAACGTGGCCTGAGCTAGCAACAGTTTAGAAGAGGCAGAAAATATAAATAGCAGCAGTCCAACCCTGGATGGCATTCCAGCTGGATATTACACAGCAGCCAAGGTGGTGTCAGTAGTTTCTGTCCAGGACAGACATAATGTGGTTCTCTTGAGAGAACTTCCTCCATCTAAAGATTAGATGGGGTTCTCCCGAGATCTGAAGGGAAAGCAATAATGAAGATCTTAAGGGCTCAGAACACTGCTGAATCATGGTAATGGCAATAATATTATTCATTTCCAAGCCACACCTTCAGTTTTATAAATCTAGATTGATCTATGTGATGAAACAACGGCTGGGATGAGCCATAGATTACTAGAAATAAACCACTGGAAAAGATCAAAGACAGATTTCAATGTTTTTTTTCACCGGAGGTAGAAATCAAAGGATACAGGCATTTTTGCTTTGTTTTTCTTGTATTTTACATAAACACACCCTCTTCTTACTTATCCCTTCATCTTCTGAAGGCTCTAGCCCAAAAGCAGAAGAGTAAGTCAGCATTAAAATCTTCTTGTTAAAACAGCTTCAGAATAGACAATTGTTGTTTTGGCATTGCCCTTGTAGCTATTTGTCCAGGAAACTGAATTTACTGGTAACTATTCATAACTCCTGTTCCCCAGGAACTGCCTCTGAAAGATTCTGCTTAGAAGATTGGTACCATGAGGCACCACAAAGAATCCTTATACCTCCTAATGATAAACTGTAACAATTCAAAGGAAGAACAATTAAAGTACAGGACTTATGACTGCATAAAAAAAAACTTGTAAAAGCGTTTTACGTACCTATAACGTGAGTACTGGAATTTTCTAAACAATTTCCTAAAGTTAACATTAAAAAAAATAACGTTGGTTTTCTGGAAAGCATCAGTTATGAACTTCATCAACTCTGAAATTTTAGTGATTAAATTTAACTTGAAGAGTTACTCCCCAAAAAAAATCTTAACAATTAAATATAACAATGAATTTACATATGGGATAAGTATGGGATACATTGCTATTAGTATTTTCACCATTTTAACTTTTTACAAGAAAAGAGAAAGCTAACAGCAAATGAACACACAACAAAATATTTTTATTCTCTTTTTGGACCTGACTTTAAACGATACATGAACAAATTTTAAATTTATCTTCCTGCCATTACATCTATGCAACTAAACCGTGAAACCTTGTATCAGCTCCCTAATCTTCCAATTTAATTAAGAACAACTTAAACACATACTGTACTTTCAAAGCACCCTGTAAATTTGTCATAATGGTCACAAAATAAGTGGCTACTTTAAAAAAAGCCCTACTTTACTGAATAATTAGATGACTTATCAAAGGCCATGCAGGCAATTTCTGACAGCACAGGCACAAAGTCAGAAAAGTTCACAGCTCTCATATCTGAACTAAGGTACCTGAACGTGTTTTTCCCTCCCATCCCCACCCACCTTTTTTATTTTCCTTTTAAGCTTCACACTGAGCAGCAGTATCCTTCAGTGAAAGCCCCCAGTTCAGAGACTGATGCTGGGATGCCCTACTCCTATTGCCCCTCCTCTAGAAGTTAAATCTTTTATGAAGCTGGTCAGTTGCCTTTCATCATCAACTTTCTGAAACTGAGCAAGTGTGAGTTCTCAGTCAGAATAGAGGAGCTGGAGGCACAATAAAACCCGTAATTAACAGCAGTCTAGTGCAAAGTAACAACAAAACCACGCTGTGAAATGAGTAGCCATGAGAAAACAAAATACAGCTGAGTTAAGTCTTAGTTCTAAGCACAAATTAAAAGAAAACATGCAAGAAGCTAGAAATGGGGGGGAAAAATCACTAGTAAATGAAGATGGCACAATCAGTTTTTAACATCAACTTTTAATATTTTCTCAAACAGAAAGGAAGCTTATGACCCAGATAATAATCAGCTGGCTGAGGTAAGACCCGACTGGACTTATGCTACAATCAGTTGTGCATCCAGACCTCAGGAAAGCATATGCAATCTATTTTGACAACCAGTAGCTCAGGTGGTGGCAAACAGTGCAGCTGCAACACTCAGAGCCTGGGAAGGCTTTTTGCCACTTCACACTGCCTTGTGCCTTGGGCTGCAATTTCAGACCAGGTCCTATGCTGATATTTCTCCTCCTATGGCAAGTCTGAAGACAACTTCAGTAGATCTACACCATTAAAGTCACAGACTGAGCACTGTCAGAATTTCTCAGAAGAAACTGTAGCTACTTGAGACCTTTTAACTGGAAGGAAATGTCTGTTTTAGGCTACTCCAGCTGGCAAATCAGGCCAGGGGAGGGAGCATCCAGTCCCTAGTGCTTTTGCATCATGGGATCATAATAAAGAAAAACTCCTACCTTTTCCTATGTCTAGACAATGAGATGGATGTACTTGACATTAGTAATAAATATATACATTTGAGAACTACCTTAGATAAACTTTAAACTGTTCCTTTAAAAAAATACTACTTTGCTTACTTAGTAATATCATTTTGGAAGAACTTGCCACCTGAAGTCATGATCTTGACCAGGCCTCCCACTTTTAAATAATTTTAAGACATGAGTTTGTTCTTGCTCAGCCTGCAGCCCCCTCCTATGTCTGGCATTTCTCTGTATCAGTATTGACACTGAAAGTCAAGAAAGGTAGTCCAGCCAAAAAATCAGCCTGATTAAAATGGGAGGGATTTGCTGGATCAGCTACTTAACTTGGTTCAGTCCCAGAGCACTACTGCTGGCAGAAGGGGAGGTGTGCACAAGAATGGCTTCATACAACCCTAATTTAGCCTGGATGAAAATACCACCAAACTTCATCCTCACAACAGATTCCTCAGTGAAGCAGAAATGGTATACATGGGGCACTCTTCACTCCTTTGTACCTCTAACAGCAAGGAAGCCTTGACCTTTGCTACACTCCTACCTCCCTCTGCCCTCTCCATTTCACTTCCCCAGCCCTTGTCCTGCACTCATCTTTCTCCTAATTTACCCTACAGTGGCACGAAGCAATCAAGGGCTGCTATTAAAGTAAAAAAGTGGATTTCACCAATTCAGAGGGGAATTCTGAAAAAGGAGTTTCAGTTTGTGGCAAGGAGATGGACAAGTCTATGAAAACCAACGTTACCGTGAGAACAACTCAGACCTTCAAAGGGCTTTTCCAGGATGATGATTATTTTTGTTAATTCCCTACATATGGGCTAATCCACAGCCAGTATCTGTGCCCAGTGTGCAGGCTGGGCTCTTCTGGACACCTGCTCCATTTCCCACTCCTGTCCACCCTCCTGGCTTAAGGCTGCAGTAGGAACAAGCTGATGCCATCAACTAAACTCAGAATTCTTATTCCCATATTCCAAACAGCTCTGTGCCCACACCTCCAGCTACAGACCTTCCCCCTCAACGTGGCTCCAGCCATTTATGCTCGCCCATAGCTTTAGCAATATAAGACTGCTGTCGAATGCTAATTGCTTACTAATGAAAACTAATCATCATGCAATTAAACTTTAATCACTAAGCAGCTGGCTGGGATCCAATCTATAACAATGAAGGCTCATTAATAACTTTTTGCCAACGTGCTCTCTATCCACAAAGACTATCATATACACAGAGTTCAGCTAAGTGTATGAAATTGGTTGAAAAATATTTCCTCTGCTGACAAGCTAACCAGAGCACAACAGGCCTTAGCAGTATAGTATAAATTAGCTAAGAACAGGTTTAAGATTCAGGGAACCCAAACTACTTTTCTGGCTCCTTCCATAACCTCAGGCACAATGTGCTGCACAGAAAGAACTTCTTTTCTCCAGTTCTTGTCTCTGCAGAGTAACATTCTTTAAGGCAAAAAAACTAGTTATAATTTTGCTGTAGTTTCTAAAATTATTACATGAATACTCATCATGCTTCAGTTTTATTTTTATTCATCTTTCTAAATCTAGGGAAATTAATCTGACCTCTTTCAGAACATATTTCTCTAATTAAAAAAATATATTGAGGTTATATAACTAGGTTTATAATGGACAGATGAAAATCTACTTTCAAAAAGAAGAAAGTTTAAAACTGCTTTCTACAAAGCCACAAGGATGCTGAGAGGGCAGGAGCACCTCTGCTATGAAGACAGAGAGAGCTGGGGTTGTTCAGCCTGGAGAGAAGGCTTTAGGGAAACCTTACAGACCCTTCCAGTACCTAAAGGGGCTTATAAAAATGATGGAGAACAACTTTCAACACGGGCAGATAGTGACAGAACAATGGGGAACAGTTTTAAACTAAGGAGAGAGGTTTAAATTAGGCATTAGGAGGAAATGCTTTACTGTGAGGGTGAAGCACTGGAATGGTGTACACAGAATCTGTGGATGCCCCACATCCCTGGAAGTCTTCAAGGTCAGGCTGGATGTGGCTTTGAGTAGTCTGGTCTAATGGAAGGGGTTTCCTGTAAGGTCTCTTCCAACCCAAACCATCCTGCGAATTCCTGATTTTAAAGTAATTTCATTCCAGCATCAGTAAGTGTCCCAGTTCTTTCTGCAGAATTCTTATCCCAGCCTAGCTACTGCATAAAGCCTCATGTGTAGATAACCTTTTAGGAACTTGATTTGCACTGCCATGCTTGGAGAGCTTTCCTTTATTATGAATGGTAGAACATTAGTATTAGTATAATTGAAGCATTATTCTTGCTTACTTGGTGACCAAAGAATTCAATATAATGTCTATTTTAAATATAAAATGGAAAAATTGTGGATTTTATTTTAAAAAGGTCTTACAAAAGATAGAACACCGTTCTAATAGTCCATTAAATATTATATAAAAGAAAGACATGAATTCTTACCTTCAGAAATTGACCTCTTTTTAAACTGAGTAAGACAGATGAAAAAAGAAATCATTTTTCCCCAAAGATCAGGAAAAATACTTCTAAATCTGCATTTTTGCCCAATTGTCATCAAATATAGGCCATTTTAAACACAGAGGCATGGAGCAAAATAAACTTATTTGCTAGTAGTGTTCTTCTAACAAAGCTAAAGGAATACAGCTGAAGTGACAACCATCTGGAATTAGTCTAAGTTTAAAAAATTGGTTCATTTTAAGTTAACAAAACAAAACACCAACAACACAATGACTCTCCTCCAAAATTTTGGGGAATCTTCACAAGCTTTTTACTAGCACAGCTTAAAAATATTCAAGCTAAAATGACACATAAATGGATTGCATGCAGTCACTATTGAAAATCTAGTGAGAGTTTGGCACCCTTATGCTAACAGGCAATTGAAATATTAAAAAAAAAAAAAAAAAAAAAAAAAAGAAATACTGTGTGAGCTTGTGGGTAAGCCAGACAAAAAGCCTCTAAAGCTCTGTCTAGAAATCTCCTGCACAGAGAAGGCCTCATTCACATTTAAAAGAGCTTCCTCAAAATTAAGTTACTTAAATGTATTTTAAAATTAAAACTGTACACAGATGATGAGGCTCCCTGATGCTTTATAGAAAGGTAACTGTGGAATGAGCAAGTTGCTTTTTGCACACAAGTTTCCAGTGCTCTTGGCTACAACCAGTGTAAGTAGGTAAACATCCTATTCTTACCCAACACTCCACTGTCAGTGAATCTGTTTTCCACTTTCCTCACTCCACATGCAAGACAAACAGTAAAATATAAAACCACATGCAAGCACAGCCTGTACTTTGGGATAAACTAATGGCAAAGGAGCCTGCTAGTAAAGATGCACAGAAAGTACTTCCCTGCATCTTCTCTCTTCCCCATTACAAAGGGGTCAATACTGGAATCCTTCTTCTTACCAGCATCATCTTTATGCTCAAGACCTCAACTAAAATGTGCTAAAATGTGCTTCCTATCACCTGCATAATCACCAATAGGCTGTACCAAATTTACCTCACTTTACTCACAACAAAGCCGAAGAAAACCAATTTCATTTCTCCAATGTAATTATTGGCTTCTAATAATTTAAGATTTTGAAACGTTTGCATCAGACACATACATGTGGATTCTATCTGCTCAGCTCTTTAGCGTTTAAGGCCTGTGGTACCAATGCACAGAGCTGCTGTGAGCTACCAAGTGCTGCAGCAGTAGTGATTCACACTTCTAGGTCCCCAAGGGAGAAAGGCAGTGAACTGAGAAACAACAGGGGCTCTTCTCTCTGTGAAGGAACACTCTTACAGACCAGGAGTCATGACAGCACAGAGCTTCAGTAGCACAGCAGATGGTAATGCCTTTCTGAGAAAATCAAATCTGAAGTTCATCATTCAGCTGTCTTTCAGAATTTCTCCTCCACTCGAAATTTCATGCTTTCTTATTTTTACAACACTGCAGAAGAATATTAAAGATGCTGCCATTTCCTGAGGAATGAAAATGAGTATTACACTAGAGCGTGCACATTTCCAGCTCAGACAACTAAGTATTTGGGCACAGTCTGTCAATGAAAACCAGGAATTCAGCCACTTTAGGATAACTGTAGAAAGTGCCTCAAGGTTTTGTGGCAATCCTCATTTGAAGTGCTAAAGCATATTAAAAGCTGTTTCCAGAGATAAAAACAAGCACACAGTGTTCTCAATACACCCCTTTTTCAACCACTGCTGGCAGTGATTTTAAATCTGCCACTGGCTTCCCTTTCCCCACAGTGAAAAATCAAAAAGCTCCAGTGTCACTTCTTCCTACTCTTGGAATGTGTCCTTACTAGTACAGATCTAGGTGTAGAAATACAACTGTTCCTTCCTGTGTGTTGTCAGGCATGTTATTTTTGAAGCAGCAGATTATCATTTCAGTTGAACCCTGACCTAATACAGAACTTCACTTGAGGGGGTTTTTTGTGTCATGCTTCGGTTTGGGAGGGGTTGGGGGTAGAAAAAAAATTACTATGTTCTGCATGTTTTTCTTCTCTACGAAGCAAGATGATGAATAAAAGGTTAACATTCTTATCCCAACACTATAAAATAGTAGTACCATAAATGTAAAACCTTTCAAGTGCTGGAGGCACCTGGGCACAGTTTTCTGTTACAGCTAAGCTGATCTAATGGTTATCATTACCAGTGGAAAGGACACTCCCTCTTTGATGCAGCAAACACGGTTCAGAGGGTGAGCAGAGTCAGATGGCTGATCTGGCATGAAACCCCAAGCTAGTCTTCTGATGGATTAGCTGGCTAAAAATCAACCCACTGTGCAAATGCACAGGTGGTAGATCTAGCACAAGTGAAATAGTGGAAGCAAGCAGCTTGCAAAGAGGATAAAGTAGGATCACTCCTCATGACAGCAACTCCCTCCTGGTCTGGCTTAGGGATAAGAGAGCCCACCTGTGCCAAAGGAGACATTCAGAAAGAACCGATACTTTTATACTTGTGTGGTACTACCGTACTCAGGTTTCTGGGGCTAGAAACCGTTTTGCTTTGTTTTGCCAAAGGTAGCTAACCTTCCACAATTTTCCCAGTTCATACTGATTCCCTGGCTTAGCCACTTGATTAGCTATTCAGCCAGGAACATTTTATAAGCAATTACTTACAGAGCATGGGAGCTTTTCTGTTAGGCTTTAATTTCCCAAACTTGAGAAGATAAATAGCTTAAATCCTAATGATCCCTCCAGGCACCTTTCTTTACCCACTTTACAGCTAGGGTCCAGGATGGTGGAGGCAAACAAAAGAAAATGGTTCCATGAAAGCATCAAAGTAAACAGAGTACTATAGAAAGGCAATTTCCTCCAAATATGACACTGTGGAACATCAACTATCAGGAGTCTTAAGTCAAGAAAAACTTACCCATGCAAAACCAGGAGCTGCTCCCTGTGAAATCTGGGTAACATGCAAACCTACCTCTAACACTACAACGAACAAAGACACACTCAACACGAGGCACAAGGCTGCCACTGCCCAACAGTCATGAAAAATTCAAACATCTAGTATCAAGCTGAAGAGAAAGAGCCTTCAGGCATTTAGGTTCTCAACTTTTCTTCACTAAAGTCTATCAGGCCTTCAAAACAGGCTCGCTAAAAATCTTAAAGCATGAAGCAGGTAGATTTCTCCACTTTGGGTAAACAGCAAGCTTTGAAAGAGAATCCATGGAGAGCTGGACAGACAAAATTCCAGACTGGTGAGAGAGAATCTTCTGCTACACTGCAGATCATGGGCAGGTTTCACCATTCACCATGTTACTCTAAGTTCATCTGACTGAAACACAAGATCTTTTCAACAAGGAGCAACAAAGGAAACAGGTTCCAAAGGCTTCTTTCCAGGTATAAGGACTGTAAGATTTCTCAAGCTGGGAGGGATGCAGGGATTGATGAGAAAAGCATTACATGCTTTAGACATTTTAAAAGAGATCTTCAAAAGAGGGATAGACAAACTTTCCTTTCACAGAACACTCTCAGCAGGAACACAAGCTACATTTACCTTCAGCAAGGTCAATTCTGATAAGAGCAGGGGAAGAAGAAGAAGTAAAAAAAAATACAAACAAAAAAACCCATCCCAACGAGAAGTAATACATGTGCTAGGCAAGAGCCTCTGCCTTGGGAAAAAACATGTCTTATAAAAAAGCCCTGTAAGAAACAGCATATCACCTCCTACTGAACAGCTTTTTAGGAAACAATAGCTGAACCATCTTGGATTCAACTTCATACAAAGAATGTTCTTTGCATTCTTCTTCTCTTCACTTACAGCTTCATATATTTAAAACTGAGAATAAAGACCATCAATTCTTCTGAACATTAAAACTGCTGACTACTAAAGTGACTCAAAGGTAACCAATACTTCATCTTCCATGGAAATGAGCTTCTCATTAATAGAAAAGTGGTGAAAAAATAGACACACACAGGAGGAAAAAGGAGGAAAAAAGACAGGGAACTTTCTGGCCACCTTCAGTATTTGAAAGAAAACATTTTATAAGTAACAGGTTCACCTAGCACTCAGGAAATGGCATTTTTTAAGATTTCATCAGCATTGGAACAAAAAAAAAGCCTAATTGCATGAAGGCCACTTAGAACTGTTACTATGCATTAACAGTTTTTGAGAGACACAAGCTCCTTGGCAGTTAGGTTCATCTGCTGGGGTATCTAATTTGAGCCTCAAAATAAGTGGGAGGATTAAGTCATTCTGCAGCTGAAGCAGCCCAATTAACTGGATCACACTCTCAGAATCAAAAAGTGACCAGAGTAAAAGGAACCAGAGTGACCAGAGTAAAAGGAACACCTTTTTGCCTTTAAGAAAGCCAGATTCTAGCACTCTGGAAACCACGTGGATTGCTGCTTAGCAGGTAACACACACCATTTTCAGTCCAGAGTGAAAACAGACTTCAAGGAAAGCTCAAAGCTCATGACAGTCACTTCACTTTGATAAATGTTTTTAAGACATCACCTTTTCAGGAATTCTTCTAGAGGTTCTGGTACAATTTGATCTTTGAGCACCTTCACATATGTAAAAATCTTTTCTTGAGATTGACTATGGGGCAGTTGTCAAAAAAAACCCAGCAGTAAGACAGACATTTATTCATATAAGAAACAATCTGGCAAGAAAAAATATTTTCTGCTTCTGGAAAGCATGTGAGAAAGAGATGTTCAGGAAAAAAATCTGTAATAAGCTTTCATGTGATGAAAAATAGGTGAGCTTGTCTGAGAAGAAGAAACATGGGAGGGGTTACTTATATCACTACCTCTACACCAGTGGCCTTTGACTAGAGGTTTAAGTTTCCTATTTCTATACTAGAGTGCTGCATAACAACAGCAACTGAGCCAGATGTCTAAAGAAAATATTTCAACTCACTTAACGGTATGGATTCAGTTAAAATTGGTGCATATTTACCCTGTCGGTACCACAGACAGTTTATGCAATTTTTAGTTATGGGAGTATTTAATTTCCTCAGAATGAGTTACATACATGAAGTATTCACTTCCAGGATCATGACCCCTCATATACCATATGCTAATGTCCTTCCTTATCTGCAGACAAAATCCAAGAGCTACATTCCTGCATGCCTGTGCACACATCTACTTGTTCCTGGCAGGAAGCAGCTATTTGATTTGCACATCTGCTTTTCCATGACAGCAACACTAACAAACTGCATGTCAGACAAAAAAAAAAAAAAAAAAAAAAAAAAAAAAAAAAAAAAAAAAAAAAAAAAAAAAAAGAGAGAGAAAAATGCATCTGCAAAGCACAGAGAAGGTAAAGAAAAAGCATATGCAACAACCATAGGAAATCAGCTGTGTGAGCCAGAAGGCTTTCCTCAGGCAGCAGGGCAGGAGAATTGAGCTCAAGAGAACCTTTCCACTGCCTGGGGATGGCTTCTGGCAAGCACACTGCTGAATAACCCATGGCCATCTCAGTGCTGCACATTACCCTCTGTGAGATGAAGGGAGGAGGATACACTGCTTTCAGAGGAGAACCCAGCTCAACAGCTTGCTGCAAGAGGCAAAGAAAAACACTAGAAGAAAACCTTTTCCATTATTTGTCACAGGGGTGATAAATGGATTACTCTTATGGATGTTACAAACACAGTATCCTAATGTAATGCTGGGCTCCTCTGTGTATGAGACACAATATCAAGCTTTGAACTCTGATTTTTTGGGAGGGGGACAGTATTAGGCTTGTCATTGCCAAGCTGTGGGATGAGATACAAAGGTTAGAGGGACAGGGTGCTAGTGAAGGCACTCTGCCCTTGACTCTGAAATGTGCTGGCCACACTGGGGCACACTTGGAATCTTACAGAGGTGAGCCAGGGACTCCTGAGGTAACAGAAGCCAGCAGGGATACAGCAGGGAAATATCTCACAGGAATTAAGCTAAGGGGTTTTTCTCCAGGAAGATGACACAGGCAACAGCCTGGCCAAGGTGCCTTTACACCAAAGCACGCAGCGTGGGCAACAAACCAAAGGAGGGGCTGTAATGACATTTCTGCCATTACTGAAACTTGGTGGGACAAATTGTTTGACTACCAATGGCTATGAGCTGTTCAGAAGAGACAGAAAGGAGGGAGAGGTGGAGGTGCTGCTCTCTACATCAAGAGGTGCATTGAGTGTCAAGAGCTGTCTCTGAAGAACAGTCGTGAGCAGGTTGAAAGACTGGGTAAAAGTCAGACACTGAGACAACAAAAGGAACCTTGTGGCTGAGGTCTGCTACAGCTGACCAAGAAGCCTTGACAAAGCCTTCTTGCCCCAGTTACAGGAGGCATAGTGCTCACACACTCCAGTCTTGCTGGGGGACTTCAGCCACCTTGACATCTACTGGCAAAGTGCCAAGAGAAGCTGCAGGCAATCCTCCTGCAATGCATGCAGAATACCTTCTCGAGCCAGGTGGTAGCCCTACCAGAAGGAACCCAATACTGGATTGATGAGCACCAGTGCAAATGAACTAATTGGGGATGTCAATATGGGAGGCAGCCTGGGTTGGAGCAATCATGCATCAGTGGATTTTGCCATCCTGAGGGATATGGGTCAGGCAAGGAGTAAAGTTAGGCCTCTGAACTGCAGGAAAACAAACTTCCAGCTCCTTAAGGAGATAGTCAATAGAGTACCCTGGGAGACTGCTTCCAGGCACACAGGAGCAGAAATGAGCTGGCAGATTTTTAAGGAAGTCTTCCATAGAGTTCAAGAGCTAGCAATTCCCAGGAGCAAGAAACTGAGCAAGGAAGGAGAGAGACTGGACGGCTGAGTAGGGAACCCCTGGTCAAACTAAGGGAAAGAAACAAAGATGCAGGCCGTGGAAACAAGGACAAGTAATGAGGGAAGAGTATAGGGATGAGGTTCAGCTGTGCAGGGATGGTTTGAAGAAGGCTGAGGGAAAGCTGGAAATGAACCTGCAAAGGAATGTAGGAATAACAGGAAGGGCTTCTATAGCTAAGTTAACCAGAAAAGGAAGGACAAAGAAGGTGTACCCCCACCACAAACAATGCAGCAAACAGCTAACAATGGACAAGAAGGCTGAGGTACTCAATAACTTTTTCGCCTCTGTCTTCAATGGCAACCTCTCTTCCCATACCTCTCAAGTGGATGAATGACAGGATGGGGACTGGGGCAGGCAAATGTCCCTCCCACAGCATGCAAAGATCAGGTTCACAAACATCTGAGGAACCTGAATGTACATCAGTCTATGGGATCCAAAAAGATGTACCCCAGATTCCTGAGTTTGCTGATGTAATTCCTAAGCCACGCTCCATGGTACTCGAAAAGCTCATAGTCAGGTGAAACCCCAGATGAGTGGAAAAAGGGAAATATTGTACACATCTTTAAAGAGGGCAGAAAGGAGGACCCTGGGAGCTACCATCTATCAGCCTCACCTCTGTGCCTGGGAAGATCATGGAACAGATCCTCCTAGAACCTATGCCAAGGCACATGGGGGACACAGAAGTGATTCAGGACAGCCAGCACAGCTTCACCAAAGGGCAAGTCCTGCCTGACCAACCTAAGGTTGAGAATATAATTTATAGGTAATGCTTTTGAGATGTAAGGCTTTTGACAGTCCCACACAACACCCTTCGCTCCAAACTGGAGAGTGGCGGATTTGATGGATTAGGAATTGGTTGGACAGTTTCATCAAGAGGGTTGAGATCAACACCTCAGAGTCCCAGTGGGCATCAGTGACCAGTGGTGTCCCTCAGGGGTCTGTACTGGGACCAGTGTTATTTAATGTCTTCACTAATGACACAGATGAAGGGATCAAGTGCACCCTCAGTGAGTTTGCAGATATCACCAAGCTGAGTGGTGCTCTTGACTCACCTGAAGGAGGGCATGCCAGCCATAGGGATCTGGACAGACTCAAAAGTGGGCACATGGAAATCTCAGGAGGTTTAACAAAACCAAGTGCAAGGTGCTGCACCTGGGTTGGGGCAACCCTGGTATCAACACAAGCTGGGAGATGAAGGGATCAAGGGCAGTCTTGCCAAGACTTGGGGATACAGGTGGATAAAAGGCTGGACATGACCCAGCAACGTGCACTCACAGCCCAGAAAGCCAACTGTACCCTGGGCTGCATCCAAAGCAGCATGGGCAGCCAGGTGAGGGAGGGGATTCTGCCCCTCTGCTCTGGTGAGACCCCACTTGCAGTGCTGCATCCAGCTCTGGGGTCCTCTGCACAAAAAGGACATAGACCTGCTGGAGCAAGACCAGAGGAGGCCACCAAAATGATTAAAGGGATGGAGCACCTCTCCTTACAAGAAAAGACTGAGATCACTAGGACTGCTCAGTCTGGAAAAGAGGAGGCTTCAGGGTGACTTAACTGTGGCCTTCCAGTGCCTGAAGGGAACATACAAGAGAGAGGCTTTTTACAAGAACACGTAGCGACAGGACGAGCGCGAATGGTTTCAAACTGAGAGTAGGTTTAGCTTAGATATTAAGAAAGAATTCTTTACTGTGAGGGTGGTGAGGCACTGGAACAAGTTGTCCAAGCAGCTGTGGACAGCCCATTCCTTGAAGTGTTCAAGGCCAGACTGGATGGGGCTCTAAACAGCCTGGCCTAGTGGGAGGTGCCCCTACCCACAGCAAGGGGTTTGATCTCCAAGGTCGCTTCCAAGTCAAGTCATTCTATGATTATATAACAAACCAAAATGTACACACAAGACAATGGTCCCTGACTCTGAAAGTTCAGTCTTACAAACAGATTAAAAATGGACCTAGACAGGAGAGTGGAAAGCACTGAAAGACTACATATTACTTATCATATACAGAAAGTAAACAGTATTTCCTGCAGCCTTAAATAGGAAGGATTAGGAAGAAATAATTTTAAAATCAAATGAGATTGTGAATCTGAGTGACATGAAAATCAGAATAAAATGACAGACAATGGATTAAGGATGATGTAGATTAAGAGCCATGTTTTAAAGTGAGATTTTGAAAACTATGAATTCAAGAACAATTTTTACATCTGTGCCAGAAGAACATGAATCTAGAGAAAAAAGGAAGCTCTACAAGACTCTGTAAGAAAGTGACTGAGTTACCAAAAGCTACTCAAAAGCATGGTATTCCAGGATAAAGGGAAGAAAAGCACAAGCAAACTCCAGTGAGTCCCACAGAAAAAGCATGAAGTAATGAACAACAGCCTCTGAAGAATACAATGGAAAGCAAGGAGGTAATCAAAAGACACAGACAGAAAACAAGACGGAACAACACTTTAAAAGCAGCACAGCTGACAGTGACAATGGAGTCGACAGAAAACTGGAAAATTAAGCACTGGATCTGAACCTTAACTGGGAAAAGATCACCGAAAACACTGACTACAATTGCCATAGAGCACAACTGAAGCCACGGTAGAGGGTAAGAGACCCAGACAATGCACTCAACTTTGAGATGAAAGAAGAAAAAGGAAATTAAGAGGTAGTTGCAAATACAAGAGAGGCTGCAAGCATTTTGTACTTTTTTAAAAACAATGAGAAACACTTATTTCTACTGGTATTATGAGGGAAAAGAAAAGACAGAGGAGTTGAGCAACTGATAAGCGGAAAAGAGCAAGGATAGAGGAAAAGAACACAAAGTTCAAGGGAGGTAAGGAGGTATTTTTGTAAGGTGCCATAAGGGCAGATGAAACAGGGTTAAGAACAGGAAAAAAAGTCTTACAAGTAAGGAGGAGACAATTGTAACAGTTGGAAGAAAGTGATAAAGGGTAAGCCAAAGCATATTCAATCAGAAAGTCATAAAGATTCCATGCAGAAAGAGAACTAGATGCCAAACAACATGCAAAATACATATAAAAACGTGGATAATGGACCGCTATTGTTTAACGAGTTTGATTAGAGCCTCTCAATACAGCATGTTTTAGCACAGCTGGGCTTATGTCCTTTGCACAAATGGGGACACAAAAAGGATCACTGGAGGATAACTCAAATGGTTAAAGAACTCGTAAAGAAGGAATTTGCTATAGGGAAAACCAGAATCCTAAGTGAGAGAGACACCCTACATACAGTAAAAAGGAAACATCAGGCTGAAGAGATACAAATTCAAAGTATTGGTGAACTACCAGACAAATGAAAGCATGGCCACATTGCGAGTAAAACCCAAACAGTGCTGGAGAACCGGGAAGAAACCTTGCAATTATCAGAGAGAAGAAATTCAGCAGTTGCTTCAGAACGAGCACACAGGCATGGCTCGATGAAAACCAAATGAAATTAACTGACTATGTTTAATTAGAAACTAGAAACAAGAATGCACGCCAAATCAAGTTAGGGCAAAGAAGCATGTAATTACTGTCAAAGAACAGTTGAGCGAAAATTTAGAACAAGCCAGGAATCAAACTTGAAGAGACAAAGCTCATGGGGAGGAAACAAGCACGCTGTATGTAACAATACAGAGGAAAGAAGAAAAAAACTGGATCCCAACACTGTTTAGAAAAGGAAGAACCTGAAGGCAACAGGAAAAAGTAGCTCTATGCCTCTTCCACGGTCTGACCCGAGACAGAGAACAATACAAAAAAGATAACCATAAAAAAGGGATGCAGGATACTGATGATAGCAAAGCAAGGCACATAACCGTTTTAAATCATCAGCGTCTGCCTCAGAAATCAAGAACAGTGAGTACGTCCATCCACAACCAGGCAGCTGTGAATCAAGTTTTTCCTTTGTACCTGCTTTAATTTTACCTATTTCTTCTCACTCGTATACTCATGCTCTGGAGAAAGCCAATTATCAGTATCATTTGTGAATGCTGAATTCATCAATAGTAACCACACACATATTTCACTCAATGCTTATAGACCTCTTTGCAAATCTGCTCTATCCGCTTTATTTTGTAAGGACTGCAAATTCTCCTACAGGTGTGCAGTATATATTACAGTGCAGAATAACTCACACTAGAAGGAGCCCCTGCTGAAAACAGAGCTAACTTTGAAGGTAGATCCAGCTTCAGATGTAAAGATGCTTAGGGCTTTGCCCAGAACCAAATCTTGCATCTCCAAAACCAGGGCAATTCCACAGCTTTTCTATCATTTCTCCTCCCTCAATCCAATGTTTGACTACCCTCACTGAATTTTTTTGCCTAATTGAACTAGAATTTTGTTTGCTGCACTTTGTGTCTGCTACCACTTGTCCTTTCACTCCCTGAGTCCAAGAAGAGCCCTAGAGATCATTAAATATCTAACAGAACAGAAGGAAGGGCAAAGAGATCAGTCACGACAAAGCCTTTGGACATCCAGAACTGTTACTAGGTAATAAGCACCCACCTTTTTGATGTCCAAAAAATCTTATCTGATCGGGTAGCAGAGATCTAAGTGAGGCCATCAAAAGGACACCACTAGAGATTTATTAAAGATAAAAGATGGTTGTTTAAGATATGAGAGAAGAACAAGGAAAAACAGTACTCCAAATGGCATATATTTGCTAATGAAAGAAAATAATTTTGTATAGCAAGGTTAGGTACTCACCATCTCTCTTGCAATCTCCACAGCTTCCTGCAACCCATAGAGCCTGCCACAGACCAGGTAGATCCCATTGGCCCAGAGAATACAACCCTCATGGACCCAAAATTCATTGCTGTCAAGAGGTAGTTCAGGAATTTGTAACTCCAGCTCAGCGCCACCTTCTGAAGTGGGCATAGACGGTTTCGAGTCCAAAGGAGTCTTTTCACCAGCACTACCACCATCAGTGGTTGCTTTTTTACAAGAAGCTCCCCTTGAAAGTGACCGAGAGGCTCCGCTACAGTCCTCAGAGCGGTGCCGCCTCTTAAAGCGGGGATGAGCAGCCAGGCTTCTTTGTTCCTTCTGTTGTTGCTGTTCCTCCTCCTCCTCAGTATCTGTCTTTGAACCATTAGAAGCACTTTTGTGCCGTACTTTGACCTTGCTCTGCATTTCTGTGGCCCTCTTTGGAGGTGGATTCTTGGGCAAGGTAGCTGCATAATCCTGGGGGTAGAAAGGACCAAAAAGGTCACCCATGTTACGATAGCTGGCCCATTTGCCACACAGGCAGCAAACGAGATGTCCCAAGACAGAAGACTCCGTTACTACAGGGCCTTGCAGCATGAAGGTGGAGGTGGGCAGCACTTTGCTCTCTGCATTGCTAGGAGGGGGTGTTGAAGACCTCTGTCCTTTCCGACCCCTCACCAATTTGTTCTGCTCCTCTTCCTCTGCATTTATGATTGTGCACACAGCACCTAATTCACACTTGTTTACCACATGAATATAAGGGAAGAAGGACTTATTCTTGGAGTCAGTTTTATCTACAGCCTGGGTAGCGTATTTAAGCTTGATCTCTGGTTCTTGAGGCTCCACAATAGGAGCAGCCCGTCTGGGCTTCCGCTTCCGTGGCTGTGCTGGAGGTTTTCGCCTCTCCCTCCTTTGCCTCTTGGGCTTTGGCTCACCAGCAGCTGCCCCTTCTGCAGGCTGTGATGGTGCTGGTGGGGGAGGCAGGGGCACGGGCAGCTGCTGCTGCTGCTGCTGCTGTTGCTGTTGCTTCTTCTGCTTGTTCACACTCCCAATTGGCCTCCCTTTTTTCTTTCCAGAGGGGAAATATCCCTTTGGAGGGAAACCATCTGGCTTGGGTGAAATGTTTGTCACATCTCCATCTTTTTCCTCAGGCTTTGGATTTGGTTCAGAAATGAACACACTGGAAGGGGAAATTGTTTTTGAGTCAGAAAAGGTCAGAGTTCCAGCTCCACTTACAGATCCATCAGACCTTCCCTGACCACCTGACTTCTGAGAAGGTGGTGGTGCTGCACTGGATCCTGCTCCCTCTTTACCAATACTGGCGGTTTCAGGGACCTCTTTTTTGTTTTTATCATCCCCGCTGCTTTGCCACTCTTCCGAAGATCTTGCAGTTTTTTCACCAGCTGTATCCTGGTTTGCAGGCCCCACTTGATCTGACATCTCTCCTTTTCTCTTCTCAGCCTCTGGTCCATGTCCAGCCACATTTCCTCCTTCAGGACCACTCTTGAGGGACAGGATGTCATCAAGAGTGACAGTATCTGGACCAGTTTCAGCACTGTTGGTAGAAACACTTCTCCTGATATTAGGAGATGTAATTTTTTGAACAATAGCTTCCAGTTTTAATCCTCGCCCCTTTCTTGGGGGCAATATTTTGGTCTTTGCCGGACTTGTAAGGGAAACAGCAGGACAATTCCTATTATCAGGACTTGGCAGGTCCTTGAAGGAATCTCCCTTCGCAACTGACTTGCCAGCATCTTGGCTCTGAGATGAATGGGCATAGGAGTTATATGTTTTATCAGCTCCATCTTTTGCTGAAGTCATCAGTCGCCCTTTATCTTCACTGCCACTGTTCTTCATATCATGTGGCTGTCTTTTGGTAGGGATTGGAGAGATGAAAGAACGGACCCTCCTCCTCATAATTAACGGGTTTTGAGGAGACTGGTCTTCCTGGCCAGGGAGCCTAAGCATAGCATTACTAGGCTTGGGCAAATCTGTAGATTCCTCTCGTCGATGTCCATCGCTTTCTTGAGGGCAAAATCTTTTTTGGTTGGCTGCTCCAAGAGGGCCGCTGCTTTTGGCAGGAGAAGTTTGCCGAGAGAGGTCCCAACCAGCTTCATGATGCTGCAACTTCTGGTTGCCATGTTTCAGTTCGGTGCATTTGCTCTGAGTGCTGTCACTCCCCACAACACAGCGCCCAGCTTCCTGGCTTCCAGTATCATGGTAAGAGCTACCATGGAGGTACATCATTCCATCCTTGTCATTTTTTAAGGGACTCCTTACTCTTTCCAGAAACTGCTGTTGTCTTGGGCTCTTCCTTGCTCCTTCCTGCCTGTGCTGAGCTGCAGCAATCACACCCTGAGCAGCGCTGCTTGCCCAATCTTTGTATTCTTCTTGCTGTTGCTGGTATATCTGTCTCTTGTAATGATACTGGGAATTCAGACTCTGGCTGGGGTCACCAAAAGCATGAGGCCTAGCATTTGTGTGATATGCTGAAGCCAGAGATGGGCCTTCCGAATTCTGAGGGTAGACAGAATGCAAGGAGCCCCTGCTAACTCTTTCAGATAGTGTCATGTGTGGGTTCATGTGATGCAGATCTACCCCTGGGCCTCTGCTTCTGCCTGGTGACATTTTCAGCTTATCAGCAAGGTCCTGATATTGAGAGGGTGATTTACCCCTTCCAGTTCTGCCAGGTCCTCGTCTCATCTGTGTCAATCTGCTGTCCTGCTGGGGCATGTAGTCTGGAGCAGCATCAGAGACTGCAGCTCCAGGGCTGGCATTGCCTCGAAAAGATTCATGCTTGATGCCAGCAGGATGACAATGGTCTCCTGTTTTTTTATTATTGAGACTAGCTGAGCTCTTTGACTGTTCAAAATCTTCTTCTTTTATTTGCCCACTGTGAGCTTTCATCTTTGTTTCCATGGATACTAAACCACCAGGGAGTATTACTGATTGGCTCAAGCCAGGGGCAAGACGTTCACTCCTTCCGCTTCTGGCCTCAGGACCCATGTGTCCCACGGGGTGAGGGCCAGGATCTCTTACAAGTTGCCTTAATGGAGATATGTCACAGATCACTGATCTCCTCTCTGAGAGTGCTCCTGCCTCATGGGCAGCAGACTGAGACTCCACATCAAACTTTCTAGCAATAGGGTAATCAGCTAAATTTATCTGCTTCATGTCCGGAGCTGCACTACCAGACTTCCTATCCCAGGGACCCCAGTGAGGGCCTTCCAGGAGGGACCCCATGCTTTTGTTTAAGAGGCCTCTATTGGTCAATTCATTGGTTTGACTAATTAAAACATTGGGCCTCATGGCTCCCTCCAAACTCCCAGCCATCCCAGAATGCTCCTGCGCATTCCTGGAATACCTTCTGTCTGGATGGTGGTGGTACCCCTGTAAAACCTCTTGTAGGAGGCTAGGAAACTTCTCATTACGGCCTTTGCGCTCACTATGCCCTGGAAAATCCCCCTTTTCTTGACCAGATGGATACTGTGGAAAACCACCAATATTTCTCTGTATACCAGGTGCTATATTATCCTTGTAGCTGTATCTTAAACTGCCAGGAGACTTGGAAGATTCTGTTCTAGCAGGATAATTTGTCCCAACAACTGCGTGACCAGGCTGGCTGTTCCCGTCCCCATTATGGTTAGTGTTATCACCACTTTTGCTCCCCTTACCTCCCCCTTGACTTTCCTGCTGTGTCCCTGCATGCCCAGCTTCTTTTGCTCCACTAGTGCTAGCTGGTGCCTGAGGGGCTGTGGAAACATCATCTTGTGCAGGTTTATCTTGTCCACCTGACTTTTCTACTCTTCCCGCCATGGCCTCCCGGGAGACAATCACCCCAACTGCCTTTTCATTCACTTTTGGGGCATTTTCCACAGCCACCACAGCTTCCTTCCCATCAGGTGAGGCCACATCTTCCCTAGCTGCAGGACTGCTGCTGAGTTTTGATGGCTCATTCTGAGAGCTTTGTGCTGGTGAGGAGTTGGGTCTCTCTAAATTACCCCCTTTGTAAGTGGTGTCTGAGCTGGTGCTTTGGCCACTCAGCTGTCTCACCCTTTCCCCATGATCCTCTGAACTACTGGAACAGCCACCATCCAGGGACTCTGCCATGGGAGACTTAAGCTGCTCCTCTGCCTGGGAGGAGCCTTCTGAGTTGGTGCAGCTGTCAGCCTTCTTGGAAGAGGATGATCTTTTGGAACTTTTTTTCTGAGGTGCCAAGGCATCCGAGAGCAACATGTGCTGGACTGTGTTGGGCAGATTGGCAACTTGAGAACTTAGAGCACTCAGGCTGCTCAGTCCTGGATCTGTGAGCCTTTTTTCCTGCAGTCCTTCCAGTCCAAACCCCTTGAATCCACCCACATGAGCATTGGGGCTTGGCATCATTGATGGTGTAGGACTAAGCTGAGGCATCATCTGCAGGATTCGGTTTCTAGAGCCCATGGACATGTTGCCCTGCCCACACTGGAGATTTTCTCCACCTGGCATGAGTGGAGAAGGGGTGGAGCTGCAGCTTGGAGACTGAACCACAGACGCAGCAGGAGATGGATTAGAGATTGGACTGAAGTTTTGGTGGAACTGCATCGGTGACCTTACAGGAACTTCAGTCTGGCTGTACTGTCCCACTTGACTTTGAAGAGAGTGTTTGGTGGCAGCATTTGAATACTGCATTACATGCTGAGGTGGGTGCTGTTGCTGCTGCCCCTGCTGCCCACTTTGGGGCAGCTTAGACTGCTCAAAGCTTTTCATTGGTTGAGTCTGAAAGCTGTAGTTTGACTGGGTCCCATAGGCCTGTGCGTTGGAACCCACAGCGTGACCTTCATACTGCGACCCAGAATTCACATTGTAGCTTCCATCATAGTTCTGTCCTGACTGGCCAAAACGCTGTGGAGAAGGGAAAGAGGAGGAGGAGGATGACGAAGGTGGCTGATAGTGTTGGCTGAACTGACCCACTCGCAACTGGTAGCCTGAAGCAGAGGAAGGCAGGGTGGATGGACGCTGCATTGGCTGCAAGTGTGAGGTGCTAGAAGCAGACTGGCTGGAAGCCTGGGGTAAAGGCTGATGAGATTGATAGATCTGCTGTCTCAGCTGCTGCACCTGCTGCTGCTGGCTAGAAGCCTGCTGCTGATACTGGGCACTCCCTGGAGAAAAAGGACCAGTATAATCCTGTTGATAGTGGGATACACCCCCAAGGGTCGAGTGCTGTGCTTGGAACTGGCCCACATGTCCCTCACTCCCATACTGACTCCCAAAGCTACTCCCTTGAGGGGGCCCATAGCTCTGTACTGGTCCAGAAGGCCTGCGCTGAGGTGGCTGCTGCCCTCCTGACACCACTGGATCTTTGTTGGCAGCCATATAGTAAAACTCTCCTGCTTCTTTTCTGAAACCTTGGTAGCTCTGATGGCCAGAGCTCTCACCAGGCATTGCTGTAGAGGCTCCTGTTGCTCCACGACGTCCACTGCCAGCACCTCCTCCAAAGCTCTGGAACATCTGGGCCTGCTGGCGGGGGCTGAACTCTTCCAGTCGGGATGAGGTGTGCACTTCCTGCGGGTAGCTCTGCTGGTTTCCGTGATAACTACTTTGCTCCCGAAAGGACTGCATGCTGTTCAGCAGCAGAGCGGTAGCTCAAAAGCCCTCCTAAATATAGAGAAAAAGAAAGGGAAAAGAAAAAGGTATGTTTCCCAGTCACACCAGTACCCCACTCAATTTCCCGGTTTTAACAGCAATTAAAATTTAGTATTTCTCTTCTGCTTCCTGGTACATCAATGTTTGACCCCTCTTCTTGCAACCTGCCAACCTTTTCAGTAATGCAGGCCAGTAGCCTACTACCAGTTGGAGTGCATTTCCAGCACTAATATTTCCCCATCATCATTTACAAACTGGTTGTGTTTACACACCCCTGAAGAGAGAAACTTCCAACAATACTTGCAAAGCAAAGGAGAGCAATCCTCACCCTCCAGCTATTCCCTATGGCTAATACTGGGAGTAATCCAAATACTTTGCCACCATGCTTAAAGATGCCACAAGAACCCTACAGTGCTTTCAAACTGCACTTGGATTTACCACAGGAATGATATCCAAGGTCCATGTTTCACACTGGGAAAGGTCTCTATAAGCAAACACTCAAATTCCAATTGACCAAATCTCAAACCACGATAACCCAACGAAAGGATCTATGTGAATATGTGAAAGAACTGGCACCAGCATACTCAATGCTCATCTCCTGAGTAATTCCAGTGACACTCCCAGGTGAAAACCAACACAAGACAACACATCGCATCTTCCCCCTCAGCCATCTGCTTTGCTTTACAGGATGGAAAGTTAAAGCAAGTTCACTCATATTTGAGTAAAACGGTCTACAACTTCATCCCTCAGGACTTTTATATTACCTTGAATGAAACATAGCTGAAAACATTTGCCAGTCAAAATATATACTTTGGAATACCGTGTATGATCATCTGTATTTACATAATCAATTCATAAGTAAAAAACCTCCAGAAAGGTTCTCTTCTGTATTTCAGCATATTATTCAGTATGTGGAATTATGACTCACCCTCAAGGACTGGACCACAACCGCAGAATTGTTTGGGGACCCAGTTTAGTCCCTCTGTAAAAGCCTGTCACATTACTAGATGCATTAAGAAAAGTACGATAATGAACAAGTATGTGCATGTACACTGCTTTTAAAAACCAAAGCCAATCAGACAAAAGATAAAAACCAAAACCAACCAAACAAAACCCCCAAATTAACAGATGACAAAAGCATTTCATGTCTGAAACACCTTGTGGTTTTCTCTTCCTGAAAAAAAAAAAAAAAAAAAAAAAGGATAAAGCCACCTGGAGAGATTCCTTCCTTTAAAAGAATGTAAAGACAATGCTCACACTTTCCCAGGAAACAGAACCCCAACTCCTCAGACTGGAGACTTCCTGGAAGACTTGTGTGCATTATGTTTTCATATTTAACCACGTTTTGTGTTTGCCATGTTTAGCTGCACCCATTGAGAATTAAACTCTAGCTCTGCACTTAGGTTTTGTTCAAGTAGATCACCAAACTCACAAAAAAACCCCAGGCACACAAATGAGACGCAGGCAAGATGTGGCATCCAGTTCTTTTCCCATCTGCCACCCAAGGTTATTTTTTTTTAAACATGTATGTTATCTACAGAAGACTCTAACTCTACCACTGGAGTCTTTCATCTTCCACTATCTGTGTGTGTAGGCAGAAACAGGCAGAAAACAGAACACACAGGCAGAAAACCACTCCACAGCACTGCATGTCTTTACAGCCCCCCTCCTCTAATTCAAAGGCCTCTCTGTGTTGCAGCTTGGTTCATGCAGCTTGATGCACAGAATAATATTACTAGAATCAAAAGGGAACTGTCAAATTCTTAATACTTCAAATTCTGTCTCTCTTCTTCTAGGATGTCAACTTTACTGCTGTTTTAATCTTATATTTTAAGTGTTGTAAGAGAGATCTGCTGTTCTGCTGAGCTTCCACTTTTCTAGCATTTTAAAGATATACATATATCACATGAATAACACTTCTATGAATGCCACACTGTGCCAATCTGTCTGGCTCAGGCTTATTGTCGATAAGCTCCTCCTTTTTCTGAATCACTGCTTTTGATGTTTCATCAGTTTGAAGCTCCAGGCCTATCGGCGTAGGACTAAAATTGGGAAGCTTCTTCTTTTTTTTTTTTTTTTTTTTTTTTTTTTTTTTTTTTTTTTGACTTGCTGTTAAGGCAAAAAAAATGAGGGGGCAAAAAAGAAAAAAAAAAAACATATATAAAAGAAAGTTATCAAGCTAGAGGTAAGAGAACATCTACTGTAAGTGGCAGATGTTAAAAGCAGCTTCTCCAGATAAGCAGTTTGGGGCTCTGCAATCAGCAACATTCACGTGCCGCGGAGGCTGCATGCACGCCCTGGCTATCACGTGTTTGGCAGGCATCCTCTTTTCATGGAAGTAACATTTCCATCCTCTCACAGGCTCTAACATTTCCATCCTCTCACAGGCTCTAACATTTCCATCCTCTCACAGGCTCTAACATTTCCATCCTCTCACAGGCTCAATCTCCCACAGAATCTCAGACACAATTTTTAAACACGACTTCACTAAAGCTTACTTTGCATAGTCTGGACAAGATCTCAGGAAGCCTCTTCTGCATTACATCATACAAAAACTTTAATCTCTGAATGATATTTGTTCTCCGTAACTCTACCAACAGCTTGAAAACTGCTATATTTTCAACCTAATGTATGCTAACTATGCTGACATTCTTAAGACTTCTTCACTATTAGAAAAGAGTAATTTTAATTCTATAATGAATAGAAGCAGCACAAGATGCTGTAAAATGACCTTAAGAACAGATATACAGTAAAGATCAACCAAGGCACAAATTCTTACCCTCCATAATCTCATGCAATTGTGTTACATTTATTTAGTCCAGAAGTTACATACGCTAACTCAAAACAGGGAGAGCACATTTTTTGCCTTCAATTTATTTCTTTTCAATCTTGGAATTTAAATTTACCCTGACAAACAAGTAAGTTTTAATTAGGACAATGTTTGCTTTGAGTATCTCAAGAGGAGCCTAACTTGAGTAGCATAACCAGTAGAATAGCTGCCAAAAAGAAAAAAGGCATTTCATTAATAACAGGAGTAAAAAAAGATAGGATGCGCTCCAACCCATTACATCACTGATAACTTAAGACATACAGCACATTTTCTGTCATTAATGCGCTATAAATACAGAACTATCACAATTACTACTGCAATAGCCTTTCTTAATAGTAGCAGCCCTGTAAAGTGCTTAGATGTAAGTGCTATGCTCTCAGCAAAACCACTGAGAATAATCCCCTGGACAAGTCTTGTTAATAAAATACATTCAGACAGATAAGGCCTTCAAAGTCTACCCCCATCCACATGAAAAAAAAAAAGTATCTATTTTATTGATTTTTTTTTACTGGAAGCCTTTAAAGAAAAACACTTTCGGCTGGTACATACTCCTCCTCATGCATGATCTCAGGAGGACAGTGCACCACCCGTCAACTAGAGACTACAACACAATCATATAAAACTCCACAATGGTGGTACACATCCACAATGCCATCCGCAGTCCTGCCTCCAAACAGGTGCTCTAGTAACAGCTACAAATTACACACATTTACAGTGCTTTCCAACACACACAATATGCAACATCCTCATTTATCCAAAGGGAAGGTAAGAGTCTGGCACAGCTTTCACTACTCCAGTGTCACACCTACACTCTTGCTCCACGTGCATGCAGCTCTCTCAGTAAAGCTGCATGACTTGAAAGTATTTATAGCCTGTAGCTGTAGAACCATCTAAGCATATCCATCCAGACACTGCAGACTACACTCACTACGCTACGCAGTTTCACTCTGCTCCAACAATACATTCAATTCCCCCCCAATAGCCCAGAAATAAAAATTTGCCTTCAACCTGGCAGGAACAAAGGAAGCATATTACAAGCTTGGCCAAGTGTGGCCAATAAAAACAGCCTCACTTATGGAATCACTGCACAGAAGTCTTGAACAGAAAGGAGCAATAGGTCCTCCTACCCAAATCTCAGATTTATTTGTGAAACGTGAAGTTATTTCAAGCAGTGTATCAATTTACCTTCCTCATGTGAACTTATTTTTAAGTATAATGCAGATTTTCTATCTTGTTTAATCATTTGAAACAGCCTCACAGAACTCTGTTAACATAGGATTTCCTCAAAGTATGAAGTTACTGCATTGTGACCTCACTGTGCGCAAGATTATCTAAAGTTAGTCGACAGCATGTAAGCATCTTTCAATGGTTCCTGCATGTGTATCACAATTCATCAGTACTCCCACACCAAGATTACTCTGTGAGATGATCTTCTGCAATGTACCATGCCAGGCTTTTACAGCCACATCAATCTTTAAAACTCTTTTTGTCCTGATTATCAAAGACTGGACAAATAACAGGAGAGCTGCCCACATCTCCCCACAGAACACTGACGCCAACATAGTGCCAAACATCACTACAGACAGCTCACAGCAAGTGAACTAAAACCCAAAATATTGTGAGGACATGCCTAATTCTTAACTATAAGCCTATAAAGGGGCAAAGGAAACCACCACCAGCTCATTCAGTAGGACATAAGTGAGGTCGTTCCACTTCATTAAATTTTCTTTAGATTTAGGTTGACTACCACAATCCATCTGTGCAGAGAAGTCTCAGGCTGCAGTCAAATGCAATATATCTTCAGTGCTCTGTCAAAAGCTTCTCACTTCCTAGCGTGCTTATCAGGAAAGAAAATGCATTTACAGGCAGGTGACAAATGGTAAGACAGTATTTTCCATAAGCCAAAATGTACACAAAGAAGTTGAGAGGGTTACAGAGCGTCCAGGTAAAATAGATGCACTTGTTAAATGCTGTGCAAGTGACAGAGATGTACCAAAGTTCGCAGCCATTTCTTGCCACAGCCCAAACAAAATGCAAAAATTACTATTTTTGTCCTTCCTCATTGTATCTTCTTAAACTAAGAGAGAACACACATAACCAAAACAATCTCAAAAGCCAGAGCATGAGTACGAGCTATTATTCAGGAGTATATTTTGTAAGAAGTAATACCCGTGCCCCAAATTCAGACAGAAATAGAGGAAAAAAGGATTTCCGTGTACTGAGTACCATTTCTGTTGTCCAAGGCCAAGTTGCTAGGTATTTCTGCAGGTACAGAGTTATTACTTGCACACCTGATCAATGGCTGGGAATAGACTGACCTTGTTTCAGTTTTGGAGCAATCTGCATTTGCTTTTAAGAGAAGGAAAATCAGCCACCAATGCCACAAGAAGATTAATTTAAAGATCAAACCCAAGACTGCATTTAACAAAATAACAGATATAACTAGTTTCTTCTACATTTGATGCCTATTTAAAAGGGCAGGGAAAATAGAGAAAGGGAGAATAATTAAGACTTGTTTTCAACATTAGGTGTGGTTAGAGAAGTAAACCAAGACACTCAGTCACTAGTTTGTCCAAGCATTAGCATGCACTGCTCACTTCCTCCAGAAAGTCGTGTTTCTGATATTATTCACCACCATACTTTTACAAAAAACTACTCAGGTCTGGCTCTCACCAAGCCATCACGATATATTCTGTCAAAAAAACCTTACTACACCACTCAAAGCTGAAACAAGATACAGTTAATTATTACTGAGGCGCCAGACCCTATGGAAGTAGCTAAACTGAAATATTTTGTGAAGTATATAAAAATTAAATTAAATCCAGAATACGGCATTGATGGAAACTGAATTTTGTAAAGACACCAAAACTTAATTTTGTCCTTCCTAGTGAAAACCTTTATCAGAAAAATTCTTCAAATGAGCTACAGCTTGGCCAAGTGGAATGTGACTAGCTTCCATCATCTCACAGAGACACTATGCCTTTACTGAAATGTCTGTACAGCTTTTCAGAAAGTCAGTATGTATCAGCTTAAATCCAAACAATTAAGGAAATTGTTCTCACAGAATGGGTGAGGAACAGATGAGCACGGCAGAAGGAGCACAGTGAGCTTTGTCAGTTGGGAGAGGGGAATGCTCTGGAGATTATTTTGCTAGATAAAATCTACATTAGCTTTTTTCCCCTATATATTTCCTTAAGTGACCACAGAAAAAGCCCAACCACAGTAAGCCTGAGTCGGTGTACCTTCCTATTTCACAGGGGAGATGTGAGCAGACATATTCAGAGCATTCAACTGCTATAACAAAAGGCATCATGTAAACAAACGACAACAAAAAATAATCAAATTTTGCATGTGGCTATTACTTGGCTGCTTTCTTCCCTCACATCCAAAGTATTTTTTAAAAAAAAAACATTTGTATAACACCGAATCATAAATTCACAGATTTTTTTTGCATCTGCAAGTTTTCCTTACTCACTATGTGAACAAATCTAAAATACCATTTCCAGTTTAGCTTTGCACTTTTAGTGAAGTGTGCTGTTAAATTCATGTTCCTAAACATGAAGAAAGAAAAAAATTGATAAGAACAACTTCTGTTGTAAGCCAGTATTTATGCTGTAGTACTATGAAAACATGTATTTCTAGAAATATAACAAATGATCAAAGTTCAGCAGAATTTTGGCTCATTGTACATATCTAACTTTATTATTATGCCATTGGTTCTCAGTATCAATCAACAGCACAGATGCACTTAAATAGCTTTCAAAAAATCCACCAACCTCTTGTTGAAAGTTATCCATCCAAATTTTTAACAGGCACTGTTTTTTTAATAAGAACCAATGCAAATTCCATTTTATGTCAGAGACTAAAACAACAACTTTGGTTTCACATATAGGGTCAGTCTTCTCTAGCCCAGCTGTAGAGGTCCAGCCTTCCCTATGGTGTTAACACAGCCATTCATGTGCAAGTCAGATCAGGGAACTGATACGGTTGAGAATATTCTGTGAGGGAGAAAAGCCATTTCTGATCTGACAGATCCATTCACTGTGTCATTACACAAACATCTGTACCAGCAAAACGGACCCAGCAGGAACTGTTTTAAGTGGTGTGGCTACTGAAGGGCACTTGAAATCAGGGGCTCATATTTAAAAGGCTCTTTGTCTTTACACAATGGTTGAACTACCCTTCCTAACACCAAAATTAAAATAATACTGAACCCTCAGCTCATCTTCTTTTTCTCCAAGCTGCAGATCAGTCCTCCAAAAGTTTTGGCAATTCATCAATTCATTATATACCTCTTATGGCAAATTGACCTGTATCCATACCCATATGTCTTCAAGCAGTCAAACATGCTACCTGCTCTGGCAAAACAGCAAAATCTGGATATCCATGTCAAGAATCACTTCTGACCTGCTCCTCCTGAGACACGCAAGACAGGAGGCTCAGCAAAGGCATCACAGCTCTCACTAAACCTTCACCTTTCCCTTAAAAAACGATGAAAAGGAGAAGTCAATTACTAATTGCAGGAGGCAAATAGTAAAGTGCAAGCAGTGTTGCCAGGTTCTGTCTGCCCAAGCCCCCCCTTTCTGTGCATAAGTTTATCCAGTATCTAAAACACTCAGAACTATACAGTGAGGGGGAAAAAAGCCCACCATCCTAACACATTATTTTTAATTAACTTTTATAAATTTTTATACTAAGCAGCAGCTCCAGCCTTGTTGACAAGATGCTAAGATGAGCACTTACAAGGGTCATATTAAATAGTACCTGTAACATGTCTGTCTTTTCTATTCAACGTAGTCTGTACAACTAAATCTTTTTATTCTTTTTTTGCAATGTCTGGTGCAATGACCATGTAACCAAGTAATGTAACCAAGACTCCTGGGAACTCCTCAAGGCAAATGAAGTAAATTGACATAAAAGCTGTATCAGTTACGTGCAAGTATTATTTCAATAGAGACTATGCACTGTACACAAGAATTATAGCCACTGATTAGGATAAAACCATTGTTGAAGATAACACAATCTATTTACATTATAGGCAGTAACTTTAAAATCAGGTAGAAAAAGCTGTACTCAAATTCAAACCTTCCTGTCATCTTATAGATAGTTTTTGTTCCTTTAAGGTAAGACAATATTTAGCTTTAACACTTTCCATTTTCGCTAGCCAAGGTGATCATTCTCCCTATTAATTCAGCACTTCGTGCCTCTCCATCAATGTAGAATTAAGAGGAATTTGAGTGTGGAAGGTCTGCAAATACTACTGCTATGGCATACTTCAAAAGAAAACACGGTCAAGGCCATATCATGTTTACTGATAGAAAAATTGGAGAGAAACCTTATTTTTTCCAAACATAAGAACTGTTTGAACTTTTCAGAAACAAAACAAAACAAAAACACCAACCAAAGCATTTGTAAGATTTTCACACTAGAAGAACAACAACTTCACTTTGTCTAATTTTTCTCCTTGTCTCCTACAACCTATGTCCTCCAAATATCACTTTGCTCATTTCTCCACCCTTCAGATTCCACAGCATCTGCCTCATGCTGAAGCCACAAACTAAAGCAGAGCCATTCTTACAGTAAGCTTTGCCTTCTGAAACTAACAGGGAGTGACAAAGACTACAGCCACACTTAGATGGAGACAGGAGAAACAGTTCAGATTAATACAAAATAAGTTCATACATTTAAATAATTCAACAAAGAGACTGCTTCAGAGGTAGGACTATTTTAAGGAGGTTTCCCCCTTCCTAAATACCCACCCCCACCGCTGCAGGCTTTCTTTGAAATTTTCAGATTGGACCAGTTTCTTGAACCACTTCATTACACTGTAGCTCCACTGGCATAACCAACAGACAGATGAGAGAGAGAGAGAGAGAAGGCAGCACAAAGCACTGTTGGAGAATAAAGTGATTAAACTTCTAATACACGTCCATAAGAAGCTGGAAAAAATTAGGTTTTAAACTCAAGCCACCGTAACCAACAAACTCCACATTTCCGAGTTTTGTTGCCACAGCCAAAGGCAGGGATGGCAACAGCAGTCAGACCACACCACAGGCACAAAATTAACTCTCATGAGAATAAGTAGTTCAGGGAAATTAACAACCTACAATTAGAGATCTTCGTACAACCGGGGTTTAAAGCTTTTTCCTTCCCCAGAGGATTTCTGTATCACCACAGTGATAGTGTCAAGACTGTTTGAAGCTGGAAAGCCAATGGACAAAGCCTCCATTGCATTCCACATCATACGAGGATATACCCTGAAGGAAGTCAGCAGTTGCAATGAAAGAGGAGGGATGAATCCAAAACAGAGAAGAAAAAAAAGCACCTGTAAATATTGATCAGTGGAGAATAACAAAGATACTGCACTCAAGAGCATAATTTTTTTAAATGCTGGAGTTAACATTTTAAAGTAAGACAGAGGGAGCTTAGATGGTCCACTACTCTTGAATCAGTCCCACCATTCTCTTAAACTTAAATTCCCACACTCCTGAAGTCATTCATCTCGTACACCAGGGAGGAGAGAAAAAACAAAACCAGAAGACCCTACTGTTTCTCTCTCCATCTATCTGCCCTCATGAGGAGGCTAAATAAAGAGGTACAATTAACATAAACCATACACCAGAGATTACATATAACCATTTCATAATGCTCATGTAGTCTTAGCATTCTATTATGACAGAAGGACTAGATCTCTTCACCCCTGCTCTAAACCATCCCCACTTCCTATGAAAAAATGAAGTTTGCCACCTTGTTTCAGCTAGAAAGATGGTAACAAAATTACTTTCCACCTAGAGAATTGCTCCTGATTTAATTCTAGAAGCCTGTTAACCAGCTGAGCAAAAGGACCTTACTCCTTAGCTTATTCCAGAAAGGCAATGCACACACAGAGCCAAAATTCCATGAGTAAGCACAGACCAACAGAGTCTTTATAAACATTACAGTTCTGTGGATAAGCAAAGAAGTTTATTTCCTAAATCCTCCTCCCTTCCATTTTCAGGAACTCCCTAACACTGTTTTTCATTGAGCTAAGAGATGTGCTTTTGCTGGTGAGTTTGACCCAGGCTTACTGAAGTTTTCTTTTTCCACCAGCTTTGACAGGGTTTTGACTATGATACAGAGTACACATATAATTAACCTCTTCTTGCTATTTTCAGCAGCTCTATTATATATATCAACCTCCCCTTTGGTTTTCCACAAATCCCACATTTCAAACGTAAAACAAGCTGCATTCCTGCAAGGCAAAAAGACAAGGAAACAAGCAAAATGAACACATGACAAGTCAAATTCCTATATCATTACTGCAGGATACTACCATCATTGAAATAAAAATGCACTCAATTCACAAGCAAGAGCAGAGTTTTGTCTCTGATAAGCAGAATATGAGAGATACCTAACGCAGAAAAGGTGAAAGATACCAAATGTAGGAAAGTACACAGAGCAAAAGGAAAAAAGGCCAGAATCCAACAATCTCTGCTCTCCAAAGTAAATACAGTATTAGCTGAAGTCACATCTGTAAAAACACAGAATACCAGACTGCAGTGGACACCCAGCTCATCACCAAAACCAGCGCCTTACCACAGCTGGCAAACAAACAAGTCTTCAGCAGAGTTGTCTTTACACACTCTCAGAGTAACATGGGATGAGATATTTCTACATTAAAATGCAGTGTTTTAGATGGAAAGGAGGTAAGGACAGCACAATTCAGTTTTCTGATGCAAAATAAGAAGTGTCACTCTGGAGCAATTCTCAGTTATGCTCCTGCTTATTCCATTCTCCAGCACTAGAGAAAAGAACCCGGCACTCACTCAGCAATGCCCTGCAATACAAAGACAATCTGTTACCTCCTTCTGTAACAGGGTTGCCCAACCCATTTTATTTACTGCCCGCTAAGTATCTATTATTATTATTATTATATCTATCAAGGCCCATCTAAAAGATCAATTTTACACAGCAATATACACAAGGTATGGTCAGGATCAAAAACATCACATTGTACACAATGTACACATTTCATGCAAAAACTGGAAAAAGGTGAGAAGAGAAACCTCCCCATATCTACACAAGCAGTAAAATAGGTAAAACTTACAGTGGGCAAACCAATTTACACAACATGACAGATTACTGTTGAATTCACTCTTTTTCCCCTGAATGCAAGATGAGAGACAAAACGGGAAGACATGGTTTATAGTGTCATGGAATTCATCAGCTTGCAAGAGACCTTTAAGATTTTTAAATCCAATCCCTCTAACAGAACTGTCAAAGCCACCACAAAAACACGTCCTTAACCAAAATGTCTACACATCTTTTTAAGTACTTCCAGGGATGGTGACTCCACCACTTTGCTGGAGAAGCTGTTCAAATATTTGACTTCTTCAGATAAAATAATATTTCTTAATATTGAATCTAAACTTCCCCTGGCACAACTTGAGGCCATCTCCAGCCCTATTGCTCATTACTTGGGAGAAGAGACTGAACTCTACCTGGCTACAGCCTCCTTTCAGCTAGTATAGAGAACAAGAAGGTCCTTCCTGAGTCTCCTTTTCTCCAAGTTAAACAATCCCAGCTCTCTCAGCTGCTCCTCCTAAGATTTGTGCTCCAGACCCTTCACCAGCTCCACTGCCCTTCTCTGGATGCACACCAACCCCTCAATGTCCTTCCTGTAGTGAGGAGCTCAAAACTGGACACAGGATTCAAGGTGCCTCACAAGTGTACAGGGGCTAGCCACACTATATCTGGCAGGAGCCCGGCTGCCACTTCTTAGCCACCTAGGCACATAGACTGGCTCGTGTTTAGCTGCTGCCAATCCACTGGGGCTCTCTCTGGCCCCCAACCTGCAGCACTGCATGTGCAGGACCTGGCACTTGGCCTTGCTGAACCTCACACCGTCGGCCTTGGCCCATCAGCCCAGTCCGAGCAGATGCCTCTGCAGAGCCTTCCTACGCTCCACCACATCAACGCTCCTGCCCAGCTTGGTGTCATCTGCAAACTGACTGAGGAGCCACTCAATCCCCTCACCCAGATCATTTATAAAGGAATTAAACAGGACTGGCTACAGCACAGAGCCCTGGGGAACACCCCTCGTGACCGGCCACCAGTTGGATGCAACTCCATTCCTCACCACTCTGAGACTGGCCATTCCGCCAGTTCTGCACCCAGCAAAGAGGGCACCCATGCAGGCCACCAGCAGCCAGTTTCTCCAGGAGAATGCCGGGGGAAACACTATCAAAAGCTTTACTAAAGGCCAGCTAGGCAACACCCACAGCGTTTCCCTCATTCTCTGAACAGGTTACCTTGTTGCAGAAGGAGACTGGGTGGTCAAATAAGACTTGACTTTCCTAAACACATGCTGAGTAGGCCTGGCTGTCCCATTGGTGGCAGGTGATGGCACTTTAGATCTGTTCCACGACGTTCCTTGGCACAGAGGTCAGGCTGACAGGCCTGTAGTCTCCATATCCTCCTTCCAGCACTTGCTGTACACGGCCATCACGTTTGCCAACTTCTAATCATCCGGGACCTCCCCAGGCAGCTGCATCTGCTGATGGAAAGCAGCTCAGGGAGCACTTCTGCCAAGTCCATCAGTACCCATAAGTGGTGTACCAGGGTGCCTGACCATTTTCCCCTGGATTACAGGAGCTTCTTTCTTCTCCCCATCCTTGTCCTCCAGCTCTGGAGACTGGATACCCAGGAAACAACCGGTCTTACCATTACAGACTGAGGCAAAAAAACCCATTAAGCATCGCAACCTTTTCCTCATTCTTGGTCACTTTGTTTCCCTGAACATCCAATAAGGGATTCTCTCTGGCCTTCCTTCTGTTGCTAATGTATGTTACAGAAACATTTTTATGGTCACTCATGGTAGCAGCCAGATTGAGTTCTAGCTGGGTTTTGGACTTCCAGCTTTCTTTCCATGTAACCTCACAACATTCTTGTAATCATCCTGCGTTTAACGTTCCTTGTTTCAAAGGTCGCCCCGTTTTATTTCCCTCAAGTTCAAGCCAAAGATCTCCATTCGACAGACCAGTCTTCCCTGCTGGCTTCTCTTTCAGGATATGGTGACAGCCTGCTCCTGCACTTGTAACATTTCCTTCTTGAAGAATGTCCAGCCTTCCTGGATTCCTCTGCCCTTCAGGAATACTTTCCAAGGGACTCTGTCAACCAGGTTCCTGAACAGGCCAGAGTCTCTGCCCTCTAGAAGTCTGAGGTGCAGTTGTGCTGACTCCTCTCCTTACTTCCCCCCCAAGAACTGAAAACCATCCTTGCATGATCGCTCTGCCCAGGATGGCCTCTGACCATCACATCACACCCCAGTCCTTCTCTGTTCACAAACCACAGCTCTGGCAGGTGCCTTCCCTAGTTTTCTACCACATCAATCATGTCAGGGGACACACACACTCCAGGAACCTCCTGGACTGTTTCTGTCCTGATGTTTTTTATTTCCAGCAGAAAACAATGTTCATCACGCAGCATTCACTATATTTATCATATATGTATTTATATATTTATCATACAACCATTTATGTTAATTTTTTTAAATCACACATAGCATTTCCATTATTCCAGAACACCTAGTCATAGAAAACACTGTCGAAAAAATCAAATCTCATGGAAATTCAAGTGTATCCAGGCATCCGACCAAAGGTAACAGCAAACTGCAGATATCAAACTGAAGGCTGACTAACAACACTTCATTATGGTGTATGAAGGTTTATTCTTATTCTGGCAAGTACAACAGCACGTATTTTTCCTTCAGCTACTAAGTTTTAGATATGTTTTTCCCAGTCATTAGCGATGCTCTACATGGACACAAGCCATTCAGTCAGCTCTGCTAATACCAAGACTTTAGATCAGTTAAAAGCTATTAACGAGACACTTTGCAGCATCTAATTTTACAACAAAAGTGATACAAACAATACTTACAAAAAACTGTACTAAAGCTTCCAGCATAGTAGCTCCCTATACAATTTCTAGCTAAGTACTGAGCTCTTAACAGAGCTCATCAGAGAGTTCTGTTTAGGATTTGCAATTTACTAGCAATTAGATGACTGAGTTCATACCAGTAAAATACCACAAAGTAAATCATGGTATTCTAGCACAGAATGCGCAATGAATTCCATACACAGTTATTGGTATGAAGGCAGACATACTGTGTGCTTGTAAGGAAGAGGTAGGGGGAAAGAAAGTAGTTTTCCTAGCTTTTTTCTATTTGTTGCATCACAGTTCAGGCAAGAAATAATGGTCTTCCCAAACGGAGAACAGGTCAAATCTCAATGGACTCAAGCCAAGGCTTCCTGACAATGAACGTGGTAACACTTTTTCCCTTCTTCCAGTATCATCACAGGTTACAAACACTGTGGTAAAACAGAAACACAAAAAGCACTGGAAAAAACACAAGCATATTTACTGTCACCAGGCCAAGCTGACAGGAGGATGCTTCAATTTTTGGCTACCACTGCTTAGGTCCACTCTTGAGGAATCACAGGTAAGAGGCAAGAAGAAACAGGAGTCTTACTGCGAGATCACTGCTCTGTTGTATCCAAAATTGGAAGTTTGACTGCTTGTGCTGCTGTTCATGAAGGCAGCAAGAAAAGTTCAGGAACTGGTAAAACACAGTTCTACGTTCTTTTGTCTTCAAAGCCAAAGAGGTAGGAAATCATAGACTCTAGAACACCCAGAGCAGATCTTACCCTCCAATAGGGCTAAACAGAATCCATTTCTGATTACATGTCAGACTTGACTTTTGAGTCTTTGGGTCCGGCTTTTTATTTTTGTCCTTTTCTTGTTTTTAAAATGAAAGGAAACCTATGTACACGCCTAACGAAGAACGTCACGTGCTTTCCCAAGTGACCCCAAACAAATCAGTAAGTATCTCAGCGTTAAGGAGCCATGGAAAAGCTCAGCTGAAGCAACCAAGGAATGGTGTGGCCAGACACAGATATACCAGAAGTGCTGTACATGGCTGTAAGATGTAGCCCCGGTTCCATGCCTGAGGTGTTTTGGTTTTCTGAAATTCTTTTCCCAGGGATTTTCTGTAAACAGGGGAAATGTTTTTGTAACTATACCTATGTTATTCATTCCTTTTCATAGGAGCGACTTTTTCTTGATATCCCTCTGGTCTGACCAATGGGAGTGAAGAGGTTTTGCCTTTGTGTCACCAACTGAATTGGTCTGTGTGAAACAGTATAAAAGGGAGAAAAAATATATCCAAAAAATAAAGGAGTCATTTTCAGCCTTCTGAATCTCAGACTCTGTGTCACTGTGGTGTAAAAGGGCGTCAGTAAGACATCTTCCATTTTTCCACTTCAGTCAAAACTGAAGTCTAATCAAGAACTAGGTCACAAGTAGGACCTGGGTCATAGGAATAACTGAGCCACCTTTTTTTCTTTTTTTTTTTTTTTTTTTTTTTTTTTTTTGTAGTACGTACAAAAAGTTTGATAGGAACAGATTTGAACATCAGATCCTACCACAGGGAGGTTATTCCCAGGAGAGGAAGAGCCTCTCCTGCATGATTTTAGAGAATTATACACCTCTGCTTACATTATGTTTATGCTCTCTATCAGTAACACTAAATGCTTTCCAACAATAAAGAAAATTCTACATAGCATATCAACACTAATAGAGGCGGGTCCAAACACTTAAGACTGCCTTTGTTTTTGATTTTAGAAGTCCAAAAGCAAAACTAGAAATTAAGAGATCTCATCAAATGCAGTCAATAAAAAACATTCTTTTGCTATCAAACTGCAGTTTTAATTTCCTCAATGGGAAGAGTTGGTTGGTCTCAGCCCAGTCTCCACCAACAAATCAGTTAGTTGGCTCTTTAGAAACTGCCATCCATAATCTTTCCCATTTCACAGGCCAACCATGGGATTAAGTAACACAAATTCTCACACAGTCAGTTAAGATACACTCTAAAGCCTGAGAAGCCAGCACTGCCAAAAACATTACTAAATATTGGTAACTTGTAAGAATTCTCGTTCCCAAAACATGAGTGTAATACTTTTCATAAGTATAAAGTATAACTGAAAAAGGTATGAAAAGATAAACACATGCTTTAGTGAAAAAGCTATCCCACCCAAATGGAGATCTGGCATGCCCTGTGTCAAAAGGCAAGTTATGCATAAGCCACCTATAAACACTTCAACGCTTTTATCTCAAATTATGGAGAGGCCAAGGAAGCAGCATGAAATTATTCAAGTTTATTACGTGTTTTGCCCTCACTCCAGACAGCAACAAGCCAAGCTGGTAGAATAGCAACAAGACATGTGCACTGCCACTCTTTCGAAGGGACCCTTCCAGGAGCAGCGTTACTGCCACTCTGCTGTGCCTCACCCGTGGTTTACTTAAACATGACCTAAAAAGGGAGAAAGGGGCTACGCAATTATTTTCTTTTTAGCATTGTCCTAAGAGTCCAAAGGGTTCTCTTTGCACACATTTCCACAACAGGAAGTGGGAGGCGGAAAAAAATCCCCAAATCCTACAGATTTCACTCTTTGTCCTACAAACTTCATACACGTATCAATGGTAGACAGAACCATTGAGAATGTTCTTCCTTACACTTCCTTACACTCTAAACACCTTTTAAAATGTAGCAAACAGGTTAGTAACAGCCCAATTCTTCAGCTGAAGATTAATGAAGCTTCTTCTAATAATAAAGAGAGGTCTCCTTTACAACTAATACACAAATAAGTGCTCTTTCATTTACATAACCTTCACTTCTTATTTACGCGTTCTAGAACCAGATTCACTCCTTTAACAAAAATTCACTTCAGGCTATTTTTATGAAGCATTAGTAACAAAGTAAAGGAACAACGACAAATCCAAAATTCCTGATCTCCTATCAAAGTCACTAACAATGAAGGTGCTCCTACAGCCTTCATACAGGGAACCATGATTAACCTTCCCCAGGCTACAAAGGTATATGAAAGTATATGATTCAGCAAAAATCCATGTTTCATCAAGCCCAAACCCTCTGAAAACTGATTTACAGGTCAAAACCCAAATTGTGTCAAAACACACACAATTCTGCTAGAAAGACTAACAGACTTAAAGCTAAGTAGTCTGAAGAACACCAAACCAGCAAAAAAGTCCAAGTACTTCCCCCTAGACATTTAAACCTAACAATACAAAGCCCAGAAACTATCCCAAAACTACAAGAATTAGAAGAGTACAATAGGAAAGCAGCATTTTTAAATATAAAAACACTTGTCATACTTTCACTCAAATGACATAATACCTTAGTTGTTAATTTAACCACAATGCACAATATACATTTCATGCACCAGCAATTTACAGAAATGAGGAATGACTATTCTCCTCTCCTTGTAGCATTAACAAAGTTTAGGAGACAGATGACAAAGTGAATAAATATTTTTACTTTTTTTAAAAGTAATCCTCTCTGCAGTATACTAATGCAACTGCCTTTTTGAATGCCAATGGAGCCTAATACTAAGATCAAATAACACAGGTTCAAACAACTCAAAGTGAACTAACATCGAACCCTGTTCAAAGATGTAGATTTAAAGGAAACAAACAAACAAACAAAACATTTCAGCCAAGTGAAAACTCAGATAACAACACTATTTATCACATACACTTAACCAAATGCACTTGGTTTGGCTATGTAATAATACCCATCAATAAGCCTGAAAAAAAACAAGCTTATATGACAAAAAAAGAAAAAAAAAAACAGTCTAGAAAATGTGTGATAGATATCAGCCCTTCTTGAATTGAGTTCAGCCCATATGCTACAAACCTAACCCAGAAGCTGCTGCATCTCCATCATCCAGTCACTTATTGTTCAATAAAATCTGAGTAGAGGTGATCCAACTGCTCCATGCACATCTATTGGTCAGGAAGCACACTAAAAATCATACCCTCCAAAGAATTACCCACGCATGCAGCAACAGATGGCAACAAGCGACACAGACATGAATAGCTTTCAAAATGCTAACCTAAACACAGAAAGCTCCGAAACTCAATCCCCTCACAGGTGTACCTCTTATTTTTTCTTTTGTGTTCAAAGGAGGACTTAAAGAAAGTGGAATGGTACAGAAAACAATGATGTAATTTAATCAAACTGTTTGCCCTTTTAACGAATGAAAAGGCAGTATACAAGAAATAAAGGATTCTGGTGGAGCCAGGTCTACCCACAGAAATTAACCACTTGTTGATTCACACACAAACATGTTATTTTCAGGTTAATAACAGAACCCCGGTACCTTCAGGTAGCTCTGATACATAGGTTAAAACACTCATGTTACATAACTTTCTCTTATTCCTCCCCTCAGGGTAGGAAAAATGACTTCCAACTGCAGCCCTGAACACAACTTCCAGCAAGTAAGCACCATTAACAAAAGACAAGCTGATCCTCACAGCAGCCCAAACACATTATATCCCGATTATCTCTGCAGAGAAGCAAAGGCTACCTTGAGCCTCCAAAAAGCAGAGACACTACAAACCTCAAGCACTACCAACACAGCCTGTCCACCTACTACATTTGAGCACTGTGCATCCATCTTGTCCAACAGTTTGGATCATTTATCTCTTCAGCGAAAACACCAATCCCCACAAAAACTCGACAATTCTTCCTGAAAAACCATTCTTCCGGGACACCAAAACAGGTAGGCAGCACGAGGGCCTCTCTGAACGCACGTAAACAAACATTTACTTTCTAAAGAAGAAAGAAAACACACCCCCCTCACACACACACACACACACCTCCTTCCCCAAAAACCGGGGGGTGAGGCGGCAGGAGAGGGTTAAACTAGGCAGGAGGCCTTCCACAAGCCCCCTCGTACCCAGCGCTCGCCCTCCAACTCACGGATGAGACCCTCGCATCGCCTCCCACACGCCCAGGCGACCTCGGCTTTCCTCGCCGGGAGCCCGCACTCCCTCCCCAGGCCTCCCACACACACACACCGACACGGCCCCGGCGAGCGCGGCCGCCCCTTACCTGAGACCACCCCCGCCGCCGTGCCCGGCGCCCTCCGCCGCAGCGGGCGGGGCGGGCGGGGCGGGGGCGGCTCAGCAGCCGGGGCGGCGGGGCCGGGGGCCAGGCGAGGACGCGGGAAAGTCCGGTCCCATCCTCCTCCCCTCACTCGCACCTCACACACACACACACAGGAAATAACAACGGGTCACCTGACTCCCGGCAGCCAATGGCGGCGGGCGGCGGCGGGACCAGCGCGCGCGCCAGCGGGAACGGCGGCGCGAGGCGGCGAGTGGCGGCCGGGCGGCAGAGGGATGGAGAGCGGCGCCGACGGCGCGTGCGCGCGCGCCCCCGACTGCAGGGACGTGCCTGCGCGCGCGCACGGAGGGGCGGGGATGGGGATGGGGGGGGCGTGTGAGGCGCGCCCGCTTAAAGGAGCCGCCCCCCCTTCCTTCCCCCCGCGCCGTCCCGCGCGCTCGGAGCACGTGGGCGAGGCGTGCCCGGTGCGCGTGCCACACCACCCCGCCCCTGCGCAGGGCACCAGCGCTCCGGGCCCCTCTCCGCCCCTCTGGGCACGCACCGGGGCAGCTCGCATTTCGCTCTCCTCGTAAATCAATACCCCCTCACCCTCCCCCAAGTCACTGTAAGAACCGGCTTTTGCTCCGTCCGCTCACTTGTCTCCGCTCGGCCTCCCGGCCAGGCACGACGCGGACAGCGGCGGCCGAACCCTGACAGGGCCGGGAGCACACCTCGAGGGCGGCCATGGGGCCGCACGCCGGGACCGGGTGAGCCCCGAATCGCAGGTGCCTGAGCGGAGCAGCGGGGATCTCAGCAAACAAGATGGAGGCGGCGGTGCCCGGGCTCCCCCTGCCCCGGCGGGAGCGGTGCCCGGGCTGCCCCGGCCCCGGCGGGAGCGGTGCCCGGGCTGCCCCGGCCCCGGCGGGAGCGGTGCCCGGGCTGCCCCGGCCCCGGCGGGAGCGGTGCCCGGGCTGCCCCGGCCCCGGCGGGAGCGGTGCCCGGGCTGCCCCGGCCCCGGCGGGAGCGGTGCCCGGGCTGCCCCGGCCCCGGCGGGAGCGGTGCCCGGGCTGCCCCTGCCCCGGCGGGAGCGGTGCCCGGGCTGCCCCGGCCCCGGCGGGAGCGGTGCCCGGGCTGCCCCGGCCCCGGCGGGAGCGGTGCCCGGGCTGTCCCTGCCCCGGCGGGAGCGGTGCCCGGGCTGTCCCTGCCCCGGCGGGAGCGGTGCCCGGGCTGTCCCTGCCCCGGCCTTGCAGGAGCGGTGCCCGGGCTGCCCCGGCCCCGCAGCCCGCCCGCACCGCCACCCCAGAGCCGCTCCCACCATCAGAATCGCCGCTGCCAGCCCGCCGAGTCCCCACTCGCCTTGCATTTGAGAGTCTGGTGTGTCTGGTTTTCTGTGCTGGAGAGACGATTAAGCTTTTTTTTTCAGATTTTTCACTAGTTTTTTGGGGTTGAGAGCAAGGGACAAGGAGACTGGTGGATGGGGCATCTCTAGAGCAAGGATGCAGTTCCTGTCAAATCATCACCTTCATTTAAGCCTGTATGGCAGCAAAGGAAGCTCTATATGACATTACAGTTTCCTCCATCTGCCGCTCAGAACATTTCACGTGAAAACGCAGTAGGACTGGCAGTCTGCAAAGTTCTTACGTGCTGGGCAGAGAAAGCTCAAGCATAATTTAAAACTTGCCTTGCCAGGAGCTTTACTGAGCAGATATGACACTTTCAATAAAAACTGCCCTGTTTCCCAAGCTTTGTTTCCCAGATCCTCAGCAAGCCGTATTCCAAGAAAAGGCCTCCGCTCAGAGTTCAACCAGAAGGCCCTGAACTGCTGAAGATTGTGTTGTAAGCACAGCCAGTTGACAGCTTCACTAATGGCTCCTCCACAGGTGACTTGCTTTTTATGAAAAATAAATACAAACCACATCTCCTACCATGTCAGAAATAATTTGCAGGCTGGCTGAAATTCCATCTAGATAAGCCTAAAATGATGCCAGTAGTCTTGTGGAAAACAACCAGAGCAGACAACAGTTACATGTGCTTCTACCATTCGTCTTTCAAGTTAACAATTGGTGGGTTTTAGGGACTCGCTGGTCAGGCAATCACGCATCTGGAACACCTAGGAAAGACTTGCCTGCTCCTCTGCTCGCTCATCTTAGGACTTGAGAGGCACCAGCTCCTTTCTGAGGCAAGCCTACTGCTGTGATCTATGCCTTGTCTCCTTCAGATGAGAATACTGTGATGCACTCCGCATTCAGCTCCCTGGAAATTGCAGCTGGAGCACAGAGGTGCTGCCTTACTGTGTGCTCTCGTAGTACAGTACACCCTGCTCTCCTTGGCACTGGCTGCCCGTTCACAGGTGCTGTTTCAGGCACGGTGCTTCGCTCACAGAAGGGGGAGGTCATCACTTCCTTCGCCTGGAGAAGATGCTCCAACAGCACATGCACCATTACAAACCACGAGGTTGCTCTCGTCAGAAACACCCTTGATCTTGTCGACTGCCACGGCATGCTAAGAGATTGGTTGGAGCAGCATTCCCCCTGGGGATCCAGGACTGTGCTAAAAGTTGTAATGGGTTGGGGAAACTTGGTAAGGTTTTTATAATTTGGTTTTCCATTATGTGTTTTCTGATTTTGAATGAATCATCAATTGAGGTCGATCCTTTAGGTCGATTTATAAGGTAGGAGTGCTTAGAGCATTCTAACTTAAGCTGAACTTAAACTTACCTTAAGGTAAAAAACCCTTTGCTATATATAAATACAGGAGAGCACAGCTTATCTAGGTAAGCTTGTTATATCAAGGTGTTTTTTACCTAATGTCTAAAAGGAAGTTGCAGCATAAATAGCAGAAGTTTTGTAAAATGCTCAAAAATGCATATAAAAATACAAGAACAACAATCATTCCCAAGTCAAACATTTCTCAAAGGACCAAAAATAAGTGAATTCACAAAGTTAAGTATCTGGATCTCTACTGCAGAGCAGCAGTTATGACTACTTTATAGGCGTTATAAGGGAAATACAACAGCAGTTGCTTTTTAAAATATTTAAAAGCCTGAAAACTATATGGCTGATTTTGAAGGATGAAGTGAAGTTTTAAAGGAGCTCATGCTATAAATACAGGCAATTGTCACACCATCGTCAGCTGTTGCATTACAGTAGGCATCACTGGTAATACAGAGCCGATATAAGTGCAGAATGTAAAAAGTTATCAAAACTATATTAGTTAAATATCACGCAAGTAGAGACGCCATATCTTCTGCAGCTCTCCAAATGATGTATCAGGCTTCAACATACAACCCCACTGAGCTTAATGGATAATTTAATTCTCTCAGAAACTAATTTTTGGCTGTCTGCAGACTTCAGATGAAAAACCACTGTCATTAGTACACCTTGTTCACATTGCCAAGTTTTCCTTTGACACTGAACATTTCATTTTCTTTCCAAAAGAAAGAAATTCAACCTTCTGACTTGGCCAGTCAGTGACATCGACCTACTTGACCACCATCAGTTACACACACACACACAAAAAAAATTGTTATAAATAAAACATTACTAGGACTAATGAAGAAAGTAACCCCATCATGCTACTAGGGCTACAATCCCACACACACAATCAGGATGGGAATCTAACACCCATGCAAGCCTTTCTACTTCAGGCTAAAGTCCTCAGTTGCATCTATACACTCTCACCCTTCGATTCTGAAAAGAAGAAAAAAGCCCAGGGATTTAAGGCAAAAAAATGGTTACAAACAAAAAAAATCCCAAACCCTTAAAGGATCAATTTTACAATCAACACAACAAACTAAACCGGTTTGAATGTAAATTTCCAGCAAATACATTCCATTATCCAAGAGTAAGTGCTATAAATTCAGCAGATGTGCTACACCACAGTCATAAGAAAGATTGAAGTCTTTGCTTTTAATGCAAGAAAATCAGCTCGGTCATAATTGCACAGAGCCACTATGGTACCACCACAACAGAAACTTTCCAAATGCTACACATTTCCTTCCTGAAATCCTCCCTGCCATCTCCTAATCAAAATGCTTTTGAGGACAGAGGCACAAATAAGGCAGGAAAATGGTGTCAAGACTTGGCACTCTCCTCTGTGATGGATGGGGGATTCTGAGCAAAATAAAGTCTCCTGAGTGGCCGTCTGGGTGCGTGCCACTGCTCCCACCAGTACTGCTGTCATTACACACATGCAAGCAATGCTGCATCTTACTGCACGTGAACTCTGCAATGGCTAAAGCAAACATTTTTCCCTGTTAGGCCTTAATGTAAGGCTTACCTTGCACTTCCCTTTCCCCTTTCTCACAGATCCAGCGAAAAATTGTCCTTCTGACCTCAAGGGCACTGACAAATGGAGATGGAGAGTCTCCTTCTGTCTTTGAGGTCACCACTTCTGATCTAGCCATAATTCAGTAATTACTCAGTTCATGTGGCTGTCCAGAAGCATACATTAGCAGCTTGGAGGGGGAACAGAAAGATGACACCATTCCTAACCTCAACCACCTCTCATCTTCACACGCTCCCTGAGCTCCCTCCATCTGGGAGGAGGACAGTAAGTGATGCAGGATGGGGGATTGAGAACAAATTCACAGGCAACATATGCTGGAAGGGCTCCGAGCACCCCAGTGTTTGTTAGTGATTTCTGAATGCAGCTGGTGGGGTCCCCCGAGAGATTTCTTCTTTCCAAAAGAAAGAAAAGCTGCTGATGCAGCACTAGGAAGGTAAAGCCTCTGCAGAGTCAGGCACGGAGATTTCTCACAGATGTGGCACCCGTCCCCACAAGGTATTACCCTTATCTTAATCTTTTCCCCCGTTACACAATTTCATGTCATGCACAGGCTCACCACTGCACTTTTACAGCTTTCATCTAGAGGCTCTTAGATGCTATGGGAATGGACATTAGTGACTACCTTGAAGACAGATAGTACAAAACATGACAGCAAGACTGGGAACCTACAGGTCATGCAACTGGGGACTGAAACTTATATTCACAGTGAGACAGCTACATCTTTAAGCGAGTGTAAAGCAAGGGCAGCTCACCTGTTTCTCTTCCTCCAAGAAAGACATCAGCATGGCTACATTTATTAACATTTCCTACCTCTCTTCCTACCTACTCCCCGGATTTCCCTTATTTTCCTATTTTTTTTAAATTTAACTTCAGATAAAAAGTGTTACATCTGAGCCTACAAAAGGGAGAAGCAGTATCAGGTGTCTCCCAAGGAACTGCAGCAAAGACAGGGAGGATTCTCCTCTAATTAATTCACTGATATTTAACTTTTCCCCTTAAGACTACCAAAGGATCTGTACTTGCTGGAAAATATTTTGGACAAGCACAGATTTTCAGCATATTGATGGTCATGTCTTGGGTGCATCACTTGGAAGCTGCTCTCCTCCAGACACTGGGAGTGTCTTCATAAGCCATAGAGTTAAAGTCCTACAGCCCCTTCCTGCAACAGAACAACAAATGGATTGAAAGACTTTGGAGCATCTCAAAGGAAGGAAAAATGATAAAGCAGCTGAAGGTAGGTAGCGTGAATCATGGCAGGAGAAAAAAATAAAACACTGCAACACTTCTGCCTTTTCATCTTCCCATTACAAAGAACTGATTCATGAAAATAAGATCTTTGTACCTTAAGACCTCCTCTGCTTCTTCTGCTTCTTCCCTTTGCTTCCTGCCAAAAAGCTGTTTCTGGCAGAATAGAATTAGTTGCTGTGAAAGTCATTGTGATGCTGCAGACAAAAGAATCTGAATCCAGCAAAAAAAGCAAGAAACAACAGAAGCTAAACTTCTGAGGAAAAGCTGATCACATTTACATGCAGATGCCCAGAGTAATAAAGGTGGAAATTAAAACAGAATGCCATACAAATATGATTCTCCAACAAGACTGTCTCCAACAAGGCAGGAAGGACCATCAATAAATCTTCATTATCTGAATTGCTAAGCATATCTAAGTAAAAGTAGAAATTCAAATATTATAACTTGTCTTTTTAAATCATCTTGCATAAAACCAACTCTGCCTTGCCTGAACATGTTTTACAGAAAGGGATTTTTTTTTTCTCTCTCTCTCTTACTTCTGCTAGCCCTTTACAGAAGTTTCATTTGCTGGCATGGCTTTTTTTGCCTACAGGCAAGTGGGAATTTCTGGGCTTAACAAGTTCAAATCCCCATGACATACAGTTCCAAATTTTAGAAGCGACTGAGGTTTTGATTTTTACTTTGCTCCCTGTTGGCTTCCTCCCTGATGTATGCAATAGCTGTTCAATCTCATCTTTTTTTCTCTCAACAGGAGAGAAAAAAAAGTCCCTGAAGGAACAGCTTTAGTTGCAGCAGCAAGGGGCCAAGGCAGAAAGCATCAGACTGGACCAAACCAAGGGAGTCTTCTATATTCATCTGGTACGAAGTCTGTACTTATACTGGGTAGTAGAAACCTAAGGGTCCACTAAAGATAGACATTGCATGAAATCTCATTAACTTCTTGTCATAGAAATCAACTTCCGTGCTTTTTTTGGTTACATATAGTGATGTTCTCTGGTCCTGATTCCAGTCTTAGAGATTGGTTTATTGAAAATATTTTTGCAGTTCCACCACAGTTTACTTATATATCTCCTCTAGCTAACAAAACATGAGGGGGAAAAACCTATTTCAAACACAACCACTTTAATTACTTTGTATCTCGAGATTCATTAAAGTTTATTCAATGCTCAAACACTCTAATTCTACATTTCAAAAGATACTAATGTCTTATTTTAGTGCCCTGCATTACTTTAAAGTTGCGCTCAAATCCAAATCAGGATAGGGCAACACGAGAACATACAGAAGTTCCAACTTTGAATGCAACATATTTCACTATTTATGAACACTACTGACACATCTGGGGCTGGGGAAAAGTAGCATATTTTCATTCACGTTACCTAACCCAAGTGATGAAAACGCTTTAAAAGCTATTAGGTAATAGATACAAAGACACAACTGTCCTCAGTGAAGAAAATTGGTCTTTAATTTTTAAAGGCTGGACAAATCTATTTTTAGAGAGTCCGAGCCATGTAGTAAAATCTTAAGTAACCTGGGTTTGTTTCAAGATTTGAGAGATTCTTCCAGTTGCCTTCTTAAGTTCAGGTTCAAAGTAACGAAACCTCTGCTTACATATCGTGGCTGTCATCATTCCTCTTGAAATGATTATCTTCTGCAGATGGGTATCCTGCTGGCACTCCCATTTGTCCTGAGAGATGATCAGGACTGAAGGTCTCCCATTGAACTTCTGTAAATGCGCTGTGAGTAATTAGACCTAAACAAAATACTGTCAGTTCCATTAGGGCTCTGGAAATAAGGTCAGCACTTCTTGGGACAGCAGAAGCAAGAACAGATACCTCAGCAAGCACAGTTCATGTCAACCTACCAACTTAGTAAGTCTCCACTGGTTTTAGCAAGTTGAGGAAATAGCCCAAACTTCCAAGTAAGAAAACAAGCTATCCCAACAGTGACACTTGCAATGAGGAGCAGCAGCGTTGGGCGAGGGGGGGAAGGCGAGGGTGGCGCCTGCAGCGCTCAAGGTCATCCCCTGACAACCCTGGCTGAAGGCAGATTTAATGAGACACTAGTTACATTCGTGGAGAGAAAGCATTTCACCAGGGTGAAATTTCACATTCCCTGGGGTACCTGCCCCCAGTTCAAGGATCCCCTCATCAGGGCCAAGCCTCTTCATAGCAGAGAGCATAATGTGAAAGAAGAAATGACTGCTCTTCTCCAAAAGTAACGACTCTTACAGTGTGATTCATTCCACAGGCTAAAGATCAAGGCTTACTCCTAATATTGATGAAAATGGATAGTCACCCTATTTATAATCAGCTAGCATTATCTCATCTTGAGAAACAGTAAGTCAGCAGCTAGCCTCAGGTGATAAGTAGGGGATTTCCTTAACAGTCCTTTTCACTGGGACTCAAGTTTTAAAAAATCCCGAACAAAAACACCTAGAAAAGAAAGGCAGTTGTGGTTGCAAGAAAGGGAATATTTTAATGGAGCGGGGGGGGGCAGGGGCAGAACTAATTAATGCTTTCAGCTCATTCCCCTTCACCACTGCCTGGGAATTCTTTTCTGATACACATTGCCTGCCTAGGGCTTTTTGAGAGACCCTTGCACATCCTCACTGATTACTTCCCCTACTCAGGGAGACAAGACTGTCCTTTACCCTAAATGCTTATATCCTCTTGATGAGGTCTCTTACCCAGCTGGATCCTGCTTCCTTCTCCCACTGCAGTCTCTGAGCCTGAGAGAAGACACTGGGCACTTTCCACTTTCCTTAGGAAAGAGATTTAATCCTTTCATCTCCTAGTATGGGGATAAAGTGATGCACAGCTCCTCCCGACCTGAACACCTATGGCTACAGTCCTGGGTGATGGATGTCGCCAGCTGAAGAGAAATCAAAGGAAAGGGTTTTCTCCACTGTTTTCTGCTCTTTTAAAAGCAGGGGTAGATAAAGAACTGAGGAAAGCCCTGTAGGGGACAATCCTGCTGTACCCAGACAAAATAATGAGGCTTAAAATATCTTCTGTATCTAATCTTAGCTAAATCACATCCCCATTGTCCTCTGCCGTCAGTTTTGCAGGGTGCATTTCACTCATCACCCCTCCACCTCTCAGACTCACACACGGTGTCCAGTCCCACTTGGTCACCCCCCTCTCCTGCTCTCCCTAGGGCCAGAGCTCCAAAGGAGGACACCTCAATGGTTCTTTGACTTAACCTCCCAAGTGACCGGTGGGGTGATTCTAGGTTTCACTTCCCAGGCAAGCTAGGCAGTGACTCAGACAAGCCAACAGACAGTATTCTGCACAGACAACGATTTTTATCTTTGAAGTGTTTTACAAACTTACACATCCTTACTTCCCCTCTGAGGGAAAAAAATCCCTAAACATCACCATTGTGATGGAAGAGAGATGCAAAAATGCCTAAAAGTTCTTTCACGTTGGAGCAGAGGTGAGCGGAGAGGAGTCCTGTGGTGCAGCAGTGCTTTAGGTTTGGGATTGTTTGTCTCTTTTTTGGTTTTTACACCAAAGACCTGGATTTGAATCCTATTTCACATCACTCCAGTAGGACAGAGGCTCTTAAGCTGTGGCCAACAGGTCCCTTCTCCCCAAGGGCTGTGGAGCTTGGGCTGTGAGAAGCAGGTGGCAGTACATGGGTGTCTTCCAAGAATCCACTTGCCTGTTCAGACTGCAAAAGTGCTCCACAATTAATTACACATCTGTGCTACAAAAGATCAGCTCTATAACTGAAGGGGGTGCTATTCATCAGCCTTGAAACATATTGGCAGAGGACAGCCAGGGTCCAGTAGTTGAAATAAAGAAATAAATAACTACAAAAGCAGGAGGTGCTCTGAGTCTTTAGGAGTGAAGTGCAGCAGCAGGACCCAAGTGACCCGGGAGTGGAGAGAAGCCTGGCCCTGCAGACAGTCGGGATGTGGTCCTTTTCACAGGAGTCTCACAAGCCAGAGCAGCAGAGAAACCACCCGTCATCGGGGTGATCGGGGTGAGATGTGTCGCAGAGCGGTGGCAGCAAGGAGCCTGCCTGACATCTGCCCTTTTCGTTTCTCAGCCCTCCCTTTTCATCGTGGCAACAAAACATCACATTCCCGGCAGCGAGAATCCAGTCCGAAGTGGCTTCACCAAAGGGCAAATTCAGAAGGACCCCCTTTCACTCATCCCTTCCTTTTGAAGCCCTCCTTTCCCGGAGCAGGCATTTAGCAAGTACAAATACACCACAACATTAGGCATCCTTCCACTGTCACTATCCTTCCTCCTCCAGACACGCACACTAACACAAAATGACGGCTTCCTCAACAGACTGAATGAGCAAAGCCCTCACGCTGATCCTTAATTGTCTGCGCTTTACTCTCTTGCTCCAGTCTTATTATATCACAAAACTCAAAGCAGCCCACCCACTTGCCCCCATCTTTGTCCAAAATCTCAAGTGAACAGTAAATTTGACACGGAAAAAAAAAAAAATTAGCAAAGAAGGGAGGGGCAAGCTAACCCCCCACTTCCTCCCCCCGTTTTCCTCCTCCTTTTTTTTTTTAATATTTTTTAGGTTGCTCTTTGCTGGTGCACCCACATTGCTATTGTGCAGCTGTCAGTTAAAAAACAACAATCACCAACACCACCCCCCCCCCCCCCCCCAAATAAAATAAAATAAATAAATGAAGCTATTAAAGCAGAAATCATATTTCACAGCCTTGGAGAATGTGACCCTGAGGCCTTGCCCTTCTCCCTCCTAACGCATCCACGTATCACGGGGGAATGGCAGGCCCCCTCCCCATTCATCCCCGTGCTGCTCTGAGCCCTGCAGAGCAAGGAAAAAATAAAAACAACCACATCCGAAACCAAACCCAAATAAATCTTAAAAAAAAAAAAAAAAAAAAAAAAATCCATCGACGAGAGCTACAGGGGGGAATTAAAGCGGGGGGGAGAACACCCCCAACCCCCTGCACACGCATCAATCCCCTAGCCCCGCTCATGGCGGAGCCCCGCAGCCGGCAGCCGGGCCCTTTAGACACGGGACGAGGCGAGCGGCCGGCCGTGCCCGGCCCCGCCAGGCTCCGGCCGCCCCCGCCGGCCCCCGGCCCTCCCCGCCCACCGCCGGCCCCCCACCCCGCGGCGGGCAGCCCGGGCGGGCACGGCGGCGGGCGGGGGCGGGGGACGCGCACAGGGCGCCGCAGACACACGCCTGCCACCGCCGCCAACGCCGCCGCCGCGCTCGGTCGGCGAGAGCTGGCCTCTGCAGGGCAATTTTCCACTCTCAACTTTCAGGGAGAGGGAGAAGAGAGATAAAGCCCATTTACTGTACCTTTCTGGCATCTTTCTCAGCTTTCCCTGCTGCTTCTCCCCACCCCCTTCCGATTTATCTCAGCTACTGGTTTTATAAAGCGAGAGGGTGGAGGGTGGGGGAGGGAAGAGGAGAGGAGGGGGCTTTTTTTCTCTCCTCAGCCTCGTCTGCACCTTCTGCTCGAGCCCGCCGGTGAAGTCACAAGACCGAGTCTCTGACATCACACAGAGCCCACAAACGCCGGATTGTGACTTCACTGCAGGGTAGAACTGGGAGGAATAGGAGAGGGGAGGGGAAAAGGCTCTTATTCAAACACTTATCTGCAGTAGTAACAAAGGGAACTCAGGAAATGGCTGGCCAAGAAAATGGCTTTTCTTCTTCTTTTTTTTTCCTTCTTTTTTTTTTTTTTTTTTTTTTTTTTTTTTTTTTTTTTTTTTTAAATAAATCATACTCCCTTTTTTGTTGTGTGTTTAGTGGGTTTTTTTTGGGGGGGGTTGTGGTTTTTCTTCACAAATAAACTTTGTGACCACGGTGGAAATACCTTTAAAAGTGGCCTGGGCAGGACAGACAGCAAGCGCCAGTCCAGGTGCCATCCTCCAGTGCAGCACAGGCACCAAGCAGTTCTTCTGGGACAGAACCACTTGCCATGGCCCCCTTGGACCTGCCGGGACTGGAGCAGGATAGCTCCGGGGATAAAGATCCAGGGGTGGCAGCGGCCACAGGAGAGGCTCGAGGGGGCAGAGGGGGATTGCAGGGTCAGGATGGAAAGAGGTGAAGGCTTTGGGCTGTGCCTGAGGCACACGGGGAAGGCAGCGCTGAGAGCCACCGAGCAAGCGGGGCCATGCAGGGAGAACAGAGCTCCGTGCCACAGGTCTGGGAGCTACGGGCCAGGCAGAGGTAAGGCTCATCAGTAGGCACTTGGGGGTTTTTCCCCTCACCCGAGGACCTGAAACCACGACTAAATTACAATTTGAGTACAAGTGGTCAAGTAGAGGTAACGGAGTTGTATGCAAGGCCGAGCAAGGCAATAAGGAAAAGAGTGGCGTTTTCGATTCCCTAGCGTATTTTTAGGTTTTAGGTGCCCTGGGGAGGGGAAGACAGACTGGGATAGATGAAAGAAAGGCCAGGAGACTTTGATGTACTCCCAATATAAGGCAATGCTTAGATGTTGCTGTGGGAGCAAAAGCTGATGACATAAGACTTCTGTAGTCATTTCTGAAATGAAGCCTAGAATTAAAAAAAAGGCTTATTAATTAGCTATTGGCTTAATGTGACCTGGAAAGTTTTAAGATTTGGGTTTGTTGTGGTTTTTTTTTTTTTGGTTGTTTATTCAGCTGGTGTATTTTTTTAACATCAATTTCTCAAAATTTAACACCACCTCAAACATGTCAGTAAATAAGCCCCCAAAAAATAAAAATCTGTTATTTGTGTTTAAAATGGATTTTTTTTTCACCTTTTGAAGCAAGGCAGCTCAAACACTTACACTCTGCTAATCATGCCTGAAGGCCAGGAATTCAGAGGAATAAGTCAAGGGCACAGGCACAGCCAAGTGAAATTAAAAATAAATAAAAAGAATTAAACCGTCCTAATTGCAGACGTTATATTTACGAAGTTATTAGAACTGCAGAGCCAAAAGGGAGACAGCTTGTGATCCTCACTGTGCATCCACTTCTCTCTCCAAACTCCATCCCTGCCCTCATCAAGACCTACAAAGCAATTCCCATCGCCATGTGGACCTGGAAGGGAGGAGAAAACAGCGCTGCGATCGCAGCCTGCCCTTTGCACAACCTGCCAGTGAAGCAGGAAGGAAATTTGTATGTGGAGCAAGAGAAAAGCAAGGAGGAAGCAATCCAGATCCCTGTCATGAACCAGCTGGCAAGTACATTCCCAACTCGCTGGACGGTGGGAGCACCTCATGAGTGCCTGAGGTGCCCCAGAAGGCTGGCACCAGCCATGGAAACCCAAGACACTTGTTGGAAACTTCTGTATCTCAGCAGCTCTGTGTGCTTCCAGCATAAAACCCAGGCATCCACGAGATGATCTTCCAGGCTGGAGTTGCTCCATGGCCAAAGCCTCTGTTCCCACATTGACTCTGAATCCCAGTGCCTTGGGGCATCATCCCAGCCCTGGCAGAGCCACAGCGTCAGGGAATATTTCCCCTGTTGTTTTACAGTGCCTCCATGCCAGTACAGCAATAAACCAGGCTGCAATGGATGGAATAAACTCTGCTGCCTCTGCTTGTGAGAGGGAGGAAAAAGGTACAAATTGCAAGCAGGGAGGTCCCCATCCAATCTCATTTCCTTCAGCAAGTCTTGCTCCTTGTTTGGCCACAACTTTACTACCATTTTTATATCAACTCCTTTCATTCTTTAATCTATTTTTTCCCACCCTGCTGGCTGCATGAGAGGAAACCTCCATGTTTATCCCGTTCCTTCTCTCCCAACCTGCCCGTGGCAGGGAGGCAACATGGCTGCCAACATGCCAGGATGCAAGGTGAGGAGCTGAACAGGGGAGAAAGGGAGACACAGGCATTTGCTGGGAAGAGGAATAAAGAGGGGGGAAAGAGCGAGGAATCTAACACACACACACCGACTAGCATGGGCTTGCTCCAGCTTGGCCCACGATGCAATTACCTGACTTGGAGGCTGGCCAAGCCTCCCAGGTTAAGTCCCTCTGCACTTGTGCAAAATGCTGTCAGAGCTGCTGGGACTGTGAATACTCAGGGCTCCAACAGCATGCCTTGGAAAAGGAAAAGTAAGGGGAAAAAAAAAAAAAAAAAAAGGAACAGAGACAGGGCAGGGACTGAATGGGCTTATTTTCACACAACTGCAATTGTTTTGTTGATGCGGAAAGGTAATTAAAAAAAGTTCTGATTTCAAACGTGCCACAGAATTCCCAGAGCCCGGAGGCTGCTGCTTAGAGGCAGATTAATCACACTGAATTCTCCATCTAGATATTGCATGCACTCCAAACTCCCACCGCTAATAGCTCTAATATTCTCCTCAGCGTGTGCATGCTGCTGGTGTTATGTTCCAGGAATATTAATTCCCCAACTCGAGCTCCTTTTGCTTGCGCATGTACCCTAAAGGCTTGCTGCTGGGCACCAGGAGATTATGGAAAAGAGAAAATAGGGCTAGAGGAGAACCAGGGTGCAAAGGTACTGGCTGCAACTCCTCAAGGAAAGTCATTAATGTTCTTTGGATAAGCAAGCCATCCAAATAAAATCTACCTGAAGGCCAAGTTCTTTAAACAAAGACAGCCAACTACACATGCACAAGATGGTTGAAATTAAAATGAGCTCCCAGTGCTGGCTTTGTGTTACCCATTCCCTGAGACTTGCTCAAAATCTCAGTCCTGTTAATTGTGAGCTCTGAACTAGCGGTTTCATTTGTGTCTTCTGCTGGTGTCTTCCCCCAGCCCCCCTTGCCCCCAAGCAAGGCTTTGTGCATCTAAAACTCCTGCTGCCACACGCCAGTAACAGTGAAAATATCGCAGGTTTTAGTGCAAGCATCTGAGGAGCAGGTAGCACTTTACACAGCAAGTCCCTTCTACCCCTAGCAAAACCGACAGGCCAGGGGGTTCATGGTCCAGCTCAAGGCATCCCCTAGATCCTCATTCCACACAGAAAGCAGGAAAAGGGAAGATGAAGGCAGGAGAGAAACACATAATTTTTTTCTTCGCATTCAACTGACTGCCATTCCTGATAAGCAAGTCAGAGAGTGTGTGATCTATATATATGGACAAAAGGGCAGCTGCTAAGCTTTAAAACCAATGCACGCTTGAGAAGTACATTTAAGATGACTGTGATGTAATTTTCAAAGCTGCTAAATGCCCAGTGCTTCCAGTGCTGTTCAGCGAAGACTACGGGTAGTGACCAGACTAAAACAGAGTTCCCTAAGACTGGCCATTCCAGGACTCTGGAAATTACCACGCAGAAGAGACCTCAAAAGTGGAAGGTGGTGGTCACGCTTCCATTTAGTAGGATTACTTGCTTGACAAAAAGCTGTCATGAGCTTGACTTTCTTTGTCAAGCAGTCAAAACATGTACCTCCATGTAACATAGATCTGTGTACTTATGTCAGTACCGGAAAATCAGAAGAGGTTTTCGCCTTTTATTGCAGGTATTTCTGATAAGCAAACCAGTACCATACCTGAGTCACAGGTTAAACGGGATGTTTAGACCAGCCCATCAGCTCTTTTCACAGCTGAGAACACCTTGCCTAGTCTCCAGACTAAAATCTGTAACACCACAGTGCACAGGCATAGGTGGTGGCCCTCTCCACAGTCATGGCAAGGCAGAAAGAAAAGGCATATTTTTATGGCGAAATATTTCACAGGGGGGCTGTTCTTGCTGGGAGAGGAAAGGATAGGAACATTTTTGAAGCTCCTTCTCCTTGCTGTCTGTACCATGCAGGTCCACAATCATACATGCACCTTGAACTCTCAGCCAATTCCTTAAACTTGGCTTCTGCTGCAGGGAGGGAAAGGACAGGACTCCAGCTGAGGCACTGCCTGCGTAAGGCCCTTGGGGCTTAAGGCTGCTGTAGTGGGCAGGGAGAGGCATGGGCTTCCTCCACTGTGATAAACCAAAGCACTGGCATCCCTCTGTGTAGCTTAGGTGCAAATCTGTGATCCTCCTTCCCTCTTTGTGCACAAAGAATGAAGCTGATAGCGAAGCTGACATCTAAATCCTCTAATATTGCACATCTGAGATAACCCCAGTTGGTTTTGTTTTTCCAACTCAAATATACGAGAAGGAAGAAAGACAGAAGGATTTCAACCCTTGTCAAACCCTGTCGCCAGCCCCGAGTTAAAGATCTGTGAACTCTTACACGGGATGAGGGCTCTTTGCTTTTATCTCCCTGTGCAGCCTGTGTACTCAGCCCTTTGCAAACAGATGTTTTGCCCTCCAAAAGGAAACAGAGGGAGGAAAAGAGAGCATGAACACAGGAGAAAGAGAGAGAGAGCGCATGAGCACGAGCAAGAATGCTGTCTGCAGATGTCAATCAGGACTTCAGTCTAGGTCTAACCTGCCAGTCCTGCAAAAGGAGGATACATGAATTTTCTAGTTGGATAGTCAGTGTCATCAAACAAGAAAATTGTGAGGTTTAGATTGTAATGCAGTCTCACATTCACTAAAAAGGCCTTGCTACATGGAGATTATGTGGGACTGAGGAGCCTATTCCTAGCACCTTAAAAATTAAAATTTCACTACAAATAACTCAAATGAAATGGTCAAAAATAGTACAGCATTTCAGACCATTTTTGTAGAGCATGGTAGTATTTGGCAAGGGGAAAGTGATTGTAGGTAGAATACTGTCAGGTTTAGGGAAAGCTTTCTCTGCATTTAAAAAAATTATACGAAGGAAAATATTCTTAGGAATGAAGTCTAATGATTACATGTATATAGAGTGTCATCTCTATCTTGGCGTTTAACAGAAATCAACTCCCCCACACCAATACCCTCCCCTCCAGCCACCCACCCTGATATTCTTCTTCACCACTTCCCACCCATTAACCCAGTACCTGCAGTGCAGTGTTCAAGTGGGACTGGCGGAGCTGCTGCCGCTGTCATCTCCTCGGAGCTGGCAGTCACCTGCCAATCTCGCCCCCACTTCCTCCTCCCTCCTGCTCCCCCCCACCCCTCGTCAGTGCAGCTTTCCCTGGGGATAGATCTCTCTCTCTCCCCCCTCCATCAGCCTCACAAATAACTACTGTTAACTCAGTAATATCCCCCTCCACGGTTTTTTAATTACCAGCTGTCCACAGGGCACGAGGCTCTCACATACAGGGAGAAATGGGCCAGAGAGGCGGGCTAGCAACAGGGCATTGGAGAGTTTGGGCTGATGTGGGTTTCAGCCCAGGGACGGCTCCTTGTGCTCCATCCACATGGCAGGGCTGGCACAGGCAGCCTGCAAAACCCCGCAGGACACTGCCACCCTGGGCACGGGCACACGTAATGTGCCACCGTGCTGAGGGACAGGGGGACTTGGTCTTGCAAGGGCTGGTGTGGAAAGCTGTTCCTGCAGGACAATGCGATGCTCTGCTACACCAGTTGAGGAAGCATCATCCAGGACAACATTTGTTTATACGGTATTTTTAAATCGGAACCAAAAAGAAAAGTAGGAGAGGGGAGAAAAGGAAAAAAAAAAAATCAGGTGCATTTCTGTTTATGTATCTTCGCCAAAGACATCTCTCTTTGCACCCATAAAATGGGCGCTTTTTTCCCTTTGCAAGACAATAGCCTTATTTCACCTTTTTTTTGTGTGAAAATTCATCCGTCTGTGGCCTGAGGCTTTTTCTTACCCTTTTATTAAATGGACACGGCTTACTGAACTTTCAGACAACCTCTCCACCTAGTATTTGTTTGTTCACACCCATTTACACTCTCTTGATTTTTAACAGGTCTGAATAAGGCTTATTTTTTTAAACACTCAGTTAATGAAGTTTTATCTGAATAGTCATAAGCCTATTAGAGCTCAAGTTGTGCATCAAATTCCCCCTCCCCCCTAGAGGTTAAACAAGACCAGAAATCCTTTTGTATTTGAAATAACACACTGGGAAGAAAAGAAGCAAAGAAGGATAAAAAAGCCCAAGCACCCCATTAGATCCCTTTTAAATCAAAAAGAGACACCAGAAAAGGGGCATAACATAAGGCGCTTTCCCCCTTCCCCCCTCTTCATTCTTCTCCTCTCTCTTTTGTAGGTCACCTTTGTGATGAAGACATCGATGCTTCAAGTCTTCATTTGCTTAAGTGAAGGAGTAAGTTCAACACCTCAGTTAGGTAACCCCTGTACCCCAGGCAGGCAGTGAACGGGAAGGGACATCCAGGGAGGGAGACACCCTGCCTAAGCTGAGGATTGGGTCCTCGACACACCGGTGGGACTGGGGAGTCTTCCCTGGGGAACAGCAGGTGCTTGTGGAAGAGGACAAGTTTGACAGCATGGCACTGAAAATGCTGGGCTCGAGTGGAAGGGGAGGAGACAGACATGCTGCGCTGAGCACGGCCCCGACCTGGCCTCTGCACCCTGGGAAGGGCTGAGGGCAGCACTCGAGGGGAAGGGCATGGCAGTCGTGGCCTAGGAGTCCTTTGGCAGCTGTCCCTCCATCCTGGCAGAGGAAAGAGCCCCCACTCCCCTGAAAGAAACAGCAGCCTTCCCAATGCTTCATTAAACTAACACAGCTTCCCGCCATTGCCCCGGCAACCGACACAGGCCTCCTGTTTGCCAGCTGGGGGAATTAAAGGAAGCCTGGCAGCCAGCCCTTGGCTCCTCCAAAAGCTCCCCTTACACAGTCAGAAAGCATCCTCTGGCAGGGGAGGGGACCAGGTGGCACCCAAGGTGCCAGCTGAGATGGGGGAGTCCTGCCCACCCCCACTCTCACTAGATGCAGTCCCCAAGGGGCCAGGGACCCTGCCACCGCCACCAGCACTGCTGCTGGAAGGCAACTCGGAGCTGGAGGGCTCACCAAAACAGTCCTCGAACTGGAAAAGGACCAAATAGCCCCTGGACGGTCCAATAGCGCAAAGGTGGACACTGGTCCTCTCCACAGCACTGCCTCTGTCCAAATGCGACCAACAGTTCACATTGATCAGCAACACATTCCTCTTGCTGCCCATCCACCAGCTGAATGAGCAAATTATATCCTCTCGTCCCTGGTTTTCCTCCTTCAGTCCCTGGTTTTCCTCCTCTCTCTTAAGCTACATATACTGTGGGGTAAGCCTTGACATGCCCCCCCTTCAGCCCCTTGGTGGATGAAGAAGGCACCACGGACCACCAGCTGCCCCACCCTTTGCTGCCCACCCTTAGAGAAAGCCGTTTCAGGCAAAGCTCCTGTGGAGCTGTGTTGTGCCAGCCTGTGGATGCCCCCCTGGCTCTTCTACCTGTTCTTAATCCGTCCATTCTAAACAAGATGGGCCCTTCAGCTAAGGCAGAGACATCTCTCTGCAAGTCCTCAGCAAAGCAGGTCTGCCCAGATCCCAAAATCAGACCTGCTGGGCTGGCGTAGGTGCAACATCCCAGCTGCTTCCAGCACCTTCTGCCCACCACTGTCCCAGGCCACCAAAACCACAAAGGAAGCTCAGCAAATTGGTGAGGAGAGGAAAACATCTCCCTTCAAAACAGCAACGAATGAAGTAGTACTATTCACTTGCTCGGGCATCCACATCTGTTTTGTCCTGTTTTCCATGACTACTGGCTGTAAGCAGAGGTCTCACAGGGAGGAGCATTAAGTATTTATTCCAGCTCTTGGTTTTGTCAGCTTCTGATGCCACCAACGTGTTTCAATTCTGCTTGAAAAATTACATTGCTTATTTTGTTTTCAATCCAGGAATCCCAACACAACCATACAGAGGTACCTCCAATCTCCCCAACAGTAGCCTAGCTTTCCATAGCTCTGCAGCACACATTTCATAACAAACCTAACTGTCTGGAGAGACCCATTTCAGTCCCACCTTTGAACAATCTATGTCCTACTCCTCTCTTATTTTGTGATTATATTTAGCTTTGTGAAATACTACTTAGCTACATTTAGAACAATTAAGGAAAAAAAAAAGAAAAAAAAGGAGGGAACTAAAGAAATTAATACATTCCAGATTCTGGCCACAGCTCTGCATTGCATGAGGAAGTGGCACATGGAAAATGTGGAGCTGTTTATAAGCTTTAAATAACGATCTCTAGCAATCTTGCAGGAGCAAATATAAAGGCAGTGAGTCCAAGCAGCCTTACAAAAACTAGCTCAGCGATCCCACCTCAGTGACAGAAGACAGCACTGTAGTTAAAGGTGTTTGAGCACATCTTGAGCAGAGGGAAATAGGGGTAGGATAATACAATCAAATACCTTCCTCCAGTGGAAAGCTCTCAAAAGAACTGTGAAAGGGGAGCCTTTGAGGTTAAAGGGACTGTAAATTATAGTGGGAAGAATACTGCCTTATCTTTGATGAGGGATGTAGAGAAAAGGGGACACTTTACTTGCAGGAGAAATTAAAAGGAAAAAAGATGTATGTGCAGACCACTGCAGGTAATAGCCATTAGACTGGGGAGCCTGGTAAAAAGTTGCAGGCCTGCCACTGGTCCTGGTTTAGCCACATCTCCTTCTCTGGAAGTTTTTGATATTCTCACCTTCTGGTTCTCACCTTTTGTGGGGCTCTGACCTTGCAAAAAATCACATATATACACACAAAGGGAAAAAAAAAAAAAAAAGAAAAAAAAAAAAAAAAGGCAGGTCCCTATTTCTTAAGCTTTTTATTACAGCAGTAAGTCAGATCCTGGAGATTTAAAACCAAATGCTTTCCCCGAACGTTTTTTCCAAAAGAAAGCAAAATTATGTTTTTATTTGTTGGGTTTTTTTCCCCTTCAGGTATTGCCGGGGTGTGGAGGGAGAGGCGGCTGACAAGTCCTGAGGCAAAGAGAGACCAGCGACAACAATCTGGACTGGTCCGTGCCCTGTCCCCACCTCTCCAACTGGGAAGGCACTTACAGCCTGCTGTTGCCAAAGCCACTCTTATTTTTTCCCATGCTCCTCACTAATTAAACCTTCAGTCAGGTCTGCCTCATCTCCCACCTGGACTAGCTCAACTCGCTGCTTTCACTTTTTCTTCGTTCTTCTCCAGAGCCAGGAGATGAAAGTTTCCCGGAGGACGGGCGGGGGAAGGAGCGGTGCCCCTCCGGCTGCCCTCCTCCAGGGCCGGTTTTCCGAGCAGGAGAGATCGCTGTCAGCCAGCCAAAGGCGCGCAGGGCTAAGGGGAGGTGCCGGTCTCCGTGTGCGCACCGCGTCCTCCTTCCTCACTGCTGCCATACATGATTAATCATCCCTGAGACACGCCTGCTGCTTCCCTCCGGCTCTCCAACAGGCACAACAGCGGCGGGCAGCAGCAGCTGAGAGCACGGAGACCTCCTCAGGTTGCCGGCCTCAGCCCGGCGAGCGTTTCCCAGCGGGGACCTCTGATGGTCGCGCTCATCGCCGCCGCACACGCCGCTCCTGCCTCACGGCCTCGCAATTAATCCTTCCCTTCCCCCAGCTTCAAACTCGGCTCCTCTCCCACCCCTCCCCCACTCCCCCCTCCATCTGTGTCTAATTGCATTTCATCTGTAGTCATTCTCTGGAAAACTCACCGGGAAGGTGTCCAGGAGACTAGCACAAGCTGAAACGCGCGCTTGACACGGGCAGCAGCCCGCCGCTCTGCTGGGGGGGAACCCGGGGCCCCGGGGAGCTGCTGCTCTGGCAGCCCAGCCCTCTCCTCCGGGCCGGGGCAGGGGCTGCGGTGCCTGCCGGGGGCCGGCAGCCGGGGAGAGGCGGCAGGGAGCCGCCGAGGGCCGGCCAGAGTCAGTGGGGCAGAGCTGGCACTGCTCAGTGCCCGCCCGTGCTCCGCCGCGGGAAGCATCGGCTCCCCTCATTCCAGCGTGGGGCAGAGGCAAAGTCCCACCGCTACGACCTGCCCCCAGCGCGGTCCGGGGGCTCCCCCGGCTTCTGGCTCTGCAGAACGATGTCACCATCCAGCCCCACACAGGCGCTCTCCACTTGCATCACCAATGCTCCTGCCTTGACCGGGACACGTTTAATCCCGATGTGCCCCAGCCGTGTCTGGTATGGCAGGAGCATCCCTGCTGGTCTCACAGCTCCACAGTCCGACCCCATCACCTTGCTGCTGCTGCTCTGATCCTGCATGGCCTCCTGTAAAATCCAAACATTTTCCAAGAGCTTGTTCACCCTGGGAAGGGGGTGACAAGGTGGGCTCTGAGCGGACAGCACACTGGGCACTGCACACCGCCTCACGCTGTAGCCACTCTTACTCAACACTGCTGGAGGAAGCAGCTCAGCTCTTACACGCATACAAAAAATGCCCACACAGAAGAGTCAAGAACAGTGCGGGAGCCATAAACTCATGCCCCATCTTACTGCATGCCAATTTCCTTGCATCAGCGAGCAAAAGCGCCCAGTGGTTTTACACTAAAAACAAGGTTTCCTCCTGGAGATGTAGACCCTGAACGTGGGCTATTTTAAGGGTTTAGACCTTGGGAAGAAGATCTGCAGCCCAAGGGCTGGGCACAGGCCACAAGTTCGTTTTGCGTAGGCTGGAGCCACTGACTTCACACATCACTGTTGGATACTGCGAAGCAATGGACTGGTGTGCGGCTGCCCAAATGCCCAGCTTGGTTCTCAACAAGAGGAAGGCTCCCCACCTTTTCCACAAAGAGTCAGTCTTCCAGCTTTGGGAGGACAGGGAATAAAGTACTAACCTATGTAACACCACCTTCAGCTTTGTCCATTTGCAGCCAAAACTCTGAATATAAAAGTTCACACCCTGAGATGAAGGTGACAGATTTATTTCAGTAGGCCAGCAACTTAGACACGGACAAAACTTTTCCCATTTCTTTTTGCCATCAGCTCTACAAACAGATCTCCTTCTATCCAGACTATCCAGAGAACAGTGATTACACCCAGGTGAATCTCAGGCTTTTCCTTTCACTTGCCTCCCATTGACAAGTTAGCCACCAAAATCAGTTCAAGAGCTACAAACACAGAAATAAATGAGTTACCACAACTAGCAAGTTACCATTTGCCAGCAGAGTCACAGAAACACTGAATCAAGTAACCTCCTGACAGTTTAGGCAAACCTTTTACTACTTATTGCAATGAAGAAAGATCACAGAGTCAAACTACTATAGCCCAGATGACAATTTATAATCTTACTGTGGTAAATAAACTTGCTGGTGATCGTCTGTTCGTATGTTTTGCTCTGCCAGTATCACACTGAGTCAAATCTTTTGATTCCACCAAATGCCACAAACCAAGTGCATTCCTGCAGTACAATTGCAATGCAGTTTGTGGTGAGAATGCAAAAGCCCCCTGCATTTTTATCCTTCTAAACCCCTTCTCAAGATCATTATCCTAATGAAGAATGCTACATTGAAGCTGTTCATCTCCATAGGCTGATTCAACACAAAAATATGGAAATGTATCTTTAAATAAGCACAAAAATCATCTCGCCTTTTCCCTATTCTTCCTGAGTATTGGTCACTGAACCAAGAATCTGAGAAGTGTGGGTTTAGTTCCCAGTTTTGATGCAAACTTTCTGCACCATCTCAAACCACACAACACAGTTCTTCATGAAGCTATAAAATGGGGACAGTATTACTTTTGACACAAAGCGAGGTGAAATCTCCAGTGCTTATAAAAAGCTCCATACAAAAGACGAGGGTTGCATAAATAACTAAATATAAATATACACATCAGATTTACCTCTGCCCCAGAACTCTGACTCTGTAAAGTAGTCTACAGAGAAGGGTATTTCCCTGATGCTTTCCCATCTAAAGCAAACAAATACCTGTGACAGAACAGACAGCACTCCATCTGCAGATGAATTTTACCTGCTTTCAACGCTAGTTCAGAGCCAGAAATGCTGGGAGTAAACAAAATCCATTACAAGACAACGATTTATGACAAATGAGATCAATAGATGGACTGAGGACCATCGAACAGGTTCCCCCATGCACAGCAAGATGACAGAAACTACCATCACCCTTACAAACTCTTGCAGAGGTCAGCTGGGCGAGACAGAAACTTACCTGTTCTCCCACTGCTAGTGGCACTCTGCTCCATGTCAACACACATCCTCCACCCTGGCAGAGGAAGTTTTTACTGGCATTGTCTGAACTGTATCGTTACAGTTCAATGACTGTCAACCCTGTCTCATCAGCACAGATTTTTTCCTTATCAGAGAAGGGATGCACAATAGGGAAAGAGAATTGCATACACACAAGCAGTGTTTCTCCGATACTCAGCATAAAAATCTAATCAAAATTGTACCAGAATGGGGATGCGAAAAGCACCCTGCCAAGTCCATAATAAATATAAAATTCATATCTTACATTTCCACAATGTATCACCTCTCATTCTGCAGTACTTTACGCATTGTTAGGACTCAGATGAATCCCCAGATCAGAACAGATTTGTATTGGAAACGAACGTTTTTGTTGGCTTCACATTCATTCAAATTACAGCCCTAAGCGAGAGTAGGATAACAGGCACTTAAAATGGCCCCTTGAATGCAGCAGCAGCCATTTTAAATGGGGCCCAACTCCTTCCAGCCACCAGACTGATTCCCCGAAAATCATCCCTCACCCATATCTCACTCCTGAGCCCTGAATGAGGTCCTGTTTCTCCCTCCACCCACTCTGTGGCAGAGGAACGACAAAGTGGTTACTTTAGGGGGCATAAACAGCAGTTTCTCCCCAGTAGGCCCAGTTGAGGATATCCTAAATGCAAACACAAACCATCTAATTTTGGAGACTGCAACCACCAAAACCTGAGCAAGCCTCAGGTTTAAAGGCAAAAATCCCTTATCTTCTTTTCACCCTTCCCAAGCAATACCACTGCACGGGTGTTACATACAGCATCTGCAGAGATCAAGAACTCTGCAAGAGTTGAGCAGGCAGCAATTAGGAACGGCTTTTCCTTTTTCCTGAAGACCTTGTGAACTGGGAGAAAAGCAGAGATGGCAAGGAGTGAAAAGTCATAGTCCACCTCCCTGTGGCTCATTATCTTAATGTCCATTACTAAATCCTTCCTGGCAGATGCATTTGCCAACTACTCTGATGGGAACACTGAGCAGTGCCATTCTTTCTTGTCCTATCAATATGGCTGTATGACAAAACTGCATTGCTTTTTGGCCCAAAGTTGCACTTTCTAAAAGAAAGGTGCATAAGAAGGTGTTAGAAACCATGAGGAGTACTACAAGTGTTAATAGCAGTAGGTACCTTAAGACAGAACTGCTGATTGTAGTCCTTCAGGCATACTGTACATAATCACTGCATGTCTAAGTAGGAAAGGCATCTTCTAAATGCTCAGCTAAGACTAAGGTGTCTAAACAAACACCAGGTTTTCATGACTCTTCAAAAGCCTTGAGCAGTGGGTGTTCAGTTCCAAATTCTGATGTTGCTTCCAACAAGCCACAGATGATCTCAAACTCCTCTGCTTTATCACTAGTGGTAGCACAGCTAACTCAAGACAGCAGCAGTGGAATGCCTTGTAAGCTTTCCCTTTTGTCAGTAAGGTCTTGGAGATCTTCGTATTTTTCATATTTACACCTATTCACTCCTTGGGGCACTGTTTACAAACCAAGTTGAAATAAAAAACCCTTTGGAAGCCATAATAATATGAATGGCTTAAATTGGTCCCCTCAAAGCAGGAAAAAGGAGCTAGGAATACTTGGGAGATGCTTCCAAAAAGAATTACATTATAAAAGTAGGAGTCTTCTGTAGCTTCAAGTACATTAATCTGCATCTACACTGATGAAATCAGGACAGATATTTCACCTTTGACAGCAGAAACACAGCTGCAGCACATGCAAGGATCGGCTCCTGACATTAAAAAACACCCCAGACCCTTCCACGATGCCATTTAGCTTTACAGTGAAATGATAAACTATGCATCATTTGTCTTCCTTTTTCTAGTATAGATAAAGCCCTAGAACAGCATCACATAAACTGTGGTCCATAGGTCACTGCTGGCATGTGAGGCATAACAGGAAGTCAGTGCAGTGCCCTATCTGCAAAAAACACTCTGCAAGCCACAGCACCCAGTAAAACTCCCTGTCCATTGCCCCGTGTCATTTTTCTCCTTATAAACTCTGCATGTTTTTATGCTTGCCTGACAGAAAAGCATTTATGTCTACATGTAAACCGTCATCCAGAGTGCATCTGTGTGGGCCAAGGGGAAGAGACAGCATGAGACCCTTCCTGAGAGAACGATCATACCTGAACCATCAGCGTTTGGTACTCGGAGTCACTGCAGGGACACAGGCACAGGAGATGCAGGATGCAGTCTCCTGGAGAAGACTGTTGTGATAGAGCTACTTCTGTGTATAGGAGGGCACTGCTGGAGGCAAATAGCTGCACTTACTGCAGGTGCTTACAGTATTATTAGCAGTCTCTAGAGCTGACAAGCCTCACATTATTTTGGTTGCAACCATAGCAGAAAGCTAGAATTTGACTCTGGGCTAAACCTGCTCAAAAAAACCTCATGACAAAATAGAAATCTGCAGAAGAGCAACAAGTGCATTCTCAAGAACCAGAAATAATTTACAAACACAAAGACTAAATAGGAGCTCTCACTAAGCAATGGCCAATGAGCCAAGAACTGAACTGTCTACAAACCTCTGAGATGCACAAACTAAAAAGAGGATCATTCAGTGCCACCTGAATATTCAACACAACCTGACCATTGCTGCATGGCGAAGAGGACACACCATCCTAACAGGAGACATATGGTCTGGTCTTCTCAGGAAAACATTGGAAATGCAATCACTCAGCTAAAACTAAAATGAACGCCAACACCAGAAAACACATGGAAGGAAGAGACAGACATCACATCGACTGGATTTTGATCATGCATGGAGCAAGGTAATCAGATTGGGGGGCGGGGTGTCGTGCTGTTGTTACTGGCTAAAGGATTTTCAAATTCCACAGCCAAACTGCAACTTACTCTCCACATCCACCTTGCTTGTGGCTAACCAGGCTTCAGCGTGGGTCAGTCCCTGTCACACAGGACTGTGACACTCCTGTACCTACAGTGCAGTGAAAGAGACTTCAGGCAGAACCTCCACTCTTGACTCTGCCAGGATAATCAAATAACCCTGCTGAATCAGACTGATTGTTTGTTTTGCTTAGGATGTATTTACTTCAGCAAGTAATTAATATTTTAAGTAGAAAAGGCCTTTGTTGAAGATTCACCACATTCACCTCTTCAATTAACGTTTTAGACATTCACATTCATAGATTCATTTACACCTCCCACTTGTCCTTCAGCAATGCCAGAAAAGATCAGAGTTTACATTCCTGGCATCTCAAAGATAAAACAGAGAGGGAAAATAAAACCAAATCCTCCAGAAAGCAGCAAAATCAAAACCTACATCAACCAAATAACAAAAAAAAAAGAAACCCAAACCAAACCCCAAACCTAAACCTACCGGGTCTTCTGTCCATCTCCAGAAAGAAGAAATGGTGTCAGAGTTGTTTAGAAATCTCTCCCCTCTCCCATGCAATACCGCAGCTGTAAGATGAATTAGAAAAGCAGCTTTGGCAACTGGGGCATCACCAGCCACTGAAGGAGAAGACCTGAGCCCCTCAACTTGGACGTGGGGCTGACCAGTCTCCCCCCGTGGCTCTGCACCCCAGAGTGGCCAACGCAGAAGAGGGGTGGGGTGGGGGGATCTGGCCCCCCTCAGTACCTGCAGGAGGGCCCAAATACTTCTGCTTTGCCCGCAGTGAACTTGCAGTACCCCGGTGATGGCCGGATACCACCGGGGGTGGCTGGGATATTTGCATATGTTAATTGCAATGTCAAGGTGTTTGTGCCCGCCGCACTCACTTCTTCAGGGGGAAACAGCAACGACAGGATTCGGATCTACCTGTGCTGTGCTGGTGATGTCACAGGCAGCTATTTCCAGCCCTGTTGCCATGGAAACCATCAGGCCTCAGCACCAGTTAGCAGTTCAATATATAATTTACTTATTCTTTTTCACCTAAATGATTAGGACTCAAAATACAGAAGCATCTCACACACCCTCAAACCATCTGACTGTTTCATAGGATTTTCTCAAAGGTGAAAACCAGCCTGAAATAGTGAGCTGGGCACTCTCCAGGGGGGGAAAAAAAAAATTAAAAAAGAAAAAAAAAAAAAAAAAACCACCCAGGCAAACAAAAACCTAAACAAGATTTGAAAAAACCACAACCTTTTTCCCTGCTTCTTCCCCCTGCCGTCCCAACTTCCAAGGGAAATGTTGTGGCTCCTGGAAGATTTCACAGTGCTGTCACCATCTGAAGGAGATGAGCCAACAGTGAAGGAGGAGATAAACGCTCAGCACAGGAGCTGCCACATCTGGCAGCTCCTTTGGTGCATCCCACCCAGGACACCACCTCCCCTGTGTCCTCCAGCACCACTGACAGGGCAGGGACTTGCCCCGTTCTGTGCCACTGGTGATGGGCAACACCAGGACACCCAGCAAGTCTCCCCTGGCTCCCCTAAGTGACCACTGTGCGTTAAGGAACAAGTCTCTCCTATTTATTAATCTTAGCAGGAGTGGTTATGGGTGCTGCTAGTCAATTTAACACCTACCAGAGCCCTAGGGAAGGCAGCTGCCCCATCTCCCCACCCCTTCTTACAATTCCGGGTTGCAGTGGTTGCCCATATTTTCCACAATTTTCTTAACTAGTGCTGTGGTCAGAGGTGAGTTGATTTCTCTGCTTTTCCAATGCCTAATTAGTCACTGCAGAAACTTATTTGAGACCCAAGGTTACGCTTTAACGTACTGTTTCATTGAGAGAAAATAAAAATATTTTTACAGGGAGAATTTTCAAGTGATCCATCTGCCTTCAGGTAGTTTCAAAGTATCTGTCTTATTGTTTCTTATTGTGCTTCATAATATTTTAAATCAATACTTTTCAAAATGGGAGGTTTTAAACATTAATTTTGAGAACTGGCTGCTTTGTGGCTGAATCACGTAGTCTTGCAGAACAATAGGAACACCAGCACTCCACAGTCCCCCCATTTCAACCCTGTATGGGCCATCCTGCTCTAATTTCCCAAAACAAGTAATCACAAATCATCTCTGCTGCATCCCTTCTCCTCACCAGTCCTTCCTCATTTACAGACTTGGCAGCAGGGAAAAGGGGACGACCACCACAGAGAACAACCAAACAAGGCCAAAGGCTTTATTTGGCACAGTTTTAAATCAGGCACATTACTCTCTAAACAGTAAAGGAAGACAAAAAATCCATAGACAACAAACTTTCTGTAGCTACTTTTTGTTGATGTTTTAAATGCTTTACATGTTAGAAGTTGTCCTCTACAACACAGGGCAATAATTTGAAAGCCAGCAGGACAATTTGGCAGGGGACTGTGCCAAGCCATTAACACAACAGTTTGAGGGACTGTTTTCTAGGGAAAGGAGGGTGTAATCAGACACCATTATGACCTCGAAGAGCAAAGTTTAGAGATCTCCCTGCTCCGAATTATTTAATGTGATAATCTAGAGTGTTCAGAGGCTTAAAAAAAAAAAAAGCAAGCCTCATTTTGCCCTGAGTTCAGAAACATAAGGTTAATGTCTCAAAAGTACAAATCAGATAATCTACAAAGCTAAGTGAACTGAACAAACCTTTTTCCTTATTCCACCTCTTTGCTTTCTTCCAACTCCTTGACCTAATCCACCTTTCTCCAAATCACTGCTTTCATTTGCACTCCACTTCCTTTCTTTCTTTGATCTGCAGCATCTCCTTTCCTCTCACTTTCTGAATAATTCTTCCCATTCCTGCAGCTCAACACCGGCCTCCCACCAGTACCTCTGAGTCTAAACTTCCCCTTTTTTCTGTCACTGGTCCCTTTCTGACCCTTCATCCTAATTCTGCTAGGTCACCAGGTGCATCCCCTCTTCTCTAATATTAAGATTCTTTTGCCAATATTGACTATATTAAACAAGCAGGAGCTACCCTGATTTCAAAGATAACATAAATAAAAGATAAATTTTTAAGTGACTGAGCAAAGGCCACAAGGCAAGTCAGTAGTATCATATGGAATAAAATACAGAATCAGGCTGATCTGTACTTGGGCCACTTCACAGTCTCAACTGGATCACAGCACTGACCAACTGGAATAGATTTATGTCGAGTCTAAACCTGAAACAGCCACTGGGGGAAAAAAAATAAATGTTCTTTGGCAGTACATTGAAACTATGATTAAAAAGATGATTAAACGTTTCTATTTTTGGGGGGGAACCCCAAACAAACAAACAAACAAAAACTAACCAAAAAACCCCACCAACAACCAAAAAAACCCTCAACCCAAACAACAAAGAACCTCTTCAAAACCCTTGAGCTACAGCAGTACCTCGTTTCACACAGGGAACAAGGCAAGAAAAACATGTTGCAGTGACTTTAGCTATGGGAAAATGACTGCTACTTTGGACTGAGCTGACAGCTGACTTAAGAGTCATCACTAGGGCTAACATCTTCCTTCTCCTCACAGTCTCTGTGGTCTGGCATGTCTTAAAACTTTAAAAAAAAAAAAAAAAAAAAAAAAGCAGCCCTGCTGATTTCATAAGTATCCAAAGAGCCTGTTTGGAGGATGAAGTCAACTACATATGGTTCTATTTATTTGTTTGTTTTGGGGTGGGGAGAGGGAGTGAGTGGCAAATTTTCAGCCCTAACAACCTTCATAAAAGCTTATGAAGTCAAGAGTTCCTCAAGGAAAAGAAACACTCTTAAAGTTTGTGTTTATTACATAAATGCCAACATATTTGCAAGATTCCAAAACTCAGGCAGCATCCAGCCTGAATGATTAAAGATTATTTCTCCTCGAGGATTTGAATCCAGCCCAGATAATCTGTAATCCAAAACTGCCTTTGGATAGCAGGTCGATATAATTTACACAAAACCCTCCCTCTGTATACAGAAGTGATACTAAACAGGTACACCAGGCAGGTCATGTCCTAATGCACACTCAGACCTCTGCACCACAAACCAAACCAAATTGCATTCAAATGCATGACCAAAGCTTTCTGCATTTTCTTTTAGTGGAGGGGGAAGAAAAATATCTCCCTAGGAAACAAAAATACCCCTTCTCTGTGCTTAATGAATGGGAATTGACATAGAAAAAGGCAAGAAATGAGGTAAGGTTGCTTTTTCCCTCATTTTCTATATTATGACCACAATGCACACATACACTCCCACATTTAAGAATATAACCACATACTCATATATAGCTGCATCTAATTCAAGTACTGGTCACTTGGGGAAACTTAGAAATTCAATAATTCTGTGACTCTGATCCTACAAATATTACCAGTTGGGAGCTAACATACATTTCTTTTTTTTGTTCATCCTAAAGCTTTGAATTTGCTCATTAGCCTAATGAATATCTCATCCTTGTGTGGCCTATAACAGCAGAAAGAGCAGTTATTATAGCAGTTCCCCACTGCAGCAGGGGAAGCTTGTCTGACCTCAGCATCCCTCAGCACTTTCAGCAAACATGGATCCAGTACAGCACATGTATATCCTCATGGAGCTTTCCTGCTAACCCAGACACAGGAAAGCGAGAGGTGTGCAGAGAGCACAGAGACTTTTCTCCAGTCACAAGAGAAAAATCTCATCCCCAGGGGTTTTCTCCATCTGCTCCTGGTAAGAGAAAATTAACAATCTGTGGCACAGGGGCAACATGTGCTGTAAAAAAGGTTCACTAGCTCAAGTGCTTTGGCTGTGCTGAACATTTCAGTTGTGACCAACATAATTTCCTGTCATTCCACTTTTCCCAAGTTGCCTCTACATCTGTCCTGACTCTATGTGAAACTCCTGTTTATACTTGGGTAAGAAAACTAAGAGATAGTAACAGTTAACAGATTTTTTTTATTTATTTCTATAAAGCTTCTCAATTAATATAAAAATTACCCCAAAATAACGAGTCTGGTTTGGGGATTTTGTTTTGTTCTGTTGTTGTTGTTGACAAGTTGTTTTGTTTAATTTCTTTTTTTTTTCCCCTCAGGTTTTTCGGTTGTGGGTTTTTTTGGTTTCTTTTGTTTTGGAGGGTTCTGTTTGGGGTTTTTTTAAAGAAAAGAAAGCTGAGATTGTGATTTTGATTCTGTTGAAAAGTCCCCTGGCCCATTCCCAAAACATATGCCTGATGAGCAGAACGATGACTCTCCTAAATGTACTAAATGGGGCAACGTTGGGACCTCTTCCAAAATTTCTTTCCATCTGTCCATCTTCTGCCCAGCAATTCATCATCTCCCCCAAATCTCTCGTTCTTCAGCCTTGGCACTGATATTTCTCTCTGTCCCACATTAACCCGGTCACATCCCACCTCTGAGCAGCACCTTTGCTCTTCCTGGAGTTGTTTCCTTTCACAGAGATGACACCAGTTAAACGCTCCAGTTTACCATTTCCAAAGCCAGGTGTCACTGGAGCAGAACCCACTGCTGGCAAAAGGAAGAGGGATAGTTCTGTGTCACCGATCTTTTGTTTTCTGCTGCAAAAAAAGGCATCAATCCAAAAAGCAGAGGAATCAACACCAGCTTCTACACCAGCTCACAGGAGTTCCAATAGTCCACTTGTCCCGTTTCTCTTTCGGATTCCTTTCTAAGCAAGGCTGAACCCTCTAGCCCCATTATCTGACCTCATCCCGCCCTGCTGAAATCCCCTCATTTGCCTGCACAAAACATGGAAAGAACTAGCACTGATCCAAGATTCCAGACTACCGATGGTCCCTGCGCACAAGAGAGTTAAGTACTAATATTGCATGTGCCCAGAAGAGGAGGCAGAAAGACTCTTCTGCCCGCAGCAGGTGAGAGACCTGCAATTTTCCTGGGAATCGGGCTTTTTCCTTTAGCCTTCTGATTTACAGCGCAATCAATAGGTTGCTGCCCATCGCTGCCATCCCGTTTAGTTTCAGAATTGATGGGCGGCAGCGCTCCAGCGCTATTGTGTTACAGACAAACTGCGAAATGCCACCGAGGCGAGTGCTCGGCTGAGTCACGCACAGTCAGCACAACACAATGGGCCAGAAGGGCTGGAAAGGCTCCGCACGGACCCGGCCGTGCCAAGGCATCCCGTTCCCTCCTGTCAGCAGCCCTTGCCAAGGCCATTTCTTGCCCCGCAGAGGTTCTGACAGCAGAAATTCTTCTTAGGTCTCTCTCCCTCTCGCACACATACACACACACACACACACACGCGCGTTTCATCGGATCACTTCTCAGCCTGCGATAGCCTTATCACACCCTCCTAAAGCTGGGAAGTACTATTAAATGGGGATAACAGGAGAGGGCAACAGCAGGAAGCAGACGAGTTAGCTAAATGAGCTGAAAACAACTTGTCAGATAACACGTCAAGACAATCCAAGTCCTTGCTTCTGCTGAGGGGGCAAAGAAGCCCCTCCTGCCACTTTTCCCTCAGCACATTTCCCTGACTAGATCTGGCTGAAAAACGTTGTCTTTCCTTGGCTGGTTTACCACAGCATACTTGCAGCAGTACCGAGGAATGTGGGGAGACAACGGGGTCCATTCCACTCGGCAGCCGTGCTGATCTCTGTCTGCATCAGCCCGTCTCAAAGCCGTGCCCTTAGGAACAACCTGACACTTGCAACCCAAATGCCAAGATCCCTCCATCTCCGGGCCGTAGATTTCAACTCCAAATGGTGAACGGCACTGAGAGAGTGCAAGCCTGCTTTCATTCAGGTTCTTCCATCTGCTTCCCTTCCCCCAGCTCAGTCGGAAGGGGTTCAAGCCAAATTCCTGCCTTTCTCTCAGACTCCCACAGCCAGAGCTTACAACGGGAAGCCCTCCAGCACATCCTCTCCTGGAGGTGCAGAGCAGCTAAACAACGTCATCAGCAGAGGCAGGCTTGGGTTTGGAGCGCCCCAAGTCAAGTCCTCCTCCAGCACCTTCCCTCCAGTGGGACGGCCTATCTTTGCCCCTTTCCCTGAACTGCACACGTTCTAAGTGATACTGCAGCCACAGCACCGCCAGGACCACTTAACACAAACCTGCGGCTTGAGAAACAACTATTTAGCGCATCATATCAACAAGTTCCTGGTTCATAGCTTGACACCCAATCCTGCCCTTTCACCTTCCAACATCTTTTGAAGGCGTTTTCCAAGAACAACTTACAGTAAACCAGCTTCGGAAGCCAAACAGACGTAAGAACGCTTTAATTACGCTGCAGCAGGTGAGACACACCTTTTCAAAGCTTTAAGGAAACAAAACACAAACCAAACCAAGCTTCTCCCGCTCCTAACAGAATGACATGAAGGCACCTCTCTGCCCACCACCCTATCCCATCAGGAGCAAAGGCTTTGCTCTAGCTCCGAGGAGAGTCTTTGTGCTGGCAGGCTAGGGGATATTCTGGGCAGCTGGACAACACCACATTCCTTTCCCTGTGAAACTTGTATGAAATGCTGCGTCTTAGACAGACACTTACTAGTGTTTAAACTGACAAAAAGAGAAAGAGAAAAAACCCCTACATTTCATCAATATTCCCAACTGGCTCATGTGCTCGTATCTACAATGCAAGGAGAAGAGAAACACTAAAAGGGGCAAAGAGAGGGAAAATGGAGTTTTTTCAGATTAAATGAGACACATGAGAGAGAAATGACAAAATGGTCAGCAAGTGCCTTCCAAAGTCACACAGCTGTACAGGAGCTTTTTGTACCAGAGAAGAGACTTTATAGCAAGCCAAAATAAAAACTGCTGTCTCCAAAGGAGTGCAAGGTATGGCATGAAGAGAAAGCAAAGGAAAAGGGAAGCTCAAGCTGCTTGGGCAGCTGTAATGCTTTGACTGGAACCAGTAGGTGATAAGCTATAAAACTCATTAGCTGAATGGGGGTAAGTATGAAGAGAGGCATCCTGCATTTTTGTCTCCAGCACCTGCAGTTCTGGCAGGAGGCTCCCTGGACATTTGGACATGGAGGACAAGTGAAGGCATGACACAGGAGGTGGTCTTGCCAAATTGCAGTCCCTGCAGCTGCAGGATAGAAGCACATGGAGCTCCTTTGACAGTCCAGAAGACAGACTGGCCAGTATCTTAACAATTAGACTTTTGCAAAGATAACAAAAATATCCACAGTGGTATCAGATACAAAATCAGCTATAAACTAGTGCAGACCCTCATTCATGCTTTTCAAAATGTACGGAAACCAACTGACAGAGACACAAAGAAGCAGCTTCTCTCTTAGGATCACTGCTCGAAATTACCCACACTGGAATAGTTCTTCACTTTCTGAGGATGCCTGGTGTCAGCTCTGGCATCACAGCCAGCTCCAGTGACCAAGACAGAGTATCAGACTGAACGGGTCAGTGGGCCCAACAAGTCCCTGGCACTTTACCATGGGCATAAAGCAAACCACACAGCAACACATGAACCATGACACCCCACACAATGATGATCCAGCAAGATGCCACAGCAAGAGGCATGGAAGAGCCACTGACAGTAAATATGGTCTATCCAACCAACACCTCACTCAGTTTCATCCATCATTCATGTTTATCTTATGTAACCAAAATAATAAAAAAATCCATTTCTGTGGTATTTGACATTGAAGTTTGTGCTACCCCACTGCATCAGCCTGCAGCCTAGGTATCAGATGCATAAGAGTCCTAGGAGAAACAGGAACAACCTGCAAATACCAGGGAAGTAGATGCTCCTCCCCAGTAAGAATTAAATTCAAGAGTTCTCCGGGGCAGAAATGTGGCTTACAACAAAAACTCAGGAGACGGGACTAAGAAGGAGGATTGAAATATAAGGCTACATTTAACATAATGATCTTCTAGGGAAAGACATTTCTGCTGTGCAAAACTCACTATGGCTCATCTCTACCTGAACGGCTCTCCATGGGGTCTGATCAACTAAAGTGTATGTTCCACTGCTGAGGGACAGGCCAGACTGTCCCTCAGCAGTGGAACATACACTTTAGGTGAAAGGCAGGTGAAACAGAGGGCCTCTGTGAGGTCTCTGTGACCTCCATTCTCCCAAGGCACAAGCTGGAAGTCATTGCTCCTAAAAGGTAATAAAAAATTGAGGAGTTTGGAGGGAAGAGAAGATCAGATTCTATATTTGAGATTCTGGGAGCTGAAAGGGAATAAAAAGCTGGTTGAAGCCTAACTCGGTTAAAAACCCCTACGTGCAGGCATAGAAACAATGCTCATTTTACATCAGAAACCAGGAAACGAGGTGGAAGGAGAGTGCAAGACAGCACTGTGTTTGTGCATTAGGGTTTTTAAGTACACTGCAGGATTCCTGTCTCAGAGTACTCCCTGAGTTACATCAGACTGTAATGGCCTGTTGATTTTGAGAGATTATGGTAGAGCTGCTGATGCAGGGGGAGAGGAGATGGAAGGAGAGAGATGTGATGCATCAGCCAGCGTGCACACACATTTCAGATGATTATCCCTACACTCCTGTGCGAGAAAGACACGGCAGATTCACAGCAGGACTGGGAGCAGGAGTGGACCATGCACGGGACCCTGTTAGCAACCAGTGCAGCCACAGCAGGTGGGGTTTTGCCCCTCTGGGGCAGCAGATGCCAAAAGCAACATTTCTGCAGGGGAGTCCCATCCAGGGCTGGCAGGACCAGAGCCACAGGGCACGGCATGGCAAGCATAATGGAGAAGGTGAATCCCATGTTTAAGGTGTGCAACATGTTCCTGAGATGGATTCAATCTCACTCTGCCAGGCTGTCAACTTTGCTTGCCTGCCTATTTCTCTCTCCTGTATTTCACAGAAAGATGGTATCCTTTCCTTTTCCTTTCTTTGCTCCCGGGCACAAGCAATCAAGAACAAAGGATGAAAGAAAAATGCAGGGGGGGAAGGGGGGGGGAGTGAGGCGGGGGAGGGACATTTGAGAGTTAGGGAGCAATCTTTAGCAGAGAGAAGATAATTTAAAGGAAAAAAAAAAAAAAGGCAAAAAGATGCAGAGGCTTGGGAAAAAAAACCCACAATATGTAAATGAGGTAGAACAAAAATGAGAGCTGGGAAAAAAAAAATAAAATCACACTAAACCAACCCATGTCTCCATAGGCTCTGCGTCTCTCAGACAAGGAGATGCCATTGGGGTGAGGGGTTCCCAAACCCTCCTACCACCCTCCACCTCCAGCAGATACCCATGGCTCACTGCAGGCAGGAAATCTACCCTCTGGGGCATAGCAAAGAAAGGGAAGAGGGAAGAGTAAAGCAATTCTGGAGCAGTGAAAATCCTTGTTTTCTCTCTGAGGTAGGGAGCTGTGGGGCAAACAGAACCAGCCAGGTGCTTCTAACACGATGTCTATCAAACAATCTGATTTCAAGCTTCACTGGAGGAATCCCTCAGCAGCTGCTTTAATCTACTGCAGCATTTTTTCCCCCACAGCAGGCTGCATTCCCCTTGTGCCTCCTCCACTCTTCCAGTAGGACAGAGGTCCCACAGGAGCAGAGACCTCCACCTCAGCTGGCAGGTTGCCTCACAGACTGAACTACCTCGGGCCACACCACAAGCTAAGGAGGATCAGGCTTGAACTGGAGCTTTCCAAAGGGCATCCAGCTGCACAAGGAAAAGCAGGTTTTTTCTCCTGCAGATGACATACTATTTTTGATGCAGAGCCCTCACACGGCTCAGAGGTGGGTGTCAGCAAAGGTGGCTTCTTCCCTGCAGACCATGAAGCAAATAACTCATCCATCAGCTTGTTCATTAGCGACACCGTAGCTGGCAGTGTTGCGACACACCATAGTGCAGTTACCCTTCCACTCATCATTTACTTCTTCTCCTTCCAAGGTATGGCAAAACATCAGTGCATGCTCCTCAGATGGGAACAGTGAGAGCAGCAGGGAACTAGGGAGCAGCAGGATTACTGGCTTTTAGACAAAGTCTGGGGCTGACTCACCTGAAATACCACCTTTTAGCACCAGGAGTGCTCTCCTTTCATGTAAACAGCAGCTCCTCTGCTCCAGCTTTGTTCTCCTGTCCATATTTCTATTTGTATCATTATTTGTTTGTCCAGTTCTGCCTGTGAACACATGAATCTAGGGACTATAGGCTATGAGTTGGTCCTAACAAAATATTTTTTAAAAACTCCATCAGTATCAGAAACATGGTATTACTTTTACTCATTATCAAGGAGCATCACTTAGTAAATACTAACTGCCGAGAAGTACAAGTCACAGTGGTGTTGCAAAGGTTAGTTAAAAAGCAATTTCAAGAAGCTAACAAATTCCACATCAAAGGTGTCTAAGCTCTGGTGGCATGTCTGAAAGCAAAAGCTAAGCCTTGCACCATATTTTACGAAGGACTATGGATATCAAGGTACAGCAAACACAGGAAGCTGTGCTGGTATTGAGGGCAGTCAGATGTCTAAGGGGAAAACAGCAAGAGAGCAAAAACACAGCAGTGAGAGGACAGGGAGAAGAGAACTATAAGTTTTATCAGAGATTTCTCCCATGCAGATTGGTAATTCCCATCACCTGCAAAGGTCACTCTCACCTCCTGAAACCAGAATGGCTGCAGGCACTGGCTGTATTTCCCAGGAGCTCCCTTCCTCCCAGGTGTGACTTTGACACCCCAGAGACCCACGGGGAGGCACAGTGAGAAGATGTATGATGTCTCAGTTCACATCTTAGCCAGGTTTGTGTCCCCATCAGTAAGAACTGCCACCACAACTGACACTAATTGGTTCTCTTGTCATGCTGCAGAGGTGACACAGACCACATGGGTACAGACAAGAGGCCTCCGTCTCCCTGGCCCCCCCAGGTCACTGCCAGGCACCCTGGTAGGACAGTGTGCATACATAGCTGGTGTTGCCCGTGATGTGTGATGCCTGCCTGGTGAATAAAGAGCATCACTATCTAGAGCTGTTGAGCCTGCGTCACTCACTGCAAGAAGCGGGGGGGAGGAAGACAACTACCAGCTTAAACCAGATTTTACTGGTAGGAGCATCACCAGAATCCAGGCTCTCAGGGACTTTACAAGGGATCCTGAAACATTACTAGCTGCAGTTGCAGCCTCCATATCCTCTGTCAGCCTGGAAAAACACCAATTAGCACACGTGTGCATTAGTGCATGTATGTGTTTGCATGAGCCTGCGGTGCAAACATACACAATAAACAGCACGAGGAAGAAAGAGATTGTTGTTTGAAGCTCAAAGAAGCTATTTGTAAAAATCTGTGTGCAACTGAGAATGAAAAAAAGGCAAAAATTACTTTCATCTTTCTGTGAGGCAGAGGGGGCAGGGAATTAAGCACACACACTCCCCAAGCAGTGCCCAGGAAGAATTATGCTGCTTGTGATAAATGCACTTTTCTGCTTCTGTGAAAAATCTGACATAATGAAAGTACCTTGAATGCAATTACTGGCGTTTGTTTAGCATGGCAGGGCATTGCACTGCCACTGGGCTTGCTCCTCTCTGCTCCCAATTAGCATGCCAAGTATTCCAGCCACACACATGGACTCACAGGTCAGGGATTGGTGCGGAGGAGCAGCAAACAGCTACCTGCCCACCAATGAGGGAACGAGCGATGTGCTGGAAAGCTCCAGCTTCCTTCATTTTACATCCTCCCATCCCTATCATACTCTTTTCCTCCACTCCTCCAGGGTCTCTGGAGGCAGTGATAAAAACCACAAGCTCTCCCCCTCCTCTCTCAGATGGTCTCATTCACGGCTCATGGCAGACCCAGTTTTCTCTGGGGACTCACTAATGAAGACGGCCAACGTTAATCTCTTTCCCCCTCCCTGACGGGTCGATTTATAGTTCCACGGAGAGTCCTGGATTGCAGCCAGAGGGCTTGACACATTCTTCTTGTTCCAAGACGAAAGGGGAGGGGGTGAAGACAGGCTTGCGCACACGCACTGAAGACACACACACACACAATTTGTGATTTGGGTTCAGCTGGAAGATGTAGCTGGAAAACCTGTTTACCTGTTCTGAAACGGCAGCTGAAGGGAGCAGTAGCCAAGAGTGCCTTTGTGTATATGTGCACATTCCAAACACCTTTGTGTTTCCATAGCACCTCTTCCAGCCCCAAGCCCCCGAACCACAGGGATCACTCCCTCATCACCAGGATGAAATAAAACATCAGCTGTGTGCCAGCAGCATTACCTGTGACTCATTAAGAGAGAAAGCAAACGATAACTTCTCCAGGACCAACGGCAGGGGGAGGGAAAGGGGAAATTTCAGACAGGCAGAAAGCAATGAACTGGAATTTGGCCAGGACACTGAGGTTAGTGTCCCCTCATCTCGTGAGAAGTACAGTGGGATCTTTAACAATCGATTGATCAAGACCTCGACTTTACCTCTCATCCATAAGTGTTTCCAGTACTCCTTGCAGCTTCTTCAAGAGCAGTGCTGGTGCACGGGCTCAGCTGCGGCTCAGGGAGAAATGCACCCCTCTGGTACCCCCACCTGCTTTTTCTACAGCACTGCAAGGCACTGCCTCTACTGGAACTCCTCAGACCCGTCACTCCCACAGCTGCACCTTCAAACGAACAGGAGAGGAGAGACTCAGGTGTATTTTTACAACTGAGCTACGAGGGAGCATCCCTTCCTTTCCCCACGTGGCAGTCTCTGCCGTAGCCTTGCTGGAAGCCCTGACTCGGTGCTGTTTGTTCAGCTCGGCTCCCCGTGCACACAGCTGGACCACACTGACAGCACAGCTCTGCTAATAGGGTCAGTCAGTGAGCTACTGCTGCAGAGCTGCAGGGGAGCATAAACACTGCCTTTATTCCTGTAAGACCTATACATTACGTCCTCGCCCCCACCCCCTCAGGAACCAAGTGGTGGATTTAAAAGGAGCACTGTCAACCCACTTAGGCCCATTATTTTGCACTAGAAGAAATGGCCTTTACAAAGCTCAGTAGAAGCACACTCTCATTCCATCTTTTAAGTAATCCTGAAGGTTTCAATTGCAGGGCTGTAAACCACAATGCAAAAAAGCACAAATAGATCAGATCAGATACAAGACTGCCCAGACACAGAGTTCCCCTTGCCAAGCTGAACTGCAGTCCAAAACCAGAAATGAACGCTGCACGTAATGATAGTATTTTACATTTCCACTGCACTTTCCATACTGAATGATCCCCAAATGCACACGCATGTGCATGTGTGTGCATACAGAGAGGTAGGACGTTGGGAAAATTCACTTACTTGTGACAAAAACCAAGAAATTGTCATCCAGTGGTAACACCTTGTACTGAACTGGAAGCCTTCATTAATACACAGACAAGCTCATAGAAAATCACTATAATGTGAAACAAGACTAAGCCAAGCCACAGCAATCTGTAGATCAGCAGCTCCAGCACTTCTGCTGCTGCTCAGCGTTTCCCACAAAACAGATTAGAAACTGATCTTTTATTGCCTCTCACCCTCTTGTTTCCCAGCAAAGCCCAAGGTGCCAATTCCACTTTGCTATCACAGGGCAGGGGCAGCTCTGCAGCTCTCAGTCCACAGTCTTCCCTTCTCCCTCCATCAAGTGCTTTGCAGTCTGTAAGCAGGCACGTCCCCCAGCCCTGTGAGCTGCAAAAGCCCCATTTTACAGACAGCAGAGCATCTCAACACGGGAACCAAAGCCAGGGACAGTGCCCAAGCCATAGTGCTCCTCTTTCCCTCCTGACAAAAGTGCCTGTACCAGGAACAAAGGCCTGTTCTCTACTTTGTGCCACCCAAATGCTCTGAGCAAGGATGAAAAGAGCCAGGAAAGAACACTGGAAGACAAGCAAGAGCAGAGACCTGACTAGGAGAAACCTTTGACTTCCTCAGGAGGCTAGGAGGCAGGGGAGAGAAGAGCAGGCACTAGCTCACATCTCAGCCTGGGGATGCTGGGTCACTCCTTTCTCCTTCTTGTGTGTCTGTGGCAAGTCAGGTTCGTCTTCCACATATTAAATATCTCACAGTAGTTTTAAACTCCCCTCAGAGCACACAGGCATTTCAATGCTGGTATGTGTCCAAGCACATGAAGAATGAGGGTAGGAAGTTCAAGGGGAGACAGAGAAGGAAGAAGCTCTGAAGCAATACAAAAATGAACTAACAGGTCAGAAGCAGGGAAGGAACCAGTCTGAGGTTATGAAATGATATAACAGCTGGCTTGAGAAAGCTGGGTTATTTTTTTAAAATAAAAAACAGGAATCACACCAACAAAACAACGTAATCAAGTGTAGTACACAACTACCCGTTCAGGAAAGAGCCTTAGCCCTCACACTAGCATGAGGCAAATATCTGCCTTTGATGCCCCTCAGAAGAATCTGTTCATTCAGCAACACACTGTAGTAACATCTAAAGCTCAATGAATGACTGGCCCATGCCCCTCTTGGCAGATATTCCGGGGAAGAAAGATATTTTGTCAAGGACGCTGCAACAACACCCTCCCCTACACTTAAAGAAACAGTCATGGGATTGCTGTGATGGAGAGAGGACTCCAGGTTTTAATAAGGTCACATGTGAAAGAGCCCCACCTGATAAGCTGCATGGAAGTCAATTCATTGACCTCAGCACATGAAGTTGTGGTTGCAGGTTGTGTGGGCAATTCATACCTGATGCTAAAGGCCATCCCCTCTGGCTAAAAATGGGAGACCAATGTGATTTCCTAAATTTAATTTAATTTAGTAATCCAGTACTTTATTCAAGAATACAAGGAAGAGCCTGCTTAAAACAGGATTTTTATCTTGACAATGTCACTTTAACAACAAATAGCTGGCTGCTCAGTCCCCTTAGCAGGAGACAGCAGGTGCTCAGCTGGCTGATTTAGCAGCAGCCACAACTGCCACAGTGCAGCTCACAGGCTGCAATTCCCCCTGACTCAGATTCCTACGGAGGGGGAAGGGCTAAGGAAGCCAGAGGAAAGGCAAGGGGGTGAGCTTGGGGTGAAGTGTTACTGGATTAATGAACAAACCTCACTGCCACTTCCCTGGGACATCCTCACTGGGCTGAGGAGCACCTACATCAGCTGCCTAAAAAGACAAAATTTTTTGGCCATTTCCTTTACCTCACACATCTTGCCCATCCAGCAATTAAAGGTTTTTTTAGACAGAAAGACTATGAGAATCAGTGGGCCAAGAAAATTTTATCTCCTGAACAGTGAGAAACTGAAAGCTGTGTTGTTAAAAAGGGAATGGGATTTTAATCAGCTCACAGCAAATTCTGGATGGTCTTCACTTGATTTTCCAACTGTCTGTACCAAGACTTGTATTTATCAAGATATTTTAAGCTGCAGAAAGGCAAAATTCTCTTACCTACAATTAAAGTATTAGTGCTCACAGAAACATCCATTATACCTCAGTAGCAGTTCTCTAAGGCCTCCAAAAAATTAAAACACAGAGCACACATTACTCTTTATTGCAGCCTTAGATATATCAAGCTTGATGACAGTACCATTTTTTAAATCCATTGTGATGGGGTGAATGGGGGAGATAAATTGGTACAAGCCTAGTTTAGAACATTCCCTTTGGGTCATATGTAAAACTAATCTAGTGCTAACACTAGAAAACACACTCAAGGAGAGAAAAAAATATCCTTCCATTTTTTTAATAAACATACTATCAGTGGAAGAGGTTTGAGTAAAAATAACAATATATGAGTTTATTAGCCAACTGTTATTGCTGGCTACTCAATCCAAGAAGGACTTCAACAAGTCGGAATTTACAGGGCTGGGAGCCTGGTAGGCCCCTAGTTCTTATTTTGTGCCAATTTGCATTCACTCATGCTCCTGGGCAAGTGATGATGCCATCAGCAACTTCAGACCAGCTGGGAAAGTGGGTTAAGAAAGCAGTGGACACTCATCAAAAACTAGGTCTTGCCTGCAGAGGGGCACACAGGAGAGGTAAGCTGAAGCACTTTAAGTGGATGGGTGAAATTACATAAAACACCCATAAACACCCATATGGACAGATTTATACAGAATGCAAACGTATCCCTGATTTATCTGCTTCATTACTAAACCTATTTTTACTAAATCAGCTGAAAGTTAATTTCAGTCTAAATAAGGGTATGGTCAGATCAGCCAAGCAATTGGGTCAGGGTTGTCCTTTCAGACAGATATCAGTAACTCACCATATGTGCTTCCAGTCTTCTGCAACACAAAGAAACTTACAGTTTCCTCCGAGAAATCTCCCACAAACTGTTTTTGTGAGACTTAAAAATCAGAGGGGCCACTTTGGCCAGGACTCAGCAATCTGGTACGTTGGCAGGGGCAGACTACAAAGGATATCCCAGCAGTTGCCAGTTTAGCACTGTTTCTTGGCTCCAAAATTAAATAGACATCCAGTTCTTAATTTTTTGCGCCCAAAAAGTACAGCTTTGACCCTGTAGGGATGCTGTCTTGGGAACACCAAGAAGAGGCATATCTGCTGCGGGACATTTTCCAGCCCCTCAGAAACAAGAAGCCAGGTGAGGGCTGCTGCCCATTCACACACCCTACTCCAGGACTGGGCAGTGACTCAAGAAAATGACTTCCTGACATCCCCCCTGCAGTGACCCAACCAGGCACCTGCCTCAGGAGATGCTAGCATGCCTTTATGGCTTTGATAAGAGATGCCTCACGTGCATTGGCTTCCTTACTCAGAGAAGGGCCCGCCAAGCCACCTGGGTTCAACACTGGGTGAACAGATGTCCTGTAAGTGGATATTGAGAAATGAGCTTGTCTCTGAGTACAGGGGAGATACAGAGCTGGCACAGGAGCTGTTTCTTGAGGAACAACGACTTGCTGGCAGCAGGGAAAACACTAGTTTGGAGTCTACCTGATTTTCAGTCCTTCCTGCCATAGGAATCACCCATCACCCTTGATTGGGATTTTGTAAGAATGAGAACACAAGGACAGAGAGAGATGTCACTGCTCCCCCAACCCTCCCGCACCAGGAGTTGGCTGGTTGTGCACTCCATAGTGCCTGACCACACCAAAACCCTTCCAGCCCATCTCCCAACGTGTCACAAGTGCCATTCTCTCCAGGCAGTTCCATGTACTCAGCACACACCAAGTGCCAGGCTCCCTGGCTCTTGGCTCTTTCCCCCTCTCAGCAGGGCTGTGCAGCATCAATGTTTCACCAGCAGCGCTCGCTCTCCTCACAGCACATCTCTGCTCTGACCTACTGCCCCAGGCACCTGGCTCCTGGCCCCCAGAACCCACAGCTGCCCCTCAGTCCTGTGCTCTGTGTGCCTGGAAAGCAGCAAAACCCCTCATCACCCCAGGCAGCCAGCTCGGACCACCAGCCTCATCCTGCCTGCAGCTTAACTGGCCTATTAAGGCTGGAAGGGGAAAATGCCCAGCACCCACCCTGCATCCCTGCCAGCCCCTTCCCTTCCCCAGCCTGACACTGTAGCGTAAACCCTTTTGTTTCTCAAAAATATTCCTCTGCAAAAATACAGCAATTATTTCAGAAAAATCTCTTCCCTCACCACTGGTTAGAAATACCATAGTCTGAGACAGGTGATGATTGCAGACAGCGGAATATTCCAGAAAAAAAAGGAAGATTTGGGGAGGGGGAGGGGAGGAGGTATCTGGGATCCAATCTTTCTTTCCCTGCCAATCCCCTCCGTCTCTAGGAGATTTCATTTTTATCAACAGGATTTCTGTGAAATTTTCACTCAATCCTCCCTCTCTCCCATTTCCCATCTGAGCTCAAAGGTGCACAAGAGTAACATGCTGCTACCCTTTTCTCACAGCCTGGACAAATAAGTCCTCAGCTAGCCACACGGCAGCCATTAAAAATATATTAACATACCCAGCAGGGTCTGTCACTTTTTCTTTTCCTCCTCCAGCCCCCACACCCCCCTTCTTCTTAAACACAGAGAAGGAAGAAATCTTGCCACAGTAACAAGAGGTTTTCATCAAGTCTCATTACCTCGAGCACAGCCACGCACCACAGCCCCCACAGAGAACAGCCTTCGGTTCCCGCTGTCATTAAAGGAACGAAGATCTTAAACAAAAATTAAACCCTGGACAGCATGAAGTTGGGAGCACATGAACGGATCAGGCAGGGAAAGGCATGGGAAAGCCAAGGGGAAGAGCAGGAGCAGAGCCACCAGACAGGGCTCCACTCTATCAGCTCGGGAGGGATGGAGCAGGTTAAATGTGTCCCACGGAGAAGGGCAGAGGGAAGCATTTCGAGTCAGCATCAAGGCACGCTGTATTTCCCACACTTAGTGGCACGGCAACATCCTGGAACACTAATAAGGCTCAGGGTGAAACCAGCCCAGCAATCATGATAAAAAAAAAAAAAAAAAAAAAAAAAAAAAAAAAAAAAAAAAAAAAAAAAAAAAAGCACAAAGCTTTGTCTCAGTCTGTGATGTTCCATGAAAGGATGATTTTGCACACCCGACACACTTTGTGTCCATTTTTACTCCAGGGGGTCCTCATCCCTTCCAAACAGCATTGTGTCCCATGCATCCTGGAGCAGCTGCACAGCACATCTTAACCTGCAGCAGCTGCTCTAAGCCTGAAGAAGGTGGCCGCTGGTGTTTAATAGCTCAGGAGGAGGGTTTGAAGAGCCGAGGCAGCAACTCTACATTTAAACAAGGGATTTCTATACCAGGGGGTTGTTAGTCAAAGGGCTATCAAGTCAAAGTGCTCTTAAACTGTAGTTTTTCAAGTATTTCTTTGAGCAAATCGCTGGGTTAAGCAGCTTTCCTCTCCACCTTGGCTACTTTAATCCAGATCAATTCCCTGATCCAGTTCAATGTGCAGCAGCACGTTCAGCTGCATTGGCACAGCTGAACAAGCAGCTCAGAAGCAGCAGCAGGAACTGCTGAAAACACCCTCAGATTCAACAGGCACGGCATTTAGTCCCAGGGGAGCCAGACACTGCATACAAATCCCATGAAAACAAAGGGAAGAGGGACACTTCATACATGGTTAACAGGGAAAAGATTAGCCGAGTCAGAGGACACAAACTAACCAAAAATCTGGTGACAGTGTGGCCATGTTTTATGCACCTCTAGACAAGACAGAAGTTTTATTTCTCCCATGGGAATGGAGAAAAGCAAAAAGCTCTTCCTCGTGAAGGGGGCAGTACAGTCAGGAAAGGCAGAGCTTGCAGAAGAACCAACAATGGCAAAGCACCGATGAAAGGTGGACAAAGACCTCTGGGGGTCAAGGAGAGGATAGAAGCCCACGGCTGGTGAGGAATAAGAACTGTGTGGGAACACCAGAGAAATAACTCACTGGCAGAGAAGTGAGGAGCGGAAGGCAGCCAGGACAGGAACTGGAGGACACAAAGGGAGGATGAGGATATAGAGGATCCACACTGGGCACAGAGGAAAGGATCAGGAGAAATATTAAGAAAACTACTTCACATCTCTGGTGTCACAACCACTCTGGTTATGAACAGCTTAATGGGTCATTGTCCAAACAGTTCACACACCCCCTGGCTCTGGAGTAATTACATCCATTCTTTAAAAAGGCATCACGTAACAAGGTCTACCCAAATTATAGAGGCAGATAAGAGAGTACTGACTGTACTAGAAAGTGATTAGAAAATAGTGATAGAAAATTTCATAACAATACAATGCAAGCCAAAGATACATTCTCCTCTGCAGCACTGAAATGTGCTCTACTCATCCCACCTTGGAAAGGGAATGCAAGAAACTGAGGAGGTTCAGCAACAAAGAGAAGAGACCTGAAAAGTATCAAATGTTTTCATGAAGTCCACAAACACAAAACAACAGCCACGTACTGTGGAAGGAAGTCTTCTAATGCCTCTATACTACAGTGCATACTAGGGCTGTGACACTGGGTGTGTGCTGTCCTCCCCAGGAAACCTGTCCATCTGCTCACAGCCAGCCACTACAACCTGCCCTAACTAACACCAGCCTTAGAAGAGTCACTCCTTGAGCTACAGCAAGGCAGACTCTTCACCCACACCTGCCAAATTGGATGCATGGCACACAGAGTCGACATTGCTGAGGCTCATGGTTGGTATTTCCACAGCCTCACAGATGAACAGCTTGGCTGGGTTGCTCTTCCTTGCTGCTTCAACATAGACAGCACAAACTCTGTCATGTAAAAGAAATCAAAAGCCCTGCTTTAAACTGACTGCAGGAATATACCGGAGTCTTACCCACACTTTTGGATTTGACAGCAACACAATTAGGTCATGGGATAGCTGTAATGTAACAGATTCCTTGGACTTGGCTCTATCCAAGGTAGAGACACACACAAATGCTGCTTCGGTGTGCATTTCCTTACTTGCCAGCAGCCTGGATTCTTGAAAACGGACTCAGATGACAAGTCTGTCTCGGTTCACAAGTCAGGCCTGTGGCGTAGGCTCCAGATCTCAACTTCTGCAACAGCCTCCAACAGCAGCACTAAGGACAGTGGAGTCTGAGCCAAGGTACAGCTGCCTACAGCTGAGACAGGCCTACAGTAAATGGCAGAGAAGGAAGACCAAGCTCTAGGCAGCATGTGCAAGAAAGGCACTGGTATTGATGCAGGCTAAGACCATCCTAGGGACCAGTAGTCTGACACTCATGATTAAAGCCCAATCAAGAAATGCTTCCTGACAGGAAAGTCTATTAGGCTGCCAAGAGGCTCCCACAGGAAGTGGAAGAATCCTCATCTCACTTCCCTGTAAGAGTGATGGGACAAGCAGTAAGGAATCAAGCCCTAAGACTGGTGAGATTGCCTGACAGAGGAAGTCTCATAAGATGCCTCAGGAGTAATGCGAACTTAAAAAATTTCCTCTGCGCCTCGTGCAAAATATCTCCTCCCCAGTTCTGCTGACACTGCTGCTTGCAGGGCAGCAGCATGGACTAGATCACTGTAGCCCAGGTCTTTGGAGGAATGGGGCTTCTAACCCACAACAGGTGACTAATGTATGTTACAGCATGGTCCTGCCAATGGCTGCACCCCCAAAACCAATGGGATGATGGTGGCACAGAACAGGAATGAGAGGTGAGGAAATAAGATTTCTTATGCCATGCTACAGGCAGACATCTTTATATTAACTCTGTGTGCATGAAATAATGCAAAGAAAGGAAGTGGAGGATGCAATCAGGATGGAGGGTGTTTACTAAACTATGATTGAGTGTGGTCAGACCTGTGTAATAGTATGTGGCCTAACATAAATGGAGATTATCTTAGTTTACAGCAGACACTGTCCATGTTGAGATTATATATATATATATATATATATATATATATATATATATATATAAACAATATATACAGCATCAAGCAAGTTTCTGACGCACTGGACTGGCACTAACTTAAATGTCTGAGGTCTGAATGACTGCTTCAGTTTATACTTTATTTAACGTTTAATTGCACCCCTTACGTATTTCCTATTTTTTTTAAATGCAAAAAGATCAGCTTGGTTTTGAACTGTGCAAATTGATAGGAATGCTTACTGGGCCATATATAAAGCTAGTAGATGCCTATCTCCCATTTGGTTTGGGATTTAGTTGTTGTTATGGTTTTTGAAAGGTTTGAGGGTTGTTGGGTTTTGTTTTTTTTTTTTTTTTTTCCCTTTGGGCATGTGGGGAAAAGAGGTGTTAAGGATTCAAAAACTAATGTTTCACAAAGTTCAAAATTAACGTCTCAACTTGTAACACACTTCCCCTCTCCCACAACACTGGTTGTAGAAGCTACACGTGGCTGACACCACTCATGAAGCTCCATATGGTTCTGCTTCTCCTCACTTTTCTTCAGCCTAACAAACTTTGGCACTGCTCAGATTTTCCTGGTCCTGAGGAAACAGGAAAGATTTCCAGCAATTCCAGGTTCTCCTTCGTTTGCTTTTACAAAGCTCCCACGGTGCCATCCATGAAATTGCAATGGCAAAGCATAAAGGCAAACTTGTCTGAACATCACTGGTAGAGTTTTTCATATTGCATTCAATATGGGTAACAATTACTTACATTGCAGTAGAGTTGAAGGACTTCAGTAACATCAAGGCACCTCGAACTCAGCACAACCTACACATGCAGCAACAAATGTCTGTGCCTGACTAACAGGCTAGTAAAGGTTTTTGAGGTAGAAAGGCTTCCAAACAGATCATCATTTTAAAGCACCCATGAGTTGACAACAGTTTGTACAATTATCACAAGCCACTCAAAAAAAGCTTCCAGTACACCAGGGAAGTGACCACGTACACAGTAAGTACCCTGTATGCACCATAACTCAGCAAGTGCTTTTTGCAGCTCCCTGCTACACTCAGTCATGAAGGATATAGATCATTACAGCCTCCAGCTACAGAGCTTTAGCTCAGAGAGTAGCAGCTCACACTTTTAGCTCTGGAGATCCCCAGTTCAATCTGCTGCATGTCAGCCAAGAGGGCAGCTGTCATATAATTACAGCCACAACTTGGCATGTGAAAAAGTAGGGAGAGTGAACAGAGATCTTATTATAGAATTCTAGTTGCAACCTGCTGAACAGCTCCCTATTTAAAGTAACTTCTTGTTAAGAGGAGGGAGAGGGGGCCAAAAAAAGCGGAAAAAAAGAGGAAAGAGAATCTTCCAACTCAGCTTCCCAATTCCCTCTGTTCTGCAGAACAAACAGTGCTGCTTTGCAGTCTTTTGTTACAAATGCATATGTACACTAGATGATGTACACAAGTGCAGAGCCAGGAGTAAGGCTCCTGGCTTATCAGTCCAGAAAAGAGAAAAAGGAATAATAAAATTCTCACTGCTGCAACTGAGGCATCTGAGGTCCAACAAAGCATCACAATTTCTTCCTGAACTATAACCATCCCGCAGCAGCCAATCCACTTCGTTATGCAATTTAAGTATTAAAATTTAAGATCAAGAAATCTCAAGTCAGTTACATCCTGTTTTCTTCAAGCTGAACATACAAGTTCTTAGGAAGATTTAACAGAACAGAGAATCTAGGCGAAGAACATGTTTGAAATACAAAGGTACAAAGCATAGCGAAAAATTCACTCTCAAATTAGAAGTTCTTTTAGTGAGTGCAACACAAAACAACAAGACCAAGTTTCTTCATATCCATTCATCTTTCTGCAGCTCCTTCTGCACACAGAGTCATTTCTGAGCCAAACTTTCCGTCTTCCAAGCCAAGACAGTCAAAAACTAAATTTGAAACAATGTAATCCAGTTTTAAAGAAACATGAGTTTTCCCCAAAAAAACAATTCTAGAGGTCTATTTCAAGCTTAAGACACAGATTCCTTGCCAAACATTCTTTTCTCCTCGACAGTTCCATCCATCCATGACTCAGCAGTACAAAACCTGTGGGTCTCCCACTTGCCTGAGGTAAACCAACTATTTTGGACCACGAGTAACAAACTTTCTGAAAGCTACTTACCTGCTTGCTAAATACCACTTAAGTGGACCAATCTGACTCAAACGGTTCAGTTTACCTGCCTACAAGAACACAGGCTTGTTGAAACACCTCAACTAGTTCATGCATTCTATGCCACTGGCCCTCCAAAGCTCCCTGAAACACACTGCCATGCTTCCAACAAGATTTGAAGAAGTACCTGGTCTCCAGCCAAGCTGGAAGGTGTTCAGGTAATTGCTAATGCCAAACACAAACCTGCAACAGTAAACGCCAGAACAGAACTCAGCAACACTTTCTGTTTAAACCGGTTGAGCTCTCTGGTGACATCCTCTCATCAGCCTTGTTTCTGAAAACCCATTTTCATCTGGCTCAGTCTTCTGCTTCTCCCTGCAAGCAAGACCTACTCAGGACACACACATACTAGCTGACCATCTCCTTCCCTTAAGAACAGAGTAAGGGAGAGAATCAAGGACATGAAGCCCAGTTTTGAAGAAAGTTAGATGCAGCTTCAGCAGCATAGATTCATTTGGGGTTGATTATGGACATGCAGCAAAACCCTGGCTGGGCTCATCCCACAGGAGGAACTCATAAAAAATTCACCTTCCACTCACCTCCTGCAACCAAGGAAAGCTCACAAACATCTGAGGCACACTTGTCCAACAAAAGCAGTACAACCCTATGCAGAGATGACTGAAATGAAACACCATTATGCTATTTTCTTGTATTACTTCTGTGAATTCAGCACTGCTAACAGGTTCCAGATAGACACGCTCTGAAGACCCAAATCCTCTGCCTACCTTGAGAACACATGCAGAGGGAACAGAAGCAAAACTTATACATACTATTCTCATCTCTTCCAGCCTGCCAAGGCTGAAATGACTGACAAAGGTCCAAAATGAAGAACACAATTTATTAACATTGCAGTAGTAGTGTACTGTTGCTGTACCAGTCCAAAGACTTAACAGAGGCAGGCTCTGCAGGGAAATACTGCTTCAAAATCATTCATTCAGGAAACTTACAGAGGAGAAAAGAATCACTCTGCAGCACACTCTGTCAAACCCCTCAGATTTAAGACCCTTTATTTTTAAAGCAAAGGCAATTTTAACATGAACAGGAAATTGATGTGAAGCATAAGAAGCTTCAGATTTCAAGTGAGCAACGCTGGAACAGCATTACTTCCAGACACAAATCCCAACACACAGGTCCTCTCATGCCTGACCTGGAAAGTCCATCCCAGTTCTGAGAGCCAGGTAAGTTCTGTTTCTGCACTCTCTCTGCTCAAACAGCCAAGTGGCATACCAGTGAGAAGATAATGGGGAGCCATGCTCTACCAACTGGAAGGGAGCCAAAAACCACTTCAGTTTGCTTCTTGGATTGCAACCTGTGCTTTACACCCGTGCAAGGCTCCAGATTAACATTCCCACCAAGCTTTTATTTCATTCCAGGTCTCATGCTGTAGCTGCTGCCACAGTAGCCACATGACCACAGGCAGTACAAAGAGAGACATAGCTTCCTATCGATATATTCACCTCCTTTCCCCTGTTGCAAGGGGAACAGTTTATGCAGAGGTATTAGTCTGTTTTGCATTAATTTCAAGAACTAGGACAAATGACCTGAACTTTGACGTTTCTGAAAAAAAGTTAAATTCTTTTCATCTTTCTTAATAATCAGAACAGATTTACTTTTCATTTAAAACATGAAATTTCCCTCCCAAAATATCTGAAGTAGTTACTGAAATGTTTTCTTTATCAAAGCCTGCAAAGCCTCAACATTATTAATAACATTTTGAATATAAAGAATATAACATTTTGAATATAAACCTTGCTCCATATCAACAATAACAACAAAAAGCTGTCAAGTTTTCATACAATGAAGCAATTCATTTTTAAACTAGTACTTGCTATTAAAAGTTCTCACATTTAAAAACCCAAAAAGGTTTCCAGCAACTCTAGACATTGATGAGGACAAAGAAAAAACAGACCCTACCCCCAGCTGGATGGCATTCCTCTCTTTGGGTGCAATGTAGTAACATTTGATTGGCGCATCTGATCCATTCCAAAACTCCAGGCGTTGTTTTAATCATCAATGGGTAGAATCCTATTAATTTTCAGGAAAAAAAAAAAAAAAGAAAAACAGAAAAACAGAGTAGAATATGGACACAGAGCACCTCACGTTTGTCTAGGAGATCCAGCTGATTTAGCTAGATCCACAATAATCAACAGATTGAAGATTGAGTTGATGACAGAAACTCACATCTACCAACATAAGCCCCTTTTTCCCTTCCACCTTCTTTCTCAGCTCAACCCAGCTGAGAAACCTGGGACATTAGTCCCATACCAAAGGAAATGAAATAGTTAGAAGGAAAGGAGTGGGAAGAGATAAACCAGGGTGAACAGGGATAGCATAAAAAGCCCATTGGCATGCAACCAAGAGCCTGCACAGGCCCTTGCTACAGCAGAAAACAGGCGATCAAGCACGTACAAGGAGACAGTGGCAGAACAGATGTGAGAAGAAGGTTCAAGGGTCCCTGAGCTCAGGGGGTAAGAAATGGCAGCAGAGCACAGCAGTGAGCCCCAGCACACACCATCAGCCTTCAGCAGCAGCACCAGGTGACCTGCTGGCTTGGTGTCTGCCATGATAGGCATTTTCAGTATACTGATGTCGTATGGTACGAGCAACGCCGTGTGAACCTTCCACATCAGTCTCCCCATAAATTTATTTGGCTATAAGCCAAACCCAGATCAAACAATAGTAATCACCTTTGCTCTGAAATAAGCCTCCACTTAGTCGTGCAACAAACAGTCACTGCTGTTTCATTTCAGCGCTGATGAGAACTGCAAGCCCTAAGGACCCACAAACGTAAGAGGCAGCGCAATTCTAAAGGAATTTACCCATTCCAGAAGCAGCCAGTAGGTGAACATCTGACCCTTCCAGCTGGGCAGCCAACACATCAGACCAGCCCACATCCCATTCAATCAAACTTGGAGTCTGATACCTTCCCACTAGAAGTGGAAACCTGTGGAATGGTCAGCAGGACATCAGGAAAACACTCCTGGTCTAAGTGACCAGCTGCCTTTTTGGGAACATGAGCTGCACAAATGCCTTCAGACACTCTGCTGTTCCTTGGTTGCTCCTTATCTGTGTCCCCAAGTCTCAGGAGGCTCACCAGCAGAGAAATGATGGGTGAGAAAAAGTAGGAAAAGCAAGAACAAGCTGATGTACTGCAAAGGGAAGGAAGCAGCAGTTTGAAGATGGGATTTTACAGTAGGAAAACTGGTTGCTAGCGTGTAGAGCAGAATCTGGGGGAATAGGAAGCAGCTGGTCACAGAAAAGAGGCAGGTAAAGGCTTGTTACTACAGGGAACAGGAAAGGCCTGGAGCCCCGGGCTGATAAATCAGATACTGCTGTCAAAGTCTCACACCAATCCCTAAAGCCTCTAGCACTGACTGGGGGCTCAGCAACAAGCAAGTATGCCCACCCAACAGCTTCAGGTAGTTACTTATAGCATCTCAGGTCCAGACCACTGAGTGCCCTGATGATAAGGACACAGACCTCGAATTCTACATGACAGGTGACGTGGCAGTCACACAATGGGCAGGACACGCTGCTCGGCCCAGCCGTGACAAGGACCACACAGCTGCAGCTCATGCCTCCCTTAGGCTGCTCAGAGGCAGCAGCTGCATTCCCAGCCAGCCTGCCTTTGTAACCAACACCCCCGCCCACCGAGAGGGCCTGAACCCTGCACCAGCGGCAGTGAAAGCATAAACCTCCACCTTGTGCTCTAAATAATTAAACTCTGTGGGAGCATCAACAGACTCATAAAACTCCCAGTCATTAATGGGGGTCAAAGATGACTGCTCTATTTTTTTTTTTAAGAGTGCTTTGATGCGTGGAGAGAGTGGTGAGAGGAGATCTTCATTACCCTTCTCTGGTACCTGATGAATTTTTCCTGTCCTGGCTATTAACGCCTCCTACTTCCACCAAACCCAACACCTCTGGCAATCATCCAGCCAGCCAGGGACAACTGGAAGGTGCATTTGGATGACATCTGTGCTAGCTGGTCACTTGCAAGTAGGGAAACAAGGGGCCTTGCCAAGAAAAGCCAAGCTCTACCAGAGGTTCAGCCAGTACTTATTACAAGGTTTGGGTTTCCCCGGGCCCAGTGCAATGTTTAAAGTCATGCAAACCACAACCTCACGCACCGTCTCCCCTAACAGCAAGGCACGGAGCAGAACACAAGGTAGTCAAATATGTCACGATTATTAGCTTCGGCTCAGAGCCAGAGCTGGGAGGTGCCACAAGGGTAGGGAGGCTGCCTGCAGGCCAGCAGGAAGGAAGTGGAAGTCTGTCTCGGCTTGGAAAGACAGGTGTCTGCTAGGGAGGGCAGGGACCTCCCTTGGAATAGAGAATGCAAACCCCCTCCCTCCGAATTATTACAATTTTGAAATCAAGGGGCTCTCAGGCAAAGATATGAGGATAGGAATAACAGGTCTTTAAGAGCACGTATAACAGGGCAAACAAACAACAACTACCGGCATTACAACACAACAGAAGCAGGAACCTGGTGGCAGCCTTCTGGGCCGAGACGGGCAGGGATGGAGGAGAGGCTTTGCTGCACAAACCCCTGGGGCAGGCTGGCCCCTGCAGGACTCTGAGCACCGAGGGATGGAGGAGAGGCTTTGCTGCACAAACCCCTGGGGCAGGCTGGCCCCTGCAGGACTCTGAGCACCGAGGGATGGAGGAGAGGCTTTGCTGCACAGAGCCCGGGGCAGGCTGGCCCCTGCAGGACTCTGGGCACCGAGGGATGGAGGAGAGGCTTTGCTGCACAGAGCCCGGGGCAGTCCGGCCCCTGCAGGACTCTGAGCACCGAGGGATGGAGGAGAGGCTTTGCTGCACAGAGCCCGGGGCAGTCCTGCCCCTGCAGGACTCTGGGCACCGAGGGATGGAGGAGAGGCTTTGCTGCACAGAGCCCGGGGCAGTCCTGCCCCTGCAGGACTCTGAGCACCGAGGGATGGAGGAGAGGCTTTGCTGCACAGAGCCCGGGGCAGGCTGGCCCCTGCAGGACTCTGAGCACCGAGGGATGGAGGAGAGGCTTTGCTGCACAGAGCCCGGGGCAGGCTGGCCCCTGCAGGACTCTGAGCACCGAGGGATGGAGGAGAGGCTTTGCTGCACAGAGCCCGGGGCAGGCTGGCCCCTGCAGGACTCTGAGCACCGAGGGATGGAGGAGAGGCTTTGCTGCACAGAGCCCGGGGCAGGCTGGCCCCTGCAGGACTCTGAGCACCGAGGGATGGAGGAGAGGCTTTGCTGCACAAACCCCTGGGGCAGGCTGGCCCCTGCAGGACTCTGAGCACCGAGGGATGGAGCAGAGGCTTTGCTGCACAGAGCCCGGGGCAGTCCTGCCCCTGCAGGACTCTGAGCACCGAGGGATGGAGGAGAGGCTTTGCTGCACAGAGCCCGGGGCAGGCTGGCCCCTGCAGGACTGAGCACCGAGGGATGGAGGAGAGGCTTTGCTGCACAGAGCCCGGGGCAGGCTGGCCCCTGCAGGACTCTGAGCACCAGGCTGGAGCGGCAGGAAGGAGCAGCAATCCCGGGCTGGGGGATGAGATGTTCCAGAGGCTCCCTGGTGGGAGCTGACCCGCGGCAGGTCCCCGCAGGGCGAGGGGCTGCGGGGCCACAGCGCACAAAGCCCCAGAGCAGCGCCCGAGAAGCGGCGGGGCCGGGACAGGGCAGGAGGAGGCGAGCTCAGAATTCCCGGGCACACGGGCAGATGGTGGTAGGTCTCTAGGACTGGACTCCAGTGATGACAGCGAATTCTCCCCCAGTAAACAACAGCTTGACCCTTCTCCCGATGCCGAGAGCGATAGTAGCTGCCCCCAGCCCTGTCCTTTTTCTGTCCCCAAAATCTCATGGCATCTCCCCCGTGGGAGAGAAACTCCCAGAGGCAAAAAAGTGCAGCCCGATGCTACCCTCCTCTCCCGACTTCGGCCACTTCTTTTGTTTTGCTTAAGTACGCATAAGTACCCAGTAGTTAGTTACCTAGCAACTCATGGAAAAAAAAATTCTGTAAGTAAAAAAAAAAAAAAAATTTAAAAAAAAATAGCATCTAACCACCAGCAAAGTCCCTTGGGAGGCAAGGAGAGGCAGCACGCAGGAAAGGCAGTTGAGAAAAGGTCACAGAAACACTAGTCTGACCCACCCCTTCTAGCCTTGAAATACATATATATACACATACACATGTGAGCTTCCTGTCCCTGTGCTTTGTTCAGACATTTTAAGCAGAGGTCTGCCCTTCCCATTCTATCTACATTCCCCTGATCCATACCAGCTTTGGAAATGGTTTTTTAGGCTATCCATCAACGAAAGCCTTGGGTGGAAAGAAGAGAAAGCAGGCACTTTCGGGGGAAGGATCACCACAACACAGAAACACCCCAAGCAGCAGGCACGGGTGTTGGATGCTCTATCAGCAGCTCCAATTCCAGCTTGCCTCTGCCTGCTTTCTCCACTGCATTTGCTTTGTGTGGAAGAGAGGCCCCAGACTGGAAGTGGCTCCGCGGTCTCTGCCACTGTGCCAAAAAAGTGACTGGTGTAGCAAGGCCAGTTTCTATTCATTAATTATAAGTAGAACTAATAGATGCCCCTTTTTTCAGGTCACTACAAACCTCCTCCCAACAAGCCCCAATACCTGGACATTCAGAGGGAAATTAGGAGATTTACACACAACATCAGCACTCATCTTTTCCATCACGGCCAAAGCAGCATCTGTTACTTCCCTTATTCTCAGAAGTAAGAGGGAAGATAGCTAGGACCCTTGAGCCTTGGCATCTCTTCCTCTCATCCTTTGGCTACCAGAGCTCCTGTTACTATTCAGGACAGAAGTGCTCCACAGGGTACACATTCCAGGGGGCTGGGGCCATCCCACGTGGCCAGGCTCAAAATGGCAGACAGCAATGAATAGGATAATTAGAAAGTACAACAGCAACCGCAACATAAAAACAAGCAGCTTCTATTACAAGAAACAGTTCTATGGCATGGTTAGATCCATCACTCCATATGCCAGGTTGTGGTGGTGCCTCAGGAGCCTGCTGCTATTATCTGTTTGCAATCACATCTCAGCCTTTCTGCTTAATGCTCGAAAAGCAAAGCTAATCAGATTCGCTCTCTCTTTCTGCTTAATGTCTCCAGTTCCCAAGCATGCTCTGTACTGCTTCAATTGATGTTCAAGTAACACTAGCCAGGAGCATGCAGTGCAAAGGAAAATCAAATGGAATTACCTATTAATTTTACTCCTTCTTTGCACCTATTTGTCTAAAATTTCTTCTAGGCTTGATCTTCGCAAACAAAAGTCGGGAAATTCCCATTTCACCCTCTACATCACACCCGGCTCCCATATGAGTTTCTTTCTTCCAACTGCTACTCCAGTGGTATCTGGGCAATTAATTACAGCACAGACCTCTCAGGCTTCCCTCTTACTCTCTGGAATAGCTTTCTAAAATATTTACTGGCTAGGAACCTCCAGGTTAGGATGTCTTCTGCTGGCACTGCAATAGCCCCTCTTTGTTAATCTATCTGAAATGACCATCACATGCTCCCTCTCCCTGCAGTACTATTTAATTACTCCAGTCCCACACAGGAACTCTAATGTGCTCTCAGCATTTCAGGCCTGAGGACAAACAGGACCACCACTACACCACACCCCCCCACAAAAAAAAAGGCTGCTTCTTTTACTGCATTCCTTCGCACGCCAAAGAGCAGCTGAAGCATTGCTGGAGTTAGCTACAATACCTGGACCTTTACTAGAGCAGCCATCACAAGAGCAGATAAGCTGCCTCCAGACAGGGCAGATTGCATGAAAATTCAGCAAAGTGATCCAGGAAGAGACCGGCTTACAGGAACATCCATCATCATGAGAAGAGTCACCCATTACAAGCACAGTAGAAGATTTGCCAGAAAAACAGCAATAACAACAACAAAACAAACACTCAAAAAATCAGCAGGTATTTACATGAGAAGGAAAAGAGATGTAGGTGGAAGACAAATCTGCCAGGATATGTATCTCTATCCAGGAGGAGTGAAAAAAAGGGAGAGTGCAGAGATGAAACCCCAGACAGCCCATCAGACCATGCATCTGTACACATTCCCCAGCTAATACCCACTACATCAGAACAATGGCAGCTCCAGAGAAGACCCCGATTATCCAAGCTCCTTCACTAACATCTTCCCCAGAGGCTGCATGCATGTGCAAAGGAATGGAAAAAACCCATACCTCTCAATGAGATTACAGCATTTTCTATATTGCTCCCACTCTTACAAATGTGTCTTAAAAAAAAAAATACTGCAGCTGGCTTATAAATGTGTCAGTTTAAAAAAAAAAAACCAAACATAGCCTTGAAAAAAAAGACACTTTGTACTCACCATATCCCGTGGCATCATTATTTAATATCAATACACTGATTCTTTCCTTTTTTCACTCCATCCTTGGAACACAAACCCACTGTAAGAGCCACCCAGTGTATAATCTTACCATGCAGTGCGACACAACCCTACAATAACCTTTCTTTTGCCATGTTTTCGGCTACCAATGAAAAGAATTTAGGTTTAAATGCTTCGAAAACCCAACCCAACTACAATACAGAATGAAAGAAACCTCTAACTCTCAAAGCTGGAGCAAATTCCCTCATCCCTCCCTATGACCTTCCTTATTTGAAAGTGGCTGCACAAACATTTCTAATTTGTGCACCACACCAATTGCAACCTGCCCCTCCTGCCAAGTACAGCTGCTGGATCAATCCACACATGCACAGGCTCACCACAACACGCTGCCTCTGCCACACTGCTCTTCACTGACATCATCTCCACATTCATGCTGTAGAAAACCCACCAGACAAGCACTGTTCCTGCTCCTTCAGCCATAAGGCGTAATTGCTGTAGGCCAACAGATGCCTCCACCTCATCGCCAAATGCACACTCCAACCTGCACTGTGCCCTGCTAAGCAGATGCTTGGGCACGAGTCTCACTGGACACACGTCCTCCCTGCAGCCAGCATGGGCCAGTGCAGATACACCAAAACATCAGTGGCAAAGCCGAGGCAGAAACACCATCCCTGCCAGTCAGCAGAAGCAAAGTTTGCCTTGGCCAGTTCCCATGGAGCCTGAGCTTCATGACATCCCTGGAGCAACATGGCACCATTCTACAATACCACAGCAATGTCCCACAAGGCCTTCCCAATTTCTGCTAGTGTCCGAAAATTGGTTAGGCAGTAGCACCTGGAACTACTGCAAGCCACCGTTCAGGGAAGGAGAGACTTCCTCCCGGTGCTGTGGTACCCAGCTCCAGGCCCAGCTCACCACGGCATGCAGAAAATTCTCCAGACATTTCCTCTCCTTGTCACTTATCCCAGACCACCTGGTCCCACCAGCTCCAGGGTCTCGGTCTAAACAGCTGCCATTACCAGCTTTGGGGAAGCTCTTTTACAAACTTGGCCTGCAGCTATCCCACCAGGCAGTTTCCTTTTGCCTGCTCATAAAGAAAGACTACAGCAACTATTTTTTGAGCCTGTTAATAATAATACATGAGCCTAATCATAATAATTCTTAGCCTCACAGCAAAAGGCTCTCAGGAACTACAGTATGTCTCCAATTGTAGAGGCAGTGAAACTCAGTATTTCCCCTTTTTTACCCTTTTGAAAGTACTGCTTGGGAATGAAGTAGGCATCTGGAGGCACACGAGTATATCTAAGGGACAGAAGAGTTGCAGGGGGAGAAGGGAGGGATCTGAAAATGCAAGCTGAGGGGGAGGCTTCACATTACACCTGAACCAGGCTAATAGGTCACTGCTGCCAAAAAAGGGGGGGGTCCATTTTCACCTTTCTTTCATTCCTTACCTTTTACTGCTGGCAAAACAAATCTCACCCCTCCTTAGCGGCAGCTCTGATATGAGCCTGTACCTGGTGAACAGGTTCAGCTCTCTGTCCCAGGAGAAAACAATTCGCTTTTTTTATGGTTTTGGGCAAGTCAGCTTTCTGAAAGCTGAACAAGCTGTATCCACAAGGCAAGGAATAATGGCCACAGAACCAGGAGCAAGGCATGATCACCCCTCTTAGGAGGAGCAAATGGTTAGATTGGGTCAGCCACAGCAAGAAAATCCATCCTAACCCACATGAAACTGCAGTTTCATTCAACAAGGATACTGGTCAGCACAAAACAAGCAGTCTAGCTGAAAAGCCTGCAACAGACATGTTTGCTAATAATCTCAGAACAGGTAGTTTTACCTATTATTAAAGTGTCCATACCAGTAGCATTTATGATAGCAGCCACGCAGATAAAAAACAACACTAAAACTGAGCAGACCCAAACTACACAGAAATACAAGATGTACTGAAAGATTTCCAGCAATAATCTTCCCTGTTTCTAAACTGGACTCTGTTATTATCAAACAAGATGGCTGCCTTCATCACTATGTTAAAGAAATGTCTGTTTTCATTACAAACTTAACAGTTAGTTTCAGGAGGCATTTTTCTTTTCCCATTAGCTTCTACACCATGAGATGAAAAAAAATTATGCTTTTCTTTTATTAAAAGAAACCAAGCCCATATTAACTCCACTGTCTTTACTTCTCTCCACCTCCTCTGCTCAATTACTACAAGCAATTTACAGACAATAAATGTAACTTCACAGCTGCCTGTATGAAGTATTCCCTTCATTTTATAGATGAGGTTACAGGCTATAGAGAAATTAGTATCAGCAAGGTCTACTTCAAAGCTGGATAAGCAAGAGGAACAGATGCACTCTTAAAGAATACAGATCATGACTGTACTCTAGTAAAACCAGTAATAAAGGATTAAGAACATTGCCAGTTGGATATAAATTCCTTGAATGTATCTGCTTAAACACAGTGACAAACAAAAGCTTGCTCTGAGGTTTCGTTTGGGTTTATTCTGTTATTTTTAGGAACAACATTATGAGATTTCACATATACCACTCACAGACCAAACATGCTGGCTTTACTAAGTAAATATTGCTTAAGTGCTTACCTCATGGACTCAAAGAGGGTCTCTTCCCAGCTGGTGCATGGTCACCAGGAATCTGCAGCTAGAAACTCTGTACATTATTTTAATCGATAGAGATAAGCAAGCCAGGAGAGAGTCCAGTGTTTTCTGGCACAGCCTCACGGGCTTGGCAGGGTTAGGAGGAGCAAGAACCGGTGTCTGTTGTTATAGCTGCCAGCCGTGACTGTGAAAAAGCATTGAGAGTAACAACACTAAAGGGGGGAAAAAAAAAATCCAAAGGTGCAGTTTTGTGCAGGCACTCTCCTGATGGTAACTACTCCTTGAGGCTTAATAAAAATGCACAGCCAACTTGTCTTCTTCCACACATTATCAGAGCTCAGAAATAGCACCTGAATCTAGTTATACAACTCAGCAGGCATAGCTTCTTCTAGGAAGCAACCACCACTGGCATGCTGGTACTCCAAAAGCTGAGTCATCTCAACAGGCCCTTCAAGGGAAAATAATACTATGAAGAATTGGTGAGCTGCTATTGAAGGCAAATAGGGGTGTTAATTTTGGCAGTTAATTACACTGCTTTCACTCCATCCTTTTTCTACCAAGCCTAACACCTGTAGATTAGTAAATTCAGCACGCTCCTCCATCCAGCCCCAAAGTCCTTTCTTGACTGTAATCCCCTCTTTAGCCAGCAACTGCCGGTCATTACCCATGTTTCCATATCCCTGGTTAACACAAACTAGTATTTCTACAACCACAGAGCTTGGAAAACTAATTTAGGACTTAGGCCTTCATTTCTAGCCTGCATACAAATTCCTTCACCTGAGCACAGGCTACAGCACTCCTCCCTATCTTAAATTCTTCCAAAGGGTGGACTGAGAAAGAAATCAGTGGCTTAGGTTGAGAATTTTACTTTCGAGACTGGTGGATCTGTTGTGGAGACTGATCTACTGATATTTTTCTAATATAAGAAACATACAAAATGCCTAGAATTTTATATCTGCTTTTTAATTAAATTGAAATAAGTAAATCACAGCCTGTTGCCATGGAGAATGAACAGACACAGCCTCTTGACTCCAGGGCGGGATCAAGCAGGAGAGGCAGACAAGGCTGTGAAATTAAAAACACCTATTTTAAAGCAAATGGTCTTGATAATGAGCAAAAAACGTGGCATAGGGAAATAATATAACCATATGGCAGGAAGTGGTTTTCAAGGTGAACTACAAAGCCGTTTTAAATAAATTAATAAACTGCTGGAGCTTCTGGGTCACTCACAGAATCATATATGCAGGATTAAACGTGATTTGAAAAATACACCGAAAAATAACAATTAGCTCTTCTTTCACTTTCCTACCTGTAGCCTGCATCTGTGTCTGTTCTTATTTTTAAGGACTTGTTTCAATCAATTAATGCTTGCACCTATTTGCAGTTACCAGAGAGTCATCAAATTCAGACATTTTCAAAAGCCTTGCAGTTTACCCTGAAGCTAGAACCAAGTTTATGGGACATAAAACCTTTTATCTATTACTCACTGTCATCACACAATCCTGGTCAGGTCATCAGAACTAATAATCATTCCTGTATCTGCATCCCTGTTATGACTTCCATGACAAAGTGACTTTGGAAGGAATTTGCCCTCCACACACCATGCACCCAGTCCTGTGCTATACCTGTTAATGCAGCACAGCTCAGAAAGAGTCAAAAGGTGACTCTGGTGTATCAGTGGGAGGCTGATAGCACATCCACGCTTGGCTGGTGGACAAGGGCCTTGCACAGCTCCCTTCCCAGTTTGTCTGGAGTACAGGACATCAAAATATTCCACCCCTTTTAAGATACTTCTGCTCTGCTCAGACCTAAAAGGGCTGCAGCAAGGAAACTCCCTCATCACCTTTTTGAGCCCAGCCAGGGCAAATCTGAGGAAGACTGTCTAACAATTTCCAGTGAGCACGTGGCCAAAGTGCATCAAATTTGTAACGGCTTAAAATACTTGAAATAAATTATACCTGATGACTCAGTTGCAAAAATGTGCTGCACCTTCTTTTAAAGGGAAGGGACAGATGAACTAACTTTCACTTCAAACCTCCCATCCACTCTAAAGCCAGCCTTTTCTCCTATTCCGTGAAAACACAAGTTGTCAGCCACAATCATTTGGTCTTCCACAGCAGTTAATGACCCACACGAAACAAATTCTCAAGGTCTCAGATCAGAGCCCTGTGACATAGCTAGCTGGTTACATTAAAAACCAGTCACATTCTCAGCCCTCAGCAGCACAACTTGAGCTGGCTATTGACAAGTTACCTTCTGTTTTCCACCGTGACCAAGAAACACTTGCAAAGTGAAGAGAATTGCGACAGAAATCTTGGGAAAAGGAGGAGTTGCAGGAAAATGCACAATTAAAATTAGTATTCTCTGTTTTCACGGTTTTGCCCAGTTCTGGAACATTGGCCGCTTTAACTGAAGTCACACTGCTTAAGATGTTTGGCTTCCATTAAAAATAAACGCCAGGTCCAAGCATGAGGATAGGCATAAACTTGCAAATCTGGTTCACCCTGAAGGACACCAATTCCTTAAAAATGCTGGGGTGTGAGCAGCACATGGGGCCTAATTCATAGCTTTTGAACAGTCAAGGCTAACAGCAGCATCTGCCCAACTTCCTTGCTCATGCAACCCCACTTTCCAAACCCTGCAGCAAGAGGAGCTGTGAAACACCTCAGGACACATCAGCTGTACTGGAAGGTGCTACACACCCTTGGCTTCCTCACTGCCCATACCTTTCCTGGCATGCAAACAGTTTCCTACTTAAACCACAGTCCTGCAATAACCACCCAAACGCGAACAGCTTTGCCAAAAATCATTTCTGCCCTCACACACACCTGGCACATAGAGGGCAGCAGGTGGCTCGTTTCTCCTCACCTCATGGTTCTACTTATGTTTAAATTTGACTTGAAGAGATTTGACGCGATTATAAAGGCTGGCAAGCATCTCCCTCTGAAAGGGAACTGCAGTTTCTTCTCCATCCACACAAGCCAAGATAACCACGTAGAGGAGGACTCCTTCCCAGGGACACTCCCAGTTGGACAGAGCCAGGGTTTAGGGGCGCCTCCATTAAAAAAACAAGCCAGGGGCCACTCGGCATATGATGGAAGATGCTAACCATGCCCTGGAAAGATTATTTTCATATCACATATATTTTCATATACTGGGTCACAAGCCAAAAAAATGAAATTTTAAAAAAGCCAACGACAACAAAAAAACCACAACAACAACAACCACCAAAAAAAGCCCCCACTTAAACCCAGCCAAAATAAAAAAAAAAAAAAAAAAACCCACAACCATCCCTCACACTGCTCCCTTCAGCAGCATCACACTGAGCCGTACACACAACAGAGGGGCCAAGCACCCTGCCGAGGCTGTCCACAGCTCCCCATTCCCATCACCCGTGCCAGCTCCTTGCAAGCCCCTCCTGCACCCCCAGCAAACATCCCCAGCACCGCCTTCACCCACCCACCCAAATTTCGCCTGACGTCTATGCCACCGGCACCCTTCGAGCCCCACAACCCGGGGCAGGCGGCTTCCCAAAGAAGCAGCCTTGCCGGGTCTTTTTCCGGGCTCCCAGCGGGAGTTTGCAGCCCTAAACCTCGGTGGCCCGAGGAGCGTGTGGCACACGTGCGCGCCCGCCGCTGTCAACAACTTCCAGCCGCTGTCCCAGCGGGCAAGTCCCGGGGCCACCCCAGCGCTGATGTGCTCTGGGAAAGGACGCTTGTAAGCAGGACGCCGCTTGAACCAAACATAAAGATCACCTTAATATTTATTATCCTTAACAGCCAGAAAGGTCACGACGTGGAGGTCCATGAGGCAGGGGAGGAGGGAGGTGGGGAAGAGATGGGGAAGGGGAGGGGAAGGAGGGGGGTGGCAACGCACAACCCCCCACGGTTTTATCTGTTTGACTGACGTTAAAAAAAAATAATGAAATAACATGAAGAAACTGGAGACTAGCGAGACGGACAGACCCCCACGCCGCCCGAGCCCCCGCCCGCCCTTCACACGAGGGAAGGCGGCGGAGGGACCGGAGGAAGGGAGGATGCGGAAAGCAAGTAACACCTTCAGCAAACGCCGCGGTCACAAACGCGCACCAGCCTGCCGCCGCTTACCTATGCGGGCCTCAGGGTCCCATGGCAGCCCCGCCCAGCCCCGACCCGTCCCGCGGCGGGCACAGGAGCCGCCGAGCCTTTGTTGCGCGGAGCGGAACGGGAGCGGGTCCCGTCAGCTCATGTGACGCGGCGGGCTCGCTCCCCGCCGCCCCTCCTCGCTGCTGGCCGCTGCCCGCCCTCCGCCGGCGCTCAGCGCAGGCTCCGCAGCCCGGCTCTGGAGCGGCGGCCGCGGGGGAGGAGAAGCCGGCGGCGGGGCCGGGCCGGGAGCGCCGGGCCGGGAGCGCCGGGCCGGGAGCGCCGGGCCGGGAGCGCCGGGCCGGGAGCGCCGGGCCGGGAGCGCCGGGCCGGGAGCGCCGGGCCGGGAGCGCCGGGCCGGGAGCGCCGGGCCGGGAGCGCCGGGCCGGGAGCGCCGGGCCGGGAGCGCCGGGCCGGGAGCGCCGGGCCGGGAGCGCCGGGCCGGGAGCGCTGCCTGCCCTTGGTGCCCCCGCTCCGGGAGCGCTAACGCGGAGCCCCGAGCCGGGGTTTTGTTCCCCTCCTGAGGCTGCTGCCCGTGCGCTTGGGGCCCTGATGCACAGGCCCGGGCCTGCCGCAGCAGGCAGGAAAGTAAATAAAAATGTAATTATGTGCTTTCTCAGTTGGAGCTCGCAGTGAAAGAGAGGACAACCTCTCGTTTTCTCGAGAAGAAAGCTGAGAAACAGCAGTCCGGATCAGATCAGCATCCTGCCTTTGAGAGTTCTGAACAAACAAATCCTAGTAGTCGGCTACAAGAAACAGATCATGACGCTGCCCCAAAAGACTCTCCCCGTGACCGTCACCATGACTGTGATCCTGTGGTCAGGCATTTCCCAATAGCTGGGGTCTTCGTATTTAACAGCTCCCAAAGGATTATTTTTTAAAATAAATTCAGTATTTTTGGTTTTGAACCATTTGAAATTTTTGTGTCTGCTCTATCGTGCAGCAAGCAAACTTTCTTCTTCAGAGAGCATTTAGTCATCTCCTTTTGTTTGCCAAACTCTAAGTAGGGGGCAGAGAGAGATTACCTTCCTGCAGGTATTTAAAACTCCAATGTGACATTTTTCTTCACAATCCAAGACTGAAAAACAACACCACCAAGCCAGGCCTTGTAGAGGAAACATGGGTGACATTTCTATCAAAAATACAGATGGCTCAGAAAACCTTGGATTCCCGCATCAAATACAACCACCAATTCAATGAGCAGCTTCCCTGTCACCCCAAGATTGCTCTTCCACGGACATCAGCTTCCTAGACACCACAGCTGACATTAAAAATGACATGCCACAAACCAGCACACACACAAGAACTTGCTCTGTAAGGCAGATGCAATAAGACCAGCAGCCATTCACAACACAACAAAAAGGCTGTGAGATTCAGCCAGTCCTGCAGATACCCACTTTGAGCAGGACACCGGTGATCTGTTTTATACACAAAGGTCATTCTTCCATAAAATAGATATAAACTTACTACAGTAAAGATATGACAGCAAAACCAGTATTCGGGGTTAGGTTTGTTCCTTTTTTACTCTGAAGAATTTTTTCCCCGTAAGTTACCAAGGAGACCAAGTGTTGGATACTTAAGAGTACCTAACAGAAACCAAGGGGTAGCCAAAGCTCGGAGGGGGAGATAACTCGAGTTTTGGGGCAGGTAAAGGACAGAGCTGGAGGCAGCGAACTGCTGGGTTGCTGCTCGCTGCTAGAAGAGTTCACTGTCACTGGAGGGGTCCAGTCCTGGAAGATCTACCATCATCTGCTCGCCCTGGAATTCTGAGCTCCTCTGCTGCCCTGCTGGAGCTGGGCCAGCTCTGCCCCGCTGTCACAGCTTCTTCAGCACTGCCCCTCTTGCTACAGTGTGACCCTGCACCCCCCTGCCCTGCTGGGGACATCCTGCCCCTGCCCTGCTGGGACACCCTGCCCTGCTGGGACACCCTGCCCCTGCCCTGCTGGGGACACCCTGCCCCTGCCCTGCCCCTGCTGGGGACACCCTGCCCTGCTGGGACACCCTGCCCCTGCTGGGGACACCCTGCCCTGCTGGGACACCCTGCCCCTGCCCTGCCGGGGACACCCTGCCACTGCCCTGCTGGGGACACCCTGCCCCTGCTGGGACACCCTGCCATCCCAGCTACCAGCCCGGGACTTTCCACTGTTCCAGCTTGGTGCTCTGAGGATCCTACAGGGGCACCGAGACCAAACTGCCCTGGGTTTTATAAAGCAAAGCCCTCGAGGTTCTTGGTACTGTTTTTGTTATTAATGCTGTAGTTGTTGTTTTTGTTTGTTCTGTTATACATACTAGTAAAGAACTGCTATTTCTACTCCCAAATCTTTTGCCTAAAAGCCTCTAACGGCAAATTTATAATTGGAAAAAGGGGGAGGTGGTTTACATTCTCCATTCCAAGGAAACTCCAGCTTTCCCTGGCAGATACCTGTCTTCCCAAACCAAGACAACCAGCAATTTTGGAAAATAACTTTTCAAGGAATCAAGGTTTATTTAGTGTTCATCAAATGCTAACAAAATTAAGAGGGACTGGCAAAGCCTCTAACACCATTAGCTTTCTGCCAATCTGTTTCTCTGCTTTTTATTTTAGTCTCTGCTGTAGCATTCTCCCCTGCAACCACGTGCTCCTGCACAGAGTATGATAATACTCCATGCTAAAATCCACACAGAAAATAATCACTTAAACTACTGGCTCTGAAAGGGTGCTTTTCCCTCCATGTCTCTCCTCCTAATCTTCAAGTTCTCCCTTTTGCAACTCATTACAGGAAGCATATCCACAGATGCAAATATAAGAAATAGAACCAGAGCATCAAATACGAAATACATCAGTACCACTTCACCAACAGCAGAATCAATGTCCTTCCTCCTGTAGCAGATCTGTCAAAATTATTTGTTCTTGCATTTACTTGTCCCAAATCTCTACAGTTCATCACTTCATCCAGCACATTAGATACCCCCACAGAAACCATGTGAATGAAACTAAATAATTGCTGTCTTACAACATACAGTCGGCCAGTAAAGGACATAGGAGAGTATTTGTCAGAAAGCAACTGTCACGTGGGGTTGTAGGTTGGAGACAGACACACAACTCACCAAGGCTTCATCAACAAACAGCATGGTTTATTGTCTGGAACCTTCTTTTACATGGGGTTGAAATTTCCTGGGCTTGGACAGCTGATGTGTTGGGATCTCTGCACCACCCAGCTCCCTGACCAGGGATATGTCTGCATTCTGGATTGAACAGGGTTGGCTGGGGGTCTCCTGTTTAGGTTTGAATCCTTTGAATCCAACCTATCCTTGCCTTATCTGAGGACTTGTTTTACTTCTAGGCTGGTTGAGTTTGGGGGTCTGATATGGCCGTATTTATCTGGCAGCTACATACCAGCTGCAGCTGTGACAAGCAACAACATGAACACCTCAATCCTTACCCCAAAGGAGACCAAAACCTTCCCAAAAGCTAAAGCTTGGCATTAAAACTTATAATCCCTTGATACAAAAGCTGTGGATTTAAGGGAGATATTGCCTGCCTAGCCTGTTACAGACTCCCTGCTGACCCCTCCTTTGTCACCAGCACAAACAGCCCTTTTTTGCTAGAGGTCCACGAGGAAACCTGTCAGTCACCCCTTTCCACTTCATAGGTGCTCCTTTTTTTTTTCTCAAGTAGTCCAATTGATTAAAATAATTAAATTAAGAGCAATTGCATCTAACCTGTAGTTAGCTTGAATATTGCTGCTTTCTGTCAGATCTGATAAAAAGACCCTGAGCCAAACAGCTTGTTTGCTTTTTTTACCTCTATCAGTTGATCTAATACAAGATATTACCTTTCACCACAAACCTTGCTTCCCTAGGATCTTTAGACTATCATGGCCACAATACCATTTTAATGTCTTGCCTCAAATGATTCTTCCATATTCTCTTATCTATGAAGTAGAATATGATAAAATGTATTCCCTTCTGTATCAGTTCTTATGCTGTTTTCATAAACATAATATCCAAGTACCTTCTAGGACTGCATTAGTTGATCTGACTGCCATCTGTCACATGAAGGGTTTGATTTTCTTTCTTTCTGGTTTTTTTTGGTTCTCTCCCCAGGAGGAAAATGATGCACGGAGCAAAAAGTTTTGGTTTTGTGATAATTTCATCCCCTTTCCTCTGTTCATGTTGCTCTGTGTTTATACCATAGAAAATGAGGACAATGGCAGTTTATGTGACAGATAGCCTTTATTTCCCGAGGAAGCTAATTTCAGAGTGTTGCGCCACCCATAGAAAGTCTCCTGCACAAAGCAACATTTTACTATGTCATTCCTCAGCAAAGAATAGCTAATCCATATTCTTGACATTTGGGACAGAAACTTCCTAAGGAAAGAACAGCATTTTCCTTTCTCCAGAAAAAGAGTTTCAACCTGTGATCCTCAGTATGCGACGTTCAAACAGATTGTGGCAGATTATTAACATACAGACCAGCGCTCTATGGAGCTATAAATAGGAAAATCTGGAAACCAAAAGGAGTAACACGCCTTTTAATTGCTGAGGCAGATTATCATAGGACAGCTTGGAAGTGAAGTGGTGGAGACAGACTATTTCATGCTAAAAAAAAATTGAAGGAATTTACTTATGTGTAAGGAATCAGACTGCTGTTCCTCAAAGAGAAACCCTGAATGATCCCATGTGTCTACAGAGGCAGTAGGTACAACATACAAGCTACTGAAAGACAGAAACTGAGGTGTAGAATCATCTGTGCTTAAGCACTGAAAGCAGAAATGCCAGAAGACCTCGGGGAGACTGTAGACAGCAGATTTAATATGTTTTTGCAATGTGACATGGCAGCAAAAAAATCATGCAGTTAATTTAATTTGGGGTTGTAAAGGCAGAGACCTCTTCTCAGAGACACAGGCAATAGTCCTTTTTTTTTAATATAGTAGTGAGACCTGAGTTTGAAGACATGTTTAGTTCTGGACAACACAGTGCTAGCTAGATGTCAACAACTTGGAGGGAAATAAAAAAAGAGGAACATAAAAAGCTGGAAGGGATTACAGCATGTGTAGGTTGGCCAAATAACAACTGTGAAGAGCATCATGGGAATTGCAGATGAGAACTTTAGGGGCACAGAAGCACCAGGCAGTGAGAAATACTGTTTAGGGTTGTCTGAGTGAGTATAAATGGTATAAAGTAAATTAAGTGAAGGAAACAATAATCCACAAGACTGCAAGATAGCATCCCACAGAAGCTCCCATCACCTGATTCACACAAGACTGTGGAGCAAAGCACACAAGAAACCACTAAAGAAACCCTGACTGCAGGGCAGAATTACATGAGTGTAACAAATACAGCTGCTCTGTAGCTGCACAAATAATTTGGCTTAACAGATACCAGCTCGACCACCCTAGCTCAAATTAAACAAGTCCCTGGACATGACAACAACGGGTCAGATTCCAGCCCAGAGAGAGGACCTCAGCCAAGCCTTTTGAAGGGGATAGAGATACACTCATATCACTGGCCAGTGAGTGAGGTGGAGTTGAGACCCTTGGCCAGTCGTGTCTGGAAGTGTGTGAAATTTGAAAGCCCTATTAAAGGAGCTGCCAGACAATAAACGTGGGTTGTTGCTACACAAACTCCGTGTGTTAATGTTGCGTCCCTGCCTCCGACTCCACAGTGACACACGAGGACAAAATGCCTTTGGGGCCATTTGACTGCTCACTGACTGGGACGTCTGCAGAGGAATAGGTTTCAGCCCAGTACATGGAAATCTCCCTTCTCCACACCACTGCTGGAGGCGCTTGTAGTCCGAAATAACCATGTAGGTAACCATGGGTGGAGTCTTGTATTCAGAGGGGCTGCAGGGGGGAAGGTCTAGTGTCAGAATTTTCCCTTTTATCACTGTGATTTCCTAGAGATGTCACTGGCTCACCATTTGGAAAAAAACCCAGCAGTTTTAATATACATTCATGTGGATTACACAGACCTTTGAGTAGATGTCTTGGACAGCACTAACCTCTTCTGAGGTCTGTGACAGATACAGCAGTTAATCAGAATGAAAGAAATCTTTAATATTCCATAATTAGAGAGATGAGACCAAGATAAGACGTAACACAGGAAAGCTTGCACCCAGAACACCTTTACACCACATTGTGCCATCATATATTCTAGCCTGCGTGTCATACAGAAAAGGAGACCTGACAGTATAATATGTTGGTTCAAATCAAGTACTGATACACCATGTCACTGCTCAGCCCAGATGTGCCACACACTCATTGCTGGGGGGAAGAAAAAACAGGGGAAAAAAAAAAAAAGCACCCAAACAATTTTATAAATGTTCTATTGAGAGTCTATCTTTTTTTTTTTTTTTTTTTTTTTTTTTTTTTTTTTTTTTTTTTCGGTCTATATTTTTTAACACCACCATTTAGGGAGGCATGTGCAGTGAGCATTGTCAGTCCATCCACACACAAAGCACACAAAGATATAGTTCCCTGTAAGTGTTGACCTTAAACTGTCTTTCTCTACATAGAAATGTCATGATCTTCATGAAGGAAACCTTTCTGCTTATTTCTGTAAATGAAAAACATGGCCTAACACACACAAATATACAGCAAATGTAAGTGCACTAATATTTGACATAATCTTGTGAGGAATTGCTGAAGCATATGCTAAAATTAATTCATCACCCCCCCCAGCTTATCACAAACCTGTGACTGTTTTGTTTGCACTCTGCTTAGAGGTCCATTTTTCTCAGGACAACATATGTTACAAATCCCTGTAATTTCATGCTCTTACCTTGCAGACCATCCTTATAGAAAAGGAAAAAAGAAGAAAAAAGAAGCATTTTCTCGTTTCTTTTAAATGTAGCTCTTGTCTAAGTGCTCAGACAGGCACTGTCAGCACTGAAAGTTCAAAATTAATCAAGCAATTAACAATTGATATCTAGTGACTTATCATGACTGGAAATGAGAGATGCTGCATTCATTTTAGCTTTGCAAGAACCCGAAATAGGTAACCTGATTTTTATGGACAGCAAGATTTTAAATATTTGGAGAGAACAGTTACAATTCCTTCTATTAAAGTGGCTCCTTCAGAACCCCCATCTGTGTTCTGCACATTCCTTAGCAAAGGGCCAGTCTGTACAGAGGGCCATGCTGGAAGAGATGCATACTTCAGATTCACATGCTGCCTTTAACTGAATGAGTCTGAAAGTGTACAGAAATCCCAAGAGTGGGAGCCAAGATGAAATTTTGCTTTCTCTCACGTGCTAGCACAGCCTTGCACTGCACTGCTTGAATAAACAATCCAGCTGAGCAGGAATTACATAACTTCAAAACTGTGGTTTCCTTTAAACGTTAAAAAGAATGGCAAGCATTTCCATTCACATAATTATCAGCATTATCACCTCTCCTTCTCCAGCATCTAATTGTTATGATGGTAAGGACTTCCTTGCCTCCTTTCCTGGAGAGTGGAGAGAGCCTTTGCCATTCAGCTGCAGTCATTTGCTTTCTTCTCCAAGAGCTCAGAACTTCTTCACTAATCAGAAAGACTTTATGGGTTGGATGAGCAACAACTCAGCACCTTCCCTCTGTAAGCATTTATTGGGGGAATTATGGCGTACATATTTGGACTTCCTATGGTAATTTTGATCTGATGAGCTTTCCTTATTGCCAAAATAGTCAGTGCCTCTGTAAAAGAGAGGAGTAACTTCTTCTGCAGCTTTGCTACCTCAGCTAGGCAGATGTGAGTCTGATACCTGCATGAGAAATCAAAAATGAAAAGCAAAGTGCTGCAGAGCCCAGTGCTGGTGACTCAGGAAGAAACTTTCTTTTTCCCTAAACTGTAAGTAGCTCAGCAGCTCTTACCCAGCTACTGGCTTCTTCCTGCACAACCTGATAGAAATAAGAGCACAGAAGCCTGAATTCTGTTCCAAACTTCACCTCTTACGCTCTGCAGTCTTGGAAAAGTAATTTAAGCTCCTGAGTCTCCGTTTTTTCCAGGCATGAAGCTGAAATGACATACCGAGAGTCTTGCAAGAACTTCTGAAACCTCTGATCTTAATAGCACGTATCAGTGCCAGAAGCACCATTATGGGCATTACAGCATCAACTCTCTCACGAGGGAGGGAAGCTCACCATGCCATAAGTATTTTGGATACAATTATTACCCCTGGAAGTGCTCAGATACCATTGCACAAAATTGTAGGCAGATGAATCTTTCAGATGGGATAGAAACAAGAGGCCCTGACAGGTTATTAAAAGACATAACGTTTTGAAGAAGCCCATATGTTAGCTTTTTCATGTTCACCCTGTTCCAATTTGGATAATTATGTTCTAACTCTTTAAAGCAGGGTGGCTGACCTGCCTGGCCCTACCAGCTGTATATCCAAATCTTCATGTGGCCCAGAGCGATACAACACAACCCACATGTTTCAAAAAGCTGAAGGAAAAGAGGAGCTCTAGGAGAGGTTCATCAGCTAGTAAGAAAGTTTTCCTCCTGGAACTGGAGCTCTCCCCTCCTGCTGAAAGTCCTTCCCTCAGAAGCAGCTTCTCCTCAGTGTCACTTCCCACAGGAGCCTGCCTGGTATTGTCAGGGCACCATCACACTTTGTCCCTAGGCAGCTGCATAGTGGCAGCTCTGTGATGCACAGGCGCTGTGAACACTGAAGATTCACAGCTCACAACACATTCCAGCAGCTTAGAGGCCTAGTTATTAATAGTGAAGGACCTAGTGACATACTATTTACTAATAGAAATCTGCATTTCTACTTTAGTATTAAGAAAGAAGAACATTTCATCCCTCACAGTAAGCAGAGCCTGGCTTGTCTGAGAATCAGGCACGAGGACACACTGAAGGTTCACATTCTTCTCTTCTCTTGGAGATCACTGGTGCTCTCTGAGCTGCTCCTTTTTTTTAATAAACTCTCAATGATAATCCACTGTGCATTGCAAATCTTGACCACCACAGAATCCCAAAACACAGAAAGAGCAATACCTGAGCCTTCATCAGTCTCCTGACATAGTAAAGAAGAGAAGCAGCATATGGTGCAAAGGATTTTTTTCACCACAGACAGGCAGTAAATTTTCCCAAACCCAAGATAAGATGCCATTTCCAAATGATGAAAGAAAGTGATGGCAATTCCGAGCAGCCCCCAACATCTGACTAATTTTGCATTTCAGATGCCACTCTGACCCAGTGATGGTGTCAGCAGCCACCCTCCTGTCCCTCACATGGGCAGTCCTGTGCCAAGACATCAGTATCTGATGAAGCAATTGCTCCAGACATCATAGATGCAGAAGAGGGGAGCCTGTCCTGTCCCCATCTCTTCACAGGTGCTGGTGGCACCTGGGCCATGGCACAGAGCTTTGAGGAGTGTCAGAGTCAGCAGCCCAGGGGCAGAAGACAGTCATGGCTGGGGATGTTCTGCACGGCTGTAGCTGCCCACCCCCGGGGCGTCGGTGGTCTGGGGGTGACCAGGGAAGCTGGCGGGGGCATGTGGGCACACAGGGGACAGGAAAGAGAGGAGCGAGGACCTAGGGCACCATCTGGTGGCTTCACTCACTGCCTTCCCTAAATCCTTGTCTCACGGGGTCATAATCGCACGGCCAAGGGCTGAACGAACGCCGAGTCTTTCCAAGAGACAGCCCAGCTGGAACAAGAGCCCCCTGCCCTTGGCCCAGGCTCGCACACCTGTAGGGCGCTGCTGGGTAGGACAGCAGTGCAAACCGAAGCCATAGTAACCATTTTTTGGGGTGCTGTTCAGTCAGGCACTTTCCTTGATAAAGAACCAGCTCTAGCTGGGTATTTAGAGATGATTTGCAGTAGAGACACCCAGAGAAGGCTAAAGAAGAGAAGCCAGAAGTGATGAAGGAGAGAACTTTGGACATGTGTTTCACCGGCATTATCCACCACAGTAAGGTCTTGTCTGCAGATAAAGGCAAAATAGAGTTTGCACTGTTTCGTATGACAAAATAGTACCCATGCAAGAGCTTGTCCTCTGCAGAAAAAGATCAAATCCACAAACCTGGCTTTTACCTTCTCAAATGAGGATCTGCTGTAAAGCATTATGAAGGAGTCCATTTAAAGGGAATAGATGACCTCAGTGTCACCAACGCCCTTTGTAGCAATGCACTCTCAGAACCAAAGGCTCATGTCTGGTGAAGAGGGAAAAGGATCCTAGACCTAAAACAGCACCTCCTTTAGAAGAAGGCAGGCAGTGCATTTCCACCTCACACCACTGCTTACTTTGATACCAGGTCTCCACTTCCCTGAAATCCTGACAATAGAAAAGGATAATTTAACACCTAGGAATCAAAGGTTATACCACTATAACCACGGAGCCTGCTCTGTGCATAACAGCACCACGCTGGGGGAAGCAGGTGGACCTGAGGCCCTTAGAGACACAGTTTTTAAGAGGAATCCGTTCTCAGCATTCAGTTTAAACCAAAATGTATAGAGTGAACACAATAAGCCAGTCACTGCTTTTCACATTTGTGGAGCTGGGAAAAACTGATCCATAATTTCCTTTTATTATTTTTTTTTCCAATTGCCTAACGCTTAGAAATGAACACGTTTCCTCTTGCTAGTAGCACTCATTTTTGCACCTATCCTCATGGGCCACAGAGCCAGGTAAGACAAAAAGACCAAATGACAACAAAAAGATCAAATTACTGCCTTTTCCCTGAACAAATCTCTGCTACAAAGTAGCCATACTAATATTACACAAATTATATTTCGTAGTTTCTCCTACTTGTGCCTTCAGGCATTTCCTCATACCACCTTGGATAACTCCATACCATTTAAAAACATCCCTGTTCTCACAGCCTTCTGCTTTATGCTTTTCTCTCACACACACTGTTGCTGCCAGTGGCTGCCCATGGTGCATGATGCTGAAGAAGTGATTTTAGATTGTGGCTTCATAGCTTTAAACTTCCTTTTTCTCATGCAGCAGCCTTTTAGCCTTCCTCACAGGGCCAACCCAAAAGCCACTAAAATCAACACAGTGACCTCAGCCCGATTTTGACAGTTTGGCACACAGCCCAAATCCCCACATTTGCCAGTGTTTCTTAGAAATTTTTACTATTTCACTTAATTGATCAGAACCTGGTATGATTCTTCCAGTACTTTAGCACTGACTGTTCTAGAATAGCATTTTCCATTGCAAATACTGTTCTTTCTCTCATGTTTTATTTTAAACAGCTTCAGCTTTTTAATATATAGAATTGTTCAGGCATAAGTGTAAGAAACATGCTACTTAAAAAGGTAACAGAAACACAAGACAAATCAACTCGCTGCAAAGAGAGATCCTTGCCAGGATATTTCTAGTAGCATCCAGTATTTTTAGCATTTATAAAATTTGAAAAACAAAACACAAAGCTTAAGCATCATTATTTTGAAAGTTTTTACTTTTCATCTACTCCACCAGCATCTGCTGAATATTTTATTGCCATACTGCAACATATTTATAATTCATCCCATAATTTCTTCAAATTCGTTAAGGAAAAGAATTGTTATAGCTGTACAATCCTCTGTAAATTCTTCTGTGAACACAAATATTTCCTGGTCATATTAATAAAATCTTAAACTTTTTATTCCAAAATATTTATAAATGCTGTGATCACTTGAATTACAAATGGGTCTAATAAGCCATGCTGTCTGTCCATTCATTGCCTTTTCTGAAATGAATTCCTAAGCACTGAGAAGAGAAAAAGCATTTTTCTGTGGTTAAAGAAAATCCAAATTGCATGTTTGAAATCTTTTCTAATAAAAAGAGCAAAGCAATAAGTGGATTATCTCTTTAAACATAGTATAGGAAGGTTGGAGGCCCTGGAGACATCTTCCATAGCCTCTATCTATGATACATAGCAACATTATCTTCAGCTAGAGAGGGCCCTATTATCCTGGAGCTCAATTTTAATTTGATCTTCTTCTTTAAAGAGGTTTCTACAATTCCTCTCAAGTTATGCCGCATATTCTTATTTTGGGTTGGTTTTGTTTGGTTGTTATTTCGTTGTTGTTGTTTTTTAATATGAGATAAAACAGCCTCAGCTTTTTGATCTGCTGGTTTGATCATGTCATACAGATATTTAATGTCATACAGATATTTAATCTAACTTCCTCCCTACAGAACCAGAATACACATCAGCAGAAAAGGTAGGCCAGTTCCAGCTGACAGGGGAGAAAGAGCTTGGACAGCAAATTCACCTCTAAAGCCTCCCTCCTGCTTCCTCCAGTCATTCTAAGTTTCAGAAGTCATCTCCCTGGCCAATAATCTATGGTGGGAGGGTAAAGGAGCTTTATGCTCTACAGCAGCCAGCTGAAAGAAAGGCAAACCTATTGATTTGGGTGGGGCAGAGGTACTGTGCCTGATCCCACTGAGCCTCAAAATCCCAAGCGATAACAAGGCCCATTGCCAAGAAGAAAAGGAAACTGGGGAGCTCCATTTGGACTTCTGCGGGCTGAAACCTGGCCCCAGACCTGCATGGCTTATGAAGCCCCTGCAAGGAAGTTTTCTCGTGTTCCCACCTCCTTGTTCCTCTTTCTTGTTCTGGAATGGGCACTGTCACTGTCACGTTGTCAGGAAGGGATATTTTCTATGTGTTCCTTTTCTCTGTCTTTATCTCTGTCAGTGCATCCAGCCCTCACTGTGTACTGCTGATATTGCTGAAGGGAAAGCATTTTCTTGGAGGCACCGATTTGAGTCGCCCGAGTAAGGTCACAGCAGGCATCTGTGACCACTTGATGGGATTAGCAGATTATGAGAAAGCATGTTTGCTGTGGGGTTCCTGAGAAAGGGAAAACGGGCAGGTGGATGCTTGGATCTGGTTAAACTATGCATGAACTCCTGATGGCCATTTCGGCAAAGCCACAAGCACAGATCAGATGGGCGGCTGCAGGCCAGGATCAGAACATCAAGCCAGCAAGCAGGGAAATCTCTGGATTGTCCTACCACTTGCAGAGGATCGAGAGTTAAGTATTTCAGCCAGGGCAGGTGAGAGAAACCTTCACATATTGCCCATTCCCAAGATAAGTGCTTGACAAAAGCAGCTTTTCTTTTGCATCAAACAGTTTTGCTGCCAAATAGCTTTGCTGCATCAGTGCAGACAGAGCCCCGAGGGATTTTAACAGACACATTCTGTTGTTAATGAAGGGCAGTTTAGAAGGGGCCAGGGGTTCACAATTCCCTCCCTCTGGTTGTGCTCTGAAGTCAGTGTGGATCTCTGCATGTATCTGCATCTCATCTGAGATGTAAGAGAGTAGCTCTGCCATACAGGAAGATGTCTGGTCCACACAGGGGCAAATATTTTCCCTGTTAGATATTCTCATACAGTGTATCAGAGGGTTCTTCTAGGGTTTCCTGCTTCCTAGGAATCTGCAGAATGATGAAAAGGAGAAAAAAAGAAACAGAGGAAAATTATTCGTCAGATGACAAATTAATTCTTCATAAGCAGACACTGACATTTGTTCTGTTAGAAATGGCTGTAAGTGATCTGATGAAATAGAAGCCACTACAGTGAGAAATGCTGCTCCACCAGAGAAGAACGTGACTAATCCAGCCCAAGGGATAAAGATGTCTCCTTTACTAGTCACTCTTCCCCAAAAAAACCTGTCAGACAGGGAGGGGAGGGGAAATTGGACTCAGTAAGAAAATAAATCACTTTGGATTCTGTGAAGGAGGAATTCCCTGACCTCCTCAATCCTGTTTCTTCAACAGTTGAGTCTATTCCTCATGACCGTTCCTTGTGTAGACAAGGTGCTGACAGACTGATATTTTAAGTGCTGTGTGGCACAGACCTGCTGTAAGCAAGGTTACACAGCAAGCAGCTAAAATGCCACTGGCTGAACTAAGCCCTACACTAGCATTTCCTCTGCTGCCACCACCAAAGGGAAACACTACAAAAGTGCTGAGTGGAGGCACCTCCAAAGCATGTAGGATTAACTCCTTGCTATCCAAACTGGCCAGTGGTCCAGAGTGACAGCATGTAAATGCTCTTTTCAGAGGCTTTTTGCCCTGCTTCCCTTTACAACTCCCCCTCAATTGTGCAGCATCCTGCAGCAAGGATTGGGCTGGACCCTCTGAAGCAGAGTCAGACACTGTTCAGCAATCTCAGCTCCCACTCACAGGCTAAATCCACTGACCCACAAGTCTCACTCTTATAGAAAACATCTTCTTATATTCTGGCAAAGACAGCTGGAGGACAAGTGTCTCAAGTGGTCACTGCCCAGGATGACTGAGGGAAGTTAATCAAGGTGCCTGCAACCATAGTGGATACTGCAAACTCTCCAATGCTGAGTTCACGGGACCCTGCCACACGTTTCACTTCCTCCAGAGCAACACAAGAACACTTGGAGCTGTCTGCTCTCAGTGTGAGAGTTCATCCCATCCCCTCTCTGCTTTCCTCTCCTCTCTTTCTCCCATCTCTGCTTTGACCTTTACCCCACTGTGGTTGAGACTGCCGCCACCAGACCCACTCACACACAGACCCTCTGTCCATCCCAGCAGTGCTTGAAAAGTGTGGGTGACACACAAGTAACTCAGCACAGCCCAGACAGCTCCCTGGTAGGGAAAAACCCCCACAAACTTCATCTTACCACCCAGACTGAATCATTTCAGAGGGGGCAGCTGGCAAAGGGAGACAGAAGAGCAAGCAGGATCAGAAAGAAGGACTCTATCCAAATTATTCAAAATGCAGCAAAACACAAATGCAGGGATGCTATCTTTTCCAGTGCATCATATAAGGACAAGCCTATATAGAACAGCCTGTCCTTCCTCTCAATAACCAGGAACCCAGCACTGCTTTTGCTACCACCACCACGGTGGTGTCACAGCAGTAACTGCAGGAGGCCAGTGGCCAGGGGACCAGACCCCATAACAAGCAGCTCTGACAAAAAGGGGGCTACTTGATTTTAGATCACCTTCTCCTAAAAGGTGGGAGTTGTGAAAATGTCTCAGACTCTGGAAAATACTGTCCTTCATGAAAGAGAGAGCTGGTGCAACCAGAGAAACTCTCCCCAACAGAACATTAATGGGAGAAAGCAGCAGATGTTTTCCAGGAACATTTTCTAACATTGGAAGAGGATAGATATATTTTTTAAGCAGATAAGAGGTCTGGAGAAGAAAAGAAAAATTAGGTTCAGAAGAACAGGAACAAAAGAGTAGAAAGCTGTGGGGCCTGTGATCTGCTTTATCTGCCCCCCAGACCTAATTTACACCTGCCTCTATTTTCACTATGAGTGAATTTAGTTCCTTGTCTCTCAGTCATAATTCTCAGCCCAACAAGAAGATCCAAGTCCAAAATATACCCACACTGCCTTTTCCTGAGCACCAGAGCTGACAGCAGAGATTGTATAAGCTCAGTCTCTGCTCAAACCATCTTAGCTTCTGCTACCATGAAAGAAATGGCTCTCAGGTGCTTAATGCTGGTGAAAGAAAAGTTGTGTTCAGGGTCTGCTGCTGGTGCACAGATTCCATCAGCCCCTCAGAGGGCAGTCTCAGCTGCCTAAATAATCTGGAAAGGGCAACAACAGGACCAGCACCTGCCCAACTCTTCATGAATGCCTGTCTTGTTCAGAGGGAACAGTGATGCCAAACCCCTCAGTGCCTTTCAGCACACGTCATACAGCAAAGCATCTGCACAAAACCGTGAGTGCCAGAACTGGTAGAGCTGCAGGAGCCAGGGTTCTGCTGGAAGAGGGAAGATAGGCTACATGTGCAGCCCAGCTGGTGAGTGCATGCCACATCTGTTTTCCCTTTTTGGTGGGACTGGAGACACATTTACTGCCTGCTAGCTCATAAGATTGTGTGGAGTTTCTTTCCCCAGGTGCCCAGGGCATATAGGAGCTTTCCAAGAACATGGCCCTGGCCCTTACCTTCCCTGGATGTTTCTTTCTGTTTGATGGTTTGTTTGTGTTGTCATCAAGGCTAGAATAGACATCAACTTGCTGCACATCCAGGCTCTGCACAGAGAAGAGAGAAGAAAGCAGGGGTGAAATAAAATACTTAGGTTTAAGATAACTAATTACCCACTGGATTGTTCCCCATCTCATGCCTGACATTTTTAGGAACCCCTGCCATCTCCAAAATTTTGAAGTTCCTGACCTTAACTTGGACAGACAGAAAACCCTTTTCCCCAAAATCCCTACAGTGCAGCTGTATCATCTTCTTTTTCTCAGGCTTACAGAGACAGGCTTTGATGTTCCCTACCCTGTGTAAGACAGTGGAGAAGAATGCCAATGCCCCTGCCTCCCTCTACTCCAAAATTTTCTCAGAATGCAAAGTTGTGCACCAGGGAGGGACCACAGGTAAGAGGCAGTGCATCACCTAAGACTGTTTAGGTGCCTGACAACCACAAACTCTTGTTCATTATTATTCTGGGGACACAGAGGTGAGAAAACACAAGAGGCTGGGGCTCCTGAAGCACAGAGGCTGTCAAAAATGAACGCAATTTCTGTTTATTGTCTGTTGGGGTTTTTTTTTTCACAAGCCAGAACTCTCCTTTCTTCTTTGAGTGAGCAAAGAATAATTAAAAAAATCCATATGCTCCCAGGCCCTTAAACATTACCATGGTCCCACTTGGCTACACAGAGAAGCACACACATGCCCTGCATGCATATGCACCCGTTGTCCCCCAAGTAATCATGTCACAGGAGATGCACGTCAGTTTGAGTGATATTCCAGATCTGCCTGAAGGATCAAACATAACAATCACGAGGACTTTTCCATGTGTGTTTCAAGGATGACAGCAGGTGGCCAAGGTGGCTGTTTCTCTGGCAACAGGAAGATGGGAGGAGCTCTGGCTGCAAGAGGGGCAGATGGTATTAGTGGAGAGAGTGAGGTGCTCTGTAATGCAGAAGGATGAGCAAATCATGGAGGTTTCATTGGGGGCTGCCAATCACTCGAACTCTCATCATTTCATGTGGAGTTGCAAACACTCAGCATCTTTAAGGATTGTGGCCAGCAAGACAGTGCTTTGAACAGCACCAAAGGATAGAAAAGCAGCATTGGGGAGTGGGCCTTGGAATAAACAGGCACTTAGACATGAGTTGGCCACAGTGAACGAGGCACCACATGGTTCTCACATTCCCACTGCTACTCTGGAAACAATCAAATTATTTCACCTGTCTGCTTCCTGCTCCCAAAAACCTGCTTGGCCTACTCAGACATCCCCATCCTTCACACGTGCAGGTGTGCACACAGAAAAAATTTAATTTCATTTTCAATTCTCCTTGTAATGCTCACGGTGAGGATCTCCTCTTGTGTGCTGAGCTTCCAGAAGCCTGGCTCCATGTCCCCTTGGCAGCCTCTTTCTCTACTCCAGACTGAAGCCACTTGCAAGCGAGGTGTTTAACCTCCAGAAAAGATTCCCTTCCCTCCACATGCCTTCTTCCCATGGAGGCTGTTAACAATGCTGGTCCTTTTCCAGTCAGTTGGAGAGCTGGTGGCTCCAACCACCATTTATAAGTTAATTACTTTTACTTGGTCACTGATCACCTGCTACTGTCACAGTGGAAGCACACAAGCCACTTTCTTCCCTGCTGACAGATGCCTTCCTATCCCTGAGCAGCCTCCTGTCTCCCTCACACCTGGAAAAGCTGCTGTGCTCTGGAACCTGACTGTACCTGCACTGCAGGAGTTCTGTTTGCTGCTCAAAAAAGCTTGTTTGAAGTGTAAAGCAGATAAAGCAAGTGCCTCAGATTGTTATTTCCAAGCTGCTCAATAACTAAGCAGCTAGTCAGAGCATATACAGGTTTGGTTCTGGGCAGTGCAGTGGGGTAGAGCTACTCTACGGCTGCAGGAGGACTGAGAGGTCAAGGAAGGTAGTACAGAGAAAACAAAGTGGGCCCTCAGCTGCCCCCTTATTACCAGGCTTTTTGCTACCTTGTATGCTTTTCACTGCATACAGCCACCCCCAGAGACTACAGAGTAAATAGTGGCACCTGAAAGAGCCACTGGGGAAGGTATTTACTCCCAGAAATGTTCAGCAGGACAGCTTTGCAGAAGGTGTGTTAGGACCCTTCCCACACCAGGGATGAGACTTGCTACCATGTAGGATAACACAGAACATTTAATGAGCCACTACCAACAGCATCTGTTACTTTGATATCCAGTCCTGCCTCCTCTTGCTTCTGCTCCCAACTTCAGACCTGCCAGGACACTGTCCTCCAGACTCCAATCACTTGCTTTCCCACCCAGACAGCAGAGCTGGCATGTGCTGGCCTCCTGTCCAGCCCCTGATCTCTGACCTCCTTCTTTATCTCATCACTGGGAGTTACTTCTCACTTGTCCTTCCTTTTTTTCCTTGCCTTAGATTACCCCACTGCTGATCACAGGTTTTTTCCTTCCCCATGCTCCCGTTAAGCACCGAGTTCAACACCCACCAATAGATTTTCACAACTCATCTAGTTTCAAACACAGTTTGCAGGGCTGAGTTTACACCATGCAGAGCCCCAACAAAATTTAGCTGTGGGGCACCAGAATTATCTTTCAAAGGAAATCAAGTTCATCAACTTTCTATTCCCTTCACCTGTCCCGAGGGCCTATCCAAGGCAGGTTTCCATCCTAGGGCTCTCTCCTCCTGTGCTCATTATGCCTTGCAGGGCTGTGCTCACTGCTCTCCACTCACAGCCCTGCTATTAGTCTGTGCCTTTGTCTGGAGCAGGAGTTGCTGCTTCAAGCCCCTCCACTGCAGCAGTTGCTCAGTAACAGAGGAAACTCCCCAGCATGCAGGAGATGGTCCCAGACTGCTTGCAGCCCTGCCAAAGAAGGCCAAGCCACCTGCCCTGCATCCCGGGCTGGCCAGGAGCTCTGCACAGCTGCTGGGTGGTTAACAGGTTTCACAGGAGGCTGCTTGGGCCAGGTCCATGGGGCTCACAAAGCACAGGGGCCCAGCCAGTTCCTGAGATTGCCTGTGCCTAAGGCTGGCTTCGCTGGCTTGCTATATTAGCCTTACTGGAGCCTGAACAGAATAACATGATGAAACATGTAATTAAGATGGAGCTAAGGATGCATGACGAGGCCGACTGAGCAAGAAATGAATTCGATTTTTTTTTGTCTCCTTGCAGAAATCATCCAGTTCAGCAGGAAACTACCCATTTGGATTTTCATAAGCCTGAATTAAAAAGAAATTACTTGATACAAATGAAAAGGTTTATAACCTGCAACCTCCTTTACCCAAAGCATTCCCTTTTGCCCAGAATAAACAATACATAGTGCTCTCTTTTAAACTGCTACTCCAAAAATTAAAGGGCCACAAAATGGTGCCCCCCTCTCCCCAAGTGAGAATGAGAAGGGGCAGGCCCATCCTCTTGTAGATATCTGCCTCCAATCAGGTTTCCTGCCTCCCTGGCAGAGCCTTGCTCCTCTCTGCAGTACATTTTCCAGAGCTTCGCTTTGTTTAGTTTAAATGATTAATGCAGCAGAGCTCACAGGTTTTCCTTGGAGAGACTTTTCCAGCCCTTATAGATCTCACAGACAGAAAGGTTTCCTAATATCCAGGCAACATCCTTCTCTACTCATTTTCATTTTATTCCTCCTCGCTGGTCCCACAGATCACAAGAAAAAGCCCCCTTCCTTTCCCATTCTTAGTGGAGTAGCCATCCCATGGGAGAAAAAAGGAGAAAAATGAACCATTTAAAATGGAACTAGACACATCGTAAATGGGATTAGGAGTCATGGTTACTTGAGGTAGCTGAGGTCTAGGCCTGACATTTCAGGGGAGCCACTTCAATCCTGCTACCTATGACACTGGGCTCGAGGAGTGGGAGCAGACAGAATTCCTAAGTTTGGGAAACGGAAAAGGAGATCCTATACATTGAAAAGGGAAATGCTTAAAAAAAGAAACTCCCTTTACTTTCTCCTTGCCCATTTGCCCCTGCTAGACAGTGTGCCTGCTCAGGACTGCAGTGGTCTGTGACGCTGGCACCAGTGAAGGTGCCACAGCAGAAACTCAAAATAGCTGGGGGTTGTTCAGGGGATCATGTCTCTGTCCCTCTCCTGAGCCATCAGTCTCCAGCTGTGAAGAGTGTCCTTGTGACACTGCAGCACAAAGTGGGACTGAGTGTCCCTCTTCCTTCCCAACTTTTAGAGACCCTTCTACCTCTTCCATCAGGAACCCTCCCTGGCCCCACACTTGCTGCTCTGTGCTGCTGGCAGAGGGAAGGGTGCTGCTCAGCAGGGCAGGGGCACTGGGAGGCCAAGACTGGGACCAGGAGGGAGACACACCCAGTCCTGAGAGAAGCTAAGCAGGGCAAGGTCACCAAGACCAGGCTGGCATGATGGTAACTGCTTATGTTTCACACCATGATACTGGCATTGTCTGTACCGTGGCAGGGAAAGGAAGGGTTGTACCACGATGTGGACAGAAGAGATGAAGGGCGATTCTGGTACTCACGTCATAGACAGGAGGTGGTGCTGGGCTGGCTGAAGGGAGCTGTGTTTCCACCTCCTGTCTCAGGATAATTGGCTGGTTCCTTCTAGGGCACAACACCTGCTCAGGACAAGACACCAAATGACACATTTGGAGAAAACCACATGTCCCCAAAGCTAAAATGAAGACCAATGTCATATCAAAGCCAGCTGTCTGCACACCTCCTGAATGCTTCCACAAGAAAGAGTCCTGGCAGTGTCTGCACAACACGTGCTGGGTACTTTCCTCACTGCATGTGTAAAGTGTAGAATCCAGTGACTTACACTGGAGCAGTGGAAAGGAGAACTGGGCTCTGTGTACATATAAAGCACTTTCACCACCAAAACCTTACTGGCTGAAGGGTGTAAGTATTGAGCAGCACGAAACAATGCTATAGAGCAGGGAGTAAAGCAGGGCACTGGTCATAGTGCAGAGAGGAATTTCAGAGAGGCAAAATGCAACTACTTTTATCAGGATTTGGCAGGGAAGCTTTTCCTAATACACAGAGTCTACAGACGAGCACCAGACAATCATTAATGGTGACATACAGTCATTGATACATTAATGCACAAGTCCAGCATGGAGTTGAAGGAAGAAGGTCTCTTTGTCTGAAATGTTTCTTGCATCAGATGAGTTCTCCTTGAACACATTCCATTCATTCACAGAGAAGGGTTAGCCCTGCTCAGCAAGCAGGAGAAGAGGCAGAAGGCTCTGCTAAGTATCTCTGTTCTAATTCAGAAAGAAGTGGGATGATTATATTCACATCACATGAAAACGACAAACTGCTTTCCAGTCCATTAGTAACTAAGGAGGATGCTAAATAGCTTCTCTTAAAGATAAACATTTTTAACCCAGCAGGTCTGAGCAAGCTGTGGCGAGAAATATGGGCTGTGTTCTGCAGGAGGGCAAATGTAATGACTGCACAATCTCTTCAGACCCCAAGGAGAGGCCCTAAGTCTGAGATTCAGTGGCCCACCTCAAAACCCAGAGATGCCAATTGGTGAGTCGTGGCGGTGCCTCCCCTCCTCATCCCACAGAGACACTGCCTAGGCAAACAGAGATGGGGGCCTGTCTCCAGCCGACTCCTTTTGCCTCTTACACTCCCTCCCCCACATCAGACTGCCTGCAAGCTAAGTCTTACAAGATTAGCTGGGCTGCCAACTGCTGCCAGTCTGTTTTCAACCTCATGATCTCTGACTGTGTGTGCTGAAGTCTGATGCTCCTTGGAGTCGAAGGACTGTACATGCAGCACAGCCTCCACACAAAAAAGCACGCAGAGAGTCTGCTCTTGTGGTGGCAGAGAGCAGCTTCAAGGAGTTATGAGGTGTACTCTACCTAGAGAACAACGATCCCCAATTCCATTCTAAAAGAGATAAGGGTGTTTTTAAGCCAGCACTGAGATCTCTGGAAGAATGTAGATGATGCTATTGGAACTCCTGAGGGTGGCAGTACTAGAAGCAGTAGGTTTTCCCCGAACAACAGGGATTCCAATACCATGACTCCAGAGGTTTTTCCACAGAGTCCATCTCATCCAGATCTTCCAGCTCTGCTTCTGGCTTTTCTTCTCCCACTCTTCAAATCCTTTCTTCCCCACTCCTGGTATGCCCTTTGCTCTCAGCTTCCCAGATTCCACTTCCTTACCCAGCTGGTCCCAACATGGGACACTAGTCTGCTCACCCAAGGGGCTCTGTCAATCCACTCTTAAGACCCTCCTAGTGCTTCCTCACTCCAGATTCCAGTCTCTCCCGAGGCTCATTCTTCCAGCCTCACAGAATCACTGTTGATGGAAGGTGTCCCTGGAGCTTGTATAGTCCAATCCTTGTCTTTTTTTTTTTTTTTTTTTTTTTTTTTTTTTTTTTAAATTTTCCCCCAGTTATTTGTAATTTTCACACAGACTTCCTTGGGATCCTTGTCCTGACCTTCCCCTCCCACTCTGTCTCTTAATGTCTTCTCTGCCAAAACAAATGCCCAAGGCTTTGGCCCCCATCACAGTGCAGAGCTTTTTTTTTTTTCTATGGTGCCCAAGCTCAGGAATGCAGCTGCAGTCTCCTTGAAACAGAGTAACTCCATCTTGAAAGGGGACTAGAAATATGCAAAGCCCTGCCATCAGGGTTGTAACAAATTTGCTCGGGTGCAGAGGACATCACTTGTCTAACTGGCCCCTTCACATGGTTTTAGACAACTGAACTGGTAAACTGACAAAAGCCATGACTGAGTATGCACAAACTGCAATCTTTCAAAATCCCATCACAAGGCTACATCTCCCTGAATATTCTCAGGGCTAGCACACTGCTAGTGTGACTTTTTGCCCTGTGTCAAATCCTTGCTCTAAAGCAGAGCATGCTGTAGTCAAGATTATTGCCAGAATTTCTTTAATGGGGAAATCACTTACTTATTTTGTCTTTCCTGTAATCTTTTCTTCTCAGAAAAACTGAACTTAAGAAAATAAACTGGATCAGACACCCAGCATGGAAATTTTCAGCATGGGGACTTCCAATTCAGCCAAGCTAGAAACAAATGAAATTAATTCCTAGAATGGGTCAGGTATTGCTTTTTATTTGGTTATTACTTGCCTTTCTTTTCCACAGAAGCAAAGCTGTTGTGATGATGCTCAATACAGCAAGAAGAACAGTAAGGGTAACAAGAATTTCCCACCCATAAGAGGTATTTATGTATCCTGTATCTGTAAGAAAGAAGGCAAAAGGTTCACAATGTGAGTGGAAGTTATAACCCTGCTGTATTTTTAACCCTGGAAAGAGCCTTGAGAAAACTGAAATACAGGAGTGCAGAATATGGTGGCAGAAATGCACACACCCTTCAGAACATACTCTGACTGAACAGAGAGCAGGGTGCAGTTGCAGAATCACACAGAAGATGCAGGGTATAAGCAGCTCCACTTCACACAGGGAGGTGACATAACTATGAGAGACAAGAAATTTGGTAGATAGAGGCTGGCAAAGATCTTTTGTGATAGGAGCAGAAAGACAGATGGTGGAATGCACACAGGCCACATGAACTGGGAGGATGGGTTCTGCAGGCATCCTCAGACTAGTATGGCAAAGCTACTTCATCACAGGTCTTTGCATTCACATGAACAAGTTCTTCATATCCTACAGTCAGTAATACACATCCAGCCAGTCAGCAGCACGCACACCCTTATCATTTTCCTTTAACATTCCTCTTACATTGCATCAAGCTTTCCACTGCTTTCCAGTGTGCTCATTAACAGACCAACCAACTCCTTGCACCAAATGGAAAAGAGGGAGGTGTGTCAGTGAGGCCATAACCTGTTTGTGAGTCCCCAAAACTGAGCATGCTGAACCTGCACATGTGATTACAGCAAGCACCCTAAGGACTGACCTTATCAGCTGCCTCTGTCACACTGCTGAAGGAAAAACCACACTGTCTCCTGAACACTGACACCTAAAAGCACCACATGACCCAGTGCCCAGGTTCTCTGGAAAGATTCTGACTCCCAAGAGGCTGTGGCAGGGCAGATATAAATTACTGCCTCTTCATGTCCCCATCTATGCACTGGGAACAGCAGCACAGGTTACCTGTGCCAAGTGCATTCAACCCTCATGGCAGTTAGTATTGGGCATTTAGCATTATTCATACCTGACTTCATAGCATGTGTGGATAGAGAAAAAGAAGAGCAAAGATCAGGTTTTCATAGCCAGATCCAACTGATTTTTAAGCTCCTCTTCTTCCCTTCTGGTTGTTCACTTACCTCTAACAAGGACAAACACTCCCTTTCCCACTTTTTGGATATCATTCCATTTCACCTTGCAGTAGTACATGCCAGTAGAAGACGGGTTTTCAAGTGGCTTGATTCTGTAGTCGTAAGATAAGGCAGCAGTTTTATTCTCTTCACCAGAAGGGATGGCTACGTTTTCTGACCTATTATAGATAGATGTCTTCTGATCCAGTGAATTAATCCAGTAATAGCAGATTGAAAATCTGGTGTATTTCGGCATGTAAGGGAAGATGACTTTACAGGGGATGGATGTTCCTTCCTTGAGCAGCGCGACCTGGATTGGAGGTCTTTGCTGTACATCGACACTTCCCCCTGTAAGGGTAATAATTGTTAGCAGTCACCTAACCTCAGTGAGGAGAGGACGGCTGCCCCAAAGACGGGATCACTCTGAAAACAACCACACACCAGCAAGCACGCCTGTAGCATGCAATGTCGACCCTTGTCAGGAGCTGAGTGATTCAGAGCACGTGCCCTGTGTGATCTGCCACATCTCTTGGGTAATTGCTGTCTGATCCATGATAGCCTGCTGCATTCACAGGCTTCCCCTTTTCTCTTGTGAGCTCCTCCGTGAAACACCAGCACGCAGAAAGCCAGGAAATGAAGCAGGAAGTGAACTGATTTTGCAGTGGTGTATAGAAGGTACACAGAAGGTGAATAGAAAGCGATTTTCCAAGATAAATGCTAGCTGGACATCTCCTGAAACTCCCAAGGTATAAACTCCGCTTGGAATTCCATGTGTGGCCGTGTGATGATGGCTCTGCAGCAGTGAAAGTGTTGTACACAAGCAGGTGCTATCAGTGGGACAGTGTATTTCTGAAAAGCAAGTGAGGAAGGAAATTGCATATTCTGGACAGGGGCCAGCACAAGGGCCATGAGAAATAAGTCACAGCTTAATCACTCCAAACCTTTGCTGCTCTGAAACAGGAGCAAAGCACAAGCCTCAGTGTTAGCTACAGGAACTATCTGCAGATGACTGCAGATCTTAGGTATTTATACATGACAGTATCTTAGGCAGAGATGATAAAGCATGCCCTTCACGTGCTTCCTCCCAACACGTACAAGGCAGTTTAAAGTGATCTATCACTGGAACTTAGTAGGCAATGTCGTCAGAAGTTAAAAGAGAGGACAAATAAGATGAGGAACCACACAATCCACTCCTTGTTTTGTTTAATAAAAAGGGAAAAAAAAACCTAAAAATGAGCCACTGGGTAGTAAGGAGTCTGGGGTACAGGACTTCTTTGGTTTCCAGCCACATCTGGGTTCAATATCAGGCAGTCTCTAGATCTATTTGTTTGCCAGCTGATATAACAATATATGTAAAGCAACTTAAGAGGAGGCTCTTTCAGAAAGGGAACTGGAAACTTACAAGTCTTCTCACAAAAATGAAGGATCCTTTCTAAAGAGACATGAAAAGAGAAGAGGGGAAAAAGGGTAGAGAGAGAAAGTAGGGGATGGGCAGGCTTTTCCATTTATGCTTTTGATGGGATTCCCTGGAGTTCTGCATCTATGAACAGGCTCATAACAAGGTATTAAAGCTGTCCCAGAGCACAGCCAGGCTTGCTTTTCTGTCACCAAACGCTGCATCACAAAAGGAGTGTCACCTCGGCACAGCGGGAGCTGGCATTGGAAAAGGCTCAGACTTAGCACTGCTGAATGCCGAGCACTAAGGATTCGTGGTGGGGGACAACAATGGAGAGAGGGCACAGCTACTGCCCAGAAAGGACTGTCGGGAAGTACCATATGTTAAGGAAAATTCTCTACAGATCACATAGCCAGGGACAACAGCCTGACAGTAAAGAAGAGCTTAAGTTACGCCACCAGAGAAAGGTTCTTGGCCGTAAAAGCAACTGAGATAGAGTACAGTCCTCAGGGACATGCTCAGTCCTGTGTACACTAGTTACAATATTACGGAAAGGTGGTAAAATCCTGCAGACACCGTGGGTGCGATAACCCAAGCAATTTATTCTGGGCCATATTTTTCAAAATCATTCTTCTCCTCATCTCTGCATAGCAGAACATACATGAATATAGTTTCCATATAAGACACAGCCAAGAGCTACTGTAACTAAAGAGAGGAGAGATCCATCTTCTTGTATTATCCCAGAAGCCACTAGGTTGACAAGAACATACGAAGGAAAAAGCCAAGCCATTTTATTTAGGTTATCAAACTCTTCTCCCATGTTTCCCCTTGCTTGAGGATTCACTCTCTTAGCTTTGAAATGCTTAAAAGACAGAAATAGCAGCAGCATGCAAATTCCTAGAGGGGTTCTCTGGAAATTAGCAAAAGATAGCAGCTGGAAATGCTCTAATATGAAAAACATGAGCGTAAACAAAAAAAAATTAAGAAGAAAATATTTGTTTACCTCCACGCTGAAGCAACCAAAGAAACAGGAAGATGACTTTTAGATTAGGGATCATGACAGGGGGCCAAAGGCTGTAAGAACGCAACCAGACACGAAGATCCAAAAGGCAAAGGAGATGGGGGTTTGTCAGGTATTTTCACACCAGGGCAGCTGCTTGATCCTCTCCTGTTTGCAAAGGGACAGGCGGGATGTACACACACCGCATTTGGCAAGCAGTTCCTGGCAGATGCAGGCTCTTCTGCTTTTCAGCCAGACTCCTCCCCACAGCAGGGTTGACTTCTCTGTACTACAGTGATGGGGTTAGACCTACCAGTGGGCGTCCAAAGACTTGACTGCAAGTCACAGTGGACGCAGTCCAAGTGACTCTGATACACACAGCTTCGCTGCCTGATGACTATAAAATATTGCGTGCATTTAAAACCAACTTTGTCACCTTCCACAGCTGACACGAAAACTCAAGTGTGGGATCACCTGGTTTGCCTTCGACTCAGAAAACCAGCACACATGAGTGGTCAGTACAGAGCAATGGCTCTACTGTGCCACTGACTCCACAAAATGGCCCTCCACAGCCAACCTCTCCACTAGGTCCCTTCAGGTTCTGGTGAGAACAGCCAGACAGCGAGTTCATCCTGAACAGCTGGGCTGTTTCAGATCCACACCATGCTGGCTCTGAATCAGCTTCGCAATGCAGGCAAGCTTTAAGTAATCTATTGTAGGCAAATCTAAAAAGAGCCCTTTGAAGAAGAAAAACCACGTTTTGTGGGAGGCTCCTGCCGCCTATACTCACGAAGAGTCTTTGATTTTGAATGAACGCTTGTTTTTAGCTAAGACATCTGCAATGCAACAGCTGAGCAGCATCTGACTCATAAAAACTCCAGTGGCTGAGAGGTCTTCACTTCTCTTTAGGCAGCTTCCTCCTTTCGCACTTCTGGGAGACAATTGCACTGTCCCACAAGAAAGCATGCTGCACTTCGCTGCAGCTTCAAGGGTGCCCACTCATGTGGGGTGCTGTGCTGCAGAGACATGTGGGGAAAGACCTAAGGGCAGCAGATGAGCCTGTAAGGCTTCGTGTATTCCAAAGCACTATCAGTGGTTTTATCCCTCTGGACTCTGTAGGAACGAGGTTTACTCTAAACAACCTTTGGTTTACAGCATTTTTCCTCCTGTTCAGTCTGGGATAGGCCCCCAGGAGGAAGGGGTCTTGACACAGGGGAAGGCATGCAGCTGCATGATGCCCAGGGATGGCTCCAGTACCTTGCTGAGAGCCCTAACAGATGGGGAGAGGAAAAAGTGGCTTTGTGTGGCTCTGCAAGGCTGGCGCAGCAGCTGCACTCCTCCAGGGAAGGTTTAGCTCAGATTAGCCAAAACCAACTCCTCTCCTCAAGACATGCTGATGTGAACTGCACGGGGCTGGTCTCAGCTGAAAATCACTCCTCGCAGGTCTTAATTCTGAGCAGCAAGAACAATCAAAAGCGGTAACAAGACACTTGGGGCCCACTTGGTATTTCAGATACGGAGGCACAGATGAGGCAGCTGTGGCTCTGGGGTCACTGGGGTCAAGCAATATTCAGAAGCCTTTCTCAGGCCTGAACAGCATCTCAAGGTAGTTGGGGCGGGGAGGGAGAAGGAAGCAGAAGCTCACTACCTTCCTGTGGAAGAATCCACTGAGTAGTGAGGGCTTCCTCAGCTCTTACATCAGCTTACAGGAGCTTCCTCAGCTCATCCCCATGGTAGCACACAGCTTTGTAATTTCCAGTATCGATGTATTTCTAGAGGACAGAACATGCTGCTCCTGCCAGGGATGTGTTTTAACTGCTACCAGCATTTATCTGCTTCAGGAATTGAGGGTGATAAGTGGATTAAGTGTGGTAGGTTTGTAGGGCTGCTAGGTCAACATCATCCTTCCTTCCTTTCTGTTCTCTTCCTATAAACAACCCTGTTGCCACTCGAAATGCCAAGTCCTAGATATATGACTGTCGGGAATTAAAAAAAACCAAAAAAACCCCAAAAACTAGCATTTCAAAAGAGATCACACATAAGACTCAGCTGTGGGATTAAAAGCATAGCCAGGCCAGAAATACATTCACTGCTGGGATTTGCTATGGTAGAGCTCACTGAAAAGAAATAGCTTTGAAACGACTACCCAGCAGCTATTAACTGCAAGGCAGGATGACATTCTGCTCCCCAGAGCCTAAAGAAAGCCCAAATCTTTGAATGTTAAATTCTAATTCAATTTGGTCTGGGGATTCTGAACTGAGTTTTAACCCTGGAGACATAAAGGAGAGGAAGATGAGGAAAAGCAGGGGAGTTGCTATTGCCAGCCTGTAGCAGGACTGAACTGATTGCCCCAAAACTTAGGTGGAACTAACCAGGATACCTGTGCCAAAGAAAATAAATTAAAAAGCTCTGCAGGAATATATCATTGTATGACCTTCACTCATGCATTATACAGTACATTGGTGCATGTGAGCCAGTCCTTGCAGCATGATGAGGAGGGAACTTTGCCTGGCCAGTTGTAACCCCCCACAGCACTGACTGTATGTGGATCTGTATGGCTTGGTCCTTCCTTTGATGCGGCAAATGCTGACACTTCCTGAAATTAAATACAGGATTGGGGTAGATTCAAGCCAGTTTCTCCCTGTAGCTGAAAACTGGCTATAATTTCACTCAGGCGCTTTAAACAGCCCACAATAGTGGCCAGCACTCCCAGGGAGGAAAAGCACATTTTTCTGGCACAAACAACAAGTTTGGGCAAGTGCTGCACCTACCAGAAGTGCCTGTTCACAGCTGCGTCCAATGTAGACCCACAAGTCAAGGCACACACCCACCCCCACAGCCAACTCCAGGGAAAGCATTAATTCAAACAAAAAGGCTGCTGCTAGCTAAGGCAAAAGCAACGCTGCACAGACCACAACAAAGCCTCTTAATTGCTGAAGCGTTTAACACCACAACCATCCAAAAGAGAAACACCACTTGGCGCACAGAAGAGCTGCAGCAACTCAACCAGCCTGACTGCACCGAGCATTTCAGAGCATTCCCCAGCATGCAGCTCTGGGTCTGCTGCCTTGTCAGACACCAGCTCCAACTCCCGTGCCTGGAAAGCCAGCCAGTGGCAACACGTGCACCTCTGAGGATTCACAATGTCTTTGACTCCTCTAAGCCCAGGCCGTACAGTTTCCCTCTGTCTGGCGGCAGGGGTGACGGCAGAGGCAGTGTCAGCAGGGCCATCACTCTGCCAGCATTTTTACCACTGTTGTGTGTCGAGTGCCTCTCAACAGGGCTGGATGATGCTGAGGGAAAAGCTGCCAATGGCCTCACTGCATTTCTACCCAGTGAATTGCTCTAGGGAACTGAATGATCAGTGACTTGATGGGAAAACGGAAAATCAGCGGTGCTGACACCACCGTGGGGAAGGGAGAGGACAGTTCTCTAATTCCCTTTTACCAGCAAAACAAGTCTGCCTCAGAAATGACCCACTCCTGCTGCTTCTCTGCTCACCTGCCGGAAAGATTCCGGGGTTAACTGAGTTACCACCACAGGCCTGATGCACCCTCAGGGCCGTGCCTCAGCCTCGCGGTGCCGCCACTGTTCTCCTCCTCAGGCTCCCCGTCCGGCAAGGCGCGGCCGGCGGGAACTCGCCTGGCGGGAGAGCTTTGCGTGCTCAGGGTCACGCCTTCCAGAAGAACAGCTACCTGGCCGGGCCTGGGCCCGACGCCAGGCCAGGGCGGAGCGGGCCGTGCTAGGTCCGCACGATGCAGGGGGAAAAGCTTGGGCGGGCAGCTCCCCCGCGGGGCCCGGCCGTGCCGTGCCGTGCCGTGCCGCCATGGCGGGGACGGAGCCCACAGCCCCGCAGCCGCTCCCGCCGACCCGCGCCCGCCCCCACAAGATGGCGCCGCCGCCCCGGCAGCCCCCTCCCTCCCTCACCGCGGGCACCGAGCGGCCCGGAGAAAACGAGCGCGACCAGGGTCCGCTTCAGGTGAAATGAATGCTAATTAACCGCACTCAACAGTTCGAGGAACAACTTTTACTCGGCGAGCTCCGGATAACTGCAGTGGCGGTTCGCCCGTCAGGCGGGAGCAGCAGAAGACGGCGGGGTGTGGAAAAGGAAAACGAAGCTGTCTGCCGCGGGTGTAACCCAGCCCCGCCGTGTCCTGCCCTCGTCGCCCCTCTGTGCGCCAGAGGTCACTGTCTCCGCGGCAGCCCAGCCCACAGGCCGGACATTCCCCCCGCAGACCCTCTGGGTCCCTTCGGCTGAGCCCTTTTGGGGGTAGCAGCGCCCAGGCCGGCGCCGAGCACGGCGAGCTGCCGGCGGCATTGCCTCCAGCTGTCTCCACGCTCACAAGCCGTACCTTCTGTGCCGAGGGTGCTCTGGAAACCCCTGCCAGGAGCACAGTTTTATTATGAATGACACTTCTCAGTTTGCAGAGGCTTCTTGGCACCACGCGTTGGTGCTTCGCAGCACAAGCCAAGCCCGAGTACCTATTTCATGCCACTGACCAGTGATGCCGCAGTAGTCAAGGTGCTGGTGTTCAGCTTACTATGGTTGCCTCAGCAGGGGCAGGCTCAAAGGAGTGTCCCCACAAACAGCCACAGACACACACCTCGACTGTCCCTATGGCAGCACGAGTACAGGAGTTGTAGGCACACAGGCCTCCCACGGTCACAGGATGTGTCACCAGCCCCAATGCACGACCAGGCCAGCCCAAACGTTCTCACATCAGCAATTTCACACATTTGGCACAGTGCTGGCGGTGGGGTGCTGGGCAGGAGCAAGGCAATGCTCTCTGAAAACAGGAGCCCGAGTCCCTGCTCGCCAGCGGCGTGCCTTGAGGCGGGCACATCATGCTCAGACTGTCCTGAGCGAAGGGCCGGGCATCCTCCCTGCTCGGGGTGAAGGCAGGCAAATTCGGCAGGTGCTGGCTCCTGTGCAGGACACACACAGGGAGGATCATGTTGGAGAACACGGCAGCAGTTGCAAGGGAGCCGCAGGACTGGTTCCTGCCAGCAAAGGCCTTGCCAGATGACCCTTTCTGGTCTTGTCTGTGCGGGAAAAAAACTGCTTGGGAAAAACCCTGCTTAGAACTAGCCAGATGTGCCAACCCCGCAGCCTAGCAGGTTTCTGACTGCCCCCAGGTACCCAAGCCTGCCCCACAGCTGACTCCAAATCTAAGCTCCTTCCCTCTGAGCTTGTCCAAGAAGTCCCTGCGCTCTGTTTCACCCAAACCACCTCCTTCCCTTGCCCGCTCTTTCTCTCCCTTTTTTCCTGGGTTTTGTTTGTTTTCTTATTTCTTTTTCCTTTTAATGTTTTTTTGGGTTTTTTTGTTGGGTTTTTTGGGTGTTTCTATTTTTTGTTTTTGGTTTGGTTTGGGTTTTTTTTGGGGGGGGAGGGGGCACGGGACGACCCTTTCTTCAGCCCTCAGGAACTTTTCAGCTCAGGATATCGGGAAGTAGAAGAGGCAGCACAGCTGCAGTGATCCTGGGAACCAGCATGGACCCCCGCAGCAGACACTTGACTGCAGTCACACCCGGCTTTAGATTGGCACAGCCTTCCTCATGCACTCCAGGCTTCTGCCAGCTCCCAGGAGGAAAGCTCGGAAAGGATTAAGTAGCTAAGTATCTCATTGGCAAGTGAATATATTGTTTCTTTTCTTTCTATTAATTCCTCAGCTTTGCTTTGATTGTGGACTGTGGAGAATATGCAGGCTGATACAGCTGTAATAGCACACCCTCCTATGGTGGAAAAACACAATTTTGCCACCAGGCCCTATTCTGGCTATGAAAACTAAATAAAGGATCCTGGCAAAAACATGTGCTGGAAGAACCACATCTCTGCTAGGATTTTTGCCAATACAGAAATGTGTTTCATTCTGTTTTCCTCCCTACCGCTGAATTTCCCACCTGCTGTCTACATTCCTGGCTGACAGAACTACAGGACAAGGATCTGTAGTTTTGACCTAATGTGAGAGAAAAGTCAGTGGGTTTTGTTTTTCAAACCCTTACAGACCACTGCTGAGTGCACTGGGAGCATCCAAGGCTGCCACAGGCCATGGGGAGACCTCAGAGGGGTTTTGTGAACCTCCCCGTGGGCCTGGAGGTTAGGCACTGAGCCTGAACCCACTCCCTCCAATGGAAGGAGGTCTTCTCTCCCTGGAGAGCTGCATGATGACAGATGTGGGTCCCACAGGGATGAGAAACGCAAAAAACCCTGGAATATAAGAGGAAACATATCTTATCTGCATGGAGACACAAACCTCAACAGGAGCAAGTGCATGGAGTTGAGACTATATAGACACCATAGCAGGGTTCAGACACCTTCTTCTGTCACTAATTGTATCTCCATTTAATATAAACTGCTCTTTATATATATATATATATATATATATATATATATATATATATGCATTTATATACTTGTACCCACATTTTATACCTAGCTACTGAGATTTCCCTAAGGCAGCCCTGCTGTGTCCCCCTACAGCCCAAGTGGCCAAGCTGAGACCCTCTACCACGGCTGAGCCCGTGGTTTCTCCTGAAGACCATCCTCCTTACTCTCTTCACTCTGGAGAGATCCTTCCCTGCTCTAGTACTGCTTCCTTTATTATCTCTGCCCAGCTGCGGTTTATAAGTTGTTTAAATCTTTTCTAGGAACAGATAAAGATCACAGTTACGCAGAATCCAAAAACACAGACAGCTTGAAATGTGGTTAGACTTTGCCCTACTTTCACTGAGTTGAGAGCAAGGCTCTGCCAAGGTGCTCAGAGGAGATGAGCACCTTGGCAGAGAAAGAGAAAGAAGAGAAAGACCCATTTAAGCAAACCACCCCTTTCCCCCCAGCCCGAGAAACAAACCTAATGTGTACCCCACCAAACCTGCTGCTTCTGTTCAAACCACATGGCTTCTCCTGGTTTGCTTGGGACTTGCAGGTGAGCAGGGCATGGAGCCATGGAACCTGGGGGAGATGCTGTCCTGCACTGCAGCACTTGACACGTGTACAGGCACAGCCACGTCCCCAAGCTGAGAGAGGTACAAGGGGCTCACTAAATCAGGGCCATGAGGATGGCAATGCAGGGTGTGCTGCAGATTAAGAACAAGATGTGGTGGTAGAGGTTTTACCTTCTACGTGCTCACTGACAGCTTTTTCTCATAGCAAGTTGCTCCCTAAGCTGGGGGAGCTGCAGCAGTGGAAGTGCTGCCTGGGACTTCCCTCCTGTGAAAAATCCCCTCCCTGGGAAGTCCACACTGGGTTTCAGAGCTGCTGTGTGGCTGTGCCTCCAAGGTGAGCTGGCTGCCTTGCACTGTCAGGCTCCTCTTATGGCAATATTTCCAGGGATCTGCAGTGATCTGGGAAGGGATACTGCTGAATAAATGCCAGAGGTTTTTTCCTTCTCTTGAGTGGTGCCAGCCAACCTGCAGACAAGGATGTGTGTTTCCTGCACCCATTTTGCCTGTGGTCTGATTCTGGTAACCCTGGGCTTTTCTCACAAGCACTGGTGGTGTTCAGAGGAGGCGGGACTTGGGCAGGGGAGAACACCTTGCAGATACATACCTCCAGCTCTATGACTTTCTCCAAGGTAGAGAATCTTTGCTGAGTGATTCCACTTATATTCCAGGTGGAATATATGGAACAGTACACAGACAAGGCACTTGCAGATACTAATATTTCAATTTCAAGGGTATTACTTAAACCTGCCTGGAAGGGCTTGTATCAAGGCAAGGATCGGAACAGCACAGAAGTATTTTTGCTGGTGCTCTCATTAGAGATAGCAACAATGAGGTGTTTCAGGAGCAGGGTTTGCTGCAGTCAAGGCCATAAAGAGATGTTAAAGAAAGTTTAATCTGAAAGATAGTATAGTCCAAGATCATTATGATATTTAGTAATTCCATTTATAGGGGCTGACTTGAAGAGCCTTGGAAGGAAGAATGAAAAAATGCCAACAAACACATTAGGAACTCCTGCAAGAAGTTTTTTCATCCTATTGAAAAGCTTTATTAGAAAGAATGATGAGAATGGTAATAATAAGGCACTATAATTATACCTGATCCTTCTATAATCTCTCTCTCTCTGCAGAATTTGGGAGCACTTTACTGTAATTATTGGGTTTGAACAGTCTCATCTGGATAACATACAACTGATTTGTTTGCATGGTATTATTTTAAGTATCTCAGCATGTACATTAGAGTTGCATTGTATCTGGTTGATTCCCTGCACAGTCTGGAAGAGCAGGAAAAGATCTGCAGCCCATGTTCTCCACTGCCCCATTCTCCCATCCCACTGCCTTGGAGAGCTCCTTACAGAAGACCAAGGATAGAAGGGACCATTGGTCCTTCCTAACTCAGTACTGCAGAACGTACGACTGTAGTACTGAACACCTAAAACACAGAGGCTGAATACGAGAAAGAAGGCCTGGATTTGCACCTGTATTATTCTAGGCTTGATTCCAAAAAGAACTCAGGATGAACTGAAAGTCTAGCAGCAGGGACCTGGCAAATACCTCATGCTCTGTGATCAGAATAGCTGCTACCTGAACCTTTTAAACAAATGGATGAACTCCATGATTCCAGCAGACACAGAACCAGGGAAAGCATGAAGGGTGCTGGCGTCTTTCTGGATTTAGCATTCCTTGCTGTAGCGATGTACAGCTGGTCTACAGCTGGACATAATGAGTGTGATCATAACAGATCCAATTCAGCTGATCTGGCTTGTTCTAGAAGTTCCTAGGGGAACAAAGACCATGACCCTCACATTACACCTTTGCAACACCATCTCAGTTACAGGGATGCTGGTGAGCTCTGGTCGCAACTCCCATTCACTGTGTCATTAAAATGAGCAACCATCAGTGTCATGAAACTTGTTGCCCCCTTGCAGGAGCTCTTGAGTGTGAAACTGGGCACTTGCTACTTCGCTCTGCCAGGGCCAGGAGAAATGAGACAACCGAGAATAATTCAGCCCATACTTAAAGACCCTATATAAAAATGAGATTTAAAAAAATATTAAAAGTACAATACAAAACCTGTACTTTACATGACTTGGACAGTTTTCAGGCTGAAATTCACAGCAATTTGTCACTAGTTTGCAGTTCAAGGAGGGAATGTCCCTTTCAGACTGAATGAACATAAAACAAGCACAAGTTGCCTGATCCTTTTGTTTCTCACACCACTTTTTAGAGAATTTTTTTCTCCTGTGAACTGAAGAAGGGCTTTCTCCTGCATCCCTTACACATCCCACCTGGCTTCATTCACAAGAACAGATGAGGTTTCCAATATCTGCCCATCCCTAAGGCTGTGGGACATCTTATGGAGGAATTTAAGAGGACCCATTAGCCCTGTCTAATTTTCCCCTACTTCATTTTTGGAGTATTATATCCAGTCTCTTCACTTTCATTCTCTTAGATTCTTCAGAGCCGTCTCTTGTCAATTTGTTTACTTCTAGTTTATTTTTAATAGACAACCCCCCAATGGACATAAGCTCTCAAGTCCCTTGTGAAAATGCTGTCTTCTCTGTAAGTGCTTTGTTTGTGATCCTCTCCAATCCTTTAGGCTATTGTTTACAAGCTGGAAGGCATCTGCACTTGGGCTAATCATGCCTAATGCCAGCAATTCCCCCAGCATGATTTGTTGCATAAGCCAGTGGGAGCACGGTTTGTTTTGATTACGTTTAATGTGGAAAACCCACATTTTGCTCACATCAGCCTGACAATACAGGGAGGCCTGATCCAAAATCTTCAGGGAGGAACAATAACCTGGTCGTTGATTTCAGTGGCATCTGGGACCAGCTCGAAGACTGAGAGCTCTGATGGCAAGAGTGGTGTCTTGAGAAAGCAGTTAGCCCAGGAGGCAAAAATATTTAGAAGTGTATATGTCATTTGCTGTGGGATGGGTGAGGAGCCTGCCAGTGCTTTGCTCCTCAAAGCTCTGCAGCTCCTTTCTGACATGCAGTGAGGCTGAGGGCCTCCAGCTCTGCCCTAACCAGCCATTACCTCGGGTTGATGCTGGCCTCCCCCAGCGCCCTCAGCTGACAATTCGGGCTCCTTCATTCTGAATGATGGCGATGTTTTTATCCTCAGCCTGTGCTGACACTTGCCTCCAGGCATCAGATGGGTGTCCCAATTTTTCTGCTTGTGAAAGCTGGGAAGAAGCACCCGAGGGGCTGCTCACTTTGGGGCTGCAATTGCACTGCAGGGGTGGGTGTGCAGGTCTGCCAGGTGCAGACCCCTCTGCCTCAAGAGGCCCAGCACAGGTTCTGGGACCTCAGCACAGCTGTCCCTCACTGAGCCACCAGCTCAGCTGGCCTGGGCTGCCCACTGTGATGCTGAGCCTCAGGCTGAGCCTAGGCAGGCTTGTTCCCACACTCCTGCCATAGCAGAGATCTGCCCTACAAAGCACAGAACTCAAAGCTCCACCTGGATCCTGGCTCTCCCCTATCTTCTGCTTTTCCTCCTCCATAGGTGCTCCATCAGTCACCATTAATCCCTTTTTGTACCCACATAAAGGTTAGCTTCACTAGTGGCCTGTGGCCGAGATTTCCACAGCTTAAGCTATTATATGTCACATGAAGAAATGTCTCCTCGTGAGTCTTGAACTTGAGTATTTCATCCAGATGCCTCCCTGGATTTTAAGAAAACACATGGTCACCTACTCCATGGCATTTAGGTTTTACACATCTCTGCTGCAGACCTTAGCCATCTCTTTTGTGGCTGAAGAGTCCTACTATCGAGCCAGCCCTTGAATGGAAGTGTTAGGAAGTACTTTGCTTTGCCTGAATCAAAACCTCAGCTCTGCCAGCCCCAGCTGAGATCAGAAGGCAGCAGGAGCCTGCCAAGACCCAGGCAGCTCTGCAAGGAGGCATTGGGAGTTTCAGAGGGACTCTGCCAGATCTCCCTCTCCCTCTGACACCTACTTTCTCTTTGAAGGCTGCCCTCGGGAGCCTGGTCTTTGCACCAGGGAATGGCACAGGGCAGACAGAAAGCTCCAGTGCGTGCAGTTTTAACTGTACAGATGCCAAACATCTAAGGAACAGGGACAAAACGAACTGAATCAGAAAAAGCCACCACATTCCCCTAACCAAGGTATGTTGTAAATTAAAGGGTTTAGCACACTTTAAGACTAATGACACAAATACACATTTTTTCAGAGGGACATCAGGGTAAGGGTCAAAAGTGAGATCCAGCTGTGTGTACACAGGCTTTATTTTGAAGCTTGACTACCTAAGAAGAGTTCATTTCCCAATCACTGAGCATGACCAAACGTTAATACATTTTTAAAGTGTTTTTTGCACAAACTTGTGCCTTTTGGTGAATCCTGATCCCTAACGACATACAGACCCTTATGTCAGAGGTAATCAAGTATTATTACAAGAGGTGATGGCTGTGGGGCCCCTCCTGAGCACACACATGGGTACATATGGAAGCTATTAGCAAGTTCCAGTGAAGAATTTTGGGAAATTAACCCTTGGGGCCCCAGAGCACTACCAACAAACAGCTAGTTGGGAGCAGACAAAGAGCAGTTTCCTGCTGGATGCCTGCAGCATATTGGGACTGATATCCAGGCCCTTCACAGCATGGTAGAGGAAGCTCCTCTCACAAGCACTAAACTTTTCAACTTCTGCTGTTAGGAAGAGCCCTTGAAAAAAAACATCTGCAAAGCCTGTGCGAGTTTCCTCGACAAACTAAAATGAGTCAGCTGGAGAAATGTATAACACAACATATAAAAATGCAAACCATTTTCTTCTATTCCCCAAATGGTGCTCAAGAGCTTGTGAGGAAGTTTGCAATTTCTTTTTAAGTCCCCTTAGGAGCCACCAAAAGAAACATTTGGATACAGACCATCAGGAGCTACTCCTACGTGACAGAGGGACCGGTTCAGAGGCAGGGTCATTGAAGTGAACATCTCCCACTCTAATGAAAGCAGCAGGATAGTGTTACCCCATGGAAGTAAATTCTTACCGTTTTGCTTTGTGCATCTTTTTTCTCAAGAGCTGAAAGAAAAAGGTTTCTCTTCCAACATCCAAGCAGAGAATGAAGTGCTCTAACACTCACCTTAACCAATGCACTTTTCACTTTCCTGTTCTTTCTACACTGATTTCCTTTCTTGCACCAATCCTGATCTGCAGAGTGACCTCTTCTCAGGAATAATGAGGATACTCACACATGATGTGCTTTCAACTTCCACAATATAACAATGCTTGGCAGTAATTCACTGCTTTTCATCCACAGGTCTCAAATCAATTCGCTGCAGCCCTGCATGGAATTTACTTACTTGTAAGACACTGAGACAAGTGCTTGCTGTGCAATTAAAAAAAAAAAAAAAAAAAAGGAACAGAATAAAGCAGACTTTATTAAAATCCAAACCATTTCTTTCTCCTGTGGTGTGATTTTCCTAAAGCGCAATTCAGGCCACAAATAGGGCTCTTCTGCAGCCCCCAGCTGTACAACCCAAGACGCTCATTTGTGGCCAAATGAGAACAGTTCACAGCCAGGTCAGAGCAATACCGTTAGAAAGCTCTTCCCTCAGTGAGGTATAACCGTGGCCAGAAAACAGAAGCATTCCTCTGCTCTGTTCTAAACATGGAAGAAATTATATTGCTCCTCCCCCCCTGCTTTCTGAAGGGAAGGCAGGAAGGCAGCCAAGGCATCTCAGCAGACACCCTCAAGAAAGGAAAGGATCAGGGCTTGACATGATGCCTGGGCCAGCAGATCAGTCCCACTCCCCCATGGCAGAGAAGGAGGGCAGCTGTGTGGCTGACCCTGCTGAGGCAGGGGCTTCACTCAAGAGCCTGGGAACAGTCCCAAGGTGCCCAGAGCCACCTGAGATGCTGGCAGCAAGCAACGCTATACCCACATGTCAGCCACCCCAGGGCACACAAACCCTGCAGAAAGGAACAATCCCAGCTCCTGCTTTTGCACTGGGCTGAGAGATGCAGTAGCTGCAGGGCCACTGAGCTGTCCCTGGTCTCTCTGCAGCTGGAAGGAGCAGGCAGCAAGGACAAGAACACCATTTCCCTGACACTTACCTAACTACCTTGGTTCATAAGCCAATGCCTTGAGACAGGCAGCCAGGCACCTCATTGCCAGCAGAGCAACAGAGCCCTCCAGAGAATAATTCAGAGTGTCTAAGTTAGGCTCCTGTGATGAATCACAGCCTGTATCTCTCTCTGTGCTGACCACACACTTTAGTTCCTCAGACAAAACAGCTGAACACAATGGAGCAAATTCAGTGTACTCTCTTCCCCTGTTCAGCTTTTTTCTTCCATACAGGTCTGAGGAGGAAAGTCAGCATGAGAAAAGCAGGCTGCCTGCCCAGCTATGGATGTTTAACAGCATTAGAAAATGGTTTGGCTCAAATTTTAAGAGTATGGGAATTTCTTCTTTCATGTAGCTGTTTTCAATCACTTTGAAGACATCATACCAACTATCCCTGAAATTAATCACGACCCTATTTAAGCCAACTCTGTTCCTCCCATTTGTACTCATACTCACCAGTTCAAGTTACTGATGCTGCACCCTGTTCTATGATCTTGAATTATTCAGATTTTTTCAAACACGCAGTACAAATTTTAAGGTACTAAAAAAACTTTCTAAAAATGTAGGGCTGAGATTTTCAGAAGTATTCTCTGTTTAGAAAATTCTTCAATTAATTACACTACAAGATGAATTTTAATGTTCCCAGCTAGGACCACTCATTTATGCTCTGCTTTTGTTCTTTACCAGAAATTCACTTGTTCAGTTTCAGTTAGATTGCCAAGCCTGGCCACTAAACTAAGTGGGCTTCCAGCATTACAAGGGAATGAAGTTATCACCACGTATTCACTGACTTTTAAAAATCAATATAAAAATTTTATTTAAATTTTAGAAGTTTTCTATAAAAAATTCCTTGCCCTTTTAGAGGCCAACCCAAAATAACTTCTGATGCTCGACAGATGGCAGCAGCACACTATCAGATGAGCTTAAGATAGGGTGCAGGACCCCATCTCTTTACACCCTCCCAGGGCAGACACAACTCTCCAGACCAGGGTTATCTCTGCAGGAATGCCAGGCCCATAAGTACAGCATAACCCATCTTCACTCTCAAAAATAAAACCAAATAAAGCAATACAAAAGCCAGTGAAGCTGCATGTATAGTACACAGCTGCAATGGTTTCACTTGGTGGAAACAGTGGCCTCTGAAGTACAGGCATCACATTCATGCTGCAAGGAGTGAAATGTGCTCTTGCTCCACCACGGCTTCATGGGTCAGCACACAAGGGTCATACCCATCGATGTCCAAGCTGCACTGCTGTGGGACTGGACTCAGCTGCACTCCACAAGGGCAGATTTGAGGCAGAAATGAGGTCAAACACTTTGGGGTAGAAGAGAACCCACCTGGGAGGACAGGCAACTCACCTTTTTCTGAAGCTTTTAAGTTATAAATGGAGCAAAGAGCAGGACTCGGTGGCAGTGGAAAAGCACTCTTCAGGTCTGGCTTTACCCCAGGCATGTCTGGGGACAGTCACACTCACTGTGTGACTCTCCCTCTGCTCCGCTCCCTCTGCCCTGCCCCTTCCTCTCCCAGCAGCCAGTCCAGCCTCAATGGTGTGGCACACATCCCACCAGCACAGCCATAAAAGAGGCATCTCCCTTCATCTCCCATATGCATGGCATCATCTCCTATCCCAGGACAGAGAGGGGCTGGAGCCAACGCTCCCTTCTGATCCTCTCCTTGTGTCCAGGGGTGAGAACACCTCTTCCCTCAAACACATTCCCAAGGAGCCCCCCAGCCCTGCCCTGTCCTCCGTCATGGCACCAGCAGGGAGGCTTCGGCAGCACAATTCCTGCAGTGTAGGCACTACCCGCCGGCTCCGGCACAAGGGCTCCGAGAAGATCAGGGGCGTTCCCCCCATCTCATCAAAGTGCAAGGGGTTGTTCCGGGTCCCCGCCACCACCAGCTCCAGCAGCCGGACCACGCAGTCCGAAAACCAGTTCTTGAGGCGGAAATAGCCCTCCTGGAAAGAGATTCGAAGGCTGACGGGCCCCGCGGGCATCCGCACGCTCAGGCTGAACAAGCAGTTCCCCTGCGAGCTGTCCCGCACCAAGTAGGTGCCTACGGGCTCCCGCTGCAGCTTGGCGTGAGCCTCTCCCACAGACAAGGGGCCCCAGTAGAAGTCACTGGCCTGGAGGATATTGAGGGATCGCTCCAGGACTTCCCACTCGCAGCTGCGAAACATCCGGAAACGATCAGGCAAGCCAGGTGGCGCGGGGCGGGGGAGATGCTGCCTTTGCAGATGAGAAACAGTGGTGTGTGTGTTGTGCAGATCATCTGGCCTCCCTCTGATCATCTCTCAAAGAGCCCATGAATCCTGGAATGATGCTGCCTTTATCATGCTTCCTCCTTTGCATCCAGCCTGTAGGACAGAAGGAGAGTGAGGCAAACCCAAAACTTTATTCAACCTGAGCAAGACAGTTCCCAAGGGAGAAAGACCAGCGAGAGTACCAAAGAGGGTACTAAGGAGCTACTGCATGTCACCAACCCCCAGCTGCAGGGACAACCAAGGGTATACGTGTGGAAAGGGCTCCAGCTGGGTCCCCACCAGCACAAGGTGGCACTTAACAGAGCTCTGCATCCACTGGGTTTCTGTGATTCACAGCCAGGGGCTCCTGCACACCCTCCAGCAGGCTGGTTTGAACACAGCAGACCTCAGCATTTCAAGATTTCCCTTTGCTAGATGTTTGAGACTCTTCAGAGTGGCCTTGAGACTGGAAAGGTGAAATGACACTACAAATCAAAAGGGAAATATTTCCTAAAGCAGGAAAGTATCATTTACTTTGTCATTCAGTGAAAGGTGGAAAGGTTTCCTCACACTTCTCCAACCATTTCTTCAACAAAAAGACTCATCACGAGACTTAGCAAAAAGCAGAAGACCGGTATGAGCCTCTCTCACCAAATCCCAGGAACCACTCCCTTATCCCAAGACTTGTGTGTTTCACTATGTCAGGAGAAAGCAAAGGCCTCAGACCAAGATCCCTTCAAGAAATGCTACATCAACTTCAAGGCTGAGACTACTATGAATGAGTTCACTTAACACTGGTACCAGACACTGCTGATGCCCTTCCAGACTCTTAACCCCTGTTTCTTCCGGAAGAACAACTCCCCCTGCCTGCAGACAATGCTGCCCTCTCCCAGTCACTGTCCTCTAATGTACTGTCATGACCCTGCTCATCTCCTGCACCTTGTGTTATCACCAGGCTGTTTTCAGAAATGCAAATTTCTGAACCCAGTGTTGCCATCGGCCATCCAAGTCACTTCAATTATATTAAAAAAAATACATATTCTAAATGTGTGTGTCTGTATTGGCACAAACAAAAAAAAAACCCACAGCCCTAAGCCAGAGGCTCATTCTGTGTGAGAAGCTGAGCTGTAACATACCACTTCCCCAGGCCTGACAAGTCAGTAGCTCGCCGCCAAATGTTGCCCTGACATACTCCATTAACCCAGTCATACTCATTCACAGCACAGCCGTGCTTGGAGCAGAACAGAGTGCTGGCACAGCCTGCAGCAGAGGAAGAGACTCACTTCATCTCCAGCAGTCTCCCCCTGACCACAGACTTGCCAGAGCCTCGGGGCTCAGCCCCCCGGGGAATGTGCAGGGACCTGTGTTGGGCTTGCTCTGCAGGGAGAGCTTTACTTCAAGCTCAGCTCCTTGCAAGGTTCCCCTGTCTCACACCCTTTGCCAGCTATTCAAAAGCTCCACATTCCTTTTGGGGCTGGTGCCAGCTGTGTGTCCGTGCACACTCTGTGCCCTGGGAGAGGACTAGCCTCCTCCCTTCTTCACACAGGCACAGAGGCTGGGGAGTGCAGGCATGCACCTGGCAGTGCCTTACTAGAGATGTCTTTTCTTGTCTAACATCTCTGTCAATACTTAACAGTAATACCAATAATGTAGCTGCTAGGCACGTTTCATATATGGAGCCATAAGCATCCTTTCCAAGAGCAGCCTAGGAGGCTTATCCAGCACACAGCCCTGTGATTTGCAGTCCCTGGTACTGTTCTGAATGCTGTTCATCCTGCCCTCTAGGTACTTTCATAGTAGGAGGGAAATTCCATGCTTAGAGAAAGGTGAGAGGGGTAAGAAGGAGTTAATCAAGTTGGATTTTTTCTTTTCCATTAAAAAAAAAAAAAAAAAAAAAAAAGGCAGCAGTTGAAAGCTGCTCAGACAGACCATTCAGCAAGTCAGAATAAATCTTAGGTGAAGGTGATTTAGTGAGCAGGACACAAACAGTCACCACTACAGCAATGAGGGCCATTTATCACCACCGAAAACTCAGCACAGAAGGCACCACAAGGAGTTGCAGCATCTCTGTCCCTCTCCTTCTTCCCTCTGCTGGGCAAGGAAGCTATAGGACCCCTCTGACATTAGCTCCTATAGAAAACAAAGCTCATCCACCAGGTGCCTCCAGAGCTGTGGCTATAGCTTCAAAAAGAGTGATAAAGAACCTTCCTAAACAGCAACTTCTCTTGGGTCCAAATGGAAAATTTGCCCATTTCACAGGTCAAGGGCTGGAAATTTAATTCAAGCATGAAAACAGAAGCAGGCAGCTCTCTTTCACTTCCAGGCTAGTTTTAAAAATAAAAACAAATATATCATTTGTTTAAGGCTGTAGATGCTATTTGACAGAAAAAAACACCAACTGGTTTGTCCCAGTTTTCAACCTTGGGTCATTCACCCAAGTCCTTTAAGAAAAAATCCATATGACTGACTAAGAATTGAGACTGTCATCATTTCAAATTCAAAGTAAATGCAAAAATAGCACCTTGACAATTTGTTCACTTGGTTTGAAATCTGCATATAGGTCAGAGCCTCAGACAGGGGGAATTTGTTTAGCTTCAGTGACCCATTTCCAAGAGATAAGTGCCTGGCCTGCAGCATAGCATTAGTCACAGTAATATTAGCCTGTGCTTCCTGACACTACCTTTCAAGTTCACTTTTAATGAATGGGTCAACAGGTCCCAGGCATACATGGCCTCCCATATCAAGGAGGTTGTGCAGACTCAGGATTAGGAATAAACCAAGCCAGGGGTATAATAAAACACATATGTATAATTAGTTCTGCTAATTGTCTCTATTATTCTGCAAATAGTTGTCACACCACTATTTTCTTTCCATCTTCTCCCCTCCATAAAAACCTCAAAAAATCCCGACACACAAACACATTACCTCCCTACTGCAAGTCAGAACAATGCCAGCAGCCAAATCAACATACCCTGAAAAGCTGGTGTCCTGCTAATTAAAAGGCTGGATAAGTTTCCCCAGACTTTCTGACTTACTGCAAGTTCAAGAGCTTTTCAAAGTAAGTGCTCTTGACACAGGGCATTCTGCTTTCCTCCTCACTCATGACCCAGGCAAGGCAGTGTATTTTATATAAGGAGACAATTCTAGCACAGCAGGGGACTGTATGCAGTGTGTGGTGTCAGCCAAGCCACCCTGTGGCTTAACAAATCTGGCACGTTCAACATCAGCCTCAAGTACTCAGCCATAATGCATCCTTGCACTCCTCTTCCAGGACACTTGAAAAAGCTTACCTCTTCGTCTTTGCCACCCATAGGGATGAGTTTCTGGATGTCAGGACTGGAAGTGGTCCAAATTCAAAAGCTCTGATGCAGCACTTCCCAGTTTCTGCACAGCTTTACTTAAGAGCGAATCCATCCTTTGAAAAGAAAGATACGTCCATCAAGCAGGTGACTAAGCCCATTAGTTCGCTGCAATGTGGATTTAAAATACAACAAATCTGGGGACAGGTTGTTTGTCTCTATCTCTTTGATCTCTGTTACTGTAGAAAAACACGTATACAGCACTTCAAATAGCAACAGAGACAGCAGATTATTGCTGTTATTACTATTGCTGCTTACATAGCCATGAGCTGATTAGGTCCGGGCAGCTCACAGGTGGCCCAAGGACAAATGGAAAGACCATAAAAGTTGCCATAATCTTCCAGAAGCAGGAACCATAAAACCCAAATGTTAAGAGATGATGGCAACAGGAATAAACCTAAGGATTCAGAGCAGCAAAGTCCCAACTTGTGCTGAATACAAAGAACAACATTTAGATTATCTCATGTGACACCACATAGGTATCCATTCACTGCTGAGTTCTCCTAATTGTGTCCAAATCCATTCTGGCCCACACTCTTCTACCCTGCTACCCCAGCTCTCAAGACTTTTCCTTCTCACCTCACAGATGGAAAAGTAAACCCACTGACCTGGTGGAGCAGCAGACCACCACGTGTGCAGTCGTGTCTGTCAGTGGATCCATCAGCAAGCTGAAGAAACAATCCCAGATTTCTGCATGCCTTTCAGAGGCACTCCCTGCAAAGCTTCACTTGTACCCACGTAACATCAGCTGTCTGCATCCTCCCCAGCCCAGTTTAAATTAGGCATACACCCCACAAGCTACACTGACTTGCAGCTAGCAAAACTGCAGGTCGATCCCATTATTACACTTTCCCATTACCACTCCATTTGGCTTTGACATCTCCCTGATATTAACCCTGCAGTTCCCAGAGCAGTTAGATGGAGGCTGGGATAAGCAGGAAAAGCTCTTCCTAAGGTACCCTCCAAGCCCTTGCAACAGCATCCCTACTCCAGGCAGCAGAGCCTGAGCAGACATCTCTTGTTTGCACGTTGGCATCCCACAGAAACTTGCTGCATACTGATTTGTGGCTGGGAAGGCTGTTTCAAAGGAAAGCTTGAGCAAAGGGCTGCAGGAAGCCTCCCTGCTAAGAGCCAAGCATGCAGCACTGGGTTTTAATGCCTGGTTCCCAGGCCACCACTGCCCACCAGGCGCCGGCACTGGTTTGAGTTGCGCCGTCATCGCCAGGGTGAGTGTTCCCTCTAAAGCCCCTGGCCACAGGAGCACCCTGCCACAGCCAAGGTGACCAGGGCTGATGCAGAAAGGAATTAGGGAGGGGGAAGGGAGAGGGGATGCACAGACAGATGTGCCAAAGAAAAACAGAGGGTGCTGTGGTTAGAGGAGGATGTGGCCCAGCTCAGCCAAGGGGACTAATGTTAATCACAGCCAATTTCTCCAGCACAAAGCAGGCCTCGGGCACATTGCAGTTCCCTCTGTCTTTTATGCCATGGCAGTTTGATATGAGGCTGCCATTATGTCTGACACATGAGAGAATATGTGAGACAAAAACCAAACCGCACCACACATGCACCAAACCAAAACTGCATTTCCCTGTACAACTAGCATCCAAGGATGCAATATTTATTAAAATAAGCTGAGGCAGCACACACACTGTGGCAGTTCCTACTTTGCACAGTAGAGACACAGTGCAGGAAGATCCTGCATGCAGGCTTTGGGGATCAGCAGCTGGACACCCTGCAAGAAGATTTGTCTTATCAAACACCTCCCAACATTTTGGGTCTGGAGAACATACTTCAAAACCCACAAATAACTGTGCATGGATCTGATATTAATCTTTGGTACTTCTTAAAGTATTTTTCTATGACATGTATTTTCTGAATTAATATGGCACTTTGCTGATAGGGGTAAAAGGTTTTTACTCCAAGAAAACCAATAAGACAGTGTGATGTGTGCCAAATACTCTTCAAGGCAGGGAAGTCTGCAAGCACTTTGGTTTCTCCATGAAAAAACCCAACAGGGTGGCATTTTAAAGGAAAAACTAATTGTCTTTACTGAGCTAATTGAGGGAGCTGGAAGAAAGACATCCATTTTTAGGGTCCCCTCCTCAAACCTTTGAAATACTACACACTTTCAGAAATACTTTCAAGTAAAAGAGCCTATTCCTCATCAAAATAGCCCAATGTGAAACTGTTATCCTGCCATTTCAGAATAACAGAGAAGCCTGATCACTTCCCTGAATTCAGAGGCTGCTCTGCAGTAGCCATAAGCAACTACAGCTTATTCCACAGCAAGTAAAACTACCAAAACTACCATGTGGCTTCTGCCAAAGACATCTTCTACTGGAGACTGAGTTATTTCTGCCTTCTCCTTTAACTGGGGAAACAAGAAGGAAAGAAAAGAAAAGAAAAAAAAAAAAAAAAAAAAAAAAAAAAAAAAAAAAAAAAAAAAGGAAATCAGGAGGAGTTACTACTAAGTTCCAACGTTGCAGCTGAGCCTATCCCGCTACGGCTTAAGCAAAGAGAGTTGTTGCTTGCCTCTGGCCAACAGCATTTTTGGTAAGTGAGGGAAGCCCAGTGGCTTTGCTCCTGACCTTTGCAGTTTCCCAGCGAGCAGCCATTCCTGTGAATGTCAGTGCTGCACAGCCACACAAACCCTCAGCCCTGTGCTTGGCCAGGGAACACAGAGCCTGTGCTGCTGCCTTGCTGCCCCTCCCTCCACGCTGCACATACCGGCTCAGGAAGCAGCCCTCTGGAAAGGTGGCTGGAGCTCAGCCTGGGGGCAGAAACAAGGAGGTGGGGAGAGGGCACAGGAAGAAGAAAAAGAAGAAAGGAGCCAAGATAACAGCAGTCCCTCATGCCTCCCTACTTGAAATGCTCTGTCCCATCTCCCTGCTGAGAGGAGGATCAGTGGGAAGGGGGTAGCGATGCCCAGGGCTGTCTCCAATCCCTCATGGCATTACCAGCTCCCCCCATCCCCAGAGCAGCAGCACAGGTACATTTCCTCTGCAACTCTCAACTGAACTGACTTTGTTCCACAACCCTGTTTGAGGAAATGAGTAAATCCTGAGACACAGAGGCCATCAGTGGTCCCTGTGACAACCACGGCTTTTTTATCAAAACCATCACATTGAGCTGGAAAGGAATTCAAAGAAGCAGCTAACGCTGAGAAATGAGCAGTGTCTGCAGCTAAAATTGGTTCAGTATCCTTACCAGAACTATGCTGTGAGAGGAGTCCCAGATGATTAACCAACACGAGCACAGGGGGACAAGAGAAACACCCTGGCCTGACTCTTCAGAAGGACCAGCTTCAAAAGATGTGAGGAGCCACAGTTACTGTGCCTTCAGAGGAAAGGGCAAAGGTCAGAAAGTACAGATGCACCACAACACTAAGTTTTATAGTGGGGGATTTCCAACACACAAAATAAAGAAACTAGTCCTGAGAGTCAAAAGTAAAAAAAATTTTTTGAAAAAATTAAGTTATGTAAGGTTATTCAGGAAATCTTAAGTGACAGAGCATGCAGACCTGGCACAAATGATGGCACAGAGATGCTGCCTGGCTAAGAGGACAGGCTTGTGGGACACACAGATCACACTGCAGGTATCAGCTGTAGGGGCAACAGTTTGCAAGGGCTTCTGCTGTGGATCAGAGACATCAAACACGCACACTACAAAACCACAGTCCCTATTCAAATCTCTCTACAACCTCAACAGTCCTTTAGAATATGAAAAAATAATCCTGTAGGAGGCAATATAAAGGAATATAAATTATTGATGGTAGGGAACAAACTTATATGAGGATAGCTGTCATGAAACTAGGACAGTAAGTAGCCAAGATAAATGAAACAAAATCCAGAAAACATGGCATTTTCGGTTTATCAAAACCATAAAACCTCTGGAGGAATAATTTAGTTGAGTGGGATACCAGCTAGTGGGGACAGGGACACTGCAGAAAAGTTACACAAGCAAGCAGGTATTAATTTTTTCTTGCACAGGATGTTGAGGAGATTTCCCAGTATTTAATGCTGATTAACCTGAAAGGAAAAGAGAGAGTGCTCTATTGGAAGGGATGGGGGAAGCTGACATTAAAGCAGAAAGCCAGCTGGGCACGGTGGACTATAACCAGAGATGCTGAATTGGAAACGGACGGTTGAGGTACAAAAAGAGGTGTTCTTTCAATCAAATCAGCTGCACTAGCAATTGCCAGAGGGCTGCAACTATTGGAAGGAACTTCTTTTGACATGTGCTGCTAAGGCAGGGGCAGCACAAGGCTACCCGGTGTGAGGGAGAGCCAACCCCCAGGCAGAGTTCCCTGTCAGGCAGATGGCACCTGAAGAAGCAACAGATGACAGGACACACTACGTGCTTTGCCAAAGCAAGTCAAAAAGTGAAATATGGTACACAAGCTAAAGAGCCAGCAGCACGCCAGGAGCTGGACAGCAGATGGGCAGGAGGCATGGAGCAGTCATGCCACGGGGTGAATGGGAGGTGGAAGAGGGGTGGCCAGAGGAAACCAAGGCATTTCAGCCCCTGCACATCTGGTCACCTCCCTGCCACCCTCCCAGCCACTACATCTTCCCCACGGTTTGACTTTGCAGAGGATGCCACCTCCTCAACAGGCTGGTGGGTACAAGCAGTCCAAAGGTTTCCCCATCTCTCATGCAAGCAGCTCCCTCCCCTCGACTGTGCAAACTCACATGTTGACCCAAGTCTTTTCCTAGAATTCTTTCCCTGTCTTCAAACTCAACACCTCAAACCCCCGAGGCCTAACCCTGCCCCCAGCAGGCAGCTTACAGCCTCATGTTACTTAAATCTAGGCAGCCAACTCAAAACGTAGCGAGCCCTCTCCATCGCCTTCGGAGGGTAAACAGTGACAAAATCACTTTGCTCTCTGCAGGACAGAGAAGTCAGAGGTCATTCAAAATTTGTCAGCAGGAAAGCAGCAGGAGGTCAAGCAAGAACTCTGTCCTGACATGCAAATGTGCACAGACTCGTAGGAAAACCAGCTGGGTCTGTGTTTTCAAGAGTAATAAATTCAGTGGTGCAGCTGACCAATGAGCCGAGGAACAGTGCTGATGGTTCATTAAGGAAAGCTCCAGCTCCGAATGCAAAAGCAGTCATTTAAAAACCAAGAAGCGAGTGGGAGGGTGCAAAAGGGATAGGTGGGAATATAACAGTAATGTTACCACCTGAGAGAATACAGTCAGTTCTAGTCACCTGAAATTAAAACACACAGAGCTGAAACAAAGAGGATAGGCCTAAAGATGGGTAATAAGCAACACATAACTGTACAGAGAGAGACTGGAGAAATTTCATGCTCAGTTTAGAGAGCAGATGTATATACAAGAGGATGCCAGAGAAAGGTACAGTACAATCAGGACATTCTTTTTGTATTCTTTCAGAAAACCAGATGAGAAGAAGTTCAAAGGTGACCAAGATTGAAAAGTAACCAATTCTAAAACTTACAAAAGGAAAAAAACCCAATCATATAGACTGGGGAAAGAGAAAGCTGACCTGGGGAATCTCATTTCTCTTCTCTCTCAAATGTCTTCACTTTGTTTCTGTGCTGTACCCACCATGTCATGCTTTAGCAGACCTAAGGCAGGGGAATCCAGCAGCAAAGGGCTAGGGGGTTTTAGCAATACCTTTTTAAGATGCCTCTTACCCATTCAAACCTGACATTACACTAAGGGGAGCGCAGCACAAGGCATAAATGTCCTTTGTGCAAAGCTGAGGTAGTAAACAAGGATATAAGAAGTCAATATGAAGAGTCAACTATGGACCTGCTGCAGAGTTAAAATACCTCTGTCCCTGTTTTCCTTATTCTTTAATGACTAAAAAGAACAGCACCTCTTCTTTGGATGTGCTGACTTGAATATCAGCGTGCACCCTACACAAACAGCAGATTCCAGTGTTTACTGCTAAAGCAGTAAATGTTTCTCCAGCTCCAACTTCTCTCCTTCCACACCACAAAATCTCACCAGAAAACAAGGAAGAACTAAAATATGGATAAAGAACAACACTGCTGGTCTATCAAAAAGCACAAAAGAAACCATTCTTGCACAATCAAACCTCTGCTCACCACCACGAGTCTGCCAACTGAGGCCAACTTATGCTGAACCCCCTGAGCTTCAGCACAGCACCTTCAGCAGGATGTGCAGAAGCCCAGCTACACAGCTCAGATTGCAGATCTCTGGCATTTTCCAACTTCTAACAGCCACACTCATTTTCTAAGCTTTAGCCTAAGTTTCCAAATAAACTTTGCTACTGAGAAAGCATGAAAGTAGATCCAAACTGCTTCTGAACTGCAGAATCACAGAAACTCCCTTGTTGCACAAGTCACAATCTGAAGTCAAAATTTTTCTTCAGCATTCGCAGGGAGTGAGGGGAAGGACTCTGCAACAAATGCAACTGAATGCTGCCAGCTGAACCCAATTTTGCCAGCCACTGCTCCTGTATAAAGCTAAAGGAGCCCACCTGCAACTTAATAGTGCCACCGTTTGATTCTTCCCCTCAGCTTTCATGTGTTTGCAAACAAGCAGCAGCACACGAAGTGCAGGAGGAGCAGGAAGGGAGAAGGCAGAGAATGTGCATTATCAAAATACCTTGAGAGTGGTTCTTGGAAATGTGCAGCCTGCAAGCCTGTATCAGACACTCATTTCCTGTGAAGCACACGCAGGCCTTTTCATTTCTCCACTGAAGAGGATGAAAATAATGTGCAGCTCTGAAGTCTCCAAAGACAGTGCAAACCAGCATTTAGCCATTCTACTAAAACTGGATTTACATTTTTACACTATTAAATACCTATTGAACAGAAGCATTGATTTCCAGAAGTACAAAAGGGAGGATTTTCCACACCTCTCACTTCTAAATCTTAACCTGAAACCTTGCACTTGGTGAGGGGGAAGAAGAATTCTACTCATCATTTTGATCACTCACTAACACAAAGTCACCAAATCCTGCTACATCAAACAGCACTGCATCTTTTTTTTTTTTTTTTTTAAACGTTGAGACTGATTTCAGCAAAATGGTGAGCTAATAAATACCTTACTGAGGCAGAAGGATGCAGGATATGCACAAATGCAAACCAGGCAGGATAAAAGAGGTTAAATTGCTATCACACCTGCTTTCTGCCTCTACTTACAGGTCATCAAAGATCTAATTAATGTAGTGTTAAGTTGCATTATTTTAAATAAATATGCGTCCTAATGACATACACACTTAACACCTTTACTCTCTAAAAAGATACTGTCCTTGTATGGCTTACTCAGCTCTTGCACCATCCCATCCACATTTTAAGTTACAGAAATGCATGTGCCTTCCTCTCCCATCTTGTGGGCTTTGGGTAAGCACCACCAGGCTGAGGTCTGCTGCAACCTGGAATACCAGCTCAGGAACACATCACCTCCCCACAGCTTTTATTAATCTAACCACAGTATCAACCTGACCCAAATGATGGCATATTTAAGTACTGGCACTATCTCTTTATTGCTGACCAAACCAAGGCTGTAGAAATCAGGACAGAGAAGTCTGTGGGTGGCAAGGGGAGAGAGGGGTGCCAAGGAGCTGAAGGGAAGGACTAAGAGAAAAGAGCTGAACATTCCCAGTGGGGACAGAGAAAAAGAGAAACAAGGGAAAAAACACAGCTCTAAAGCACATTTTCTCCTTTGTTTCTCAACAATGCGACTGCAATATTACTGACAGCAATTAAGAATTTACACCACCCAACCCCAGCTCTATCCTTGCACAAACCACCCACCAACTTCACAGAAATCCCAGCTGGACTGAGGAGGGTAAGAGGCACTGGCTGCATGTTTGAGGCTGTCATCTGGAAACTGAATTTGGCCCTCTCTGAGCAGGCACAGTGGGGACAGACACACACACACACACCTGAGAGGTTATGAAAAAGCTCAGCCTCTCCCTAGTGCTCCCCTATGCCCATTTTTGGGGACCCTAGCACAGTTTACCTGTGCCTTCCAACGCAATCTTGCAGAAAACACCTGTGTTGCCACCCAACCCACTACATTTAGGTAAGTAATAAGGAAGCTAGGTTATTAAAGGACATACAACATACATTAACAAGGAACACAGAAATAACAAAGGCCCAGATCCCAGCTTGACTTGGGAAAAGATGGGAACCTGTGTGGGAGGTTGGCATCCCAGTAATCCTGTAGGTTTGTGCTCAAGAGCCTTCCCCTCTGGAGGGAACAAGAATCCATACTTCAACAACTATGTTTTAAATCACATACCCAGCAGAATCACTCATGAACACAGAAACAAAGCTTGGCTTCATCTTCAGCAACTGGCCACATTTTGTTGTAACTTGATTCAACACTGTGTGATAATACAGCCTCAGTCCCACAAATGTCTGTGCATGTGCATGATTTTAAAGCACATGACCATTGCCCCGCTGTGACTGAATCAGCCATTTGATGTTCACACAACATCCGAATTGTCGTTGCAATTGTTTGGAGAAAGAAGATATGCTTGCATACTTTCTTAAGGACACAGTCAGTAGAGAATAAAACATCAGGAAACTAGTTATTTCTGATTCCACTCCATTTTACAGAGTTGAGTGTGGTCAACATGTGACTGGGTTTTCCATTTAAATTCTCTGAGAGCTGCAAGGACTAGAACTAGTAAATGGCACTGTCTGGACCACATAGTCCTAAATAGCAGCTTGCTAACAATACTCTTTACCCTCAAATTTCCAGAACAATGGTCAAGCCACATCCACCTTCTTCACCATGCAGGAGAAGAAAAAAAGCCAGGGACATTAACTTAACATTCTTGAGTTTCTCTCAGCTACCTCTGGGATTCATCCAGATCCTATTTCAAAGCTTCGACTAAGCAAGAAGTAATATACGCTTAAACTAATTTTTTTTTTAAGAAAAAAAAAAAAAAAAAAGAAACCTAAGAGTAGCATGAGGTTTTACGTGGTAACCATTCCAAAATTCTAAGTAACAGTGCGTGCATTTGTGGGAAAAAGTGAGTGGTGGATCCTGCATGGCTGTGAGCACCATGACTCACATTGCATAAAGAAGGAGGATTTAGTGATAACCTTTGTGATGAGGCTTTTCACGGCCTCGCAACACTGATGTGAGACACGGCAGGTGTGAGGCTGCGTTCTGTCTGTGCCAGGTCTGGAGCACGGCGATTTTCTCCGGCTTTCGAGGCAACCCCAAAAGGCTCACAGTAACGCCTTCACTTCTGCCGGCCAGCTTCCTTCGCCTGCTAAAACTAAGTGTAACTCTCTGAGCACCGCTCCTCCTGTGCTTTATGTGAAAGGAAAAATGTGAAAGTGGTGTGAAGACCGAGTTACCCGAACCTGTGCGGCTGCCTCCCTACAGACCCACCTAAGACATGACATAATTTGCAGGTTTCACTTTAAAAGCAGCATCTCGCTGCCCTGACGCTTTTAAGAACACCTTGCCAGCAGGACAGTCCCCAGCGGAGCCTCCCAGACATTCTCAGCACCCTGCCGCCGACCCAGCACAGCACATGGCTCCCTTCAAGGCCAGCAGGGAGATGCCAGCACCCCAAACCTCCCTCGGCTCCTCGGGAAAAGCCCCAGTGCGCTCCTTCTCCCCAGCCAACAACGGCCCCAACCCCTCTGGAGCCGAATCAGCGGGGACCGCAAGCCAAGGGGGGATCGCAGACAGGCAGACGGACAGACAGACTCCTCGCAGCCCGCCCTCCCCAAAAGGCCGTCTCCAGTTAGAGCAGCACAACTTACTCTCGGCACCTCCGGGGCCACGGGCGGGCGGCGCTGCCTCCGGTGCGGGCTCAGCGCCGGGACCGAGCAGCGCTGCTCTCCCGCCCCGACGCCGGACGGAGGCGGCCCCGCTCCGCATTCCCCGCGGCGCCTTCGCTCACAAAGGGCCGGTGCGCGGCTTACCGGGGCTGTGGCGGCCGCCCCGCCGGGCCCTGCTCGGCCGCGGCTTCGGCTCCGGGGAGCGGAGAGGCACAGAAGGGAAGGGACGGGTAGGAGGGGAGGAAACCCCCCAAATATTTCTTTTCCGAGGAAGGAGCCAGGGGGGAGGGGAAGGGGAGGGGTTTCTCCCTCTTCCACCACCCCGTCTTTCCACGGCGTGGCTGTCGCAAGGGAAAAAAAAAAGAAAAAAAAAAAAAAGAAAAAAAAAAAAAAAAAAAAAAAAACTTAACGAAGAAAAAAAGTTTGGGTGTGTTTTTTTTTTTTTTTTTTTTTTTTAAAGAAAACTTAGACGGATAGGGGGGAGAGAGAGAGAGAGGGAAAAAAAGGAAATGAAAAAAAAAACCCAAAGATGCTGTCAAAGCCCCTCCGCCGCAGACTGGCAGAGGAACCCCACCGGAATGGCACCGCAGCATGCCCCAGCCCCGGGACTCGCCGGAGGCACGTATCGGCCCGGGGAGGCGGGGCCGGTCCGGTCCGGTCCGGTCCGGGGGTTCTGCCCCTCCTCCAGCCACCATCAGCTGCCCTGCAGCGCGGGGCTGCGGCACCGGGACGCGCAAGTACCGGGGAAGGGGCAATGTCCAGGGCCCGGGGGGGCGCAGAGGGCTCTTTACACCGCCGCAGAACAGAGAGCCTGCCCCGACCTCCCCTGCCGGAGCTCTCCCAGCTCCTCTCGGGCACTGCAGGAGCTCTCAGAAGGACACCGGGCACCCTGGAAGCACAGCGTGTGTGGCATCTGTAAGGAGCGTGCCCCAAAACTCACGCTGTTGCTTTAGTGGGTCAAATGAAAATACTGGAAATCATGTAAAAATTCCAAATGCAGAGAAAGGTTATGATATGAAATATAAATAGTGCACCGCACGGTTCATGTTGTAAGCATATTGCTACTCAGAATAGATGTAATGAAAGAAAAGATAAACTTTGGAGTTGAGTACAAACCTCAACAGTTGAAAGCCCTAGGCTGTAACGAAGCTATGATTTGATCATGCCATCAGAGGTCTCACTCACCTACATACTTTCTCTAGATGCTGCTGCACACGTTCCCTGGTGTGTGCATACCAGGTGGATTCCCCTGTTGAAAAAGCTCTATACAAACCCAGACGTGCTCTGGCTGCTCAGTACCAGCCTAGTGATGCCAAGCAGCTGTAACTCCAGCTTGAGCAGCAGACTAAAATCTTTACAGCTGCTTGGCATTGCTAGGGAGCATAAAGCAGTCAGAAACACACTGCTGAATCTGATCCTCAGCCTTGCCAGAAGTTCCACTGAGTCTTGAGACATCAGTTCTTGGTTTTTTGTTTCAACCAAGCATGAAGATGTTGCTGACCACAGAAGAATTTCTGAACTTCCATAAGAATCTGGGCAAAGCACTTCATTCTTTTTTCAGAGAGGCTTTAGTGGGAGGACTTGCTGCTGGAACTCTAAATCACAGCAGGGATGAAGTGCTCATCTGTTCCATTTTTGGTTTTTAAGTAGGCTTGTCACACTTTTCTTTGTATTTTTGGATGGCAGCTTCAAAAATATCCTGTGCTTTTCTTTACAGTTGCCTAGCAGGGAGTCTGTTTCCCTCTGTGGATATTTATAATATTTATTGTGTGACTTCATAGTCTCTTCAAGCCACCTTGCCTTAATGTTAAATGGCCTGGTCTAATTCTACCTTTTAGTTTTCTTCTTCATCTTTGCCTGTGAAAAGTTAATGTCCAACCTCACTGCTCTGAGGTTGTCTGCAGGTCTTGCTCCTATGTCTCTCATCCACTTGAAACCCTGACCTGGCAGCGGTTACAGCTGAAGCATATTGCAGCTATCATCTTCAGCTGTAAAAGCCAGTGAGACATGTCACAATGGCACTATTGACCACAGTTTTCCAAAGCTCAGATTTGACCCACAGGGGTCTAAAATGCGTTCAGGATCAAGGTACCTCCGAGGTGGCTTCATTATAGGCGGAAAACACAAGGATGCTGGAATAGCTTGTGTCCTGTGACATGAAGGAGGAGAAGGCAACCACATCACGCACAGACCCAGGCTTAGCTAGTTATGCATTTCTTTCCTGTGAGTCTGAACCAAGTCTGGATGTGTGTAATGTGAAAAACAAATCCTGTAATTAGGTGAGTTTTCTCGAGGAAAAAAGAATACAAGCAACTTGGCTAGAACCAAGAGACTTCCCATGCTCTCACCACTGGATTAAAGTTTTGGGTTTTTTTTTCCCCAGCTGCTTTCAGTGCAAGGATACCCACTTGAACAGCTTTGTGAAATGACAGTGAGAATACAGGCAGGCTAATTTGAGCACCACCCACTGCTGCAGCTTGGCAGAAAGCTGGATCCATCCTAAAGACAGTTTTTGAGATGCCCAGGATGCTGATAACAGCATGACAAGGAATAGCTCCCATGAAGGTGCCAGGATTTGTTCTTGGGATTTACAAGTTTTATCCTACCCCTCATTTTTTCCCCCTGCCTTATGGACACATATACCCTCACCATCCCTAATACTAAAATTTTAAACTACATTAAACATGGAAGCATTTTATTGACAGACCTGCTGGCAGAATGAACCATTTCCAGAGATTTTTTGCTGAGAGCAATAGGTCTGAGTTCATTCTACCTTTGGATCATAGTTCTACTTTGTGGTATTTCTCTGCTTGTTCTTCAGCAATCTCCAAGTCTTTGGTAAGTTCCAAGATGTTGATATCCAGCAGCCCAAGAACCAATAACACCTTCACTCCTTCTTAGCGTGCAGATTCCTTAGCCTATTTACTCATGTCAGTTTGGGAGGGAAAAAGAACAGTATTTTGGGGCAGGTCATTGCAAACTACTGAATAAAGATAGTTTTCTGGGATTCCAAAAGGGAAACCCTCAAAAGAAGGGAGAGGATAATATGATGAGGGCAAAGATCTGCAGAGAATGAAACACTGAAAATCTGCAGAAGAAAGGAAAAAAGATACCAAAAAACCAAAGAAGAAGAACATGAAGGGCAGAGAGGAAGGAAGATGGGTGAACATTAGATCTCCCAGCACTGACTTGCCCTTCAGCTTAGCAGACCTGTGTGTGGAAGCTCAGCTGGGGCTGGAACACCAAATCCAGATCACAGGTGACCAGTTACTTAGGATCTCAGTGCCTTACTGGGCCCCCAGCCAGACCCAAACATGCTGTTGCCCACTGCTGTGTACACTGACATTCTGGAGGGGGTGTGAGTAGGATATGAAACTGCCCTGACAATGTGGCTGACCAAGTGGCCCAGACATAAGCTGTGGGGTTCCTGTCAGGTAGTTAAATGGAAGGAAAGGGAGAGAAGAAAGCAAAGGGAAGGCCTGGCTACCCTGGGATGAGAGGTAATGCGGGCAGTGCATGAGATTTTGTACAGATAGGAGGATGGAAGGATGTTTGTGGTGTGAGAAGGAATGACTGCCACCATCTCCTGATTTGCAGGTCCAACCTGCGAATAATACAAAATGTACAAGGTTTCACTGCATTCAGTCTTAGGTAGCTTTTCCCTTTTGACCTTACCCCCCTTTTTGAGATGGTCTCTCTCTTAACTTGCTAAAAGCCTCCTTTTAGGAGGTGCTAACAGCAAAGCATTAAGAAGAGGGAAAAAGCCCAACAGCACAAAAAGAGAAAGCCAGGAGGAGTAAATAAACACACAAAAATCCCCCAGCCCTGTTCCTCTACTCCCCTCAGTAAAAAAAAACCAAAACAAAAGGCAACAACAACAAAATCCTAAAAACAAAAACAAAAACCCCAAACTAACCAAACAAAAACCCCCAACCAAACAAACCCAAACATCTTCAGTGGTTTAGAGAGAGCAGAGGCTGTTTTAGTTCCACTTTTATGAGAAAAATTAGCACAAGTAGTGGCTTTGCATGAAGCGGTGGCAAGGCCCCTCCTTCCTCTACCAGAGCAGGGCTCTTCTCAGTAACAAAGGGAAGCTGCTTTCCAGGAATTGAAGGTACAGGGGCTGCCCAGCTGGCGGTGACCCAGGCTGGCTGCGGGCTCAGCCAGCCCCGGCCCGGAGCGGCGGCGCTGCCGTGCCCGGGGTACTGCGCGTCCCGGGGGATGGATGGAGCGACAGGAGCCACAGCCAGCCCTGCAGGGGACACACCGCGGCCGAAGCGCCTTCATCTCACTCTGCGACACCCTCTGCTGTCGCGGCTTTCCCCCACGGTGGCCGCAGAACACGAGTTCTCACTCGTTGCCAAGCCCGTGCCTCTGGTTCACTTAAGGGAGGAAGACCCAGCAGACAGCTGGTCTTCTGGGTTTTCAAACAAAGCATCAGGCTGCATAATCTGGAAGGTATTTAGGTCAGATTTAAGCAGCTGCAGTCTTTTATAACGGTAGAGTAAACCACTCCCTCACCTCTGAATCTTGCCTATGTGTCAAATACCCTGGAGCAGTTCAGGACAGTCCAGGACAGGGAAAACCAGGTACCAGCCTTCCACACCACTGGACTCAGGTGTGAGCTCCTTGAGGCTCTGTGGTCACATCAATCCACGGCCACCCCAGGTAACTTCTCCCAGCATTGCTGCCCACCAGACACGGCAGTGGAAACTCAGTTAAGGATTTCATTGTGTCCTTGAGGCCTATTGCCTCTCCTTGTTATCCCACATTTTCAGGACGTGTTACTGGGGGCTGAAATGGCTGGATCTTGCCCAAATCCTTCAGTTGGGACATGTAGCCTCAGTCCTGCCCATGCTTTCCCAGACTTGTCCCCCTGCACACTGAGGTGCGTGGTGGTGCTGAACCCTACTCACAGGACACAGGAACTGAGTTCACTCACTTCAGGCATTTCTGCAAAGCAGACAAAAACAGCAGGGAGAGGCTGTTTGCAGGGAGCAATCCAAGACAGAGATCCCACAGCAGAAAGGTCCTAAGTAATTTTTGGGCCTGGAAACAGGGGCTTCCTCAGCTGAGGAGACCAAGCCTCTAAATGAAGTAAAACAATGTAAAATGCAAGGAGTATGGCCATGGCTATGGACTATTTTGGGAGCAGTTGTAGTAAAAGCATTGCAGGCTGGTACCATCTGACAGCAGTGTCTATTGCAGTAACTAATTTCCAGACCACTCTGCTTTCCAGATTATCACAGGACAAAGAATCCTGTCACATTAATCATTGTTGTTTTGTTAAACATCCCATCTTCATTAAAAAACTGCCAATGGTTGGAAAGCTGCCAGCACCCTAAGTAAACCACTGAAGTATTTAACTCCTTTCTCCATTACCAAATGTGTACCTCATCTCTAGACTGTTTTTTCTTGTGCCATTGTTAGGCAGCGTGACAATCGGAAGAGCAAAAATGGAATGCTACACATGTATACTAAGGCTTTGATCATATTGGTCCTAAATGCTTCTCTCTCATAAAATCACAGAATCACAGAATGTGTACGTTGGAAGAGACCTTCAAGATCATTGAGTCCAACTCAGACTTAACACCTCAATCAGATCATGGCACCAAGTGCCACATCCAGTCTCTTTTTAAACATATCCAGGGATGGTGACTCCACCACCTCCCCGGGCAGACCATTCCAGTATTTAATCACTCTTTCTGTGAAAAACTTCTTCCTTATATCCAACCTATATTTCCCTTGATGCAGCCTGAGACTGTGTCCTCTCGTTCTGTGAGTTGTTGCCTGGAGAAAGAGACCAACCCCCAGCTGTCTACAGCCACCCTTCAGGGAGTTGTAGAGTGATCAGGTCATCTCTGAGTCTCCTTTTCTCCAGGCTGAACAACCCCAGCTCCCTCAGTCGTTCCTCATATGGCTTGTTTTCCAAGCCCTTCACCAGTTTTCTTGCTCTCCTCTGGACATGTTCAATCATCTCAATGTCCTTCCTGGACTGAGGGGCCAGAACTGGACACAGCCCTCGAGGTGAGGCCTCACCAGTGCCCAGTGCAGGGGCAGAATGACCTCCCTGCTCCTGCTGGCCACACCATTCCTGATCCAGACCAGGTGCCACTGGCCACCTGGGCACACTGCTGGCTCATGTTCAGCCGGCTGCTGACCAGAACCCCCCAGTCCCTTTCCTCCTGGGCACTGTCCAGCCACACCATCCCTGGCCTATAACACTGCAGGGGGTTATTGGGGCCAAAGTGCAGGACTGGGCACTTGGACTCATTAAACTTCATCTTGTTGGACTCTGCCCATCCATCCAACTGTTCCAGATCTCTCTGCAGAGCCATCCTATCTTCCAACAGCTCAACACACACTCCCAGCTTAGTGTTGTCCCCAGCTTAACTAATGAAAGATTCAATAGCCTCATCCATATCATCCATGAAAATATTGAACAGAGCTGGCCCCAGCACAGACCCCTGAGGAATACCAATGTTCCAGTGAACAATGAAAATATATTCCAACTCCTTTACAGGCCTTAAAGCTTTGCCAGGAAGCCTCTCCAACTTGTTCCCTTCCTCATTGAATCATAGCTGTCAAAATTGGGAATTCTTTCACACCAGTAATCCTCTCCATGGACACAATATTATCTCCTGCAATATAATCTTGTTACCCCTGTTCCTCATTCCCTGCTTATACATCTGAGGATGGAATTAGCCTTTCTGACTGCACTGGGAGCTCACACTCAGCTGCTGCTCTGCTGTGAGTCAGTCCTTTGCCAGTCCCTTTTTCTACAAACAATGCTGCCTGATCAAAAGTGTGGCCTGGGGTGGAGCAACTCACCACTGGACTGTTTCAAAAACCCCCGTTACATGCTTGTATCAACTTTAATCTTTTGACACTTGCTATCTAGTCAATTCTCAGTCTGATTACTACAAAATATGTTAATTTGGTATCATTTATCATTCCAATATTTTAAAAATTAAAACACGGTGTAAGACTCTATGAGTTTCCTTGCTGGAGAGCTTTAACAGCTTTTATTTTTGTCAGCCAAATCCATAACCCAAATCTATAACTTACATCTCCAAAAGCTCCCAAGCAGTTTTATAGATTCTTTTCCATAAACACATGAGATTTAGTATTAACTTTAACTTTCCCTTTGTTTTTAAATGATCCTAGTATGTGCTATTTCTTTGTTCTGTCTGAGGTCAATAAGGAGCTGGTAAGCCTGTAATTACAAGTGTCAGATTACATATGGTTTTCACTATTATTTCATCTCAGCCTATGGAGAATCTGCCAGATTTTCCAAGTGAAAGATGATTAAGTTTAGACAAGACCTGGAGAGAAACTTCTCTTCTCCCTCTGCCACTTCATACCACTTCATCCATTTCCAAGAGGAAACGGAAAGCTGAGACTGGAAAGAGTTTATTTGTATGATGGGTGCTTATATATAACTTACATGCAAGAAATTTTTCTAGCTATTTCATTAGCTGCAAATAAAGTGATACAAATGTGCACCACTTGGACCTGATGTACAGCGTGCACCTAGGGCTGCTTCCAGCTGAATGGTGGTGATTCATGTGGATGTGATTTAACACCCCAGCAGCCCCACTATCCAAATTATGCTGCAGGTTAATCCCTGAAGTAGATGCACTCCACTTTTTCAAACACTCATTGCTTGGCTTAAAACAAAGATTTCCATTTAAATTACCATATTGGCCTCAGACTGCGGTGGGTAAAGAGCCAGCATCTCTTTGTCTCTCCCACTTTCTGCACAGCTGGAGAGCTCTGTAACAACTGAGTTTAGCTCAGTTGGTTACGGCATGATGCCAATAAATGAGGAGCACAACAGGTCTGGAGCAAGGGGGAGAAACCAATTTAAGCCATCACAGATTTTAAATTTTTTTTTTTTTCACTTAATATGTAAGCAACTTTTTCAATCAGAAATTCACATAAATGAAATTCAACAAGAAATTAGGGCAAACCAAAGTACACCACACGACATACCTGGATGAGTCTTGCTCTTGAGCAGAGATTGTGAGATAATATCCTAACCCAACTCCTCCCACCTGGAGAGCTCATTTAAAGCTTCCCAGGTGAGAAGCTTCAGACTTCCTGGGATCATCTCCAAGGCAAGCAAGATTTGTAGATGGAGCTCAAATGAAAGCCTGTGAGCCAGCATGTTGGAACTGCTTGCATGATAACATGCTTGCCTGTTGATCACTTTTATTTTCCTGTCTACTATAGATTGCAGCATATGCTCACAATATGGGGCTTTACATAGAGGAATGTCCTCTGTATATCCTATATATCCTCTGAAATAAATCACTTAAGCTAGCATTAGCATGCTTTTTTGCCTTTTTGTTGTTGTTGTTGTATAATCACACAAAAGAAATTGGGCTACAGGACTATTAGTAATAAATCAACATAAATAGATCAATATGTCAGTACCTCAGTGTTTGAATCCAACCAGCTATGGGGAATTCGTCCCCTGGTAGCAATCAATCTGCTGTATTTGAAGTTTCCTCACCAGATCTGCAGCCAGCACAAACTGATCAATGCTACTCCAAGTCAGCGGAGCATAAAAGCTTTGCATGTCCCAGTGTTCACCCTTGCAGGTCTCATGCTTCTTTGCAAGGACACAGAGGTTAAATTGCCCTTTGCTAAGCTCATATGGGATATCTCATAGTAACTCATAATTCTTTATTCAATACCAGCCTTTCTTAGTGCCAGTCCAGTGTAGCCTAGCCAACACCTCAGCACCTTTCCAGGTGGACTCTAGTTTGCTCCTCCATGAGCAGCAATCCCACTGCAGTGGCCTGTGGCACTTACTAGAAGCAGATGCAACAAAATGAATTCTGTGAGCCATCCAAATTCTGCTGTGCGTCTGCTTAGGGCCCTCCCCTTGAGGGGTTTTCCAGGCTATGCTGAGGGACATCCACAGTCTTGTAAGATGCTGGGCTGCTCTTTTAGAGGGGTGAGTAGCATTGCTAGAGAAGGTATGAGAGACCTGGAGTACAGCTCAACAGTCTGGCTTTGGCTTTGGGTGACAGTCTTGCTGCTGAGGGGAGGGTACAGAGCACATCCCAGTGCAATCTTCTCCACTTGGAGCTCTAGCTGAAATCACCTATTTCCAATAATTTCTGTGAGGAATTTTTCCTTTCCCATCAGGTAGCTGCTGCTGGAGCCTCCTACCAGAAGTGATTTAGGATGCAGGTCACAGGAGTCCAACGACACTAGAGAATGCATTATTCCCACCTGAGTCCCAGAATGATCGCTGTGACCCAAAGCAATGAGAGCCCAGATCCTACTGGCTGCTGGAATGGGGGAGAAAGCCCAGTGTGGTGGTCTGAGACCTGTGGGTGGTGATGCCTATACCACCAGGGCAAGCATTTACAGCAGGATCCCAGGATTATCCCAAACAAGGCTTGTGCCCAAAAACTGGTATTAAGTAGAGATCAGGGCTGACAGGTAAACAACTTGGGTAACTATCACCTACCTACAAGCTCTGTCCAGAGCTTTTGCCTCGTAACAAGCTCCATGGGACCAGCTCCAGCATGTAGCTCTCAGATGATGTTGTCTGTGGGTACAAGTTCTTGGAGGTGTGCAGGAGCATCCGAGGATGGCAAGGAGAGGGAACTCTGCAAACCTGAGACACATATAGAAACAGGTGGTTTTATTGCAGGGGTGGTGGGTAACAGGGCCTGCCTACAGCCACCAGCCTCGGCTGAAGGGAAGGCCCAAGAACAGAGAGAGGGAGAGAGAAAGAAAGCTAAGAGGTGAGAGCAGGGTAAGAGAAGTGGCAGGGGTAAGGGAGGTGAGCAGGGTAAGCTAAGAGAGTAAAGTAAGAGGCTGAAGTCCTTGTTACAATACATTATATCTCCTTTTGTGTTGAATATTCTGATTTACATAGACCAACCCGCACGAGATACAAAACCTACAGACTTTGCATACAGCCTATGAGAACTGCATTATTACCATATCATTCTGTATTCTAAACTCTAAAGACTACTTTTCTTATCTACCTTTTCCCTGGATACCTTTGGGGGCTACTCCCTTGAGCCCCTTTGTTTGCTATCACCCAACCCATCACCAGCGAATCACTGTCTTCCTGCCTGCCATGCCTACATCTCAAAACTGGCTTTCATTTCCATTTCACTCACAGGTTTTATAGTTTTAGTATCTCTTGCCAGGCAATCATATTTGTAGGCTTCAGAGGTGAGGTTCTCCATGCCCCAAGCACAGGGATGATCTGTGCTGTGCTTGCATGGCTAGCTGGACAATGCCACCACCTTCAGTGGATCCATTTCTCTGCTCCCCAGAAGTAGGTCTGGCTCATGAGTGGAAATGGATTTTCCTGGCCCCGACCTGTTGTGCCACCAACCACTGGTGTGTGTGCCAACAGTCCACATAATTTCTCATGGCACAGACTGAAGAACCACAAGCCTAACAGCTACTGCCTAACAATTACACTGCTCTCTGGTGGCTTCTTTAGGAGGAATTCCAGGAATTCACAGAAGGGCCCTGCCCTCCATTAGCAGCAGCTGCTATTTGATTATTGATCATTATTATTGAGTGCATGTTAAAAATCTGTTCTGCCAAGCTATCTCTTGCTTTTCACCTTTTGTAATCAGCCACCCACCTCTGACAGTTGTGGGAGAGAAGCTGTAGAAGTTAATGTGGCCTCTCTCTGCAATGCTCCCCAGCCCTTATAATCTGCTTTCCTGCTCCTCCATTATGAAGGCCTAAGAAAAGGTACTGGACACTTTGCAAACCTGTAAAAATTCATGTTCTGATTTCCTTTCTAATAGCTCAAAGGAGAGGAACCTGTGAGCCTACCCAGCACCCTTGTTTCTTCTCAGTGCTGGGTCCCCAAAGTTACATTTCAGCTGCCGTTGTGCAGAGCCCATCTTGCCAGGATGAGTTAGAGCTAGGCTGAAGTAGGGCTCTATGCTTCTACACTGTTTTCTTTCAAGATTTTTAGGCTGTTCTGAAAAGATATTGTTTAATTTAGGAGACTGATGTGCTGAACTGAGCATAGGGCTTTTAGTTACCAATATAAAAATGATTCCCTAAGAACAGACATTCATTCTTCTTCCTCAGCTGCTCCAGCAAGGGGTCCCACAGCTCACAGTGTGATTTGACTTTGCCTCCTTTGACTGCGGAGTCCTTGACTGAAGAGCAATTGTTGTGATCTGCATTAGGCCTAGCAGACTGACTGCTGGACGGAATGAGAGGCACCAGCAAGCAAGCCATACTTAAGTTTTGGCTTCCTTGAAACTTGGTCTGGGCAGACATCACCTTTTTGGGCAATGAATGAGGCAAACTGTATAGAAACCTCTCCGTCTGAGAGGGGTCTGTTTAGCAGAGGAGGATGGAGCAGCTAAGGCAGTGCTGTCTGTTGTTATATATGCCACATGTATCTGTGGCAGCTTGGCCCTGTGGTAGTCATTTCACTACTATGGGTCACAGTATGACAAGGGGACTCTTGTCCCTGAAGCAACATGTTAGGAGTTCAGAAGAGTCTCTCTATCAGAGAATGACTGAAGTTCAGTGTTAGTGTCAAGCACTGGGCCTGTTTGATGTCAGTATGAAGCTCCTGGGTCACAGTTTAAACACCTCACACTGCGTCACCACAGTACAGGCGGTTTCCATCATCAGTAATGTGTCTTTTGGGGGTAGTCAAGGATGCAGCCGTACCTCCTTGATTTCGACTCCTCAGAGATTCCCAGCAAGGCCAGGAGGCTGCTCGCAGCTCCAGACCCTACGGCCACCGCCAAGCCCCGGCTCCTCTCTCTTAGCGAGCCCGACGCAGAAGGAGGCGGAGGCGGCCCAGGGAGGCGGGCAGCGGGGCGGTGCAGCCGGCTCGGCAAGCTCTGCTCCGCCCGGCCAGCTCTGCTCCGCCCGGCCAGCTCTGCTCTGCTCCGCCCGGCCGGCTCTGCTCTGCTCCGCCCGGCAGCGGTAGGAGGGGGCTGGGGGCTGCCGGGGGCGCTGAGCGGGGAGGGAGCCGGGTCGGCCGTGGCGCTCCGAGGGCTGCTCTCGGCGCCGGGCAAGGGTCGGTCCCCGGGCTGCGCTTCCCGGGGCCGGGAACAGGACCGGGACAGGCGTTCCAGGGCGCCCCGAGGCGAAGGCCCGGGTGTAGCGGCGGGCCGTGCTCGCCCAGGGAGGCCTCACTCGCCCCGGGCCCGGGGGGACCGCAGGGCCGGAGCCCCGCTGGGCACAGGCAGGACGGCCCGGGGAGGGCCACCAGGCTGTGCCAGGAGCCCGGGCCCTCAGGATAGGGCAGGTCCGTGGGCACACCACGGAAAGCCAGCCCACGGTTATTTGTCAGGATCTGGCCCGGCGAGGGCCGCTGGGATCAGGGACAGCCCCGTGATCAGCAGGCAGGGCCACGGTTCCCGGGGCGAGGGCATTTCTGATGGAGACCGGCGCTCCTGCAGCACTGCCGTGGCTGGTCCTGGGCTGAGCTTAAACATACTCATGGGGAGCCCCAGGCTTGGCCGATTGGGACCATCAGGGCCCTGATAGCAGGCCACTGCCTCTGTTCTCACTCCTTAGAGAGGTATGGGCTCACCAGAGACTTGCCGTTGAGTGATTTAATTGCTGTGTGGTCTCAGGGCTATTTAAGGGAGCAGACACACAAGACAAGTCACTTGGAAGGGGATATGACATGAGAGACTTGTAGATAGGGATAGTCACGTTACCCGTGGCTTAGGGGTAAAAGGGAAATGTTTAAACAACCATTGGAGGGTTGCCAGAGGCTGAGTTCACTCAGGAGCTGGTGCTTGAGCAAGGGTCAGTGATTGCCAGGTGGATGAGATGGTTTGAAGTCCAGCAAGTGCCTGGCAGGTAGTGGACCCACATCCCATGCAAAAGTCCCTGGCCTTAAGGGGTGCACAAGTGGGTGGCAGCAGTGACCTGCTGTGCAGCATGGAGCCAGCTGCTCTCCCAGATGAGCCAAACAGTGGTGTGAAAGAGAAGCACCAAGGTAAAAAAGGGCAAGGTGGTAACAGTCTAATGCTGGAGGCAGCATCCTTATTCCTCAAATTGTCTTTTCGGTCCAGGACAGGTGCCTGGCTGACTGCAGCTATCTGGGGGAATTCTGCATCATTCCCTCTTGCTAGATCTCCTGTGAGTTTTGGTCAGGTTGCAGCTGCTGCAGAGACAGAGAGAAGGTTTCCTCCTTCTGCGCAGGAAAGCTTATTTCTTCCTAGGAGCATAGCTAGTATGTGCTGGGAGGAGGATTCCCCAAACAGGCAGTCAGGAACGGCAGCTTGGGATGTTGAATGGGGAGCTATAAATCAGCAAGCTGCTAATTAAGACCACAGGAGACTGGTGAGTTACTGAAGACGTGCATTACTCTTTTCAGAGCTCTAGACCATTAACAAGACCCCTGGGACCTTCTCCAAGTACGTGACTCTCCAAGGATATCCCTCTGTTTTGGGCATGTTCACAGAGTTGAAGTTCCTTGTGCCTTGGGGACATGTGGCAGCCAAGGCCTGGGGACACTCAGAGGGACACCCTGTGCTGTGTTTGCATGGCTGGCTGGACAATGCCAACACCTTTGACAAGCTTATTCCACTGCTCCCCAGAGGTAGGTCTGGCTCATCAGGATGACTTCTGTTGTGTGGCCAGGCTACACATCTGATACTTTTTCCCTTTCAGACTGTTATTATGTAGCGATGGATTTTTCTGGCCACGGTTTGTCCTCCCACCGACCTGCAGGCTGCCCCTACCACTTCCTAGATTATGTGACTGATGTGCGCCGGGTGGTAGCAGGTGAGTAGTTGAAGGAACACCTCGAGGGGGTGCTTGTGCAGGGGGTGTTGTGTTGGTCCTGCTCTTTCCAGCAAGCAAGCAGCATTTACTGCCAGGAGAGAAATCAGTTCCTCCTGCTTCTCAGTTTGATATTAGCCAGTGCTTTGTGACTGAATAAGCATCCCTCTTTCTCACTGTTTTGGGAAAGGAGGAAACTGTAAGCCCTGAATCTTTCTGTAGTGTTTCTATACTAAAAAAGCAGTAGTGGTGAATGGGGGATGCAACTAAATAGTTTTGCCAGGCTGGCTTTTTTGTAAGCAGTCAGTGATTGCTTCTGTTTCTCCCTGTTGGCAGTTTACTACTTGCTTTAGTGTCATACCAAGAAGTCTGAAAGTCAAAGTGTCTTGTACTTCTAATAACTCCAGATGTAACTGTCCATCTGTACACTTGGCATGTGTGGTTTTAGGTCCCCCATTCAGTGCATAAAAGAGCCTCTGGAAGCTCTCAGATGTTCCAGAGGATAAACCCCATCTTTCAGTGAGGTATATTTCAGATGGGCAGCACTGATAAAGCTGTATTTTCCTGTAAGTCTCCCGGAGTGCCCTAAAAATGGACTGAAGAGCCTGATGTGCTAAATGGTGCAGAAAGCTTTCACTTGGAATCATACTTCCCTCAATGCAGCGGACCTGGCTCTGTGTCCTCACATGTCTTGCAGAATGCCCTGCAGCAGGATGCTCTGTCAAGGTTTCTCTCTTCTACCAGATGCTACCCAGTTAGGTTCCTCTGCTTCTTGCCACTCTCAGGTCTGGCAGTGAATGGGACTTTGCTGGAGTTTATTTGACACAGAGAGAGAGCTTGAGAGCTGTATGACTAAACTGCCGTGGAAATGAGGTGGTGAATGCTCTTTTTCTTCAAAACCGGCCTACTTAAGCCACTTAGTTTCTGGATTAAGAAGCAAACGTGGCAATGCAAAAGCCCTCCTGGGAGAAAGGGCCCCTGTGAGCAGAGAAGCAGCCCAACGGTGCTGCTCTGGTTTCTAATACAGCTCTTGTCTGTTTTTCTGTTGCCATTTAGCATTGCAGTGGAGACGGTTCACCCTGATGGGTCACAGTATGGGTAAGTGGCTCTAGTCCTTGTAAATGGTGAGATTGATAGAAATCAGTAGATAATTAACTTCCAAGACATGCTGCTAGGAGCTGGATAGGAATATTTATTATATTATGCCAAGTATGAGGTCTCTGCTGGAGTGATTCAAAAATCTGTGCTCATGTTTGAAACGCCTGTTTTCAAGACCCTGTAGTACAGACAGTGGTAACTTGCTGTGAGCGTTTCCCCCACTCACAGGAGGGAACAGTGATTGGCAAAGAGGCGTGGTCTACACAGGAGAATTCACAGCAGGCCGTCCTGCCTGGTCCCCACAAAGCCTGGAACAGACAGCCCATTTGATGGGATATAAAGCTGGCTGCGGGGAACTGGACTCTAGGACCCATCCCTTTGAGCTTGGAGTATGATTTGATTTTGCCACAATTTGGAGTTTGCTTCCCAGGGCTGTTTTGGTCACAGCTAATAGCACCTGCACACCAAGGCGTTTTAAAGAGTAACTCCTCCTTGACCTTTGCTGCCTGAGGGAGGTGGGAATGGCACAAGGTGGGGAATACAGCAGGTAAACAGCCCTGGTCTCTTACTTGCATGTTGCAGGTTGGGAGAGCTCTCCTCTGTACTGAGGCTTTGTCCCAAGGTACAATGCACATTTTTATTTCTGAGGCAGCTCCTGCTGTGGGGAAGGTGAATTTCTGTTAGAAGGGGCTGTTCTGTGCATTACTGAGCACCCTTTCCTCCTTTGCAGGTGGGGCTGTGGCAGGAATGGTGAGTAAAATATAATTTCTTCATGGGGTTGTGATTTCTGCAGCTGCAACAACAAATGGGAAAGGAATGAAGGGACAGGCCTGGATCTCAGGGGAGGAGAGGCCCTTCCCTGACTCCTCTCCCATGCAGCAGGATAAAGACATCACTCAGTGCTCAGCTTTTCATTCTCTTGTTGTTTCATCTCTCTTCAGTTCTGTTTTCTTTATCCTGAGATGGTGGACAAGCTGATCCTCCTGGAAAGTCTTGGCTTTCTTCTAGCTCCAGAGGTTAGATCTCATGTGTCCTTCCCTTCAGTTTTTTAAAATACAAAAATAGATGGGTTTTTTCTTCCCCTCACTGGTTCAGAGAAAGCACTGGTGTGACCACTTCCTGGCAGATCACACAAGTCCCAGGGCTCTTTCTTTTGGCAGGCACTGATCTGCTCCTTGTTGCACAGACTGAAGTCTGTCCTTAGGGTGGCCCTTGGGACACACTTGGTAGAGCTCTGCATCCTGCAGTCACTTAGCACTGAAATTTGTTTGTCTGTGCCAAGCCCTTGTACAAAGGAAACTGGAACCTCTGTACAGGCAACTGCCAGCTGAGGTTATCTTTTTGCCAACAGCTTGTTGGATGACCTGGGTACAAGACTGGTGGATTTCTTTTTCTGTTCCTGGCAGTTCATAAAGCTACATTCCCAACTTGCCATCACTGCTGCCAGATGCTGGAGCTTTTGCTGGCAGTAGTGGGACAGAAGCCCTAGGTCAGAGAGACAAAAAATACCAAACTTTGGAGAGTTGTCCTCAACTCAGAAGTGAGGTAGGAAGACTTAAAAAAGATAGCAAGGATAAAAAGTTGGTAAGTTCATTATAGCTGTATTAATGTTCCCTTTCTCCCAGAAATGGGCATTTTTAATAAGATACCCATAACTGGTACCGGTTCTGAGGGATATTGAAGGTGAAATTCCTTCTTCTGCTCTCCAATCAGGCGTAAAATCATTGAGAAGAAAGGGGTACTCCTCTTCCCTACCTCTCTGTGTTCCAGGACACTGAGGCCTGGCTGAAATCAAAACGGAAGGTGATTGACAGACTACTGAGTCTGGAGGCAAAGCCGCCAACTCCCAAAGCACGGAGCCCTGAAGCAGCATTGCAGAGGTGGGCTCCCATCCATCCTCTTCATTTACTGCCTGCCCTCACCTTGACAGAGATACAGCTGCACAAATGAGAAAGGAAAACTCTCCCAGCATTTCACCTTTCAAGTCCTCTTCTGGAATCCCAGCAAGACCTTTTGCTTCTGCTGCCAGAAGCTGCTGCTTCTTCCTGCTCCTTTCCGAAGCAGCCTGAGAGCTCACTGTCACCTTGTCATGCCATTTTTGCTTCACTTCCTTCCTTTTTCCAGCTTCACAATCTCTCTGCCATGTCTCCATCAGGCTTTTAGAAGCAAACAGCCATCTGACAGCAGAGGGCGGGGCAATCCTGCTGCAACGAGGAGCAACTGAGACACCCGCTGGTAAGGGGCCGTGTGGTGCTGGGCCACTGCTGGGTGTGCAAAGGGACTGGTGCCAACAGCCATTGTCTTCTGCAGGGTACAGGGCGCCCTAGCTACAGATTTACACAGCCTGAATGGGATCAATTAACTCTGGAGACAGTTCTCCATTCCCAGCAACTGGATTTGGTGCTCAAATCCTAGAACAGCTAAAGAAAATAAATTAAAAGAAGGAGAAATCGGAATCAATCCTACTCCTCCCATCTCAAAAAGTCTTGGGCTGACCCCAAAAGTGAGTTAAAACAGAACAACTCCTGCTCCTATGAAACATGAAAACCTTCTGTTTTTTCTTTCCAGGGCTGGTGTATAACAGAGACCTGAGAGCCCATACGGTGAGCACTGCTCTTCTGACGTGCCCCCTTGCCACTTTGGAGCCCTGAGCTTACAGAACACTCAGACAGAGGATGCCTGCTCACTGAGCTGCATTGTCCCTGACTCCACTCAGTCACTTACTTTCTGCTTCCCTAATTCCCTCGTCCTAATAACATATCCTTTAAATGCTGCTTTTAAAAGAGCCTGCACTTCATCATTGATTCAGCTTACAGAGTCACTGGAAAACGTTACCGTTTGTTTTTTTAGAAGTTCCTCTGCCCCAGGGGCTCCTGGCCACATTTTCCTGCTGTTCTAACTCTTCAGGCAGCAGATGGATGAATGCTTTCTGTCAGCTTCTTTGTCAGGTGACCTGAATAAGAAGGGGAGTGAAGTGAAGTCCTTAGGTTTGGTATTTTGATAGTTTTGTGCCACGTTTGAACAAACAGGGCCTCCTCTACCTGTGCTACAGCCAGGATATGGAAGCCAGGGCAATGTACTCTCTCCTTTTTAGTAAAAGGATTCTTAAAGCTTTTCTCTGAGATCATTCCCATATGTGCTGCAGCCCAGCAGGCAATATATATGCAGCCCTGAAACACAGCTGGACAGAAGGAGCCTTTGCAGAGCCAGCTACTTCTTTGTGTAGCCTGGATGCTTGTCATGTCCCAGCATGGAAGCTTCAGGGCCACAGTTACTTCTACCTTCAGAGCCACTTGTGCACACCCTCTGCCCCCAGCTGCTGTCCCTGGCCTTTGACATTTTCCCTCTCTTTGCATCTGCAGCAGAGTCGAGAGTTCTTCACGGTGGAGCAGTGTGTGAAGCTCCTCCAGAAGATCCAGGACCGTGTTCTCATCATAGTGTGAGTGAGACACAAACCATACCAACCCTTGCTGTCTCCCTCAGTGGATGGAATGAAGGCTAGGAAGGAGTCCTCTACTACCCTTTCCTCTACATCAGTCATCCAGACTTTTGGCCAGCTGGTGTAGCAGTACAGCTTCACATATGAGAAGTTTCCCACCACTGCCCTGGGTTGGGCAGGCTCCTGGAGAAGCAGAGAGCAACTGGAGCACCCTTCCAGCCTGGCACTCTGCTTTCAGGCTGGGATTCCCTGGTGCAAGGCTGACTGAGGAAACGCTAGTCCTGCCCCACCTTCCTCATGCTCTTGGCTTCACACTCCCACCTCACAACTTCCCACTCCTTGGCACTACAGCAGGGGGCCATCCTGGCAAATCCATGACCCTCCACAGCACCACACCGACTTGCTATCCTCCTGACCTGACTCTAATCCAGTCAGCAACCCAGCCTGCCCCCTTCTCCAGGCCCCAAAACCTCCTGCCTGAGCAAAGAGATGAAACTACAAGTCTTCATCTCCTCCAACTGCTTCTGAAGCCCCTGGTCTGACTGAGCTCCTGCTGCAAGATCTCTCCTGTGGCACCTGAGGCAAACACCTCTGGAGACAAGGCCAGTGACTTGCAGAGAGTCCCACAAGCTGTTAAGCTGTGTGGGTACACAGCTTATTCTGAAAGTTATCCGCTGCCTTTTCCTATCTCCTTGGAGGGCAAGGTGTGCAGGGCTCTGGCTACTTTGGCTTGTGGTGTGCTGTTAAAAGATTGTCTAGAGAACAAGAAGTGCTAGCAGTTGAGAAAAAAGTGCAATTTTGGCTTCCCTGATCTGTTTTAGTATAATAAGAGGTTCAGGTTATTGCTGCTTGTCCAGAAATGGAACATTGTGATGCAGTCAAGTCCTCTGGGCCATAGAAATGCCTTTGAGCCTGGGATGTTCCCTTGTCCCATCACCAACACAGTAGGAGACAGCATGATCTTAGCTCTGCAAGACATCTAATGCTGACTTCCCCAGGGCAACTGCCCTGGTATCTCCCTCTCTGAACAGGGCATAACCTGGTTAAATAAACAGCAAAGAGAGGCAGAAGAGACTGAGGGGAGATGTGAACTCTAAGGAAGGAAAAAGTTAAGAGCAGAAGGCAGAACAGGGACAAGGAATGATGCTCTCAGACAAGCAGCAGAGCTAGCCCTGGGAGGATAATATTTAGCCAGTCTCCACTGATACCACTAGGCAGGCACCCAAGGTTTTACACAGATAATGTGATAGAAAATAGCTGCTTAGCCAAGCTGTGCAGTGCACTCTGACTATCACGTATGATCCTGTCACCTGCTGTTCATGAGCAGCCTGGAAAGGAGTTGCATCTGTCACCCTACTGTCTTGGGGACCCTGCTTCTGCCCAGGACAGTCACAACGACAAATGGGGGCACACTGGGTGCTGTACTGAGCCTCACTTGTTTTTCAGATCACAAGATGGACTCTTGGTGCCACACAACCTACCCAGCAGAAATCACTTTGTGAAAGCCCTGCAGGAGGCATTTGAGTCTACCCTCAAACAGGTGAGAGTGAACTTCATCCTTGCATCTCAATTTGCTACCACCTTGGGAGAAGCAGCTGGGAAGCAGCTGACCTTGGTGCACACCCTGCACTAGGTCATCCACTTTGTCCTGAACAGCACAGCCTCAGGTGGGGTGGAGGAGGAGGAGGAAGATAATTTTTTGTCTGCTGCCAGTCCTAAGTTAGTACTGCCCTCTAAACCCAGCTCTTCCCAGGTCCTAATATCTCTGTCCTGCCTTACTTGCCCTGGGCCTTCCCACAAGTGTCACACAGCAAGCAGTGTGTCCCTGAGGGAATACTTTCCTGGCCCATATCTTCTTGTGTCCTTTCTCTCCAGCACATCCAGCTAGCAGAAGTGCCTGGGAGTCATTTTGTACACCTGAATGAGCCTGAGATGGTATCTGGGATCATCAGCAACTTCCTGACAGCACGGAACACCAGGGCCAGACTCTAGGAAGCCCTCACAGCTGCAGCAGTCCAGAACTGGAAGCTAACAAGCTCCAGAATTGTCACCATTCCTACCTCGTATCCAACCTGAGAACATGATAATCTTTCCTATGCTTCGCTCACCGCAGGGTGGAAAGGTCTGCCAGGGGTTCTCTGAAGGAGAGCAAAGTATCTCATTTGCCTGCCAGAGGGAGAAGGAATCCTTGCTCTGCTTCCAGCTCTGTGAACACAGGGATAGAGGCCCAGAGTGGCCTTCCCCTTGGCTTACTCCAAACTTGTACCCTGAAATGGAGCAGAACGCAGGCAGAGGCATCCTCTGTGACAGCAGCAGCACCACCAGATTCGGCACTGCTAGAGGGGTGGCTCATCTTGCCTTGTCTCTGAGGATGGTGCAGACAGGCTGCTCCCAGGATTTAACCTGCTGAAAAACAAGGGGAAATGCTCTGCTTCTCTGCTTATTTCCATAGATGCCTGAGCTCAGAGGGCCTTAGGTGTCTCTGTTCTACTGTGAGAGCTACTGGTTTTTTTAAGAACCAGCTTAAGGGCTCACCTGTGCAGAGAATGTCCCTGATCCTCTAGCTGAAGCAGCTGGGAGAACTACAAATTATGGAAAAGTTGGCAGAGGTGATTTCTGTCCTAAATAAATATTAATGTTATAATGTTAAGTCAGTCTTCTTGACTCTACAGGAGAACTCTTTCAGCGGCCACTCACCCAAGCAGCTAAAATCCATCTTGGGAGGCAGCAATTTTTACACTGCCTTAGGTAGGCCATATTAAGGATCTGCCTCCCAATTAAACTGATACAGAGAGCCCACTGAAGCAGGCAGGCCTGTCATCTCCACAAGCACTGCAAACTGCATTTGCAGTCAGTTTTTTAGGAGAGGGTAAATCCATTTCATCTCAGCTCTCTGGAATTTACCACCACTTCCATCTTACATTCACAGTCACATCTCTAGTGAGGCTGCAGGTAGTAAAATAAACGTGTAAAAGCCTGAGGCTGGCTGGGTTACTTAGCTCTACCACTATGTCCAAAGCTGCACAAATGCTATAGAAGCAGTACAAAAGCACTGCCCCAACACCTAAACATGCCTGCTGCCATTATTATCTGCCTTCTGTGGGCTGGGGACAGGTTAAGTGGAAACAGGGCAGGGAGAGTCTGGTTTCTTCTTCCAAACCAGGCTGCTCATAGTGGCATTTGTTCTTGTAACAGTGGTGGGTAGCAGGAATTTCCCGTGGCCTAGACATGGCTGCAGAGCTCCATGCACAGCTGGATGACTGAGCACTGCAACAGTCGGCCAGGCAGGAAATCACCAAGAGAAGGAGTAGGGTTCTCTACCAAACCACTGATCTTTCCTTGTGACAACAGGTCACAGTGAGGTTTTTCCTAAAGTCACTTCCCTCCTTGTTCCTTCAATAAAATGTTCAAAGGAGCACTAGGTTACAAGTCATGATTTTTACCACCTCAGCACACAAGAAGCTGTTTCCCACAGGAGATGGGGGAGTGGGGTAGGGGAGGGGGAGAAGAGAGAAGCATTCTCATGTTCTGGAAACAGTAGCAGCAGTTTATTTACAGTTCTTCAGCCATTCTCTGCCCCTGCAGTGGCTGCTAGGTCAATCCACATCCTCACCAAGCTTTAGGAGGTGTGGTTTTGGGTGGCAGGGAGATACAGGTTGTCACAGGATCTGCCTCAGCCCTTTGACCTGAGCACTGTGAGAAGTGGTGCCTTGGGGCTGAATGACAGAAGAGCAGGAGGATACTGGTGCAAGTAAAGGGAACTCTCCTCCAGCAGCAGGGATCCCATTGCTGGCATCTCCCATTTCAGATCCAAGGGTAGAGGCAACCCAAAGCTGCCTCAGTTCCTCAAAATCCTTTTGCAAATGGAGTCAGTGGGCATCTCTCCTACCCTCTCCAGCACAGGCACCTGAAGAACAGCTCAGCACAGCTTAGTATGGCCGAAACTTGCGCTGGGCTCGCATCAGTGCAATCCTCTGCTTGTCCTCCTCGAATTTCTTCCTCAACTGGGCAATGTCTAAAATACAGAGAAATAGGTCACATGAGAGCATCAGATCTCCCTCTCCTGGGAGCTTCACTTCCACACACCGGAGGGGCTGAGTCCCAACAGCCACAAACACACACACTTCCCAGAGCAGGTCCTTTTACACCTCAGCTGAGTGCCAAGCTGGTGCTCCAGCCGTTTATCTCTGGCAATGCTGCAGCTCCCTCCTGGGGACAAAACAGCTAGTTTCCCCCTTCAATCGCCGCCTTTATGCAGACTGAATAAGCACCTCTTGTAAAAACATAAGCTACACACCCTCCCACAGAGTATTCCAGCGGCCCTTGCTAGGACAGGTGGTGGCAAGAGGCCATTCAGATCCAGCCAGCCAGCTGCTTACTGGCAGCTGGACACAGCCCCCCAGAAGGCAGAAAGATGCTCTTTGGCTCTCAGTCTGAGAGACGAGAGACACGGGCAGGGCAGGAGGAGACTTGCACACTCACGCTCTCTCTTGGCCTCACGATGCTGCCAGGCATAGAAGTTGAGCAGCTCTTTGCGGGCCCTTTTCTGTTTCTCCTTCTCCAGCAGGCGCAGGTTGGCAGCCTCTGTCCGGGGCAGGCCAGGCTTCCGGCCCTTCCGGGTCACCTTCACCCAGCCGTCCTCGTCTGGAACACCTTCCTCCTTGGCTGCTTTGGCTTCTTCCTGGGAGCACAGAAGGGTCAGGCAGCCCAGTAAGATGCACAGCTTAATGCACAGCTGCCCACAGCCCTTCCTTAAACACAGCAAAGCTCCTGCTTCCACACAAAATTTAAAGGAAGGGATGGAATCAGGGCAGCAGGCATTCAACTCTCAGTCATAACATTGCACGTCAGCCACAAACCAATTTATTTGTGGATATCTATTGTAAGCCCTAGAGGAAGGGTCAGGTGTTGCAGACCAAACCTGGGTCTGACCGCCCATCAGCAACTGGGAGTAAAACTCCTCTGCCAAACAGAGGGACCCTCAGCTCTTACCACTATGGCCAGAGCATTGGGAAATTTCTCTTGTTCCCCTCTGCCCCAAGAAAACTGCTTAGCTGGGTTCCCTCCCTAGCCTGGCCTCACCTCTGCCACCTTTTTATCATAGTCTTGCATGTAGGCATCCACCTCAGCCTTCAGCTCCTTCGGGTCCACAATGGAGGCTGCATAGCTGGCGATCCACTCTGAGACAGAGAGGGCACAAGTCAGCAGCAGCTGCTGTTAGAAGCAGGCTAGTGTGGTGCTTTTGGGCAGCTCTAGAGTGAAATCTAGAGTGGACTGTTCCTGTCTGTGTTCAGTTTCTCCTTTGCCACGGTTCAAACTGACTTGGCTGTGAGCACAACCAATATGCGATGGGAAGAGTTTGCAACTTGCCCAGGCAGAAGTGGGCTAGCCCTTACCCCAAGAAGCGCAACATTCAGGGCTGTGCTTCTGTCAAGGGGTTATATGTGAAGTGCTGTCAACTTGACAGACATCTGGTGCCTTTTGCATGAGTCTTGTCTCCATTTTGAGGACAAGATGCAGACAGTATCTCTGAATCTATGCAATACTTGAAAAAATGTCAGGAGAAAGGACCCTTTCAAGTGTCCCCACTCTCCCATAGGGTCACTGGACCAGACTTCAACAGATGGCTTAATAAGATTGCTACCCAGTGAATAATAAAAGCAAACAAAACACTGAACATCCCCCAGCTTAGAACAAAATGGGACACGCAGGGTAGAATTCAGCAAACAATGAGTACAGTTCTTCCCTGGCATTAGCCCATAGAAAGATAACTAGAGCTGACATACTTCTAATGCCAGTTTTCACAGGGTGGTTCTCTGTTGATATTAGCAAGGGACCTTTCTGTGACAGAGCCTTGGCTGCCTGGACAGCTGCTGGTTTCCTGAACACCACGTATGCTACTTGAAATCCCTAAAGGAAAAAAAACACCCAGGTGAGTCAAATACGTCAGAGAAACTGGTATTTAGAGAAACTGGAGCAAGGAACTGCAGTACAAATAATTTTTAAAAATAAAACAAAAATCAAACCACAAGTGGCAGTAGGGGATAGCAAAAAAACAAAACAAACAAACAAACAAAAACAAACAAACAAAAGAACAACAAAAAAAACCACCAACAACAAGACAGTGCAAACTTAAGTAAGTAATGCTGTCACCCAATGCCCCATATGGTTTCCTAGGCCTCATATTCTGAAGAGAACCATTTAGTAGTTACCATCTTTTCCCACTAAAGCATCAGCATTCCTCTCCCCTGCCCAAGCTTTACCTTTAGAGTTTTCTGGTCGAAGAATTTGGACGTCAGTTTATCTTTTTTCTCTCCTAACCTTCGCTTGCCACAGATGTCCACAGACTGCACATCCCCACAGCAAGAGAACAGCCTAGACAGAGAGTCCTTGACACAGGAGAGTAAGAGAAAACACGCGGTACAGCAATGCAGAAGTGATGCCGCCCTCAAAGAAGCCTGCAGAGCTCTCGGGGCGGCTCCCCGGCCCCAGCCCGGCCCTCCGCCCACAGCAGCCCCGGGGCTCCCCAGGGCCCTGCCATCGGCCCCCACTCACCGGGCCGCAGTACGGGGGCACATTGAGGACGAAGAGCGTGCGGCGAGGCGGGTGCGCGGTGTCGGCCCCTTCCCGCACCTGGTGCTCCTTCACCAACAGGCAGTGGGCCGAGCGCTGCCGCTCCGCGAACTTCACCGTCAGAGCTGCGAGAGACGCCCATTCTGAGAGGCCGCTACCGCCCCGGCCCCGCGCTGCCCCTCACCCGTGTATCCCGCCGGCCCCTCTCCCGCTGCCCCGCGCTGCCCCTCACCCGTGTATCCCGCCGGCCCCGCGCTGCCCCTCACCCGTGTATCCCGCCGGCCCCTCTCCCGCTGCCCCGCGCTGCCCCTCACCCGTGTATCCCGCCGGCCCCTCTCCCGCTGCCCCTCACCCGTGTATCCCGCCGGCCCCTCTCCCGCTGCCCCGCGCTGCCCCTCACCCGTGTATCCCGCCGGTCCCGCTCTGCCCCTCACCCGTGTATCCCGCCGGCCCCTCTCCCGGCGCCCCTCACCCGTGTATCCCGCCGGCCCCGCTCTGCCCCTCACCCGTGTATCCCGCCGGCCCCGCTCCCGCTGCCCCTCACCCGTGTATCCCGCCGGCCCCTCTCCCGCTGCCCCTCACCCGTGTATCCCGCCGGCCCCTCTCCCGGTGCCCCTCACCCGTGTATCCCGCCGGCCCCTCTCCCGCTGCCCCGCGCTGCCCCTCACCCGTGTATCCCGCCGGCCCCTCTCCCGCTGCCCCTCACCCGTGTATCCCGCCGGTCCCTCTCCCTCTGCCCCTCACCCGTGTATCCCGCCGGCCCCTCTCCCGCTGCCCCTCACCCGTGTATCCCGCCGGCCCCTCTCCCGGTGCCCCTCACCCGTATATCCCGCCGGCCCCTCTCCCGGTACCCCTCACCCGTGTATCCCGCCGGCCCCTCTCCCGGCGCCCCTCACCCGTGTATCCCGCCGGCCCCGCTCTGCCCCTCACCCGTGTATCCCGCCGGCCCCGCTCCCGCTGCCCCTCACCCGTGTATCCCGCCGGCCCCTCTGCCGCTGCCCCTCACCCGTGTATCCCGCCGGTCCCGCTCCCGCTGCCCCTCACCCGTGTATCCCGCCGGTCCCGCTCCCGCTGCCCCTCACCCGTGTATCCCGCCGGTCCCGCTCCCGCTGCCCCTCACCCGTGTATCCCGCCGGCCCCTCTCCCGCTGCCCCTCACCCGTGTATCCCGCCGGCCCCTCTCCCGCTGCCCCTCACCCGTGTATCCCGCCGGCCCCTCTCCCGCTGCCCCTCACCCGTGTATCCCGCCGGCCCCCTCTCCCCGCTGCCCCTCACCCGTGTATCCCGCCGGCCCCTCTCCCGCTGCCCCTCACCCGTATATCCCGCCGGCCCCTATCCCGCCGGCCCCGCTCTGCCCCTCACCCGTGTATCCCGCCGGCCCCTCTCCCTCTGCCCCTCACCCGTGTATCCCGCCGGCCCCTCTGCCGCTGCCCCTCACCCGTGTATCCCGCCGGCCCCTCTCCCGCTGCCCCTCACCCGTGTATCCCGCCGGCCCCTCTCCCGGTGCCCCTCACCCGTGTATCCCGCCGGCCCCTCTCGCGCGGCCCCGCGCTGCCCCTCACCCGTGTATCCCGCCGGCCCCTCTCCCGGTGCCCCTCACCCGTGTATCCCGCCGGCCCCTCTCCCGCTGCCCCGCGCTGCCCCTCACCCGTGTATCCCGCCGGCCCCTCTCCCGGTGCCCCTCACCCGTGTATCCCGCCGGTCCCGCTCCCGCTGCCCCTCACCCGTGTATCCCGCCGGTCCCTCTCCCTCTGCCCCTCACCCGTGTATCCCGCCGGCGCCGCTCCCGCCGTGTGCCCCGTGGCGGCCGCCATCTTGTCCGCGCGCGGCGGCGCAGGGGCCGCCGGGAGCTGTGGTTCCCCGGGCGCGGCGCGGCCCCGGTAATGGCGGCGGCCCCGGGGCTGAGCTCGTGTAAAACTCAGGCACCGTCTTTAATGTGAGAGACGCGAGTAAATCTTCAAGAGACTTAGAAACAGTCAAAGTGAAATTGTTTTTAAAGACTCGTTAATTTAAAAAACTCAAGACCCCTTAACAGACGAACTTATAATGGAAGACAGGACCATTTCAAAAATACTGAAGCAAGACTAATGTAGGCGACAAAATATGACATGATATGGAGAGTTGATCCAACCAAATATCAAGTTAATGAACATTATCAGAAGGTACATGCAAAAGCCATGAAAATATACCAAACTTGCACATTGTGGCATCATTTCAGAGGTCCTCACATTTTTGAAATAGAAGAAAGTAACCCAAAATAAACAAAAAAATGTTGTTACAAATTACCTACCACCTGTCCTGGTCAGCCATTTAATGTCTAAACTAATGTACATTAATTCAGAGTGCAGGCAATTAGTATTTGATATACAAGTTCGTAATTCCTACCAGCCCAGAAGGAAAAAAAAAAACCCAAACAAAAACCAAAACAAAACCCAAAACTCCCCAAAAAACAACTCAAGACAAAACCATAACCATGTTGCATGAGAATAATGAGAGAGAAGGTGGCAGGTTCAAAATCATGATTAGCACGACAATTGCAGGATTGGAGAGCCAAGGTGAACTACCTGAAAAGGACTGGGAATAACCTGATACGAACTGGGAATAAACAGTTACTTGTTTCAGAACCAAACAGAAGAAGCCATGCAATGGTGCAATTAAAGAGCTGACCAAGACCAGAATACCAATGCACACCCAGACAGTGCTGTAAGATAAGCCATGGAGTAGTGTTTGGACAACCACTTAATTCACCGATATGTAGAAAATAAGAATACGCTGCCATAGATCACAGAGCTATGGAACAGAGCAGAAAGTACTTCTTCCAAGGAAGTATGTCAACGCCACCATAAACTCTCAGATAACCTAAACATAATGCAGAGTTTAATAGTAAGTTAAAATGCATTTTGAGATTTGGCTTTTCAAGCTATTTAAAAAAATACTTGAGTCTTCTTATTCTTTCAGAAGAGGCAAGAGATGCACTCAGTACACGTCTTCACGATTAGACAGCCTTCTGTCTAGCTGGTAATGAAAGTGTCCCACCTCACCTAGAATAGGTATCCTAATTTCAGAGCCGTTTTTGCTATAAAGTTACTTTTTAAATGACTATGCTGTCAGTAACAAAGGCTGCTTTTTTTTTTTTTTCCTGTAAAAAGAGAATTGGAATTACATAGACACAAATGGCTTCAATTTAGCAGCAAGAGTCAGCTGCTAATTTTTATGATCCAGACTAAAAGGTAGATGAGTAACAGTTCTCTCACTCACAAGCTTCTCTAGCTCTTTGTCACATTCCTAGTTTTGAAATTTCTGTGTTTACTGTTTACCTAGAAAGCTCAACTGACTCAATATTGGAATACCACCACTGTCTTTAGTTGCTTCACAGCATCTAAAAAGACTTAGAATCCACTCTCTGTATAACAAATGTTTATTCAGAAACAGGTAATACATTATCTTCTCCAACCCCTAATGTTTCCTCCCCCTCCCCTTTTCTTTTATTAAAACACAGGTATTTGGTGGGCAATCTAAAAAAAAAAAGAACAATAGCTGTCTTAGGTCCCCTCCCCTACAAACATCTGCTGTTCACATGAAGCACCCTACCAATCATGGTGCCACTGGCCTTCAAACCAAAGAGAATACTCCAGAAAAACAAGTCCTTCCAAGTCCTTATTATTTCCATGGCTAAAAGGGATACAGTGAGATAGAGGAAAAGTCTGCACAAGCTAGATAGAAGAAAGAGTTCATACAGAACCAGAAAGCAAAAGAAACCTGGGGTCGTCCAAGAAACGGAATCTGGACTTACAGGGGCTACTCAGCAGAGCTGAACAGAATGGATTAGGTCAGTCTCCCAGCTAGTAGAATCAAATTTCAAACCCCAGCTAGATTCTCGACGTTGCTCTCAGCTTTCATCTCTTCCAATACAATTTGAATAAACAAACGAGTGGAGCTATTGGGGCTTTCCATATCCAAGGCGCTGATGTTGGTAACAAACAATGGGAGGTACTGGAAGTGCCACCTGGTGGCCTGTCATGCACACTCGCTAGCCCATGCCACGTCCTCACCACCCTGCACAGGACTTGGCAACACCTCTCCCGTGTTCCCTAAACAGCACTAACTGCCCTCTGCTCCTAAACCTCTGCCTGAAGCTACACACTGCAGCAATCATTCTCCATATCCAGGCATGCCAGCAGCATAACCTCACAGCACCCGAACAATGCCTAAATAGCATCTCTAAAAGAAATGAGTTCTCAGACACAAGACTTGGTGGGTATTAGGATCTGAAAAGGGTCCCAGGTCCTTCCTTTTTATAGGAGACTGGCTGAGTTAGAAGGCAAGAAGTCATGTCCGTGCATCAGCAGGAGGAGGCAATAGTCTAACGGGAGTCAAACAGCTTCTTCTAGCTCTGAACACGACTGGTTCTTAATTTTTCAGTCCAGAAAGAGGAGAGCAACTGAGCCTGACCCTCCAGAGCAAATATATTCATTGTACAAATGCCAGAACAACCCTGCAGCACTGCCAGAGTTGAAACAACCCTGCCCATCACACAATGGCTGGTGCCCTTGTGCGTAACGTCCTTTCTGCCTGATGGCTCTTACACTGCGGGCAGCTCGGCTCTCCCCGCTTCTTATCAGTGTCCAACAGCCAGAAGGAAAAGTTATGCCACCAAATGCCAACAGGTCCTTTCTGGATGGAGCCCAACCTGCCTTTGTACCCAGCACAGCAACTTCAGAAACAAGGTGGTGCTCCTGCCTGTGGACAACCAAAGGAATGCACCTTTTAGTTAAAGGTCAGTCAAAAGAAAGGAGAAGGAGATCACCACTCCTTCCCTCAAGGTCTATGTGCACTTTTAATGGCCACTGGGGAGTAAAGGATGGAGTTACATAGTATATGCTTGGTAATACATTACTGGCAGAAGGGGGAGGTTATTCTCTTGGAAAAAAAAAATCATGGAAGAAAACTCCAACTATGGAAACAGAAAGTACACACACAAGAGAAAACACTATTGTACAGTAAGGTAGCGATCATAGAAAACAAAAAATTTCAGGACAGGCAAATGCAAGTAACATCTGCACTCCTGCACTTTCCTCATCCCCCAACTTATATGAGTTTTCCAGTCCACTGCTTGCTCCCCCTTCTCAGAGTTTAATTTTGAATTCTGTGGGCTGCACAGAGGCAGAGACCCCTGAGGATTTGAAGAGTGCCTTCAAGATAGTTTCAGGGTCCACTTCAGCTGAGGAATTTGAGGAGGCGCTTGCACTTGACCGGCGTGGTTCCCCTTCCTTCTTCACTGAAGGGGTATCACTCAATCGGCTGGAGGATTAAAAAAAAAAAAAAAATTAAAAAGGCAGTATTTAACTTCTCTTCACGATAAATACATTTTAATGCTGTGTCTGCACTTAATGTTATCAGTGTTTCCCCCTTACCAATATAAGAGATAAAGGTTTTAAATATGCTTTTCTCAAAAGAAAACACCCTCATGTCAGATTATTTTTGAGCCTCAGGGCTGAGAACACTATACAGTGAAGCTACATTGCACTCCACTTAACGTATTGTGCCACAGAAGGGGAGAGAAAGAAAACTCATGGGACAACAATTCTCAAAATAGAACCTGCAAAAGTGTTTGGACCTTTTCCCCATGGAAGGACACTCACAGCAATATAGGCTGGTCCGAGGTGATGACATTCCCATTCATATGAAGATTGCATTTCATTGGTTGACCTAAATAAAAATAAAATACAAAATTCATACTATCAGAATTGGGGTAAGGCAAGATCCTTGAAACATCACGCAACAGTGCAAGCAATAGAGTCTGACACGCTGGGGAAACACGAGAAAGAACAGCTGATAAATCTTTTGTTTCAGAATCAGAGCAACAGAAGAGCCAATGAAACACTCAGTACAGTATCAAGAATCATACTAATTAAAAAGTTACATAGACGTAGGAAGCCCTTAGCAGGGATACAAAAGGATCTCCCACTCTTAGCTGTCTGCTCCTCATCTGACATCCATAACATGTCACTCATCTAAAGAAAGAAAAAGCACCTATTTCCAGCTAAAAATTAACAGTTCAACAATAATTTCAGTTTAACATGGTTAAAAAATAAAACCGCATTATTCAAAGTTTATGGATAATCTGATACTAAGTATTTTATAATCCAATTCAAAATGTCTCTGAGTACACCCTGAAACTATTGCAAATACTAGTTTTACTTGTACTTTGCAAGCAGCTCTGTAAGCAGGTGAAGCCTTCCTAAGACCTTTCCAGCTCCTGGAAGCAAATTAGAAACACAAGAAATTTCATTTGAAAGTTAGACCAGACTCATCAGGACCCTGCCTGCAGCTCTGAACCTTCATTTTCTAAGAAAATGTGGGTGGGTCTTTTTAATGCATTTAAATAAACTGCATATATTCAGCTAGTTACACAGCAATTATCTAGCTCTTGAAGTGATTTTCTAGTATTTCTCTCTTGCTAGCATATTAGCATCTAAGATGCTTTTAAACTTTCCACTCAGGTGGAAAAGTCATTCTTGATTTATTTATCCTACGTGCAATTCTGGCATCAAACTTACCATCTAAGCACCTGTTGTTGTATTTCTTATATGCTGTGATAGCATCTTCTTTCTTCACAAATACTACCTCAGCCACTCCAGGGTGCACCAGCCGGGCTCGCTTCAGAGCACCACAGACACAGAATAACTCCTGAGGGCAGACACTCAGTCATGACAATGTCACATCAAAAGCACTGCATGACAAGGGTTCACTTCTTCATCACACCACCCACCCTGCTTACTAAACAGGAGAGGATCTGGACACTTGTCTTGCTGTGTTTGTTATGGTGCAAGTACTTGGGACTAATAATAGGGTCTACACAAGCAAGGGAGTTCAGGGCCAGTACTCAGTCAAGTTTTTCCACACAGGAAGACCAGATTCGTTCTCAGCCCGGTGAGAATGGAAGCCCCTAGATACTCTGGGGTGATATTTTTGGGTAGAAAAATCATTTGGATGAACTCTTCTTCTAAGTGATGTCAGCTATCTCAAAATACTCGGTGGGATTTTGTCCCATGTTCTTAAGCACACTCCTTTTAAGCAAAGGGTAAACAAACCCCAAAGAATCAGGAACTCTCAAAGTTTTTGCATGGACAGTAAACCCACATCACACTCCTCTTCACTGCATTCACCATAGACCAAGTGATTTATCAAAAGAGGCAGGATAAGGAAAGGAAGTGTCACTCATGCACAGTCTGGCAGTAAGTGACACTCACAACAATATCTTCTTCTGTGACTCGAGGATGAAGATTATTTACAGTCATCTTTGTGCCTTCCAGAGGACTGAACGCCAGCTGCCAACACAAACAAATGCATCACATGAAAAAGGCCAGAAATACGGCACACAATTCAGCACAGCAGAGAAAGCAATAAAAGTCACTATAAGGGTATGTCTGTACACACACACAGAGGAGAGAGGTACCACTAATAATGGGAAATATCAATGTTGACTGAAGCCCAATTCATTTGATGGCAAAAAGGAGCTCCTTTTCCATGTTAGTTTCTCTCTGAAGTTACTTTTCACTCTTATTCCCAGGAATAACACTAACTTAATCTGCATAGACAGTACTCTGGTCATGCCCACACTTTTAACAGCCTGTCTCTGTTGTACTCTACACTAGCCAGCAAACCCCAAAATACAGCTCCAGCCTCTCAAGAGCATGCTGAACTCAACAAACTCAGGAAAACCTGGTGGGTTACTTGTACCCAGCATCAGGCAGTTTGGCAAAGCAGCTCCAGACAGGCTGTCCACAAACTGCCTGGGAGATCTCATGTGTATATGAGAACATGTGCATTTGGAAGAACTCTTTTTTTCTCCTTGCTAGCTGGAGTGGATTTACAAGGTATAACATACTGAATAGTGTAAAAACACTACTTCTAGGGACATGAAAGCCACCAAGGAGTGTCCAAACAAAAAATGCCACCTCCCTGTAACATGGATTCCTCCAGGACCATGTGCAGGGAAAGGATGTTTAGACAGGTTTTTAATTTCTTGGGACATGGACTGCAGTTATCAGAATAACCTTGACGATGCCCCAGAACTAATGGTGAAATGCAGGCAGAAATGAGCTGCCCACATGTCTCACGAACAGCAAGTTTCAGAGACTTCTATTAAAGAGCATTTTCCCCTTCCCTGAGCTCACCTCAACAGGTGGTGGCTCTTTTGGAGGCTCCTCCTTTGTCACTAAGGTCCGGGACATGTTTGTCAAGGCCTTTGTCCGCATAGGAGGGGGAGGTGCAGGTGGAGCTGTGTACGAATCGTTCTGGACCACTTTAGTCAGGGGAACGGTCTTGGACAAGGAGAATTTATTGCTGCTCAGACCAGTCTGCAGGAAGAGAAAAGAAAGTATCTCAGAGCTGCAGCCTACAAAAGCCATCGCTTTTCTTCAAGCACCACCACCAGAATATTACTACATGCACTAAGAACTGCATGTCCTTCCCAGTGTCAAAACGACTACAGTGCTGGAGACTTTCTGAGAAAAAAAGAAAAAAAAATCAGTGAAAGTTTCTGGGCATAAATATAAAAAGGTATGCTTATCCAGAAAGAGCACTTCCCTCATAAGCACTTTTTGATTTCACACTTTGTTTAAATGAACTTTAACAATGTGATCTGAATTTGGAAAGCTCCTTTCATCCGAAGATTTTCAAGTACTTTACAGAGTGTTCACAACGATTGCTCATCAAGACTGAGAAGTCCCAGAACAAAAAGCAGTAATTCCTCAGAATCACGAAGCTAGGGCACACAAAGACATGGAATGTAGGTTGAAATAACTGAGTTTAAAGCCAAACTAAAACCTGTGCTTGGAAGCTGCTGTGAACACTGGGAAGAACAAATTTACTCCTGAAAAAAACCTCAAACCCTCCTATGATTATTTGAGAATCACAAATAGCCAGAAGCTCTATCCTGAATACCTACATGAGGAAATAAATTCCTGGGATAATCATTGCACTGTAGCACCCTTTGTGATGGTAAAACCACATTTGCCTTTCCAAAACCAGAGAATAACTCAGCCCAAACCTATGCCAAAGACCACTACAACCTTCTCAGCCTTGAGACACTGCTCTTTCACCCTCTCCTCATCCATAATATGGTGCAGCCCTTAGACCACCCTGTTTCCTGGTTCCAGTCACATATCGCAGAGCCCCAGGATACGCAAAGAATTACGGATGCATTCTCAAAACGTCAAATGGGAATAATTATCTTCCTTCATTTGCTGGCTATGACTTCGCTTCATCTACAGCTGGCCTTTGTTGCTGTAAGGACACACTACTCACTCATTCGTAGCTGATCACACAGTAGAACCCCCAGGCTCCTTCCCACAAAGCTGCTTTCTAGCCAGTCAGCTCTCAGTTTAAGCTGCAGAGGGCCATCTCATGCCAAAACCAGCACCTTACATTTGTCTGTACTGAAATTCCATCTTCTCCAGAGCAACAGTCCTCCCCAGCAAGATGCCTACTAAGATTTTTGCACAGCAAGAGATTTCCTACTCTGACGCTCAGTCTTCAGAAGCAGCAGAAAGCTTCCCCTGCTGGTTTACTCAAACAGTAACAAGCCAGGTTCAATGCACTTCCTCAACAAAAAGAAAGTCAAAAGCCAGGATGCAGCAACCTGCCAGCAGGGCAGAAAGCACACGCTCTGGCTGCTAAGAGCCCATAAAACCAGTTACCCTAAAAGAACTCTGTTCCAAAAATAACAGTGGAAGCACTGGCACAAAGGAAGGTTAGGGTGAAGAGCAAGTATTTGAGGAGCAAACATCATTTCCAGACTTTAAAATGAACATAAGCCCTGCAAAGACACAACCTCTGTGTCCATGCAATGTGAGCATGGCATGGTGGGGACCGTTCAGATCCTCTCTTACCGAGTTGTGCAGGAAACTGTTTGTGGTGGTGATTTTCATCTGTTTGCTAGGAAGGGGAGAGACACTTTCATCATCATCTTCTGTGTCGTACAGACGCTGGAGTGAAGAAGGCAACAGTTTACACACAGGTAGTTGACACACAGGTAGATTTCACTGAGACATTTCAAAAATAGGTACTTTTCTCCTGCCTTCAACCATCTTCAGCTAATGAACACAGTTACACTGGATTTTAGTTTCAGGTATACGAGTCCATGTTAAAACATCAGCATAAAATCGCTCAGACTTTCTCTCCAAAAACACTCCAGTAAAACTGTTTCCCTGGTTATACTGAAACCACATACATATTCCTCTACTCCTGGGACCTCACTAGAACTGCTGAAGTTACATTAAATGGAATAAAGCCTCAGTCTCTTACTCTTTAGCACCCTCCTACCTTTACAGTTGAAGCCTGTGCATGTAATTTTTAAATCAGTTTTGGGGTGTGTGGTGGGGTTTATTTTGTTTGTTTGGGGTTTTTTGTTGCTGTTTTTTTCTAAATTAAACAAATGCCTGCTGAATACACCTAAACTGAACATTCCTTTTGAATAACCTGCTTTCCTTAGCATAGAACATATCCATCTGGCCCTAGAAAACACTGCACTAAGAGTTTTACCGAATGAATAATTAATTTTCCAATTCTCCTTAACACTCAGAGCCTTGCCTTAAAATACTGAGGTGAACTCCTACACAAGTATTTTTTTCATTGACTAGAAATAATGTAAAGGAAAAGCCTAGACACATAAGAAATCCACATAAGCCCAGAACATAAGAAATCACAACTGTAAACAGCTTCCCATTGATTCAGTAAAAAGGTAAAGAAAAGGTAAAGAAAAATGGAGGGATTAGCAACGAGAGCTTGTGAAATCAGTGGGTTGTGACAGTCAGCAAAATTCTGGTTTGCAAACATGGAAATTGTTCCAGTCACAGAAATGCTATGAAGGGAAAAAAAAAAAAACAACAACAACAAACCAAAAACCAACCCCAAAATGGACAGAGAACAGAGGAAAATTGTGCAGAAAACAAAAGAGCTGGGAAAAACGCTAGGCATCAGGACAATGGACTCAAGTTTGAGACAAAATGAAATGGTTTTCATGTTTACAATGGTGAGGTCAGAATAATGAAGATACTTCCTTAAACAACAGCATCTGGGATAGGTGAGGGTAGCAGGCCAGCATAAAGGTAACATACATAAATAGCTAAAGTTAGTATAATCATGGCAAAAAAGTCTCCTGACATGATACGACATGAATGTGAGTTTCCCAGTATTTCATGCAGTACTTTATGTGTATAAAAACAAAATAATTTAAGTAATAAAAACATGCAATTTTTCTCTGAATGCACCCAAGGTAGCTGAATGGCTGGGGGCTGTGACAAAGGCCTTTAAAACTGATCCCAGAAAGTCAATACTCTTTGGGTCTTTCTCAAAGTCTGCTTGATAAGGGAACTTTGGAAGTACATCAGAATACTCATTAACATAACCCTCTATCAGGAGTCCAGCAGTGGCCCACAGCTGGGATTGCACAGGAAGGTTGTAACCTCTCCCACCTCACTGCAGCACATGTGACCATGTACAGTCACATCCACTCTCTGAGGAGGCTGAATGAATCAAATGAATCAAAACAGCCAACAACTTGATCTGATGTGGTGTCACATGGATAAAACTTGGAATATCTACTTATTGTTCAGATAATACACTAGGAATTGAGATAAATTATACTAAAAGAAAACCTCAATTATGGTGACATTATCTTAACCATGCAAGACAACGAAGCTAAGCTGATGGAGAACATTCAAACACTTTTCTTTCCTACTTAAAGAGTTTTCTTTGCACCTGCCAATGTTTATTGACAGATTTTTTTCCCTGCCAAAGGTAACAAAATACAGAGCAGACACACACCTGTTTATGTGTATGACTGTTCACCACATTGATCCTCATTCCTGCTGGATGAGAGTGTCCAGGAACTGGAGCCTTCTGCTACAGTTAGAGATAAAGAACCAAAGCATTAAGCACTACAGTCCATCAGATCCTCATTTCAGAAAATCAAAGCTTTAGTTGAATACCTTGAGATCACTTAAATGAAACTCACCTTCCTGCTTTGAAATATATTACCACACCATGCTCTTAGGTAACACCTGTACTCCCTGTGAGATGTTCAATAATGAGATAGCTTCACTTTAATTAAAGTCTAAGTCCACATGAAGAAATGGATTCAAATCACTAAGGGTTTAGTCCCAGATTATTGGGAAGAGAAGTTAACTTCAGTCCTGTCAGGACTGACTAGATCTACATTTCTGCCAATACAAAACCAAGAATGGAGTAAGTCAGAAAGTATCTCTTTTTCCATGTTACAGGTAACTAAACATACATATCTCCATCAAACAAAAGGAGAAGCATGTACTGCCCCTTAGCACTAAAGCTGGAATAAGGTGTAGTGGAATAAAATTATGCACAGGGTAGTGTAGATGCCCTTTCTGTAGCCCATTATACCATGAAACAGGGAAACCACCACAGAAGTTGCTAGGGAATGCAGCTGAAGTAATTGATAGCTGAAATCATGAAACAACACCCTTAAAAATGCCCTTCTGTTTTTTGAAAAAGCTGGAAGCATTAAAGAATAGATATTCTTACAAAAATAGTCCACACAAGTAGCAAAATCTTCAAATTTGCATTTTCTCTAGACTGCAACTTATACCATAGCACCTCATGTTTCAATCTGCTAATCAATTCAGAAACAAGGAAACCCAGCACACAGAAACAGCAGCAGATCTATGGTCATTTGTTGGTTTCAAAGGTTTTTTCCTTGCTTTATGAGAAACAAGACCTCAGGACAGCACATTTTGAGCTGTGTGCTTTAGCTCGGACCAAGATACACTAGTTTGATTCCACTTCCATGTTCGCAAAGATAGGAGGGATCAGGGGCCATCTGGAATCTCAGAACAAATATTTTTTAGAATTTTTAGGTAATTGCTCATGTGCAAGATTCTGTCTACAGTCTGAACCACCATTATAACCCATATATAAATGCATATGTTTCCTTAAAATACTGTTGGTGAAACCAAGTCACAAAAACACCCCCCAAAACACCACATCAGGACAAACAGCTACTGCACCAAGTCTTTGGAAACTACTTTAACTCCTAGAAACTTTGTAGAAAAATATTCAATTCCTCATGGCTGATGCTGGTGATTTGGCTTAGAAGGATAGCGAAAGTACTAATCACCCTTCTAATTAAGGACTGCTGAACAGACTGCTCTACTGCTCTGTGATTAGCCCTTCTTACTGCTTCAAGAGTCCTTTCTCTTTCTTACATCAGCCTGGCAGTAAACCTGCTGAGTAGTGGGAAATTTCCTGGGCTACTCTGCAGAAGAAACATGTTTGATGCTCTTCAGCAAATCCCACAGCTGAACAGAAAGCAGACTCATCTAGGCTTTCAAAGTGATGACAATGGGACAACACCGGGTACGTGTAAGCAGACTGCTCATTTTTGGGAGGATGAAAATGGAAGATGTAGGCTAGGAACTTCAGCCACGTGCTTGTAGAGGTAAGGAGCAAAACCACTCAAACAACAATCCCAACAGTCTGGAAACTTCTGTTCTGATTCTACCCATTGTACTTAATGTACACAGTTCAACAGCAGCTGTTTCTCAGAGAAGCTAAGAATCGAGTTGCTGCGCACATAGCAAAGTGAAATCAGAAAACTGGCCCAGGAAATCAGCAGGTCAGGGTGATCAACTGATTATAATACAACTGAAATAAATCTCAAGCCTCAGCAGGAATGCTTCATGTGCTCAGGCAACTCCCTGGAAACCAGGGCATCCCTGAAAACCAGGCAAGTATAAAAAGAGAAAATTGTAGAACAGCTCATTGAATTTTAAATTTTCTTAGATACAAACACAGCTGCATATTCTCAACTGTTATCCCACCACTAGGATAAACCAGTTATCTATACAGGACAATCCACTGCATCAGACTTGCAAAGAGGGGAAGTATACTGCCAGAATGACAAAAAAAAATCTGCATCATTTTGTTTGCTTTCAGGTAGGAAAGAGACTACTTAACCATTCAAGACATCTCCTTTAATGCTGACTGGAACTCTGCCTTTTTGGGCCCAAAAATTAAAATGAAAAGTTAAATGAAAGGGGTGATTCTACAAATAGTCTCAAGCAGCTGCAAGGACACACGACAGGATCAGAATCCTACCTCACAGGCTGGAATGAACTGTATCATTGTTGCTTCTATTGTAACCATATGAACATATTAATATATTATCATGTCTACTGTAGAGTAACTGAGGGGCTCAGAGGTGACTCGCTTCACCTACTTGGATAGTTTTGGTGATTTTCACGGCTGGATTTACTGTCCCCATAGCTGGGCTGATAGCAGCTGGAGTGCTCCTTTTTAAGCTGATCTTCTCTCTGGCATCTACCACTTTGGTCACCTTTTCAGCGGCAACACTTTGCTGCTTACGGGAATTCAACATCTCTCGAGCGTCCTGCACCTTCCCTTTGATTTTGAAGCGAGCGTCCTTTTGAACCAGTTTTTCTCGGGCATCTTTAACCCCCAGTTTGTGCCGGGCGTCGGTGAGTCCGATCTTCTGCCGGGCGTCGAACGTCCGCTGGAAGCTCACGGCCGGCGACGGTCGATTCAGAAGGTTTTGCTGGATCCCAATGCGAGATCTTACACCCCCGAACACCGGCCTCGTGTTAAGTCTGGTGGGGGAGGAAAGAAGAAAAAAAAAAAAAAGAAGAAAGGAAAGAGAAAAATGTTTCAGGCATTGTAAGATGTGATACAGCGTCAATAGAAGCGTTTGTGTTTCTGCGAACAGAAGTTCATTATTGCTGCGCAGAAATCCACACAGTTGGATGGCTAAATACAGCAGTAGAGCTCCTAAGCTGTTTTATGCTGGATATTGCTTTCTACATAAACAGCGAAGGGAGTGATTTCCAAAATACATCCTTAAGCTCACATTTACAAACTAAATGGTCTGACTTCAGCTGTGCTAAGTACATGGTACATTAAACAAAATTCAACAACTCAGGTACTTTGGGGAAACTTTTGAAGACAAAGAGGAACAGGAACAGACTTTCTAGCTTTAAGACTGAACAGGTCTGCTAAAGCACCTTCTGTAAAACAATACATCCCGACACAAAGGAAACATGTGACTACACATGATTTCAGGAATTCTGGGCAGCAAGTTCAGATTTGTGGGAGGACAAGCAACTTGAATTTTAGGATGTACAAGCACCAGTAACAATCTCAGTTCCAGGTCACAAGTTTCAAGGTTGATTAGCCTCAAGCAAAATAGTAATTAGTGACTGCCTCTTCTTTAATCTACTAAAAGAACTATTGCACTTGATGGCCTTCAGTTTTTAAGCACATCATTATCACAATACAGCACAGAAAGACAACAGCCCACAAAAACGACAGCATTTGTACTTGTAGACAACTATTCCTAAAAAGCAGCACAATACAGAGTGAAAGCTAGAACTACTGCCTTATGACAGGTCTGATACACTTTTTCAAAATTTGCCCTAAAAACAAACACAGTTTATCTAATTTTTAGTGGAATTCCTCTGATAAGTATTTTTGAAGTTTTTTTTCCATTGGGTTTCTTCATATTAAAAAAAAAAAAGACAAAGGAGAAAGAGAGAGAAAAAATACTTTGCTGTTGACTTTCTAGAAGGCAACACAGAGGGCTACAATGTTCATCTGCTTTCAGAAATGTGTTGTCCAGTATTATAAAGTCTAAAAATAGATAACTAGAATTTGTTGTAATACTCAAAAGGTTAGTATCACAATATCAAACGACAATGCTATCTCAATTTTTCATACACCTTTATATCATTATTTCCTGATCCAACTCCACAACCTTCACGTTATTTACACACATGTACTTTTTTCAGTGGAGAGATCTTTTTAATAAACCCCAACCAACTAACCAACCAACCAACCAACCAAGAGATGAAAGACTTAACCTCTGCTTCTGTCTTTCATTCTTGTGTCCAGACATCTGGAAAGCTGGGACTGGAGTCCCATTTTATTACCTAAGAGTCCTATGGCTGCTCTCTCACACAGCCGAAGCAAACCAGCTAGGAGAAACAGGAGGATTATTAAGACCATCTATGAAAATGTACCCAGAATACAGAAGACTAAAAGTACCCATAAAACAACACACACAGAGCAAGGCCTTCCCTGCTATTTAAAAAAGCATTTATTTGGCCATGTTGAAAGCATTCAGCTGGAGCACTACAAAGGGCGGGTTCACGAGTGAGGTCAAAGTAAAACCAGAAATGTATGTCTCACCATTTAAACTAGAATTAGTTAAGACTTTTGATGACAAAACCAAATGAAAGAGGTTAAGAAATTGAGCTGAAGATTACAGCATTTCCGAAGAGTTGTTTTAACCCTAATAAGCAATTCTCTTACACAGATAATTGCTTACCTTACAAGAGCATTAACTGCTTAAGTATTTGTGGCACAGCACCTGAAATAAACGTGGATCTCAAACATCTAATTCAATTTCCAGGACTCCAAGCTCTGGCTTGAATATGTTATGGATCAGTACATTTTCTAGGTGAAAACTTTCCTATTATTTCATCTAGACTACTGAACAGTACGAATATAATGATTTAAATATATTCAGTTTATCCAGCCTTCACAAAGCCAAGTTTGCTACCTCAGGAATTTAGGAAGTGAGGTAAACATGACATACAAGAGGAGCACGAGGCACAACAATTCTCACAGTGCTGCAGAGGGATAACTGTTCAGCTAAAAAAAAAAAAAAAAAAAAAGGCAAGAAGAATTCCTGAAAGAAATGAGAGTTAAGGAGGGATTTGAAAAGGGATAAAGGAGGTACTTGGGGCATAGTAAGCAGCCTAAGACTCTTCCAAGTGTGCAGGATAACATGAATGAAAGCACAAAGCCTTGTCTAGACTAGGATTTAAATATGTTTGAATGGTTTGGTAGTACATGTTAACAGGTAACTTTCAGAATATTACTCTAGACGTGTAAGTGTTTACTCATTCAGAGTCAAAAAGAGCAATAAACTAAAAAAAAAAAACCCACAAAAATCAATCAATCAAAACAAAAAACGCAATCAGACAAAAACAACAACAAAGAAAGAGCACAATCAACTAACAGAGATGGGGGACAAGGTCTTCAGAAGCATTAAGAGACTAAGGCAAAAGGGAAAACGAAGAGCTGCCGAAGGAGAATCCAGGTAAGAACCGCCAACCGTGGCGGTAAATGGCCCAGCCTACACTGGAGGTATGTGCCATGCAAAGGAATAACCTGACCTTGCAGCTCCGATCTGCAACACGCTTCCCATTGTTTTAAGTACCTCAAACCATCTGTGGGAGCACCAGCACCTGCGCCGGAGGGCCGACGCCTCCGGGGCCCGGGCAGCGATCCGGCCGAAGGCCCGGCGGCCCCGGGCGGTTGCGGCCCTGCGAGCACCGCCAGCCCTCCCCCGGCTCTCCCACAACGCCCCGGGAGCGCGGGGGCACCGGGCACCACGGCACTGCCCGGGTAACAACAGCAGCCCGGAGAGCGACGGCGTTCAGGGGCGCTGACCCCGCTACAGAGAGCGGCGCCGGCTTAATCAGCGGGGTCAAACACGGCGCAGCGGGGGCGAGGCGAATCGGAGGATTCAGTGAGACGAGAGACGGCGGCAGAAATCCCGAAAGGACCGAGACGGGCCGGGCCGGGGAGCGTTCCTGCCCCACCGGGTCAGCGCCAGGCACAGCGGCCGAGATGGGGGCCCGACCCCCGCCCCGGCCCTGAGTGACGGCGGCCGCCACCAATCGCAGCGCGGCGCGGCCCCGCAGGCCCACGGCTCAGCCAATGGGAACGTGAGGGCGAGAGAAGGGCCGGGCCGCGCCAAGGCAGCCGCGGCCCACGGCCCCCGAAGCGGAGCCACCCGAAGGGACACACGAAGAACGGCCGGGGGCCGCCGGGCCCGAGGCGCTGCGTCGCCGTCCCGACCGCTCACCTTCCCTTCACCGTCACGCCGCGTTTCCGTATGAGCTCGTCCAGAGACAGGTCCGCCATCTTGCCTCGGCCCCAACGATGAGACGCACCGAGCGACTCCCGGAGATGACACCGTAGGACTTCCGCTCCTCGCCCCGCCCCCAGAAGTACGGCGGGCTCCGCCCCGAACCCGCCCTCGACGGCGGGACGACCCACAACTCCCCGCGGCCCCCGGATCCTTCATTTGCATACAGCGCGGCACGTCGCGGCCCGGTTCGGCGCGCCGCAGCGGTTCCGCGGCGCGGAACGGGACAAGAACCGTGCGTATTGGTGAGGACATGGCAGGACAGCCAGGAGCCGCGTCAGACGGCGTGGGGCTGCGCTCGCCCTGACCTATGGAGTCAGTGCGGAGCACAGTGACAGCGGTGCGAGAATCGTCCGTTATGCCTTAAACTTATGAGTAAGGAAAATAACGACCCGGGGTGACGCCCGGGTCCTCACTCCGAATGTGAGAGGAATTTTTGTGCGGGTACAGGTCGCCCCTGGGTGCCCCGCTTACTTCGCGGGATGCCCGGGTGCCGTGATCTGCCCGTCGTTCCGTGCCCGAGTCCCAAAGGCAGAGCTCTGGAGGCGGGGCGCTGCTCCGGCAGCTGGGGGAGGCGGGGCAGCGCCCGTGTCCCGCCGTGCCGCATCGCAGGCAGGAATTCCTCTGCGTCTGAAGATCAGAAATAGCCCAACCCCGTGTTTATCATTTTGATCTGTTCGCTGAGGTGCCCGAAGGGTCTTCACGAGGCTTGGAAATGGATCACTAAATCTGCCTAGTAAATCTTTCATGTGTCTGCAGGAAGGATTTCCTTTCCTTCTGCGGGAGCGCCGTTTAAAGTCAGTCTGGGAGGGAAGGGGAGATGGCGCCTTGCGCGGCTCAGGGGCGGGGAGCTCCGAGGCCCTGTCACGGCCCGCACGGCCGCGGCTCTGGGTCCCGCTGTGGGCCGTGGTGCTGCTGCGCTCCCTCAGAACGCCCTTGTGCAGCACACCACAGCAAACGGCTTTCCAAAAGGCAGTTTTGCTTCCACCTGCGGCTCTGTCATGGGGTTCACACGTGGCTCCTTCGCACCCCTGCTGTTCCCCTTCTGCCGTCTGCCCAGCACGGCATCCTGAGCCGCAGTAACCCTGAGCAGCCATCGCGTTGCTGTGGAGCTGGTGGAATTCCATGCGAGATCCAAGGGGAAGGTCCTGCGGGGAAGCTCCCGGTGTTCGGCAGTGCGAGAGCTGCCAGGGAGAGGTGGGGGCGAACACAGAGGAGACTTGTGCTGCTGAGGTGGCTGCTGACAGCCACACAGGCTCAGGTTCCTACAGCACCGATTTCCTCTCGGGAAGCCCTTGTGAGCCTGAAGTCATACAGCTGTGATGCCAGATCCCTGCTTCGTTGTGCATTGGTGCTTGATCCAGCTCCAGGGGCACATGACTGCAGTGCTATAAATGAAGGCACACAAAATACAACCCTTTCTTTGCATTGCTTTTCTCCAGCTGTTGAGGTACTTGATCAACCTGAAGCGATGGGGTGGGTAATGTGTGACTTTTTTTTGCTGTTGCAAAACCAAGAGGCAACATCTGTTTGAGCAAATTCTTTTGTCTTTTAAGAGCAGCCCAAGTGGTTCCAGACTAGAGGGTCACTTAGCCAGTAACCTGCAAGGACCCCTTGCCAGTAACCTGCAAGGTCACTTCCAGGCACCCCACCAACCTTAGTGCTGTTTGTGCAGCCATGATTCCTTCAGGCAGTACCTCCACTCTCTGCTTTGTGGTGAGCCACATCCTCCTGTTCCTTTTGCTTCCATCGGCCTAGTTCTTGCAACTGAAGCTGAAGATTGCACGTGTAGCTGCCACCCACCCTCTCTCTTCAAACTGTCATCTCTGAAGTCCTCTTCTGTCCAGGCAAAGAATTCCAGGTCTGCTCAAACATGCCTTCAGTGACGCTCCCTTCCCTCTGCAGGCTCCCACCTTCCCGATGTTAAGTCTCTGTGGGAGGCTGATTAGGAGGCAAGAGTCATGCTGTTGTGGGAAAGGAAGGGTTTAAACCTCAGGATCTTCCTCTCTCTGGGTTTCTCATTGTTTTGCTCTTCCTTGTTAGACACAGGCTGTAGCCCAATTTTCACAGGTTCTTCATGATTCCTTCTCTGAGCTGTGGATGTGGAGTCAAATATTTGTTCCATGAAGGGCCCGAGCCTCTGCTTCCCTCCTTGTGGCTGGGAGAGGGGGAAAGGTGTAAGCAGCAGCAAAGAGATCTCCCTTAGTGTAGGGTTCTCTACAAAAGGGCTCCTTATCCCAGTGTGCTGGATAACTTTCAGGCCTGCCCAGAGGCAGATTCCTTAAGCGTGTCTCCTCCATCTACTGAGACCCCACAACAGGGAAGTCAGAACAGAGGAGACCATTTCCCCATCTCACACCAATTTACTGTTAAAATATTTCTTGGGAAATTATGCAAAGGACATCAGGACATCATATTAGCCTTGAGATGGTATGTGGTACAGTATCTGATTTCAAATATTGCCTTATCCTCAAACATCAAGAACTGGGAAAAGAAGTTGTGTTAGATCGTAGGCTAGTGTAGGAATAAATAAGCTGACAGGACTCAGTTTTCTCATGCAGAAAAGCAAATTCTTTATTCACTATGCTCATCTTTATAGGAAATATCAGAAAGCACTGTGTTAAACCTAATTGGTCAGCAATGCAGTGAAATTCAGTTCATTGACTGGTAAGGGCTATTGTATATGCCTATCAAATTTTCTCTTTCTAGATGTGTTTACGTATTTTCTTCACTGGTTCTCATGGGACAGATTCATTGTTTATGCAGGTGCTAGCACAGTAAGTTATCCAATAGGCATGGAACACCTTCAAGGTGGGATGGAATGCCTTGCAAAGCCTTATTTCTACAAATGAACCAATATCCTTTTGGTGATTGTCATAGATATTGGTCAACTCTGGGACGTCCACCCCAACTATCTGAGTGATTTTACCGGAGACTTGAGTTTCTGTAAGCAGCGTAATTGGGAGTAACATTGTGACTTGGAGGATCATTCTCTTAACAATAGTTATTTGAAAATGTAAGACAGAAATATATGGTTAAAGAACCAAGAATTTCCAATTCTCGGGGTTTGGAAGGTGCTTTAGAAAGTTTTTTGGTCCAAATGTTCCAATCAGTTACAGGATTTCTCCCATTGGCAACTTCACTTGGCTTACTGTTTAGTTGCTTTTTGGTCAGGGGATCATAATATATAGGTATTGGCCAATCTTTTACTGGCACACTGATTAGACAGGTTGAAAAAGGCTTTTCTGGGTTCAAATTGGACAGGCAAATGGTGTCCAAACCTGCTGCCTTGACTAGGGTCATGCAAACATTTGTTTTGGGTTGTTCCACAGGCAAATCTGCACTGCAAGAAGCAAGCAAAGCTAGCAAACACCAGTGTGATACTTGATTTCGCTCCATAACTTTCGCAAGCTATTTTTTGGCAAAAGAGACTTTCTCATATATTTCAACTGACAATTTCTGCTTTTGTTCCTTCTCAAAGTTACCTGGGGACTAAATGAATGCGTTAAGAAGGGGTAATTTCACCTTTGAAAAATCCAGTTGGGGAATACACTACTTCTGACCATATAACATCGCACAATGGAAACTACGCTTTTGCCAAAAGAGCTCTACGAAACCAACAATTCCCACGCTTTGTACATTCACATAAAACTCAAGGTTCACAGTTTTTGCAGGTGGGACACGGCATGTCTGGCCTAAACACTGATCTCTGTGCTGCTCACATCTGTGTTCCTGTTGCTCTGCTCGAGGAGCTGCCAGTGTGTTCTTGTGCGTGATATGGCTTGACGTTCTTCTCTGGAATCCACTTCGGTTCAGCTTTGACATTGAGGGTTTCTGTTTGCACTGTAGTTGCAGGTTACTGCTGGAATGACTAACAGCTGGGGAATTAGAATCTGTCAAGGAGCAGTTCAAAAAATTAAAAACATACAATGGCTTTTGGAAGTGTTTTTGAGGAGCCAACTCCGCCTTTTGTTTTTCAGCCTTAAAACAAAACAATATATGTAGTAAAACAAGAAACTTAGAGTAAGTAAAGATAAGTTAAATAATACATGTGAATAATAATACATATAAAAGTAGATAATTATCAGTGTCTGTCTAAAATATTGTACTGTCACGCAAGGTCTACAACAGCTGAATCTTCACCTTAAATCAGTTAAGAATTGGATGAATCATCTCTAGATCATGATTCTCCAAGGTTGTTTTAAAATTGAGTCCAACTGTTTTATTAATAAAGTCCAATTGTCAAGTCAAAAGTGACTCGAATATTGTTTTGATGCAGAAAACACCCAGGTTTGTTGGTAAATCTGTCTAGGTAGAGTCAGGGTGTGGCCAGGGCTTAGGCTTTAAACTAGAGGGATGGTTTTTACTACATTTTTTAAACAAGGCTTTCAACAAAAATAGCTATAAAATCATTAAAACACAGGAAACTGTTAGAACACAGTTGTATAAAGTAAACAAATAAAATCTAGGAAAAAAATTTAATCAAACTATACAGAATTTCTGTTTTTTTGGAGTTTCAGCATAGAGATGCTAACTGGGAGGAATCACAAGACTAGCAGTTTATAGGAAGCTGATTATGATTTTAAAAAATTTGATTTTGATAAAAGCTCATAGTAGCTACCAATTTTTTGTAAAGATAAATCTACTAAAACTTTAGAACAACAATATAGAATTTGGCAAGTTGCCTTGTAAAATTGCAGTCTGTTACAAATGTCAATATAACAGATTTAAACTTGGCTTAATAAAAGTAACAATACAAATGTTTAATTCTAAAATAGTAAGAAACTAATTGTATCTATCTGTTCAGGTATACTGTTTTAATATGGAGCCCAATTTGAATTAGGACTTGGAACACTAAATAGGTATATTTAATAGGATACAGTCACATGTGTCTTTAGGGGAAACAATTTACAATGAAAATTGTCTCGTCAGATTTAGAAACAAAAGTCAAACAAACAGGTAAAATCATGCTTAACATGTCTGTTTGCCCATGTAATAAAATTATCATGGGCTAAATATTTTTAAACTTCAGAAAACTGCTGTAGATAAAATTCTAGTTTATAGGATTTGGTTAAAAGCTGCAATAAACAGATCAGTTATGTAATGTATAATCATTGCTTCTGTCTATAGCACAAGCTAAAAAGGTTAAGCCTAGTAAATGTGAAAAGTGCTTGTGCTCTTAAAACTTATAGTGTCTTCTGAAAAATTCTGTCAGCACTGACAGATTGCATGTTCAGTAGTCTAAGAAGTCATATCAGTTAAGGAAGGCGTGATTTTAAGTCCAAGTTATGATTTTTGTTTTACTCTTAGAAGCAAAATCAATGATTCCTGGTAAAATAAAAAGTTTACCTTTAGGTCATAGTCCTTGTCCTTCCTTGTCCATGTGCTCTAAATACCTGCTGTTCATCTTCCACTCAGCTCTTAACTGGTGGGCCCTGAAGAAGCAGCAAATAATAAATTTGGCAGCACTGTAGCAGGAACTATGTTTCATTTTCAGTTCCTATGTAAATGGCAGCTTCCTGAAAATCAAATGAGAGCAGTTTTCAAAGCTTTATAGTGTTGTGCTGATGTATTGTTATGTTGCCACCCCACTCTCATTCTGTGCAGCTGCTCCACAGGAACTAAGCACTCAAGAACTTCACTTGTCAGAGCTGTTGGTGCTGTTTGAGTGGGACATGCAGGGGTCCCAGTGTGTCCAGCACTTGTCTCTGTTTCCTCATAGAGAGATCTGCAAGGAGTTTGGTAAGACCAAGCTCTTGGAAAAGCCCAGCAAGCTGCAAAAGGAGGAAACTGTTTAATGAATCCCACGTTTCCTACAATGCACTTCTCATTTATATTACATAGCTGGCAAGCAGCTTTTTTGTGGAAAATAGTGCTTTCTCAGCTTGGTTTTGCATGATCACAGTAGAATCTGATCTGAGTGGCATCTTGACGATGTCACTGTAGACTGGTTTCTTTTACTCTTTATGTAACTGGTTACCCTGAGAATGTCTCCTTCCCTTTGCAGAATGACCTAAGCCATCTTCCAGAAGTCAGTTACAAAGACACGCTGGCAGGTTAAAAGTCTGGAGAGAAGGCATCTGGGCTGTCTGCTCAGAAACAGAGTCCCCCAGGACTGGAGAAGGCAAGTAGATGGCTTTTCAGTGTGGAAACACACACTATGTATGAAATACGAATAAATGCCTTACTTTGCCTCTAGCTTTTTGATCTTCTCCTTCAGCATCTCATTTTCCTCTTTCTCTTGATGCTGTATTTGGATTACCTTTCCAGGAAGTGCTCTGAAACAGATTTATGAGATCTCTTTATTTGTACTTGGACACTGGCACAACAGTGGACATGCCCCTGTTGAATAATCTGAAGGAAAAAGCTCTGAGGTGGGAAAGTGCAAGAGCATCCAGGAAAAACTCCAGGGGAGCTGAACACCTCCCCTAAAAGCTCCCACACAGAATTTATGCTCAAAATCAAGTGGGAAGCTGTTTACATCAGAAGAAATGGATGTGTGGTTGTGAGGATCATAATGAATTCACCCTTTTTTATTGTTTATTAATATAAAGAGTCACATTACCTGTTGTGACTATCTGGAAGGTGAAGTAGAGTATGAACAGTGTCAGACAAAGTTCTGTTCTCATTGGCCATCTATCCATAAGGGAAAGAAAGGAATAATAAACCACACTGCAGTCAGTGGGCAAGTATTAAAGTCGTAAAAAATGCACAAGCTAAACTTCATCACTCCAATTTCTGATCAGCTCATAGGAAAAAGAAATTTAGAGACCAAAACTTGTCAAGGCTATTCTTTGCCAGGTGAGTGGTTTGTGATTCTATGAGTCAATACCAACAGTGCAATTAAAATACTCCCAAAGTGTAAGATCTGCATGTTACATGCATCCAACAGCTTCTGTAAATTGGCTCTGGATTCCCAGTATAGCCTGGGCAAAATCTGTTGCTAATGCAGAGCCCTCACTGTGTCTGGCTGATTTGTAATTTTCTGTCCCACCTGCCCTAGTGTGCACCAGTTCATTGTCAGAGGCCACACTAAAGAGTGTAATTTCTGCTCACTGGACTCTCACATTATTTTGTTGTCCATTTCTTTCATAATTTCAAACATTTCCTTCACGTTAGAAGTCTGGTCCTCATAGGCTAATGGCTGCTGTGAGGTGTCAGATGCATGTCTGAGGAAAAACGAAAAGGTAATTCTTATAATGAAGGGAGGTAAGAATACATCTTGGAAACAAGTTCTCTGTAATAGCCGGTCCTGTGAGCAGAGGCTTCATGGCTACATCCATGCCAGCAAATGGATCAGAGACAAAGGGCACACAGGAGTACAGATTTGGCACAAGTGAGTTAGCACTCTCCCAGATAATGCCTGATACAGCTCAGGGGACTCCACAAGCCAGGGTATGACAAAACCAGGAGTGCTTGACTAATCATTAGGTCTGGATAAAGTGGGCAAGACAAAAAAACAGCTCCTGAAAAACAAACTCAACCTATACCTGCAGAGAGTGGGGAACAACAAATGTAGGTGACCATTCTGCTAAAACCAACTTTGCAATGTACAAGTGTGGGGTTTTTTTTAATAGAGGAGTACAAAGCTCTGTGTTCTCAAGGTAATTTTTTATTTGTAGAACTTCTCGGTGTCCTGTTTCCTCATGAGGATCCCAAATATCAAGTATTATTAGAGAGACAGTCGCAGATTAAGGTGCTCCTGCAGTTTGGATCCAGATGGAACAGAGAGCAATCAGATGTCACAGAAAGCCTCAGCATGAGGCTTTACCTTTGGTTTATGCCAACAGAAGGCTGCACAGCTGCTTCTATTCTGCAAGGGACTGTGCTGCCCCCCTCTCTCAGCATCATTCCCTCCCACTGAAGCACATTTTGTTTTTGTTTACTTGGATTGATTCCTTTCCAGTTAAATCACCTTCAGTCTTTCACTGAAGACACAAACTTTTTCTTTAAGCTCAACAATCTAGTGAAAATTTACATTTTAGTCCACTTTTCCCTGCAAGATTCATGAGCTCAAAGTCAGAGCCATGAAATCCCAGATCTTGTCACATACTTTATACTGATCTTTCTAGTTTATCTTCCTCTTGCACCAATTTAAGATCTGCCTCAGACTTTGGAGTTGAACTTGAGCTGAATTTGGGACAGTAACCATCTCCGTGATGGTTAGAAAGGTTAGGAAGTAGAAAAGAGACCTCTTACTGAATATCTCACAATCAGAAAATGTTTGCAATTCAGCACTCATGCAACCCTCCAAGAAACTTTGTAGAAATATTCAGACCTAGGAAGATTAAATAAGTTTATCCAGACACAGTCCCTGTGTAACCTACCTGCTGCCTTCTGCAGTCATCTTTCTGGGATCAGTGTCCTCACATTGTCTTTCCAATACCTTTGTTCCTCTCTTGCCAGAAACATCGTGTTCATGCTGTGATTCTGTTCCTCTGGAGCCAGAAACGTTGGGTGTACCCCACATTTCTCCTATGCTGGAGCCAGAATCATTGGGTGTACCCCAATTTTCTCCTTTGCAGGAGCCAGAAATATCAGGTGTATCCAACACTCCTGTTCTTCTGAAGCCAAAAACGTTGGCTATAACCCACATTTTTCCTTTGCTGAAACAAAGCAAAACAAATGTTTCTGGGAGCCAGAAACATTTGGTGTATTCACGCCTTTGCAGCAGCAGCAGAAAATGTTTGTTGAAATGAGTGGGCAACACTGAGGTCTGTCGATGCTGCTGGGAGTGCACAAGGCTACTACTGATAAGACAGTTCCCTAACAAAGGCACTTTGCTGTTACAAAAACAGAAGGAAGCCCTGCCTCTTTACAGGAAAAGGTACAATTTACAGTATGTCTAGAGTCACATCTCTCTCCAGCCAATAAGATCAGGGGAGATTGCTCTTCCCTCTGCAATACCAGTCCTTTGAGTTTCAGTCCAGTGCCATCTGTTCATCCCTCTCTGCTCCCAGGGCTGCACACTGCTGCACTGCAGTGGCCATGGCCAGTCAGTCTTCATCATTGCTATAGATTTTGGCACATCCTACAGTGGGTACTGTTTTTCTCTTGCTTCAGGTACAGACCAAATCCTCCAGGTTTACTGGGGAACAGAGCATGGGTTCAAGACCCCAAAGATGCCTACGGGCATTTTGTTCAACCAGAAGCAGGTGCTCAAATATTTTGGCTATGATGCTATGATGAAATACAAGAGCCTGCCCTCTAGCCAAGCTGACAGCAAGTACTTCTTCCAGAACTTCAAGATGCAGCTGTACAACACAGTAGGTGGAAGAATTACTACTAACGGTGGTTGGGGCTATTCATTTATTTGAGAGGTGGGGGTTAGAGAATCCATGAGGAGGGCTGAGTAAGTCTGGTTGATGAGGATGAATGAACGCCAGTCAGAGAGTATTTTGATGAACAAAAGAAGAAATAATTTATTTTTGTAATTGCTGAAAGCTTCACAAGCCCTTCCTCTATGATGTTTTTTATTTTTCTAAAGACAATAAAACCTGACTGCATACCTGGGTGAAGGCAAATACCTATTCCTAACAAAAAGCTGACTTGTTCTCCAGCTTGACAAGGAAACTGGTCTCCCTCTGGGACTCCCTACCTTAGTTCTCAACAAGAAACAGGGATCAAGTGAAATTTCCTGTAATTCAAAGGAGATTGGCAGTCTTGGGATTACCTAAGATTTCATCCCATGTTGTACAACTCCTCCTAGCTCATCTCTGCCTCCCTTGAAATGTTATGCTGAAGCTAATGTAAGGGTGTCCAGCTGTCCTTGAAGCATGCAGTGGCTTTATCAAATTTCTCTCAGAAGGCTCTGTGCTGATTCAGAATAGTTCACACCATTTTCTGTGTTTGCTTGTTCAGCCAAACACTAGGCTACCTTAGGGCCTTTCTGTCTGTGCTCCAGGGTCCCACAGGGCCTCTCAGGTGTAGGGTACAGCAGAGCACAAGGCCAGTCCAGGAAAAGCCTCAGGGCCTGTCTTTGATGGATGGGAGGCCTCTTTGAAGATTTTCCTCCCCAGGACAGCTGGGAATGATGTGGTCTGTCACAATGTCACCTCTGGAGTCATTGGTTCTCATTCACTTTCAGCAGAGGCTGGAAGAGGTTTTAATTCAGAACTATTTCTTTGCATCTGAGGAACAAATGGTGAAGAAAAATTTCATTGCAGAATCACTCCCCACTGTCCCATCAGGAATCTACAGGATCTACAGGGTCTTTACAAAATTTGGTCTAGGAGAAACAGCTGAATTATCAACTACATTGAAAATTTGCCAACTGAATCACAGGCATGGTGGGTAAGCAGTTTGGTAGCTGACCTGTGCCACTTAGACTCAGCTAGCCACAGTAGTGAAGCCAGTGCTGGGAGTTTACTCAGGTTTGGAGTCAGGGTTTTCTGGGTGTCTTATGTTGTGCAGTGCTTGTGGTGAAGGGGACAGGTCTCATGCAGACACTGCACCATGTGACCCTGGGCTTTTTGTTTGGTAGAATGTCACAGCTGGCATGGAGCTGAAAGCCACCAATGGGAAGTTGCTTCCTGCCCTGAGTCTTTTCCAAAAGCCTGTGCTACCTGAAGGAACATGCTTGGAACACCATTAAGGAGGCCTCTTTCCTAACTGTCTACAAGCAGGAGATCACCTGGGTCATTACTGTCCCAGCCATATGGAGTGCTGCTGCCAAGCAGCTCATGTGTCTGGCAGCAAAAGAGGTAAAAGCAGGGGTTACCTCAATTTCCTCAAATTACCTTTGGAGGTTTCTTTGCCCACTGAGGCAAAGGAACTCCTCAATATGTAAACAACTTGTATTTCAAATTTCAGTCCATTGGGCAGAGAAATCTTCCACATTGAGGGTGGTGGGGATGTCCCCAAATGGCAGTAACAACAGCTCTGCCCTCTCCCCCCACCACCATGTAGAAATGAGCCCCACAGGTGTCAGTGGTGCAAGAACCACTACCCCTGCATGAGCTGCTGGGGTGACAACAGTCTCCCTTGCAGGTGGTGTTCATGCAGCAGTAATCTGGCCCCCTTCTCTTGAACTGACTCCTCTCTTTTGTGATTTTAGGCAGGAATTATCTCTGACATGCTCTCTAGGAATCTGATCATTGCCTTGGAGCCAGAAGCTGCATCGCTGTGCAAGCAGCTTCCACCGGGAGGGTTTATGGCAGACAGCAGTGACAAGGAGTTTGAGGACTCCCCTGGGATCCAGTATATTGTCATTGACTGTGGAGGTAAAATTTTCCCTTTTTAACAGGTACCATCTTTGCTGGGTGTGGTGCATGGCTATTTCAAAACATGACCAAAGGTCCCAGAACTTGGACTCCACTACTGTGTTTGTCATGGGTTTGTTTAATGTTTATTTCTCACACCTAATGAGATCCCGTAAGCAGGCAGAAAAATAGGAGGAAAGAGGACTAAGAGGACTGTGTCTCACACTGCAATGCTTTTCAGGCCAACATGAGGTCCTGTGCTCCCACCAGATCAGCCAGCATGGTGTCCCAGCATCAGCCACCAGCATGCACCATGTGCTTTTGTGTAGCTGAGCTCACAGCCTTCTCTCCAGAAGCAGCTGTAGTTAGTCCCCAGTGAAGTGAGCAAAGAGATGAGCTAGCATTTACTGGAGAGTAAATCATTAAGAATATTTGATGAAGTGCTTTTCAGGAATTTCCTTAGATTCCTGAGGTTTTTTGCTGTGATGTGAATTTTCTGCCAAGAGCTGTCTGGTGGCTGTGAACAAATACTGAAAAGGCATCAAGAGGACCACATGTTCCTGAGAATCTTCTCACCACTGCTCAGGAGTCAATGCCCTGGAATGGGAGAGAGAAGAACAGTCTGGGAAAGTGGCAGTAGGGAAAGCCTTTCCCACCCATGTGCTAGGTGGGCTTTGGGATTCAGACATTGACACTGACAGTCGTGACTGCAGCTCGTAGTTTTGCTTGTTTTGATGAGCTGATTATGTTGATAACCTCAGACATTGAGCATGAGCAGATGCAGGTGTTTGTCCTTTCTGTGAAAGCAGCACTGCATCACTGCATGTCAGGGTCTTGGGCTAAGTGTCCCTGAAAGCTGGCAATATGGGGAGCTCTACCCTCAGCCTGACACTGCCACAGGTATTGGAAAAATAAGATTTACAGCTGCTGAGCCCCTGACAGCCATCCTTTGAAACAGGTGTGTGTGCTGACCTGGGGATTGACCCCACTGAACAATAAATAGTGTGGGTTGTTTATGCTAAAAATCACAGAATCACGGATTCCCAAGTTTCAAGGATAAGAAAAGACAGTAAGGTTTGCAGTGCTTGTAACCAGGACATTGATTTCCCAGCTCCAGATTTCCCAGCACCATCTGGCTCCCCGGCCTGACCCTGCCTGCTTGATGTCAGAGAAAATTAAAGATTCACAAAAAGTTCACAGTAACTATAAGTTAGCCTTGAAACCATGACCGTGGGGTGCTGGAGCAATGGAACCGTGAAGAGATCCCAGGAACAGAATGCTGTAAATCCTTTTCCTCTTGACAAGTAATTGTTCAAACAGATTCAAGCAGAAACTGCAACTGAGGTTTAACAAAATAAGGTTTAACAATAACTTAACAACATGTGACAAGATGTAGAGACAAATTCAACTTACCTTGGATGATTACAATGTTAAAGAACACATTCCCAGGTGAATTGGTATGTGGAAATGATAGGATAATGAACTAGACTGAGATCAGCACATGCACATTAAAAATTGTGCTACACAAGCGTGAGTGACCAATCTCCTGTTTCCGTATGATTCTTTTTTGGTTACCTTTTTGTAAAAAGGACTCTGCTTGTTTTCCAAAAGGCTGGAAAAGGTCTGGCCTGGCCTGGCACCCTATTCTTCAGATTTGTAATAAGATCATGTCTCAACTCAATGTGTTGATTTGCTCTTGCACACCAGATTTCCTTCTTCAGGGATAACATGCTGAGGAGCTTCACCCCATATTAGAAAATATCTCTCTTCATGCAATAGAAATTGTGATTGAGATGATTTGCTTCCTTTGGCATAATAAACCAAAGGAGAAGTAAAAGAAATAAACCAAGCACTCATCCTCTTGCCTTGTGGGGAGGTGTCAGCAATGACTTCATGATTAAACAGCACATTTTTCATACCTCTTCCATTTCCAGGCCAAAATAAATAGGTTTCTGGAGCTTTTTTTTGTTTCAATTTCTGGAGATTGCTGAAATGTAGCATAGATCCTGTTAGAGATGTCAAAATTTTATGAGGGATTATTGTGTTCATCTTACAAGGACTTGACAAATCATGCAAGGAGAAAATAGAAGATAATTCTCTGTAACAGTAAAAGTAACACCAGAAGGTGGAAGAATAGAAAAGCATGTCACAGAGAGAGCAGGGTGACATGCTTGAAAGAAGATGTCATTGCTTTGTCTGCTCAGGGATTGCCCTGTGCTGCTGACACCTGGCTTGGTCCCAGAAAAAACTGACCCATTGCATCCCAGAACTGGACCAACCAAGTAAGATGAGGGTGTCCTGGGTTGTAGTTTAGGATGTATTCTATCACCGTCTTCAGTTAATGGCCCATCAATGCCTTTTGCATGACTCAGAGATAACTCCCTCTGGGAGTTATCTCTCTCTTTAATGGGCCATTAAGGCTCTCTTCCATGACTCATCATCCCATTGTGAGATGCTCCGCCCATGGGGAAGAGCCAAGCATTCTCACCTGGATATAAGCTGGGATTTGGGACAGTAGAAGCAGCCCTCACCCACTGGATTCCCAGAGGACCGGAGCTACCAGACCTTTCTACAAGATTTCTGTTTCAGGAAGACCACCTCGTCTGGACTGTTTCCATCACCCTGATCAGGTTGTATTCTGACTCTGTCAGTGGTTTTTCTTTTTGTATTTATTTTATTTTATTTTATTCTGTTTTATTTTCCTTTTCTTCTCATTAAATTTTATTTCTGACTTAGAGCCTCTCACTTGGTTTGTTTTCAAAACCACAACATGAGGGTACCTCCATGGAAACGTGTTTAAGGGCAGGGAATACTGAAAAGGGAGAGACAAGTCCAGGGCAGGTACAGCATCCAGTGAGATGATGACCAGTGGAAGAACCCGTGCTGGAGCAGTTGAGTAGGACACAAGGAGCAGCAAAAGCAAGGGACCCCCCCATGCACCAACCCCAGCTTCTGCACCACCCATGGTCTCACCAAAGGGTCTGGTTGTAACCTGCAGCATGGGTGGGGAAACAGGACAGGAGGAAGTGTTGGTTGGCTGGCAATAAATTAATTGGATTGAAATTTTTCAACTCAAACGAGGTATTTTTTGGCCCATGACAGGATGTCTGACTATATCAAGCATGTTCATACTGCAATGTCCCAAAGGAAAATGCGGGAGAGCAAAGAAGTCTCCTAGGGAATCACAAAATGTTTTGGATTGGAAGGGACTTCAAAGATAATCTAGTTCCAACCCCCCTAGCAATGGGCAGGGACACCTTCCACTTGACCAAGTAACTCAAAGCCCTATCCACCCTGGCCTTGAACTCTTCCAGGGATGGGGCACCCACAACTGCTTTGCAGGTTTCTATCAGACTGCTCTTTATTTGCTGTGTGGTAAAAAGGGAGACAAGAGGAGACTGATTTCAGTGAAGTCATTTGAGGCCTCCCTCTACAGCAGTGGGACACAACCCCACCAAGATCAATCGGTCTCTGTGAATTTGCAGCCAGCACTTTCCTTCTGCCCTGGGGTATCAGGCTGGTTTTTCTTGACATGCTGCATATTTTCCCCTCACACCTGTTCCTTCCCTCCTCTAAAGCATCCCAAACAATATGAGGTTTTGTCTGCCCTCAGCATCCAGCAGCAGTTTCTCAAGCCCCTTAGCCTTTACTTTGTGTGCGTGCCCTGGACTTAACCAGAACATTCCTGCTGGAGGTTAAGCACAGGCATTGCATGAATAATCCACAAAAATGTTTTGCCTCTAGTTCCAAGTGACTATAACAAGTCCCGAGATGCTGTCTGCAGCTCCGCCCTGGCCCTTCTTCCACCCCTTATCTCTCTCCCAGGCAGTAAGGGCTCAGAGATAGGACAGAGATCCCAGCTACAAGCCAAGATGATTAGGAAAGTGAAATGCCTGTGTCCCTGGCTGTACTGCACCGTTTTCCTCCAGTGCTGAAATGAAGTGGCTTTGCAGGGCATTATGGCCATGGATGCTGTCATGCTGCAATCACCATCCCTGCAACGCTGTCATTTTGGGCTGGTGAAGCCTCCCAGCCTCATGGCACCAAGGCTGGAGCAACTGTGGGGTGAGCCCCTGTTAAACTAGAGGACTGTGGGGAAAGCAGTGACTGTGGTGTGAAGGCAGGACTGAAGAAGTTGCTGGAGCTAGAAACAAGATCTTCGACTGAAAGCCCAGAGTGCCAGGGAGAGGGGATGGCAAGGCACCACAGTGCCCTCAGCACAGCAGCACTCTTGGGAGAAAACCAAGAAAATTAGTGCTGGGCAAGGATCACCTTCAGGAAGGAGGAGCCAAGCTCTGGCTTTTGCAGGGGTGAGAGGGGAAGGGAATTGTTTGGGTTTTTCCCCTGCTGAAAACTGCCTTTATTCCCTTCTCTCCTCAGACAGTCAGACCTTTGCTTTGGCACCTGACCTAGGACTACAGGGCTAGTCTTCCTCCTCATGTGGTTGGTTTCTTTCCTGATTAAAAGTGATTAAGTAGCTCTAAAACCTGCAGAAATGTGACTGAGGGGAACAGAGACAAAGAGACCCTTCAAGATCTCTTAAATCCCCAGGGCAGTATTTAGAGAGCCCTGAGGAGAGAACTGGAGCAGAAAGACCCTGCCAGGACCTCCCTGTCCTTCTCCCTCCTGCTGCACCATCCATTGCCAACATCTCCTCCACCATGTCGCTCTCTGAAGCAGAGGTGCAAAGTGCCCGTGGTGCCTGGGAGAAGATATATGTGGATGCTGAGGACAATGGGACAGCTGTGCTGATCAGGTAAGGAAAGAGCCCATCCAACTGCTGCTCTAGAGGGGTGAAGGAGGAACAACAAGGATGGAATTGCTGCCTAGGAGCACGTCTTGATGTTTTTCATGCAGCCCTTGCTAGGAAGAGGAGCAATCCACACAAGGAAAAATAAAAAGAAAGGGGTAAGTGGGTGGGAAAACAAGAAGAGACAAGAACAGTATCTTTACCCACATAAGGTAAAGAAAGTGTGGTATGAAAGAATGGGAACAAAACATGGGCCTTATTTTCCTCTTTACCTCTAAACTCTTTTAATACTTTTTTAAACTCAGTATTTCCCTTCTGATTCTCCTTCAGCCTCAGTCCATCTGTTCCACTGTATTATACCCTTTCTGTGGACTTTCCTCTCCTAGTTCCCATCTGTTTCCCTCTCTTCTGTTCACCTTTCACATATTCCACTCTCATCTGGGACTTACATCACCTCCTTAAGCATGGATCAGTTCAAATACTATTTCTGGTTATCAGACCTTTATCCCTCCCCCCCAGCTTTCTTGTATTTCACACCTTGTGCCTGGATTACCCTCACGAAGCCTTACATGCCGTTCTTTCCTTCTACAGGCTACATAACCTGAGAACAATTTAGGGTCAGAAATGCAGCAATAAAATGTTAGTAGCTTGCCTCCCTGGGGTAATTTACTCTAGAAGGTTTTGTTTTAGTGTCCTACAGCCACAGACCTGCCTGTGGAGAAGTTCCAGAGCTTCCCAGGAAAAGAGACATAGCCATACTGGAAAGAGTCCAACAAAGGACCAGGAAGATGATGAGGGGATTGTACTATCTCTCCAGTAAAGAAAGTCAGAGAAAGCTATGACTGTTCATCCTGGAGAAGAGAAAGCTCAGGGCAATCTTACCAATGTGTAAAAAACCTGAAGGGAGACTGCAAAGGCGGCAGAGCCAGGCTTGTCTCAGCAGTGCCATGAGACAGGACTAGAGTCAACGGGCCCAAACTGAAACACAGAACGTTCCCTTGAACATCAGGAAACACTTTTTTTACTTCTGAATGCTATTGAGCACTGGCACAAGTGGCCCAAAGAACTTGCTGAGTCTCTATGCATGGAGATACTCAAAAGCCATCTGGGCCGTGGTCCTGGCTTGGCAGTGGTGTTGACCCAGATGACCTCCAGAGGTTCCTTCAAGCCCAACCATTTTGTGCCTCTGTAAAATGCAATGTAGAATTTGCTATCAATATTTCAGGTGGATAATCAGTTTACCCAATAGAGTAAACTGTTTTTTTTAAAAAGAGTTTCACCAAGATGACTGTAATTGATCAAAGGTAACTTCAAACACACTGAATTGTTACTTTTTGCATAAATGGAGTGAGTACCCCATACTCAAGCAACAATCCATTACAGGCAGTAAGAAAGCTTTGCAGTGGACTATAGGAAGGGGTTAATTAACAAAACCAATAGTAGGGTTTCTCTATGAAAACACCCACCAGTATCACAGTGGTTGTATCTGCTGTCTCAAAGAACATCTTTGGAAAGATTAAACTGTCACAGTCACCCCATGTGAACGTGCTCCCACTTCTATGTGAAAGTAACACAGAGTTAACACAGAGAATATTAACTTTAGAAGCAGTGGAATAAGTTCATTATAGGTTTTATGGTGGAATGAGCAGAAGACATGCCCTGGGGAGAGGCAAAGGAGAGAGGACTGGCTGCTATGTGCACAGGGATTATGCACAGATGCAAAAGGCAAAGGAGAAAGAAACAAGGAATGCAGAACTGTCTACTCTAATAAAGAGAAGGGGGAAATGGACATACGTGCATAAGGCAAGGCCTGGAATATGTGGCCATGTCTGCATCGATACTTTGGTCCTTAAATCAGGATGTCTCTCATTCCTCAACAGGATGTTTACTGAGCACCCAGACACCAAGTCCTACTTCACACATTTCAAAGGCATGGACTCTGCTGAAGAGATGAAACAGTCAGATCAAGTCAGGTGCCACGGCAAGAAGGTTTTCACTGCCATCAACGACATGGTGCAGCACCTGGACAACTCTGAGGCTTTTCTTGGGATAGTGACCCCACTAGGCAAGAAACATGCCACCCAGCTGAAGATTGACCCCAAAAACTTTAGGGTGAGTGAGCAGCCCTCTTTCCAAAGGGTGTAATTGTGAGGGGGGCATTATTTTCCCCTTTGAGGGGCAGAACTGAGGAACATAGGCTTTGTACTGAGGAATACATACATGTGCCTCAGAGATTGGACATGGTGGAAGGTGAGATGGTTGATGGTGGAAGATGGCAGGAGTGGGAGATCTGGCACAGGTGGGGAAGGTGGCTGTGCAGCAGATGCGGTGCGGGCAGGTGATGTGGTACTCAGGTGGGAACTGCACAGCTGCCCATGAGCTGTAGAGGGTTTTCTCAGTGCAATATGATTCCCACACCTGCCATTTAATAACAAGATACAGAAACTACTTCAGTCGCTGATGTATTTTTTATCTTGTAACAGGAGCTGGGCTTTTCTAGGACAACTAAACCAGCTGTTATTGACCAACAATGACAATAGCATTGTCATTATTAAACAAACTCAAATAATAAATACAGGATCAAATTATTTGCCCAGATCCACCTAAGGTCACTAGCACAGTGCATTTATAACTATTTTGTCTGCCTTACACAGTAAAAAGAGGCACCTTCTGGCAAAGATTATTTCCAAATGAAGGTGATTTCAATAGCAGTGAGCCCAATTTTCAATAAGTGGAAAATAAGTGATGCTTTCTGGCTGAAAATACTTTTTCAGGGTAAAGATGCATGCAAAGCAATAAATGCTGCACAGGAAAGGAGTTGGCATTTCAAAGTATACCAGCTACCTAGTGACTGCAATAACTCTGCTAGAGTGCTGGATAGCTAACGAGCAGGAAAGATTAGGGAAAAACTTACCCCCAAGCCATATATTCCACAGATGTCCAAGATGGGGCTCATCATGGCCTCTAAATACTTGGGACAGTCCCCTGCCTGGAGGGGATTGCAGTTGGATGGACAAAGCACATCAATCCTATACAGCCATCCTTAAGTGACAGATGCAGTCAACATTAACTAGATACAGGGTAGTTAAAAACACCAGCAGCACTTTTTGGGAATTCTATAATGCACCTTATTTTCCATGCCCTGTTACAAGCTCTGCAGGTCATGTGCTGTGAATTGTTCTTGAACCCCTTTCTGCCCTCCAAGAATCCCATCTAAAGATATGTAAGTTCTTATTCCTCTAATGTGGAGAAAAGTTCACACTGGTTGTTTCTTCCCTTCTCCTTGTTTAGATTATCTGTGACATTATCTTACAATTGATGGAGGAGAAATTTGGCGGAGACAGCAAAGCTTCCTTTGAGAAGGTGACCAATGAAATCTGCACCCACCTGAACAATATCTACAAAGAGGAGGGTTGGTGAGGATGTACACCCTCCAGGCTCTTCGAACAACTTGCCAGCACTGATTTGCTGCTTTTGGGCCCCCAGCCACAGCTGGAAAAATTAAAATTGAAAAATAAAAAAAGGCAAGAAAAAAGGCTTCCAGAACATAGATATCAATAATTTCCTTAGCAAACTGAGTTTCTACAGCTAAGCAAAACCCAGATACATCAAAGTCAACCAACAAATCCTGATGTGCTTTGCAGTTTCAGTGTTTCAGTGGGTTCCTCTGGCCACCGTCCTTGAAGACTACATTTTAAGGTGGTGATTTTAAGCTTTCTCTTCCTAAAAGACTTGCTCCTTCAAGCAGCACCAGCAGCTCTTTGGCTCACCTACCCCCCGCTTCATCCTCATGAATGACAGGAAGGAGACCATTCTGAAGCATCTCCAGAATCTTGGTAGAGGTCATTATTTAAGAGGCATGAGTATTGTTTTGTGTTTGAACTTTAACGAGAGGGAAGTGGTGTATGGGAATGACCAGCATCTGGGAGAGATGTGAGGAAAGTCCCATTTTGCATGACCCAGGAGAGTCACCAAACCTTGATCTCTCAGAGCAGCTTTTAGCACAAGGGATGACAACACTGAGTGTGGTCACCACTGGACCCCTCTGGGCAGGGATGAACATCTCTAGGGTGTGGATTTCACCATGTTACTCCCAGGAAATTACTTGGGTTGCGTTGCCACATGAAGCAAGAGTAGAGCTCACTGGCTCTTGTTCACTCAAAATGCACCCAGATGGACACTGCTGCCTCACTGCACGGGCAGCACAGGGGGCTCAGCCTGGCATGGGACTCGTCCTGTCCACTCACACAGCCCGAGCCTCCCTTCAGTGCTAACTGGGTCCTGAACTATTTAGTTGCTTTTCTTTGTATTCCTTACTCTTGGCGAAACAATCAGCTAAAAACTGCAAATACCCACACGCTGGTTTGCTTCAGTGTACTGCAATAAACACAGAGAAAGCAGATGTGCCCTCTCATTTGCTTCACAGAAAAGGTGATGTGCAGTAGTGGCAGCTGGTTACAGTGCACATTTACTGGTTACTAGCAGGGGGGTTTCCAAAACCAACTCAAGCTCCCACCCAGGCACACATCATACTTGTAGCAGTCAGGCTTCTCACGTTTTCACCCAACTATGAAGCAACAGTTTTGTAAACAAGTAAAAATGCAGTTTTCCTTCATTCAACATATAGTTTTCTTCACCCACTGCATTTGGCAAAGGATGCTAAATCCCAAAGTCCATAAGAGGAACTCTAGCCTGAGGGGAAGATGGGGCAGGCTGCTTTATTTGCTCCAGTGTTCTGTTCAGCTCAGGGAGAAAGGGAGGCATATTGCACAGCATTGGCAAGGACTGTAAAAAAAGAACAAGACGTGTAAAAAAAAGTATTTATAGTCTCAAATCCCTCTGACGGAGTACCAGTAGTTAAAGCTATGAAAAGAGATACTGGCAGTTCTTTAGTCCCACTGCTCTGCTGCAAACCAGTTTGAGCTTAGGAAGATTTGAAGGCAGTAATTCAAAAACTTACAGTGGTTCCAGTGCAATGTCCCCACCTACTTTTAAGCCTGGGAAAGGGCTGTACAGCCATGGCAGCTCCTGCTACTCTCAGGCCCTCTGTGACCTTGCTGGTGTCCAGCCCTGCTTTGTTGCTAGTTAATCTTGCCTTTCTGATGGTGCATCTCTCCTAGAACTCTGCTTACCTGCAGTGCTCTGGCAGCACCACTGAGCCTAGGGGAAGGGATTTGCGACTGCAGTTTCCCCAGCAACAGGAAATGAAAAGCCAGAGGCAGGAGAGGAAAGTCATGAGAGAACTTTCTAACAGCCTGCCGACTACGTTCTATGTCCACAGAGGGGAAAGCAGAGATAAAGTGGCGAGCCAGAGCTAGAAGCAAACATATCTTCCTCTTTCCTTGTATTTCCAGCTGGTGATACAACTCTTGTGCAGCAGTCTGTTGCTTCCCAAGTTTTTCAAACTGCAGGGAAAGACAGATTTCAGGTCTTATTGAAAAGAATAAATAATTACGTAAGTAGTAACAGTGAAAGAATTTATTAAGCAAGGGGAAAAAAGTGATCAAAGCAAAAAACCAAGGAGCAAGAACCACCATGCAGGACTGGATGAAAAGTGCATTAACGTTTTAGATAAGCCTCTGCATCAGAAGAAACTAATTTCTACTGTCTGTGGAACAGAGGACAACAATACTGAGGAAGGTAGCGTGTGAAATATGGGACATAGAACAGTAAACTGGAGGGGTTATCAGGTGCTGCAGGCCCCTACACAACATTCTGCACACTGCCATCTTCTCTGATGCATGGCTCAGTCTGCGTTTATACTTAAGTTTAATGCTGACTGCAACCTCCATGTGCTGTGTCCCTACTGCTAAACCCATCCACTTGGATGCACCCACCCATGTCCTTGGCTGCCTTGCACTGGCCCCAGTGGTCTGAAGTCTTGCTACCACTCTCTCTTCAGCTACACAGATAATCCCTGCTCCAAGGCTATTTAATATTTGCTCAATCATCCCTTTGCACTGGCTTAGAGAGCTGGTTTACCTATTTTCTCCCATTGCTCCTGGGAATGGGTGGTACAAGGGAGAAAGGCTCTAGGACAGGGCTATTATTGTAGCAATGGAATGGTAACTCCCAGATTCAACAGCTGTTGGAAGGCAAGGGGACAAAGGAAGAGCCTCCTGTGCCAGCTCCAACAGCAAATCTCACATTGGGTAACGGGATACAGTGGCACTAGGCCAAGCACCTCTGCTTGGAAATGTCACCATTTTACTGTGTAGTTCCTCCTGCTGCAGTGGGAAAAGCAACACAGAGGCTGTGTGACATTAGGCCAGTCAGCCTAAGGAAGTGGCTGAGTTGCCGTCCATGGGGGTATTTAGAAGGTATGAAGATGTGGCACTTGGGGATGTGGTTTAGTGGTGGGCTGGGCAGTGCTGGGTTAATGGGTAGATTCAGTGATCTTGAGGGGCTTTTTCAAGGTAACCAATTCTATGCTTCCATGTTCAGGAGAGGCTCTCATTTCTGGTAATGTGCCATTCTCCAGATCATTATAATCTCAATTCTTTTGTTTTTCACTCCCCTGACTAATCTGGACTGATTATGAGATATGGGAATGATGCTTGCAGGTGCACTGCTGTTCAAACACTTTAAATCACTTAAGTAATTTACTTTTTCTACTCATTTTGTATATCTTCAGTTTGATAAAAACTGCTATGGAGCTACAACTGCATCAGCAAAATTTCCAAGATCTCAAAAGCTGATGCTCAGCTACAGCAACCCTAGGTTTCCTCAAGAGCTCCATTTCATAATCTATTTAACCATGAAGAATAAGGTCTATCCATACCACTCTTCAGCTGTCCAGCAGGAAATTTACAGGTGATGAATACCTCAGTTTTGCACTCCTGGAAACTAAAGTCATTGGGTTCTGATGCGTGGAAAATCCGTAATAGGCACAACTCTCCTCTTCTGATAGATACTTCAAATCTTTTGCATCCTAAAGTGTGTTTCATCGGTCATCTTAATTTTTTTCTTCCCAACTGCACTTCAGTCCTGTATTTCCACAAATAATTCAGATTACTTTATGAGGCAATCAGAGATAAGCCTTAACTTCTTGCTTAATATTTAGTGGGGTACTTCCTCTATGTGAGGGAAGGCCCAAATCCAATCCCCCTTTTGTAATTGGATCTAAAAGCCATTTGTAAAAGGAATGGCATATTATCCAGAATTTACCAGTCATTGTTTTGTCATGCTATGCAGATCTCACCCACCCTCTCTTCCTCCCCCTTTTTATGATACTCAGTTTCTAGTTGCTGGCTGCAGGGGGAGACAGGTCCTCAGTATTATAATGTGGAATATCATTATTCCACAAAGGAATTCCAAAGGATTGCTGGCACTTGTGCTATGTAAGATATATCTAGAAATGACTGGTCACCTTTTGTCACACCACTGGAATCCCATTAACAACTACGTGATGATAGACGTTATCAAGCACTTACACTCTGGTGGTACCAGACAGACAAACACCATTAATTCCACTCATCAAGCACCTGGGCCATCCAGGAAATCAGGAAGCAGTCCCAGGAAGGGAACTCAAGCCCAGAACTCAAATGGATAAACAAACAAATAAATAGTGTTAAGTAGATAGTCATCCTCACTTTGGGAGCTTAAAATGATGTGAATTCCAAGTGGAATGTGCAATGCTGGATCCAAGTCCTTGCAGAGGCGTAAAGGTCCTGTTCCTAGCTTTCACTGCCAGCCAATACACTGCTAAATTACCTTCTGTGTTAGAATTATCACCCGTGTGCTCTGACCATACAGAATGTGCTACAGGAATGACACTGAGGACAAATGTACAGGGAATAGTATTACACAACGATGTTAGCAAGCCTTCGTTGTCACTTGCACGAGGGAGGCAGAGGCTGCAGAACCTGCTGGAAATGCCAATACATCATTACAAACACTGCTCTTAGGCATCACCATTAGGTAACTCAGTGATTTGATCACAAGGAGGAAAATGTACCAATATCTAAATTCTTCTGTGTGGGAGTAAGGGCATATCTGAGTCGTTCAAATGCCCCAAAGCACTTTCAATCCAACAGAATGGATAGCAACCCCTTTATGTTTTGTCAGCAACATGGACTTGGATCAAGGGCACCCTCAGTGAGTTGGTACAGTCAACACACTGGAGTGAAGGGATACCATCCACAGGGACCTCAACAGGCTTGAGGGGTGGGTCTGTGCAAAGCTCAAGAAGTTCAGCAAGGCCAAGTGCAAGGTGCTGCACCTGGGTCAGGGCAATCCCAAGCACAAATCCAGACTGAAGGAGAAACAGATGGAGAGCAGCCCTGCCAAAGAGGACTTGGAGTGGCTGAGGGGCTGGACATGACCCAACAAGGTGCACTCACCACCCAGAAAGCCTAACATGTCCTGGGCTTCACCCAAAGCAGCGTGGGCAGCAAGGCAAGAGAAGGGATTCTGCCCCTCTGCTTTGCTCTGGTGGGAACCCACCGACCCCACCTGGATCCAGCTCTGGGATCTTCAGCACAGGAAGGACACGAACCTATTGGAGTGGGCCCACAGGAAGCCACAAAGATGAGCCAAGGGACTGAGCACCTCTCCTATGAGGAAAGGCTGACAGAGTTCAGGTTGTTTAGCCTGAGGAAAAGGCTCTGGAGAGATTTTATGGCATGCTTTAGTAGATGAAGGGAGCCTATAGCAGGAGAGGAAATTTTTACAAGGGCATGTAGTGACAGGACAAGGGGGAATGGCTTTAAACTGAAAGAGGGTAGATTGGATATTAGGAATCAATTCTTCGCAGTGAGGGTGGTGAGGGACTGCCCACAGAAGCTGTGGATGCCCCATCCTTGGAACTGTTCAAAGCCAGGCGGGATGGGGCTCTGAACAACCTGGTCTAGAGAAAGGTCTCCCTGACCACAGGAAGTGGGTTGGAACTGGATGATCTTTCCATTCCAACCCAAACTGGTCTAAGATTCTGACTCCACACGTTCCTGCTTTTGAAGATTTTAGAATAATGAGGAATGTAAGTAGAATGACTGCTTCTCCTAGAGCACATCTGTATGTTAAAAACTCTAATAATCAGATATTTTTTAAAAGACTGAACTGCTAGTTAACCACCTTAAGAGACCAGTATATCCTTGTTAAGTTATTGGACAATATGGTTTCTTTTTAATTTTTTTTTATTTCTTTTGTTCTTAATTTTTGTTTGTTGTTGCTGGGTTTTTGTTTGTTTGTTTGTTTTAATACAATTAAAGGTGTACTCCACAAGAAAAAGCAGAAAGAGTCCTTATGGAAAAAAACCAAATATATTGAACACATACCAATCAAATGGTACAGATATGGGACTGGCTTTGATTTCAAAATTTAAGTAGAAATAAAAAAGATGTAATGCAACAGCTGTTCAATTTTCCCAGTCTAAATAGGCACTGTAAAAAGACATTTCCGCTTTCTCCAGCACACGTTCCTGTCTAAATGCTCCCACTTGTAATCAACTCCTAGGATCCCAAACAAAAATAAAACCCAACACTGAGAACATAATCTTAGAGTAAAAGTTAATATCCATCGACCCACCCTCTTACAAAAAAGCGAACGACAAAAAAAATCTCCCCAAATACAACCTTTCAATGCTGCTGTTTTGACTGGAGCAGAATTGGAGAATTTATAAAGGTTCAAAAGCACCCAAGGCAAGTAGTACAATATAATTTGTTCACTAACTTGTACTGGAAAGGAGATTAAAAACATTGAGATCTGCATCTTGGTACATAAAACTGTTGTCCTGAATAAAGTGAACTCTTTCAGAAAAGTTTTGCAACTTGATGGAAGTCCAGGACGCAGCTTTAGGCATCATTAATTCATGGGGTTTAATTCTGACTTTGTTATAACCACTTTTATATACTGTACATCTACCCTAGTTGGATCAGTGTTGGAACTGCTTACTGGCGTCCCTTTGAACAACTGTAAACTAAACCAAAGTATGCAACTCCATAGGAAGCTAGAGATCAGGTCAATATACAGCCAGTTATATCTCCCCTGCTTCACGCTCCTCTGAGCTCCTGGGCTCCTCTGATCGGCCATTAGCGCTTTCGTACGAACGTTTCTTGTCTTTGAAATCCCGCGGCGACCTCTCCCTGGAGCTTCTGTCCTTATCACGGGATGTTCTATCGCGATCTCTCGAACGCTCTTTGTCTCTGGAAGATCTTTCTTTAGAGGACCTGAAAAGTGCAGTGTATTGGACAATTCAAGTCAGACATGAATTGGTAGCTACCAAACAGCACCTAGATTTTATATTTTTCTTCTTTTTCCAACCCAGCTTTAGATTTATTTAAACAGAAGTGTATAGGAAGACATCGAATCATTCTACCCTTTCCTACTTCCCACTTCAAAAGACAAGTACTTCGAGGTAGGATTTCATCTACAGTTGTTACAGAGCCCAGATTAAGTTCAATGTGCTTCACTACATCTCTTACTTTCAGCCTCCACCTCCAAGTCTGCATTAACGAGAGTTGAGCAGAAATTTCTCATCTGCAGTCTCTAGTTTAATAACAGTGTCTAGCCTTTCTCTTTAAATTACAAACTTAAAAAACACATTTGAAAACAGGAGTCTGCTTAAAAGTAGGATGATATTAAGTAGGATGGAAGGGAGGCTCTATATCACAAATACAATTGAAAATGGAATGCGGTTCCAGATCTACAACCATATTTTGTTACAAGAACTAACCCTTCTGTGACTTTGAAAGGTTGGGGTAGTGTTCTTTTTAGACATCTTACTCTGATAAACAGGCATTTTCAAAACCTTTATGATGGAAACAGAAAAGACCTGTTTGCTAAACAAACTATGTAGTTTTAAATTAAATTAACTACCTGTATGGGAGAAAAATGGATTAGATATCCTTCTCTACATTCCCGTACAGATGCACTTAGGTCTGTTTTTGAAAAACATTCCATTTTTATTTTACCATGTACTGCAATCACAAGATGTTCTAATACACACTTTTAGCTAGCCAATCATTTCCTAGTTGAACAATCTGGTAGTCTGGGCAGTGAGACTGTACTCTCTCCATTTACAGAAAGTTATGTCACTTCACCTCCAAGCTTCAAAACTAAGGTCTGCAAAATGCTCCTCTACCAATTTCCTTTTGTAAGCTTACAAAGAAATGACCTTTCAGAGTTAGTTGCTCTTCTGAAAAGATTACTTTCCCTACAATACAGTGTTTTGCAAGACTCAGTACTTACAAAAAACACTGAGATCCACAGGCATTACCCTATTCCACAAACTACATGTCACAGAGAGAGAAGCTACACGCCAAATCCTGGAGTTGGTACAACTGTTTATCAAGTATCTTGTGCCCAAGTCCCCTACAGAAGTAAGAATAATTTAACTTCTGAAATAATTTGAACTGTAAGCCCTGCATATGTGGCAACTTCAAAACCTGACCTTTGATCTTCTTGCAGGTCAACAATCTCAAGGTTTTAAGACTGGGCACTCTATCACTGTACTGCTCTCCAAGCATGCCACAGTGAGTAACCAATGCAAGAAAGGAATCCTGTTTATGAACCTCCCCACCAAATGTGTCATTGTGCAATCCCAACTCTTAAATTATGCTCACCTCATTCATGTAAAACAAGCCAGCCAATCCTCAGGAGCACACAGCAACCAAATCATTCAAAAGCAAGAGCCCCAGCCTGCCCCCTGCAATAATCTTCCAATGAGAGGTCCTTGCAATGCATAATCTTCAGATGCAGTGGAAAAAGTTTCAGGCATACCTAAACTTACTTTTATCTTTTCACAGCAGATGGGCTCTGGTGTTGGGAACAAGAGCCCAAGGGAAAACCTGAATGTATTTACAGTAAGATGACTGCTGCTATCCCTGGGTTCAAATGAAAATCAGCTGTTTCATGTTCTATGCTGCATGAAACTGGTAGTATCAACTTGCCACTAATACTCTGTAGCACTCAACCAAAACAGAATTAATATATAACCCTGTCATTGATACATAAAGGAAATAACGGATAAATCACTCTGGTGTGTCAAATCATAAATACGCTGAAGTTGTAACTGTAAGTTGTAAATCTAAGTCGTAACTGTAAGTTGTAAATCTAAGTCTCAAAACGTGTTGAAATTCCTAAGTGGTAAGCACAAACTTAATTTAGTGCGAACATTTCCACTGCATGTTGAGAAAAGCCAGGTTTCTACGGCAAGACTCACCTCTTTTTGGAGCTGCGCTCTCGGCTCCTCTCCCTGGAGCTGTGCCTGCTCCGATGGTGGCTGCGGCTCCGGCTGCGGCTGGTGGAGCGGGACCTGTGGCGGTGGCGCTTCTCACGGGATTTGGATCGAGTCCTTCTCTTCCGTTCCCGCGAGGCCGAGCGGGACCGGTGTCTGCGGCGATCCCGGGACCTGGATCTAGGAACACAGAGGGCTTACACCACACACTGCTCGCCCCCGCACACTCCTACCAGTGTACTGTGAATGTGTAAGCACACCTGTACAGAGAATGGCCTGCAGCGTTCAGAGCGTCACACTGCAGTGTCTGATTCACAGGCAAACAGATAACATTAAAAAACAACAGAAAGGCTACAAACTCCTTTTTGACTAATGCAGACGATTTTATAGTTAATTTATGACTGTATGGATACAGCATAGCCAATGCAGGCACCTGAAAGCAAGTAAAAATATGAAAAAAATCTACTTCTTCATATTTAAAACTAGTGTCTTTATCAGGCAAAGAAGAACCTTATGATGCAGTGTCAGGAATCATCTGCCAGAATCCATGTGTTATGTTCTTTAAAAACTGGACTATATTGTTCCCTGTAACTATAATAACAAAACTAATCTGGAAGGCTCTAAACACCATACAAATTTGTGTGGTTTTTTGTTTTTTTTTTTTTCTTCCCCCCAAATCACTTTACAATCATACCTCACTGGTGACCTTCAACTGTGTAGATTTGAAAGAACACTCATACTATTAATGAGTGATTTGATGAGTTAACCTGGTGCTTAGGGATTTTGAAAACCTGGGCTATCACCAAAAGGTATTAGCCAGAAGCTTTTGCAAAGAAAAAGCAATTCTCTGTGTTTTAAGTGTTACTTGGGACATGAAGGTGCATTGTAATAGCCACACAATGGATGTAGATATATAAACTCAGTAGGATGGTGATAAATAGTGTTCAAACACACAGAGAGATGGCTATGTAACAGAAAATTTTGTTTGTAAAGATGGACATCTTAAACTAACAGTGATAAACAGACTTAAAATGTTCCAGCTTGTGAAAGGCTAACTTCACCGCTGGTATTCCTTGTCTGCAGATTTATATACCTTTTGGCATGCTTGCTGTGGGATCTGGACCTGAAATAAATGGAAAATAGTAATTTTTCTTAAGAGAATCTCACTATCAAATAAAGTGCATTTCAGTAATAATATAAACCAGACTAGTTGACCTGTTATTGTATTTCTTGTTTTAGTAGCAAGTATTTAAAGGCCTTTTATTTGATGTCAACATCTTTGTAACATGTTTATCAGGAAACAGATCTCTGTTTCATGTTGGTTGGGGTTTTTTAAAATTTATTCTTGAGACTACTCCACTAGAAGCCCAGAAGATTATATAGCCAGCTTTTTAACTCACATCCCTCCACAGAAAAAGCTCACAGTTGAAGTCAGTATTCCCTTATTTCCTGACAGGCAATAGTACCAAACTGCAACATATTTCAGAAATCCACACTGTTAACCTCTGAAACATAACACATCAAGAGATATGCAGCTCCTGTTCCCTTCTACTCTAGCCTCACCAGGCCTGGAAGCTACTGTTTCATAGAAGAACAGGGACCTGCTTTCCTTAATCACACATTCAACTGCTTCCAATAAGGAAAATTTCTAACATCTCTGAAGAAAATTGCTAAGAGATGTAAGGAGCTCATATGTGTGTAAGCTCACATCTGTCAGGTGTCAAAACAAGGTACGCGCCTGAAAATTATCTCACTTAAAGACCCTTTGTTCAAATATGTGGAGGCAATACTATGAGTAGTTATAGAAGACTTTTTAGGAGAACAATTCCATGTTTTAAGATTTAGAAAGAAATTCCATCTCAATCCTTTTCAGTGTCCAAAGAATGCAAACTACTGTAATTCTGCAAATTTTGAAATGTGTATGAACGATATCAGTTTTCTTATTAAACATTAATAGGTCATAATGTACATGCAATTAAAACAGATGCCTACCTCCTTAGTTTCTCCCGTTCTTCTCTTTCCCTCTCCTCTCTACGTTTCAGACGTTCCTGATTTCGTTTTTCCTGTTTATCAGCCACAATCCTCTGAAAGCAAAAGAACATACTAAGTTACATTAAAAAAAATTCTCATATGAAGGTGCTATAAAAATAATTTAGACAGTTAACATTCAGTTCTTTCCCTCAGGCATATCCCCTTTCCCTTGTGCATATTATTCCCACTCTCTTCCTCAGTATATATACATTTTTTTTTTGAAGAAACAGAAGTTATTGCAGAAGAGATGCGTGTGGTGTTACACGAAGACCTGAAATATACGGAGTTAAATATTAAGTTTTTAATAAAGGGGAATTCAGAACAGTAAGTCATGCCTTTAATGTGAGAGTCTCCATGCCAATCCTATCATATTTTGGACACTGGGGAAAGGCAGAAAGGAATCAGAACCAGGAGAGTTAATTGTTTCTTAAAGGACTTGGTTGGGCCAACACCTAAGTTTTGAAGCTACTGGTTTCTGTATTATGACTGTGGGACAAAGTTAGAACAGATGCTTCAGCTGACAGCCCCCAGGGTGAACTCACTACTACTGGGGACAAGGCACGCTCAGTAGAGGGCCCTCAGATGTGGAACTCACAACTGGAGATCTGGCCAAAGCCAAGTCTTGCCACCTTCTGGACATGATGCAAGAAATTCAACTCTTTGTAAAGACCTTCTTCTGAGAGGTGGAATTGCCCCAGCAGCATCTTGATTAGATCTCTGAGGAGAGCTCTGAGGAAGGAGGGGATAGTTATTGTTTTCTTTCTTTATTAGCAAAGCACTTTGAAAGATTAATTTATTGATGCTTTGGGAATGTGAAATAGTTATCCATGCATATTTTGTTCCAAATGGTGTAAATAATTAGTTATTTCAACCCTTCATGTCAAATTATATCTATATTTCCTTGTAAACATCAGCAATTTAACTATAAGCAAGGTTTCTTGTTCAAGTGACTCTTTGCATAATCTCATGGAGGAATGGGAGGAAGCACACGTGACCTGTTCTAGGCATCTAAGGCCTAAGTTACGCCTGAATTGCCAACATCATCAACAGGAAGAGCTGGGCTCTCCGAAAGGTAAGTCACAATATCCATGCAAGACAGCTGGAATATTACAGAACATAAACCAAGTCAATTTACTGAAATCCAGTAGCAGCAGTTTCTGCTCTTAGGACTCCAACCAATTTAGCTACTGTCTTTAGTGACTTCTACAGTTAAAATGCTTAATTGAGCTATGAACTCCATCATTTGTACATTAAGGTCATAAATGGCATCAGTGTTCAAATCCATCCTCTTGAAAACTAGAAGTTCAGAATATCATTCCAGTCAGTCTTTCTTCCAGCATATGACTTCTGGTCAAGATAGGTTATAATATTCCAACTGTATTTCAAATGTTCAAGTTCTAGAGAACATGCAATCTCCCCATAACAATTATTTCTGACTTCAAGATATACATAATTTGGTATTCCCACTTTGCATAGCTACAGCTTTGAGTTGCTGGATTTTATTCAAAGAAATTTCCTAATCTGTGTCCAGGTAAAATAAACAAATTGAGTTTTAGTCATTCACCATACATCAGGTTGTTTGAGTTCCAAGCATTTTTTGGAAAGCTTTTCCAAGTGTTATCATCCTCCTTTTACTACATGCTCCTGTATTTTCCAGAGTCTCCTTATTACTTTTAGTCAATCATGTGGCTAAAAGCAAAGTTCATTTGGCTATCTCCTATGACTGCTAAGTATGTTTCAACATTGCTGTTGCTCATTCAAAATACAGTTCTCCATTTTACAAGGAGATTCAAGTTCTCTGTTCCCAAGATACATTACTTTGAATGCGTGTTTTAATCTACCTCAGTGCAAAAGAGGCCATCTTACAAATCTATCCAGGTAATTGATGCTAAATTAGAATGCTTAGTTCAGTTTAGTGTTTTTAGGCTAATGAAATCCAAAAGTTAAACTGATAGGAAAAAATTTCACACACAGAGAAAGAAATATTCCTATCAGCCTGCCTGGCAAATAATTAAGTAGCACACAGAGAAAATGTAGCAATGATTTACCCTGAGTTCCTCAAGCTTCTCTCTTATTTCAATAAATCCCAAATGTAGTTTTCCTCCAAAGTGATCAGCAAGTCGTCGGTCATTGTCATGAAGGCCAAGATAAGCTGAGCACACTTCACAAACCCGTAGCTTCTGCTGCTGAAAGCTAGAGGCAGGCATAGAATTCCTGTACACTTCCTAGAGAAGAAAAGCACGTGCTGTTACTTCATAATGCACATAAGCACAGAGATGAAACTTTACCAAAGATACACTACAAATAACCAAATTCAGTGTACACCAGAACACTCTTTAGTTATATCGCATTATTTGTACAATAACTGCCTCACTAAAATACGTGGCATGTTTCCTTATTTTGGAAATGGAACGTATTTAAAAGCAGGACATCAGCAACTTGTTTTGCAAACTTTAAAAAAAAAAAGTTGGGTAATTACTGCCTTAAGATGATATCACGTGGAAGGATGAACAACTTTTTCATGTACAACAATGAATACACATTAACACTATGATTACTATGTCGACGTATTATGGAAATATGACACCAGTTTTAGTTCTGAACCCCATTTATGACAGTATTTGTTTCCTGAGAAATCTTTCTGAATTTTAGACATTAATTAAACACATTAGCTGAGCAAAATTTACCTAAAGACATTCAGATGACAGACCAGCAAGACTGCCAGCAATCCTTCTGGTACTATTGAAACAACTGCAAATATTAATTTCTAGAAATTTCAGTATCTTTCTGTAATACACTACGGAAAAGCTCCTGGCGAGTTCTGTCACCTGAACATTACATGAATCATTTTGACTTTTCTAATACACAAGACACTAACTTTCTTTTAGTGAAGACAATGGATCACTTCACTGAAGCTTTCCAGCATGAGGTTACAGCAGGGTTGTCACAGCAAGAGCCTGAGACCAAACCAGCTCAGTCAGCACAACCCTCACAGCCACAAAGATAGTGTCCACAGACACAACTGACCAACACACCCAAACTAAGATAAATGCACAGTTTGTGGAAGCAAGTATAATTTCAATGGTACAGGGGTGTATTGAGGGTAGAAACTTTAACTGTACAGGATGCTAAAGCAATTTCTTTAGTTTTATATGTAGCAATTAGCTAAGTAATTGACAAAAGTAAGATGTCTTGCATTATGCAGAGGCCAAGCAATTTATTATTTGGCCCTGCCTTCTCCATCCCCTAAGCCTTACACAGTCAACTTACTTCTGCTTCTCTCTTCTTTACCCGAGCCTTCTCCACTTCATCCATTACTTTTTGAGATTCTTCCACATTCCCATCAGCTCCAAGCTGTTCTACTTTGGCCAACAGTTTCCCAATTTCTTCATTCAATTCATGAACTCTTTCAGCCTTGAAAGACAAGGAAAGGCTTAACACAGGAAATACTTTTTATTATGGAGAACAATTGGAACTACTACTGAGTTATGATATGCAAAATTGGAGGGATAGAATTAGAAGAAACACACAGAGAGAACGTTTCCGGTTAGAAATGAAACAAAAAGTGCCTCTCTACAAAAAAACACAGAAAAAGGCTGAATGACCAAGTCTATGTAAAATCCCAGAAAAGAATTTTGTTCAGAAAACTTCAAATAATTCACACTGTTGTCTATACCAGTCTTGAAAAATTTATATTTGTACAGCCATTCCTCCTAGCATTTGCACATATGTGCAGAAAAATTATAGGGTCTTTTTTCACTCAAAAAGAGATCTAGAGAAAAGGACATCGATTTTGTTTACTTTACAGATGATGTTTGCAACAAAAAGTGTAAGAAATACTAACATTTCTATAGCATGGATTCAGAGTCAAGTTTCCTGAGGTGAAAAATATCAAAGAGGTCTCTTCCCTCTATTCTCTCCTGTGCCATAAAGGCAGTTTTAGAAAGGATGGAGAAAACTTATCATTTTTTCCCCTCCTCTGTATGAATTCTCAGATTTGATATGTTTTCAAAACTTTAAACTGGCTTCTGAAAGAACTGGCCTCCAAAGAGACAGCAGTAACTTGTCTGACATGCTTACTTTAGCTGCAACTTCAGCGCTGATCTCTTCTTGGGTTTCTGCTAGTCTTTTCTTAGCCACTTCTGTTCTCCGGTCGCAGTCTGCAATAAATGACTGCAGGTGGTCCATTGCCTAAAACATCAGGAAGAACAAGGATCAGTGCTGTCAAGAACAGAAATTTTTCATTACCTGTAAGGCTTCCTCAGTTTATTAAGGCTTCACTTTCACATTAGTGAAACAATAATCTACTGGTTTATACTGACTAATCAATCACACATATTCATACAAATGGTTAAAAAAGTTGTAGTCTACACACTGTCATACTTTCTAAGTATTTGCAGAAATTTGGAAGTGAATCTGTCTTAAGCCATCTAGAACAGGACGAAGTAATATCAGTGAGTATTTCTAGTGGCATTAAGGTTCTTGCAAGGCTATTCAGGATCACTTCATGCAGCCAATTACATACAATACTGAAACTTTTTTTCTCTTGTGTTTAAGTAGGTATATTGACCATTCCTCCAAAAAATAATTAAAAAACCCAAATCCTTTTGTCCTAGGAAAGACTAACTTTGTTGCTGGGAGTTCAGAACAAACTATAATTTATGGAGTCACAGTATATGATCTGTTATTTCCAATACCAAATTACTTTAAGTGCAGAATTCAGAACTCTCTTCAAAGCACACACAGCTGTAACATTTGCTTGCTTTCTGACAACACTAAAACAGCACTCAAGTTTATCACACCTGGAGAGGCTGTCAACAGTTCTACCTAGAGATGATTACCAACACAAATTAGCATATAATCATGAAGAGGCAAGTTACCTTTCATGTAACTGTGCCAGGAGTGTCTCTGACTCTATAAAATTGCTTTTCCAAGTCTTCCTTCAGTCTGTACCAAATCTTAACATCTATTGCTCAATTCATCTACGTAAGTACACCAACTAAGGCTTTCTCTCCACCATTAAGACAAAATACATACATCAAGCTCAAAGAAGAAATCTTGATCTTTGGATGCTATTTCATAGTCTGCCCTTAATGCCAGGTCATGCACTTTCAGGCATTCTCCAAGGTCCATTCTCTGAAAAGACAAAGGCAACGTGGTTTAACTTCTCAGAAGCGTTACAAGGAGTAAGGTTAGCATGATTTTCTTTAACAGCCAAATATTCTGAAGCAAGTCATCTTGTCTGTGGTAATGAGATGATATCAGGTCTTTGGTATACATGCACGAATGAAGAAATAATAACAGCAAAGAGAATGAACAGCTTATCTTATCATGATGGCTGTTTGCATTACAAAGTATCATTAATGGCCCACAAAAATGCTGTTTTACCGTAAGTTCAAAAAAGTGACTGAAGTGGAACATCATGTATTCAACTTAAATAGTTTAGTAGAGTCAAGTTCCATGAAAATAACTGGCAATTATATGGTCAAATTCTTGACCTGAACCTGTTGGCACAATCCATGATAACTTGTTTCTCTTACATTCATCACCTGAAAGAGCTACAACCACAGCAGCATTTTAAGTGCTGCTTAAAAAAACATTCTTGAAGCATTTCAAGTAGGAAAACCAAAAATCAAATCCCTGCAAAACATTTCGCAAGTGAGGGAAGATGAGCTGAATGTTAGACTATGTTCAAGAATCATGGAAGAAAAAGTACAGATATTTCACTTGTAATCTAAAACTGTTTTAAAAGAGGCAGGAAGGAAGCATGAATGTAAAAAGTAAGTAGGCTACATCATTTGTCTTGTATATAATGCCACTGAGGAGAGTGTCCAGGAACCTTACTGGGCAACAACTATTTTTAAATTGAATTTTGCATAGGAGATAGTATATATTCAGTCTGTTCATGGCAAGTCTGGTGACCAAGACAGAGCAGGGTACACTTGACCAAAAAAAAAAAAAAACCCCAAAAACCCTAAAACAAATTAAAAACCTCCAGCCACAAACAACCCCAAACCAAAAACCTAAAAAACCCCAAACCAAAAACCTAAACCACCCCTTCAAACAATTTGTAATGGAAACAAAACTGAATAAACCCAAAAGCAGCCTCTCTGCAAAAGCACAGGCTGATGTATAATCACTGGAAGCGATTGTTATTTACAGCACTTAAAACCAGTTTCAGTTAAGTCTGCTCTTGGCACTGCTCACTTAATATTAAGAAGAACTAATCCTTTCTTAACACTGAAAGCACATGATGAAAGATGAACTCAGCTGGAGTCCAGGGCATGGGGAAAACTCCCCAGATTGCCCAGAGGGGTCCAAGACCCCTGCTGGGAACCCAGGAAAGCATTGCCTTTGACCTTAGTCCATAGGAAAAGCAGCCAACACTTACGGATGAAATGAGAACAACAAAAATTTAAATTAGACAGTAGTTTTGTTTGGCACAGGGTGAAAATTTGTAGGTTTGGGTTTTTAGAATGGAAGTAGATAGAGGCAAGATGGGTGATGTCTTAAATTCTTCTTCTCCTACTCCATCCATCTTCTGCTGTGATGGTGGCACAAAGACATTGGTAGAATGTATGTGACGTAGAAAATTACATGTCTAGAACTGGTAGTGATTATTGGTACAAAATTGTAAATATAGCACGTTTTAAGAGTTAATTGGATTAGAAACTTTAAGGGACCCTGAACGCCAGGCCCCGTGCTCTGGGCAGTGGTGTCTTTCAGCCTGGTGTTAGGTGGTGTGCTGACCTTCAGATAAGAAATTTAAGAAACTCCTTCTAAGACCAAGCTGCAAGTTCTGCTCTTCTTTCAAGCCCTGGACCAGAACTTTGAAAAGGAAAAAACTCCTAATTAGGGGGATCTTGGACTCCAAATACAAGGGAACTCTTGATGGAAAAAGTTGTTACTGTTGTAGTTAAGTAACAATTTTAAACCTAAAGGTAAAATGATTAAAAACTTGCATTGTGAGTTTTGTAAATAGAAGATTAATGTTAACTCAGAACGTGCTTCAAGCCAAATGAGTGACGGTTTTGTTGGGTTTTTGTTTGCTTGGTTTTAAAAAACAAAATACTTGGATTCAAGTAAACAATCCAAGCCTCATAAGTATAGTAAAATAAACAAACCCCAAGTATTTTAGTCTTCCCAAATTTTTACTCAGACTTCCAATGAAACCATTAAAGTAATTTTTATGGAAGCTGTTGGTTTATTTCATACAGAAGTTTCATACAGAGAAAAAAAAACCCATATCGGTAAAAACAAGAATTTTGAACTTGAAAAGTCTTTTTTATAAACTGCAGTTATTTAAATTCCCTTCAGTGACCATAAATCTGTTTTCCGGAAAACATTTGATTGCAATTGGGAATATCTGACTGAAATGATAAAGGAAAAGATTAGCTTTTCCTTTTGCAACTATACAGGACCTCAGCAATTCTGTTAACTGCTGCAAATCCACACAGACCTTGAAGCTGAGCAATTATAGATGTCTCTTTCCAAGTCACACTGACATTATTTAAATGGAAGCATTTTTTCAGGAAACTACTTCAATACTAGGAGAGCAATGTGAAAGAACTTTTAAAAATTAGCTGAAAATTAGACACTTGACAATTATCCTAAAATTGTGGAAAATTGACTTTATGCTGATTCATCTCTTGTACTGAATAAGGTCTTCAAGGCTAAAACTGTAAAACTCAAGGCCAATTCCATTTTGAAGTGAGGCACTTAATTTATAAATGCATAGATAAGGTTAGTGACACACTTCAGTAGGTCTGAATACAATGACAAAAAGCCTGAAACATCCATCACAGCACAACCTTCCCCCCTCCACTATTTTAAGATGCAACCTGCATACATTTTCAATAAATGCATGAAATAAAATTCCATCACACACTAAAAGCCCCCAGAATTCACATAACACTACCATGACATGCTGTTCACTTCACATGTGTTTTATGCTTCTTTCTCTCTGTTTAAGTTGGATTTAACCTCCACAAAACAGTACATTTTCTGGTATCTTGGCCTCTTACTGGGAATTGTAAATCTAAAGCCAGGAAGGATGGTAATTAGTCTGAGCCCAGCATCACTACTGAGAAACATTCTGTCCTCCCCTTACCCCTGTGCTGCGCCACTCCATGCTGCCACATCTGCCTGTGCTGTTGAACACAATCTGGGCAGTGACTGGGTAAAAAATACCTCAGCAAACCAAACACAGAGGCAAAATTTTCAGCAGTGTACGTTTGTCCAACTTGTTGGGCAGCCATACAACATGTTGACAATATGTAGAGGACAAGAGAATAGTGGACTTAAAGATGGCAAATTTAAAAGCTGTTGAAAACCTTCAGTAATGTTAGTGGAAATTTTGAGGGACAAGGAGTATGTTGTAGAGGATTGCTTTTTGTTAGATGTCTCAATCACAACAGAATAAATTTTAGCTCTCCTTACCTCCTCTGACCCAACAGGGCAGCCTGAAAAATACTCATGCAGCATAACAGGAGCAAGAACAAGCCAGTACAAAAGAAAAGGATTCTTTATCATTAGTTTTGCTCTTGAAGAAATCACATCATTGTTAGAACTGCTCCTTAACACAGCCTATGCTAGCCCTGGGTAATCCTTTAAAAGTCTTCACAAAAACATTACTATGAAATGTCTTCCATAAAAGTCCCATTAGCAAATCCCAATGTAGAGAGATATAAAAAACCCCACCACATTTAAAACTCTTAAATAAGTTTGCATATTAAATGCAAAAACAGTCTAAAAAAGCACTTCTGCTGGTATAAGTTATGCAACATCTGGCAAAGACAACTCATCTTGGGGATGATTCATTAGTGTCAAAAGTCTATGCTGGATCATGACTGCCAAGGACCTTAATAAGCAAAAAGCAGCTTGCAGTATAATTTGGCTCATATGGGTAGCTGCAAAGTAGATGGACAGCAGATGAAAATGGACAGAAGATTCAGTAAGACACATTATTTTCCTTTTCCACAAGTCCACCTTGCAATTCGGTGCCAAGACACGTCTTCCCCCCAGAGGCAAAGAACAAGCACTGGTACTCTGCCATTTAAAGATCAATCACATTTGAAACAGAAGATGGCTAAGAGGGAGACTCATGCTCAGACACTGAGTAAATGGAAGGCTTTAAAAGAACAAACTTGCACTGTTTTTCATTGTCAATACAATGACTTTCAGGCAGACTTACACTACTTAAAAGGGATTTACAGAGCAGTTCAGATGAACTACACAGATAGGTGAAAATATCCAAGCCCCTAGGCTAGACATAACTGAAGTTTGTTGAGTAAGCTAAGCCATGCTTTGGGTCTTTTTACAGTTTTCCACACCTCAAGAAAACCTGAAGAAAAGCCTACATATTTGGCGACTCTTTATTGCAAATGAAAGTTATTGCTGAAGATTAGTCTAGGTAACCACATATGAAGCAGGATATCAGGAGTCCTTTTGTTATTGCTGAATTCTGTTTAAGAAACTAGTGCTTTCTAGTACTTGCTGGCCATTCCCTGCAATACTTTTTTTATTTCTTAGTGTTAGATGGGAAATTAAAGCAGTTTGATTTCCAAGAGCTAAGGTTTAAAAAACTGGTCTTTCACCCCATAAAACTTTGTATAGAAATGATTTAGTAATCATTTCCGTCATCCCATCACAAAATAAAATGCCTATTATAATAAAGAAATATGGATTACATACATTTTGTTTGCATAGTGCTGCTTCAATCACATCAGGTAAAAAAAGTATCACATGAATTAAGTATGAGTTGACAAGGAAGAGGTGGCCAAGGATCTGGCAGTAGAGAATCTGTAGAGTTTATGTGCAAAATAAATGTGCACTTTGAGTAGCTGACAAATAGCTGAATAGGAAACTAAATAGGAAATTCTAATGTGATGCAGCTTCTGGAACATGAAATTAAGGTGGGGTTCCCCCCCTCCCATTTCTTCTCCAGGTCTTGAGCTACCTACCGCAAAAATTCTCATTTTGGCATTTTTACAACTGCTTCAAGTTCCTTTGACACCAGAAATTCGATTTCTGAATATACTCTATACAGACTGCAGAAAGAGCACAGAAAAGCTAAAGGTACTTAAAACACAAAGGGCGGATGTTGAGCCAAGTGTGACACAGTAGCTCAAACTCTCAAATACTTCTGAAAACAGCTGGTATCTTTTTATCAGGTTTTTGAAAGAAGACACTCTGGGCAGTGTTGATGTAGATATTTCTTTCTAGAGATAAAGATATCAAAGAAGTTCACATTCAGCAAGAATTTTTTGTTTGTTTGTTTGCTTAGAAAGATCTGACATTGCTGAAAATTTGTATTGGAGGAACCAGATCTCTTCCTTTACCAAACTGTCAAGGCCCTACTGGGTCTAGATGAGAACGCTTACTACAGATAAAAAGAAGCTGAAAACAGACTCCTTGCTGAAATCTTCCTTATTATGGAACTTGTTCTTCTGCTGCACTACTGATTTTATTTTGAACAGATCTCTAGACTTTTGATAAAGCCCATCCTTTCTTGTAGGCAACACATATTTAGAAGGGCATTTAAACTCTCTGACTCCACTAACAGTTAACTTTCGTAGGACTTCACTAGCAGGAAAGAAATGCTGAGCAAAAAAGATGCAGACATTATTAAGTTGAAGTCCTTAGTAACCACTGAATTCCAAGTATCTTCTGAAATCTACTTTCTAAAAGACATTTAGAGATTAAATGTCTCTGTAACCATACTCTCACTTCTAAAGACTTCCCCGTCTTAGAATAAATCTTCACTACCAAAACTAGCAGCAGTCTTATTACTAAATAAGATATTTCAGTGTTTACATAGTATTTGTTCTTATAGCCTGACTATAAAATTTATCAACACTGAGGCTGATAACCATGCCAAAAGTAACAACCCCCCTCCTTCACCTCAATAAATTAAACCCATTACAATGGAATGTAATACATTCAGTTCACCTTCCTGGTGCTGGCCAAAGAAACTAAGAAGACATTTCAGGAGAATGACATGACCACTTGAAAGGAAAACAGTGCACTTGACAATTCATCACCACTGGGTTGAAGGCTTCAAACTGAGGTAGCTTATGCAAGCCTAATTTAAGTTGATTTGCTAAGCTGAATCAGTTCACATGATCAAATCAGCCCTGAACTGAAAAGCTGATACCCTCAGACACAATGCCTTCTAATTGCTTCTGATACTGTTTCTGGAAGTACAACATAAAATCACAGTCACACCCCAAACCACAAGGTTTAACCATGCAAATAGTTCCAGAAGCAGTGGGACTAGTGGCAAATAAATCAACTACAGATTAAAACTCTTTACTAACACCTATCTTACACATGTGTGAACTATCTAAACTTCTCTTACACAGTAAAAGGAGATACAGACAATACATTCAGTGAGCCTAAATGGATTCAGCCCACGTGAGAGGGATACCCATGAGCAGGTGAAGTTCATCTTTCTCTAGGCTCCATTGCCTAGATATCTTTTGACTTCAGTGCAAGCTTCAACACCCAGCTCCCCATCACAAATCTAAATTTAGCTGTCTTAATCTGGAGCTGAACTCCACTCCTAATAAGATTAAAGTTAATACTGTATTCAAGTATATTGCTAAACCAAGGTCTTCATTAATGTGGTTTTAGTCAGTAACATTCCTGAAGAGCTGCATGCAGTAAATTTAGGAGCATCTAAAGATATGCTTAACTGCAGGGTGAGCCAACACAGCCTATTTTCAGGTCTGTAATAAATAAAATGCAAGAAGTAATTTTTCTCAACAAATACACATAAATACAAAGTTAATTAATTCGCTGAGCAGACAGGACTTTCTGAACCATCATTTGCAAGACCATGTATAGTATTTGTGAAACTTTCTTCATCAGGGAACCACAATCAAGTTGATAAAAAAGCCAGATAAATGCAGAAGTGTTGGGATTTTCAGCCAGCCACTGGGTTACAACTATTCAGGACACTGCTACTTAATGATAGCCTTATTAAAGGTATTAGTTTTAAATCTTCCCACCTCGTCACTTTCCTTAGTACTCTGCTATTAATTCAGAAACATACAAAGATGGAGAAAACACACACATCTTATTAAATCTGCAGAAGACAGCACAGACCTTACTTACACCCAGAGAACATGGCTTAACAAGTTCATACCATTACAAGGGTGTCATCTGACTCCTACATATGCAGCTTCAGTCCCCAGTCTCATAATAAGGACAAACATTTTTGTAAAGAAAAAAACCCTACCCCACACCAAAACAACCAAAAAACCCACAAGTCTTATAATTGGAAATCATTAAGGGTACAAGTAACAGTGTTAACCCTGAAAAGCAAAAAGAAAAAAAATGGCTAGGTGTAAGTAGGAGCATTATTCAGTGTCTCATCAGCCAGGGTTTACAAAGTCTTACTACTTTCTCATTATAAAATTTTTAATACAAGATGAATGAGCAAACTCTTAAACCACTGACTTGTGTATGTGAACTGGCGCCCAAGTGATCATTAACACAATATCACCTCCACCAGCACCACTTCTGGCTGCTTGACTTGAAATTTCCACGTCTCCAAACCCAGAAACTTAGCAGCATGACATATCCATAAATAAAATCCCTAAACAAGAAGTATTCACACACTACCTTTACCAATATATACTGCAACCTGAGTTTTTTTTATTGTCAAGGGAAATCAAAGCCTTGGCAGAGTTTGGGGAATTTGGCCATTAAGGGAAAAACAAAACAACAGGGTCTGCTCAGATGAGTCACTTAGTCTTGTGTTATCTCTGAATGTCCTTGAGCACTTTTGAAAGAGTGGGTCGACTAGAGACATATACAAGTCTGCATTTTGCAGACAGGAACAGCAATAAACAGTACCTAGGAACTGTACACCACCTTGTGACACACAAAAAAGGCAATCCATATCCAGTATTTTACTGATCATCTCGTTCAATGAAGAGACTTAACCTTGTAAGATGCCTCCGAGAATCTACTCTACCAGGAGCATTCAGGGACTTGAATTAAAAAAAAAAAAAAGTCACTCAGCATTTGTTATTAAAGGTCTTTAATGCAAAGATGCATCAAACTCTGCCTATCAAAGCTCTGAAGAAATCTTCCCAGCCATTTTCTAAATCAGTGACAAACTGTTCAGTAGGATTCCATGCTTCCTGCCCTTTTAAAAACTATTAATAGAGAAGGTCCATTCCTGCAGATTGTGAGCAGGTAAACAGCAGAACATTGCACAGCCCAGATAAAACCTGTCATCTTTTGAGTTCCCTTTCTACTACTCCCACTAAAAGATTAAACTAGTCACTGCTTTACTGCACCCTGATTTATGCTGTGGAACGCATTTTCTTGTATACTAATTGCACGAGGAAAAAGACTGATGTTCTCTAAAGAAGCAGTTTCATTTAATATTCCAAGAGCTGCAGCAGAGTTTGGTATGAGGCTGAAGAAAACTTCCAGTGAGGACTTAATGTGTGTCTGCTGCCCCAGCCTACGTGACTGACCTGCAGTGTAAGAGGAGCTACTGCACGACACCTAGGACTTTTTATAGTTCTGAAGGGAAACATTTCTCTACTTACAGCTGTTATAGAAGTCTTTGTTTACAGAAATTGGACCACAATGAAAAGCTGTCCAATCAATCTTTTGACAAGTTCCTTCTTGTGGATTATGACCAATGCCTTTTTATGTTTTCACAGCATACCAGTCTGTCCCAAATCTTCCCCAAGCAGGAGTTATTGTGCTCATCACAAAACCAAAGCACCATCCAACGTAACAGATGGGTGAAAAGAAACACATTGTTCTCCCTTTCCCCCCATTTTGTTTGGATAGTAACGCACAAAACAGTTCAAAATAAACCTATATATACATTGTTACACAATACTACTTCAAATAATCCTTCAGACTGATTTTCCAATACTTATTTTGCCCAGTGCCAAAGGGCAACAAAATGTGCCAACACCAGTGAAAAAAGCTACCCTAGCAGCATTAAAAACAATAGGCACATGTGACTCTATGTACCATCATACTGTATCTCTCTACCATTAATTATTCTAATCATCAAACCTTAAGATTAAATAATCAATGAAACATTCCTCACCTGCCTTTCATAGAAAATAAGCTTAAACATGGATCACAATGTAAAGCACAAGCACACTGACAAAGCTACTAGCATGTGTCAAAGCCTCGTTTCCCATGCTCAGGAACTACTACTACAGAGTGTGCAAAAGTCCAAGTCAAACAAGTTACTAATATGCCATAAATGGAGATTTAAAAATTGCTTTGGAATTTATGACAACAGATATTGTATAGGATGTGCCACTGTCATATTAAACATATCTCAACTTTCAGAAATCTAATTAATTAAACTTCTAATTATTTTCATTAAAATGTTTCTGAAGAGAGAAAAATCTCTGTACTTCTCTATACAAATACATCTGTGGAATACTTTCCCACGACAACATACGTTTTTAAAAAAGTAACTTCATTCTGCACACGATGTATTTTATTTCTTTCTATTACTTGCAACTGTACCACTGTAAGGCCACTTTGCTATAGCACAACTGACGTATGTAACGTTACGTGGCTTTTCACTCGATAGAAAATGATGAGATTTAGGTAATAATTAGCATACAGAACAGAAGAATTCTACACTTTAACTTCAGAACCCACAGAATAGTTGTTGATGCAAGTTCCTCTGAGCTACCAGAGAGTGCTACATAGCCGCTGAAAACCAGGAAATTTAAGGAATTACTACAAAGAACAAATATAATTCAATTTCTCTACTTATCTAAAGAAAACACGAGATTTAGCTACATACAGTTCCAGACAGAACATCGTGAGGGCAGCAGTTGAGAAGGTGGCTCTTGCATACTCGGTCATCACTGAATTTGATTCGCTGACGGGTCGTGTCACCTGGAATATAGAAATCAGCACATTCCAGGTCAGAAATCCGCGGCAGCCAGACACCTTCTGCAGGTTACATGCAAAGCATTAACAGTGCCCTGTCACTAAGACAAGGTCTATGGAAACTAAAACACTCTATGCTTCTTTGTCAAATAACACCAAAACCACAAATGTGTGTTTCAATGCTCTATAATGCTATTTAAAAATCCTCTCACACTTCCCCGTCAAAAATGCAGCAGGAAAAGTGCTTGAAACCAGAAAGTCAGTAGTAGCTTAAAAACACTTTGAACATTTGTTAATTGAGCTATATAATGCTCTGTTCAGACTTTGCAAGAAATAGTGGTGTATTTCTATGCAAGAATTAGCGTATCAAAGCAGCCTCATAAACACAAAATGATACACACTGAGTCTTCACCAAATCCCACCTGATACTCATTTTATGATTTTGCTCTTGGATGCAATGCACCCTTTAACATTTTATGGGAGTAGCATAAAGAGTTGGCAGAAGAATGATTTTAAATGCTTACAAACCTGAAAAAAAAATAAAATCACTCAAACATATGGGCTTAGCCTATATGAAAAATATTTTAGAGGTATTTGTATATCTCCATATGATAAACTTTTTTTCTTTTTGCTTCTACACGCTGTTTGTTGGGCTGTAACATCTTAATTGTATCTTCCTTGTGGTAGGTTGCAGCTCCTGCATCAGCAGAAGCATCAACCTGCCCAGACACTGAGGTCCAACTGCAAGGTTAAATAACCCCTTCTTGGAGCAAGACCTGAAGTCTTCAGAACAAGGGAACCAGCTGCTATTCTGGGGATGAGGGCTGAACACGCTTCCTTTCGAATCATAACGTAATTGTCACTGTTTGAAATTCAAGACAGATCACTGCAATGGCTCTCTTCATGTTAAGACACAGGCATGAAAAAAACACCTTAATCTCTCTAAGAATACAGCCTTGTTGGGTTTTTTTAACGTAATTTGATATGATCTCTTATCATGGAAAACCTACTGGTGAATTACTGAAGCAAGAAGGGCTGCTGGGAGAAAAAGTGACATACAGCTCAGACAGCAGCCTCTTACATTTCACAGAATATTTTAAAGAGTGTAGATACATTTTGCAGTTATTACAGTTTTTTTATGGCTTCATGATTTGAAAGTCTCAACTTCTAGATACGAATCTCTTGAACAATTCAAGAAGCCATATTTATTACTGAGGTTAACTACAAGAGAGAAGAATAAAAAAACCTGTATCTTTTTAGTCAAACCTTTCTTTCTATTACATAATCAGATTCTTAAATATCCGTTCTATGTATAGGATGCTAATATAAAACATTTTCAGATGGGCCATGTTTCAGATTAATAAGTAAACAAAAGCTTTCATGAACAACACATGCTTAATTTGCCTCCGGGACACAACAGGTAAAACCTGTAACTCACACACCAAAGAGCTTCAAAGCAGTTCAACAATAGGTTTTCTAGAGGGCAGCCTTGCTGCTTGGTTATACTTACACTACTAAAAATTCAGAGTAATCCCTTTACAATCATGCCTGCTACTGCAGTAAAGAGTTTTGCTCCTTTTTTTTTTTCCCCTTTTTTTCTTTTCAGGAGGTGGATCTTTATTTTTTTTAAACACATAACTGCGTTTGTTCCACATTCATTAACACATCTGAAAAGTTATTGATAACTCACGGCTCGGCGAATGCGGGGCCTTTCTGACACTCCCTTGCAGATTGATGTAGGCAGGCAAAGATACATTGAACCTTTATAAATAAAACAAGGGGCCAGATTGTTCAGTTTGAATAGAAAAATAGACTCTGCCAGCAATTTTAACACAGCATCTAGAAATACATGTTGACTGTAAAGATTCTTCTATATAAAGACACATCAACAAAGTAAAGTATTTCGAAAAACCCCCACAGCTGATGGCTTAATAGCACTAACCTATCAGGAGTCAAGGAGTTATCAATACCAGGAAATTGCTGAAAGACTCGGGTTCCTTAGGGCAAGTTGGCAAATACCATTTTCACAGACATTACCTCCAAGTGGCTTTTTTTACACCTCTACCACAACTAGATACTGATACTACAGCTGAAATACAGTCTTTTTTCATCCAAGTGGCCAGCACGATAATCACAATTACCAATCTGAGGACAGCACTGGGGGTGAGGAAAAGAAGGTGGCACAAATGGACCAACAACAGCCTCAAGAACACTTGACGCATTTGTATTTTTTTTAAACCTTTATTCTTTCTGCACTGTGCCTTTACTCAAGCATTCAAAAAACTTTTAGAATGGTTCCCTTACAATTATGATTGGGGTATTTACATTTTCTTTTCTACAAAAAGCAATTTTATGCATTTGCTTGTTTTAAATATACGCTGTTTCAGAAGGAAAAGTTTACCAAAATGAAAAGGTGTCATATACCACATTCTAACGGCGATTGAATTTTGTGTCCCTCTGGCAGCTCATTTCCAAGTCTGATAGCCTCAGAAGAAAATGCTTTTATTTCTTAATGAATTTTGTGAGCTCCAATATTTGTACTGCACACTTCTTGGCAAAGACAGAAGATTTATTCTGCTGCTGACCTACAGATGAATCATCCTGAGAGGGTGACAGCCTGGAATGTACATGGGTTGCTGGGGGGGAGGAAAGAATTAAAATCTATGGCTCCACTCTGCACCTGACATTCTGCCTACAGCAAATGAGATTTATGCAGATGCCTTCTAAGAACTAAACCAACACAAACAGAATTCTTAAGCCAAGAATTTCCACAGTACAGCAGGTAACCAAGATGCTACTCCTGCTTGTCCAACTGTAGGGAAGTTGATACTTTTTTTGTATGGTCAAATGAACAAGTGAATGCTAAATCTAAATAGAAAAAAAAAAAAAAAAAAAGCAGCTTTATATAATAAAAAATTAATGTAATTTATGTAATAAGAAAATAATATACCCAGGCAACAAGTAGCTGCAGTCACCTAAGTTTAAGAAGTATTCTTGAATGTTTATAAAGTGGACACTATCACAGATATTTCAGACCTTATTACAAATTCTATTTTAATATGTAAATAATTAAATTAGCTCAGAATAGCAGTTTCTTTAACCCTGCCTTTGAAGAGTTGCAGAATAATCAACTACTTGATCTTTAAGACTCATGCTCAGTAAAGGAATGAAAGTAATTTACCAGGGCATTACAGGAGTCAGCATCTATTACTGTAAGCCATCCCTGTGTTTCCAATTAGATTTTTTCCACTAAAAGCAAAATCATATAGTTGAAAAAATTTACATGGAGAAACAAAAAATTAAAATTTCCCCAAGAAGCAACTGTTTTAGTTTCACTTGAAGTAGTTGTCCCAAACCACATTTGTCTGAGATTACTTTCCAGGTAAATGGAGAACTTTGAAACACAACTGAAAAAGAAAAAACAAAACACCAAGGAAACTTCTATACTTGCACATTTCATATCTTTATGAGCATAAGGAAAGTGCACACAGTTACACAAATATTCAAGATACGATATTCAAAGATACACAAATATTCAAGAGATTACTGGCAGTAATGTAAACTTTCTAGAGGAAGTTTTCTATTTTGTATAGAACATACTGACTACAAAATTAACATCAATATTCAAGACCAGTGCATACTGTTGATTGAGGAACATGCGGAGGTGAAGCTTACAATGTGGATTTGTAGTACACAATTCACTTTGAACTCCTGAGTCTAATCTATTAACAAGCCACAGTGTCACTCCTGTTCAGTATACTTTAATCCCAAAGCAGCAAAACAGGCATCAGCAGTGCCTACAAAGCATAGTAACATGCCTGTAACAATGACTGCTTTGATCCAGCATCTTACTCTTCTCGTGTACTCTAATGCACTACTGTCAACAATCCCAAAGCACTGATGAGAATTACCCTTTAGAATCCAATTGGAACTGCTAATTGCAAACCAGGGGTGCACTCCGTGCACAGGAAACAAAGTGAATTTTCATTTTCATGCCCTTGACTTCCTGAATTAAGATACATCAACAAAAAAAAAAAAAAAGGATAACTTTCCATTCAAATTTTTGAAGCACCAGTCCCAACATGCTGGCAAGGGACTCTAAAAGCTTTATTGAAGAACTACCAACTGGGTGGAGGCAAGCCTTTAAAAACTGTGTATCGATTCCACCGGCAAAGCAAGCCCTGTCTAACCAGTATCCAACACAATTATTTAACCGAGGCTTCTGCAAGCACAGAAGATCCTGTTCCTGCTGCACAGTGAATGGGCAGCTCATTCTGACACTCTGGTCACTAACACCGGGCGTGTCCTGATCCTAACACTTTTAGAACAAGAAATATTTCTAACCAGGACTGCTGCTGTTTTACACCGTGACTGAAGCAACACTCACCAATGAAGGATAGAATGAAACCATCCTTTAGCTAATGCCTTACAAGTGGAACAAGTATCAGAATGGTTTCCCTGGAGGTATGAATATGCCCATTTGCTCCTTCATAAATGCCATTTTAGACAGCATTCCAAGTAGAGAACAATTCCCCAAGTCCTTCATTGTTCCCACCATTTTTAAGGTTTAAACTATCAGAATGTTGTAACAAAGCCAGAAAATAAAGACAATTCACTAAACAGAATCATTGCTCTTAAAACCTGATCACTCCTGATTGACAAATAAAGCACCTTTTCATGAAGATCATGTGTTGTGACTATTTTCAGATTTCTGAGCTGATTTCAGATCAACACTTTGGGAAGAAATTCAGTATATGAGCTATTTTTCTCTGCCTTTGCTGCTGCTCTGTATTTGAAAGCAGAGTTCTTGGAAGAGGCTCCTGGCCCCCTATGCTGGCTCTCAGCCCAAAGCTACTGAAATGGCTACAAAATCCTCAACAGTGATCTATCACAGTTTAAACACACATACTACCTTCTACCTCCAAGAGTGAAGCAAAGTGGAACCCAAAATCTACCTAACCCTGCAAATACCAACATCAACCCTCCACCCATTGTTAAGTACACAGAAATTCTTCAATAATCCCATACTAAAGCAAAGAAATTGAAAAATGACTTACAAGTTCTAGATTACACCTCTGTTACCATATAAAGTGTGCCTCCAAACACAGGAGTGTCACTTCAATTCCTTCCACACAATGAATACAGAAAACAAACATTACTAACCACTGAAGTATAACCTAGAAAAACCAGTTACAATGTGAACAGATGCAAAAATGGTATTATAATCTTCAAATGCAGAAGAAGATGATCTACAACAAGAAAAGCATGCATGCTACTAACAGTTGAAGAACTGAGTTAAAAGACTTCAAACACAGCAGCTCAGCTCAAAAAGCTAGCAGGTGAAGCAAGAGGTGCTGACTGGCACTTCATACTGTGTAAAGGCTCCAGAGATTTTTCTGCCAGTCACATAGCACAGTATTTGCTAGGATGCTTGGGAGAACCTTTCTATAACCATGTGTAAGTCTCAGAAGCATGCACAAATTCACCTCTCTCTTAATAGAATCCAATTAACTTTGCTCGATTTTTGTATTTCCAGACTGTGGTCTAATGTTGAAGTGGTGGCAATCATTTGAAAAACACAAACCAGCACCACATTTCTTGCAGCAGCCAAGTCTTAGCAGTTTCAAGATGCGTGGCACTGGGGCCACTGGGATTTGCTGTGTCTGCACTTCTGTCACAAGTAATGATCCTGCTTCATCCTCTGCTTCCAACCAACTCCTCAGGCTGTCTCCAGCATCCACTCCTGCAGCAAGGCAGAGCATGGAACTGACCCAGTGGAATATGGAACACTTGGGCAAGGCAAGCTGATTCAAGAGAAAATGGGATCTTCCCCATCAGGCCTCTTACAGAAAACTTGTCAATCTTTGCCCATTTAAACTATATTCTGGGGAAAAAAACCCCTCAATCCTGGGGATACTAATATCAATTGTTAACATTTCAATCAGTTTGTAAATGACTCAACTTATAGTTGTGATCCTATCTATAAGGTTCACTCCTGTTTTCAGGAGAACAGGGATGGCAAAACCAGGGTTTACCTAATCATACTGTTAAAAAAGTTTACTCAATTTTACAGCTGAAAAACAATCAAAGTATTAAAAAAAAAGTTATACTTTTCTGTGTGCCATGTACTCCTAAATTATGAGTTCCTGTAGCTCTGGTCAACAAAAAATTCAATTTGAACTAACCTTTTAACTACTGACAAATGGAATAAAAAGTCCTTTAGTTGAAGTGTTAGCAGTAAAAAAAAAAAAAAAAAAAAATCAAAACAAAACCATTCATATATAAGTACATAAATATAGCACCCAGTTTTCAGCACTACCTATTTCTCAATATTTGAAAAACCCATAATATATATTCAGTAATTCATATTTAAAGCCTCTCTAGGTATGGCAGATTATCAGTACTTGAAATGCCATTTCAGAGATTTTTTTTCAGCCTACAGTCATGACTATATTAAAAACAATCAGCTTTTTACTAGCCTCAAAATCAAAGGAACTTCGAAATTTATTTAAATTTTTGCACAGTCCACATCCAATTCAGCTTTCCACTTGTCAGGGAAATGTGCAAGAGAAGGTTAACCTAAGGTGATATGCAACATATTAAAAAAAAAATCCACTTGCTTTTAAATAATAATTAGTAAATGTTTTTCCCAAGTGTGTAAAAGAACCCCTCCTGCCATTCAAACATTTATCTGCATTGCTCTCACCAACACAACTGCTTTTCAGACAACCCAGATGTATTCTTGTAGATGCAGCTCACTGGCCAAGTCCTGAGCAGCAGCTGCCAAGTCCCCCGAGTTTCACTCGGGGTCAGGTGTCTGTCACATGGGCCAAGGCTCCTCTAACAGAGATTCTTTTTCGTTAATGTTCTGACAGCTCAGTGAGTGGTTTTTGAATCACTGTGACCCATCCGGAGCCGTGCTCTCTAGGTGTTCTTGGAGCTTAACAGCAAATGCATAAACCCACTTCATCACTACTTCCAGGCTTTTCCATTCTGGCCTGACACCATTTTCCGTTCTGACACCAGTGATGAGTCTGCACATTGGCCCACAAATTACAGCCTACAGCTGATCTCCTAAAACCATGTTCGAGCATCTCACTGTGGAATGTTCAAAACCATTTTCAGAGCATGTTCATATTTTCGACAAATGATACTATAACCTAAAAGGGGAAAAAAAACCCAAACCAAAAAAAAAAATCCCCTAAATGGCATGGCCGCTGGTTTTAAATTTACCTCTGAGTTTTTTCTATTCCCACTGAAAAGATCAAATGTTTGATCTGCCTTTTCTATAATATGTAAGATTTTTAAGCCTTCATATTCCAGGCTTCTTAAACAAACCTACCAGACTTTGTCAAGTTTTAAAACTAAAAAGCACTTTGGTAATATCGAACAATATAAAACAAAAACATTGCCCAAGAAAGGTTATTTTTTCAGAAACTCTATTTTAAACTCTACTGTGTTGCCAGGCAGAGCAAAATCAAAAGCAATGGGGACAAGTGGTGGCATGAAAGTTCTGATCTACCAAGAAATTAAAAAACTGGTGCATTCTAATGAGAAGTTGCAATTTACATGTTAACAGAAACAGACTATTTGTGTATTTGTAATAGGAATATAAAAAAACCCAACTACCCCAAACCCCACTATTCTCAAGGTTAGCAATACTTCAGTGACCTTGAGCCTGGCCTTGGATTTATCAAGTATCCAAAAAAAGGTTAATTTTCATTTATCTCCAAAAAAAGGTTAATTTTCAATGCCTGTGTACAATTCAGTTTAAATAATGCTCTAGCTTCAATTAACTTTTTTTTTTTTTTTAAACAAGAATGGTATTTGACACAGAGCTCTCCAACTCAATCATGGAAGCCAGTTTTACAAATGGTCTTTTCTCCTTATCCTTCCCCACCCTGCCCATCTTCTTCTAAATGCTTCCTTTCTAGACAGTTCGTTTCTGAACAGTTCAGCACATGCGGTTTGGGAATTACAGGGTGAGCACGAGGAGGGGAAGGAATACAATTATCAATACAATAACTGCCTTCTTACAGAGAAAAAACAGCCCGAAATGGCTTTTCCTGGTTTAGACATCAGTCACTTAACGCTTCTGAGCTGCCCTCTCAAGTAAATGACACTCTTCTCCCACCATCCAACAGAAAACACCTTCAGAAACTCCACTCCCCATAAACCTGTGTAGTCCTAGGGCAGCATTAAGACAAGGATATAGATGCCAACACTGGGAAGACTTGAGCTTCAGAAGCATAATGCTACTTCACCAAGCACTTCGACAGACACACACAGCCACAACAGGATATATTGGAAAATCTTCTGGAGCAAGACAAAACCCCAGATCAGATCCTGTATGATAACTGACTAAACAGCCTTACTCTGGAAGACAGTCTTTGCAGAACAACAATTTAGAACTCAGCAGAAAGCATTCATGATACAAGGAATATTTGTAAAACAGTTACATTTATTCGCAATTCTGGATTATATTATAAAAAAGCTGTCCTATCACATTAGCCTAGTGCCAAGAGATGGTCAGGACATACAAGGTACATCCCACTTCCCACATCCTACTCGGTGCATGGAGAAGCAGGTAACCCTAAATTAAACACGAAGCTTCAACAAACTAACACTCTGCAAGAGTGAGTACAGTCTGAGTACCACATGCAGAACATTTAAATTATCTCTAATCGCTGCTTACCCTCGGGCGCAGTATTCTCTCCTAAGTTAAGAGCTGCACGGCGTAACTGGAACTGCTCTTTCCTAGCAGCCCTCCCAACTATCTGGATTTCTGGGCGAGTGCCGCCGGTTCAGATTTTCAAGCTGATCGCCACGCATCCCGACAGAAACTGCGGAAAGCTTCACACAGCAATACTCTGCACTGTGTGAGCCGCAGAGCGATCTGAAACCTGACCGTACACCTCGCATCTCCGTCTGGGTATGACTGCCTCCAGATGTTAAGCTTTTACTTGGCTGTTTAGGGCTTGTTTTTTCAGAAGAGTTTGTCCACTTGGGTCACCCCCACACCGCCTTTTAGAAAGCAACAGCCATACCCGCCTGCCGACTAACACGCTGGTTTGCGCCAGAATCCAGACAAACGCATAAAGACACAAAACCCCACCCTCCTCTACTGAAAGGGCCGTTGCCCTGGGGGGATTTTTCGGTTCGCTGTATCCTCTCCTCGACGATCGAAACCTCGCCAGCGAGCCTCTCTCCGGCGGGAGGCGGGAGGGCTGCGCGCCGCGGACACCACCAGCAGCGGCCCTCCAGCAGCCGCAGGAGCGCCGCCGGCAGCTCGGCGGGGGAAGGCGCTGCCCGGCTCCCCCCACGCCGCCGCTGACGGTCCCGGCAGCCCCGCCCCGCGGGGGGTGCGAGGAAGGGCCTCGGGCCTGCTAATGACGGCCAACAGCGCCCGGCGCCGCCGTGACCTCCGGGGCCGCGGCGGCTCCGACCCCTCCTCCCCGCCCCGCCACGGCCGGGCCGCACTTACCGTCCCGGGACGTGCCCATGAGCTGATCCAGCATGGCGCGCATCTGGGCCTGCGCCGACATGTTGAGCGCGAGAGGGCCGGGGCGGCCCGGCCGAGTCACGCCGACAGCGGCCTACAAGGCCCGAGGCGCGGCGAGCGCTCGGCCCTGCCCCTTGCGTCACGGGCGGGGCCGCTCCCCCGCCGCCGCGGGGGGAGGGAGGGAGCGGGCGCTGCCCCCGCCCGGCTTTCCCGGTGGGACGCGGAGCGGGAAACTCGCCTCGCGCCGCAGCCGGTGCCGCCGCGCTCGCGCCCCCACACGCTCCCCGACTCCCGCTCCCTCCCGCGCGCGCCGGCGGGAACGGAAGCCCGCGCGCACACGCCCTGCGCTCCTCCGTCCGCTCCGCGACGTCAGCGCGGCCGGGCCTCGGCGCTCGCCCATTGGCCCGCGCCGCCCATTGGCCCGCCGGCCCGCGCCGCTCGGCCGGTGACGCACCGCGCGGTGAGCCTCCTGATTGGGCTGCTGGGCTGAGCCCTTGGGGCGCGCTGATTGGCCAGGAAGGCCCGCGTGGCCGCGGTGACGTCACGATCTCCGGGTCGGCGGCGGCGCCGGGCGGGGCCGGGAGCGCGGCGTGAGGGCAGCTCCCGCCCGGGGACAATTCCCTGAGGGACTCACACCCGGCACCGCGGCAACGGCCCCGCTCCTCTCAAGTGCCGCGTCGTGGTGAGCCCAGTTACTGTAATACCCCGCTTATCGGAGAGCCGCCCTTAAAACTGAGGCTACTGCCATGTACGGCTGACGATTCAACTTTACAGGGCACCCAGGTCCATTCAAACAAACAAACAAACACCCCCACGAATTTTACCCATTCTAACTCCTGCATTTTGTGACTCTCCCTTTGTCAACAGCCGGATCGCCATCTAGTGTCCAGAAGCCGTCACCAAGATCAGTTCTAATCGTCCAGAAGCGGTGCCGTGTTCAAGGTTAGCTCCATACGAGTGAAAAAAGGCAACACACAACCTCCTCTAACAATAGCCCCCTCGCCATAATTACCTGTATTTCAGAATATTGCATTGAAGATGCACTTCTGTAACACGTTCAGGAAAAGATTCTCTACTCAGTGCCCTTCAGCTAGTTAGAATATGCCCTGGCTTTGCTTTTTTTTTAAAATCTGAATTTCCTTCTGTTACTCATCACTTTGGATGGAAGGAGAAGTAAATGGAAGAGACACCAATGCTTGCTAGAACTGTCTGTTTACTGCTTTGGCATGCTTAGGGGAAATTGAGAAATTACAGCGACTTTTTACACCAACACCATGCACACTTTAGTTCCTTCTACTCTTTGAAGAGCATCTGTGTCTGGCCAAATGATCTTTTTTTTTTTTTTTTTTTTTTTTAATTTCCCTTCTCAAGCAATATACTATAGAATGCAGCAGTTTTCATTGTGACACAAGCAGTGTGTCACCGCCATTTTCATTGTATGGTGACATCCTACAACTCTGATCTACTGACCTGAAAATAGGCTGATATTTTCCCACCTGTTATATCAACACTTTCCATAAAAAAAACCCAAAAAACCAAAAAACAACCCAGCAAAAAAAAAAAAAACCACTGCTAGTGAGACACTGTAAGACTTGCAAACTGGAATTTTGGTCAACAGAACCCTAAAACTTGTAGTTCACATCTTGCCTTGCCTAAGCAGCCCAAATATCCCCAGTTCTAAGGATCCATTGTGCCTGTCCACTATCCTGTGGGGATTAAACCATCCCCAAGTTTTAAATACAGAGGAAGAAGTAGACTTACATGAATTAATTCTATTTGCAACGCGCTTCTGACAGAACACTTTGTTTCCCCTGGCAGTAAAAAAAACCAAACACACTCTTTAAGAGTTGCTTCAAGCTTCTCCCGGGGTAAACTTCACATTTTTTAGCCATTTCAAGTCATTCTTGTTAATTTCTCATGTATCTTGCACACAATTCAACACTCTTTTGTGAACAGCAACAACTCAAGACCTTTTATAAAAAGAAACTTGCCATCTCAGATTTGTGAGATGAGTGAGAAAACACAGTCCTGTTCAGCTTTTTTGAGATTTAGTGGGTGAGGGCAGCACAGGAAGCTGGCAGACACGCAGCTGACCTCTCAGGGACACTGAGCAACACGTAACTCCTTCAGAATTCATCTTTCTGAATTGCTGCTCACTCTACTGCTCACTCACTGCCACAAAGAAAACCAGAAAAAAATCTTTAAAATGGAAGAGGTTTGTGCCAGAATCCACCGATGCTCCACAGAAGAGACATTTTTCTTGGGAGTGTAGAAAATCCTGCATACACAGAATATGGCTGGAAAATGCTTCAGTAAACACCGGACAAATTCTCTAGGCTGGAGAGAGAATTTGAATCACGTGGAGGAACCACGAACCCCTGCCTGCAACCCCTTAGACCAGCAGCTCGGCGGTGAAGCCTGACATGTTTTTCCACTGCAAACATCGTCTCTGTCAGCCCGTGGAAAGGTGCCCGTCATAACACACATCCACAACGACAGGACGGCCGTCTGGGAAGCCTGATAAAGGGAGACGGGATTGCTTGTTTCCAGCTATGGCCTTTACACCATAACCTAAAACTGACAAAAGGCCCTTTGTAGAGAACCCAGCCCGTTCCGGGAGCTCCAGACATTTATTTATTGAGGAATGAACACTGAACGCAGCACTCGCGCCTCAGCCCTTCCCTCCCGGCTGCTGAGGCAGTCTGAAGCCCACCAGTCCGGCGACCTCCTGGGGCGACCGCTCGCCCTTGCCGTGGTACTCGCGGTGCAGGGCCTCGTGCTCCCGGACGCTGCGGAGCAGGCACAGGTAGGTGGCGGCCTGGAAGTGCAGCTCCTGCTGGGCCCGGCACAGCTTCTCGCTGGTCACCTGCGGGGAGCGGTTGTCAGGGCGGCCCCGAGGCCTCGCCGAGCCCCGGGGGCTCCCCGGGCAGGGGTAGGTGAGGGAAGGCCGCGCGTACCCGGTGGGCGCGGAAGGCGGCGAGCACGTGGCGATAGGCGGGGGTGTCGCGATAGGAGCGGCCGGCGGCGTGGCGCAGCTCGCGCAGGAGCGCACGGAAGGTGCGCAGCGGGGCCCCGAGCGCCGCCATCTTCCGGCCCGCCCCCGCCGCGCCTCGCCCTCGGCCCCCGGCAGTGCGGGCAGTCGAGCGCCGAGCGAGCGATCACCTCCGGCTACTCTCTGCCGTCCTTCCCCGCCATTTCAATCGGCGCTGCTCAAGCGCCGGAGGTGGAGCGGCGAGGCCGCGGCGTGCCCGCTGCTCGCCTGGCGCTGGGCCCTACGCCTCGTCGCCGGGCTGTGGTAACGGAGCGGGAGCGCCGGGAGCCCTCCGCGAGGCGCAAAATACGGCGGGAAACCGAGTTGGGCGGCGCGCGCGTCCCCTCGAGTTTCTGAGGTGTGTCGTTTAAAAGGGGGGTAAATCGCCCTGCGGCAGCCAGAAGTGGACGCCAAAGAAGACGCCCAGGAACCGCAGGCCCGAGGCAGTCGGCGACTCACAGGCAGCCGGAGAGCAAGAAAAGTTACCCACCCCAGATGGGACTCGAACCCACAATCCCTGGCTTAGGAGGCCAATGCCTTATCCATTAGGCCACTGGGGCTAGCACGAGAGGAGAGGCTCTCTGTACGTACTTGTCCCCTGTGATGGACACGTCAGAGCGCGGTGATTGGGCGGCGCCGCCCCGGGAGGCGGGGCCCGGCGGGGGCGTGGCCTCTCAGGGCGCTGGGAGGCGGCGGCTCGGGACAAAGCGGGGCTCCCGCAGGGAAGCGCTCCCTTCCATCCCAGCCTTCGGAGGTTTCAAAACGTTGGTCCTTGCGCAAGGCTTTGGATCGTGTTGCCCTTCCCCGGGTGGTTTTCCTGACTAAAGGAGCCCCCCCACCCCCCCAAAACCCGACAAAAAGCCCCAAAAGGGCCAACCCTTCCAATGAAACCTTTTCCCCTTTATTTTGGCGAGAAAGCAAAGACGCAGGGCTAATATGTACATTCCTCTTTATTTAATACAGCACAGACACGTGACACATAAAAAAACAGAAAAGTACACTCAAGAAAAAGCCTGTCGCAGTCGGGGACAGGGAACAGCTATGCCGAATTGAGTAAGGCTCCTACTGCAGAACGGGTCTGCCGGCAAGGGTGGATCCCAGAGCAAAGTCTGCCAAAAAAAAAAAAAAGCTTGCGCTCCTTTCAGGCAAGCAGAAAAGGGCAAGCCCCTTCCAGAACAGGTGAAGGCAGCGTTACCTGCAAGGTTTGCAGGATACGAACCCCAGGACTGTGTTTTGGATCAGAGCACTGGTAAAATGAAATGCTCTCCAGTTATTCTAGCAGAGGGCCAATAGTCCTGACCTCTGAAAGCATTGGACTGCTCAGGGATAGGAAACCTGAGTACCTGGAAGGAGGGAAAATGTCAAGTAGTCACACAGAAGAGAGTTAAAATTAGCCCCCCTGGCAGGGCTCTGCTAGCCACAACTGGGAATGTGCAGGGAACTGACCGGCTTCCCAACTAACAAAGGACTAACAGCCATTAAACTGACCAGAACAATATACGCATTTGGAACTGATGCAGGCTTTTGAAGCAGCAGCTTCTTCCTTTTCCTGCTTCAGTTCAGGATGGAGATAAAGCAGGCACCAGTTCCTCTGGCAAAGAGCCTTACAAACTTTTAAAAAATTAAAATACAAAAAAGGGAGACAGGTGTATTTACAAAATCCATGGCTGGTACAGTACATCATTTTTAAGACACACTAAATGCTACAATCTTTCAGGTCCTGAGATTATTACCAAAAAACCCCCTGAAAACAAAAACAAAACCCCAACAACTCAAAAACTTGTGTTCAGGTCCAGTTTTATAAGGAGAGAGGAAAGAAACCACACACTTAAAACACAGTATCCCTCAAAGTTATTGGAACACACCTCCCTAAAAATTCCAAATGAAAGTGGTGCTTACCACCCAAATGTAGCTGCGTTTGGTTGTTTGGGCTTGTTGTCACAAGAGGGGAGCATTTCACGGGGCAGTTTCCCTAGAGAGCTCAGCAGGTAAAGCACGAGGCTGTTGGGATCCTCTCTCCATCCTAAGCCCCATGAGATCCAAAATGCGCCAGTGTTAAAAGGAGGAAGGTGACCTTGTACAAATTCATGCTGGACTGAGTAAAGCATCACAGGAATCACCAAATCAAACGGGTTTGCCATCCCGTAGTAACTGTGCTCTCCTTTGTTTGAAGCCGAGAAATGCTAAGAATTCTAGCTGTGATTTAACATGCATTAATAACAAAAAACCCCCTCCTCCAGCTTTTTGTTCTGAGCTCCCCAGTGAAAAGCAGCAAAACAGTTTCTCAGCCCTTCATTGTCTGAGGGATCACAATAAGTCAGGTAGAATTAAACTGGCTATATCCAAACTTGCTTATACATATACATATATATACACATATATATATATGTATATATATATATACACACACACACACATATACATAAAGTGACACCAAACAAAGGATATGGAGGCCAAACTGCTGTTGAGGGGATGAACCCCACTGCCATTAGCTGTGACAGGGCACTGTTCTTCACTGACTCTCTTTTATCAGGCAGGCCTAAAGGGATTTGTACCCACAACTGGGGGTTTTTTCCCCAATGAAGTAATCTGAACATAGAGATTTTGTACCATCAGAAGTTAGCATCACAGATGCCCTTCCATTATAAGCACCTGACTTCAAGCTAGAGAATGACAACTTTTGAAGGACTACTCATTAAATGCTTCTAACTCTCAGTAAAAGACGACAAGTAACAAAGCACATTCACAAGGATACTAGTGTAACTGCTAAAATATAGCACTCCTCAGTAGACTTTTGGGGGGTAAAAAGTAGTAGTTATTTTTGGTTGGGTTTTTGTGGGTTTTTTTTTTAACAGCAGTCCAAAAATAAAATTTCTCCATCTATTTTCAGTACAGATCTTGATAACTATGCAAGAACATGGTACTAATTGCTACATGATGGAATCACCTGCAATAAAACACATACTACAGTTCTCATCTCTGCACTAAATTGTTATTTGTAGTTACATACAAGAAGACTAAAAGACCAGTGAGAAATACCTGGGGACTGTGATTTAGTTGTTATTTAGCTGCTAATTCCCCTTGTTTAGAAACAACTTTATTTCAGGCAGAAATTAATTCTGGAAAGAAACCAGGAATATCTCATGAGTTTCTTCCCAAATCCAATCTGTACGTTAAAAAACATTTCTGCAGCTTCTTAATCCAGTTGTGAGAGCTGAATATTCTAAAAAACTCTCAGACTAAAACCTGTCACAAGAACCAATTTTTAGCTTCCCTCTCAAGCAACTTCATGACACTTGACACTACATGTTGCACCAGTGAAAGGGTTTCTTTTTTAAAATACAATTTTTTTTTTCATGTTAGCAAAAAGTTCTGCATTACAGACATTCAAAAATACTCAAATTTCTTTGGGTAAAATTTCAATATTTGTTAAGAGGGATAGCTGGGGAAAGGAATGCATGTAACACTGAAACATGTAAATACTTATCTGCATAGTTGATATTAGTGACTACTAATCAAACTAAGGCCTTATCTGGAAAAAGCTGAGAACACAAGAAATTTTCTTCCCCCACTCTGGTGAAATCTTCTAAGTCTCAATGGAGCTCTGTCTACCTCGGCAGCTGCTCAGTTTGGCCTATGATAGTGGCATCTCCTGACTGGCTTTGGTTGATTCTCTCCCTCTCTTTTTCTCTTGGTACTAGACAGTAGCAAATATGACTATTGATAAAAATGCATCTGCACACATTGCTAGGAAGAAACAAAAAACCCTTTTAGTATTGTGCATGATAGGAACATGTGCAACACAGTGTATACTGCATGGTTGGGATAATCTCACCATAAAGAAAAACTTACTAGCTAATGGTTATTGTTTAAGAAGGAGAAAATAGCACTGGAAGAGACTGAAATACATTTATAGATTCAAAACATGTTGGTGCTTGGGGAAGAACTACAGCTGTCTAAAATGGTTACAAAATACACGCCTATATCCTCGACTACTGACAAGATTAGCACAGTTTTACCTACGAGTGTGCAAAAACAACTGCAGGGAATCTTTGTACTTCCCCTAGTTTGAGCCAGTTCCAGGCCACATTGATCTCTCAGCATAACTCACAGCAGCACCAGGGCTTTCTAGAGCCCCAAAAGGCTATTAGAGTAACAAGGGATCACTGCATCAGAGAAAAAGGATGATGAAGCCTCACCAAAAGTTTCCACAAAGCATTCCCCCACACAACACTTCTCTTCCCAGTGGCCCAGTAAGTGTACTTCTGGCTGCTTATTTTGGCAGTGATTTCTTACGCCCTGGACAGACACAGATTTTTTTACAACAGCTGCATTTGTTAAAGACTGCAACAGTCAGCCATCATCACCAGCTGGAGATTCCTCACCCCACCCCAGATCAGCCTAGGACTTGTGTTCACATGGAGAGCGTATGTGTTCAAAAGGAATTAAACAACCTAACTGGTGAATGTGGTCAAACTTCACTGAAGTAACTTCACTGATGCACCTGAGACAGATTAAGAAGCCCCCTCAACTACCACTCCAACTGTCTAAGCTACCAGCAACAGTCCTGTCTTTGACTAGCACCTTTAGATTGGTAGGAGAAATCCACTTATGGCCTAGTTTACGTAACAGGTTAATTCAAAACGTGTCAAGATGAGCCAAGAACTAAATTAGGCTACTCTCTGCCACAGGAACATATTTGGTACTGTATTTTCTGTTTTCCACACTGGTTCTCCACCCATGAAAGACTCCTAATTCCATTCCAACTCTGTAAAATGAATGCTTCCTGTTCATATTGCTGCTTAAAATTAGATCTGCCCTAGGGGAGGCACATCACAGAACTAGAACGGACTAGTGATGCATATACATGTTACCTTAAATTTAGCACTTGGTCCACAAGTGAATTGCTAATTTCAGGTATTCATGTTTCTAATGAGCATAAGTTAGATAGATCCTCAGCACAAAGCTGTTAAAATCACTAGATCATCTATTGCAGATAGCTAATTTTGTCTGAGAACGAGGAAACAAGCACAGATACTATTATGACGGTTTATCTGCAGCTAAGAACACATGAACTTACTTTACTGTTCATTATAGTAAGAGAAAAACCCATTAATGACATCTCAAATTGACAAGAAGCACAACTAGAAAATTAAGTCCTGGTGAGTGACTTCTGCAGCATGTGAAGCATAGCTAGCTTTAAGCTCAATGAGCAGCTGCACTCTTGCGGGTTTTACCAAATTCCTTCTTACACAGGATGGTGGAAAGTGCCAACTTTGGTAAATATGAGTATCCTTGCAGTAACTGGTATCAAGCAGACGTGACCAGCTGCACACAAGATTCTTGCAGTTAGTCTCAATTCAAATTCGTTGCAAGCTGCTATTTTAACTTGATTTAGCCCCCAGCTCCCTAGGGCTGTCAGCCACACATCTCTGCCACAAACTCAGTGATTGTGTGAAGCAGTCCAGCAATTAAAAAGGTTGTTAAGCAGGGCCCATAACGTTTTACTCATTACCTAATTAGGAAACAAATTCAAAGCCTTCAGAGAAAAATGCAAGAAGTTTCATTCCCATTAGCCACTTCCTTTCTCTCATGCATTTATGCACACTCATGCACACGCTCTTTTATTGTACTGCCACCTTTGCACAAACGTTCAGCCTTGAAGTAGCATTTAACAGAGCCAGGAGAATGGAGAAGGATGAACAAGTTTCAGGAATATTGCTTATGTGTGTGTGTGTGCACACGTGTGCATGTGAGAGAATGCACAAGCACACAGAACCAATGCCACAGTACAGCAGCCATGAAGTTACACACATTACACACTCGGTTTTGTTTTCTTTTCTTTACAAAAGGGGAAAAAAATAGTATAACAGCATAAAAGCCATCTTGGCAAGCTTAAGATTTTCCTCCAAAATGCTTTACAGCACTTCAGGATCTCTGAGAAAAGTTTAAAGAGGGTAGGGAAATAAAATTAAAAAAAAAAAAAAAAGGCACTTAAAAAAAGGACAAAGGCCTGAATCAAGTAAGTCTTGAAGGGTAACAGCCATTTCACCAGAGCTTGGACCAATCAAAGTCTACCAACCTTTTCTAAAATTTCTATAAAATTAAAATTGCATAAAGTGTTAATTAAATCAGTTGTTTACCTAATGCTTTAACCTTCTGGTTCATTTTATGACAAAAAAACAAAACAAAACAAAACAAAAAAAAACCCAAACAAAAACAAAGCAACTAACAAACCCAAACAAAAAACCAAGTGTCCCTTTAATGATTTTCCCCCCAGTTCAGCAAAAGATGAAAGGTAGGTGTGGGAGGAAGCCTTCCAGAGTTTGGCTTGGCTGTAGGTTTTCCCTGCAATGCCATCTTCAAAAAAATCCAGAACAAAAGCAGAAGAGGGACCACTGTGCTTTCACCAATTCACTCAAAAACAAACAAAAAAATCAAAACAAAACCCCCATCAACCCAAACACCCTTCTAACCCAACTGTGGGCAAAAACTAATCAAAAGAAAACAAAAAAACCCCTGTAAACTAGATTAAAATTTTGCTAATAAATACAGCCAAAAGTTCATTTTACAGATGTAGCAGCAAATGTGATAAAGTTAGTTGGAGTCCAAGGTGACTCCCAGAGGGTTACTGGTTCACACAGCTGATGGCAGCTTGGGAGAGTTGCAGATTTCTTTGTTTTCATGTCCTCAGTGGTCTTGCACCAAGTGGAGAAGGAGTGTGGAGGAAGGGTCAGGTGATGGGACTGCAGGAAGGAACAGGTTTTTAGTACCCGTCCCACCCCTAAATCCGTGCATCAGACAGCTTTGATCAGATTCAAACACAAAGCAGAACCCAAGTAACTCAAAAGTTACTTCTGATTAGCAGAAAACAGATGTGAAACCCACAGCATCCGCACTTGTGACTCAGCTGATCAGTATTTAGACATGTTTCTCAAATCACCAGAGAAGGCTGGACAAAGTGACTTAGGCCATTTGTGTCTTGGAATGGGAGAACACTGCAGTTATAGTCCAAGGTATCAGGAAACTCTGCAGCCTGTTTTTCATCTAGCTTGCCTTCTTTCTTTGCAAGAGTCTCTAGTGATTTAAAATCATTAGTTTTTTCCAATCATGGTTTTTGGGACTTTGGATCATGTAGCAGGGAATACTACCCAGACAGTTTCAACATCTAAAACCTATGTTTGAAGTTATTGCTTGCATTTGTTTGGGGCTTTCAGAGAGCTTGACACGTTAGCTCATATACAGTCCCCAAACCAAGTTCAGCCCTGCTGCCTGGAAAAGACAGCTCTACTTGGCTTTCTTATTGCTTGTGAATACTGAGGGTTTACTTAGTATGTACAACTACAGTATATTTATTAGCAAAGGCCCTTAAAAAGTAGAAAAAACCTGGGGGGAGAGGAAGGGAAATGTCTCCAGAAGAGCTGCTGTGCAGAAAATAGTAAAACATTAACCTAATGTTGCATTCTAACGTTGCAGTAATCTTTCCCATCCTGTCTATGCTACCTGCATGGTCTCTGGGAACCACCTTACTCTTTCCTTTGATTTGGCCTTGCTAGTTTAACCAGGGAGACTAGCAAACAGCAAGTAAAGGGTCCCCATCCCCAATGTTATCATTCAAAAGACGCTCCAGGAGCATAATGGCTAACAGGAGTGTAATGACTGAAAACAGTCACCTGCTGGGAGGGGCTGTTTGAACCGATGCCACAAACAATGTATGGTCATCTTTGTTTTCAGCAGCCTAGTATCTATTTCCACAATAAGTATTATTTTACTTGTTTCCCAAGACTGAGAAGCTCAATAGGACACAGAGGCAGGACTATTCCTACCCTCAAGCTTTAGAGACAATACTCTTCAATTGAAGATGAAACATACTTCCAGGAAGAAAGGAATGTTGAAAGGGAATTTGCGCTGTAGTTATAAAAGGCTCCAAGTCTCCCAGTCTAAAATTTCGGTAAGTATGAAGACAAAAGATGACAATTTGAATGGGATGCCTTGATGAGGAAAACACAGAAGAGGTAGAACTCTCTTAGGACAGGGTCCTTTAAATATATTGCTGCCCAGTGGCTCACTGCTGCAACACCCTTAGCTACGTGCATTGTTACAGTTCTCAGGTTTGACACAGTTCAGAGAATTAACATCCTCCCAGAACTGTTGGGCCTCAAAGTTGGCTTCCTTCAACCCTTCCTGGAGAAAAGAAAAAAACGTCAGATGAAGCTTGCACTCTAAATAGTTTATGGTATTTTGACAGAATCTGTGCAGTATTAATGCCAGGGTCTACATAGCTGTATGTGTTTCAACTCTAAACCACAACGGAGATGCAAGCTTATCTGATCAACACACCACATACAAAACATTAGTGCCAGCTAAAAAGCATTTAATTGGCAGATGCTGTGGAGTGAAACTAACAAACTAATGCATCTTAATTCAATTTGTCTTTCACAGAAGTGTTGTGCAAAAACATTTATTGCTGAGCTCAACCCAACATTTTTATTCTAAATACACAATATATATTATTTTAAATTTATGTATATATATTTATATAAAATTAAAATGAGCTCTAAATAGAAAAGAAATTGTTGTCTGATCTAAGAAAAATAAATCACATGTAAAAGAAACAGCCAATCTCTAAGTAAGCTAGCAAAAAACATTGAAGATTCACTATTCTGGGGTCAAAGTCTCTCTAAAAGGTGTGAGATAACCAGTAGTGTCTGGTTCAATCTCAGGTCAAAATACCAGAAAAACTATTTACTAAGAATTTTAGCATATCTGGTCAAAGGAATGTTTCAGGGTTGAAGGAGAAAGGCATCATACTGGTTTATTTGCTCCTTTTCCCTATGACTTATTTTAGTTTCTGCCATTCTCACCTTTTATCTGACAGCACAAGGGACTCAAAAGCAAAGTTCTGTCATAGTGTCGAAAGTGCAACATGTGCTGGATACTCCCTAATCTTACACGTGAACTGGTTGATGTATTGCTATCAAAGAAAAAAACCAAACAAACACAAGAACAAAACCCCCAAAAATAGAAACAAAAACCCCCAACAACAACAAAAAAATCAACAACAACAACAAAAAATCCCTCAAAAAACCAAAGCCAGCTCTGCAGTCTTGTGCTACCATGTAAGAAAGAGTTCAGGTCAAACTCCCCAGGCCAGCAGGGGCTGGAAATGCTGGAGACAACCCACTCAGCCCCCAGAAGAGAAGGCACCTCTGGTCGCTTTTGAACGACTCCTCTTTGGCTAATGCCTGAAGCAGTATTAATCTGACTCTGGAACAGGTCACAATCAGCTTTCTTTAACTAGCAAATCAATGTAATGCACGGCTTCTGGGAAGAGTTAGATAAAAGATGAAGCCTGAGAATGAGAAAGAACTGGTTGTGGTTTATGAAAGACATGAATAGAGTATCTTTTCAGTAGCAAATAAGCACAAGGTAAAAGAAAGTTTAACAAATGGAAATACTGAAACACTAGTGTGATTTAAAAAAAATGTGGGAAAGAAATGTTAGTCTGGCCAATAAAAGGTGGGGCTCTTTTCATGTAAATGAATTTCCATCCTCTTCCTCCCTTAAATAAGAACTTTGTACTAAAAAAGCCCTGAAAATAAATCAAACAAATAGTCTGTGTCTCACATATTGATGTACCAGGAGATCTGTTTTTGAGGACAATTAATTCTCTATCAAGACTGCATACGGTAGGCTCCCCAAAGCCAAACAGCCTTCTAAAGCTGGATAAATGCCCATTATCAGAAACTGCATTATAATTAAACCTTTAGACAAAAGCAAAGTATCCCAGCACCATCTCTATCCTACATAACCTTTGGTCCACAACTGTTTGGTACACTCAGGACCTACACAATCTTACACTGGGAACTTTGGGCACTAAGGACGTGGATGATTCCACCTCACACAGTGAATGGAGAAACCTATTCTAGCTCCTTTCACCATTTTCACTCTTCATTGGACTTCACCCAGAAACAAAACATTGGTGCTGCTGTGGGTTTGACGATCAATTTCTTTTAAGAGCCAATCAGAGCAGATCAAAAAGGTTGTTTCTTTAGGCAATATCAAACTATGACCAGTCTGCATGACCAGGAGGACCAGTCCTCCTTTTCCTTCTCTCTTCGATCAAGTATTGTTTTATTTTTCTTCTTCCTCTCACCACAGTGCTTAGGATCAGAATATGTAAACATTGACAGAAACAGCAGCCCTGTGACAATAAGCACTTTCCCAACTGGGCAGATTCTGTCAGCCAACCAGAACTGCTTCAGCTCCCTTGCTTGCCCAGAAGTCACTGGTTTTTCCGCTGTAACTTAGTGTCCCCTTTACTTTGGCCTCCATCTGTAGTTAAGAGAGAAACAAAAGGGGAGAATAAAAGCGTGAGTGATCTTTTGGTTTTTGTAACATACAGTAAGTAGGAGAGACAGGAATTTGGCAAGTTCAGCTTCAGCATCAACAAAAAGTACATTGTCTTCACCGAGTGGAAGACTTTGCGTATTTTCTGTAGTTCATTTATTAGAAATAGCGTTGTTGAAACCTGCTATATCAAGTTTCATACCATAACTGCCCAATTTTTAGGTACTAAGAACTCTCAAATGAAGAATGAAGAATTCTTCAAGCCACTGCCACCCTTGGCATTCCTTCTCCTGGCCCCCAGAAAACAGACTATGGGTGACAAAGAAATGTGTACACTCTAAACTGCACCTTCTAAAGGGTTCTGAAAATTTTCCTGCTCTAAACCTTAAAAACGGAAAAATAAAATAAATGGAAAAAATTAAAATGTTCTGCTTCAAGTTGCTCTTCTCAATCAAAATATGCAACTCCCATCAAGTAAAAAATTCCTAAGGAAAGCAGGTACTCCATTAAGAAACCATCCCACCATTCACACAGGAATATACTTTTATAAGAAACATGAAAAGAGCTTTTAGCTGGAAGGTCAATTTCTCCTTCAAAGGGGAAATGAAAATTTCTTAGTGGAAAAAGCTTTATGCAGCCTACAAACAATCATGTTAGTGTCCAGTAAGTACTATTCCTTTTTTCCTCACTAGTTGAATTTATACACTTCAGTTTCTAAAACTGCGCAGTAAAGCACTGAAATTTTTGAATTTTTTTTTTTTGTTTTCGACATTGAAGAGAAGTAGGGAAAAAAAAAACCACATCCAGGTTCCAAAAATACTGCTACAATAGAGTAAGTTCTGCCAGCTGCTCCCAAAGTTTGTCCCCGTGTTGTGTTTTCTTTAAACTAAGTAGTGGTGTACATTATATTTTAGTCTAAGGCAGAAATCTGACTTTTAACTTAAAATAACTTAAAAATAAGTAGTAAGAAATATATCATGTCTTTACCTGTGTAAGCTTGCTGCAAATGAGCAGGCAGAGGTGAGTGAGACAGTGTTGCTGCATGCTGAGCACCTGGCTGTAAACCCTTCAGTAAGTCTGGGGAAAAAGAAAAAGTTTTTGTTTTTATAGTGCAGATGTAGTAGCAGGCTTATCTCCACAACAAAGAATAAATACCTGATAGTATTCTGATGGCTGGAATAAGTCAGAGACAAACCTAGTCAAATATAACTGAACAAAAGCCAGAGCAAGGACCATGCCTTGCTACTGGGATGCAACTCTTCATATCATTTTGTTTGGCAGAAAGACCAATATTTTACGTGGCTTAAGAACATAAATAGCTTCTTTATAAGCAATCACAAAACGTAAATGCCATCTTGGTTGATAGTTCTTCTTAACACAGTTGTTTGATATCTGAGATTATTGAGTTAAGACTACTTTGAGGAATCACCATATTTAGTCTCTTGTTTGAAGTGTGACATTTGAAGACTTTTAAACTATACTCCCTTCTAAAAATTAAGTATTAGAAGTTAACCCCAAAAAAGTATGTTCAAAACTAAACATATACTGTGAACACAACAATGAAAATAAGCTTATCAAAGGTGATTTATAACACTTTGGTAATTAGGTGAAGAAAGTTTTTACCAGTGAAGGTAATCTCATTTCCTCTCCCATAGGGATTTTCATGAACCAAATCTGAGTGCCCCGGGACTTTATGGCTTCCCTACTCAATTTCCATTTAAAAGATGCATCTTCCCTTATAGTGTCATTAACTCCACTCACTCTGAGTTAGGCTGTGGTGGAAAGCCGCTGAGGTAGATCCCGAGGTGGTTGTTGCTCCAGCTGTGTCTGTCCCAAAGCCAAGCAGCTCCAGGGGAAACTGGAAGGGCACAGTCACAGGAACAAGGCCGCCCAGCATCCCAAAAGGAGTTAATGGTGCAGATGTCACGTTCTGACTGGTTACAGACAGGGGTGATGCCATGAGAGTCAGAGGTGAGGCATTAGCCAGTAACGATGCTCCTGCTGTTGACTATGCAAAAAGAAAAAAAAAAAAAAAAGAAAAAGAAAAAAAAAGGAGAAAAGAAGCTGTACTTCTGTACTTCAAGATTTTTGAAGATTTGAATTGTATTCTTTAAGGGTATAAAAATCATAAAAATGAACTATTCCCTGTTAAGTTTTGCTCTGTTAAGAAGTGTATTAAACTATTAATGAATATTCACTTGTCCACCTAGGAAGTCTTCCCAGCATTCATTTGCTAAGCAAGCACAATTATATAGCAGATTCAGACATAAGAGTATACATAAACATCTGTCATGGTTTTCTCATCAGTCTTACAGGTAATTTCCTTGATGTCCTTTCCAATTATGCACTGGGTCCAGTGCATAAATTATCCAGTGCGGACATGAAGTTCTTTTGAAGTACAGTATTACACCTCTCCCCTTTCCAGATCTGGGTCTTAACAGAACATTATTTCTAAAGAGGTTGCAGAGAAACAATGAATTCTGAAAATTAAGATTCATATGTAAGAATCCCCAAATTCAAGAAGTCATGCTAGCAAAATGCATACATACATATGTATGTAGAGGTGTGTATGTACATGTCAGAGGAAAAGGCAAAGGAAAATCTCTCCACTCTAAATATCCAAAATGAAGTTAAATTCACTGCAGTTTTAAAATAAAAATGCAAAATTAGCCAGAACATTTTAGCTACAACAGGTCCCAAATCACATTAATTCCTCTAACATTAGATAGGCTCATTCTTGTTTAACAAATCTTTCTTTCACTACATATACAGTAATTTCATGTTCAGTTCTCTAATTATCTACTACAAAACAGTTAGTATAGAAAGCACTTTGAATCAGACTCCAACTTGGATATTGTAGGTATTTGAAATAAAGACAGTCAGAATGGAACAGGATTTCAAATCTGTGCATTTTTACAAGTAAGCCTCAACTAAAGCCAAAACTTAGAATCATTTTAACGAACACATGAGCTTAAAATGAAAACGACATTTCACAGAGTTCTGTAATAATAACTTAGAGAAAAAGCAAAGATGAAATCTTCCAGCATGGATAAAGTTTTTATTAAGTTTTTTTATTACCAGTTTTGGTCTTAAGATGTTCTGATGAAAGCACCTAAAGAAAGAACACTTGCTTCTTACGAGAAAACACAGTATTTTAAAACAGTGGCCCTGAGAAGGGCATTTACCTACACATGATGTTCATAGTAAGTGTTTATATTGGTCATCTTAAAAGGTATCAACTTCTACAACATACTCTATCCCACAAGTAGAAAAAAAAGAATGAAAAGTATCAACACACTATTATTCTCCGCTGCCTTTAAAAGTCCTAATTTCACAGTAAGCTTATGTACAAAAAAGGACAACAGTTCATTGTCTAGGTAATCTAGTAAAGGGCAACAAAACAAAAGCCATGCAGTAACATTTTGCAACTGTCAATCTCTAAAATGTCTGAAAACAGAAACTTTGTAAAGTGCTCTGCCAAGATCTTGCTTACTCACTCAAAAAGGAGGGAAGTACACCGAAGAAAAGAGCTACAGATCATGCCCTAAAGGAACTTCAGATATTTCTATTTAACTCATGTACAATAGTTCTTAAAAGGATTCATCCTGGTAATGTAGATCTGAGTAATTAAGATCATTGGAAGTCTAAGCCAGATTCTGCTCAAGAGAACTAATGGTAGGTAGAGCTTTTTAAGGAAATCACACACGTACTCTTTGGCTGTGTGTCCTTAAGAGGTAACTTTCCGTGAGACTTCAGCAGGTATAAACTCGCATTTAGGTAAATAACTGTGTCAAAGTGGAATGGAAGGAAACACTTCTTGGAAGCTTCCTAGTTAAGAACACCTTTATTATCACATGAAATCATCTAGTTTCATCTTAAATGTAAGCAGACCAGAATATTATAATGAGCAATGCAGGTACCATTCTCACCTGCTAAAGCACCTCAAATAGGAATTAAATACCTGAGGCTTTAAAGGAAACGAGATTCACTTTCAGTCTTATGTGAAGAGGAGTAACTAAGTCCCTAGTACATTGTACCTAACAACTCGTCTGGGACTGATGTCGGTTCAGCAGCCAGCTATTAGACCTTTATAGCTAAACAAAAACCTCTGTGATCACAAATCTCTTCCTTTTTAGTGTACTTGAACTGGGAGGTAATTTCATTCTAATCTTTCCTTGAATATACTCCACTGATCAAGCTTCACAGTGCACAGTAGCAACAACCATGGTATAGCTTGTTTGATTTCATACTGTTCTTCTGAACCATTTTTAGGTTATCAAAATAATTTCTCAAGTGCCAAAAAAACCCACAAGGAAGGTCTCAATAATTATTGTAGTGATGCCATATGCTACTCAATATCTCTAGCTGATTTACTCCTTCCTATATAACAACACACTTTCTTTTGCTGTATTACAGTATGGACTCCTGTTGATTATTCACCACACATCCCCACAGTTCAGTGCTCTTTAGCAGGACTGTGGCCAAAATGCATTTTATTATTCAGGTGATCAGTGTTTCTAACTGAAAAATTACTTGCCTTCAACTACAGGAGGGTCTGCCAGAATTCATCTCATCATCCAACACAACACTGCTTACTTCCCTTCTCTGTCATCTTTAAAGCACTACCACACCCATTTCAAATTTTTTTTCTACATCACAGCCATTGCATCCACTGGATTCTGCTGACTGCACCAGGAAGAAACAACTCTCTTCCCAGTTCATTCATTGTGGCCTTTTTGTCTCCTCCAGGCACCTTCCAGAGAGTACTCAAACTGCGCTGTACTTGGTTCACTCTTCTCCAGACCCTAGGTGGTACCTCAGTGGCCTGTACACAGCACACAGGCTGTGGATTTTTCTCCACTCAAAGCACCCAGAGCAAGTGAACGCTGTGTCAGAGCCTGCCAGACTTTTATTGCTGACTTTTTCAGCACAACAAGATGAAAGACCATAGAAGTGTCTTGTAAAAATCGTCTTCCTCCTGTTATTCAGCTGCCTTAAGAAGAATTTGATGGCAAACTACAAGATTATAAAATATTGCCACAAGTCAAGTACACATCGCTCCCATGCAACAGCATGTGCAGTGTTCAGAATAATACAAAGTTTTTCATTTGCTGTACACCAAGAATATATTTTACAGCAATACTACTTTTCTTAAGTATTGATGACTTCAGCATAGAGAGCACTAGAGAGAGGAAAATATCAAATCATCTCAATAATTAAGCATTCCCAGTAAGAGGAACACAACTTGGGAAAGCAGGTTGTCTTCTGGGTAAATAATAGGTTCATATGTTTTAGAACAACAGCATTTTCAAAATATTTGTTTTGTTTGATTTTTGCCTTGTCTCTAGTGATAATGTAAAGCTTTCAGTTTCCTGGGTATTTACAAGTTAAGGGGGCGTCTCATTCAGTTTGATTAGACCTTATGAAATAAAATACATACTCACAAATACAAAAGAAAAACCCTTGCAAGTGTTAATTTCAACTACAAGTCTTGAATGACACTAAACCACAAGCAACTGAACTCTAGTTCTGAGGTTAATCACAAAGCCTGACAACAAATGTATGAAGCCACCTTTTACATTACCACCACCATTACAAATAGGTATATATGAGAGAATACACAAACCAAATAAAATGCAAGTAAATACCACATCCCCTGAAAATATGGTCAGTCACACAAAGCTTACATTTTCTAGCCCTTTTAAAAGAAAAAAAGTGAATTCTTTTCCATAGTATAGACCAAACAATTTACAGTGAGCACTTGTTCCACACTGATCCTTGCATTTCACAACAGCTGGAAATGTATGTTCTTTAGTGTGAAATTGTTTCATCAGTATCAGCATTACGCTCAGAAAGGTAAAAAAAATAAATTTATGACATTTACGAATCAAGATAAAATAGACTAAAAATGTTCACAAAATAAATGTTATACACATTAACGTAAGGCTCAAATGTAAACTTGTTAGATGCATACCTGCACGCTGGCTGCTACAACTGGAGACCCTGAGGCAGAAGATGGTCTGTGTGGAGTTGACAATTGTTTGGTAGCACCCTGTGTTCCACTTCCTGCTCCCCCAGACAGACTAGTCCTACTAGCTCCAGTTGAGTTAAGGTTACTGCCTCTGCTGGCAGGTACATTCATTCCAACTCCACCCAGATTATTTTTACCAACAGTTCCAGAAGGAGAAGAGTTGGGCAATTTTGAAGAAGCCTGAGGGTTTTTTGCAGGCTGAAGGCCTGAGGTGCGATTAGAAGACAGCAAATTCACTGTGGGAGACTGCCTGCTCATATTTACACCACTGGTCTGTTTATGGAGGGGATTGTTGCTGGAGTGACTACTCTGGGAAACTAGTGCACTTGAACTGGAAGAACTGGGTGTTGTTGCAGGCCTGGGGGATGAGGTGGACTTGGATGAAAATTTAGGTGATGCGTTGGGCTTAGGTGTCACAGAGGGCTTAGATGAAGTGAGCTTGGGAGAGGCAGCAGGTTTGGGAGAGGCAGCCATGGAGAAGGGAGGCTTGAAACCCTGGGAAGAAACTTGTGACACCATAGCCTTGGCTAAATAGTTACTAGAGGTAGAGGTGCTGGATGTTGTCCGAGAAACCAGTGGGTGAGACACTTGAGAGCCAGTTCCGGATGAGGGATTAGACAAAGGCAGGCGATAGAGGACAGACTTTTCTTGAGCCTTGATGACTGGTGATGAGCAAGAGAGTTTTGGATTACTACTCAATTTCACCACAGGATTGGTCTGTGATTTACTAATAGTTGCTTGTAAGGGAGATACATATTTCTGTTGTACAGCTGAATGCTGGTGCACCTTTGGCACTTGTGATGTTGAGGAAGTACCACCCTGAGCCTCAGCAGATGATACCAAGATATTAGCATCCTTGGTTCTTTGAGAGGAGGTGGAAATAGCTGCTTGAGTCTTAGAGGAAGAAACGTGAGTCTGAGAAGACGAGGAAGCAGCCTGGATCTGACTTGACCTCTGTAGTCCTTGTTGAAGTAGTTTGGCTGGCAAAGGCTCTAAAGAAACCTTGGGATTTTGAATTGAAGATCCAGCAATAAGGCCTGAAGAGATACCAGTGTGAACTAAGTCCTGGGGTTTCTTTGGTACTGGCCCTGTGTGACCAGCAATAAGACTTGATGAATGGGATGTTTGAGTGGGCTCTACTTTCTTTGAAGTTGCCAGAGGCAACTTACTCATAATGCTTGCTAGTTTCTCTTCCCTCAGCCCAGGGCGAGGTCTGGATGTTGGTGTGTCTATGGTGGACCCAAGAGGTGATCCCTTGGCACCATTATTAATAACTGCCAGAGCATCAGAAACAGAGTCCAGTGAGGGTGGGTGAAAAGAAAGGTCTTCATCCAGTGAGTCATCCAAGCAGATCGTCTCCGGAGCTGCTGTGCAGCTAGAGCTGGCTGGGGCGCACGCAGCTGCACTGGAACTCAGTACAGTAGCACAACTTGAATTGACTGAAGACATACAGGTTTTCTGTTCTTTTTTTGGACTGGAGTCCTGAAAATTAAGAGATAGGAAACATCAGGTTTAATAGTCTTTCTGAAATCGACTTAAGGTCATCTTTAGTGTAATACTTTTATTCAGTAAATTCCGACAAACCGAAGATCTGATATTGAAATTTTCATATTAAGATATATATATATGATATTTAGGTGCTGGAGCCCTGTGTGCTAATTCAGTATTTGGATTTAAAAATCTAGCATTGTTGCTCCACATAACTAAAAGTGTCCCATACAGTGAAGAACAATCAATACAGTGAAGAATCAGGTAGCTAATCTGATCACTTAGTAAAACCACTACTGAATTAAGACAACACCTGGTCAAATGAGGACCTCTATACTAAGGTGTTCTTACAACCACGCCGTTTTCCAGTGTTGCCAAATTTAACACAAACTGAAAACACACAAAGCACACATTCAAGAATGTGAAACATCACTGGAACTAGTAGCTCTTCATAGTCAATTTTGAAAATACTAATACAGCTTAAAGTGGCAAAGCTATACACAAGTATTTTTGAAGTAATGCACCACCAAATCAGTAAGCATTGCATGACAGAAACCTTCCGCAAGATTTTTTCAGGATCAGAGGCAGAAACAGGTTGTATCAAATGGTCACACTGGACAATTAAGTGGGTATTCAGATATCTTAATAGGCTTTTACCTTCACTTTGGGTTTAGGGGCCAGAATCACCTTCTTCTTTGCCCTAAAACAGAAGGGATAAATTTCGCATCGGAAGACCAAAAAAAGGCATGTAATTTTCATTTTAAGTGTTACCCTGATTATAATCCAATAAACTAGAATGATGACTACAGGAGTCTGGCTTTAATAATAAAACATCCTTGAAATGAAAAATGGTTTAAAAATACAGGGGGAGGAAAAAAGCACACTGTCAATTCATTTTCTGGTCATTTCTCTCTATGTAAATCAATTGCAATATCAACTGAATTGATGATATAACATGACATACAGATCAGGATATATCCAGAAAAATGGATTTATTTTTCTGATTTAGAGAAACTTCAAAATATCAATTAATTTCAGTCTCTTAATAGTATGAGTTTGTCTACTTAGCAGAGCTTTGTCTACACTGTGAAGTCTTCTTGAAGAGTAATATAATTTCACTTTTTACATTGACATTTTTGTCCCTGAGGAGGATGCTTCCTATTCTTATTTATTTCAAACCAGATAAAACCAGTTGTCCTTTCCCCTAGACAAATGTTTTGTTGCTTATCAACTGTTAAAACAGTTGCAAGAAGTCATTTAGCAAACTGTCAGATTTTCTTCTGCAACGTACATGCGCAGCAGTTATGCAAGTAAGGAAAGCATTAAAGATTATTAGTTATAATAACTAATTATTATAACTTCAACTTAGAGGTTCAGCATTTCACACTTTATTTCTTCAAGGGCAATCAGTAGATTTACATCTTCTAGGCAATTTTTGATTCTTTCCTAAGCAACTAGAAATAACCTGGTTAAAAAAAGACTTTACTGTAGGTGGACCATGACTCAGTTTTGATGTTACATAGAAGAATATTCTGTTAATCATATTTATCACAAAAGTTCCAATTGGGGTGTTATTTGAAATTGTAACAATTTATTTGAATTCTGACTGAATGTGGATGGCTTCTGAGAGGCACACAGTTGTCTGAAAATGAAGAAGATAAAATCCCACTAAGATACACAGACTTCTGTGATTAGAAAGATTTTTGAGGAAAAGAAAAAAGCATGAAATACTGCAGTCTGAGTTCAGTTTAACATGCTGAATGCCAAAATTTAGGCAGTGTGTAATGCTTTGAGTAAAAGGTATTAATTCAAGAATTAATAACCTCTGAAGTTATCTAGCCACTTGACATGTGAGTGAAAATATAATGCCACAAGAACATTACAGTTTTAGGCCTAAATTAAAGTATTAAAAAAATCATAAACATCACTTTAACTTCAAACAAATCCCAAAAATCATAAACATCACTGTAACTTCAAACAAATCCCGAAGTACCCCCCTTTCCTTTTCTCTGTCTAAAACAGGTAGCAGGAAGATGAGAAAAGATGCTATGCACAACCTAAAGAACTTAGCAAGTTGAAAACACTATTATACTCACGGAGCAGAAGTGAGGTGATTGTGAACACTTCGGCTTTCTTTAAAAAGCATCCTAAAAGGGTGGTGAGAAAAGAAACATGAAGTGATTTCTACAGCAACAAACAGCAAACGACCACCAAATACCCAAAGACCCTTTAGCTGTCAGAATCAGCCTTTGATTATCCGTCCTCAAGGGAGCTAATGATTACTCTGTGATTGCTGTCATGGTATAGGTATTGGCATCCATAAACAAAAGAACCTAAAAAATTTGTAATAATTTGTGTTTATGCTCAAAATACCTCAGTAAACAGCCAAGCAAAAATCAACAAAAGAAAACATTACTTCCTTCAACTGGACAGAAGAAATATATTTTGCACACTCTCTCCTCAAAGACTAATAAAATATTTCAAATATAAAATAGAAGATTACTGTAAACCCTTCACACTACATGCCCAACACACTGATCATAGGCATGGGTTTGTGCTTTTTTTAAAGGACAGAAGATAAAAGTCAGAACACAGTAGCCAAGCTTGCTTCTAGTTTTCTTCAGTACTTCTAGTCCTGAAAAAACTTTCACTGAAGTTTTTGAAAGTTTAGTAAAAAACTTCAGGCTGTTGTGTATCATTTCTCTGACTTCTATTACACTAGACTTACACATACATACTCCTACAGAGCCAAGGAATGGCAAGAGCCAGTATGACGAATCTCAACACTTCACTTTTGAAGTGCTTCACTTCAAATCTCAACACTTCACACTTGAGTGCTTTTACTCAATGTTTTCAGCTCCTGAGTTCCCAAGTGGAAAGTGAAAATGACTGCTGACCTGTATCTATCCTACAGCTTACTATTCAAATACAGCTATGAATAGACAATGGAAACTTGGGCCCCTTGTTTCCAGATAGGCAAACTAGGACAAGACAACATTTTCTTACAAGCATTGCCATCATATTGCTGCTGACCACATAATGAACAGCTGTTTAAACAAGAGCTTTTCACCACTGATATACAACCTGCAGAGCTGCAATAATTACAAAAAGATCGGAGTTTCCAAAAATCTCGTTATCTGGTCAGAAAACACTGACATCCTCTCACTGCAGTTCAGTGCCTTACTTCTCAGATTCTATTTCCAGCTCCATTTTCACACTTTCTTCACCATACAAACCTCCAAATCTGTATTGCATCGTTCCATCAGAGACTACTGAATGCCTGTGAAGAACATCATGGAGCAAAACCAACACTCCTCGTTACGTGTTCAATGTGACACTTCCCAACCTATACAGCTTCTCCAGAGTATTTCCCTCCCCATCTCCTTCCTTCATGGTGCTTTATGTATTCCATAATATTTTTAAATTGGAAATGAAAATTCAAAATCAAACACAGGCCCCAGTAATTTGCAGCATCATCCTTCAAGGTTAAAGACAAAATTTTAAGTACTATAAAAGGACCGAAATCATAGACATGGTACAAAGAAAGGACAGAGCAGTGTATGAGATTCCTTCCAACCTTAACAATCCTTCGATTCTGTAACTTCCAGTTATGATCAATACCTTACCTCTTGCTTCCTTATGAAGCTATAACAAACATAAAGGAACAGTTACAGTTCCTTACAGTACATTAGAGTTAACTTTGAAAGTGCAAGAAATTTTTCTTTTAAGCTAAATCCAAAAAGTTCTGGTACCATCGGCCTCTTCTGATTGGTAAGAATTCCTTAAAAAATACATGGTCAGTAGATCAGTTTCAGCATTAAATACTTATTTTTTTCCAGTTTATATATCTCCTTTTCACTTGAGGCTATATATAAAAATGAAAAATTATAAGCCTTTAGCATAATCCCTAACCTAGTATCCCAGCAAAACAAGCATCCAGAAACTGAATTATGTGCTGTATTGGGAATTACCACTGCCAGACTCCAGGAAATACTTTCTTTTCCTCTTTCCATGCCTAACTGATTGGCTGCAAATTACAATACATGACTTCCTTAATGGAAAGCAGGAAAGTGCCTCCCACTAGACACAGGACAATTTGTAAATCATTAAGGTATTAAAACCACCCAGTTAGTAAATGAAGTCTTGCTGGTCAACAGGAAGTTATGATCTGTCACTTGTTGGGGTTGGTTTGGTCTGTTGGTGATTTTGGGGGGCATTTTGGCTTTTTGTTTACTCTTTTATTTTTGAAGCCAATTGTATGGATAGTTTAAAAGTTCATGGAAACTTTCAGCAAACAAATAATGGAAAGAAGAAAATCATATGTTTTATGGCTTTCCAATACAAACTTTTAATATGCTTCATTTCTATGCATTCTTGAATCATCTCACACTCTCTTGACTATTTCTCCACTATCATCAGTGATCTATCTTCCATTCTTAAACTAAACTGGGACTCTCAGTCTCATCTAATTCAATAAAATCTTCATAAGCAGATAATATCTCACTCGTTAGCATACTTACACAAAAAAAACCTGTATCACTGAACAAAAATAAGTCAGCTGTATGCCAGGAAGTGTAAAACTTCATTTGTTCCTTCTGTTACTATTTAACCAGCTATTTCTACACTGACTGTTCTAAGAAATATCTCAGTACAGTTATTTTTACAGCTTGATGCCAATTTAACTAAACTAAAATTAAAGTATTCTTGACCAAGTTGATTAGTTTTATCATTTAGCTTTTACAATTAGGTTGAGGTTTGATGAAATTATCTTTTGCAGTGGGTGGTGTTACAGAAAGGAAGAATTCAGGCCGAACCATACTTGCTTCTCATTCACTCCAAACCATTAAAAATCTCTGCCAAATCTGTGTTTCACAACAGCTTACTATTGCTCCCATTTTATTTCTCCCTCTCTTGTGAGGCTGTTTCTTCCTCTGTCTGTAAGAAGCAAGTATAGAAACTGGTGTACTTTTAACTGCTGTAAAACAGAGCATCCCAACTGCAAACGAGAAATAGAGAGCAGAAACCTTTAGTCTATTGTGAACGCTGCTATCAAAATTCTAGCTTATAATTTTAAAGCCTGTGTGAGCAGTCTGATAATGCAGTGTTCCAACATACAGGCAAAACTGATTTCTAGATCATTATCCCTTCCTATATCACATAAAGAACTTCCCAAGCTGTTACCCTCCCACCTCATACTTCTCAAATGAAGCCTCAACGCTTCATGCTGTGTTAGAAGCATCAGTAAATTCAGTCTCTAGGAGATGATAAAAGCCAACAGCTCTCCAAGGGAAACAGTAGGGTTTTTCACTCTCAGGCTTACATATAAGAGAGAAAATTCATTTTAGAAAAACTTCTGTTCTAAAACATTCCAGCTTCACAAATATACTCCTAAGTCCCGACCAATACCAACAGTACACAGTTGAGTCAAATGTAAGAATAAATACGAACCAAAGAAAGCATTAACACCAAAATGAATAGATAAAGCAGGTATCTTACCTTGCCTGCATCCAGCCTTTAGGCCAAAGTGGTTTCACTTCCGTTTCCATAAAGGTTTTGAGGTAATCTTCAGCAGACTGACTTCTATTTGGCTCTAGCTCATAACATCCCAGCTTGATCTTGACAAGATTACATAACAGAGACCTGCAAAAAGAAACAAAATAAATACATTGAAAGACACAGTCCTTCCTGCAGAAAGAGGCTAAGAAATTGAAGTTGCTGTCCATGGATACTTGCAGGAAGTGCTCAGTTCCAACTGTGTTTATTAGAATTTTGTACTGCACAAGTATCACCACTAAAAACTGGTATGGTTTACCATGGTCACTTCTCCATATCCAACAGACTATTGCTCTTATTTTCATCCTATTACCATTTTGTAATTTGTTTTATATTTTCTTTCTGGTTTTGTCATAGCTGGAACATGTTCTCTTACTTTGCTCACAGTGACTTGTCACCTGTCTGAAAGGAAGTGAAATCCATTCTACACTGAGTACTTTAACAGAAGATTCTTTCTTGCAAGGATTTCATCTTTTGTTCTTAAAAACATAAAAGTGCACACAGTTAAGTAACATCAGCCTTTCAGAGCCTCCTGAATGAAAAAAGCAACAGATTTAAATATCTCTCCCCTTCAGGTCAGTCCAAGCTGCATTGCTTGTAATTAATTTCTTCTCTGTTGCCTTCACATACTAAAAAGATTCACTGAGAAAAGTCGACCAGCCCCTTTTAGTTATATAAATGAATATACACGCACACACACTTGTACTAAAATTATCTTAGATCTTCCATGAGAGATTCCTAATTTAGAAACATCTGTTTGCTTCCAAGTCTAGATTATTTAAATAATAATCATCTCAGCTTTCAGAAAAATCAGTTCTAGGAAACTAAACTCTAGTAACTGATCATTTCATATAAGAATCTGTGCTACTCTTGAAAAACAACACAGAATTTGTGTTCAGAGGGAAAAGAAGGGGTTAAGATTAATGTATTATTCTAGTTGTTGTTGGACTGGAAGGCTTGCCAAATCAATACCACAAATCTTGATGGCCTGTCCTCCTGTGGCAGAAATCTCTAGTGCTCATTGGTATTTTGTAACGTATTCCTAGAAAAGGTGAGAAGCAGTTATAACACTGCTTACCCACCTGTTCCTTGCCTAAAGAAGCTCAAAGTCCTGCAGACAGAAAATTCTCATCTATTTGGACAAAGCAGAAAAACAAGCAGTGAAACTTGAAAGAGTTGAACACAGGATGATTTTCTTTTCAATTACAGGTGTTTCACCATTACAGAATTCCAGTTTGCCTATTTAACAGCAACATTCTTCAAAGCTTCTCTAAGGTGTCATTGTGGGAAAACTTATTTATTTTATCATGTAATAATATCCTCTTGGACATCTCTTTATAAAGTCAGTGAGAATACTTAGTGGAAAAGATAGTTTTGTCTTACCTCACTGTGTCATCCCAGTGAAACTTCTTTCTGGGTCCAACAACCCTTTTTCCAGGTTTCTCATCATCATCTTCCTCTGATCCATTTTTCTCTCGTTCATCTTCTGCTTGCAACCTACAGTTGGAACAATTATTTTCTTTAGAGCTATACTATACAGACAAAATATTTAATTGAACAAGGAGTGTCATTCTAGGTGTTAGGGGGAAAAATAACCCAGAGAAGACCTATTTTCAGATTTTTTCTATACTTCCCTACAGGATAAAGAGTTTAATCTCCCTCTCCCCACTGCTTTATGGTTCTCAAACAAGTGAAAAGGACACACTGTAGAGATGCTTTCACTGATGCCCCTATAAGCTTCAAGCAGTGGCTTTACTGGGAAGTGGCAGGATACCTGTCAAACTATCAATACCTTTCCAAGTCTAAAATTAGTTAGCTATGATCAAAACAATTACAATGAACAAGGACAAAATAGATCAATAACCTCCACACACTGTCCTCCTCCATTTAAGCCACTGTTTTAGCAATCAACCAGTAATCCTTCAGATTATTTTTTCCATCAAGATCTACCTCACTCAGTTAATGGAATTTCTCTCTGGCATCAGACAATAACACACAAAATGAATTATTTTGTACAATTCAAAAAAGACACCCTTAAACTGGAGCTGATTTTCTGAGCTAAGGAAGTAAACAACATGGATTCCAGCTGGGCTCTAAATAGGCATGCACAGCCTCCAGAATAACCTACTTGGCATTCTTGGCTTGATTGCGGGCCTGACAGTCTTCTTGATATTTGCATAACTGTTCAGGCATGACGTTACTGACAGCCAGCTTCAGCTTCTGCAATGGTTCTCTCAAGCGGTCATCCTGTGAAAAGAAGGGCACCAATATAATCCTACTGGATGTCAAATAAACAGCATTTCAGATAGCTTCAGGAAAATTTCTGGATCACTCCTACAGTAACATTCCCAGCACTATTTATGGACTGCAACAGACATGTTCTACATGGCACTCGAATCATGTTAGGGGCAACAGCATTATATAGATGCATGTATGTCTCACGTAAGTCTTGAGACCAGAAACAACAGAAGACAGTCACAAGTAAATGTGTCATGAATATCCCAAAACATTATGGCGTGATCTCTAAGTAAAGCTTTTAAATTAAAATAGGGAAGGGAAGAAAACTTAAACAGGGAAAAAGTGAGATAAATTGACCAATCAACAGCTCAACATTTGCAAGTAAATATACTATTAATCAGGTTTCCAAAAACTGTGGTATAAAAACATCCTAGGTAATGAACAAAATATGAATATATATTATATTATCCAAGTATTAGATTGCTTATTGAAAAGGACTAGAATATTCTTTTATGTTTATCTGCTTAGAAATAGCATTTGAACCTCTCTGCCTCATTAGCAAGAGCCAAGACCTCCGCATTCATCTTCAGGTCCTCTGCAAAATTTAGTCCTGGATTTTAACTAAAGAATCCAGTCAGGGTACTCCAGATCACAGATAATTGTTTTTCTGTTGAATAAAAATCTTAAAGTAACTGGAAATAGCATACGAAGTATTTGTAAGATCTAGTAAAAAAGGGAAATTTGAACAAATAATACAGGCTGGGTCATCTCTTATCCATCTAGCCTTCCTTTTTTCTTGACACAAAAGTAAATTAAAAAATACAAATTTTAGCCTACCATAACCGTTATTACTGTGGCTAATTCTGCTGCTTTGATACGTACCCTGTGACTACAATAACGCTCAGTGATGACAGCAGAAATACTCCTTCATAGCCTGTACCCAGCTTTCAAGACGAAAGCACTTCATTCTCAAATAAAAACTCTGAAATACTTAAAATAACTGTTCCTAATGTAGTGACAATACCAGGTATAGAGAAAGAAGCTTTTACACTTATCAACTGATCCAAAATCCTTCGCTTAATTTAAGGCTGTGTGGCTACTGCCCTACTCCGCTGCATTTAGCCCTCGTCACTGTCACATCATTGACTCCTGCTGGAGCTCCTCTCCCCGTCATTACCTGGACATTGAGGTGTAACTTCTTCAGGCGCTTTATCAGCGTGTCCTTATTGCACGGCACAAAAGCCTCCAGGTGTGAGTACACCCCATTGCGGAGGGCAGGGTTCACCTCCTGCAACTGCAGCTCAATACTGACAAACAGGAGACACTCGGTCAGAGACGCACTCCAAGATGACATCTGAACAAAAGCCTAAGGAAGCTTTGGAAGCATAGCATGTTCCAACTAGGCATACTAAAAATAGTAGCTAGGGACACTTTGAGATAAGCTTTTTTATAAAAGGAAGAAGTCCTAATCAGTGGCAAGAAACCATTCCTATACTTGTCCAGCAATGTTGAACACTCACTCAAATTTAGTTTACACCCACCACCCTGAATCAAAATTGATACAATTTGACTGTTATAGTCTTCTAGAGACTACTTTTGCTTCTTAGAATATGAACACAGATCTTTCTATATCAAACCCTTAATTGAAGATTACAGAGAAAAAAAAAAAATCTAGCGTTCGTGCTCATGAAAGCTGAAGGTGTTTTGAGTTACAAAAGTGGGAGACAGGAGCAAATAATGGTAATTTTGTTGAATTTTACACATGAAGTCAAGGACCAGGGCACTATAAAACATTTTACACTGGATAAAGACAGACAGGCATGACAGGAATTGTATGCACATAGAAATCTCTTTAGCTAATAACTAGCTTAGACCGATCTACCTTCATTGACTTTTAAGGGCTTTGTTGGAACAACCTCAATAATACTTCCTCTTCTGTACTTTTCCTTTCACCCCCTTTCCAAAAAGGGAAGGTTCTACAGATAAGCACTTACTCCAGAAGAATATTATTCATGTCTTGTGTGAAAAACTTCTTCCTGCCTTCTTCATCAAACATCTTGGCAGCCTGGAAATGCAATAAAAAAAAAAAAGCATCTAAGTTCATAGAGTATTTTGAACCAACAATTTTTGTATCTTTACTTTTACAGCCATATCATATTCCTATTTCCCAGATAACATTACTTGGAAAAGAATAAAGAAAACCAAGCTATTCTCAGTTGTTTAGAAAAAAACCCTGAGGATTGTTATTGTTATACTCAAATATACACACCTTGCTCTAGGGCAGACAATCATTCTGTATAGGATCTGCCTGGATCACTGGTGTTAACAGAGTCATCTTTTGAATAATCATTAAGAAAAAGGTAGATGCTTTATCACCTCACCACCTCCAACATTCTACTATCTCTGTTTTAAAAAAAGAAGCATTGTTTGACAGGTCATGAAGGCAAAAGTATTAACTAACACATTTAGACTCCATCTTTTTCTACCTGTTACGTGCCTCATCCAGTTACATATTCCCAGCTTTCTTAGAGCTCTCTCAAACCTTCACTGCAATGGGATTATGTATGCTAGAGGAACACCTCATCCCTCTTTCCTGCTGCTGTCCAGTGTTCTTGCCATCTTTAGACTTTATCTCTGGCATTTTTGTGTGGTCTCTTCCTGAGTCTGCCTGGGGGCAGGGAAGACAGCCTTATTTTATAAACTTACTTGCCTTTATCAGAAGTTTTTATTGATCTCACAGGAATTCCCATACAGAGTCACTCTCTTTGTTCTTATCACCTAGATACCTTTTCCCCCCACAAGGAATGACAGCTCATAGGACAAAATGAATCCCCTGTACCATTCCACAAAAATCAGTAAGAACTTCTCTAGTGTACATCTTACTCTGCAGAATTTTAGAAGTCAAGAAAAAAGAGCCCCACTTTGAGAGGCCTGTCATCATCTTCCATGTTTGCATTGGTACCAGACAGCAGTATCTAGAGAAGCTAGAAAATTATATGCATACAGAAAAGTAGGCAAGTGTGGTATCATTACAGTGACTGACAAACATTAGAGGCAGCCAACATGCTATGAGGCTGAATATTCAAATAGTTAAGCATCTTTAATTAGGTCTTAAAAAAACCCCATAGAATGACTTGCAACAACACAGCTAAAAACTACAAGTAAAGTGCAAGTGATTAAATTAATTTATTACTATTAAATACTTTCCTTGCTCTTTGTAACTGACCCATTTGAATTTGAAAGAAAGATATTTTCTGAAAATTGCGAACTCTACAACACACAGGAAAACAGTGTGACACTGTCAAAGCTGTAAGGCAGCCCATTGTCTGAATGCTTTATCACTTCAGTCACGAACACTGATACTGGAGTTTAAGTTTCTGCAAGGATTGCATTCCACCCATTGTTTTCTACCATAAATTCAGTCGCTGAGGGGATGGTGCTATCTGTTTAAAAATACTGAAGCATTTGTCCTGCTGAAATAATTAGAAAGGTTATAGATGCCTGCAAGTGACAGGGTACCAAAAAGACAAGTCAGAAAGTCTTAAATATAGTGCTTTTACATCTAATTAACACAAGGATTAGAATCATCATCTGGTTTATATAAAGCAGAAGGAAAAAGCTTTAACATTTTAGTCCTAGGTAGACCTTGAAAGGCAATTCCAGCATTATACTATTATGCCAGACAGCATTGCCAGCTTTTAAAGAGAGCAACACTGGCAGATTCAAGAACTTCATCACTATTACTAACTATGCTTGGGTTTTATTTCCAGAGCGATAATCTTGACAGTGACCTTCGACATAGGAAAAAACCTCTTATTTACTTTCCTGCTTGTGTACAATATTGCCTTCTGTCATGGTAGTTCAAAATAACCCACTCAGGGAACTAAAACACATTAACCTACCAAAAGAAGTCAGAAAGTTTTTACTGCCTTTAGTCAGTGGGTTTCTAATCTTATTTTTTTAATCTTGATATATTATACTCCATCCATGGAGCATAGGCTTCTTTCTACAGCTTTATAAACTTTTCTTTGTGCTAAAGAGCTCTAAAGCTGCAAGAGTCTGGTAAATATTTGACAAGACTCATTTACTTTTAGTACTTTTTAGAAGATTTCTCATTGCAATTTACAGGAGGTATGGAAGTTGCAATGTTTAAGCCAACATACAGTCTAGTTGTTCCCCAAGTATAAACTTAAACTTGTTCTGCTCAGCCAGGAAGCTTTCAGAAGACATTGTCAAAAATGGATGACAGAAGAGTTCCCAGCTGGTCTAGTGGAAGGTGTCCCTACCCAGAGCAGGGGGAATGGAGTGGATGACCATAAAGGGCCCTTCCAACCCATTTTATTACGATTCTATGAGTAGCTATGTTTTCCAAGAGCCACTGAATCAAAAGATGCCTCCCAGCTGGTTTGGCATTGTTATACAAAGAAACAACATGAATTAACTTGGGGTAGGTCACTAACACTTCCTGACTTTTGGCCTAATCTGATTCTGCACTTTTGCTAGTTTATTGTTGCTTCATAGCAAAGTAGGCCTGCATACTGAAAGAGAGAGAAGCTCCTTCACTTTAGTAAATATTAATTCATTGGCTGTATTTAGCTTGGTATGTTTAAAAATAAGTAAGAAAACTAGAAGACATTTCTATACAGGTAACAGCAAAGCAAACTCTACAACTGTTTAAATTATTTTCCTTTTGTTCAAAAAAGGTAGTAACTTGAACTGCTTTTTCAAAACTTACGAGTAAAGAAAAGCTGCACTTTAGACTAAATAAGGAAAAACTGCACTTTATTCTAAGTAAGGAAAAGCTTTAACATCATAATCTAAATAAGCAACAAATTTATTCTCAACTCAGGATAACATCCACAACTGAAACAAGGAGTATGTAACACCTTAATAGCTCTGACCCCTTTCAGTAACTCACTGGGATATTCATAACTTGTTTAATTTAACATCTTTCATCCCATTTTTGAGAAGTTCAGGCTCCATTCTAACCTTCCAGAAGAAAAAATGCAGTTCTGTGGTTGGTTTTTTTATAGTTGGGTGGCGGTTTCCGGTTTTGGTGGCTTTTTTTATTTGGTTGGGTTTTCTTCCTTTTCTTTTTTTTTTTTTTGTAAACTGGCAAGTTAAAGCCAAAAAACCAATACATGGATTTGAAAACTGCAGTCATATTTCAGGTTACCTCCTCCAAAGTAAGAAAATGCCATTCCATTTCCAACAAATTCAAGTAACACTGGTATTTCCATTATAGAGAAAAAACTCATAAATAAATGAACATTACAAGTTATTATACACAAAAGATTTAGAAAACCCTGTTTCCACAGTGAAACAAACACTGCTTGAATAACTGACTTGCATCATCTCTGCCTGTTTTCACCTGAGTATAAACACGGCCATTAAGATTGCCATTAGCATCAAGTCTTCATTTCTAAAGTTTCAGTCAGCAATTCAAGGATGACACTCAAGGTCCTAATTGTTCTTCCTTGTTCTCTCAGATTCTTGAATGCAATCCACTACCAGCGAGTTTATACTTACTGTTCGAAGGTCTCCAATGCGCTTTTCAAGTAGCATAGGCAGACCTTCTGGGAGGGCAGGCACCTGCTTGGGTGTCATGACCTGAGAGGTGTAGGTTGCCTGTGTGACATTTCCATTCTCTCCTGACAGCTCAGAGACCGGGCTGCCATCAGAAGTACCATCAAGCAACTTGTCAAAGTCAATGTCTCCCAGCATCTCCAGGGCACTTTCAGTTTCTTGCAGTAGCTCAGGTTCATTTGTGCTACCAAAAATGGAGAGGACAGGATCATTGATCCTAAGATTCAAGTCAGAGATATCATTTCCTGCACTGAGAGACGAGGAAGGAATTTTACTAGGGGCAGAGGATGCAACAGTCACTGGAGGTTTTGGACTAAGCTCCTTCTTCCTCATGGCTTCCTTCTCCTTTTGAAATTTACGGATCATGGCAGCCAACGAGAGCGAGTCCTTATACAATTTCTTTTTCTTCTTCTCAGACTTGTGTGAATTTAAGGCCATTACTCTGTAGAGGAAAGAAATCTTTCATTAGCAGGTGACTTTCAAGGCCTTAGTAACCTTTAACAACAAAAATCAAAGTTTCGTACAATTAAAAAATTATCAGGGGGAAGAAGCAAGTATTTCCTCCTTCCATCTTCAGACCATTTTATCAATTACCATAAACCTTAGTAGTTATGTGATTACATGTCACCCAACTGATTTGTTACATTTTATTCACATTAAGACAAAGAGTATTTTATTTTGACTTCTCAATTTAATTATGGAGAAGTTGGCACAAGTGCTATAACTCACAGCAGGTTTACAATACTACAATACTTAAACTTGCCTCAAGACCGCTGAATGGTGGCAGGTTGCCTGTACAGCAAATATGTTAAAATTCTTTTCACTGCTAAGAATTTTTAAATGCATGCTCAAAATCTATATTCTACTTAAACTGAGAATTTTCCACCAATTTGTCACCTTGATAAAAATGAGGTCAATAAATTTTCAATATTTGTTGTGAATATTCACAGTAAGACAGCTTCCATCCACTAAACAATGGTTTTCCAGAAGCCAATTAAAAAATCCCACCACATTAATCCTTCTATGCTAGCCTCAGAACTCAGGAAAACACAGCGTGAGTAAGAAATATGTAGAAGAATAATTAAACTGTATTTACAGCTTTACAGATGAGAAACAAAGAGATAAGAAAATTATTTTCCATTAGAAGATGTAATTCCTAGTGCTAGTTTAGATACTGGGTAGGACAATGATGCTTTCTGCTATTCAAGAGACTCAAAATTTATTTTGTGATTTGCCTTTCCTTATTATTCCTTGTTCAAAGTTTCAGGGGACAAAAATTTAGCCCATAGGATTGAGTTAGTTATACAAAAACCCCACACAGATTCTGAAACAAAAGCTATTAGTTACAGTTTAGAAGTACAATATTCAAAAGAGCTACAATCATCTTACTATGGCACACAGTCTTGAAGCCAAACTTGAAATATAACTCAAAGGTTCCTATAAAGAAAAAGAAACCTACCCCAACTGCTTAGGAACTTTCATTTTCCGAGGCTTCATCTCCTTTTCTGTCCCTTCATCTTTTCGCTTGCGTTTCTTCATTCCCCGATCTTCACTTTCTTTTACCTTTGCTATCTAGAAAAGACATCAAATAAAGGACAATGATTCTTCCACCCTAAAGGACTTCTACAGCAAGAAATATTCAGTATTCTTTACACTTTCCAATTCAGAGCCAGGAAAAACACCTCAATGTGTGTAAAGGCAAATGGTACAATGGATTCCTAGCAGCAATTGCAGTTACTAACAAGTGTTAATCATTAATCATTTTGAAACAGTTATGAAATTTACAGTTTTCAGTAAGAGAAATACTCTAAAGCACATGCAGACTGCTGCCCAGCCAGTATGGCCAATGGCTACATTGGAAGACTGAATTCTCCCACCTTCTTCTGCTACCACAGTTTCATTGCTGACTGTGAAGTTGCACAGTATGGAACATCTTTGCTGGTCAATACAGACCACTTGACTCCCCTCCCTTGTCAATCCATAGATTACCTGAGGGTGCAGGGCAGGGAAAAAGAAAGCCTTCAGACTGTGCAAGCATTAGCCAGCAACGGGCAAAATTCTGGTGTACTTATCAACACCATTTTAGTCACAAATCAAAACCATGGCATCATACAGGCTGCTAGAAAGAAAGTTAACTGCATCCCAGTCAGAGTCAATACATGAACCTTAAAATTAAGAGTTACAGAGTAGGAAAGGACACTAGGAAGCACCAAGTTCTCAGAAATGGCATGCAACTTGTGAATGTCATATTGCAATTATGTTTGCATTGAGTAACTTGTTGAAGTTACTGTAACAACATGCTGTTTAGAAAGATGATATAATTTTAATATAGATATTCTCATCAACTGAGTTTATTTTAACAGGTATTCTGGTTTAAGTGCTATTCTGACTACTAGGAACAATTTCAAATCATGCAAACTTTGTGCAAAATCGTTAAGAGCGGTATTGATGAGCTTAAGGTCTCATCTAAAAATAAAATTCTTACAAAATTACAGAATCATCCATCAATCCAAGATGAGTGGACAAAACTTGTTAGGCTGCCTAAACAGATGCTTTGTCTTACAAGACTGGATAGCCTGTGGACATCCTGAGTTAGTTACTGAATGCTAGTACATAACCCACAAAACACAAAATACAGTAAACCAGTACCACGCATCCTTCTGCTTTTGGACTCTTCTTCTGAGCCATTCTAAGTGTATCAAATATTTCCAATGTCCACCTAGCTTCTATTTCTGTATAAAAGCCTTAATTAAAATGACTCACTTTAGGTGGCCTATGTTTTTTGTCTTCTGCAAAGTCTTCATCCTCTGATTCAGATGCCTGGCGAAACTGGAGCGTGCCAGTGTTGATATAAAACCCTCCATATTTGGTTGTCAGGGATGCAGGAACCAATTCATCATACTACACAGGAAAAGGAAGATGAATTATCAGCATTTCTTAATAAACTAACCATGTAGTTAATTCACCAGTCCCAATACCTAAGAATATATATACACCAATTCACAGCACAGCTTGCTAGACTAGAAACAGGATAGCAGTTCTATAGAAAATTTACTGGCTGAGGCAGAGAACATTAACATCACAGAGTACCCTTGTAACTTTCAAAACAATGTCCTTTTTTTTTTGTACAAAAAGGCAGGATTACAGCATTAAACTACTGCACCCTGAAGGTAACTCACCACAGTGCCCTGCTCAAAACCCTACTTCTTTTAAAAATTTCTCTGAATTTTTTTTTAAAAAAATGCTATCCCAGATATGACAAACTTAACCACAGTAACTGTTCCCTTACTTCCAATTTCAAGTGTTTGATACAACATTGTCTCTTCAACAAATACCATAATGCCAGGACTTTTTTCATTTGAAGGTAAGCATTCTCATTCTATTTAGACAGTTTTAAAACCACAAAATGTTTCAAACTCTATCAATAGTTTATTTTGAAAAGTACTTAGTATTTATGAAGATATTTCCAAGTTAGAATTATAAAGCTGAATCGCCAAAATATTGAAATCCAAAGACATTGAAAAAGCAGTCAATAATCAGTATAGTGGATGACAATATTAATTCTATGATTACATGCAACCAACAACCTCCATGCCTTGTAAAATATACTGAAGATAAAATAGTTTAAGAATTGAAAAGTCTGGGCTACCAAAGACTTTTAGACAGGAAGAAGTGTTATCCAGAAAAGTAAAACAGTAAATGTATACTTCAACAAGGAAAAAGAGCCTGAACTGGAGGCCTACCCAGGGATTTAATCTAGGAAACTTCCCTGACTCATCACCTATTATCCTCCTGGAAAAGAAAACTTAACAAGCAGTACAGAAAGACAAAATGGGAAATATAAAGTGGTGACAGCATTTATAAAGTACCCTAAGATGATATGAAAAGCTAGCATGAGAAAGTGAGAGAATCTATTAATAGAACAAAATGGAAGTGGCTTAACAGTGGACTTGTCATTCATCTCAAGAGACCAGGAGGATCACGCAAAGTAAACTTGAGAGCAGAGGCTGCATAAGAACTTCAGAGAAAACTCATGCTTTCTCCACAGCACTCAGAAGGAGCTCCATTAGGTGCAAGGAAAATGCAAGTAGAGGAAAATTATTACTCAGGGTGCTTAATAGAGCAGACATTTCCCATTCGAGCTGACAGGGTGTGAACTGAATTGGCAAGGCTGGGGCAGTAAAGCATCAAGACTGAAGAATACAGTAGTTGCCAAGTTAGGAGGAAAAAACATAGTCAAAGCTCGGATCATTATCACACAAAGCAAAAGAGAACACTGTAAAGACTGAGATGTGCAGCAGTACAGGAAGGTCTGGGTAACACACAAGTAAGGATTAAAGACAGTCCACAAATGAGGAATCATGAATCACAGCAAATTATCTGAATGATCAACATGCTGGGAGGCACAGATCCACTGGAACAAGGCAAGAAGAAAGGCAGAATTCATTCAATATACAGAGTGGGTGTATTCCATAATACTTAACAGGCCAGTAAATCAGCAAGATGTGGATGTATAACTAAGCAGCTCAGGTTTCAACAGCTTCTGTTGAGGACTGTGAACCTAGTCAGACTTTCAAAGACCTTTCTGACACTGAGTTCCTCTTAACACTTGAGTAAGACTACTTTTCTTTACCAAAATCTGGTTTTACCCTGAGCTTACCGAACAAGGTATAACTTTTAGCTCCATGTTGTATTTTACACATAGGGGCCTGGAGACCACAGTGTAGCTGGCACACACCCCTTTGAGCTAAGCTTACTATTTTCTAGTCCCCTAACTGAACAGAAAATGAGTATGTTTGTATAAGGTATTAGCAACACAGATTAAGCTTAATTTTGAAGTGCTTCCAGAACTCTCAGTTAAAGGGAACATGGCTTTTGCAAATTCTAAATCTTCTTATGAATTGTTTTCAAGACCTTTGCTTTAACTAGTTTTTTCTGTGTATGAAATCACACAACTTATCTTATGAACAAAAATAAGTTTAAAGCCCTTTACAGTGTTTTGCTCTTCCTTACACATTTCAAAGGCGAGAATCAAAAAATCCCAGACCTACAAAGAGACAGGGTCTGACTGAGTCCTGTGAACATCAGTTTGTCCTATGACTGATTATGGAATCATTCTGCAGATAACAAAATAGGACTGATAAACTGTCTGAGCATCTAAAAGCATGTTCATATGTAAATTATTTTAAGCTATTGTCTGTGAGCTACATTATTATGTTTTTAGTGCCATTAATCCAATTAAATGTTTTGGTATGAAAGATAATTTCGTTTTTTAAAAAATTAGTTAACTGGTTTCAGCTTCATCACTACACCACGAACAGTGAATTTTTATGGATTATACCGATTTAGTTCTGAAATTCACACCCACAGCAGTATCTTATATTAATATTGTCTACTCCTGTGTCCAGGTATTTTGACCACAATCCTCAGATATTCCACTGAGATCCTTCTCATTCACCTCCCTTCCAGACAACACCTCCAAAAGCATACATGTGAAAAGGTTTTTAAACACTTCTGTACTAAGTCCTTGAAATGAAATTTGGTGCAAACATGGTCAAACGTTTTAACAAATGTAGCTTGTTATTATTTGTTGTGAAACAGATAATACTTAGCTAAAAGATAAGCAGGGATAATTTTTGTACCTTGCTTAGTTTATTTCTGAAGGACCTCTCACCAGCTTGGGATGGAGGGAACTGTTTAGTTTTGATCATCATTAGCCCACTGAATAAAGGCCAAGCTACTGAATTATGTCAAATACAGCTCCTTTAGTGAGGTGGACTAAATATGCACACAGTTCACTTCATAGTTCAGGATACTTCAAACATATAGAGGTGATTGATCTCTATGCTTCTTCAAGATGCAAAGAAACTGAAACGCACTCTTAGGCTTTGTGATCCTTTAAGGCCAAGTTTTCAAACAAAAACACAAATATCTTTCCAAAACTACAGTATAATAGAACCTACAAGGAAATCTTGAACAAGGTTAAGAGAAAACAATGCATTGCTTTGCTAATCCAAGGAGACACCAAACAGTGAACACCTTATAGTGATAAAGAAGAATTCTCTTCCAAAATGTGCAGGCAAGTTGGTGGGTGGGTTGGTTTTTCTTTTAACCCTGGGGAAAAGGACATCCAGAAGAGCACAACAGAAAAAAGCATAAGAGATTATAAAGATATAATACTTGGCCCAGAGTAGTCTCATAGGAGAATCCTAGTTTAGTAGTCAGGATATCCATCTGCCACCCAACCAGAGCACCTTGAGAGAAGTACCAATACACATCTATTTTCCTGTTTTGTTCCCATCTTGACCAACACCTTTTACACCTTTCCACCAGCCATATTTTATACCTTTCCACCAGTTAGGCTATTAGCTTAAAGTGACCTTCATTGCAAAGAGATTACATTTTTATCACCTTGAAAATATTTCAGCAGAGGTTATAAAATATATGACCACTCATGTGACCATTTTTATCTATACAACTCAATTCTTTCAGAGCTTGAGCTCTGACCTGACCTACAATGAAAATCTAGTTCAGTGTTAAATAATTATGTAATGTATTACTTAATCCCTCCAGGTTTAAAGTTACAGAACTACTAGAAGATTCTGCAGAAAAAAAGTTGCACATTCCTTTTGCCCTTTTAACATGAAGAGCAGACTTTCCACATCATGACACTTAAAACAAATGCTCTTATCAAGGACTTTTTATTTGGGCATGTTATAAACCTCCCTTTGTACCACATTAGTAATCACATTCACGTATTTTTGGGAAAACACTTAGGTTCATGGTACTGCTTAAACAAATTCATCTACTCAAAGAATAGCTGACCCTAGGCCATGATCTACCCCTCTAGTTGCTCAGATTACTTTGAAAAGTGATTTTGTGCTCTTCAAAAAATTAAATCTAGCAAAATACAGAATGTTGTTACACCCATTATTATTTCCTTCTCCTACAAATTTAAACAGTGGTAATACACAGGCCAGATACAAGTCTCAGGTGTTTTCAAGAACCTATCCAGGTGCTGAATTTTCAGTTTATTCATATTCTTTCCTAAAGAAGGACCACAAAAACATTACTATTGCTTTAACAAACATCAGATGTGCTCTGCAACTTCAACTACCTTTGCCCCCCAGCGATCTTGGTTCCTGTATCTGCTTAGTTCTTGCATCTGCATCTATTTGTTTGATACTCCACTTTATACCTTGATGTATCTTGGGGTGAGGAGGACAAAAAACAAAGAATCTCTGATTGAAACTTGCCCTTGTACTCACTCAAATGCATAGGACACATCAGGGGCCAGCCAGCAGGCATCCCCTGAAGACAGGCAGGAAGCGTGCATGACACGTTATTAAAGGTGACACCGTGCACTTGGCTAAGTGAGCACTATTCCCCAAACACACAACTTCCAAGCCTGGGCAAAGTGACAATGAACAAGGAAGACAGTAATAATACAAACACAACAATTCAGAGTCCATGAAACAGTTGGCAAGTGAGCCTCTTAAAAACAGAAACTTTAATGCACCTTCAAGTATTCAGCATGGATGAGGTTTGTGACTGAAGTCTACAAAGGCAGTCATCTCCAGATGAAAAATGCCAGAGTGTACAATTTCTCTCAAAACACCATGCAAATATGTTTAATAACAGATCCTATGGGGTGTTTTTCTGTAAATGCCTCTAACATTTGCAGGTTGATAGCTTGGTTGTTAGGTTTTTTTAAGACACAGTGATCTTTTTAAAACAACAACACTCCTTTCCATAGTTAGTATAAAACAAACTCAGAGCAGGAAGAATGAGAGAACAGTATCAAGTTGGCCTGAAACTACCTCTGGCCCAGAACCTCACAAAAATGGTAAAAATTTCCATTAACACACTGAGCTGCCATTCCCTGAAGAGATACTATTCTTGCTGGGAAAAAAGTTTCTCAGATATTCAAGAGTCTTGTCCGAGATAACCTTACTGATAACCCATCAACTTCAGGTTTTAGGGGCAAGCCAGGGAAGGAGAGAAGAGGATATTAAGTCTAACAGACCTTTTTAAGTCTGGAGATTAGAAGATTAAGACAAATTTATCCCAGAAACATGTGAAAACTGTGTATCATGACAAAATTTTTGCATAGACCAAGCCCCTAAGTTATGGAAAGTATTCCAGGGAACCCAGATAGAAAAAGAGCAATGCTTTTAACAATGTGTCCAGAATTACTGAAACAAGCAATAGAATCTTTGAAAGGTTTTCTCTAAAGATGATCTGAGCCCTTTAGGCAACACATAGCTAAAGAAAAGTAAGTTCTTCCTTTTAGTTGAAGTACCTGTTTTGGAAAAACTTTCCATGTACGAGAAACCATTGATACGCTGGTTCTCAGTGACCAGCACAGGAATTTTTTTCATCAGTGTTTAGAAGGCTACTATGAAACCATGAATATAACAGACTACATCAAATATTTGCACAGGGGCCTGGGTGTCTGAAGGACTGAACTGCCTGCTTCCCACTGCTCTTGGCATTCACATTTAGCTTCAATTCCTGCCAGTATGGCTACCTGGTGTCACTGCTTCAAAAAACACTGCTTACAGATTTGTAGGTCAACAGTTCTTTTTCTACATCCTTCTACTTGGAACAGGGGAAGTCTTTGGTTTGGATATCCAAGCCTTGTTAGCCTCAAGTAAGAGAAAACAGCATACATTTTCATTAACACCATGTATTACTTGAAATTCCCTCTTCTATATTGCATAGCAGAAAGCTCAGAGAGCAGTGTTCCCTTACAGTCTCTACCTATATAAAGCTTACATTGCCAGGAAGATACTCAACCAACCAAATAATCAGAGGTCATCACATGAGCAAATAATCAGCCTGATCTGGCTGGACATGCATGTGTGTGCAGGAAAAATAAGAGTGGGTGAAAAATTCTACAGGAACTCCACAAAGAATGTAGTTCTGGGCAGCTTACACTACAGCTAAAACCTATTTTCAATATCAAAGCACTGGGAACACTGAGGAGGGGCAGAGCTTTCTTTGCAGGTTTATGGACATTTTGTAGACGTCCATTAAGATAAGCAAAGATTAAGCAAGGACTGGCCATCAGGCTAACCCCTACAGAGCACTTAGAAACAATAGTAAGCTGGTTTTTATTTACTTATTTTACTGGAAATATCATAATCCACTGACTACAGTCAAAATGCTCAACCCAAAAATAGCTGCTCACATAGATTTCCTGCTTGCCTGCAAGTGCATTTACCTTAAAAACCTGTTTTTAAAATGAAAGTGTCTCTAAAGCAATGGAATAAATCTGTTTCAGTATCAAAGAGCTCAGTATTTCTTTAACAACTGTGAGAAGAAAAAGGACTAAAATTCTGAGGAAGCTTTCAATTTTTTTTTTCCTGGGATAGAGACAAGCTAATCCTGGACCAATTAAAGAGGCACTCATATTCATTTTTCAAGTGTTTGTGCCCAAGATACTATAGTTTATGTATAAGAATGTGTGTCTTCTAAGAAGAAGTCCAAGGCCTGCCTCTGACACATCTCAGGGTACACAGCAATTTCACAGCTGGCAACACAAGCTGAGCAAGCCAGACTTGTAGATTTTCTTTCTAAACATTTTTCTTGTATCCAAGACAGAATGATGGAATTAGAGGTTTTGTTGAACTTCAACACCTACATTACAAGACCCTTAAGCTCTGCAACAGCAACATGGACTGCAGTTGGCACACTGTATTTTTTTCTTCTTTTCTATAAATAAATGGGGATAAAAGCAAAACAAAGATGGTCTCTCACTAGTCTGTATTTATAACGGAGACACAAGGCATAACAATTTGACAAGAACAATCTTTAGAGAGCACTCCATTTCTCCCCAATAGCTTCCACAGCTAGCACATGATGCAACCATCTCATCTTCTAACAACTGCCTTTTGTACATTTTGCAAGGACTCTGGCAAGAGACAGAAGTAAATGCTCCTGAAAATTTACCAGATCAGCTGTTGGTAGCACCACCAGTGCTGGAGGAGGCACATTATGCTGACTATTAATACACAAGACTTGTACTTTGACAGAAACCTGTGCTATGAGGACTGTCAGTGCTCCAAATCTGCTATGAGTTCTGTGATAAGTCACAGTAAATCCAGGAAAACCTAGGTAGAAGTTGGGTTGGGCATCATAAAATTTGAAAAGTGAAGATGATGAACTTAAGCAACAGTGAAAAATAGATAAACCTATAGGGTCAAGTGGTTTTTCAGCAGAAATGCAGCAGGTCTGTTCCTACCAAGCTGGAGACCAGAATCTGACCGTTGGAAAAGACATATGAAGGTTTAGACCCCAATATTGTTCCAGCAGCACAATCAGAATTTATGGGATAATGACAGAACAGTTTAATATGGGCAGATTTGAGTTTCTAGACAAAGAAAAATGACAAACTAATATATGTTACAATAAACACCTTACAACAAACTCTCTCTTCACACAACTTCAGACTTCAAAAACTACCAATGCACACTGATAAGCTCAGCTTGCTATGCACTGTGGTTGATTGCTCAACTTCTGCTGGAAAAGGTATCAGCTCTGCAGACACTTTCTGTACACCTCACAGGGGCCACATGATCACTCCTTGCAACATCTACATGCTAGAAACTTTACAGTAAAGAGCTGTAAACAGAGCTACAAAGTTTTAGAATTGAAATGAAGGTTTGACATAAGGTATGCTAAGCAATGCACTTATGTGCTTTTCTTACTATTTTCTCACAACTCTTTTTCACAATCTTTCCTCTCCCATTTAGAATTCTAGCCCTTTCCTCCTCACAGCAGATCACTGCTGCTTTGTCCAGTGTCACTCAGCACTGGAGGAAACTGAAGGCTGGCAAGTGACAGTTCACCTTATTTTTTTCTTTACTTGACTAAACTGTACACATACTTCTTTCTAACATTCAATAAGGAAGAATTAAAGGAGGTTTCTGAGCTTTTAGATCATCCACTCTTTTTTCCAAGCTTTCTTCTCATTTCCATAATTTCATATATCACCGCTAACATATCTTGAAATGCCCTCTTATACACCTTCTCATATTCCTGATACTGCCTGCACCAAACTAATACCTTTTTCTTTTACCTTGAGATGTGCCTTCATTGCTAAAAAATATTTAAAGTAAGCAGTAATATCCTGCTGTTTAACCTGTTTTGTCTCAAATTTTTCAGGCATATTCAGTGTTTAGAGCACCATCCTATTTTTACTGGTTTTTAAGAGGAAAATACCTCCTGATCTAATGATCTAGCAACCCACTAATAAATCCAGAGAGCTAGTACAAGAAACTAAAGAGTCAGTGTCATTTCAGTCAACAGTAAATGAAGAGCACAAATAAAAATATTTTAATTCCTAAAGCTGGAAAATCATTGATCTAGGAACAGCTTTCTTAATTCGTTGGTATATAATATCCTGAATAAGATTACAAATACATTCACTGATCTCCCAAAGTAGAATGCCCTTCGCATTCACATCAGTCACAGATGAGTACAAAGTATTTTCCCTTACCTTTCTTCTGTGTTGAAAAGATAAAGCAGTGCATCGTGATTTCCTGCTGCTGTATGGGGCTTACTTACCGCTTCAGAATTATCGATGAAAGGATCCGTCTCGTCGTAGCCATAACCGATATCGATGAGATCCTGCAGGCGATCCTTCCGATGTTTGTGGGGCTTCCCACCCTGAACACAAATAAGTGTTACATCACTTTGGAAACAAGGAAACAATGTACTAAAGCCTACAAAGCATAAGGCCTTGGAGGAATAGTCATTCAAGGAATTAGCAGTTTTGCTTTCTTGAATGCTTCCTTGAAGGTGGTCTAGATGATTAATGAAAACTTCCACACATGGATGCGTTCTAGCAAACATGCCTCACCAGAATCATCCCTGAAAGGCAGTCACTAGGTACCTTTTTCTGCAAGACCAGGATCTTCCTCACATTTCCTATTCAGAGATGTTTCCCTGTCCTTTGGTTTTAAAGTGTAGTGATTGGACTGCTAATGATAGAAGGGCTGGAATAATTTAGAAAATGTTAAGTTTTTCATTATGCTACAGAGTCATTCCAAGGGAAAATAATGATTGCCTAGAGTTCATTAAGATGTTACCTACACAAAGATGGATTAATTCTCTATAGCACATAAAAGGTTAAAACATAAAATGTTACTTGAGTATTAAAGCCAGAAGTTGCATTGCAAACTATGTATGGGCTCACTTACCTCCAGCAGACAGTAAAATTGATTTTAATCTGCAAGTATTCTTTTCACGGGGAAATTTCATTGTTAAGTCAAGTAAAGACTTACAGCCAGTTCAAATATTCAGGAAATCTAAACTTAAAGTTACACAAAAATCTTCTTAGGATCTAAGGCCTAGTTCTCTAGCTCACATATAATGTCAAAATCATCAATAAAAGTCTTAAAAGACAAAATGCTCAAAAAAGCACTGCCCTCATTAAAGTGGTAACTTCCATGAATTCAAGACTTGCTCCTGAAACTTCTCTGCCTGCAGCCCACAGCTCTGAGCATTCTCAGAGCAAGTCAGTCTTTCTAGCTGTGACACCTAAATATTACAGTCCACTTGTTACTATGAGAATGCAGACATTGTTCAAAGGTAGTTTTACCTTGCCCTTTCATGAGAGCTGTAAGCATCTCAACACGTCCATTTTAACAACATTTTGAGAACATGCAAGTTTGAAACAAAGTAAAGCATGTGCTCTTGCAAGCAAACAGGAATCTCTCACATACACTTTAACAAATGCAATAGTCCTAGAAGAAAAACCTCAAAACTGAGTTATGCTTTTAATTCACATTTCCACGCTACATTCCAAGTTAAGTATTCCTATCAGTTCTATCATCTCCTACAATCACTCATCTGGAAAAACATCTGAATGACTGCATATTTCCAAAACATGTGGTACTTTAAAAAAAAAAGAAAGTTTGCATGAGATGGATGGGAGAAGAAAAAATAAGTTAGAAAAAGGCAGCACTTAAGAATTCTGATTAAACTCCAGTGCAAAAGCTTCTATAATTCATGATTCTAGCTTAGGTGCCAGCAGGCACCCCAGGAAAGTTTTACTACTGCAGCTTTCCTCCAACCTTTTTACTCCAGAACATAAGTAGCCACAACACTAGAGCAAGTTAAGGTGTCTCAAGTGGCAAATACCACTCATGTAAGTATTCAAAAAAGCCAAAGATGACTTTAAGATATTAACTGTCATGTAACTCTGCATTTCAACAACCTTTGCCCAACAGGACTATAGGTAGGTGGCAAATACAATGCCAATACCTGAAGAATCTTGAAGAGCACAATCTATAAACCAGTAAACCTGGTCTTTATGGTGGATAAGTTAATAAAAGCTATTAACAACAACCAGCAGGCACAAGAATATACAGAGCAGGAAGAAATGTTGGTAGAAAAAAGAATTTAAAATGCTTTAAAAATGGTCCAAACATCTTTAAAGACAAGAAACTGTCATGAGGTAAGGAAGATCCACTTAAATTTGTGTCCGATCTACAGCTAGGAAAGAAAAGGTATCTCATTTTGGCAAAGAGTGATCAGCAAAATTATTATGGAATATCCATTCATTCATTTTTAGAAGCACCAGAGCAGGTAAAGAGTTGGGGAAGCACAGGGGTCTAAGATGACAATTTACTGAAGAAAACAAAGGAAAAAGAAAACAACTGAAGAACCACTGAAAGACCTTACAGTTGCTCTGAATTTAGTATGATAAATAGGCAGTTGAATTCAGCATCAATAAAGCAAAGTAATCCACACAAAGTAAGTATAACATAAGCAAAAAAAAAAAACAACCAAAAACAAAACACCACAACACCAAACTCCAAATTTGTTATGCTGCTCAGGAGCCCCTGGAGTTGTTATGCACAGTTCAGACATTTGCTCAATCAAGAATGGTCAAAAAAATAAGAGCTGGGAATTGTTAAAAAAAACCCAAAAAAATAACAAAACACAGAGACCCAAACCAGAAGTCATCATTATAACATTGACAAATGAGGGCATCATACCATAATATCCTTTCATTTTAAAAAACAGAATAAAAATTAGAATAAAAAATAAGCCAATAAGGATGTTCAAACGTAAAAAACACCACTTCCATACAACAATGTTAAGACACTACAGCTGGACAACAAAAGGGCTGGATTTAGATGATAACATCAAAATTACATGCCATTTGCAGAAGAACAGGAAGGATCTCTCTTTCTCACAATACAGAATCTATTCTTACAACACAGCACTACATGAACTCATCAGGTTTAAACACAGTGTATTTTTATATGACAGTGATCATAACACTCCAGTGCTGTGGAACACAGAAATCCAGTAACGATCTGGTAGATTTCTGGCAAAAAGCTATAAAAACATTAAACACATAACCTTTGGCTTTGAGAGAAATTAAGACACAACACGGACTGCCGGACAGGCACAGTGAAGTAATATCAATGAACACTTGTTCTATTATACTTTCAAGCAGGAGATTCCACTAGTGCCAGAGACTATGCTACCATTCATTAGATGGGCCTTCGTTTTGATCCAAGAAAAATTGTCCAAAGTTCAGTACCATGTGTTCACAATAGTGTTTGATTTTATCTAGAGAGTAATAGCAATCAAAACAACAAAAATGGGAACTCTTCAGAGCAGTTTTTTTTATGCTGATGTTTAGCATGTGCAGCAACTGCAGGAGAGTTCTGAATAATGAAGCAAAGAAATGGTACGTCATACATTTTGTTTTACAAAAATGCACTTATTCAAAGGCTTTTCTTAGCACCTGCAAAATATATCAAAGAGTGTACTGATTTGGTTATGAAAACAGGAATTTATCCGAAAAGAAGTAAAAAGTCTTCAAGGTAGGCTGTTCTTCATGGATCAAATTTTCCAGAAGTACTGCCACACGTTATGATTAAAAACTATGTTTGACTCCATTTTAAATAGATATCTTAGGTAATTAAAAGAGGATATAGTACTTCCTGCAAATCTGAAAAGAAAACCCTTCATTTTTTTTTCCTCATACAACCACTGATTACATTTACAGTAAAGCACTGTTACAGAGTGTTACAATGCAACTCCAGCTAGGAATAGTGTCCTGCAGCTGCTCACTCACTTGAGGAGAATAGGTATCTACTCCATGGGATCTCTCCTCCAATTGAAGCTACGCAGTGAATGTCTCACCACAAGAGAAAGAAGATGGCTGAACGTTGTCAGAACATGAGCAAACTGTACTGGGTCAGTATACAGAGATACAATTCCTCTGAGCCTGGATGGCAAGTAGAGACTGATGGTTCTTACATTGGAAGAGAAAGGACAGGGAGTTTCTAGCCCAAAGAATCTTAATCCCTCATCACCCTTAATGCTTAGTGGCTCTAACCTAGGAAGTGGTTCTTTGTATAGAAGACATTCCCTTTCATGGGGTTGGAAGGGACAAAAGGCAAGAAGGAATCAAAAGTGCAAGTAGTAATGAAGATGTAAGTGCACTACAAATTTAAACCATTGAAAACTGTAAATTTTTGTTATCTACTGCTTTCTAATGGTTAAAAGCATCTATTTGTCCCTTTCTGTGACTATTGATCATCAAACTCTGGTTCTCTTAAGTCTAATAACATGTTTTGTCCATAAATGTACATGTTCAGCTTTGATGGATGCATAAACATATATGCAAAATTACATTGCTTCCACTACCACTCCCTCCTACATATATAGCTTTACTTATATACATTGACTTTCCTCAACTGTAGTTAAGCAACTTGTTTCAGACATTATAAAATCCTTAACTTTAATAGCAGAAATGAGTTTTCTAAAGAAGTATGACTGAACCACTTTCGTCTCACATTCAAAAAACTATTCAGCATTCAAATTAAAAGCAAACAGCATTTTGGAACAGCCTTCTCAGTTCATACTGGATTCTCTCAACCTCTCCAATTCTCCAATTCTCTCCAAAAGATGGGAGTGATTCTTTTCAGTTTAGGAGTTGATTTCATTATGCCTCACAGACTTGAAATAATAATTATTTCTACAGAATGTATAGCTGGACACTTTAAAAAATCTGCCTTTGACAGGAAAAAAAATTCAAATAAATCAGACAAAAAAGGTTTTAATACATATATTAATAGCAAAAGATACAAATTATTGCTCTTGTTTCACTTCTTTATTATTGAGGTGTTCAATTAGTAATCCAGAATATCAACATGCCTCAGCATGATGATGAGCTCTGACTGCCAGCTCAGACTTAATCGCCCAACCCTAGCCATATGAGTTCTTAAAGACCTGTTTGGGTGTGGTTTTTGTCAAAATTTTCTGATTTCTACCTTCATTTACAAGTGAAAGGCTCTTTATGTTGCTAACTAGCGTTGTTCAAGTCACTCACTACACTTTCACAGAAGCCAGCAGAGTATCTTAAGGCAGCTGGCAGCTACAAGACGTTAATCGAGCAATGATTTACTATTTAACAACTTCCTATGGAAACATTCCAAACTAGTCAGGAATTCATCAAGATTCATCAGTATTTAGCCCAAAGAGAAGAGCTGTTCAATAGTGCACAACATCATTACATAAAAAAATCTTTCCTCCAGCACAGTGTAGAGCATGAATATTGACCTACATCTATTACCAAGTTGCATTTATATAGGCAGCTTTTCCAAGAATAGCTTCACAAGCTATAACATCTATAGACAAATCTATTTAGCAGACTTGTCTGATAAGCTTGTGGCAACTTCAAGTTACTTAAGTGAAATACAGTGAGACAGTTATCCCTGAAATGTACAGAAGTCATTTGACACTACATTAGCAACCTTATACAGGAAAAAAAAAACACCCCAACATTATCTGTTATTAAATATTTGTATTTTTTAACAAAGTGCAGTAACTCACGTATTTTGCCTCAAACTTCTTGGCAAGCACTTCTACTTCATGCCGCTCACGTTGTTCATCATTAAATGGATCCTCTAAATGAACTGATTTCTTCTGAAAAATGCAAAAGTTACACATTCATTCCATGAGAAACATCAAGTGCATCTCAAACCCCATCAAATGTCAAAAAAAAATACTCTGATGACTAAGTAGTCATAATTTACACCTAATCTCTAAAAAATTCTTTGATCATTGAACTATCATGCAGATATTTTTCTTCTGATGACAACAAAACCAGAAGAATTAAGAGGAATACTCAGATTTGTATTTTCCCAAGCATTCTACTACAACCTCAATTAAAAGTGTAAGCATAAGAGAGAATTATGGCCATTTGAGGTTAGAAAAAAACTCCCTTTAACCACAACTCCTTTTCACCTCTGCCTCCACTGGTTCCTCTAACAAGTGTTAAGATCCTTCTAGATACAGCAGGTAGGATGTACGTGGTGTGCTAACCAGGAGGGAAGCAGCCAGAAGACTAAAAACCTCAGTAAATTATAATTATAGTGAATGTAAGTCTTTTATCTAAAGAAAAAAATTACAGTGCAAGAGTTCATTTCAATAATCATAACTATGTAAGCCACAAAAGAGATTTAATATTCCAGCTATTCATACAAGTAGGGAGTAGCACTTTACTTTCTTGGTGTTTTTTAGAAAAGAGGATTTCACTGAGACAACGTCAATGAACAGGATATACATAGGGCTTTTGGGGCTTTTAATAAGTGATGGCAGAAAAACAAAGCTGCCTTCCTTCAAACTGGACTTCACATAAATAAAATAATTGCCAGAAGGGGGAAAGTACTAGGGTGCTAAAACATGGTGGAATGGAATTCCATTTTGGTGAACTTTATGCATGGCAACTAATTTTACTGCACATGGACTACTCACCAATGAATAAATGAAGATTTATGAAGAACAAAAACACCTAAGTCCAGAAAAGCAAGATCCTTCCTCCATAGTATGAAAAGCCAGTATACTGACTAAATGGTGACCAAACCAGCTCATTAGCATCAAGACTAATGTAATGAGAAAGGTAAGTTAAGCAAAATTGCAAACACCACGTAATTATAATACATTTTCCAGACTGACTATCTAGAGAAAAAAATGAGTACAGGCTCTAGTTACTCCTAAAGCATAAATTAAAGCCACTTACTTATTTCCTGCAGGCATAATTAAATATAAAATACTGCTCAATTAACGAAACACCATTTTCTCTACTTTTAGCTGGGAAAAGGTATTCCTCATCTTCTGCTAGGCATATGTGGCTTTTTTCTAACTGCAAAAGGAGACAAGGTTGAGCCTAAAGACCAAGTAAAATTTAGTACTTAAGTGTTAACTTGCCTCTCTCCATCAAACACTCAGAGTTGCAGCTGACTATCAATTTGATTAGTTTAGCACTACTGAAAACTCAAATCAAGCCAATTTTAGTTTTCACTGTTTTGATGGATGGCTCTCAAACTAAGACATTTCTACTTCAGCACCTTTAGAGCCTGTTCAACAGAAGCCAACTTGAGCTTCTGGCTCATCCACTTTGACTTGGATTTTATGCACCAAGCCTCAGTTACCCCAAAAGAAATAGGAGCACACTTTCACTTCCACCAGCATTTAAGAGGAAAATAAACCCTTCAACCACACAAACTTATTACTCCCATTTAAAACTTTACATAATTCCTCCCTAAAGATGAACTCTATGAATAAACCTATCAAAGGATGCTCTCTTTATCAAGGCAAAAATGGACAAGGACAGCATAAGTTTTTAGAAGAAACATTTCCACTAGCTTCTGATTCAGCATAGGAACATAAATTTGGAATAAAAAAAAAAGACAGAAGTTGTGCTGTCAAATCAGTTTCAGGATTCTCTATCATTATTATATAACTGTTATTATCATGGCCTATTAAAGCTATATTTAAAATGATGCCTGTGCATGAGTCCTTGCCTTCCTTTGGAGAACTTTTCTTGGTTGCCACAGTTATGAGAATACTACAAGATAGAAAGACAAGCTCCTAACTTTGCAATGTTAAATTTTAACGGTAAATGTTATAAAAAAGTTGAGCAACTTCTTATAAGGAAGGCGTCAACAATAGCTTCCAGAAAACCAAATCAATCTTCAGCCTACAAAAAATTTGCATAGTAACAATGAAGTATCTGAACTGTTAATTTTAAATTGAAACATTACTAAAACAACAGATTTTGAAATCTAAAACTCCACTTAAAACCACAACATTAACTGCCAATTAGTTACTACCTACTTGGAAAAAACATATCTCAAGATTTTAGAACTTCCCTAATATTAGAGTAGCTTTTTTAGTTTCTACCATATAACAAGCAAGAACTGAAACTGACAGGCCAACTATAGATTAGGTTTTAAACATGAGTAGAAGTCCAGAATCACTTTAAAAGGATCCTGATTCACTATTTTACATAGCAAATCAGCTGACTGTTCCACAACCCACTAACAGAAGGGCCATTATGATCCATTCATTTTAATTTGGACTCTACAGAGCTGAAAAACATACAAAGCTTCTTATAAAGCATTACTAATCACTGTCTCTACCTTAAGAACAGTTTGTGATCTCAGTTGTACCAAAATCCCCTAAATCAATGCTCTCCCACCCCCACAAGATAAGGAATTCGCATCAGAACTACCTCATTTTACCCTGAATATGTGATTAAGATACTGGCAACCTTCAGAATAAAAAGTAGTTATGGAACTGGGAACTGCCAAAGGGAAAAGTCAGCCTTCAAGTACTGAACCACTTCTGAACACCAACACAATTTTCACCTTCACAGAACTGCTCAGGAAGATTGCACTTCAGAGAGCAGCATGATTATGCAATACTAATTCTGAGGAGTCATAACTGGCACTGTTTGCCCACAACAGCTGTAGAACAGGATGAACAGAAGGAACCTTTTAACTTGCATGACAAGATCTTAGGGATTAAAATCAGTCACTGATTTTTCTGTCTTCCACATTTGAACACAATCCAGTGTGTATATCCCTCCTACAGCAGAAGAAGTGAGCAGTCCGCTAAGTATAGTTACAGCATCATCACTGCCTAGAAACATTTTGGTTTATAAGAAAAGTTTCAACCATATTCAAGTTCGTGCTGGATGTAGAAATCCCATGGCAGTCTCAGTACTGGTATTTGATACTAGTAGCGCTTTTATCACCACATTCACCATAACCTTCTTCCTAACAGTTACTTATTTGCCCTCTGCCTTTTCCTGTAAGAGACAAGCTTTCTCTAAAGCTGCGTACTACATTAAAGAGAAGCAAAAACTATTTAGATCAAGTACAACTTCACTGGTATCCTCAACTAACAACGAGCAGCTCAAGTGTAACCAGCTTAAGGACAGGCGTCCCTCCTTCCTCCTTGGAACAGCAGGCCCTGCTGACTGGATAATGCTGCTTGCTTCCTAAAGTTGTCTACAGGAGCTTCGGCCTTAAAAAAAAAATAGTTCAAGTATCAAACACTTTCTGCTTGGGAGGAACAAACGAGGGAAGAAGAGTTGGGTTTTTTTGTTTTTTTTTTTTCTCCTTGAATTAAGTTCTCAACACTTACAGGCGTGCTTGCCGGTTCATCATTAACTCTCATTCATCCCTGTCCCCTCCAAGACTACAAAAACTCCTCTCTAAGTCTGCTAATTATCACTTCATTGCTTATGCAACGCCTCTCCGGGCAGGGAACGGGAGCGGCAAGGAGGTGAGCCGGGGTAAACGGGACACAAGAGAGCGGCGCTGCTCCGCCTCAGCCCGCAGCAAAGGCCAGGAGCGCTCGGCTAGCCCAGGAACAAGTGGGAAGCCTGCCCTGCCTCCCACGGGCACAGGCGCAGCCTCAGCACCAGGAGGAGCCCGCAGCGACGGCGAGGCTGCCGGACTTCCCTCCAGGACACCGCCCCTCCCGCCGTACCGGGAGCGCCCCGAGCAGCAAGGGGCAGCCGATAACACCATCGGCAGGGCCGGGGCCGCCGGCAGCCGAGAGGAGGAAGCGCGGCAGGGCCCGTGCCGGCGGGAGGGGAGGGAAGAAGGGGAAGAGGAGACCCCTTACCCGCGAGTCCCCGCACAGCAGCAGCTCCGGGTAGCTGAACTCCACGCAACCCTCCTCGGTGGGGTCCTTCAGCACCACCTCCAGGCGGACCGTCTGGCGGAGCGGGAGCGCCTCCCGCGGCGGCGGCGGCTCCTGCCGCCCGCTCTGGCGCGGCGGCGGCGGCAGCGGCGGCGGCTCGGGCCGGGGGGGCTCCCGCTGCGGCGGCTGCTCGGGCCGGCCGGGGTCGCGCAGCGGCTCCGGGCGGGCAGCGCTGTCGCCGGGCGGCTCGTGCGGCGGCGGCTCCGGCGGTGGCGCCTCACGGCCCGCCGGAGGCGGCTCCAGGTCGCGGCCCGCCGGCTCTCGCTCCAGCGCCGGGCTCTCGCCCTCGCGGCGCCGCACGGGTGACAGGCTAATGAACGGCACCCGGCGCGGCTCCGCCATCCTCCTCCTCCGCCGCCGCCCCCTCCCCCCCCCCCGCCCGCCGTCCGCCGGCCCCCGCTTCGCGCGTTCGGTGACACCGCTCTCCGCGCTCCCTCCCACCGGCCCCGGCTCCTCCCTCTCCCTCCTCCCCGCTCCGCCGCCCGGTCGGAGGTACCCCTACGTTCTCCTCGCCGCCCCCGCCATCTTGGCGCCCCCCCACATAAATAGAGCAGCCCCGCAGCCCGCGCAGGCGCAGCCGGGCCCCCGTCGCTGCTGTTATTGCTCAGCTTCCCCCGGACGTCAGCGCGGCCGCCGTCGCCCACACGCAGCGGGCGCCGGGCCCGCCCCCGGTTGCCGGGGCGATGCGCACGCCGGGCCCGCCGCCGTCTGCGGCCGCGGGGGCTGCGCGGCGCTCGTCCTCCCGGCGCGGCGCGGGGAGGCTGCGGGGCCTGCTCAGGGGAAGATCCGCTCAGGGGAAGATCCGCTGAGGTCCCTGGAAGTCGGCGGCTGCGGGTCAGTCGCCGGAGAAAAGCCGCCCGTGCGGGGAGAGCGGCCGTTCCCAGCCTGAACGGCGCGGCCGCACCGTGTGTCGGTGGCACCAGCCCACGCTGAGTGGAACAGAAGGGGACGTCGGGGTTTGACAGAATCGTGCCGTATGGAGGGGCTGATCACAGCTTGTTCCTACAGAAGAGCAGTCGCTGCCCGCGGTGCCGGTCTGCCCTCGGCGGCAGGGAGCTTGTCCAGCCGCCGTGCCCGGTCTGTAGGGCACCAGCCCCGGCTGCAGGGAGCAGCTGAGCGTGTTGGGAAAGAGCTGTTCCAGGGAGAGAGGGGACAACGCAAGGCAGGCAGGATTTGAGCAACAGCGAGACTTCCCTCATGAGCAGGAGCTGCCTGCAAATACTGCAAGTGTTTCAGTCTGTCACCACCTACTTTGACAGACTGATGCCTGGTATTTCCAGATGGAGGTATGCCACCAAGGCAATGTGAAGTTTCAGGAAACTTATGAACATGATGAGCATTCTATCCTCTAGCTTCATTGGAGCAGAGAAAAAGACATTACCATTTTTGGGGCATTTTTTTTTTAGTCTCAGAAATACTAGGTAGGAGTGCGTCTTCTCTTTTTTAAAAATGTACTCATGCAAAGCAAGCAATTTACATCTGTCTATTATTTTGCATAATTATAATAGATTATTCTGTGCATTACATTACTTCACTTTTCAAACTACATCCATCACTGTGCTTGATGTTTTTCTGTCATTGCATAGGAAGTCTTTTGACTTGACTTTTTAATTTCATCTAGACTACAGAGAAGATCTGTGACACTAGAAAAATGTTACTGAAAGTTAAAACATCACCAACAGGGAATGGAGGGCATTTCAGAGTACTGCTTGCAGCAGCAAGTCACTGGAATGACTAACTCGATCTGAGAAATGTAAACTTCCCTTTTGAAGCTTGAAACTTTGTTGAGCTTTATAGTTGAGCTAGTTGAACAAAGTTGAAACTTTGTTGAGCTTTATATATATAGGGACTTGTTCTACGTAAAAGCCTTGCCTGTTGTGGTGTGGCTAGCAAGCTTTGTAGAGGTGGATGTATTCCTCAAATGTGTTTTGACTTCCAGCATCATAATAAAATAATTTGGTATTTGCACCTGTTCTCTGTTGAATTTCATACAGCTATCAGCTGATGCATAAAATAGGAAATGTATTTCTGCATTCAAACTGAGTGAGTATCTCTAATCTCCAGACCTGTGCACCCTGCCAGGAAGATTCTGATTCTCATCAAAGTTTTTGTGTCATCTATGCCATTAAATCCTATGATGGTAAAAAGGGGCCTTTCCTCAGAAAAAGAGCAGTTTATTGCACATCAAACAGAAATCTTATGTGGAAGTCACAGGCTCCTCTGCAGCTCTGCTGATCCTTGTTTTGAATTACTGGATGGAAGACCTTGAAATAAGTACAAGAAGTATATGACAGGTAGTTTGTTCACAGGTAATACTTGGATACATCCATGGAAAGTGATGAAGATAAACTGTGTATTATAAGTATCTAATGTAAAAGTCCATTCTGTCTTTCAGGCTCCTAAGATATAGGGGACTATATTCAGAAGTAATCAATATAGGGCACAAGAGCTCCACAAGAAAATTAGTTTTACAAGTATCTGAATCCAGTGCTTCATATTGTCTTGTAATATAGACACACCTGGAATCACATTTTGGTCAGATTTTTAACATAATTTTTAAGCTGGAAAAAAAAATAAGCTGGAAAGGAACAATCATCATCCAACCCAGGGTAGGGTTACAGAGAAAACCAGAAGTAGTTCTTGGGAATAGTTTCAGGTGGCTATTTGTTCTGTGATTGCAGACCTCTATATTAGAAGCAGACTTTCACATCTACAGATACTATGAAATAGTAATGCATATGCTCCCACTTAATTTCTCCTAGGAGTTTAATTAGGCAAATAAACCCTCACATTTCTATATTATCTAACCTCTAAGCATCTTGGCGTGCACATCATATTTTTATAAGGCTTAGTACTTGTTTATGCAGCCAGACAAACAATAATTCTGGATATTTGCATTTAAAGTGAGGTCACCAAAGACAGTTTGCTCTGGATCCGAGTATCTGGACTATATCAGAAAGGAACTTGGCAGCAGATGCAAGCATAGCAGTTAGTTGAATATGCTAATCTTACATTTGGTTTAAGATACTAGAACCATTTGGAAAAGGAAACAACTAAATTCACTAGATTGTAACTAGTGAATTTGGATTTGAATACACTAGAAGAGTTCCAAGCTTGTGCCATTTTAAATGCTTCAACAGGAATTAGATTTGTAATTTATCCATACTTTATTCTGTTTTGCTATCTGTTTTGTTCTTTGTCATTAAGCTCCATCTCAGGTATTGTTTGTACATAGTATAACGTGCTGCCCTTGTCAGTGTAACACAAAATTTTAAAAGTAATTAGAGATATTCTGCCAGTTACTTTGCTTTCTCTCAGGATATGGCCATGCTAAAATAGTCCAACATCAAATATGGATTCCTTCCCTTTGCATGTTATCTGAAGGACACAGGCACATTAAGAGTTTTTTAAAAAATCAACAGCTACACAAAAAGTGTAATTTTGAGGTGATATTGAAACTGCTTTTATTTGACTAGTGAAAGCCAGTTTGAGTAGATCAAAGTGGATGCTTGGAACTACAGATGCTACAGCCACATCAGTGAGCAGAATTTTGTTGACCCGACTTAGTTTCAAATACAGAAAACAATAGAGACAGACCTACAAACTGCAGAGGCCTCTGCTTTGGTGCAGGTGGGATTCTCCTGCTCTGCTTTGGTCTGGCTTCTCTGCAGCACCCTTGTGCTTTTGGGCTGTTCATGTCGGTTGGGGTAGAGTCAGAGCTCTACCCTGTTTTATTGCAGACCAGTGGCCAGTGCTCTCCTGGACCTCATGAAAGCCACCGTGTGGCTTCCTCTGGGCTGGACACCCCACAGCAGCAGGCCTAGGGTCGCACCAGAAAGCAGAGCTGTCCTTCTCATCAGTTATATCTGTCTCCAAGGAGCATGTTTTCAGTTTCAAAGACTATTACTTTACTTCCATGAGCTATGAGCCTCTTGTTCTTGGATGAGAATGCAGGAGAAAACGTGTTCTGCTTAATAAAATATATTGTTATATATATTGTATAATAAATATAGGTGGCATAGAATGGCAATCTGTTTTCTCCTTTCCTTTAGGTAAGCACTGGGATCTACATCAGAGGTAGCAGCTGTAGTGGCAGCCAGCTCATACCAGTGGCAGTCACATCTCTACTGCTCAAAAGCCTCCAAGATGCTTCTGTCAGGTTTAGGCTTGGTTGTTTTTTGTTTTGTTTTGTTGTGGGTTTTGTGTGGGGGCGTTTTGGTTTGGGGTTTTTGGTGAGAATATCCTCATTTACCATCAGCTGCTTCCTCACTATATCCTTGGTTTCATGGTCCAACCATGCATCTTGTTGATCCTTGTGGTCCTTTCAGTGGAACTACTGCCACAGCAGCTGCAGATTCCATTTCTGTGCCAGGAAATGGTACAGCTGCAGATAGGTGGGAGTTTATGTAGCTTTTACTAGAACTGCTGCTGCATCACAAGAATCCCTTGCACCAACAACCTGGCTAGCATTGCTAGTTTTGTTTAAGGACTTCTGAATTTGAGTGTTTTTTTGGTTTTTTTTAACTTCTCTTTCTTCTTACAGCTTTACTAACTTGCTCCCTGCCAGATCCAGAATCAAAAAATAAACTACCCGCTTTCTTTTCAAAATGAAACGCCAATGTTTTTAATACCATTTAGAAAACTGATTTATCTGCAGGACCTCTCCCCCTCATATTTCTGCTATTGTTCTTTTAATTAAAAATACTGTTTCCTGAAGAATACACCTCTAGCTTTCTTTCCTCAGTCACATGTAATTAAGAGCTGTTATCAGCAGCTCTTGCCACAGCCTTAAGAAGTCTGAAGTACACTTTTCAATGAAGTAAACTCTTTAGAAGGACTGTGGGCAGGTAGAGAAATGCCAGATTCACTCTAGGAAGGCTGTGTGCATTAGCTTCAGGTAATTAGGATCTCCTTTGACAGGGCAGTATTACCCATTTGTCACAATTTCAAGGCAGAGGAACTGTGATAATGAACTTTATCCCATAGTTTGTATTTGCTCCCTGTGAATTGCTCAAGCCTCACTTACTGGAGAATTTGAGCCCAAGAGACATTTAACTCCTCTCCAGGGCTTTAAGAAATGCTTTGAACAAATCTGACCAAAAGTGCAAGGTTTCAACGGCAATAGGAAGTTTTTAAAATCAGCAACAATTTTTTGCAAGAAGTAGTTACTGTTCCTGTAACTGGAAGCACTTTTTACCCCTAGAAGTGGATTTAGGCGCATCTTTTGCTCACTTGCTGACATGAGGAATAGTCTTTCAACACCATGTTTTGTGCCAGAACAATATAAATGGCATGATTGTGTATCTTGGAGATAGCTGATGAAAACAAAATGTTGGCTTTTATCTCGTGTAAGCTAGAAATCAGGGCAAGTCTTAATGTGAAAGAAGTAAACGGATTTACAGGAAAGAATGTGTCATGGTAGTGTGAGTTCCTTAACCAAAGGTTGGAGTGTTAGGGATCTACCATCCATGCTGTTCAGAAGAATTTTCTCCATGATAAATTTAAAGCTTACACAACTTCTGAATGACTGGTGATTTTTATGCCCTTCAGAACATTTTAAGATTCTTTAACCTAATACATAGGATAAAACTGTTGGCTTAGAGGAACCTCAGAGAAAATTCAAAGCCTCAAGAGCTCCATTTAGATGGAGTGGCAAGTTAGGAAGAAAAAGCGGAAAGAGAAAAAGGAAAGAAGAATTGCATCCTCTCCAAGGAAGAGCAGGCTGCTTGGAGAAGCTGCTGTGGGAACATCTTTTGAGCCTGGAGAGAAGATGAAATATTAAGATATTAAATATCATCTATTAAGTAGGTGCATTTACCAAGCAGAACACGGGTCATTTGTTCCTTTGGATAAGAGTAGCAAAATCAATTGTAACTAACAAGAACACATTTATAGTTACATCTTATTTTTTACTTAATTTTTAATAATTATCTCTGTTTCTGGTGTCAAGATTTCTTGCTGGAGTAAGCATGCAACTTTTGTCTTTAAGTTTTCCTAGTGTTACGGGTGAACTCAGTAGGGTTTGACAAATAAGCAGTAAACTTATAAAGTAGTAATGATTCCGGGTGGTTGTGCGGACTCTGTCTTAAATGATATAAATTTCGGGATGTCAGCCCTGAGATGTTTTCTCTGCCAAGCAGTGAATCCCTAGGAAATTCCTCTTTGCAGGTTTACTCTTTACTTTTCTAAGAAGGAAGAAAAAACAGAGGGGGAAAAAAATTTAATTACCTTCTAAGTGATCACAAGAAAACAAAAACCACTGAATTATCAAAATAACAAGCAATAGGATAAGATAAAGTTGACCTCAAGTTGCACCAAAGGGGGTTTCAATTGGATATTAGGAAAAGGGTTGTCAAGCAGTGGAACAGGCCACCCAGGGAAGTGGTGGTGGCCAGGGTACTGCTGAGTAAATTGTTGGATTCAGTGAACTTAAAATTGTCTTTTTCAACCTGAACAATTTGATGGTTCTTTAAAATATCCTTTTAGTTGAAATCCTGGAATTATATATATATATATATATAAATTATTTTTATGTATTTTGTAGAATGAAAGAATAGTAAGAAAAATACATCAGAAATTAACACAGAAGGGATTTTATAGAGGAGTACCCACTAATATGCGTGGGTATGCATACACACACACACACACACACACACATGTTTTTCCCTTAAAAATATGAGTATATAGAAAGGGACCAGACTTGAATGAATTGGCAAAGAGACTTAAACTAAGAAGCATCTGCCTGTTACATGTTGATTGTGGTGGTCACTTATACCGTACCTAAACAGAGTTTAAAACTGAAGAGGAGCTGTCTTTGAAAATTACAGACTCCCTTAATGGTAGCTCTTTTATGATTCACACCTGCTCATCTGAAAGTGTAAAAACACCTAGATGTTTACAGAGATTGAGAGGGATTATGTGCTCTGGGGAGTTGTCCCTAATTTTTTTCCTCATTTTGCACCATTTCTTTAAAGATACTTGTGGTATGGGATGCTTATCTCGATGAAAAGCCTGTTCCATCAGGCCAGCACCCTGGAGGCAGCCGAAGATTACCAGGCTGTCTGAGACATTTGAGTCAGGTTATTGTCTTATCTCTGTATTATTGTCTGCTGGTTTTATTCTCCCAGTAGTAATGAAAGCCACACAAGAATATGAGTCATGGTTTCCTGTAGCTCTGCCACCCACCTGTAACACGAGCAAGGAGGACTAGCCAGGTAGGGAGTTTTCTCAGTTTGAGTAGCAATTTCTACACTAAAAGCAGTAGTAATGCTGTTTAATGAGGTAAAAGGGTCTGGGAGTAATTCTCAGAAGTACAAAAGGTAATGGACCACAGATATGCCCTCGCTCAGGGTTTTTCTTGTGGATGTTGACCTAAGACAAGACAAATACTCTCGATGTCCTTGAGAGTGGACTCAGGCAGACTGCTGGCTAGAGGAGCCTTGGTCACTTGCCACAGTGATATTTTCTAGTTTTTGGTGAAATATAAATATTGTGATAATTATAGGAAACTTACGTTCATTAAATACTATAATATATTTAAAAATTTTATAGTTACTGTTCAGGCAACATCTGTCAAGCAATGTTCATCTTCCCAAAAAGGAGAATTTAATGTAATACATATATGTAGATGGCACAGCCACCTTCTAAAAGTTATAAAGACATACAACATAATATTTGCTGTGACCTCGAAGAAAGGTTTTTCTTTTTTGTTCTTTCTTTCACTTTCAGATTGATTTTACCAAAACTTCAATTTCCTAACCAAGTTTTTTAATGCCTCTCAGAACTTTGGAAACTGCTTTTACTGATGTAAGTGCCACAGCTAGGTAACTGCACATTATCACAGACAGCTGAGAGTGATTGCATAAACAAATTACCACATTTTAAACATTCATACAAGCTTATGATCAGAATACTCAGAAGCATATTTTGCATGTGCAGTTCAGCATTTTCATACTTCTATTTTATTTCCAAGCCAAATTGCCTTCAAAAAAGCAAAGCGCGTATTTGTCACCATGAATTAACTATATACTGAACTTGCAGATTCAACAAAAAGCTGCTTTTGATTTGCCACGACATTAAAAATAGCATCTGAAAAATTACATATGAAAAACCATTTTTCATACATGAATAATTTAAATGGACAAATGAAATTCTTTAAAACTATTCTTCTCTCTTCCTCCAGTTGGATTTTAAGAAGACATGAAATGTGAAGTTTTTTGAGCATATTAAAACAAGTGTAGAATAGCAGCAATAGAAGTGATAATTTTAAGAACAGAGTCGACATTACATACCCGAAATGGTTGTGAAAACAAGCTACATTTTCTGTATAACAGTTCTATTTCAAATGTCCTTTTTCTGACCTTAAAAGAATTACCCCTGAAATTGGTAAGTAACAGTACAGTCTACTGTCATCTGAACACTTCCTTACTGTTTTAAGAGACTGAGTTATTCTTAGTGTCATGCTGATTTCTAGTCTTCCACAGGACTTAGCATTTTACAAATCTGAAAATATCCTGCCTCAAATGCCTGTGAAGTGGGAGCGAGGCAAGTCATGCTCAGAGGTGGTGCAAGGGAGGAAGGGAGAAGTAGAAGACAGCAGTACTTCAGCAGTAGTCCAGGAGTAGTCGTGTAAGCCCATCACATTAATGGGGAGACAGAAAGGAAAACACTCATTTAGGGGACGAGAATGTGCAGGATGAAAAGTGGACACAGTGATAAAATCTGCTTGAAAGTAACTGGCTAAACTGAGTCAGGAGTCTTGTAAAGCTTGCCTCAGAAATTACTTTCTTGTGACTGGAAGATAGTTCTTCTGCCTTTAAATGGTGGGGGAAACCACCACAATTTTATATAGACAGTTTCTCAGTTTGTTCAGTAATGACTAACTTCAGCACATGGGGCATCATGAATAAGTCAGACAAAAGTAAGACAGAACTGGTAGAATGAAAACATTAGGATAATCATCAGTATGGGAATATACCAGGCAGTTTATGACTTGGTTTATCAGGTTTTGTAATTTAATTTTGTATCATTTTGTCAGCTTCCACACATGGATTCATGAGACACAATGACATCATGTGATATAATTAATTCACCAGCTCTGCAAAATAAGATACAGAGTTTTGTCTCATAATAGCTCCCCATATAACAGCCTCACCCATTAATGTAAGGCAAGAAAAAGACTACAAGTAGCTTTAGAGTACACATACATAATAACCCATCATGCTTAAGAAGGACAAAATCATCTAAGAAAATTGTAGCTGTTACAATGAGCAATGCAGCTGTTGGAATCAGAGCATGGTTCTTTTCTACATTATGTAAACAATGTCAACATTATTAGATTTGCTCTTAAAATGTTACCTTGTATAATTCTGCACTGTTGTGTGTGTTTTTTCACAGAACTGACCACATGGAACTTGCTTACAGTGCTCAAGGTGGATCAAGTGATGAAGGCTCATCACTCATCTCCAGTTAAGGACCAGCTTAAAGTGTGGTTTAAGGACTGCAAAAAACCCAACGCAATTCCTAGGTTCATGGAACAGCATACATAGTATCCCACTTTTTAGTTTGATTCAGCTGTATCTGAGAATCACTACAAACTATGAGACAGCATATTTCCTGTTCAAATAACTGGAGACCTATGTCTTGAAGATCTTATGTAAAAACATATTAATGACCATTATTTATTTTACTGCATTATTTCAAATTCTCCTCAAGAATTACTAAGAGTAATACAGTGTGGAGCAACTAAGCACAATTCAAACATGTAAGCATGAATTGAAACAGAAGTTCTCTTTTTATTTAAAGACTACATTGTGTCTTCTCAAAAGTAACAGCTCCTACTAAATATAGACATTACTTTTATTTTTAAATCCACAAATAGATGCTAGTGTAATTAATTGATTAAGCAAGACCTATAAGGAATTTTGGAGATGTCTCTTGCCCAGAGATGTGAAATGCCTGCTTTATTTGTTCCAAACAAAAGCTTAAACTCTACGAAGTCAAAAGTAACCTTTTAGTGTGTGACTAAATGTGATTGCAGGGCCAAAAAATGTTGATTCAAATTACACAAAAGGACTTGAGCAACTGGACTCTATCAGTCTCTCTGGGATGCTGAAAGGCTCATCTTATAAAGAATGAATGGAAGTATCTCCTATGACATGGATCTTATACAACTTTAGCTGAATATAACAATACTGCAGTCCTACAGGTGCAATGCATACATTTCTGATGTCATACACCTCATTTTAAAGAATAGCATGATATCATATCTGTAAGGTACATGTTAAATAAGTTGAGAATGACAAATGATGAAAAGCAGCCATCAGTCATCAATAACAATGTCTTGGGCATCCTGGAAGTATGGAGGATCCAACATACCCCTTGATGACCCAGATATAGCTGGAAAACTGTGCTAATAAATAGCTACAGAGAGACAAACTAGTAATTAGTGGGGATAAGTAGTCATGCATAGTGATCTGCATAAGCTGAAAAACTGAGCCAGTTTGAACAAAATGTATTTTTGTATAACAAAAGGTAGGCTGTCTCTTCCAAAGAACAGACTGTATTCTGGAAAATACCAGTTTTGGAAAAATCCTAAATATGTCCCAGAAAAGAACCAGTTTAATGCAAGGTTCCCCTGTGATAATATGGCAAAAAGCATGAATGCAGTCTTTAAGTACCCATGCAGGAGAATAGCAAGCAGCACTATGGAGAAGCATATTCCAATGTTACATACATACATTCCAATTTTCTGTACAGAGATAAATTATGCCCAGTGCTAAACAGCCATGTGTAAAAAAAAAAAAAAAAAATATCTGTTGACAAACCAACTGCCAGTTTTCCAGCCTGCAAAACACCTTTACAGGGAAGCTGTCTTTCACACAAATAAGAATAGACTTGCTGCACTTTAAGCACACCTAATGATGAAAAAAAAACAAACCTCTGAAGAAAACCACCAGAAACCCAAACCAAACCATAGAATGCTGGGATTTAATAGTTAACAGCAATGGTGAACATTGGAAGAACTTAATATTCGAAAACAAGGCTAAACAAGTTGAATTTAGAATTAAGGTACAATTTCTTAAAAAGCAAATATGATTTAACCATGTGAATAAATTTAAAAATAAAACTATGGATTTTTTATTATCCATCTTCAAATTAACACATAGGTTTTTCTGGCAAATATTTTATGTTGAGTTAGTTACTGGATTCAACACTGGTGAAATCTACCATCTTGCATTATGTAGTGTCAGGCCAGCTTATCCAGCAGTTGATTAATGACTTGATTTTAAGGTTACTGGTAATTTTAATTACAATTACAAGTTGCAATTGTCTACTTATTCAATGACCATGTAATTTAAAGGAAGATGGAAGTTTGGAAATGAAACTTCAAAAAGAGTGAGTGGAAGTTACTTCTGGAGATAATACAGAGGAAAAATGGTTAAAGAGTAAACCAGTGGGCAAAATCTAGATGTTTTCTTCAATGCATGCATATATAGTGGAGCTACAGCAATTTAGATAATTGTTCACTTTGTGTCTGACTACCTAATAGCCAAGTTCCTCATTCATGATCAGACGGCTTTCTTATGAAGATCATTGAGCCAGCTTCCAGCTGAGGGAACCACATAAACCTAAATGCCTGCTACAGTCCAGAGCTATAATGTGACATGACTTTTCTTTCACAGTGAATTTGCCACCTACAGTTTAATTCACTTAGATGTTACTCTCATAGCTGTTGTTCAGATATTAACAAGTTTAATTTAAGGTTGACTTTCTTATCCATCAGGAATGGGTCAGCACCCAACTAAAAGCAGTCACATGCTGTTTGGGGGTTGGCTTTCTCTACTAGTCACTATTAATGCTATAATTGCTAGCACAGTGCCTTCTGTGCATTCCCTGTAGCTTATTTTTCCAGAATCAGATGCTTATTCAGAGTATAAAAAATAACTCTAATTTCTATATTCTTCCTTGAAATTATAATGATGCAGCAATTTCTTTCTGCCTTAGTCTTCCTTTCATTACATTATCTGAAATGCCACTGATTCAATTTATATTCACTTACTTCTGACCAAATAAATTCACCCAGTTCCCAGACTGTGCACTTGTCTTCACTGCCTGCTTGCTCAATAGGTCACTTTTCTTATTTTCCTCCACACTTACCTTCACTCCTAGCCATCCTATTTAAAATACCTTGACTATTTAAAGTTCCACAGTTTAGGGAAATATGGAAATGGACAGGGATGAAATTTTATCTATTCTTAACTCCCTTTCCTTTTTGTATCAGCTAAGGCAGCTTCTCATCTCTGTTCTTTGAATATGGCCTCAGATTAAACAATGGAACACATATTCTAGATGTATTTCTAAGGTAAAATAACCACCGATATTTCAGTATTTTTCTTGTTAATTTTAATAGTATCTACATATATGTTCTATTACCAAGACCTAAATGTTAAACAGTATATAAAAAACCTTTACTTCATCACTGCTCAAGGCAAAGCCCTGCAGACCCCTGTTATATCTTAAATGACAAAAGCTTTATTAGCATGCTCTGTGCTAAACCCCATGTTATTTAGCATATCAAATATGACATTATGGCTACAGTAAATAAAGGTGAGGTTTTGAAAAAAGCTTCTTCTCTGGTCACAGACAAGAGAATTTAAAATTGGCCCCCAAGCCCTTATGCTGCAAAGCCACCACACTTATTTCAGAAGATTCAACCAACATGTAAAATGGTCTGTAATGGATTTGGATGCTCTTCAGCTCTCCTGCAGGTTAAGCTTCAATAAAGGGAGTAATTAGATGCATTTAACATCTGCTACAAAGCTACCAACATGATTTTTGAAGCTTTGTACCAAGATGCATAATTGTATTCCCAATCTGTTTCCAAGTTAATTAAACCGAGATGGAAAAGAAAAATGCTGCTCAAGAGTGAAGTGTTTGGTAACTGCTTCCAGTGAAGATACTGCTCCTTTCCTACCTCTTTTGAATGAGTGCCCCTGCTGAAAGGCTTATTGTTGCTAGTGTGGTGGATCAGCTTCCAGATTTAAGTGCAAGTAACCACAACTATCAATGTCTTCTAGACACCTGAACATTGATACCCACATTTTTTGCTTAAAGCAGTCAAACCAGACACATTATATGCAGAAAGGTGTGCATGTTCCACATACACCCAGCTGCCTTGGTTTCAGCAAACTACCATAAGATCAGGACCAAGGCCACTGGCCACAAACTTGCTCTCTTCCAAAGCAAAAATGAATATACGATTTCAACTTCTGTGGCATGAAACAACATAGACCAATCAGAGATTCAACTGTAGAGTCAAATAAGAGCTTTAATCAATGCACAGACAGTAGAGAATACGGTCATCGGAATTCCCCTCAAAAGATAAAAAAATACTTCTTAAGTATTTTACAAGTTTATAAAATGTAAAGTTTCCTTTTACAAATAATATACAAATGTTTTTTACTACCAAATGTCAAAATGTTTTTATGTTACAACTGTTGCCTTCTCTTAGAATTACGTATTCCCTGAACGGTTCTCCTTAAAAACACAGGAGAGTATAATACATCCAAAAGTATAATGAATATATTGCTCACAAAGGTGGTAATTGCTGAAGGAAATAATTCAAAAGATCTTTTTATCCATCAGATTGCTAAAGTTCTCATGTGAGCTATATTAACATGAATAAATGTTTTGAGTGTTAAATTTCAAAGTGAGATTGCACAATATCATCAGTCAAATAAGTCTCCATGCTCTGAAAAAGATGGTAAGAGAGAAAACAATCCTTACAGACAAAAAAACCCCCCAAATTAATGTATTGGTAATTGAAATTCATCCAGAAAAGGATACTCCTCATAATATGTTTTGTATTTTACCCCAGATAGGTGATCTATAAAAGTCCTAAAGAAGAGAGACTTTTCACAAGGACAAGAGGGAATGGTTTCAAACTGAGATTATCTTTAGCTAAGATATCAGGAAGAAATTTTTTACTATGAGGGTGGTGAGCTGCACTGGAACAAGTTACCCAGAGCAGTTGTGGATGGCCCATTCCCTAGAACTTTCAAGGCCAGGTTGGGTAAAGCTCTGAGGAACCTGAGCAGCTCTTAGTGAAAGCTGTACCTGCTTTCATCATCTAGCTCCAACCTAGCTTCCAACCCAAGCCATTTTCTGATTACATAATTCTGTGTTAAGTCTTTTGTATTATCTGATACCCTAGTAGTGCCTAGTGGTATCACTGTCACCATCTCTATTTGCCACATTCCATCACTTGCTGAAGTAGGCTTTTCTGAGTCATGTAACAAATGATCCTTCTCCAGAGGCCAGAAGGCTTGCTGGAAAAAAAAACAAAACCTCACCATGCTGTTCAGTAACTCTTGTGAAGGAATCTGAGAAACATTTGAGGAGCACTTTGATTTTGTGGACAGTTGAAACTACTATTGAAAAAATGAAATTTTGAGGAATAGAGTGGTGCAACAGAAAAAGTACCAAAGACATTTAAACAAACAAACAAACAAACAAACAAACAAAAACCCCACCAAAAACCAAGTTGCTGTATGTTTTGAATTTCACTGCAGGACACTCTTCCTCACACAGGTCAAAACCTGCTTCAATGCCTGAAGTCCTGCAAGGAAGGAGATAGCCAGAATGCACAGAGAAACTGAGACCCTTGTCTTGCAGCCAGACATAGCCAGACATACAGTAGCAACTGACCTGGTTCATTTTGTGACACTGACTCAAACAGGGACTCTGTTCTCCTTGGCCCACTTTTTCATGATGCGAACAATGTATTCTACTTGAGAATTACCAGTGCTCTTCAGTAGGTGCAGTACTTCCCGCAGGGTTTCTCTACAAAGGTGAAAGCAAAGATTTAAGGGAAGGTTAGACCCAAATGATACAATAAACTGCTCACATCAAGCTATTTCACAAAACGTGTCCTCTGAGACAGAGAGGTCCATCCATCTGCAGTGCTGGGATAGGTTAAAAAGCATGCTAGATGTGATCCCAGAGACAAAAAAAGCAACCAACAAAAAAGTCTTGTATACAACTGTAAAGAAATTATAAGTTAAAAAAGAAATCTCCTAAATGTAATTAGTTTAGTGTATGCATATGTGTGTACTTGTATATATACCCTCACTCTTGCAAAATTGTTCCTCAGAACAAATCAAACTTTAAAAAAAATCTTTAATGTTATTTACTAGTCTTTAAGATGGCAACATCTAGCTTAATGCTGCCAAAGCACTTTACACATAACACAATACACACACACACACACACAAATAACATGGAAATCAACATTCCTAATAGAATAAACCTATTATTATTAAACCTATATAGATTCTGCTGCAGTTTTCCAGTTAGTTTACAGTAAGAACTTAATAGTTTATTTTGAAAAACAGGCAAGCTATGTGTATTTTACTGCATCTGCTGCAGAGATTGCTAAAAAGACACTTGAAAGGTATAGTAGTTAATGAGATTATTCCAGCAGAGAAGTGAACAGAAGGAAGGTGTGGAAGCCAAGATACATGTCTAACAGTCATGTAGGAAACAGCAACTTTGGCCAGAGGACAAGAGTCATCTGGCATCACAGCAGAATATTCACAAGGGAGCAGTTCTTAAATACAGGTTCACTACTCTCTCTCATTCCCCCATCCAGTGAATTGGGCCAAAACACCAAGATTATCACTAACACAGATGATTTCCTTTAAGCTTTCATCAAGTAAGTATATTTGTGTGACATAGTCAGTGTCTTCAGAAGGCAAATTTTAATGATAACACAGCCTCATCTGCTCTTTGTTTAGAGAAATCATGTTCTTCCTATAGTGCTGACTAATGTTTCCTTAGTTCTGTTCTATGCATCTTAAAATGTCATGTGGTAGTTTTTCATTCTTACACCATCTAGTTCCATTAAGCATTAACATGAAATGATGTTGTTTCCCCCCAGTTCATGAAAATACTACTACACTTATAACCTAGCTTTTCCTAGTGATAATGACTAAAGTATTTTGGTATTTTATAGTCCACAGCACTTGATCATAAATTATTCTCTACCATATACTCTATAACTGTTGGTGTGGAAGATACACTTCAAGTTGAAGACTGCATATGGAGCCTCTGGATAGAGTGTCTATTCTCTGAAAGGTCAGTAAAAGATTGGAAGATGATATGTAGTCTTAAAGCTGAGATTATGATTCTGGCTTACAGCTAGCTGAAAATAGGAAAAGAGCAAAATAAATTCAGATATAACACAGAATACTCACTTTGCTTCTCGGCCAGCTAAAATCATTTGAAATACACCCACACAAGCACCTCTCTTGCCTTCCCAGTACTCAGGATTATTGTTCAGCCTCTCCAGAACATCGAAGGCTTTGGCTGAATAGTAGAACTGACGCATCTGCATAGAAAGTGAGGCATTATTCCTGACCACCCTTCAGAAGGGGATTAAAAACACTGAGCTCAGTTTTCTGAAATCAGCACTAAGTTGTAGAAGCAATGTTCATTTTCCTGTTTTTCTGCAGGCAGCAGAGAGTGACACGGAACAGGGACATTGTAGTTGGGAAAACAGGTGGTATTATAATATCTTTTTCTGAGGTGGCCTTATCTAAGGGCGTACCAACTATAATGAAACCCCTGACAGAATATCAACCTCCAGTCAGTCCAGACAATTGAAAATGAAAACACATTTCCTCATGTAGACATGGCCACATATTTGTTTATCTTCTGGGTCTAACTTAAAATTGTTTCTTCACTGTTACAATACAGTCCAAAAAAAGATTTGGTGACTCTATAATCCAAAATTTTCCTTAGCACAGGAAAATCCAGTGTGTACCCTATCTTTTCTGCCTTAGGTTCTCTATTTGCATTTGGGAACCAGGAGCAAGTTGTTTGGCAACAGTCCATGCAAAAGGACTGACCAGATTAAGTGTGGCTATTGAAATCAGCATAGCATATCTCATGTGGGCTGTATGAGTGTTCTCCACTTGGGCAAGCCTGAAGAGCAGTGTTGTTTGTGACTAGCATCTTCCCATTAGAGATCACAGAAGGTAGACTGAGCACAACCTCCCCATCCTTTGGTAGCTGGAAGCCTGCAGAGAAAAAAGTGCAGGCTATGGGAGCTACATTTGGAAACCTTAGTCAGAGAAGCAGTACTTCAGAGTACACCACTTTTTTTTTTTTTATACAGAGAAGCAGAAGTACTACAGTATGAGTAATATTCTCTTTTTTTCACATAAATCTTGATTTTAACCACTGGTGACTGGCAAACACTTGACTATATGGGAATAAGGATAGTGAGTATGAACACTACCAGATGTGTCACCTAAAAAGAAAAATTAGAATACTGATCTATTGTAATTAGTATCTGATCTAGTTCCATTAAGCAGGTACAGCTTTAATGTTCTCTTTCTATCTGACATAAATCTAGGAAATGCTTCACCCCAAGTCATGCACTGTTCCCCATATGGACAAGATGGGCTATTGCATAAAAAGCATCAAGAAATCAAGAAATTAGGATGAAATCCTGCATGCCAACTTCCTTACTTAACAATTTCTATCAGCACAGCAAAGAGGCATCCAGCTACACCAACTCTCAGGACATTGTTGACCTTGTTCCACCCATGCTCATTCTGTTTTCTGTTGAGCAAAGCCAAATGCAACTGCCCTCTTAAGTTACATCCCTGGAGCTGCCTGTAGACCTCCAATATAATGTAATGTTTCAGAAACAACTGAAAAAATATAATATATAAACCACATATAATCATAAAATCAAACATCAGGGACCTGGCTATTTAGTTCAAGAGGTACAATGGCTGCTAGCATAGAAAGACAAATTATAATACTAAAGTAACAATTTTGGAGCAGTCATTTATGGCCATATGTAGACACATAATTAGGCTGAAAAATTTAGTTCTAAAATGCAGCTTTTAAGAACTCTAGATAAATCCAAAATATGGAGCTACTTCTGGTCTTCAGGACAAGAAGGTTTTGAAAAGAATTTAGACAAAGCAATCAACTGATTTAAGTGAGACTTTAGATGATCTAGAGAGAGATTTTACATGAGGTCTAATTGTCAGCCTGCTTTCACAAATTGCCTCTAGGGGAAACACCAGAGGCATAGCCCCTTGCTTGAGCAACTAGACTTGTAGGGTGAGATGGTAACTGAGTACCCGAAAGATGTACAAAGGATAATTCTTTTAGAATATTCTTTTAGAATTCTTTTAGTTTTAGAATATTGCTTTTGAGATCACAAGGAGTCTCTCCCATTACAAGCTTTAAGGAAAACACAATAATCTCCCAACAAAACAAAACAAAACAAAAAAACAAACAACCAAAAAAACTCCATGAGGCACCTTGCTGATTCTATGCTAGATTTTTTTCCTTAAAAGGTTTTTTATCATTTCTACCCATAACGAATCCCTAGTAGGAGTAGCAACAGGTATCATTATTGATAGCTCAAGCATGCAGTAATTTACCAACATGTTAATCAATGGGTTCTCTACCAAGAAGACCTGTAGGTTAAAATGCTGACTAATCCTTGCCAACGCATTCACATTATTAGACATCCTGCCATTATAAAAGAAAGTTCACTAGTGATGACAATGATAAAAAGTATGAAAAAGAAGGCTGTTGGTAAAATCACTGAATTAACATGTCATACATCAAGCCCTAAAGAGAAAACTCACTTTGTAACAATCATTCGCAATGAGCTGCAAAAGGTTAAAGGAGTCCCCTGAGGTTTCCATCTTCAGATAGAGCTTCCAGGCTAGCTGTGGTTTCTTATTCATAATATCTGAAATAAAAAGAAAAAGCTGGAATTATGAAAAGAATATGCTACACACAATATTCAGTGGCAGATGGAACAGATATTCCTGTATTTCTTTATTTAATGTAAATGCACATCTCAGCCATGAGCATGAGGCTGGGAAGGGAAACTTGTCTTATCTTCTGCCTTACTAGTGATAACAGCCAATTCAGCAGAGCATACCAATGTCAAAAGGAATAATTATAGTATTTACATCTTAATTTATATTTCACAGATAAGCAATAAGAACAAGTCTCATGATTTCAGATGTGATTAAGGAACAGAATGAAAAGCATCAGAAAAGTTTTTTGTGCACTACAATGAACTATGGCAATCCATTTATATGGTAAGATTTAGGATTGTGTGTTCTTACACACAAAAAAATTTCAACTGGCATCAAACTGAGGTCTTTAACATTGGATGCCCATGTCAGTCTAAACATTCAATTCCCATGATTCATAACAAATCAGAAGGAGAGGGCAGAAGCTGAAACCCCTCCAAGCATAACAAAATTTGTCATTACTAGAAAAAATGTTTCTAAATTTCTGAGAGCCTGTGTTCGTTTTAAATTTGTGTATATGACTAGAATTTTTCTTTGGTCTTTAACTTTAACTGGTATACACAGTTAGAAATAAATGAAACTGAATTTTCCATCTGGATGAGTAGAAATTCTGCTAGGCTGTTTAAACACAAAGGTTCTATTTTGTTGTGATAAGAACCCATTCTCTTGAATCTGTGGCTGGTATTCATAATTACAGGCTGATTCAAACACTGGAAGAAAATAAAATAAAATTAATTTTTCCTTTCTTTTTCAAGTGTTTACAGCTGCTCTGAGAGTACCTGCCTATTCACATAAGAATCACTCTTGTGCTTTTTCAAAAGAGGGACTGTTTAGCTCATTATATCTGTGTCCACTGTGTCTATACTTATATTGCATGTAGAATGGGTGGTAACCAACAATAAACACATAACACCAAATCACAGAATTTATAGACTCTTCTCATTTAGGAGGCAGCAAGACATCAAATTGGATTTATCTCTCATCAGCTCCAAATACCATATATAGTGGTAAACAGCCAGTTCTCAATTTCCAGCACCAATCGACATAGAGCAATGCAGTTCTGTGCTAATCCAATGTTTTTGACCTTCTCTTCAAGAAGAATTTGGTATAAATAGTACTATAATACTAAACAAAAGATTACATTTTGTCATGCAAAAGGATGCATCTCTGGTACTTTTGACCCCTTGGAAATATTTCAGCATTGAATTGTTTACTACTCAATCCCTAACTGTACTCTGACATTAATGTATTATAACGTGATCTGTTAGTAATTTACGTACTTGACACAACAAGATAACTATATTCATCATTCCCATAAAAAATTCAAATGAAAGATTCATATATAAAACACTCAAACACAATCAGGTACTGCAGTTTAATTAAAAAGGATATAAATTTGCACATCTTAAAACAGAGTCATAGATAGGCATCTCTATGTGTTATGCACCTGTCTTGAAAGATCATGTTAGGAAATGTTTACTGCATCTGCAATATGGCATAACATCCCAAAGCATACATATTTACATTCCAGGTATAACTGCTGAAAATGGCTTGATAAGAAAACATATTGTATTGAGGCACAGAAAAGAAAACGAATTAGGCTACAGAGTCTCAGACTTGAGTCGTTAGAAAAACCCACTTCTATACTATTTTGTATGTGGCACTGCAGCTGTCTCTGTACTGAGGTGAACTCTGCAGTGTTTTAAAAACTGGTTCAGAAAAAGTAAATAAGATTTGCTATAGAATGTTAAACACAGCAGAAGTTTCCTGGATTCAAAGAAATCCAAGGAAAGAACTCTTCTAAGAATTTTTGGAAGAAAAACACATGCTGGAGATTATAAAGGCTATCCCTCAGGCACAGGAGTTTGGACAACATGTAGAGTAACATGGTAGGAAGAAAAATACCATGTATGCTTGCCTGATTCCTCTCTTCCCTAGATATCTGACATTGGCAAACACTAAAGGCAGACAGACCCTTGAGCCTGAGCCAGTATAAATGCTTCTATTTTGTGGTTTTTTCTGAACATTTTAGAGTTGTAACTCAGTCTTTTAAGACAGAAAGTCTTCACTCAAGCAATTGAGTAGACACCTGAGAAGAAAAAGGGTCACTGGTCAGGACAAAGCTGCACTGACAGTACTATAACAGCATTGCACTGAAGCAGTAATTGCTTATAAAAGCCAGATGTACGAAAGGTGTAATAACCACCCACGCTATAACTAGTGCAATCAGCTTTTCACTTTCATAGTCCTGAATCCACCTACAACATTAAATTCAATTAGGAAAGTGGATTGCCAAGACTGATGCAATAGAGGAAGATTTGTATTCTGCAATGTTGAGAGCAAAGTGACTCACAGCAGCGAGCCAGCCAGCTAAGGTAAACAAAATCACTTTTTATCTTCTCACTCTGGATCAAAAGGAACACCTGCAGGAAGAAGGAAAATAAAAGATTATATATGCATGTACTTTTAAACAAACAGAAGGCAAACCTTTCTCATTTCAACACACAGGTAAGGTTTAAGTCACACAAACAACTGCTCATGTGAAGAGTTTGGGTATGCAATTACAGTGTAGGGGGCATCCCTCTATGTGGAGTAGGCAGAGAATTCACACTGTGCCCTGTTTGTCAAGGGGCTTGTGCAGCTTCAGAACACCAAGCTGTGCAGAGAGTGTGGCCTGCCCTGAACAAGCTCCAGTGGGCGGCCATGCAACACAAACAGCACAAAGGAACACTGGACCTGTGGGAAAAGATATTTGTAATGTGTTTGTTTAGAAAGCAGTGCAAGCAATTACATTAACAACTTCTTGAAATACTAGAAGTTTCATGTATAGATGAGACTTTCTTTCCATACATGTCAGAGACCATTCCAAGTCTGCAATAAGCCATTTCTAACTATTTCAGCTTCAGCGAGGTTCTCAGGCAAAGCATTCATCTTTTGTACCTAACTGTACAAATACAGGTTTGTTACATTCTACATAAAAAGGGATGTGGGGGGAAGTTATAAATTTTAAAATGTACTCTGACTTTACTCAAAGGAAAAAAAAAAAGCTATTTATGCCTCTCTCAAGTATATTTTTAACTATACTGGATGCTACTAGAAAAAATCAAAATACCTTTATAAGAATAGATACATGTACTGGAACAGTTATGCAAATTACTGACATTTCTATTGCTTAAACATTGCTGATCCCCTAATTTAGGGGGGCAGGAGAAGGAGTAATAGGGAAGAAATAAAAAGAAAGCAGTATTATCCCTGTAAGTAGCACTTTATAATTTGTTTCATTTTATTATGTCTAGGGAGGTATGCTTTTAAATAACTTAGTAAGTGCTATATGTAGACGTTTTACAAGTTTATGAGACATTGGGAAAGGCTGATCTTTATATTGACCTGTCATCATGACCCAAGATCAGACATGAGGCTAGAATCAATTAATTACATAATTCTGGTATTTAAATTCATCACCTATATAACACAAATTCTCTATAGAAAAGCTTCTAAAAACATAAGAGGAAAAATGTAGATTAACAGGAGTTTACAACTTTCTGTTTCTTTGTTGCCTAGTTGCTGTTTATAGCATTATCATTTTTATGGAGTTTCAGGAATCAGCATTGCCTGGTAGCATAGTTTTGAAAGATTTTCATGAGGCTAAGTGAATTGAAAGTTTGTTGAATTGAAATGTATATCCATTTTCCATACAGTCTTGGATATTTTTCTTAAAGAGAGATGCAATTTTGGATCACAGAAATTAAGGGTGTATGGGAGGGGGGGAGAGACAAGTTGTAAAGCCAGGAGGACTCTGTTACTGAAAAAAATGGATAGTTAAAAAGTTAGAAAGACTGGAAAAAAAACACTCCAAAACATAAACCCCAAACTAACCAAACCTATATGATTCACTTTGAGCTATGTGGTGTGGGAATTTTTTTTTTTTTTTTTTTTTTTTTTTTTTTTTTTTTTTGTGGCTTGTTTTCTTTTCTGGTCTTCTGGAAAATGTTGCTTCCACCTTTATAATAGCTATGTGCTTTTGCATATTTTAGTTGTAATTAAGTTTCTGCTGCACACAGACATAAAAAAGTACTGGGTGTAGAAGTTAATCTCTTCCAGCTGCATCTGAATGCTGCTGAATAAGATAGTGAGCACTTCCTCTTTTCCTCCTACATATCCCAGAGGAAGATTTTTTTTAAAAAACACAAATTTCTAGGGACACCTAGAAGCTCTTAACTATTCAGTGTCTTTGACTTAGCATGCCCAACTCAGTCTGAACAAAAAGAGTGCTTGGGATCCCAGACAAAGCGTAGAAAATCTGATTAAGAGGCCATTCATGGATCAATTAGAGGTAGCTGCAAACACTCTTGTGATGCACCACAAGCAGCATGACTCCCTGTATACCTCACATTACAAGATTAGCAGGATAATCTTTTCTGAATAGTGCTCACTGGGAGTTTCAATTCCTGTGAGAAGGCGAAGAAGATGTTCCATGGAACTGCTTATTTTCAACCAACATGAAGATCTGGGTGAAGAAAAGGAAGGAAAGAGGGGAATATGGGGGACATGTTTCCATTGCTGTTTTCCAAAGAAAATAAATACATACCTCTTCAGCTTCACTAAAATTGCCCATTGCAGCTTTGGCTTGGGCATAGTTGAAGTTAAAAGTGTCATTGTTATAGAAGTAACTCTGAAAAATACAGACAAACCCCAAATAAATACAAGCAAAAAACCTCTTCCCATGATAAAACAACATTAAAAATATATCCCCTCCCTGCCCAAATCTAAGTCAGACCATATAAAAAAGACAATGAGAAGGAAAAAGAAAATCCCACATTAGGAACATATGGTATTTATAAACAGTGGGCAGAAAAATTATGGACTAGCTTTTCCATCCTACATTTGTGACTACAAACAGTGCTGAAACATTTCACAATATAAACTACGAGAGATCTGGAAAACATTCCAAGCTCAAAATTGCAGTGGCAGCTTTTGTGGGTACAATTTTCACTTGGAGCATGTGAAGACATGCTGTGCTGCCATGGTCTCTTTCACTTCCCAGGCACCTATTTCACCACTAGGGTGGGTAAATAGGCAGTTGACTTCCTTGAGTCTTAAAAGCAATGAACAGTTTGTTTTTGCAAGACTCGTCAAGGTTTATCAAGAGATCCTGTGCATCTGGTTATGTGATGGATGCTAATCTGACAACATGGATCTCATAATGGAGGTGGAGTGACAGTACGGGGCTGTAGCAGGCAGCACACCAGGTTATAGGACTTCTTTAAGCAAGCCTTGCTTACAGGTACCCTTCTCTCTAGTTAAAGTCCAACACTGAGTTTTTCTCTCCTATAGCACTAAATACAACACATCTGGTTTAAGACACATCAGATTGAACTAGCTGTATCTTTTCTGAAAAGCTACATGGGTCAAAGCAGGAAATGTAACTCAAGGTACAGGTTAGGCTGATATTTGGGGTTGACCTGACCACAGTCAGACTGAAATATAACTCAGATGACCAAAAGTCAGCTGTGTTCTACATTCAGCACTGTCCCACACTGCTGGACCAGTAGAGCTGGCAGAGGTAAGATAGAACACAATACTAGATGCAAGCATGAATGGGATTGAGGATCCCTGCCCAGCAGCAGTGCAGTGCTTATGAGAGACCATGGGAAAATAGGTGGTTTATCCAGTACAATTACTGCAAAAAAGCCTCCCTGTGTGCGTAATAGCAAGGTGTAGGGAAGAAGAAATGTTTTTCCTTATACAACATTTATAAAGGAAATGTGTAGGAAGATCAAACTTTTGGGGTTTTCCCTCTTTAGAGTGAAAAAGATGTAAAAAGCATAGTTGGGACTGTACAAAAGGTAAATGAAGCAAGGCACAAGTCCCTTTTTTCCCAGTTGTATCTTCTATCATGATGTAGGGACACCGAGGAACCTCTTCCTTTCACTGTCACAGGCAGTCTACAAAGGGTACTGATTTAGTCCACCCACATACCTCAAGCCAGTGCCTTGAAAGGAAAGGTGAGGGATTGCCACTATTTGTCAAATGTCCAGGTCCCACCCAAACAGTCTATGGTAGTGTGCACAAGCCAGCAAATACAGCAAGCTGTGTGACAGCATGGAGATGAACCAATTGGGGCGAATCTTAAGCTCAGTTTGTGAAAACACTTTACTGCCCTTACACGGAACTAATGGATTTCACCATATGAGCATTACGACACTTTACTGCATTCTTTCTCAACAGCAGTTTCATGTAAATCAGCACAAGTTACAGGTTAAGCAAAGCTGGGGAGCCAGATGCTAGTTTTACTGCATGAATGCTTTCTTCTGTTCAAGTAGACCCCATGGTATTTTTTAATTAAAATGGAGAAGAACCTTTGTCAACAACTGAACTCAAAAATTGTGTCATTCTGTCCTGGCCATGTAAGTGTTAGAGACCAGACCTACTGCAAAACCAAAACCAGGAGAAATGAACAAATGCTGCTGATAATACAACATATTCACAGCAGCTAGTTTCTTTCTTTCTCTCTTTCTTTTTTTTTTTTTTTTTTCAAACCACATTATATGTACCAGACTTTACTCTTTTGTGGTCTTTTAGAGGTCTTTAATGTTTTCATAAAACCAACTGTCCTCTGAGTGATGTCCATTTCAATGAGATGCTCCTATACCCAGCTTAAAAATGAAGAATTGCCATTGTGACCACAACTCAGCAGAGCCTGAATCTGGTTGTTTTTTACTCAGTTAGTCCCTGACAGTGTTATAATGTCACCCTCGGGGCAGCTGGCAATATATTTATAGTAAGGTGTCCTCTGAGACTTCCTTATGTCTAAAGCAGTTTTAATTGATCATGGATGAAAGTGGTGTTTCTTGAGAGAATATCAAGCAAATAATCTTCATAGAGGGCAGCCCCACTTCAAGAGCTGTAAAGATTCTATGAAGTTTATTCCTGTGAATGAAACACAAAGGTAAATCCATGTACACCTTGCCTGTAACATGGCACAGAAAGAACTATATTTGCATCCCTGTGACCAATAAAGTAGGGAAATGACTTAAGTAGATCTAAGCATGGCTAGTCTCAGATGAATAATTATGAGAATGATCAATTACTTCAAAAGGAACAAGCAAGAAAAGCTGTAGTAGGCAGTAAATTTCTGTCCCAAATACCTTGGAGGTGGTTTGTAATCACATTTAACTTTGACCTTTTCAGGTTAGAACTGGTTGTTTAAGAACCTTTCCAAGGAAACGGAAAGAGCTAAGCATATCTGTGGAGTAATTAATTGCACTATAAATGTAAGAAATACACAGAATTAATTATCTGGAAATTATCATCTATACCCATCAGCAATAAACTGAGACCAGATGACCAGTTCTACTAGAAATCAAACTTTGAATTGCTCAAGTAAGGCAAAGCAATTCTTACTGTTAATTTACTTTTCTTCAATTACACACTCCAGTTTGGAGTGGTTTATCTCTTCATTCCACTACACTGGAGCCATTCCAGTGGCTAAAGGCACTGAGATTTCTTCACAGGTCTCCTTCCAGACAAAGTTTAAAAACACTGCACCTTCACCATTTTTCACTCAGCAGCTGCTTTTGGGCCCCTTTACAACCATATGTTTTTCTTCAGATCTCATACACCCTATAACGTTGTAGTTATACTCATCTTGTGTATCTCCCAATTCCTTTAATAATTTCTTTTAAGATTCTCATTCTTCTTCCTACCAAACACAGAGTTGTTGCAACCCTACTTTCAAACCACTGGAATAAGACTGCAATAATTTATTCCATAATCACAGCCCAGCCTCCCTCTTTCCTCACACCTGGCTTTAACTGTGTATCTGTAAGTTATACCCATTCTATCCACTGATCTGATAATGCTGCATGATGTTGACTTCAAGCTTCTCTTAATTTGAAAAATGCAACATTGTCTGCAGAATACTCAGATAACTTCCTCAAAAATAACATTCCCAACTTACTGATTTGGTAATACGGCCCTATTTTACTCCTTCAGTGACTGTTTTCCCTGTAAAATGTAAATGCTATTCCTTTCAGAGTCCTTGGTGTCCTATCTTCCTTACACACTCTTGTTTGCTAAAACGTTGTCCCAGTTATTAACCATTGATAATAATCTCCATCACTTACTTGATAGGTCTTAAGAAAGCATTTGGGGTTTTTTCCTCCATGCTGCCCACCCCATAAATATACACGGTTTTTTTCATTGTCTTCCTTTAATTATATTTCTTATCTTCTGTGATGCCACCAGAAAGCCTGATAATTACATATTACAAGTATGATCATATTACAAGTGTGATGAGTCCATCATGCCCACCATGCTCCATGGTACTATTTTCTAAATTACTTCTTTACATTTTAATCCATTTACTGTTCTGACCACTGATGTCCCACTGTCACTCCTATGTTTTATTTTTACTGTTTCTTTTTACTTTTTATGTTTCCATCGTGTCTCACATAGTACAGTCTAAAAGCAGTGATTCCATACATTACAGTACTACCAATAGTAAATAATAGTACTAACCTTGATTGAGTTGAGGTAAATTAGGACATTAGGAAATTGTCTAAGAAGAAAGAAGCAGGAGGACATGCACTGTCTCCCTGGAATGGTATCTAAAATTCAAAAGAGAAACACAAATTTGTAGAATTTAAAAATACATGGTAATGGAAATCACTGTCAGGATTGCTGGCACCTATGAAAGCAACTGGTTTCTAAAAACAGCGTAGCTTGCCTTTTCAGGCAAAGGACCATACTTGAGGTTAGGAAAGAAACATTAGTTCATCTTGTCAACTCTCTCTACAGCATCCAATAACTTTTGCAAGACTTTGTTCAACAGCAAACTCTACAGAGACAAATAACAATTTTACCTCACAAGCCTTTTCCGTGACACAATTTGCACAGTATAATTTTACCATGAATTATTCTTACTCTTAGGAAATGACACTTCATAGAAAGCCTGAGTTTGCTATTCTTACACCATTAGCTTTCTTTCTTTAAAATTATGCTTTTTGGATATCCTAGACAAAGAAGCTCTACATATTTCAATTTTAGTTTGAGTAAGAGGGAAAATTTGATATACTGAAAATATTATTATAAAAAAAGAATTAAAACATGAACAGGTTAAATAGCCAGTGATATCAGTATGGAAATTAATGTCCATGCATTTGAGATTACTACATTGCTCACAAGAGTTAAAGCCAGAAATAAGTTAGACATATCCGTTCAAATGAGCGTCACTAAACTTTGATGCTATCTATGTCATCATAAACCTTTTTGCAACTATACTATGCTGTCACCTACTCTAACACTGCAAGCTGTGTTACTGAAAACTATCTCAAAGCTTTTTTAAAGATTCTGAAGTGAGCTTACTAGGACTAATTTTTGTTAGACCCAGCTAGCAGACATGGATGAACCCAGGCAGCAGCTGGGAAGGCCGAAATGGAAGTGATTTCAAACCACTGCTATGCCACTACATCAAGTGATCATTAGAGAGGACACTGCTCTGTGCAGTTTGGAAAGGTGACAAGAGATAAAATCCTAAGGATACCAATATCCCTGAGGTAATCTGCTCCTGACTGTTGGTTACTGTTGGTTACTCCATCCACATCAAAAAATTAAAATAGCTTTTCTGTATAAAGAAATTGCATGTAACAAAAGACAAATATTTTGACTCCATACCGCTATACAAAATGGCGCATTCAACTGGAAAACTGTATATTCTCCTTTAAATATGGTAGGTAGTAATTATTCCCAGAGAGCACTATAGAAGATGTCAAAATATGTTTCAAAAGAAAGTAAAATATTTTCTTTTTTCTCTTTTAGGAGATACTGAGATTGGATGTCCTGTCATTTTCATATAGAGACCATCAATCCTTATCCACCTCTAAACCATATCATCCAGTTCTCCAACTTCAGAAGATCATTTGGTTATTTATGAAGTGCTCACTTGAGAACTTGCCTGTATCTGTCCTTTTTTACATGCAGGCATAGTTTTCATGACATGTATATACCATTACCAGACAATAACAGAAAGAGTTTTATAAAAAAGAGCCAAGAAACATTCATTAACGAGACTATAGGTAACTCAAAAATGCCTCTTTTCTCTGAAATTTGATTTCTGGAGTCCATAAAATCACAATTTATTTTGAACAAAATTTTAAAAATTCAAAACATGCAAAGAAGACTTAAAACTGAGGATGCATTTTTAGTAAAATTGGATCACAGTAACAACATTTAAGAAACACAATATTCCCATAAATTATGTGAGTGTTTCTAAATTTTAGTATTTATTCTTATATCCACATCTCGGCAGAAAGTTTTATTGTCCCAGCACACCATCCCCCATATATTTTACTGAAAGATGCCATTAAAAAACCTAAACAAGTACAACATCTGTCTATCTCATACAACTCAGCTATTAATACTACCTAGTGACCGAAAAACTAGAATTTTCTAATTCACTCAATGTGGCTGACGCAGAATGAGGAAAAATTTGTCATTTGAAAAAAATTACTTCTGGTGACCTAAGAGAACCTTAAAAGAAAAGACTGAATGAAGTTCAGAAGAAATGTTTCATTCCTCTCACCCAGCATCAAATACGCCTGAGTTGGTCCTAAAAGAGGACCACTGAAAACAAATGGGGTGCTCTTTTTCATTATGCTTGCAGTGGTTTTGGGTAGTTTGTAAGACTTATGCTAAGCACCAGAAACACTGCATTTAATGGGAATGTAATTTGTTTTCACTGATGTTCATCTTGCCTCATTTCCTCCTTAAAAGAAATCTGATCTGTTTAATTTCTCACCCAGTTGTGACTCTAGTAGAAAAGAATGAGAACTAACTATAAAAATCTACTTGTATCCTCCTTCATAATGTCTGTTCCATTTCATGTAATTAGGATTAAGAATTTTTATCAAGCTTAAAAAAAACCCCAAGCTGTCATTTGGGTATTATTTCTGCTGCTAGAGAATGACTATTGACTCCTACATTGTAAGTGCTTCCTGGGTGTCTTTCAGGTTTTGTTTTGTCAGTCCCATGTTAAAGTGCACAACATCCATCATGAGATAAAATGTGTACATTTAATGGAAATTACTTGCACATTAACTCAGTTTACTCTATGTTCCTTGAACCTCCAAAGCAGAGATCTAATTAAAAAAAAGCAAGGGGCTTAATTGATGACTACAAATTACTTTACAAATAAAAGACATTGTGTCCTTCCTAAATTCCTGTTGCTGATTTTCTTAATGCAGTTAATGGAATTTCTACAGTTAACAAAAGCAACTCAGGAAAAATATTCCACATTTTCATTTTAATCCATTATTTTTTGATAACCCACATTAAAATAAGAAGCCTTGTAGACTGTTGTGGTTTAACCCCAGCTGGCAACTAAGTCCCACTCAGCTGCTTGTTCACTTTTCCCTCCTCTCTCCTAAAAAAAAATACAACTTGTGGGTCAAGATAAGAATGGTTTGATAATTGAAATAAATATTATTAGTAATAATAATAGTATTAATAGTAATGAAAAGGGGAGAGAGAGAGGAGTAAAACCCAGGAGAAACAAACAATCCAGAATATAATTGCTCACCACCAACTGATCCATGCCCCAAACCACCACATTAAGCCCCTCCCAGCCAACTCCCCCCAGTTCATGTACTGGGCATGGTGTTCTATGGTATGAAATAACCCTTCAGGTCATTCAGATCAGCTGTCCTGGCCATGCTCCCTCCCAACTTCTCATGCAGCTCCTCACTGGCAGAGCATGGGAAAGTGGAAAGTCCTTGACTTTGCAAAAACTAAAACATCACTATGTTATCAACATTATTCTCATACTACATTCAAAATACAGCACTGTATTGTTCTCTTAGAAGAAATTTAACTCTCTCCCAGGCAAAACTGGAACATAGGCCCAGTTGCAAGCAAAGACACAGCAAAGGATTTCCTCACTCAAGCAAACAGAACCTACTTCTGTATTATAAATCTGCAAAACAGCTAAGCAACTTGATAAAGACCTTAAAGGTCCTTGCAAGGACTAGCTGGATGGGAAGTGCTGAAGCATGATGTACATGCTTGAACAGCATGGCTGGCTACTTAGGAAAAGCCCAAGTATACAAACAGCAAGAATTCTGTTCTCTGCTCTAAATCCAGCAAAACAAATGACCACAAGTATCCAGCATAGTGGCTAATATGCTAAGTTATCTAAGAACGTGAAAACTATTATATTGGATCCAAGGTTTGTCTAGCTCAGAGTTTTGTGGGTAAGAATATACAGCTACAGAAAGAAGATATTCTGGTTTCACATTTAACACATACTGTGGTATGTAATGGCACTTCTGCTGAAGTTTATCCCAGCTCTCAACAATCTGCACTGAGGACTTCTTAATCATGGCTGAAAAATTTGTGTTAAACAGCCAATGGACTTTTGATCTACAACTTTTTTATACATTCTGGTTCTTGCAAATAAGTTGTGTTATGTGAAAAAGTAATTAATGTTGTTTATTTTAATTGTCTTGAGTGATAATTTATGTCAATGCTCTTTGATTTTTGTATTGTAGAGTAAATAATTCTTTTCTATTACTCTTTTCCTTGTAATTTATGATGTACACAATCAACTTCAGTCATAATTTTTCCACCCATTTATTCTGCTTTATTTAATCTCTCCTGTTCTCCTACTTCAAGAATCTATCTCATTTCTTTGATCATCTTTGCTGTATTCATTTTGTCCTTTCTTGGTCTACCTTTTTTTTAAGGAAATTTAAGAACCAAAACGATAGACGGCATTCAAGGAAAAGAATCACATCTGTATACAATAACACTGTAATTATTTTTGTTTTCTCTTTCCTCATCAATTCTTAAGATCCTCTTCAACTTTTCTGATAATTTTGCTAAATTTAATTTGCATATCATTACCCAGTCTTGTATAGCTTTTCACATATTTCATAGTTACAGAAGCTTTTCTTTGTACTACTATGGGTAATTCTGTACCACTGGCAAACCTAGTTGTTATAGATGAGTAATGAGGCTCTCACAATTAAGGGATAAATATTATGTGTATGTTAGAAGAAGTTTTGCAGATGTATATTTATGTTATTGTGATATATCCTCCCATAGTCCTCTTTCTCCTCCCCCTTATATTGTTGGGATGGCCTTGGTAGTCAGGGCATTTGGGGAGGGCTGGATTGTTACTATGGCAACAGCTGGCCTCCAATCAAGATGTAGGAAAGTGATTTCCATCAATGGATGGCAAAGAAGGGGTTGACTGACACAGCTTTGGGAGGGGCGAAGGCTATAGACAGCAGAAACACCCACTTTGTAAACGAACTGCTGGTTAGAGATTGCCAGGGCTCCTCTTTATCCTTAGTCAGTCCTTCTTTGTATTTTGTTAAGGTTTAATAAACTTTCAAAATTTTAAAAAAGGGAGCGTTGTTTCTCACACTAGTCATGTCGTTATTTGTCTCCTATAGCTTATTAATTATGAACACAAGCCCTTTATCCTTTTCACTCGTATTTCCCTGTAAATTTTCTGCTTGAAATTAGAAAGGCTATTATATAGCTTCTCTTCTTAGGATTAGTGCTGTGGACATTTTTGAGGTATTTGCTAACACATGGATTTTGAATTTGATTGTACTCGGATGACTGTAGTAGAATTGTAATTTAATCATAAAATTTCAGCTCAGGTGGTGTGTAATTCAATATTGGTCCAGAGTTACCTGTTCACTTGTGCTTTCTCTAAGAAAGATAGAAACAAAAATTCATGCTGTTTATTATGCTATGTAATTGCATTTATGATATCAATATGGGCAGAACAAAACTCTCCAACTATTACTTATCTTTCTATATAAAATCTGAAACCTGTTAATTTTGCCACTCACTGTTCCTATCCAGGCTGGCTGCTGAAAAATTTGGCTTCAATATAGTGAGTTGCCTATCTAAACAATATTATTTTACTAACTGATAAAGAAAAAAAATTATTTTGAGAGAAATTTTCTATCATATTTAGAACCATTTTCCACTGTTTTTCCAAATACAATCTATTTATATTTATGTATGTTTATTTATGTACAATGTATGTTTATTTAATGTATAATCCCCATGGTACATTTAATAGAAACAATATCCTACCTGTTACCTTCTACCTATCACATAAAAAATATTTCAGTATTTAGCTTCCTCTTTTAAAATCAGGCTTTCCACTTTATCCAACTTTTTGAAAAACATCTAATTTTTTCATAAAAACACTTACATACTTGGGCTTCATGTGTTTGGTTTTTTGTTCTATCCTGCCTAAATAGAAATGTTTACCTCTTCTTTTTCCTATCTACAGTTTGTTGACCTCCATCTGTTCTTCATTTGAGGTTAAACAAAACCCCTCACACTCTTTTACCTTTAAAGGAATTGCCCTGAACCGTGTGCTCTTCTCTCTGGCAGTTTCCTCCCACAAACTTTTAAGACGATGACAAAGCAGTTCTTACATGGAAGTACCAAGAGGGTAAGATGCTCGCAGTACTGATGTTTCCTTTACCTCTGATTGGAACCAATCCTTCCCAGCCACTGAAAGGTTGAAGTCTCAGCCACCCTACCTTTATTTTGCATATGAGTTTAAAAATATTTCACAGTAAAATTCAGACTTTTCGCTTCCTAACAATTTCAGTTTTGGGCTATATCTTCACAAGAAATCCTTTCCCTGACTATCTTGTTCCTGACTATCTCTCTATTATTTTTATCCATGTGTGTTCTGGTCACTTGTCACACCTGCATGACTATCATAGACATTAAGATAGGCCCACTCACTGAGTCCTCCCCTACTATGGTTCATATTGTTTCTTCCTGTTTTCTGGGATCCAAACTCTGAAGGGATAGCTTCAATGCAAAAGGAATGAGTTAGGGAAATTTCATCTATGGAACCACTTCCAGCCTTCCTATGTGAAATTCTTTGGTGCATGACCTCAATAGTACCAGGGCTGCAAGGGGAACAGAATAGAATGGCTCAGCAGTATTTCTGAAACTTTCATCAGTGATGCCACTCTGTCTCTGGAGCTCCTTCTCTTTAGTCACCATGGACACAGGACACAGCATTCTGTCTCTGAGGACCATGAGCTGTTTGAACCATAAGCATGCACAAGCTACCCACCCAAAGAAATAATACTAAGTGACAGTGCCTACAAAGGAAACTGGCAGGTCCCATTTAGTCTGAATTTCTGTGTTAAAACTACTGACTTTTTTTTTATTTGGGATTTTTGGTTTTGGCAAATAGAAGGGAAGAACTTGGTCTGGTCTATTACTGAGTAAATAAAAGTAAGTATTGAAAATAGACTGATTTGGGGGCATGGTGGTGGGTGGATTATAATGCCTTTTTTTCTCTTATTCAAACAAGAAGTTAGTCCCAGAGCTTCCATTTCTCCCTGTAGCCAAAATCCTCTTTACATCCTTATGACCATCAATTTCAGGGTATGCTCCATGCTAAGACTCTATGTATTTGAAAGGCTTTCATTAGTGGTCCTAGATTTCTACTTGTGTATCTCTGCCTGTGAGGTTTCAGCCACTCACGTTAATTAATTAGGCTGTTGTCTTCTCTTTCTCTAATGGGGATTATTAGGCAAAGGCAAGCTGCCACAGAGTCTCTCACAAAGGTTTGCAGTGCAGCCTCTTTTGCAGATGAACTCATATAGTAAGGTTTGGAATCAAGACTTCTAATTTAAACTTGCAAATGTGTGTGTTAGACTACAATTTATACTTTCTGAAACGCAGCCTACAGAAACAAAATGCCTAGCAATATTTCTGCTACCAGTCAGCAGTTAGACACAGATATGATGGTATTTACTTGGATATTTTAACATGGCTTACTTAATGGAGAAAGAACATTTCAAACATACCACATTCACTGGCTGATTCCCCCACCAGCTGGAAGAACTGCTGAGCAATTTTCAGATGATCTCTCTGGAAGAAGAATAAAAAAGAAATCCAAGATGAGTTTCAGTGTTGATGCTAAAATACGCAGAGGAACACTTGGGGAGCAACTAACAGATAAACCATGGCTGAAGCAAAACCAGAAAAGGTAAATGTGCCACTCTGTGTGCCTAGATACGCTGTACAAGGCAAACGGGGATTTTGTAAAAAGGATAGAGAAATCAAATTAATCTTGATTGACTATCAAGACCTGCAAAAGAAATTTGCATTTCATTCATTCTGGACTGATTATTGTACAGAAGGAGGTTAAGAGACTCAGAAATCCTGGAATCTAAATAAGAAATGACAGCCTCTTTCACTCCATTCCAGTTTCTACAGATCTTTCCAGATCTGTTCACATTATATTGTTGGAGAAGCTGGAGAACCTCATGGGCTATACTCACCGAGCCCATTTCTTGTCCAAGTGCTGCATTTACCACACCTTTGAGGATGTACTCCTGGGAAAAAAAAAAAAAAAAAAAAAAAAAGTTAAAAGGGATCAGAGAAGACATGATGAAGATTTCAGCAGACACATAAAAGCCTATGTATACATTATTTTCTTCATTAATCCAACTCTATCACAATTGAGTTTAATAGCTAGTGGGTTACTGTGGTAGTGCTTAAGCACAGTATTAATTTAGTCCCCCAAAATGCATTCTACTTGGTAGGTAGTCACTTCTACTAAATATGTTAGATGCAAAGGGGTACTGTGTTTCCTGGTAAGTCTTATGGTCAAAGACAATGCACCAGGAGGAACATGATAGCATCCTTTCATGCCCTCTTCATCATCATTTCACCAAGAAGTGCACTATTGTTATACTAATGCACAGATCCCCTTCCAAATATGCACATTGGTTAACTGTAACCACTGACATCTTTGCTGCAAAATTCCTAGTGTTTCTCATCAGGACAAATATGTCAAGAGGTTTGTGCTCTGTGGCCATGTTAATCTAGTGAAATTAGGAATTGAGTACCCCATAACCTCTAGTATGAGAAACTATAGTACAATTCTTCCCATAACAAATTTTTCTCAACATGTCTCATTTTGTCTTACCCATATCTTATAATTAGAGTTGTATCTATAAACCTGTTTTAGTAGGTACTCCTGGTAAACCAGGATAGCCCTGTCACAGAGGTAAACACAGAAGAAGAGAGACATCTTTCGAGAGACTGACAACAGAGTGTAGAGAAACAACCTGAGAGTATTAGCCAGGATAGTAAGTAATCAGTTCAGCACAGAAACTGTCTTACAAATGCCTAGTTATTATCCTACAGACATTGAGACAAAGAAATTTGAGAAGTACTCCAGGAGGTTTTAGAAGTAGTTTTGCAAGCCTTAGGAGGGAGTACCTTACAAGTGCGAGTGAGAAATGGAAGAAAAAAGCACAAAGATTCTCATTTCAAAATGTGATCAAGAATTACTAGCCAAATATATTGAGATAACAAAGGATAGAACAGGACCAACAGCTGCAGAAAAATTTAAAGTAAGTTTTGCTATACTGAAAAATGCAAGAAGTTTAAAGTAACATCAGAAGACACTCCTCAGCACAGAATCACCGGATCTATGTTTTTGAGGTTTTCCTTTCCCCTGCCTCCCTCCTTCCCTCCCTCTCTCCATCTAACTCCTTACACAGACTCATGAAAGGTCTCCTTTATGCCCAGCTATGTGACCTTTGGAAAATAAACAGCAAAGAGGAATAAATCAGAGACTAAAGATGCTGGAACGACCACAGAAGAAAATTACAGTAGCAACCAAGGGATACTGCAGTTTTCACTCATGGCAGCCAAAGTGTCATGGGATTTGAAAATATCATTATTAAAACTGTTTAATTTAGCTCATTTTAATTGAAATGGCTTCAGTACAAACTATATGAGCATCTGAGCTAGCAAACATGAGGGATGAAATGCACCACCAGGAAGACAACCAGCTATAGTTGTATGGCAGCTTTTACTTATGCAGTAATGGTCCATTTCCAAAATCAAGGCTGCCCACAACAGAGCTGTATTCTTAGTTGAACCCAGGTGGTACAGTAATAAACAGGCTAAGTATTCATATATGCCCATATGCAATACTTTATGCAGGCACATTAAATTTATTGTTGATGAAGGGATGAAAATACAAGAGTTTTGAGAGTGGGAATGGGGCAAGCTGCCTTAAGGATACTGGTCTTGTATATGGCAGGTTTCATATCAGTTTATAACCCCTGTCTTTATGTGCCATGACATAATATTCCAATTACCTGTGGAGCTGTAGGTTCCAGGTCCTTAATCAGGTTATAAGCCTCCTGTACATCATCTGAAATGCCAGACATCAGAATGCATGACAACCCATAGCACACTGTATTAGAACAAGTCGCTCATCCTCTACAACATTCCCCAATAGTTACAGACTTAGAAATAAACCCCTTAGACAGAAGGAGAAAGGTAACTATAAATCATTGTGAATTTCTATTACAACGGTGATAGTTTTCCAGAACTCATATAACAAACACAGAGTGAGTAATAGCTTCTTATTTACTACAGTTTTCTTAGCAGAGGTGGTTTGGCCCCTTTGTTCATAATCCATTTGTCCATAATGCCTTCTCAACACCACAAGGTCAAAATAATAAATCCATCCATAAATCTTCCCATATTTTGTTTTCTCATATTTATTTAGCCTTCAAAGAGAATAGAGTAATATGATGCTGTAGGGAAACTTAATCTTTTCCTTAGCAATATTTCAGCATCTGCCCAGCAGACCCTAATTAACAAGGAAAAATCACTACTAGTATAGAAATTGGCATGTGAAGTTTGAAATCTATAAACAACTTCCTTTCCACTTAATAATTATATAAACTGAATAGATCCTAAGCTTTACCCAAATTTAAAAAAAAAATGTTGGCACTATGGTTGGCTTTGTGAACCAGCCTGGTGAAGATCCTCTGTTTCTGGCAAAATTGTGTTAATACAGCATTACACCAACTACCTACACAAATAAACCTTATCAAACAAAATTTTTTTTCACTAGAACATTCAATCCATGTAGGCACTTAAGGCAATATACACTGTAGCTGCCAGGCTCCCACCCATCACCTCTGCTTTCTTACCTACTCCCTTGACCCCTTTGAACATAGTAAAGGCAGCATTACCTTTACTTTGTGTTTTTGTTTATTTTTTTTTGCTAGCTCAGATCACCACCACCACCAAAAAAATGAGAGTAACACTCATTTTTATCAACACAGTGTAGACCAGCAACACAGAACTATGCTCTTGAGGCTCCAACAGAAGTGACTCATGGGAACAGATTACAGCAGGATACCAACTGACCTCAAACACTGTTAAAGTCACTGCCCTGAAGATTGAAACAATGGAGTGCATGTTTGTGCTTCAGTCATTCCAGTTCAGAGGATATATTAGCACAAGCCTATGTTTATCAGAGACCTTTTTGGTTTTGGAGAGACAGCTGTAGTCATAAGAAGTAAGAATTTCTCACTTTCCTAACCAATGCTGCTACCCTAGCAAGACTTAAAAATGGAAACTTGTCCAAACTAGAAAAGAGGTTTTAGTCTAAATTCCCCTTAACCTTCTTTGTCAGTACACAAATAGTTTTTATATCACAGTGAAGAGCAGAACCTAACTCATGAAAATTACTGCAAGGTTAATAGCATATGAGTAAACAAGAATGATTTTTAACTGATGCATGAGATGCACTTTGTTTCCATATAAATAGAACTTATTTGAAACGTGTTATTATCAACAATATTATTGAGCAAGATAATTGGTAATAGTACTAATATTGCCTATAGTGACACTGGCAACAATAATACTGGAGAGAAAGGTGGCTGAGGACAACAGACATGGATTTGCCAATGCCAAAATGTACTCACTAATTCAAGGTGTATGAATAAGGGGATAATGGTTGACACTGTATACCTTAACTTTAGCAATGTCTCTGACATGGTCTCTCATATAAACATGAAAGATAGGACTGGTTAAGTAAGACTATAAGGGGATGGAAAACTGGCTGGACTACCAAAGGAGAGTGATCAGTCGTACAAAGTCCAACAGGTGGCTCACTACTAATTGAATGCCCGAGGGACTGATACTGCTGAATAACTTATTTTAATTAATGATCCAGATGATAGCATAGAATACTCTGAGCAAGTCTACAACTGATAAAAGATTGTGAAGAAAGCTCCCAGATCTTGAGAAGCAGCTCAGTAGGCTGAAAAAATGGGCTGAAAGAAATCTGATGAAGTTCAGCAGAGGCAAAATGCAAGTCTTGCATCTTGCTTGGTTTGAAACATGCCTGAGCAAGTCGGGTGGGGAGCTGACTGCCTGAAAGGCAATGTTCTGACAGTGCAGCCTTGCAGCAAAAGAGGCCAACTGCACACTGGATCATATTAGCATGAAAGAGAGCCGTCACAGCAAGGGAAGGAATTCTTTATTTGGCACTTGTGAAGTTGCACGAGTACTGTGTCCAGGTTTGGGATCCTACCATCAAGACAGACATTGAAACACTGGAGTGAGCCAAATTGAGGGCTCCCAAGGCTGGAAGCGGGCTGAGGAGAAACTGAGAGAACTGTGTTTGTTTAGCTTTCAGAGGAGAAAGGATCTCAGGGGAGACCTTATCACTGTTTACAATTAACTGATAAGAGGGTACAGAGCAGATGGAAACAGGTTTCAAAGAGTGAGAGAAAGGCAGTGGACTCAAGGTAGAACAGAGGAAGTTCTAACTAGATGCTTGACTGGACAAGGCTTTAAGCAACCTGATCTAATTGGACCTGCCTTGAATCACACAGCCACTGTTGAATAAAAGAACACAATGGGAGAATAGAAATAGTTCTGAAAAGCTCAGATTTAATTCAGAGAAGCTGGCAAACATGGGAGAGATACAAGCAGAAAATCCTTACCAACTGATTCTGGCTACCTACCTGCATTCTTAAGAAATTGTAAAGTAAATTTTAATGACATATCTTGTTCACAGTCACTTTAGTTCATATTTTGTTTGTGCTTTACTCACAGAAATGGTTTTCCTTGCCGTTAGAGGAAATATGCCTACCATTCTTACATATTCCTGCAGAGCAGAGGTCTGCTCACTAAAAACAAATAAACACTACCATCCCCAAAGCCATCTCCTGCAACCCAAGAACCTCCAATACTCTGCTGAAGTAGGCTTTTTTTGAATGCACAGTATTAGAGCCCTTCTCTGCAAGCCATGGGCACTTTCACTTCACTATTTTACAGAGGAACAGACGGTGAAATAAACTGCATTTTACTGCAAAGAAAAAAAACATTGAATAAGTTGAGATAAGATGAATTAATGTCATCCCTCAAGCTATGAAAGAGCCAGAGGAAGGTGTATTTACCTTGCTGGAGATAGTAAATCACAAGATTCAGCCTTGCCTCAGGAACAACATCAACCAGAGGAGGCAAGACTTGCAAAGCCCCTTCTCCTCCTCGGAAAACCACCTGCAAAGAAAAGCAGCATATTGATAATCATGTATCAGAATCTTTTCTACGATAAGTTAAATCAAGGAAATGAATCCTTAAATTCCTACATAAACAGTAGGAGAATGTCAGTGGCTCTGGCATTAGCTTAAATCCTGCTTTAATATAGCTGTAGAATTATACAATTTGACAATCTCTACTCTGAAGAATATAAGTATTTAATCCATTTGTAAAGATTAATTTATTTCAGCTTTTAGCAGCTTAAAAGAGTGATACATTATATCAAATTCAATGTTATTCTTTTAAATAACATAGTCTGAGTGAAGGCAACAAATGCAAAACTATAAACTGCTTATGATGTTTTCATATGAAAAAATTAGGCTAACAACTCCACATTTATTTAGAATGACACAGGATCCTAAATTTATCAAGAACAGTTGATTATACTCCAGTTTCACATGACAGTTCCTCCAATAAGATCTAATGTACTTATTCAATAAAGCACTGGCAAAAATACCAACATACAAAATAAACAACACTTAGAAAAGTCCAGTTTGAAAGCAGTTTTAACTCTTGGGGAAAGAAGTGTCAGCTTGTGATGACTGCTCTTGAAAAATGACAAAGGAAGTAACTGCCCATCATTAAACAGGATCAAGCTACTATTACCAGTTGTTCAGAAAAATAATATCACTGAAGGGAAAATTAACCATTAGTTACTCTTAGTGACTCTTTTACTGCAGAACACAACAGTGTTTTGATTTTACAAGCATCTTTTTTCCTTGAACTCCTTGCTTAGTACTTTTCAGATGAAGGCCATTTTCATGAGCTATCTTTATTCCAGTCAAATTGTTCTGGTACTAAATCGAGTTCAAGGTCATCTTGTTCCTACAATGGAGTGGGCTCCACAAAATATCTTTCAAAGGTTACACAACGTACATTATTTTAATATGGCTTCACAACTAAAAGCAACAGTATTATTATTTTCTTGACACAGTCTCAAACTGTCAGGGAAAAATTCCAGGAAAAAAAGTAAATACTCTTGATGGCACATTCATTATTCTAGTAGAATTCCTGGAATGGGACTTATATGGCAGCAGAGACTCAATTAAGCAATTTTTCAAAATATCCCATTTTTTGAATCATCATGAAAAGCTCTGCAAGTGAGTGCAGTTCATATTAAATCCCAGAAATACATTACTTACCAGATTGTGCTTAATGAGCTCCTTGCCAAACTCAAAAGATGATGAGGCACGGTCTGTCAAGTTCTTGAGCTCTGCCTGGAATTACATACATTCCAACATTTTAACATAAAACCAAAAAAGCACAGAAGCCTAAGTGGAGCTTCAAATGAGCATCAAAGCTGACAAGCAAGACATCTCCATTGGTGTAGGATGACTAGAAGATTTTGCCTTTCCACTTCTATCTAATTATTTTAGCAACTGATCAAAAGGATACTGGGAAAATGGTAAGACCACTGTGCACATATGTGGACAGATGGGTTAATGCCAGGGAAACTGAAAAAGGTGACATTCCTAAAAGGACACAGTATCAAGGTAAACGCCATTATCAAAACTACTGATTAAGACAAAGGAAAAGAAACACGTGTGGAATCTTAAATTAGAATAAAGGTGAGTTGAGGTCCAATAGATACCTCTGCAGCTTTTCCATTGTAAAGTCGGAAATGGTTACAAGCCTTCAGGTTAAGAGCAATGGTGCTGTCAGGAACTTGCTGAAGATAAATGGCTAACACTTCCTGTGATACATCATAGTAGTCCAGTTTGTAATAGCACAGGGCTACATAGACATTCAGAGCCAGGTATTCCCTGTGGGAAAGAGGATTGAAGAGAACCTTTAAATCCCACCAGATAGCTTAACATTTTCCATTACAGTGCACTAAAATCAGTAAATAAAAAGAAAACTCTCACATCTATATATATTTTACAAACGCATCAAAACTGGAGTTTCTGAGAAATGCTTAGGGCTTCTCTAGTTTGTTAGCTAGGACAGATTCACAATATTTTTTTCCACAGCAACTACTACAGCTTTTAAGAATTACCAACAGAACTTTTGGTTTGCCAATCTGGGAAATGGTGGCAACTTCATGCCAAAAAAACTTGCAGGACATGAGCACCTGGCAGAACATGATTTTCTAAGCAATACACTAAAAGACATTTAATATGCATATAAAAGTTTGTACCGAGCACAATTATTTAAAAAAATCCTTGTCATTATGATGCCTTCTGTTTTAACTTTCATATTTTTCAGATTCTGTGCTTGCCTAGGTGTGTAGCTCTGAGCTTTGTATCAAGTGTCAGTAAGTTCTCTTCACAGGGTAGGTAGACAAAAACAATCCCTTTCCAGCTTGAAACCAAGGACAACTGTTACAAGCTTCAGGCCCAAAAGGTATAAACAACAGAGAACTGAAGAGAGCAACAAGGAGAATGGAACTTCATAACCTGAACCTATAATTGGAGAATTAACTCCAATATGCAAATGGACCAAAACTTATAAAAGTGTGAAACCTTGTGACTGGTCATCCATTTGGGGTCCATCTTGAGTGTAGCCCTGGCCAGGCTCTTGTACTGCCCAAGGTGTATACTTTAAGGCCTTTTAATAAATACCTATTTTATTCTTTAACTCTGTCTAGTCTCTGTTCTAGATCAGCCTCTCAAGGCACCAATTACAAGCAGTCAAGCCAGAAGAACTAGACAGAGAAAAGACAAGCATTTGTGAAAACTCTAAGTAAAAGGATAATTGTAATGAAGGTTACTCATTTAGCTTTGAGTGATTGTTTCTGCACAACTTGAAGGTTAAAATCTCTTTCCCAAGCATTATATGATACATGTATTATGATGGATTTCTCTGAAATATCCAAGATGAGATAGTGCCAAAAGATAGCAGTGTTCTGGGACAGTTGTTTCTATTTTATTAAAAATACTTCCAGACACTTAAGAATTCTATTTGCTCCTTGTTAAATTTGCAGAACATGACAGAAAAACCCATCAACAAGTGCCATAGAGGATAAACAGAAAAGGAAAGAATTTCAGACTTTAAGGGATGCAAGGAACTCAACATAAAACCTAAGAATTTAACCCTTCTTAGAAAGGCTAAGAGGTGAAAGAGAAATCAATAATTCAAGCAAGGTCACAAGATTGGCCATCACAGAGGAAAAAATAAAAAGACAAAGAAGTACATAACCATATATCATTTCAGAAGAAATAAATTACAAAATAAAAAAAAAGATATCAGAATGAATTAACCAACAATTTCACAAAAAGAAAACAAGACAGAGCAGACTTCTTTTTAAACGTGGGGTTTTTAATAATACTTTGAATGGGCAAAATTGAGGAGCTGCAACTGGCGCACATTCTGTGATGGGAAAGGGACATAGCAGTTGTGGAAAATGCCTACTTTCAGAAACCAAGCAGCTATTTGGAATTTAAATACTCCCAGTGACATAGATGTTCCAATAGTGTTTAGAGATGTGCACTATTACCGATTATCCAGCAGAATGCGCTTGTAGATATCAATAGCTTCTTGGTAGTGGGACCGCATGTAGTGGATAGATGCCAGGCTAAGCTGATCTTCTGTAACATCTTGCAGGTTCTGGTGAGAGCTCATCAGTTTCTTTTCATCACTGAACTACAAAGAGTGGGACACATTCTCAGAAGTGTTCAGCAAGAAAAGCTTTTTAATTAACCAGGTTAGTTTTGTCCTTGTTGGTAAACAGCATTAAATATCTGGAAAACCAGTTACTTTAAAGTTAATTTTACCAGTGGAGAAAGACAAACATTAAAGAGGCAGATGACTTCAAACTGGATAAATGTTAAAACTAAGCACACATTTTCCTTTAAGGTCTAATTTAGCTATAATTACATGTCATGTTCTTTGATGGATAAGAGGGAAAGAGCTGAATTATTTCACAAACAGAAATACGCAACACAAAATTTCATTGTAATTATTCAAGCCAGCAAAAATTCTGTTTGTAAATCCAAATCTATTGTCTCATGAATAGCAGAAAAACTCAAGACTTGTAAACACACACCCCTTAATTTTTGTAAGTTTTCTTTACAGCACTAACAAGTTCACTTTCACTAGCCTCCAATTTCCAGTTTCTTTAAGTAGATTATTAATTTTTAAAACCACCTCTGAATAGGACATAAAACACACACAGAGAAGGCTAAAAACAAGGAACAGAGTTAAACATATCCATTATATTTGTATTACAGTAGTGAAGTTGAGGCTACTTACCTAATTTGAGTCTGCTCAAATCACTTATTCCACTGCTTCCCTTTGCTGGATTTGCTGATTCAACAGTAATTATGAATTTCTCTTAGACACAAATTCTAATGTTTTACATTTGTTTTTCCACCTATCTGCTAGTTTTCCTCAAATCCTTCTCCTCCCTCTTTGCGCCAAATCACAAAGTTAAAAGGCAAGATAAGTTTCTTAACAGAACTAAAGGCAATAGGCTTCATAGTTTTGGTAAAACCCTTTCTTTTCAGTGACTAACTAGATAAAGAGAAGTTGCATAATTCCTAGTTCATCACAGACATCTGTAAGTGCCAATGCCACTGTCAAAATGCTTTAAGATTTCTCTCTTAGAACTAACAGATATTTAAGTAAAGAGAATCTGACATCAAAGTTAGCATTCAGGATTTATACTTCCTTTTAAGTCAGTGTCTTTAGTAGCAGAATACGTCTCAAATATTCTGTACAGGATGGTACGAAACCTAATTTAAGGGAAGCTAGCTATGTGTGGTAAGTGAAATAAGCACTTAATTGTTGTTGAAATTAAATTAAATTTCAT